>NC_087438.1:16167500-17417500 GCF_036321535.1 Camelus dromedarius
ATTATCAAACCAAAAGAATGGAAGCCATTTTATGGAAGCAATTGAATCAGTAAAAAATACCAGCAGACAACGTGAAAATTTTTAGAAATTTGACTAATAAAGCCATTACAATGTGTACCATTTGACAAGAGGAAATATACATGTGTTCGCTAAATAAATATTTGTAATAGCTTGTTCTGGTTAAGTAGGGGAACAACTTAAGATTTGAAGAGATTATAGACCAGAAGGGGATTTGGACAAGTGAAAAAGCAAAGCAAAATAGTGCAGAGTATTCCAGAAAGTAGGAAGAAGAGAGATTATGGAAAACTCTGGAAATAGGGTGGCTCTACAGAGTGGTGAGTCTAAGATGAGATCTAAAGGAGGAGTAGGGTTGCACTGGTGGCTCAGTGGTAGGATTCTCACCTGCCAAAGGAGGAGGGGGGTCATCAAGAGAAAGAGAAGACAGGGAAGGAGACTGTGGAAGTAGAATGCAGACCAGGAACAGCGGCCGCACAAGCCGGCCAGCAGCATGGACAATGGCCTGGAGGGGAAAAGAGTGACGTCAAAGCAACTGGTTAAGATTTGTAGCCATAAATTATATGTCCACCTGAATCTTACAATGTTGTTATCTTAACTGAGACCCTCTCTTAAATGGAGAAAGTATGAGGAGATCAGGAGGCATTCTGAATATAAATGCCCCTTATTCTCTCACTTTTTTCTCCTATTTCAGTTACAGAGGATAATCTCTACTAGAGAACACTGGGTTTAAAATTAGACCTTTCCAGATGAACAAGCAAATTTGAATCTAAGATAAGGTAACTAGTACTGTTTTCTAATATGTCTTGTATTGCATATTAAGTCAGTTAATTTTATCCATTCCAATTTTATGGTTACTAGTTTCATTCACAAAATATTTAATGTATGACAAATCTAAAATCAAAGTTTCCTAAAAGAGTTTTCTCATATTACTCATTACAGATACTTATTTATCCCATTGTTATATTTACTAGCTTTTATGCAAAGCATTATGTTTGTTAAGGTTTATTTGGTGGTTTTATATCATAGTAGGTCCCTAGATAACTGGCAGGTCCCACAGAACTTGTTAGCTGTAAATTGTTGAACTTTATGATGCTGATACATAAAGATATAGTAAATTCTGAGTTTCTCAGTAACATCCTAAGTGCTGCAGTTCAAGTTTTGGTATTAGCATGGTATTTTTCTAGTCATTTCACTATTTTAAAACAATGAGAGAAATGATACGTACTCAGGCAAAGTTTTGAAGACAGAGAAGTGTATGAAGAACTAAAACATTTTATGTATTTGAAATATTACCAAAAGCATCTGATTTGCCAATATAGACCTAGTTCTTAATTAGCCATTGTTAATGTGGATAAGTAGGCTGACCACTCTCAACCTCAGCTTCTCCATTTGTAATTTGGAAAAATTATGGTACCAACTTAGTCCTGTTGTTTTGATGAATTAAAGGTGTTGAAGGAAATTTATCTTTTGAAGTAGAGGTCAGTAAATGTTTTATTCCATTATAATTCCAACATATAAAATGTATCTTATTATGAATAGAAATTACTTTTCTTTTGCTACTAAACAGTTTGTAAAAAATACTGGCTTTGAACATAACATCCATGATTTTTTAATCATGTTATTGCTTGAAGTTTAAAAAATAATTTCCAAATTCTATTTTGATTAATAAATTGAAGGCATGCATTGAATGTACTTTTTCTGGCACTTTGATATACTTTTTAAGCATTCTTGATTTATGTATATTAATGAATTTCTATTGAAATAACATTATACCATTTTAAAGTATTTTATTATATTTAGGAGAATGGATTTATTACATATATTTAGTAAATAAATTAAAATATATCCCAAATCTAATTTTTATAAAACGATGGGAAGAATAATAGTCTTAAGTAATGTTTGCCTTCTGAAAGTATAAAAGCTTTTCGGTGTAAAGTATTTCAAACTTTTAAATTATGTGTTGTTTCAATAAAAACAAGGAGAGGATAACAAACAATAATTCAAAAGTAATATAGAGCAAAAGAAGAGATAAATAATATGAATATAAAAATGAAATTGCTGTCGATTCAAGCTATTATTTTTTCCTAATATTTGTTCCTTACATCTTATACAATTTCTAAGGTATCCCAGTTTAAAAAGAAAAATCAATGAACATTGAACATTGAGATAGGCAGACCAATACTCCCCACCTCCCTCAAAGATGCCCACATTCTAATGCTTGGAACCTGTGAACATGTTACCCTCAATGGCAAAAGGAATTCTGCACGTGTGATCAAGTTAAGGACTTAAAAATGGGGTATTATCTGGTCAAGTCAGTCTAGTACAAGGGTCCTTAAGAGGGGAATACTGAGGCAGAAGAGAGTCAAAGAGAGAGATATAATGATGGAACTGGGACAGAGGGATACAGTGTTGCTGGCTTTGAAGATGGAGGAAAATGATCATGAGATCAGGAATGTGGAAAATCTCTATAAAATGAAGAGGCAAACTGATTCATCCCTAGAGCCTCCAGAAAAAAATCCGCCCTGCCAACATTTCAGTTTCACCCAGTGATACCCATGTCAGGTTTCTGACCTACAGAGCTGGAGGGTAAGTCATGCGTGCTGGTGTAAGCCACTAGACTTATGGTAATTTGTTACAGCAGCAGATAGAAATTAACATAAGAATTAAAAAGAAAAAGAGTACTTTCCTGAAATCGTGGCATTTAAGGCATCATTCAGCATTAACAAAAATAAATTATATTTTTCCTTATAATTTTTAAAGAAAATAACTGTATAAAGAACCAAGTACTTTCACAAAATACCTAAAATATTTTTTCTCAGTTAACCAAATCACAATTTTTTTCCTCAGTAATATGCTCACATGGTAAAGGATCTAAAACGAAAGTAATATTACGGTTCTATCAGAATAATTTACAAATGTTGCATAAGAATGTTTAATTTTAAAGTGGAAAATTTAAACATATGACTTCTCATGATAAAAAAAAGTAAAATAGCATAGAGGAATAAAAAAACTATATTAAACAGAGTCAATCAGAGTAACATTTTTATTTGGATACCAGGTATGTTTTTTAGGTATTATGGGGTGTAGTACCCCCTTAAAGAAGCTTTCTGTATAAATAGTGTCCTCCCAACTTAGTGAATATTAGAGATGTTCAGCATTCTTTGTTGATCCAGTTTGCATCAGGGAAGGCACATTCTCAAGGTATGGAGGCTGGGTGTGGCGAGCAGGGAAGGTAGAAAGTAAAATTAATTCCCAAGTGCTGCCAAACACTGCCTCGACCTACCCCCCTGCCCCTTAATCCAAAATCACAAAGACATTGCCCTCCTCTTCTCAAAATTAATATATAACTTTATTAAACCAAAGATATTATTTGATATGCTGAATATGTGCTATGGAAAGTAAAACTTATGAAATTCAAACTACTGTTGCCACTAAGTGATTTCAGTTTAGTAACTAGTTACAGTCAAGGAGTATGCTTTTCTATAATTAATTTAAAGTGGTATCAGTAGAAATATGTGAATTTAAAAAAAACAGCCTTCATATATTCATACAGCTACAAATCATACATTCACGTAGCTACAACTGGTTCTTTCCATCTCAAACTCCGTATTTGCACCTCACAAGCACTGTACGGAGGAATAACTCATCTGTCATCACCTAGTCTCTGCAGTAAGGTTATTTTAAGAGAGAGCCATCAATCTTCTTTGCTTCAGAGATAAACTCGAGGGTCCATGTGGGTATATACATTGCCCCAAATAACAGTACTTCAAAGAGAAGCTAACAAACATGGACGTACTTCACATCTGTTCTTCAGTACAGTCTCCAACTTCCATGAAATTATAGATGCAATTTTTACCATTCTCGGAGCCATGAAGATTGTGAGATATATTGATATAGTAAAATCCTCTTTATTCCAAATATAGTACATAAAGAGCCAGGTAAAGCAAAATTAAAAAAAGATGAAACCATTACATGTTAATTCAGGCAATAAATGTTTTGTTAGAAACAAAGGTTTTTAATTCAGAACAGTGCTGATGCCATTCCCATCTGTGCGCTAAGCAGAGGATACTCCCAAGGTTTGCATTTTTAAACTTTTTTTACTCAACTGTATATGTAGGAAATTCGATAAGAATATATTTCCAGAATTTCAAGACTTTTGTTACTTTCATCTCCCTTGGTACATACTTGTTCATGTATAGCCTGCAAAAGACATCAAAGATAAAACTATTTATTCTAATTTGTTTTAAGTCATTATTCTACACTTTTCGGATAAGCAAGTTAAAATTGTGAAAAAAAGAATGCAATGTAAAGTAATATGACAGTCTTTGCTTTTATTATCATTTTAATTCTTGACATGGAAAATTTCACTAAAACTTCCTTAAGAAAACTTGATGTTATAAATCTTCCTCCCAAAATTCCTTCTTTAAAACTGACAGGTTTTGTATATGCCTTGAAGTAATGGGTCCTACCTGTTTCATTTTGCTGTGTATTGCTCAAAGTCCGTAACAGTATTTTCACAAATGTCAGTGGGCCATATGTGTTTGTTGAAAGAGTAAACACATTAAGGTATCAAATACTGATTAAAACACTACTCTGTGATAGTAGCAACACGGGTAAATATTATATTTGTAACTTTCAATGGGGGCTATAAATTCTCTTTAGAAACCTTCATTTAGGTTAAAGAATGATACATTTCAGTCAACTTAAGACATAAAGAATATTTGGAACAAATACATGTAATGGATAAATTAACTTTCTATCCCATTCCTTATTTCTCCCTAAACTTAATTTACATTTCTGTCTAAAGTCTTATTTCTTAACATCTGTTATTATGTAAAAAAGAAAGAATATTTCACATGACTTATATTGTTATCCAAATCATGATTTATCTTCCATACTATGTTTCTACCTCTGAAAAAAATAAAATAAATAAATAAATGTCTAACTCTGAAAATAATTCTTAATATAGAAATGTGAAATCATGAGAATTATAAAGAAAACTCAGGCCATTATTAAGTCTTCCAACTTGCTGATTTTAATTGTGTCTTTTGTTTCTGCATCTCCTATTGGAGCCAGCTGTTCTCCTGTACCCATCCTCTGCCTCCTCCATGGTAATGTGCATTTAGCTAGACAGCTGCACTCGGCTGATGATTGGTTAATGATACATAAATGAGAGGTGATATTTACAAGTGTAGGGTCCTGTTTTATAAAGTAAGGAAGTCTTCTTCCTTCCTGGAGGTGATATCCCCACTACCCCACATGTAACTTTTCTTCTTCCTGCATATGTGATATTAGGACCTGAGCTCGTAGACAGAAGTTGTGTTAAAGATGAAGCTGACACACTGTCAGTCCTGGAACACCCTTCTATGGACTGTTAAATCAGAGATGTTTATGCTGTTTAAATCTTTGGATCAGCTGCATGAAAGATAATATTTATCTTAATTAAATGTTTGATGTTTCTTTGTTACAGCAGCTTAGAATTGACATCAACCTTGGTGGCATAACCCCTGTTGTTCACAATTAAATAATCTTTATTTTGATTAAAGACAATATTGTTTCACTTTTTGATACAAATTAGTAATAGTTACATATAGTATAAAAAGTTCATGTGATGACCAAGTTAATTTCTTACTAGCTATTTTTCCAAGTTGAGGTATAAATTATATAATTTAGACTGTCACTTAAAAAACTAAAAATTGTTAACACACTTCCTTACACTTCTACTTCTGTTATCTTTCTTTCTGATGCTTCATATGCCTTTTTAAAGTCTATAATGTTGAACAACTAACTATTAAAATCTGTGATTCATGTAAGTTTTCTAATCATCCTTAGTGACCTTGGATTTTCAGCTTTGTCAACCTCTCAATAACCTCTTATAAAAGTTAGATGAAAGAATTGGTCCCTCAAGAAATCCCTTAAATGAAATAAATTTCACAATCCTTTCATGCATTCCACTGCCAATCACTGTGGCTAATCCCATTCAAGCTCCATAATTAGTATTCCAAGGTAGGGATTCCCACCTGCACATGTTGTACAACATTGCAAAGTGGAGAGGTGGGTAGGAAAGAAAGGCTCCCCACAGACCTCTACATGACAGGATGTGTGAATCAATTTTAATTAATTCTGCCTCTTTAAATCTGTCTGCTCTTTAGGAAAGATCGTTATCTGCCTCAGACACCATGGCAAGATAATTAACAAGAGCCCTGCTGCAGACTGATAGCACAGGGAGCAGTGATACCCATGACAGGGACTCCCTGTCATCCAAGTGCCACAGAACCGTGAGGGTAAAGGACGGGGACTGCGGTGCAACATTAATTTTACTAAATCGGTGCAACGTTTACAGCACACGTGCTAGGGTTTTATTTATCCAGTGTGTAACAGAAATAAAGGAACCTGCTTCTGAAAACCATGCTGTCAACCATCTTAGACCATCCTGGAAAAGCATCTCCACATACGACCGCCCACCATTTCCAACAGTACCAGCCACAGCGTGTAGGCCGCCCCGTTTCCCATCCGGTGGAAAATAAGTCAAATAAACAAAAATTATACCATAAATGACAAACATAGAAAGTTGTGAATTACAAAAATAAAGGTTAAACATTATATTAAGTTCTCTAATATCCATTTATCATAAAAGTTTTTTTTTGTTTTATTTTGTCAAAAACTGTTCTCTTTCCTTTTTCTTATAAACATTGGGATTTTCTTATATTAGGTAGAATTAAGTAGCAGTAAGCAAGTCGAGTAAACTTTATTTGCTTTAACACGACTAGAATTTGATTTGCTCATTAATTCAATTGCCACTGCAAAGATTTGCTCATTCATTCAATAACAATCTGCATAGTTATGGCAGCCTACTATTTACTTATTTACTTATTCAGTTATAGTGGTCATTGGAAGGGCCACAGCATTTTACACTAACCTACAATGAGAAAGATAGCATGGTTTAAAAGTAACCATGTCTATCTTCAACACGCTTCCAAGAGTCATTATTTATTAAGAAAACTGTCATTCTCTAGTTTGTCCCAAATTTTCATTTCCATCATGTTCCATCAGATATCCTTTGAGGAGTCTTGTATTTAAAGTATGTATTCTATGTTTCATTATCTATTAAGGAAATAACAGGATTTTAAAACTGAATGAGATCTGGATCATTATGCCGCTGGGAAGGTGAGTAAACTCAGACTCAAGAGAAGTCAAAACACTTAACTGAGTCATGGAGTTAGTGAGAGGTGGGACTGGAACTGGCAGCCTGGGTTTCTACCTTGTGATCCAACATATATTTCACTAACAAGACTGCTTTGCAATGTCAGAAAAAAAATCTACTCAGGTTGATTTCAAAGAGGCCACCAGAAGTGGATTCTTTTTTCCAAAACCTTATTTTACTCTTTCTAGTTTATTTTCTTTAAACTCTGGCATATACAGATACACCTTAGAACTGAAATGACAGACTTTCCTGTCCTGGTTTTGAGAAACAATTCTGGGAAAACATTTTACCCTGTTTCTGTGCAAAACAAAAACAAAAATGCTAGGATTAGGCAAAATAACTTTGCTGCTTGCCATAGGAAATGTTTGCTTCTTGAAGGCTTGGAAGGATTTGAAATAGCATACTTCTCAGGACTAAAGGCTTGCCTGTCATGACTTGCCTCAGTGTCCCTTCCTCTTTTCCTGCATTAATAAAGAGCTATTATGCCATGAAGTCTGTCCAGTCCAGACTAGCTCCTTGAATTGCAAGACTTGACTTAAAATTATCCAAGATTATCCAAGTTAAGAACTTATTTTTAATGAAACTCTATGTCCCTGGTTTGTCCCTTCTAAGATATTCTTAAGACTTTGTCAAGATGATGGTATCATCTGTATTAGTGAAGGTTCTCCAGAGAAGTAGAACAGCTTGTGTATTTATATAGGGAGAGAGGTTTAAGAAATTGGCTCATATTACTGTGGAGACTGGCAAGTCTAAAATCTGCAGGATGGACTGATAGGCTAGAAACCCAGGGAAGAAATGAGGTTGCAGTTCAAGCCCAGGGGCCTTATGCTGGTAGAATTTCCCCTCCTTGGAGTAGATCAGTCTTTTCCTTAAGGCCTTAACTGATTGGGTGAGGCCCACCCACATTATGGAGCAAAGAAAACATCCAGATGTCCAAGAGGCACATGAAAAGATGCTCAATATTGCTAATTATTAGAGAAATGCAAATCAAAACTACAATGAGGTATCATCTCACACCAGTCAGAATGACCATCATTAAAAAGTCTACAAATAATAAATGAGAGGGTGTGGAGAAAAAGGAACTCTCCTACACTGTTGGTGAGAGTGTAAATTGGTGCAGCCACTATGGAGGACAGTATGGAGGTTCCTTAAAAGACTAAAAAATAGACTTACCATATGATCCAGCAATCACACTCCTGGGCATATATCCAGGGAAAACTATAATTCAAAAAGATACATGCATCCCAATGTTCATAGTAGCACTATTTACAATAGTCAAGACGTGGAACCACCTAAATGACCATCAACAGATGACTGGATAAAGAAGATGTGGTATATATATACAATGGAATATTACTCAGCAATAAAAAGAATGCAATAATGCCATTTGCAGCAACATGGATGGACCTAGAAATTATCAGAGTGAATGAAGTAAGGAGAAAGACAAATATCATATGATATCACTATGCGGAATCTTAAAAAATGATAAAATTCAATTTATAAACCCAAAATAGACTCAGATATAGAAAACAAACTATGGTTACCAAAGGGGAAAAGATGAGGAGGGATAAACTAGGGGTGGGGGATTAACAGACACACATTGCTATATATAAAACAGACAAACAACAAAGACCTACTGTATAGCGCAGGGAACTACATTCAATTTCTTGTAATAGCATATAATGGAAAAGAATCTGAAAAGAATATATATACATATACATACACACACACACACACACACACACACACACACACACACACATAAATGAATCACTTTGTTGTACACCTGAAACTAACATTGTAAATCAACTACACTTCAATAAAATTGTTTAAAAAATACCTTTACAGCAACATCCAGGATTATTTTAACACACACCTGGGTACTATGGCCTAGCCAAATGGACACATATGTTTAACATCACATCCCTTATAGCAGTAAATTAAAGAAACTTATTTGGCCTGATTGACAATTTTTCTAGTGGTCTGTCTGAGAAATTGACAGCCTACACACTGTTTACAAGCATCAGGCCTGTGTGGAAGTATTATAACTCATAAGACAATCCAGTTTCTTGGTTAACTCTAGAATCTACAAAGAAGATAAGATTCTTGAAGGAAAGGAATTTTTTTTTGTTTTGTTAATTGCAATATTCTCAGTGCCTAAAACAATGGCTAACAAGTAGCAAGTACTCAATAGATACTTAAAAAAAATAGATGAATGAAAGAATAAACTAATAAGTCAGATATTATGGTATATTCTTTGCAGAGAAAGAGATTACATTTTCAAAATGACCTCATTATCCCAACATGTATACTGTGGAAACTCTCTTGCATTTCAGTAATTGAAATTCAACAGGTACAAGACATATAATTAAGCATAACCTTATATGTGTGTAACATAAATATTCAGATCCTCAACACACATAAAAAGCATTCAATACTTTCATAATGATTGAAAATTATTTTGTACCACATGGGATATAAAATTTTTAAAACTTATTTTTCATGCAAATATTAGTTGCTTTGGTGATGTTTTATATTCCTATATTAATGTATATGTATGTGTGTGTGTGCATACATATATATACACACACACATAAACAGAGCTCAAACATTTTGTCATCCCTTAGATATAATTGTCTTTTTGTCCTACTTCACCTTAATACTTCAACTCTCATTCCTTAATAAATGACACTTTACAGATTCCAGATTTATCACTCATATTTACAGGTCTCCATCTCAAAAAGTTCCAGGTTAAAAAAGATAAATAGGCATCAAATTGATGTTCTCTTGTTCATGTGGATTCAAGAAATACTCTGCCTCTTGATTTATACCTTGAGTTTTATACTCATAGCATTTCATATTTAAAAGATTTTTTACTTATGTTATCCCTTAAATCTTTGCAAAAACCTGTTAAAAGTAACTTTTTTTTTTTTTTTTTGTATTTCAGTTAAGAAGAGAAACTGCCTGGAGAAGGGCTATCTTTACCTAGTTTTATGAAGGACACGCACTGTGGGGCATGCAATCTTGGACTCCATAATTACAAATGAATGAATATCTACAATATTAAGTGCAATGTACATGTTTGTCAAACTGAACTAAACTTTTGGAGAAACACTTTAAAAAACTCACTGTGCTGAAAACTTCTATGGTTTTGACTACAAAAGAAAATAATATTCTTCTGGGTTCATCCTTTTTCTAATTCGAACATTAAGAAGTGTTCTAGAAGCTCCTGATACCGACATGTACAATAATTATCTTCTCTGTGCCTCATCTGCCAAATGTTCTATGAATTCATTGGTCAGACCAGGCTTTACGATTTGTGTCCAACATTATACATGTGTGCAAACTAATACATATTTTGCTTTTTGACTCAGGAAATTCCTTAAAGCAGTTCATCCAGCTTATCTGGGAAAGCAACTCTTCTGTCAGCAAAATTGATGTTTTAATTGGTCATTAAAAAAGTCTTCAAATTATTTCTCTTGATTTCATAGTTCATGCTAAAGAAAATTTATAATAAATCACCAAAGTAGGGTTTTTCACAAAGCTGTTAAAATACAGACAATAACTTATAACTTACCATATCTTAAAGATAATTATACCTTAATCTATAGAATTTCAGAATTTACAATTTTTCAAACATACACACACATATACACACACAATCTAGCCTTATAAAATTGTTTCAAGGCACACAACTAATTGGAGTTAAATGGGTAATCAAAGTCAATTATATCTTACTCCAAAACCCAGCCTACACTTTAATACCTGTCATATGTGTGTGTTCACACCTACACAAGAATCTGTATTGTTTAACCTAATTTTTTGATATATGTACATAAAGGAAATCAGTCTTTTTAAGTGGATGGTTCTTACAGAGAAGAAGTAAGAATAATTACAAGAATTGATTCTTACTAATAGAACTTGGAAAATCAATTTTATTATACAAATTTTTGGCATTTACATTTGCTTCTCAGGCAGTGGTTCTTAAAAAACAGTATTACATCATTGTGCTTTAAGAGTTTTTTTTAATAAATAATTTGATAGAATAGCATTATTCATTAAAAATAACACTGGTAAATAATTCACTTTATGTTTAAAAGTTAGACTTATTCACTACTCTCAGTGATTTACATTCCAGTATCATTTCCTGAGTGGAGCAGAAAGCTATATCACCACCTTTTTTATCAAAGAAACCATTCATAAACTTGAAACTTGAGCTGAGACCACATGAATCCATATTGCTTAATGATCAGAACTGAGAACTGAGATCATTTGTGTCGCATTGATATTTGTCTTGTCCAGGACATCCTTTTCTAGGAAGATAAGGGTGTAAACTAATAATTTTATTGTTTGCTTCAGGAAATTCTTATAAATAAATTTATCTAGACAAAGAGTTTACTCATCTGGGCAAACAAGGCTTTATCACGATATTAGTTACCTTACCTGAGCAAACAATTTTATTTTCAAACCATGGTTTAGTTATCATAACTTGCTTTGAGACTCACATCATTTCCTGCACAGCAATTCAAGCTATGATGTTACAACATTGCTCAATCCCAACCACTTCCCTGCATATAAATATTCTCCTTAAACCACCTGAGCCCAGATCCCCAAACACTAAAAACACAAAACACTATAAAAATGCTATGTTTATGTCTATACTTCAAAGGAACTAATAAGAACTTTCATGTTGGTATTCTGCTTTACTGTCATACATCTAATAAACTGTGCTTTACTTGTTTGTGTGTGTGTATGGCCTTTTAGAGAGTCTAGAGTTGACAACCCTGGCTTTTTATGTGTTGTAATCTAATAACTGAAGAATGTCTTTGGAAATATGTTGAATAATTAAACATTCTTATACCTTACATGTGTCTCTAAATAAAGAACAAAGATCTGAGAATCACTTTTCTAGATCTTACCTTTCTTCATCTATAAAATGACAAAAAGTTGCCTTGTATTCTATGTAACTCAGTGGGAAAGCATATTATTACGTGTTGTATTTTCCTTTAGTTCAAGTAACATAGATGATAAGAAGCTATAAATATCAAAATGTAATGGGAAGCACAATTTACTTTTACCCTTTTATTTGGATTATGATATTGATTTGTGAAATAATGTGAAAGAAAATGGTTATTATCTACTCGTAACTGAATTGTAAACATAACTGAGTAGACTTAAATAATTAAATATGGTCAATTACATTAAAATGTCAAATGTCTGAATATGAATCCCTCCAAACACATGAAAAATAAAATATATCAATGGTCCTTGCACATGAGTTTCACAAGCTTTTCTACATGAAGCTCTGCAAGTCTGTCCGGTCAATTCATTCTCTCCTTTAAATAGCAACTTGTCCAGTCTTTTGGTTTATAATCTATAAGCACAAGAGTAGAAAGCTTCAAAGATGGACCCACATGCCCTTTCCTCCATTGTGTCATAAGAATGGTAAGCCACTGGCTACAGATGTTTCAAATTTAGATAAAATTCGATCGTTGTCTTTCTGATCCCTGACTGATCATTTCATTTCTAAATTTTTGCTGTTTATTCACCAAGTGAAATAAACTCTACTTACCTGATGCCGTATCTTAGAACCACAAAGAACATACAGTATTGGGAGAGGACAATCATTAAGATACAAAAAGTCAATCAATTTCCCTATGCAATGATTGACTAATTAAATTTCAGATTTTCTTTCCTTGGGGCCCTCCTCTCCATGGTTACCCAAATTGTGCAATGTATTTTCATATTTTATAAAGGGTTGAGATAGTATGAGCTTTACAAATTTATAAAAGAAATCCAATGAAAGTTTAGTATGTACATGGACACACATATAGTTTTTCACATCTAATTTTGATTGAAATTAATTGAAAGAAAATCCTCAACAAATTCCGTACATTCTTTACCTAGATTCTTAAATTGTTAACATTTTGCCTCACTTAACTTTATCACTTGTGCTCTCTCAATACCCACTGTATGTTTTAATAAATTGTTTGCACAAACTGTAGATCTTTCTGTGCTTGTACTCTTAAATTCTTTAGTTTCATGTCTCACCTAAAAACACTCTACAATTATACCAGAGGAATAATTTTTTTACCAGTAATTACCACACTCAATCTGCAGTCATATTCAACTTTTGTCCTTTATATTTTTTTCCCTTCTGTGCTGGCGTGGTCATATAAATACATAATTAAAGGAAGGAAAGAAGAAAGGAAGAGAGGGAGGGAGAAAGGAAGGAAAAAGAAGGAGGCACAGTTTTTATTTACAGTAGAATTCTAACTAACAAATGTAGAATGAATCATCAAAATGGATGATAAAATTAGAGGGTAAAAGTGTAATGAAGAACATGGTATTACATAATCTCATATATTCTCCCACAAACACACAAGTTACTTTTTACAAATAAAAGGAAATGCTGACTCTACACTAGAAAAAATTAATCAGGGATCACCTTAATCACCTTAATGAAGGATTAAAGTGAACCTTACCACTAATGGGACCCATCATTACCACATTCCTTCTGATAAAAAGATGCCCTGAGTGGGTATGACATCACTTCCATGGTACTCTTGCTTAAATGCCTGATTTGAAACTAGTCATGAAGTATCTGGAAAACTCAAATTGTGGGTAATTCTACCAAATAACTTGCCTGTACACTTCAATCTTTATGATACCAAAATCATGAGAGTCAAAGAAAGACTGAGAAATAGTTACAGATTAAAGGATATGAAAGACATATGACAATGGTACACACTGAATCCTGCAATGAGGGATTAGCATACATTTTGGATATAATTTAAAAAAAAAATGATATGGTAATTCTGCTTGTCTTTTTCCTTAAACCAAATGAAAAAAAGCACCATCATGAAAATATTACAAGATCCATGACAATCAAACTTGACTTAACAATAACTGCTTTATTCTTTATTCCCATGATTAAGGACAATGGACAAGTATCAGAAGATGCTATGAAATGAGGTCTGTCTCTGTTCACCTAATCACTGAGTCTAAGACTGCTTCCTGTTCCTCACTGTTAAAGAAATCTCACACCAAAAGCGTACACCTTTAGCAGCTAAATGACACAAATGATGTATTAAGTAGTCAATTTTAAAATGTCTACTAAAAACAGAATATGAATATGATTCCCAGTGGGTATAACTGTTGCAAAGGAGAATGATACGTCTCATCTACCACAGTAATTAATTATGTAAGAAAGTCTTTATCGATACATCTCTGTTGGAGAGAGTCCATCGCCTGGTGAACATGAAAGCTCTCTGGGCCTGCGTAATTCACAGATGTACAGGAGACTGTGAGAGAACTGAAGTCTCCAATGACAGTTAGTGAATTTCACCAGTACTTTCTAGGGTAGATCACTTTTACTAAGGTATAGGAAACTTGTCAGATAGACTATTTTTTTTAGTTGCCACTCAAAATACCTAGAGTTTCAAGAACAACTTGGTTTTCATCTTCAGTGTGTGTGAATGTATAACTTCCTTTATATGTAATCAGACCAGGTTAAATCTACAGGTCAGAATAGGACTGGTTTTGAAGTTTGAGTTTTCTGACACATAAATTTTAGAGGAGGTGTAATTTCATACAGTGCACTCAAAATAGATATATCCTCACCAATCATAACATGGGAACACCTATCTAGTTTATTACAGGTACTAGAGTTTAAAATAATTAAATGTTTTACTGATATTTTTCATAATTTTAATATCTGGTGATGTATGCACTGGGATGTGCACACATCACACGTCACAGACTTTAATTTTTTTTTTTAAGTATGAGACAATTTCACCTGTAATAGGTTTGTAAAATCTATTTTGCAATTATGTACCTGTTAAATTTCTGGATTAAAAAACCTATCTATATAAAATAAAATTGCAAAACTTTTAGAAGATGATATACTTTATTTATGTCCTTAGATTATGCATAATTCTTTAAACAAGATGCATCAACAAGCATAAAACGTCTCTCATAAAGTCAACTATATTGACGTTTAAACATTAAATGATTGTTAAACCAAATATATAAAGGATTCCTACAAATTTAAAATGAAATGATTGACAATAAAGTTTTTAAAAATGGACAAATCATATAAGAAGGTGATTTAAGAAAAAGAAACCAGAATGGCCAAGAAACTTCTGAGAACATGCCAAATCTCATTTTAATCAAGGAATTGAAAGTGAATAATTATAAAAGAACGCATTTAACTATTATCCTGGCAAAACAACCACCTGATTTCTAAGTATTAGCAAGAATATAAAGCAATGGGAGTAGTTTCTTTAAATTCCATTTCAATATACATGCATCTAGAAATGTGCATTCCATATACACAAAATTCTACTTGTAGATATCCTAGAAACTTGCTGGTGCAGGGGCAGAAAGTCATACACAAGAACATTTATAATAGCTTCATCTGCAGATGGAAAAATTAAACCAACAAGGGATGGATAAATAAATACCAGTTTACATATAACAGGACTGCACAGCAGTCAAAGTGTGTAAAAATGAACTACACACTTGTTAATGTGGATGAACTACTACATTTGCTAATATGAATGAATTACTATCATATTGTATTGAATGATAAAGTTAGATTGCAGAAGGATAGACCGATTTTAAGTCCATTCTACATGCTTTAATACATTTAAAAGAGTACTTTAGAAATACACTCTGATGGGATGGGAGAGAAAGACAAAATGGAATACCAGCTTGAAAGACTTCAACTTAGTAGGTATGATTTTACTTCTTAAGATAGGTGGTGGGTACACATTATTCATTAAATATCTTTATATCACTTTATATGCATTAGAATTTCATATTCAATAATTCATATTTCAAAAAATACACTTTTATAATTATCTATATTTGACCATACTTAGAATGTTGGCAAATAAACTATATGAAATTTAATGTTCATGGATTTTAGAAAAATCCATTTTGCCTAGGAACTGATTTTATTTTTAATACAATTTTACAAGTCCTAGGACATTTTGAATAAGCCATTAGATGGTAAAAAGGCAAAATGACTTTCCTGAGGTCTCTGAATGTGTGGCAGTTTAAAATTAGTTTGGATTTTGAATGTCACCTAATTGGATGTAAGCATTAAATTATTAATCAATAGTCATATTATACTGACTCATTTACACTGGCATTTCAACACAAAAACATTATTTTTTGAACTCATAGAACTATTCTGTTTGCATTTTCAACTAAACCTGTGAAAGTAAATTAAATCAATCAAAATGCAGCTATCTCAAGAGAATATTAGGTTTATTGAGTGGTAAAGCAGGTTAAACCCAACCAAACCCATTCAAATCAGAGTTTATTAAAAAAAAAACAGGAGGAAATTTTATAATATAATAATCACCTAAATATATGAAGCTTACAGTCACTGTGGAATATTTATTTATGGATTTTTAATGTACCTATTCTGCTTATTGCAAGGAGTTGTGAACCAACATTAATAATGTTAATTATACCTAGCCATCCACAATGAGTAGTATTTAACAAAATTATACCTACAATTTCTTAAAAATATATTGTTTGGAGGCTAGCAAATGACAACCTACTACAGTTAAACAAAGTATTATTTTCCCCTTAGGTCAAAGCTGTATATAAATATAATAAATTATACCTGGGACTTTGGAATAGTGCCATTTTTAAAGGCGGTATTTCTCTTTGACCTCACATTTTCAGTATAGAGCACAGTCATTTAAACGATGGTCTCTGATTAAAGAAAGGAAAGTATTTTTTAATAGGCTGATGTATAATTCAACATGATTATCAAGTATTGCAGCTACAAATTCAGCGAAAAAATTCAGAAAAGTCTGATCTTGGTATTTGGAATTGTTATCTAACTGTGCTTACTGTTAGGAGATAGAAGAAAAACTGAACTCAAATCAATTTTCAACATATTGTAACTGCTTAATCTCAAGCTATGTTTCTCATAAGCTATAGTATTTATATAATCTATTTTCTCCCATACATTTTAATCAAGACCACATCAGGAAAGGAAATATTTTAATTCAATTCTAAGCAAAAAGCTGATTGGTAAGTCTATCACCAGGAAACCAAATATGTATCATATGCATTCTAAAGGAAATTGAACCGAGCGACATTTCAGTTGAAACACTCCATTCAAAAACATTCAGTTACTGAGTGTTTGTGATGTTCCAGGAACTGAGCCAAGACACAGGGACACAATTTTGAAAGGATATGGAAACAGCCCTAAAGCATTTTTAATCTAAATAGGTTTGAAGTACAGAGTGTGATTTTTTTCCATATGGTAGGGATTTTTTATTAGCATAGTTGTAGAGTAAATAAAGTTTTGTTTTCTGAGAATTAAAGGTGATTGGAACTCAGAACATCAACATTTCAGTAATGTGAGACTGAGAGGAGCTACAATCAGTTCTTTAACTTCTCATTTAGAGAAAAGAGGGGGCATATTAAGAATATAGGTGGGATGAGCCCAACCCTGGGAGTCAGAACACGGGCTTGACCCCAGTTTCTGCCACTGACTTCCTGTCTAGTCACAAACAATCCCTTACGTTCTTTAGGCCTTGCCAAAAAAAAAAAAATCATCAAAATATAAAGTGAAGAAGAGAGACTAGATAACCTGCATGCTACAATTATGAGAAAAATTAACCCCAAGTAAGATGAAACAAATAACTAAACAGCTAATTAGACATTCCTTTTCCAATATCATTATTTTGTAGTGAACTAAAAAAGGTCAAAAAATAAAACTAAGATATTTGAAATGTAACTTTGTTAGAGAATTATATCCTCGCTTTGCGTAGGCTTTTTTGGCATCAGCCCTCACTGTGATCTCTCGAAGCAACGGCTCTCTCAAAAGAACCCCCAAAACTTAAAAGCATTTTTTCTAAAAAAATAATACATTTTTTTCTTAATTATCTCTGACTAATCCTCATGGCAGGAAGCTATTTTTTGGATTTTTGAGGGGGAGGAGAGGAGAGGTAATTAGGTTTATTTATTTATTTATTTATTTATTTATTTATTTATTTATTTATTTATTTATTTATTTATTTATTTCTTAGTGGAGGTACTGGGGATTGAACCCAGAACATCGTGCACGCTAAGTAAGCAGTCAGTCTACCACTGAGCTATTCTCTCCTCCCTATTCATTTTAAATATTTCTTTAGTGGAGGAAAATGAAGAGCTAACTAGGCAATGTTATGAACAAATTCCTTAGATCCATCCTTGTCAAATAGTAGGTTCGGGAACAGACATGATGAGTAATCAAAACAATTCTAATTTTTTTTTTTTTTTGTATTTTATGGAAAATTCAAGATAGGACGCGACAATTTTTGATGTAGAAAGAACACTTTGTGATTTGTATATTCACTGGTTCATTTTACTTTGGCTTACATTTCAGCCAACTGAAAGCCAGTGTCTCTGAGATCTTTGCTTAAATAGGAAGAGACAGACAGGCATACCTACACCCCACCTTTTTATAAAATATGCTACGTTTACTGGGTTGCACTATTATTTTTTCATGTCTTAATCATGCAATCGATACAAGTGTCTCCTCCAAGATTTCCCATGTTTGCATGTCCCCAGGCGTGGACTTTTAAAGTATCCCATCCTCCTTACAACTGTGTAAAGACTAAAAACTGATCTCAAAAGAGCCCTTCCCTGGTATTGATAAACTGTCTTGGGAGAAAGAATGCCTCGAGTCTCTGTTTCTCATAGCCACATGTGCAGGAAGTCCACAACAGGACAATAGGTAAAGAAAAGCAAAAATGGAGTTGGCATGCAGAGAATGAAGGCATCCTGTTTTTATCAGGTTTTGACTGTGTCAGCAACTCCTACAGATTTCTTGTGTTTGAGAATCTACACTTTTATTTTAGGCTTCGCTTGTCTAGAATTGGGTGTTTTTTGGGTTTTTTTGTCCATTCCAACCACAAAAGACAAATAAAGCAGACTAATATTTCCATATGGTATATAGTATTGATCATCATTGTAATGCTAGCATATCCTTAGATTAAATAAGAATGTTAAAGATGATTTGTTTGCTTTCTTTAGTCACAGTGTCATTGAATGAGAATAAAGGACTTCAAAACATACATATGACTTACAATTAATACCATGATAGCAGTTGGTTGTTTGCTTTAGAATATATTCTCCATTCTACTTCACAACTTTATTATCCAGTTTAACTGTGCAATCCTATTTTATTCGTTTAACATGATATTATTTTTCATAATTGGTGAGTAATGGCTAAACTTTTTACAGATATTTCTTGTATACCTACTACAGGTTAAGTGCTTTGCTCATATTTTATATTTAAATATTTCCCACAACTCTAGAGCATTATAACAATACATTCTAAAACTTCTCTGCTGGTAGTTAGTCTGTAAGGAGGGGCTTTTCCAACTGGCGTGTACTACAGATGCAAAACAGATCAACTGTGCCAGGCTAAGCTATAATGTCCGTCCCAGACTAACTGAGCTCAAACTCAACACACAATAGGATAACACAAGTTAACTTAGAACATACGGTTTAAGATATTAGAAAATATATCTAAAAGTAAATCCAAATGAACTCATTCAATATAATGATAACAGGACTCACTGTTCCAAAAAACATAATGCTTTTTCTGTTAAATCCTTGGCAAGATAATTCTATGATTCATTCCATGTCCCCAGTCAAAAAAATGCTCTACGCTATCCATCTCTTCTTTTTTGAAAAATACAATGTTTTTCAAATATGTAGTCTTGCTTGCTGCAGCAAGTAATAAACTCAACTTTCTTTCTTTCTTTTCTTTTCTTTTCTTTTCTTTTCTTTTCTTTTTTTCTTTCTTTCTTTCTTTCTTTCTTTCTTTCTTTCTTTCTTTCTTTCTTTCTTTCCTTCCTTCCTTCCTTCCTTCTTTCTTCCTTTCCTTCTTTCTTTCTTTCTTTCCTTTCCTTTCTTTCCCTTCCTTCCTTCCTTTCTTTCTCTCTCTCTTTCTTTTCTTCATTCATTCCTGAAGGTCTTTGCCTGAGGAGCACTGACAATGACTAATATCCACATTGCACAGTAAAAAGACAGCAAATCTGAAAGAAGACATGGTGTTTATACAAAAGCCTATTATGTCAGCTCTTTAAGGAGCAACACTAACCTAGTCCATCCTTTCAATTTACAGATGAGGCAACTGACGAAGGGGAAGGATAAATGAAGTGGTCAAAGTCCAGTTTTGATTCCCCTTAAAATTTAAGTGATAAATATTGTCTCCTATTCTTTTAATTTCTATTTATTATAACACAAAATGCTATTGCCACAATACAAATATCAAAACTATCACCAATTTGTAATTGAAGGAACTATAGTTTCGTTAGAGTAAAATTAATCTAAATTCATCTAAAATATTTTAACTTTTAATTACTCTCATTTCTCACTTCCAGAACAGAAGAGGCTATTACACTCTATACCTCCATTCTTATCCGAGATTAGCTAACTCTAACTAGTTTTTGTATGGTCTTTGGGCTGCCTTTGGATTTGAAATGCAGCATCAACTCCCCTCTGAGTATCCCACTTGCTGGCTACCCTACAGATTTGGAGTTGTCAGCTCCACAATCACATGATCTAAGTCCTTAGAATAAATACTCCCCTCCCGTGTACACACACACACACACACACACACTGGTTCTGTTTCTCTAGAGAACTCTGACTAATACAGGGGATACAATTAATTCTAGAGCCACATAAAACAAACAGGTAACCGCATCACTATCTAACACAATTACAAGCAGTGATGGATGGAATTGTAAGAAGGAAAGCAGGTGTAAAGCAGTGATGTGTGATATAATATGTAGGGGTGCTGCTTCAGAAAGGATGACTAGAGAAAGTCAATTTAAAGAAGTGATATTTCACTAGAGACCTGAAATAAAAAATGGACTTAACCATGGGAAGTTTTGAGGGATCAGTTCTGGTGTAGGGAACTTCAAGCACAAAGTCCCTGAGACATGTGTGCACTTGAGCAACAGCAAGAAGGCCACAGTGATTTGATAAGACAGGAGGTGTATAAAGACAAGAGGGAATAAATTCAGAGACGAAAGCTGCATAGGGAGCTATTAATAGTATATTCCATCAAGCAAGTATAGTGGCCTCTGGCAACAGTGCATGGAGAAGGTTGAATTAGAAATTAGCTCTAGCTCCACGGTGCTGGGCAAGAAGCTAGTGCTGGGATCTCTAAAATTTACCCCATTAGGAAAAATCCACCCAAAAGAACAAGTGTCCTGAAAAGCAGAGTGCACTGTCAGAAGCCAGAGTCAAGGCTTGGATTCACTTGAAAACAACCAAATCAGGGAAGCGATGCGATGCATAACAAAAGCCGTGGACTCTGATTTCAAGCAAGAGTAAAAGAATCAACTCTAGGAATGAGTAGAAGGAGAAGTCCTACTGAAAAGGAAAAATGAAGTTGATTTCTGCTTGTATCTCTCAAATCTTAGGTCTTTTAGTAAATCAGTTATACATATTTCTATGACAATCTGAACTTAAACTTAGCCAAGAGGGAGACACATATGTGAGAGCAAAATGCCATATAAGGTGGGCCGAATCATGCCTGATTAATGTGTAGGATCCACAGCCCTCTATACATGTACAAAGTTTAAGTCCTGACATTTTTTATACCTCAGTCTAAAGGACTTCAGTAGCACTGAGAATGCTGTTTGATGACTGAAAAAACATTAGTACCTGGAGAAAAGCTTAATGACATTTAATGATGCTTGTTTTTAATAATGTTCTGGATTCAAAAGGGAAATTCAGGTTCAAAAATCTGTATGTAATAAAAATATTAAATACTAATTAAAACTAATTACATTGCCCATTAATTGTATATCACATATGTAAACATACTATAGATAATATAAGTATATATCTCTATATATTTCCCCCTCATGGGTAATTATTACTTCAATGAATTAAACTGAAAAAGCATAGGTTATTCTCAAGGTAAACTGAAATCCTTATTTGGTTGTCCTTGGATGGATCAGACTTGACAGCAGGAGGTATATTATAACCTTAAGATTTATCATTGTTACATAGAAGTTACAGGTTAAAGGATCCCACAATCAAAACTAGATCTGTGTCATTTCTGAAATCAATATACCACTGACACAAAATCACAGTCCATAGCATTACCTTGGGGTCATGGTGGTTCACAAAAATCTCTTTTCAGGAGTAGGGAGGATGCTTGAGTCCGCCCTGCTGTTAAGCCTGACTGAAAATTATATTTCAACCCATCTCACACATTCATTCTGTTCATTTTCACTGAATTCAGAGAATTAGAATACTGAAATAATTCAAAGAGTAATTTTGGACTAAAACCAATATATTGGGCAACACAGAACAGTGAGTAATAACAGCACTGGAGGTAAATAGTGCATTTTCTTCCTTTCGTTGAGATTGGTACACACTGAATAAGTTGGCTTCATGAGATGTGTGCAAAGGTTGGAAAGAAAGAGAAGACAAGATGAAATATAAGTAGCATATTCTTCATGTGCTCTAAGGTGCACATATACCTGTTTATTATATAGTCCTATCCTGTCTTCATAATTACCCTGAGTATTTATTATCTCTAGGTAAGCTAAGTAAGCTCATGGACATTCAGCCAAGTAGAACGGCTAGAATATTTATTCATCTCTCGGACTAGTTAAAATCAAATGAACAGCAAGCCAACAAAACCACTACAAATAACCAAATATGATGATAATAAAGTGCTGGGTATTTCACCACTTCACAGTTTATATCATTTGATCATTTTTATTGTTTAATAGTTAATTCCACAAAATCAGTGATCAGTGCCTACTGAAGAAACACTGGGGACACAGGAATAAGGGATCCATGTCTATTCTGCAAGGAGCTCACAGCCCTTGCACCAGTGCGTGTGTGCTCATGTGTGTGGAGTTGGGGGAGGCTGGGGCTGGGCACTTACAGCACAATGTGCTATTGCTTATGATGATCGCTTACACGGAGCTTACACGGAGCTCCAAAGCACCCGAGGACACATTTCTAACCACATTCTGAGATGGGGAAGCATTTTCAGAGAGAATATTGTAAATTTAGTTAGAGGAACAGGATTTTTCCAGGAAAAAAAAAAAATAAGCATGATACAAGGGTTGTGAGAAAATTTCAGAGTTGTGAAAAAGAAAGGCATTTAAAATCAGAAAAATAATGTGTGACTGGTGTGTAAAATTTGGTATATGTATTACAAATTTACTATCCAGTTTACAACTTCTTGCCAAAATAGGCCTTTTTTAATGATCAGCATTTTCATCTAAAACACCCTAAATTGATAAGCTAAAAGATGTGATATTTTGACATTATAGTTTCAGGCAAAGACACAACCACCAATTAGGATAAGAGTTCCTGGTTAGAAACATCACATGGTACACATGTGAATGAGACACCACCCTGTTCGGATACTCTTAAAGTTTGACTTAACATACGTACAACAAGTGACGTTTTCAGAGCTGGTATTTTCCATGCAAAACTTAGTCTCTTGTGTACATGCATGATCTCCATTATTCCGAGGATTCTAGCCTTTAGCTTTTGTGTTGTCTTAAAGGTGTTTGGTGTGATAACTTTGTGCTTAGGTGTAGTTTAAGTGCTAGACATCCTTGAGCTACCCCACAGTCCAGAAAAAGGAAACTGATGAAGAAAGAATGCCGAAAGAGGAAAACATTTGTAAAGAATGATTCTCACCTCCTTCTTCTTCAAGTTACTACCAATCTAATCTTCTCTTATTCCTATAGTGAGTGATATAAACGATTGATGCATTACATTTAATGCATCATCCATATTTATTTATTCGTAAATGGGTGTCCAGTACTATATAAACTTTTTTTTTTTCGCTCAATGTATATATTTTTCTATAAAGATTGTTCTGGTGATTTGGTTAGAAAAGACAGATAATATTTCTCATTAGAATTACTGAAATGTTCCTTTATGTAATTGTTTCTTGTTTAGAGTGAGACTTTTATGGAGTGACATTATTATTAAAGGATAGGCATGTACACTATAAAGCATTACTTTATTTAAATTATTTGAATCATCATATTAAATTTCCAGCAGCTAAGAATAAATATCTTTCACTTGCTTATTGACTACGGGTGCTTTTTCTATGAATATGTCTTTATGTAATTTACCCTGGTAGTAGAGGTTCAGGGCCTTTTTTTCATATTTTTTTCACATTTTGAAAGAAATTCTCGGGTATAAGGAAATCATTCATTCTATAGAAGTTGCAAATTTATTTTTCTCAACTGGTTATATTTCCTTTAAATATATTTGTTTATTTTGAACAAGAAATTAAGTATATTCCTTTATGAGTATAACTACATGTTTAGAAAAAATTTTACAACTCCAAAATTGTGAAAACATTTATGTATGTTTTCACTCGGTTTGCTGCTGCTGTAGAGATTCATGTCATTGAGGTCTTTCCGCCTTGCGGCCCTGCTGCTGTCTCAGTGCTCCCTCTAGTCAACTTAGACAGGAAAAGTCGCTGGTAGAGTTCACAGACTGGAGGCCCTGTCATGGGTACCTGTTCTTCACAGCAAGATAGAAGAGAAAGAGAGAGAGAGGAAGAAAGAATTTACATTTGATATAAGCAGACAAATTTCTATAAGAAGGTGAGGAAATGGCTGAGACAGAATCACCCATCCTTCTTCCACCTTTTGAGTCATTCTAGTCCACCCATGAATTACTCCTTCTTTGTTGGGAAGAGAGGGTGGGCAAGAGGCCAGGGTCGTTGTCTTAGAGAAGTCCTCTTCCTCCGGGAGGGGGCTCAGCACTCCTCCCCCAACAAACTAATGTATAATAAAAGCTAATGAAAATAGGAAGGGA
Source organism: Camelus dromedarius (assembly GCF_036321535.1). Classification (NCBI taxonomy): domain Eukaryota; kingdom Metazoa; phylum Chordata; class Mammalia; order Artiodactyla; family Camelidae; genus Camelus; species Camelus dromedarius. The sequence continues at coordinate 16,192,567 of NC_087438.1, forward strand.
ATTGAATTATATAAACATAGTGTGCTTGGCATTAATCAAATGTAATATCTTTCAAAGTGAAAATATTCATCACTTTTAAATTTCTCTAATTTCTATTTTTATTCAAAATGATAGGCTATTGTTAATACATTTATTATGGTATGATTCCTGTATAGTAAACTACACATCTTTCAAATGTATAACTTGATCAATTTTGATAGATGTATACACCAATGAAACCACTACCACAATTGAGACAGCCAACATTTCCATCACTCCCCAAGAGGGGCAATCTTCAAATTACCAGTTTATCTATCTCCTCCCACCTCTCCCAACCCCTCAGTAACCACAAGTTTGTTCACCAGGTCTGTGAGTCTGCTTCTAATCTGTAGATAAGTTCGTTTGTGTCATTTTTTTCAATTCCACATGTAAGTGATATCACATAGCAATTTTCTTTCTCTTTTTGGCTTACTTCACCCAGAACGACGATCTCCAGGTCCATCCAGGTTGCTGCAAGTGGCATTATTTTATTGTTTTTTATGGTTAAGTAGTATTCCATTGCACATATATACCACATCTTCTTCACCCAGTCATCTGTCGATGGACACTTAGGTTGCTTCCATGTCTTGGCTATTGCTGCTGTGAACATTGTGGTACATGTGTCTTTTTTAATTATATTTTTCTCCAGATATATGCCCAGGAGTGGGATTGCTGGATCATATGTTTAGTCTATTTTTAGATTTTAAGGAACCTCTATAATGTCCTTCATAGTGGCTGTACCAATTTACATTCCCACCAACAGTGTAGGAGCGTTCCTTTTTCTCCACACCTTCTCCAGCATTTATCGTTTGTGGACTTTTTAATGATGGCCATTCTGACTGGTATGAGGTGATCCCTCATTGTAGTTTTGATTTGCATTTCTCTAACAATTGAGTGATGCTGAGCATCTTTTCATGTGCTTGTTGGCCATCTGTATATCTTCTTTGGAGAGAAGTCTGTTTAGGTCTTCTGCCCATTTTTTGATTGGGTTGCCTTTTTATTTTTGATATTAAGGTGTATGAACTGTTCATATATTTTGGAAATTAGTCCCTGTCATTTACATCATTTGCAAACATTTTCTCCCATTCTGCAGATTGTCTTTTTGTTTTGTTGATGGTATCCTTAGCTGTGCAAAAGCTTTTAAGTTTAATTAGATCCTGTTTGTTTAATTTTGCTTTTATTTTCATTACTCCAGGAGCTACTTCAAAAGATATATTGCTGTGATGTATGTCCAAGAGTGTTCTGCCTATGTTTTCCTCTAGGAGTTTTATAGTATTTGGTTTTAACATTCAAGTCTTTAATCCATTTTGAGTTTATCAAAATGATAGGCTATTTTTAATCAGCATGTAAAATCAATGTCTACTTCTAAATCAATTTCACAGATTGAAATTATAAATTATTTTTGAGAGATCTTACATTTTAACAGATCTTACTGAAGTGGTTGCAATGTCATGTTTCCCAAAGTGAACAAAAATTCAACAACTGAAGTACTTAACAGTACCTACCTAAATCTTTTTTTTTTCTTATAATTTTCTTACTTAACAGTATGTGTTTCAACTGTTGAGTGGCCACTAAACTCCAATTTTACACTTAGAATAACATCAATAACAACAAATATATATATAATATATACATATTATATATATATATAATATATACATATATACAATATGTATATAATATATACATATTATATATATAATATATATATCTCCAATCCAAAGACAGGATGCTAGTCTAGAATTTCTCTTCATTAAATTAATATAGCACACTTATCATGGTTTATAAAAGAACTATTTTGCATTTTGGGGCTTTGTCTTGTATTTTCAGTTTTCAATAACTTGCATGCACTTATTCCTGAAAGAAGTTTATAAAATTAAATTACTGTCTACCTTGGGATCTAAATGCTTCTGTTTTTTTTAGCAGCAGCACCTTGATGTTTATCAAAGCCTCCTAGCTGAGAAGCAGTGAGCAAAAGGCACAGAAATGGCTGTCTCCAAATTATTTATATTTAAAAATATTTTGGACATATGGGAAAAAATATTCTCACTGTAAACACATACATTGCACAAGGGACATACTCTATGCATGACAAAAAGTTGAAGATTTAGGTCATGTACCTAGTTATATAGACTAAAAGAAAAATTTAATTACTTTTTAATTCTGAATCACTCATTTGATCAGAGAACTTGATTACATTAAAAACATTACCAAAACTAAGACAATAATTAACCCTATCATTGAAGACACATACTACTTTTCCATCTTTATATCCTCAGTACCTCACACACAATTTGGATCCTAGTACATTTTACATTTTTGTATTTATATAGCCAAAATGTATCTTCTCTGTAACAAAGTAAAATTTGCTTATAGACAAATTATAATGTTGGCTTTTGGTTTTTAAAATGTATGATCTATGGATAAATATGGAGGTGTAATTTTTATAAAAGTGGTTCTCCATATAATTTTGGTAGAAATACTTGCTTTCAGAGATTGTAAACAGTAAATTTAGCAACAATAGGGACAGCTCACTGCCAGCTTAAACACAATCACTACTGACAAAATAAGATTTGGGGGCAAAGCAAACACTATGTAATCTTATTCATTCCTATAAATCCTCTCTCTTCACTCTAAGTGTGACACATTGATGAAAAGAGTGAATATTTGGATGAACTGTGCATGATAAAGATCACTCAGCTGATTATTCCAAATACTCAAGTTGTTACATTTTAAAATATATTTTGAATCCTCCATAAATATAAAGTGTGGGTTCCAATTTTGTATGAGGTTATGCAAAATGCTATACTCAGAAAGGGAAAAAAATGAAGTTTGACTTTTCTAAGCAAAGCTTTACTGCTCAAAACTGGCAAGAAGATTGGTCATATTCAATCTCATTAATCATTCCAAAGACTAAATATTTTTGCATGGCCCAAAATCAATACAAATCTTTTGGTGCAGCAACAGGAATTGAAACTGAAAAGTGCTTGGGGCACAGGGTAAGTGTAATTTATATAATGAGCCTTTTGCCAATTTCTTCTTTTCTTCCTCCTTCTGGTCTATTTCTTTTCTTTGGCTGTGCAGTTACTAAGTTGACATTCCTCAATCTCCTCCCACCAAAGGCTTCTTCATTTTTCATTTCTTCCCTTCTACCAACCTATTTTCCTTCACTTTAGCTCCAACTTATGATTAAAAAGCTTTGTCAGCTGTTATTCTTAGCAGCAATGTGCAGCTTTCCTTTGGAAATAAGTGCATGCAATCGTCTCCTGATTTACTCTGTACTCTTTAGTCCAGAGTAATTGAGCCTAAAATTTCCCCTGCTTCTTGGGCCAGAATGCACTTCCAGGGAGAGAATGGTGAGATAAGAGTGATTCAGGCTTCTAGGAACACTCTTAAATGGTAGGCACGGGATTGGAGAAAATGATGAAGATAACGTTTTGGATAGAGTATGTCCAAACAGAAATGGGTTCCTTTGAAATTAGAGATTCTTACGTATGATCTAGGTTACATATTCATTGGCAGTTCAAAACTTGATATTTGACATCTTCTTACAAAACATAAAATTCTGGAATCTTTGTGTGCTTATTTCTTATATGTTCTTTATTGGAAAACTTATGTGGGAATTTTGGATTGGATTTGGTTGAGAAACACGTATGGATCATGTGTTAGAGGGCACACTTTAAATTTTTGCAATGAAACAAACAAAGCTTGATCACAGAGTGTGAATTCACATAAAGGAACTTCCAGTTACTTCTTCTGTGTACCTACCTCCGAAAATATCCACTTACATTAAAAATGTACTGTGTATCTGAATATTTTCATTTGCTAAGTATGATATAAAATCAGATGAAGGTGGATTAAGATGCCATTTTTCTATGCTTTAAAAAGTAATGAAAAGCATTTGGCTATTGTACCATACAATGCAAACATTAAATTTGAGAATTTTAATACCATATGAAAACGACTAGATTTTACTTTGGGGACCAAAGTTCAAAATCAAACCTACAGTTTAGAACTTTTAAGCATTGAAACATATTCATAAATACACATCTGACACTTTAAATGTTATATCATGAGTAATGTTCATAACATAGCATGGAAAATTCATCTCTTTGTATAAATATATGAGAGACACTATCATGGTGAATTCTGTCCTTAAGTAAAGGCCAAGCTGTAAATAACTAGAGATTAATAGAAACGAGTTCAGCTCGGTTCCCTCAGACCTTTGCTGTGTTCCATGACTCACTCTTGGCTTTATTAACCCATGTAGAAAACTGGGTTAGGACAGGCCTTGTTAAAATCAGATGATTCGCTGAAAATAGGTTTTCCCAGATAGAGGAATTTAAAACCATGATATTAATAAAAGTGTTCTATAGTTAAAGAATTGCCAACTCACAACTAGAGAATAAAGGCAGATGATTTGGTTCTGGAAATTACTTGGGAAGACAAAGTATAATATGAAAATAACATACATTATTGTTTCTGTAGCTAATATTATTAGTTTAATATTAGAAATTTACACAGATAGGCCCAATTTGCTCAAAGAACAAAGGGAAAGAAAGCAGCGGCCACGGTGATGAGCCCTGGTCCAAATAAGACACTTTCAAATAATAAATGTGCCTGTGAGATAATGTGGAGCAAAGGATTTTTTCAGGACCTTGGTTTGACGGGTTGGGTCTCAAAGTCTCGTCTGAATAAGCAAAATGTGTGCCCACGATGACAGCCATGCCATCGTATTATTTTAGAGTATTACCCCTCCTGCTTTTGTTCATCAGAATAAGGGAAGTTCTCTATGGGTAAATCACTCCAAAGGTTTTTAAAATCACAAATATATATTTATAGGACATTCACTGCAAGATTTTCTCCTGATTTATGTGTGGTTGGGGGGGTAACCACTCAATTATTTTTTTCCTATAGTTTTATTAAGAATTCAATGTTTATAGTTTGTAATTCTTATTCATAGATGGCCAACATATTAATTGGTATTTAGTCTGGCTACCACTTTTTTCTACAAGGTACATCATCTAATGTTTGTAGAAATTTCTCATTTAAAGACCAACATAGTTCTCTTTATTCATCTTCCTGTACAAGTAGTGTTACATTACCAGCAGATTTATGGCTATGATTTAACTATATCTTACCTGTATCTGAATATAGTCTAGTGATTTTCTTGATTCAACAAGGATCTGTCCTGACTCCAAGACTTGTATTTCCAGTTTCTTACTATATGTTGTCATTTTAAATTCATATTTATTTATACTTTCTCTTTCCTCTTAATATTCTCCACCTTGTATGTTCCCTTCCCTGGACAAGGACCCAGGGTCCTCTCTACGCAGCTACTTTCCTCTTTTGCTCACCAACCCACCCACATTAAATCAATCACCACTTAAGTGCTGCTAATTTTTCCTTCCTAAATATCCCTCAGATTCCTACTAAAACAGTTCTAATAAAGATTATCATCACATCTTACCTGGATGTAAAACTCACCATCTACCCTTGCATCCTACTTCAAACCAGTCTACTCTCCTTACTGGACCCAGTATGATTCAGTTCCAGATAACCTCTATTAGTGTATTGTTCTGCTGTCTTAAAAAACAGGTTTTCAGTCCCAGAGGCACTGGCAGGCAACATCACCTCATTAAAACTGCTATGTATTGTTTCAGTGTATACATTTAGGTTACACCTTCTACGTATAGTAAGGGATATGAAGTTTACACTCACAAGTTGAGCACATTCTTGATTCTAAGCTAGACTAGTTCTGTTAAAATTTCATTCCATGAAATCTGTTATTTTCTACTACTTCTGGTATTGTCTGCCAAATATTTTCCTGACATTTGGATTAACAGAATTTCTGAGACAACAGTTCTTAGCAGATAATTACTATCTCTTAATGTCTATTTCTCATGACAAGTGTGTAAAGGTTGCTAATAGCAGGACTTTAAGCTTAGAGGAATCTTAAGTTAAAACTATACAAGACAGGCATTAATATTTTTTGGAAAAGCTTTGAGAGAATGAGTAGTCTTATTATATCACAATTGCTTGACAAGCATCATCCATAAGAAAACAGTAATAACACTGGAATAAAATTTTATTATCATTGTCATTAAGATTTCCTTTATCACTCTCTTTATTTTCGAAGGATGTTGAAGAATTTATTCAACATTTGTGCAGCCACTCTGCTTTCTTAATGCAGAGCTTGGCAAACTTTTTCTGTAAAGCGCTAGGTAGCAAATGCTTTTGCCTTTGCCGGCCATTGAAGTCACTATTTGCAAAGACTCCACTCTGGTTATATTGCAAAAACAGCCATTGACAATACATAAGCAAGTGGTGTGGTTGTGTTCCATTAAAACTTTATTTACAAGAGCAGTCAGTAGTCCAAATTTAGCCACAAGCCACAGTTTGCAAACCTCTGCTCAAAGGGAACTCTATGACTGTTCTAACAGTGTTGGGCAGCTATGAGGCTAATGCCTATTGCCACAGAGCACCAAGTTAGCAGGGCAGGTAAGAATGAACATCCCTAATTATAATAGCCGCAAGGATCAAACGCATTCCCTTATCAGGTATAAGTAATATCATGCAGTTCAGAAGAAATTAAGAAAAAAATTCAGAAATAAAACATGGAATGGTCCTTAAAGACTGAATCATTATTAAGGGTCATTTCATTTCAGACTTGATAGGACCAGGAAGGCTGCCATTTTCAAATATGCAAATTCATACACACACTGGGCAGGAAAGAGTTAACACAGCAGGAAGTCACTACCTTCAATAGAGCCTGTCTGTGGGGTTGGCCCATGCCTGGCAGCTGGGAACCTGGCAGTTTTACTCCATTTGGTCCTCTGAACGCCTGCTTTCCTCTTTGTGATCTGGCATTTCAGTATGTGGGGCTGGATGTTGCTCCTGCTTGACCCCCGGTAAAAACCTTGGGTTCTGAGTGTCAATCAGGCTTTCCTGGGCTGCACACATGAGTTTGTATTTTCCTGTGGGATTAAAGAGTGCATTCTGTGGGGCCCCTCTCTGTGCAGGTAGTGGGAGTGGGGGTGGAGGGGAACATAGGAAATCAGTGCCTGAATTCCTCCAGACTCAGCCTAACCCATCTGTTCCCCTGTTGCTTGTGATAATAAAATATAGCTGTGAGCTCAACTGCTTCTGAGAACTGAGAGTCCTTCCAGCAAATCACTGAATGTGTACATGTTCTTAGGACCTCTCCCATAGGCACACGCATACACACAGATGATCTTATTCTGATTACTTCCAAAACAAGTAGGTATTTTCCATCCTGTTCGCTCCTACTTTACTTTCTTCCATTTCCTTTTATGGAAAGAAGTTTATTTAATCAAATTTATTAAATTAAATTTATTTAATTAAATTAACGAATTTAATTTCAGTGCAATGCAATTCTATTACATTTAAATTAAAAGCCATTTGTATCCTACTGTATGATTTCCTGAAGCCCTAATGTGACACTGTTCTTGGTAACCTACTGAGCTGTCATCCTAACCTATCTACCTTACAACATTCATGATCAACTGCAAAAAGCACATAGAATCTTCCCTCTTTAAGGATCTGAGTTCTAATCAGCGTAAAAAAACAAAAAAAAGACTCACAGCCATAGAATATGTGTAATCCATTGCTGCACAACAAGTTATCCCAAAACTTACTGGCTTAACACAACAAAGTTGTATTATTTCATAGTTTCTATGGGCGCCTTGTGCTCTGGGTCCCTCACTAGGCTGCACCTGAAGTATTATCTGTGGCTACAGACATTTCAAGGTCTCACTGGGGAATCTGCTTCCAAGTTCACTCACACCATTGGCTGATCCTGGCTTGCTACTGTCCAGAGTGGTCAGTGCTCACCACTGGACATCTCCATAGGCCACCTCACAACATGGCAGCTGGCTTCCCTCAGGACAAGCAAGAAAGCAAAAGGGGGCAAGAAAGACAGACTGCAAAATCTTTTTGTAATCTAGACAAGGACATACCAAGAGTTCTTCCATATTGTATTCATTAGAGGCAAAGTCAGCAAATTTGGCCAAACCCAAGGAACGGGAATTACAGAAGGGCATGAACAGATGGAGGCAAGGGTTCTAAGAGCCAACTTAGAGTCTGTCTACCACAATACAAAGAAAGAAAATAAACCTGATGGAGCAAAAACCATATCAAACAATATGGGTGTGTGTATCCATACACATATATACATTATTTTTTTAAGGAAGCTAATATTATTCCTATGCTACAGATAAAGAAACTGAAGATGGATAAGTTCAATCTGTTAGAACTAGAATTTCAACCCAGAGAGTCTGGTTATGAAGCCTACATTTCTAACTCCATAATGCCCCCCTCACATGGATCCAAAGTTAGACTCAAACATACATATTAAAACTTAACTAATAAACATTAAAAAAAGTAAACATGATGGACTATGTCTTCAGTACACATGACAGGTAACCAATAAATATTTTCAGGTAAACAAATGAATATCATAGTTTAACTTTTCTGGAATGGACCTGAAATTTTAAAAAAGATCATAAATTAAAGCCCTGCTATGCATATGAGAGTGAGAAAAGGGGAAAAGACAAAAGGAAAACATTACAAAATAAGAGGAAGATAGAGAGGGAGGAATGAAAGAAAAACAGACTAAGGAAAGGGGAGAGGAAAAACAAAAATTTAGGGAATTTTAGCTTTAATTTGATTTTATAGTTAAGGAACCAAGATGGAATATTACAGCAGTTGTATGTCACATAGTGTATATAGTTAAAGCTCAGCACAATAAGACACTTTGAAATTTAAGAATTAAAGTGATATCATAAGAAACAAAAAGTTTGTAACATAAGATATGCCATAATTGTACATATACCAGGAAACAAGATTTGTAAACCAAATTAACAACATTTGGAGTTTTAAAATGTAACAGTAATGTGTAATGAAACTTACTATCAGCATACAAATGTTTTATGAGTATTTCTTTTTAGTTAAAAGAGACAAATTTATAGTTATTTCAGGAAAGTCTGCAGGGTTCTGGAACAAAGCAACTTATTGGATTTAATATATTTCTCATAAAAGCGTCTCAGAAGTATTAATTTCATGCTTGACACAACTTTTCATAGGCTTTGTGATTTTATGTCTCTGATTTACAGCAGGCTACTTTTGCTGGATGATAAACTCTCAAATTGCAGAAATTTTAAAACTGATAGATTTCTTTTTTAAATATAACAGGGAAATTTAGTTGATTCAATACGTATATGAACCTTTAAGTGAGTTCATTTTACCAATGATGAAGTAACTATAATAGTTTTTAATTTAATTATGAGTAAATATAAATAAAATATTAAATAATTTTCCAATTTTACTTTTTTGCTCCTCCTCAGTGGATTTATTTGAAATACAGTAAAACCTCAGGCAGCAAAGTAATCAAGAATTTAGGAATCCTTACCCTTTCCTAGCAGATGTAGATACAAAATGACATAACGTAAATATTTGTTGATGGATACAATAGCAGTTTCTGGACTTATACCAAACATATAACATCCAGAGACAAAAGCCTGTTTTGAAGTCAAGTAATGACATGGCTCATGAGAGGTACACCTTCCCAAAGAATTAATATTACAAATGATGCTAAAACTGTTGTAAAGTGATTGGTCAGTTCATTGCAAAAGAGAGACAAAATGTGTTTTGTCAGGCAGGTAACATGAAGGAGAGAATAGGTTTCTCATTAGAAAAAAAAAAGATGGGAGAAGAAAAGCCTAGTTAGGTTGGGAGTGAGGAGTGATAAGTAGTGAACAAAACAGACAAAATCAGTGATGGGTTAAAGATGAATTAGATATTTTTATCATCTGAGCAGGAAGCCAATACAAGTCAATGATTCTTACAGTTTTCCAAGTATATCCTACTTGCCACACTATAAATGGATTAGTCCCATGGCTACTCATAAAAACCGAACAAAACAAACAACAAAAGTACTTACAAGTTAGAATGATAACCTAGCAAAATGATTCATGTAGCTTCCGTCCTATCAAAGCTTTTTCAGGGCTGTAATTACCATACCTAACACAGTGCCAATACACAGTGAAGCATTTGTTGAATGAAGGAATCTGATACTTAAATTCTCTTTATAGAATTGGTCTTAAGAAATCTTCTCATTACATCCAAAGGTAGTACTTATCCCTGTGTCAGATCACCCCATCACTGAGAATTTTAAACTATTAAATTAAACTAAGATTGGTCTTTAAAGAAAAATCTACCCATTAGTTTCGTATTACTCCTTGGAGATATGTGGCATTAAAATGAAAACCTCTTCTTTCTAGCAATATCTCAAATATTGAAGAAAGCTATCTCAAGGAAATACTGAAGAGATATTAATTTATGGTTTCTCTGCACTGTATCTCTGACCTACTTCACCCAAATTATTGTTTTACAATATTAGTCAGATATTTGTGTATAAAGAAGTTTGCAAGGCCAAAGCAAATTTACCTGAACGTATTTTCTCTTGTCTTCCATGAACAACTAAATTAATTGAGCCATTATGTGAGGTGTCAGAAATCATTTCCCACTGTCTCAAAACAAGCATTTTTGGCAACAGGCAAGAAGTGAATCACAGACCCAGTGTGTCCTGCTAAGCATGGGAAAAACAGTCCCTTAACTTAGGGATCACGCCAGCATCTCCTGAGAGGACGGCTATGACAACCATAATGAGCTAAATGTAAGGGACCCCGCTCTTCAATAAGCATCATGTTAAGTATTCCAGATTCTTACGTGACCCCATGAAGGAGAGAGCCCCAACTATGCCCAAGATTAATTTCCCTTCAGTCTTCCAGGATCATGGCTATATATCTAAGTTAATTTTAGTCAAGGAAACTAAAGAAATGTGAATTACCTTGCACACTTGATTTGGAAACAATATACATCAATGACATGACAATTACATTCTCCTTAAAACCAGCTGAATCTAAGACTTAAGTCTAAGCCGCATCGGACTCCCCTCCTTGCCTGCCAGTTTACAGAGCAATACATCACGGTAAAGAGCAGAAGATCGAGCACCAGGGGAAAAAGAGATTGTAAGCCTATTATCTAGGCAAAGATGTTTTACCAGCGTCTCAGTTTTTCAGGTGTAAGACAGAAAGAGTGACACTATTAGGCACTATTTGTGGCACAACCATGAGCCAGCTACCACCAATAAAAGGATAACAAGGCAAAGAACACTATGGCCTGAGTACACTCTACATTTAATGCTTTTGAGCAGATTTATGCAAATTCCCTTTAATATGACCAAACATTTCTCAGGCTGGAAGGACTATGTGTATCATATTTCATTCATTCTAGGACACACCATTCAGTTCACTTTGTACCATTACTACAATTGAGATGCATCTTCTAATTGTTACCAAACCAAACTTGGGTCCACTTGCCTGCGTGCAGTAAAGCCAATCTACTGACACCAGGTTGTGGTGAAGGAAAGTGCACCATTCATTGCAGGACGCCAAGAGAGGGGTCCAGGGCAGCTAGTCCTTAAAAGACCCAAATTCCCCAAAGGCTTTCAGGGAAAGGTCTTTGAAGAGGGAGGGGGGTGCTGGGGTGTGTGATCAGCTCATGAATATTCTTCTGATTGGTTGGTGGTCAGGTAATTGGAAGTCAACCTCATCAACCTCTGGTTCCAACCATCTGGGATCTATGCGTGTGGGCAGAACACAGTTAACTTTTTCCATCTGATGGGGGTTTCAGTATCTGCAAAACAGCTCAAAGGATATGGCTCAGAATATTGTCTAGAGCCCATGAGGAGGAATTAAAGGTCCTTGACTTTTAATGATTAATGGCTACACTGTTATTTTGTCTTGCTTGACTGTTTTCCTTTCTTTCTGTATTTTCTCACTTCTCTGATTAAATATACTCTTTGGAACTTGGGGAAGCCTAGGAGACTAAAGTTTTTTGATGGATAATAGGCAGGTGGAGGACATGGAGTGGGGAGTCTGTTCTGGGAAGGCCCCATGGAGTCCTGCTCAGTTACAAAGTCAATCATATGTCAGAGTTAATTAGGAATATTTTTAAAATTTAAATAATATCAACAATATTGGTGCTTATATAAGCAACTTTCAGAGGTGAAGATGTCTGGAATTGGGGTTTTCATGTGGTTTTACACCGAATTAAGGTAATAAATAGATCAGGCTGCCTTCTGCTTACAATTGCTGCATCGTGTTGACAATGACAAAATATCTTGGCCAGAAAAAACAGAAATGCCTGGGCCCTTAGTTTCTGTTGTTGTTTGAGTGTTTTTCCCCCTGAGAACTATTAAACTGCCAAATTGGGTAAAACCTGGTTTTATGAGCTTAGTGAACTTGAGTTAGTTCTGAGAGATGTATCGATTTAAGTTGTGCTGATCAAATCCAGTCTCTGGCCCATCGTGCATTCAGAACATCAGACCATCAATGTATGTTGTACCAGAGGTCTTTTAGGTGGCAAAAAGATAACTTATCCTGATGTCACCCATACACATTTCATCATCATTACCTGCCTCACACTATTCTTTTTTTTTTTTCTCTCCCTTTGAGTAAAGGAAGTAACTTTAGCAAAGCAGTTATGAAGTGTTAGGTACTTAAGAGGCCTTCAACAACAATTATATAGTTTCTCTGATTGTCCTTCCCTGAGTTGATTCTAATTTCATGAAGCACCTCAAAATATGGTGTACCCAGAACTGCCAAGACTCTGCATCGCCTATCACTCCTTCAATCCTGTTACTATATTTTTGTTCACGAAATATAAGATCCCATTAGCTCTGCTGCAGCTACATCACACTATTGACTGGTATTGATCTTCCTGTCAAGTAAAGCCTGCAATCTCTTTTACACATGCTATTGCTAAGTGATCCTATCCTTTGTATGGTTGGCTTTTTGGATCGTAAGACAGGACCATAACGTTTATCACTTTAAAATGCTTATTAGTTTTGGTCCTTTACTCTTCACTGTCCAAATACTGTGGATTCTTTATTCTGTAAGATAAAATATGTACCACAGCTCCCTGAGTTTTGTCATACACAAATCTGGCGGTTAGAACTACTTTATAGTTGTCAAGTTACAATGTGAACAGGTTACGACTACTGAAATAAACAGAACTGAATATAGATCCTGAGGGACATGCTAGAATCCTCTCTTTATGTTGACATCACTGAATACTGACCTTCACCTAGTTATTAATCCATACCTTTTATCATCAAGTTCACTTTTACATGTCAGTCACCAGGATCCTATGAGTAACGCTTTGATCGAAATCAATCTACCACATTTCTTTGATCCATTCCTCTAATGTTTAAAAAGAAGGTAAACTGCGATACGGTCTTAAAAATGCTTGCTGAAGCCTAACCGTAACAAAACCTGAACTCGGTGTGTGCAGTCACCCTCTAACTGCTTTTCTTAGATCTTTTCAACTCCCACTGTGGAACCATCAAGAAGAAGCATAAAGATTACAGAAATTCCTCCCTTCCTCCTCAGGCACTGTAGACTGGCAAAACCTCTTTTTAACAGCGTGTTACCGCCTTCCTAAAACCTCTTTCCCATTCCTATTAATGCACTAATTTTGGCAATTTGCATTTGTTATAAGTACCACCACAGATTTTCTCACTGGTCTTGATGCTTCTTATGGTCATTAAATACTACCTTCAGAGTGTCGCTGGAGAGAATACACTAAACACCCAGTCTGTCTAGGCCTAAGTTCGCTCTGCCTCTCAAACTCCCCGCATCTGGCTTTCCATAATCACCTCCACTTCAAAATGACAACTGTAGCAGACAGTTCATATGTTCGAGAAAGCTCCAGACTACTCATGCACCCTTGTTATCCTGCATGTGGTCCCTTCTGCCTGCAAGCTCATCTCTAATCAGTTCTCATCTGACCCAGAAGCAAAGGGACAGATAGAGGTAAATGGCCAGTTCTGTTAAGAACAAAGAAAAATTGGAGTATTAGGAAAGCATCCCCTGCACCCTGAATATCTACCATAGCCACAGCTCCATCAGAATTAAGTAGTTAACATCATTCTGCCCACAGGTTAACATGCTTTGAATCATGGGACCTGTTGTCCTGACCACGATTTAACTGGACCAGGGCCTGAGTCCCGAGTCAAACAGGCCATCGGTAAGATAATCTGCTACCTATGGGGAGACTTAGTGTGGGAAATCTGCTCAATAATGAGAACAGGACCAGTCACCATCTACTTAAAAAAAAAAAAAAAAGAAAAACTATTATTTTAAATTCGATTTTAAATGCAAGATTCACAGAAAGGAACACGGATTTACAGAGAATATAAGACAACAGATACAGAAAAACACACAGATTAAGGGTGTATAAACAGAATGATCCACCCCAACCCCCACCACCACACACACACACACACACACACACACACACATGCAAATATGTTCACGTCCTAATGCCTGGAGCTTGTGAATATGTTACTTACATGCTGAAAAGGCTGTGCAGATGTGATTAAGGTAAGGACCTCCAGATGGGGAGATTACCCTGCTGGGTCTCATGTCAGCACAGAGTTTTTATAAAAGAGAGGCCAGAGAGTCAAAGCAAGAGAGAAGATGTGAGGACTGGAGAGAGGGGACTCATGAACATTGAGGATAGAAAGGGCCACAAGCAAAGGGTTGCTGATGGCTTGTAGAAGCTGACAAAGGCAAGGAAACAAATTCTCTACTAGACCTACAGAAGCAATGAACTTTGATTTTAGAACTCTGACTTGTCAGACTACTGGTATCTTGGTCTTAGGACTTCTGATGTTCAGAATATTAATCATAAATGTGTGTTGTTTAAGCCACTGAATTTGTGGTAATTTGTTACAGCAGCAGGAAGAAACTAATACAAAGGCTTTTATTTAAAGTCTGTATTAAGACTTAAGTCATATTCATCAATTTCAATGCCAACATAATCTCAAAAATTAACTGACTGAAAGATTGAAGATACATTTACATTATGGCATCTCTGCAAGGATTTTTGCCAAATACATATTAACAATTGCATGCAATCTTATTGCAATGAGATGCAACTTACTTACTCAGAGCAGTCCGAATGGCCATCATTCAAAACTCCACAAACGATAAATGCTGGAGAAGGTGTCTATTAAAGGGAACCCTCCTACACTGTTGGTGGGAATGTAGTTTGGTGCAGCCATTATGGAAAACAGCATGGAGGTTCCCCAAAAGACTAAAAATAGTCTTACCATATGATCCAGCAATCTCACTCCTGGGCATATATCCAGAGGAAGCCTTAATTCAAAAAGATACATGCACTCCAACATTCATAGCAGCACTATTTACAATAGCCAAAACATGGAAAGAACCTAAATGTCCATCAGCAGATGACTAGACAGAGAAGCTGTGGTTGGTTTATACAATGGAATACTACTCAGCCATAAAAAAATAAAATAATGCCATTTGCAGCATCATGGATGGACCTGGAGAATTTAATTCTAAGTGAAGTAAGCCAAAAAGAGAAAGATAAATACCACATGATATCATTTATATGTGAAAAAAAAAAAAAAGACGAACTGATTTACAAAACAGAAACAGACTCACAGACATAGAAAACAAACTTATGGTTACCAGGAGGGGAAGGGGTGGGAAGGGATAAACTGGAAGTTCGAGATTTACAGATACTAACTAATATATATAAAACAGATAAACAAGTTTACACTGTATAGCACAGGGAACTATATTCAGTATCTTATAGTAACTTATGGTGAAAAAGAATATGAAAACGAGTATATGTATGTTCCTGTATGACTGAAGCATTGTGCTGTACACCAGAAACTGACAACATTGTAAACTGACTTTATTACAATAAAAAATATATATATACAAAAAGAATTGCATGCAATCTTGAAATTTGGATCTGAACCTACCAACATGAAATTTGGGTCTAATTCTGAGGAAATATATTTTTCTGTACCTGAAACTCACTTCACAGATTTCCATGGATATACTTCTTACTTGTATTTATTTATTTTTATTCTTTATTTTAAATTAGATTGCCTCAGTTCTTATGTGGTAAAATGTACATAGTCAGTGAGGAGACATATCTTGGAAGAAAAAAGAAGCTTTAGAAAATGGTACTATTTGTTTAAAACTGACCTGTGTCTAATCACACAGCTTATTGCAAAGAGTGAATAAAGAATGGTCCACATCAGACACAGAGAATAGGGGAGGCCTTCTGGGGACACAGAAGACTATTACTAGGTGATATGTTGGAGGAGGTATGTACTTGTCACCAGGCAAGAAACCTTTGTTCTCAACTAATTGGCTTCTGGGTCTAATAACAAAAGGATGCACAGATGAAATTAAGAAATTAGATATATTATACTTGGAATATACTCCTAGAAGTAGAACAAGAAGTGAGAGTAAGAAAAATAGACTTATAAGAGTCAATGGAGAAAATTTTGAGAAGGAATTTATCACCTGTATAGAAATAAAAGATTCTCAACAATACTTATAAACAAGAAAATTCCCTTTGTGCCTTAAATCTTAGAGAATTTTATTGTTTTATCTTGTTTAATTTTTAATTTTTAAGCTTTAGAATATCATTTCTAATTAGGCATGATCCTATCTCATCTGAACTTTTGAGTTCCTTACTACTTGTGTGATTTTTAAATGCAGGTCTCTCCTCTCTCATGTATAAAATGGTAATCATAGTCCTCTTTTCGGGGGTCACTTTTGAGGAATAAACAACATACTGCATTCTCTCAGTTCCGTGCTAGGCACATTGTAATTTCAGTGTTATTTCTTGTTGAATAGTGAACATTTTCTCACCAGCTTTGTCTTCTTCAGGAGGCCTTAGGCAAACCTATAACAGAAAAATAGACATTTTCTATCTCCCTATTCTCATCTATTTTGGTTCTAACTCTACACATACATATTATTCATACCCTCTCCCTGAAAAAAAACCCCACAGGTTATTCTCAGTTTCACTTTATAATGTTTTATCCAGTCTTGTCTTCATCCAATAATTCCCCTATATCCAGTCTTCCTACTCTTCAATTTTGATCTAAATCTAGTTACCACAACTTCCGTCTCCTCTGAGGTCTATGATCTGATAATGAATTTGATGAGAATATCACTGGTAAATATGTGCTACCTAAAACTATAATAGCTTTAAGGCACTCATTTATTGATGGACTGTCTAAAATCCAAACTTTTATTTATTTTTATATATGTATATATATACACATATCCACATATTATTACAGATGTATATATAAATATATATATATATATATATATATATACACACACACACACTTTGAATTGGATTTGTATCATAAAGCATATTTTTGAATAATAGGGAAAACAAATAGAATAGATTTGAATAATAATGTCAAATAAAAATTTAATACTAGCCCCAAACTAGCAAAATACTCTCAAATTTACTCACAAGATAGTCCAACAAAAGATTTAAAAGTTATTTTGTTTAAAAAAGTTATTTTATATTGTTTCACAAGTTGGTAGTTTCAAATATTTATGTAAATATTTTTATTTTAATAATGGAAACTCTCTCAAATTATATAAATTATGTATAGTATGTTTTATAAATGTTTCTTTTTACCTTTTAGCTAGAATTGATATGGTGATCATTAAAATAAACCATCTAAATATGTACAGTTCACTGATTCAGTGGCTTAAGCATTCTCCTCTTTGTAGAAAATGAATTTGTAATGAGAACAGTTCTTAGCATTTCTTAAAGCATCTATAATATATATCATTAAAACAAAATGATTATCACAATATTACAAATCATACAGTAATAAAATATGTTCTTCCCTAAAATGAATAGGCTAGTTCACAGGATGCTGACGTAAATGTATTATAGTTTGTAATTTCCATCTTCATAATATATAGCACTTTTAATATTTTGTTTTAATATATAAATATGTTTATATTAACTTGTTAGAGTTAATGGATTGGAAACTAATATACAAAGTGGGCAGACAGGACTAGCTATTCAACTTTTATCTTCGACTATGGATGATGAGCTATTACAATGAGAAAAATTTTTGTGAAACGTGTTTTTTAAATACCTCTCCTCCTTAATTGACTTTTTGAAATTGCAAACAACTATCTCATTGAAATCTCTAACAGGAAATTATATACATTAATCATAAAGTACTCCTGTACATTTAACTAATATTTATTGAACACTTTGAGCACATATTTTTGGCTAGGAGATATATGCATATATATGTATTATATACACATATACACACACACTATATAAAAATAGATATATACACACACACATATACACATTTAGAAGTACTAGAGTTTATAGATGTTCACAAAATACAGAACATGTATATACTAATGAGCACAATTCTGCTCTCAAAGTTTTATTCCTGGAAGTCAAATAAAAATTGTATGAATCAAAAGATTACTTCACAATACATAAATATTTATTGTTAGGAAATTTTAATAGAATTGAGTTTTGATTAATGATCATATTTGAGTGGATTTTATTGTCAGGTACAGCACATACACTGGTAATTATACAATAACGTGTTAGGAGAGAGGTGTGGGGAGGGGGTTTGGTACTCACTGAGGAGTTGGTAGCTAATGCAACTGGAAGAACACAAGGATTCAGAGTCTGCTGGAGAAGCTGTGTGTGTTCCTTGTGAGTCATCTGTTATAAATACTATTGTAAACACAATTTCAGTTTTCACATGTATGTGTTTTTTCTGCTGTTACTGATACGGGAAAATTATCACAGCACCAACAGTAACAACAAATGTATTATTGGGAAAACTAATTTGAGATTCTTTGATTAGAGGAATCTGTTTTATTTCTCACTGTCTCTAGACTGGTCAAGGTCAGGTTTCTCTTGGTTTTGATCTCGATAAACTTTTAGTTGCAATACTTCAGTCCATCAGAGGACTGGGTCCCACAAGGAGCTCCTTGGCCCAAAATTATTATTTAACAGTGCAGTCTTCTGAGCAACCTGTTAGGCTTGAGAAACCTTTAAAGAGATTTTGTATGAGCTATTCAAGTCATCAACTTTTAAGAAGATTTTTTTAAGTTGGTGAATATTTGATGCTCATTTTAGACTGCTTTCTAGTTCTCTTTGATGTAGAAACATTAACTTTTAATTCTATTGTTGTTTTAAATTTCCATCATCTGTTTAGATTTACAGTGTGTTTAGCAGCTTTGCTCACTAAAACATCTTGAATTTTTTATCCTTTCTTCAGAATTTATTTTTTATAATGCTGAAGCATACTTTTACACTTTTTTTTTTTTACTGGATATCAATCAAGATTTCTCTCAGAACTTGATTTTTGAAAATTATTTCACTCTCTATTTTTAATAATTACTTATCTATGAATGCAAATATCTTTGACAAGTACTTTTCAGATTCTGAAAATAGTTTACATTGATTTCTGCCACAATTGCTGCTGTTGAGAAGATTGCTGTCATTCTCATGGTCATTCTCGGTATATTGTTTATTGTTTATTACTTGCTTTTTTGGGAACTTCTTTGTTCTTCTGCAGTCTCATTATAAAGTTTAGACATGGATTTACTTTAATTCATTCTGCTTGGGCCATTTTAAAAATCAATTTTGAAGAAATTTTCATTCATTTATTCTATCTGTTCTACCTTTCTCTCATTTCCTTGGAAATTTTCATTCTGAAATTTCTGGTAAATATACGTATACCATTTAATCTATCCTTAATATTCCTTTTATTTCCCAGGTCTTAATCTTGCTAGACTGTGTGGCCTGTCATTTTCTAGAATTATTTTTTTCTAATTCACTGATAGCCTTCAACTATGTCTATGTGCACTAGTCAAACTGAATATTAAATTCTAATTTCAAAGTATTTGTAATTGTTTATGATTATGATCATAAGTTATTAGATTATTTATGTTTATTGGGTCATGGACCCTCAGTCACCATAATATATTTTCTCCTATCCTCTTGTGTTTGTCATCTTGAATTGTGAGGCAGTATTTAGACAGATTTATTCCAGAGGCATCCGTAGATAACAGGGCAAGGCTTGTGTTTTCAGAGTGCCATTCCATTGGCTTATACCAGGCACTGCAGAAACATTAATCAATTCCAGATAAGTGTTGTGTTAACGTCTCATCTTGGTGGTTACCAGACCAGGTAAGTAGTGTAAATTAATTAGGATTTCAAACACATGATAGACCAAAATCTGTGGTCTGAGTTCTCAGACTTTTTTTTTTCCCCCTCTAAGCAGAGTCTATGGAGAGCAAAGAGTTTGGAACTTCATACGGGTACTTCTAAAAATCGATTTCTAGCCTATGGTTTCATTTAACTAGTCAACTGCTTCTAGGCTACAAATTTATGAATAACTTGAAATGGAGACTTACCAAAAAGATCCCAGGTCTTGGCCTTAAGCGGGTATTAAATCCAAAGCCTCTAGGTTCCAAAGATCAGCAATTCTTTCCAACTCCGGGCTACAGAAAAGTTTATCATCAACTTGCCCCCTCATCACCCTAAATGGCTTCTATCAACAGGGGAAGTGTTTTCCCTCTCTCAAGTTCCTCTCTGCATTTTGCATTAAATGACTGCATTTATAGATGCTTCGATCAGGCATCATGCCAAGTTATTAGTCTACATTTCCAGTAACAGAAGTTACCATTTTATCTAAAGAATCAATGTGAGTACTCTTTTTTGACCCTTCTTGTAATAACCTTTCATGAAAAACGAATATATGTATGTATATGCATGACTGGGACAGTGTGCTGTACTCCGGAGACTGACACACTGTAACTGAGTGCACTTCAGTAAAGAAAATAAAAGAGAAAGCATGCACAGATGATATGTAAATGGGAAAAAAAAAAAAGAAGAATCAATTTGTAAAATTTTACTCTTTTACACCTGGCTTGAGAATGTGAATGGCCTACTTATGATAGAAATGTGCATCTTAAGTTCAGTAATGTTTCTAAAAACTTGATAAGGACTTTCTTCTCTTTTTTACTAATGCAATTATTCCAGAGTAACTAAGACTAAACGCATTATTGATAATGAAGACCCCTTTGAAATCAATGACATTGGCTTCACCCTATACTTACGTCCTACACCACATATGTAATAAAGAGTACGAATTTTTCAATTTGAATTCTAATGTTTGATTGTTGAGAGCTTCTAAGCCTCATCCCTGTCTGCCCCACACCTGGAAAAGCTGATAAGAAAGCTCAGATGCTCCCTTAGCATTAGATGAAAATTCAAAGCACACAAGATAAACCACACTCCGGCCACAGTTCTTGACCACCATAAAAGATCCATGCCTGTCTCATTGCTCTGCTCTCTCATACCAGGTTGGAGGTGCTTGGGAGTCTCCCAGCTCTCCCCAGAAAGTCTTTTAATGTGAGTGATAAATCTCCAACCCCCTTGTGGTGTGTGTGAGTGTGTGGTGTCATTGGTCTTAACCATCCAAATCAAATTTTGGGTGGAAGTCTATAGCTACTGTAGGGTTACTACCCAATAGCAGAGTATTTATGTGGCAAATGCTTTTGATAAGACATAAATCTTATGATTTTTTGAGAGTTATTCAAGTTATTATCAGTCCTTATGTTTTCTGTTTACAGAAAAAATAACCGAGCAATCTTTTAAGTTTTTATTTAAATAGAAATGAAAGAATTGCTTGCATATTCTGAACAATTAAGAAATGTATTCAAGCATAGAAAAGTAAAAGTGTGTATCTCTAAATTTTGAGGTTTATATGACTTGATTTAAATTCATCCTACTTCAGAAAGATTTAGTTTTTTGTTTTGGATATTCAGATGACAGTAATCGGGAAACAAAGTAACTATAGTAAAGACTGAGAAATATTTTATAAATTCTACATTTGAATTTGGACACGTATTTTCCTCTGTGCAATATTTTTTCTCTACACATATATTAATAATGCTCCAAAGTTTGTTCCCCAAACCTAGTTTTCTTTTGTAGAATAGAAGACAAAGCTGTGTGTGTATGAGAGAGGGAGAAAGAGAGAAAGGAAAGAGAGAGAAGAGAAGAACAGAGAAAAAAGCAGAGAGAAATCCAATTTACAGGGCAGGCTGGCAGACTGAAACCTTAGGTTAGATTTGATGTTACAGTCTTGAGATAGAATTTCTTCTTCGTGAAACCTATTTTTCTAAAGACTTTCAACTCATCTGGATAAGGGCCACACACATTATCAAGGGTAATCTTCTTAACTTAAATCAACTGATTACAGATGTTAACTACATTCACAAAATGCCTTCACAGAAAAAATAAGATTTATGATTGATTAAACAATTGGGTATTATAGCCTAACCAAGTTGACACATAAAACTCACAGATATAATAAAATTAAACACTATCATAATCGTGAAATTGCATATAGACTATTGTATAAACCACTGAAATTTAACTTGTGGCAAAGTAAATGTGGTTTCTTTCTATCTTGTTCTTTTTTTTTACAATACAGACATAAAAAGGTCACCTAGAAGCAGTTAGAACTATCAAGTATGGGCAGGAATATGAAGCAGTATGCTGTACACTGCTGAGGGGGATGAAAAATGCTGTAACAACTTGGAAATACAATTTCAGATTATCTGACACATTTTAAAATGTACAAACCCATGAAGTAACAATGTCCATTCCTAGACAATCTTTGCACTGTTCCATAGCATTACATTAATAGAACAAAAGGAAATATATCAAATATAAATTGATGGAACAGCAGGTAAATGAAATAATATTTATATAATAATGTACTACACCATATGAAATTGAATGTACTATAGCTTTATGCACCAATGCAGTTGCCCTCATAATCATATTATTTGCAGAATGATTCCATTTACACAAAAATGTATTGAAGGTTACATAATGTAACTTAACAATGAAATAAACACCAAAGGAGATTATTTAAAAATCCAAATATTAACTACATCTACAGGAGAGAAGCTAGAATGCAATGAGAAATGGCATGACAAAAGTTTAAATAGTTTTGTTGAATTTCTATCTTTAACATGTCTTTTTCACATATGGTTGGTTAATTTGTGAGCATTTTATATGCACTATAGATTATTACATCCTTTTGGCAGTTATGTTATAACACATCCAATTAAATAAATCTCCAATGTAAGAAATAATAATGGAGGAATTTTCTTCCTTGATGCAAATATTTAAATCATAATAGGTGAAAAATTCTGTTTCACTGTGTATCCATAATATGATTTCAAATAACTGAATTAGATAAAAGACTCCATACAATTGTTTGGAGTGCTTCACATTATCTACATGAAGAGTTCACTTATATAAGAATTAATTACGTTCATGCTATCTACTCTATGCGTTTCCCTGTTCAATACTGAACAGTCTAGTAAACACAATACAGCCATTTAAAGCAGAGGTAAACGATACTTTAGAGATTAAACTGTCTGCTTTACAAACTACCTTATCACATGCTATAATGGATTCAAATCATGCTTGATGAGTAAGAAAGGTGAATGATATCCTTATGATTCTTCTACAGAGGTTTTAAAAGGCTCACTTTGTTGAACATTAAAAAATAGAGTTAAGTGAGATTTTAATGGACTTACTTTAAAAGCAAGAGGCTTGTGTTAGAATATATATATTTTATTATTACATGTAACGGAACTAGGAATAAAGAGAACAGCCCGTAATTTAGTTACTTTGTTATAAATATCATAAACTTCTGTAGATATACTAACATGCAGATCTTCACAAATATTCAACTCCTGGTTGAGACAAATAAGGAATGCATTAGCTTTGCCAATTTGCTTGAAGCAAGTAGTTGCACTAAGAAATAAAAGACCAAAAATGTCTGAACAATAATGTAGGATAATTTCTTCAAATCCATCTGATGGCAACAAAACTGTGTTTAAAAAAAAAATCTGAGGAACATACAGTGGTGTCATTTAGTTTTTGAGACTGAATTAACCTTAATTTGAAGTACAGCTATTTAAATATATTTAGGAAATTTGAACATTTTATACCTGAAGGCATATAAGTTGTCAGTTACTTTTTTTGAGGAGGCTGCTACAAGTTTACCTTTTTCTGTTACAGGAGTCAGTTATGTGACCCCAGACACAAGAATATTTTGACTTCTGAATATGGAATAATTCTGTGTTTATTCTCTGTCAAGCCTAACCATGTCCTCCAATGTAAAAATGTAAAATAAGGGGATCTTACAAAGGACATATTCTAGAAAGAAATATATGTATATGAGTAATATTCACATCCCTTGAATAAAATAATTTAAATAAATGTGTGTATATAGATATATATTTTAGAAAAATACATATTCATGAATTCTGTGCTAAACCTACATAAAACATTAAGCAAAGTTGGATACAGGAAGACTGATGTGGATAAAAATACTAATATTTAAAAGAAAAAACTAAAAAAAAAAAATGATTTATTCAGCAAACCAAAATTTAGAATCCATGGCTCTACTCTGATCAAAAGAAAATGCTACAGGGAATTACTTGCTTAAAAACTGCAGAAGGTAAACCCTGTTCTTTGAGAGAGATTGATTCTGACATTTGAGAAAATACAAGTTTTTTTTTTTTTTAACAGCTGAAAATATGCTTTCAGAGATTTTAATTACTTAGTATCTTTTAACAGAATAGTGACCAAAAATATTTCTATAAAATTACCAATGACATATCTACTCATAAAGATGTTAGATGTTAAAATGATCTGAGAAAAATTTATCAAGGTAAACATGCCAGTTTGAGAGCACAACGAATAATTCTCTTACTTTAAACTTTATACTGTTATATGTTGTTTTGGTATTATAAAACTCACATTGAAAAAAAACGAATGAATATCCATATTGCTTATAGTGGATATTTCAAAACACTATATAGATCATGCTCCTGTATCTTTAATTGATGAATCAGTGAGGTTTGTATTTCCTAAATCATGAGCTTTCATTTACTCAGTGACAGCAGGAGGCCAACAAAATGCTGAAACCCAAAGGGAAATATAAAAGCTCTGGACAAGCTCTGAACTTTAGTGATGAGAAATATTTCTGATAATCATTTTAGTATCTTTTTCTCAGTAAATATTTAAGCACACCCAAAAGTTAACACATTACTAATTCCTGAGTATGCATAGTTAAATAATACACAATCCTAGACATCAAGCAACTTTAGGGCTAAGGTGAAAAACAAATGTGGAAATTTCTCAGTGTCATAGGCAATTATTAATATGACTCTGCCTTGTGTATTTCTCCCATCTTTTTTTTCTATCTCATATTCCAAGGGACATTCTCACAGTGAACACTAAAGCAGAAACAAAAACTCAAAGACCCCTTCAACCTAGTTGAGAGATAGAGTCATTCTTATGCAGCAGCATTTTACCTTCTAGAACCTAGAGATGGGGACAAAGAAGATGAGAGCAATTAAAAACAGAAGTGGCAGATAAATTTGGAGGGTGATAAAGTACAAAAATTAGGAGAAGGAAGAGATTCTTTAGATACAGAGGATAGAAAAGCAAAAGGGAATGGTCCTGAGATTTCATAGCAATCAATTTGCCATCCAATGTTCTTGGTCACTTTGTAAATCCCCATAAACCTACATCCTGGGTCAAAGGTACCCAGTATGGGTATTGAGAGCAGAAAGGGAAAACACAGGATTCTGACTAGATGAGATCAGAATCAGCAGAGGAGTTTCATTTTGAGCTGGGGGATTGCTGACTACACCACTATTGTTACCATGGCATATTACAATCATTTGCTTGGTAATAAAACAGAGGCATGTGTGAAGAACTCGATTGGAACAAAGGTGGAAGTGATCACTCTTACCTGATGGGGATGAAGGATGTCAGGCCTGGCCTGAAAAGGGGGGAAATGCTTTCACTGTTTTTATGTAAATTGAGGAATGTGTACTTTAAAGGGAACTGCTTCACCCAGGTGTGGGTACTGAGTTATCACACTAGGTAGTACAGGATCCTGGGGTTAGTAGAAGTAAGACTGTCACAAGTTGGAGGCGATTAGAAGAGAGAGAAGTTAAGAAAACCCAGACAAGGGGAATTATGTAACAGCCACTTGGATAAGACCAGTGACTTCCACAGAAAGGAAAACTCTGATCTATTGTCAGGGCTCTCCCTGGTGATACTCAGTGAGAAGATAAGAGGCCAGAGAAGATAGTTGAAGGGATCCATAGAGCTCAGCCTTCTGGAATAGAAAAGGAAGACAAAGAAAAGTAGAAAGTGGCTCTCAAGAGGCAAACAGAGAGTATCCATCTCAAGCTACCATTTTTGTTGGGCTGGAATTTTAAGAAATAAGTGTCTCAGGTGAACTCAGGTTTCACCAGGATAAAAGATAATTTTCTATGGAATAGGGTATATATATTTATGAAGGCATAAAACTATGACATCTTTGTAAATTGCACATTGTTAGATGCTGTTAGATAGTAGCATAGGGTTTAGATGGAACCCTCATTTTTCGTGACAGGAAAGGCCTAACATTTGGTCACTGAGCCTGAATCCACATGCACAGGCAGTAACACCAAACACATCTCCTCTGTGAATGCACATGCCACTGTTCCACTGGGTACTACTGATAAAGATCAGATTCAAAGACAAGATTATTAAGAATTTTGAAATGAGACAGCAGAGCATTAAACCAAGTGCAGGGCCTTTGAAGGGAAGCCCTATGTAACCACACCAGTTGTACACTCTAAAGCTTGCCCAGCCAGTAGGTGCTAGTGTCTGCTTTGGGCAAGGAAAGTAGTGAGGTCCACAGTGAGTTTCTGTAATCCTAGTAAAACCTCATGTTTGGGAGTGTGAGAAAAGTACAGGAAAGAGAAGTCAAAGAACTAGAAGTCTGCCTAAAGTTGAGAAACAGACGCAGAGGGATTAGGGATTTGGGGAGGAAAAAAAACTGGAACAGTTAAATAGTTAAAATTTATGGTCAAATAGTAGAATTCAGATGTCACTGTTTCAAAGAGAATGTAGCCATAAGTGAAGTCAGAAATAATTTGTGACTAGAGGGAGTTGAACAAAACAGAGCGAAGATAACAACTGGCAGTCCATAGACGTGTGTGGCTGAAGAGACCGAGAAAGGGGACTGTGAGGGAAACGTGAGGAGAGGGAACTTGAGACAGAGGAGCAGGGCGAGGAGTTACCACCAGGCTCCTGACCTCACCGAGCTGGGAATGTGTTTAGGTGCCCTGAGGAAGATAGTGATTCAGGAGCCAAATGTTTCTTATAAAGTCAGAAGAAAACCCAGCAAGAATATTAAGATCAAGAGAAAGAGCTCGTATCTTAGTGAAAAATAATTTTGTAAATTGTAAATGAGTAAACAGAGCTGGTAGGATATGAGGAAAAGAAGCTGTTGGTTCCACAGCCTGGGAGATCCGGGACAGTTATTGGTCTTCATGACAAAGGACAACTAGCAGTGTTGTAACATGGATAGATTCCAGTTTTTCACTACGGCCAGAAGGTGAAGTGCAAGTATTGTGAGAGAGCTGCATAATTACTGGAGTTTAACAGTAACTGTTCTGTCTTGAAACAGCTGACACCTACCTTTTAGAACCTATACTATAAAGAGTTGCTCTTTCTTCCTATGTTTACCACCTTGGAAATGTACCTCTCTATCTCCGTGGTGGAGAAACACTAAGGTGGTCACCACGGTCTCTGCCTCCTGGTGTTCACATCTTTGGTGATCTCTTCTCTGAAGAAGCTGACTTCCTTTTAACCAACAGAATACAACCAAGGCAATGGGATCTCATTTCTCTGAAAATGTTACATAAGATTGCAACCCATCTTTCTAAGGAGATTCGCTTTCCCTTGTTGCTCTTTAGGAAACAAAAAGGCATGTTGGGATGGCCCACGTGGCAAGGTACTGAGAGCAAACTCTGGCCAACTTCTCAACTACAAGACACTGAGGCCCAAACACAAAGTTCCCTCTAGAAATTGAATGCTGCTAACAACCACGTGAGCTTAGAATTGGATCCTTCCCCAGCTGAGCCTCAGATGAGACTGAAGCCCCAACCAGTAACCAAATTGAAGTTTTATTAGACCCTGGAACAGAGGACCCCTCCAAGCCTTGCCCTAACTCCTGAACCACAGAGACTGTGAGACAACACATGTGTGTTATTTTAAGCTTCTAAACCGGTGGTGATACTGTTAAGGAGCAAAAGACCATAAATTCAGTGTCAGAATCCCACACTCCCACATTATACATATGTTCGACAAAAGCCCTTTTTCCACATTTAAAAAACTGTCTGCAGAGGCCTGAAGTATTGCTTGAGTATTTGTTATTTGGCCATTAAAAATAAAGTTATGCCTTGGAATGAAAACATTTTATTCCTTATATAATCTAAGTACATTAAATATTATAAATGTTTGGCCCACAGAAAGTACCAGATGGAGATCTACCCAGAGATCACCCCATCAGTCAAGCTGGAATGCCAAAAATAAACATATGTTTTAGCAACACATTGAAATGTTTTGCCTATCTCACCAAGACAATTTAAATCTAAATTGAATTTTCATAATAAGTACATATTAAACAGATAAACCATTACTAAGAATTCAGTGCTTGCTATTCCAATCATTTAGAATAAGATAAAGATAAGAAAATTACAGAAAGATTCATAGGATTATCAGTATCTCTGCTTTGACATTTACAGGAAAAATTCAGGTGCATTTATTAATTGAGACTTTATTAAACAAATAATTGCTTAACTCAACAGATATAAAATCAAGCTAGTCTTAAGGAATAACAACATCAGGAAAATACAAGCTGCAAAAAAGAAAAAATCTAAAGTTCATTTAGTTTTATTCATAGCTAAGCAAAATCTTTTCAGCAAATATTTGGTTTATTGTGGTTATTGCTGTGATTTAGCGCCTGAGGCTCTCCCCAGATTTTTTTTTCACCTGGTGTACCTACAGAGATGTAGTGTTTGTTTTGTCTTATTTAAAAACACACTGCTCACAACAATTAGCAGATCATTTAAATACATGAATATAATAAATTTTATGTATAAAAAGAGGTATTGATATAATGGCAGTTTAGTCTAAAGATAATATAAAAATCTCCTACAAATTATACATGATTTTCTGCCAGACAATTTTAGGAGAGGAAAAAAAAGTATTATAGAAATAAAATATTAGAAGTGTCAAACATACCAGAAAATATTAACCGCACACCTAACACTTTTGGCATAGAGGAGAGGGCCTGACTTTTGCTTAGGGAGGAGAACGTGAAAACCAAGCAGAGAAAGGTTGGCATCAGATCCTGAAATAAGTGGGTGAGAATCACATTCAACTTCGCTTTAGCCTGGAGAGACCAACACAGAACTCTTCGCAAGGTAAGCTGGCTGCACAGTGTCAACTTCTTAATCAGTGGCGAAGTTTGAGAAGAATTAGTAATGCAGAAGTTAAATAGATTGTTCTTCCTTTCACCACTCTCCTATACCCGAGTGTCAATTATGTAAGAGTTTTCAGCGTAGAAACTAGAGATGCAACAATGAATTTGACTGATGGAGTCTTTCCCTTTCTGTAAATTGTAATAGAGAGAGGAGATAAAAATTTCAACAAGCATCACAATTAAGAATGATGAAGATTAGAAGACGGAAAAAAAGGAGATCTATGAGACAGAATACATGGAGACGTCCTGCTGGAGAGAGAACCTGAATAACCTGTGCCATCAAAGAGCAAAAGGAAATTAGCTGGGTTATAATGTTAGGGAAGAAGCAAACTATACTCCAGGTTTGGGAGGGTGGGGGAAGATATGCAGATTACAGAAGGGGTTATAGCACTTGAGAACAGTCCTGTATGGCCAGAGCATACAGTAGGAAGAAGGCCAATGCTGTAAGTATGAATTCAATGGTTTTAACCTGATCTTACCAGAAATCTTCCTTATGGAATAAAATCATCTTCATCTTCAGCACCACACTTCCACAAGTAAATTTCAATTTTAATTCCTTGCTAACATTACTTGAAAGCTACTGCCTTATATTAAAATTTCCTTCAAGTTGGGAAACTTGAATGAAATTGAATGTTACTGCTTTGTGATGGGTGGGTGTGTTACCATCTCTAATTAATAGAAGAAGAAATGAAGCCTTAGGGAGGTTCACCAGCCCACCACGAGGAAGTCATCCTGACAGGATTCAAACTAAGGGCTTGTCCAGACAGCTCATAGGTTTACCTCTGCCTGGACTGCAGAATTCCTTTCTGAAATCTTTATTACAGCTAGATTTCTTAGGTGCAGAGAGCTCGCCTCGTCAGTGAGGCTGAAAAGGCAGATGGGAATATTTAACAAATAGTCCAAGAAAGATCAATTTGTCAGTTTTGACATGAACCAGGAGCAAAGCATCTACGTTTCTTGGACGATTAAGTCAATATAGCTACTATGGTGTAAGACCGTCTCCCTGCTTCCAAGCAAAACAGGTAAATTAACATACTCATTTTTCAGACATTTTAAGCATTGATTAGATGTGGCTCAAGACAATAACCTGACACAGTTTTAGCTAATACAGCTACAGCAGAGCCTTCTTCAGCCTGAGTCCCTGAGTAGACTCATTCAGCGCCACCCGACCCACAGTTGGAGTCAACGGTAAGTTTCTATCCTGTCAATCCATGGATATCTTGGTGGAGGGTTTTCTTTTGCAACTGCAAACTAATATAAAAGTCAAGTATGTCTCTAAGTATTTGCTCATAAATAGGTAAGAAACAGATATGATTAATGATTCCTCTGAAAAGAAACTTTGCAAAACAGATTTTAATAATTTATTTCCTTCTGCCTGCTCAATATTCTGACCCAGAAGATGAATTCTCTTTTCAAACTAAACTTGTCTAACTCTATCACATCTAAATTGACCTTCCCTTACTTCTCAATAGCCTCTCCCTGTGGTGGCTCTATACAAAGACAATGCTACCACTGGTTACGGGATTTCTGCTCAGGTTTCCAAATGTATTTTATTCACATTAGAAACCTACCATTGTTAGACATAATAAGCCACTTATTTTCTACTTACAACCTTTGAAAATAAAATGGTGTAACTAAGTTTGACCAAATATTTCCTTCAAATGATCTCACCTATATTCTCAAAATAAACATTTCAATGATTTGACTCACAAAATATTGCAGTTACATGAAAAATTGATTAAGACATTTGTTAATTATAAAAATACAGATTGCAAATATTTGCCAGTTGACATTTTAACTATAGTTTTATATGTATCATTGAATTTCTATAATGAGATACACCGATTTGATTATTTAGCTAGTCTATTTTCACTCTAGTCAGAAATCTAAATTCAGTCTTGACTTTCAGTATCCTTCACTGGGAAGAGTATAAAACCTGTGTGTCATAATTTCAACATCAATCCTTAGTTCTGATCGTGCCAATAATCATTTGACTCATCTATAGGGACTGCAAAACATAAAGTGTTTGAGGTCGTTAAGAAGTCCAAGCCATTATTACAGTGAGGTAACATCCGTAAGTCATAATAATCAAAAGGTTAATTTGTAAAAATTGCAAAATAACATATTAGACAGCAAACAAATAGCTTGGAATTTAGATCAAACCTTTCATTTTTCTTCAAATGTTTTCAGTTAATTTACTCATGCACACATTTGATGATATTAATTCAGGACCTACTTACAGTGTCGGTATGACTATATGATACATAGTTTTATTAAGCGTTACCATGACCACTGTGTTACAGGACATGGATAGCACCACCAATTTCATGTGAACTATTGAAGTCTGTTGAAGCCATTCATTGGCAGAAACCTTTCAAGGACTGGGCTAACATTCACCAACCCTAAAGGGAATAAGAATAATAAAAGATATGAATTGGTCAAAATTTCATCAAATACTTCTGTCAGTTCTGTGATGCCTGCTAATAACCTGAAAAACTTTATTTTTAAGTAGCAAACATCCTTCTTCTTTAACATAATTATGATGTTTTGTAATTATAAAAATAATACACCATAGTATATAATACACAGAAACATAAATACAAAAATCACAACCCTATTCTAAATGAACATAACTTTTAATAAATTATGTAGTTGAATTTAAACAAATATATGCATAGTAACTTGTGTTATGTATTAATCCTTAATTTTAAGGATTTCTTGATATTAGAGGAATGCCTATATGTTTATTCCTAAAAAATATATTAAAAATCCAAAAATGCTGAGAATTAATCTAATGAGTTTCAAATAGCCAATAAAATATTCATTTTAACATTACTATTTATACATTGTTTTAGAAAATTCTTTATGTTCCAGCATTCTGTTAAGTAGTAAAAATTTATTTTAATTCTAATAACATTAACCAGAAGTCCTTGTGCAATGTTTTATATATACCTTTAAGTAATATGCTCTTAATAAACTTACAATCTCCTGAGACGATACTACCATATATTATGCTTAACAACTTCCTTCTAAGTATAGTTTATCAGCCATGTATTCTAAAATATGCAAAATTGTATTGCCTATATCATAATTCATGTATAAAAGAAATCAGAAAGCACACATTTGGCATTCTTAAATTTTAGAACTGTTCATCTCAAATTCATGGCAGGCATGCAGCTAGTTATGTTCCAAGTAAACCCTGAAATAGATTTTGTGGACCGTAGAAAGTGAAAGGTATTGAAGAATGAAAAATGGAAGAATTGTGTAGTATGTGGGTTGTGCTTAAAAATAGAACATAAAACTCAAACTGCAGCAAAGAGTAGGAGACGTTCAATAATGCCTTTTGAATATCAGGAAATAGACCAGAATCAAAGACCTTCGGCAAATAGCAGTTTGTTCCCATTAAAGTTATATTTTCAATTAGACTAGACGTGCTGTCCTGGTGAGGCTGCAAGAATACACTGTAAAGGCAGCCATTCACACCCACTGCAGAGTCCAGCCCTGGCATCTCTCTCTCCTCTCACAGTCCTGCTCAGCTCTATTCTACTGGAAGACTTTGTTCTATCCTAGTTTTTCTAACAAATGGTTCTATTTCTTCATAGTGTGTATTACACACGATGTGAATACATCACAGCTTCCCTCCAACCCACCATCCTGCCCTCCATTCATTCTCATCTTCTATCCCTTTCTTTCACCTCCAAGAAATATTCTTTGTTGAAACAGTGCTGCTTAATTTCCCTAGGTCTCTGACAACTCTGTGTCTATGTGTGTGTGTGTGTACATGCACATGTGTATGTCTGCCAGTACACATGTGTGAATATATGTGTGTGTGGTGGATGGAGAGGGTGCTGAAGTTGCAGGGAAAGAGGGCCTAACATGTTAGCAGCCTATCTGTTTATTCCTTAGGATGGTGGCACAAAGATGGGCAAGAAATAACATCTTTTGAAATAAAGGATGCTTAGATACGTATAAATTTACAACAAGGATTATTGTCTAATATGGAATACTTTAACTTAAAAATTAATCATTTCAATGACTTTAATGTTTAGGGAGAGCTCACACAGGTCTAACCAAGTAAGTATAATTGACTTTTGCCATCGGAGTCTTGATTATAGACAATAGCTAAAGTATCTTGTTCATCTTGACATAGTTGCTGAAGTACGCCTAGAAAATAAAATTCATTCGTTGCTTTAAAGACCTAACATATTGCTGGTAATTTGATTTCAGTAGCCATATTTGTATATTTTGTCAACTGGAGAGAAATAATACATGTTTACTGAGAGAAGAGACTGGTTTCAAGGTAATTATTTATCATCTGTTTCTAGCAGTATGGTAGTCTAGAAATCATGACTGGCTCAAGTATGGAAAGCTTTGGTTAAAAAAATCTTTCAAAAATGAGTAAGTTTGGAAAAAAAAATTTAAAAATAAATGTGAAGAAGTGGTATACAAGGAGAAAATTGAATCAGGCACACACACTGGTGGTGTTTTCATCAGGTGAACTTGAGCCTGATTTTCATGGTCATAGGTCTAAAGAAACAGGTGACAAAGTGGTCCTTCCTAAGATGGTAAGTCTAATAGAATGTTACCTTTCATATAAAAATGAACTGGAAATCAACCCAACAGTTTAGGCTTAGCAAGGAATCCTGTCTTGAGACGATGCTGAATGGACGATGCTGAATGGAATAGATAGATATGGAAGAAGGAAGAAAGGAAGGAAGGAGGAAACCTCTTTTTAAAATATGTACCCAAAGGCCCCCTTTATATATGTTTGCACCCATTATAAACTGAGTGGTTCAAAAAATCTACAACTGAGAATTTTTTTTTAAATAGTCTTGGTTGAGAGATCCATTAGTCACCTAAAAGAAAGAAATGCAAATTACCTCTGGAGGAAAGCTTACTCCATGCAGGACTCAGAAAATGCCTACACTTAATATTAGAAGATATATGATATCACAGATAAAATATAACATACACACCTACACACATACACTCTATAGGAAACAAATCACCATGACTATAAGCCAGCAAAAACAAGTGAATCAGAGACATAAAAATTGGAGAATTATCAAATACAATACAAAATATATGTCCAATGTTTTAAAAATATAAAAAGAAAGAAGAAAATAAGAATAAATGATGAAAGACAGAAAGAACAGAGGAAGTCTAAGATATACATATATTAAACATATATGAAATTTAACAGAAAATAGGTATCTTTAATAGCAGTCCAGATATAATTAAATTGAAATTTAGTAAACAAAAAGATACCCAAATAGATTGTAGGCAATGATACATATTGAAACCAAGAAATAAAAAATGGGAAAATGTGGTTAATGTGAACAAGATGAAGTTTCAAAAATATTGAAGAGAAAACATAGACAGAAGCAATACTTAAAAGGTAGCATCTTAATTACTTCAGAAATGATAAAAGATACCAATCCAAATATCTTAATCCAAATCCAATCCAAGTGAAATGAATTATAATCAATGCAAACAAATTCAGATAATGATGTAACCTCAGAACACAAAAGATAGAGATAATTATAAAAACTCCAGGAGGAAAAAGTAATCCTTTTCAAAGGGATTATAATTAGAACTGACTAATCATAGCACTAATAAGAACTAGAAGGTACTGCTATACTATCTTCAAAGTTTAAGCAAAAATTGTCAATTCATGACAGTATACGCAGCAAAAATTATTTTTTCAATAATGATGTTAAAATAAAGACATTTTCAAGCAAACAGGAACTGAGTGTGAAACTTTCACACTCCCTCAAGCATAATTCTCAAAGATATATATAAGGGGGAAAAAAAGGAAGATTATCTAGGTGGAATGTACAAGAAAGAATGATGAGCAAAGAAATTTGCAAATAAAGGGGTTATTGAAACAAAATTTGACTGTATAGCACAATAACAATAATAAATTCCAGTAAGGTTAAAGAACTCAATAGATCTTCTATATATAGAAAACCCTAAAGAATCTACTGAAAAACTATTAAAACTAATAAATTAATCCAATAATGTTGCAGGATGTAAAATCAATATACAGAAATCTGTTGCATTTCTATACACTAATTACAAATTATCAGAAAGAGAAAATTTTTTAAAAATTACGCTTACAAATGAATCAAAAAGAATAAAATTCTTAGGAATAAATGCAATCAATGAGATTAAAGACATATAACAGCACCCATAAAAGAAATTGAAGAAGACATAAATAAATAGATATTTCATGCTCATGGAATGGAAGAAATAATTTTGTTAAAATGTCCATACTACTCAAAGCAATCTACAGAGTCAATGCAATCCCTATCAAAATACCCATGGCATTTTTCACAGAACTAAAACAAATAATACCAAAATTTATAGGGAATCACAGAAGATCCCAAACAGCCAAAGCACTCTTGAGAAAGAAGGACAAAGCTGGAGATAGCATGCTCCCTGATTTCAAACTATATTACAAAGCTATAGTGATCAAAATAGTATGATACTGGCAAAAAAAAAAAAAAAAAGGACACGGAGAACAATGGAATAGAATAGAGAGCATAGAAATAAACCCCCACATATATCAATTAATTTATGACAAAGGAGGCAAGAATATAAAATGGAGAAAAGACAATCTCTTCATTAGATCCTGTTGGAAAATTGGACAGCTACATGTAAAGGAAAGAAACTAGACCACTTTCTTACACCATATAAAAAATAAATTCAAAACAGATTAAAAGACATAAATGAAAGACCTGAAATCATAAAACTCTTAGAAGAAAGCAGACAGTATGCTCTTTGACATTGGTCTTAGCAATATTTTTTTGGATATGTCTCCTCAGGCAAGGAAAACAAAAGCAAAACTGAACAAATGAGACCACATCAAACTAAAAAGCTTTTGCACAGCAAAGGAAACACTCAACAAAATTAGAAGGAAATCTCCTGAATGAGAGGAGATATTTGCAAATGATATGTCTGATAAGGGGCTAAGATCCCAACTACATAAAGAACTCATACAACTCAGTATTGAAAAAACAATCCAATTACAAAATGAACAGAAAAACTAAGGGGACATTTTTCCAAAGAAGACATGAAGATAACCAAAAGACACATGAGAAGATGCTCAACATCATTAATCATCAGGGAAATGCAAATCAAAATTACAATGAAATATCACCTCACACCTGTTAAAATGGCTATTATCAAAAAGAACACAGGTAACAAGTGTTGGTAAGGATGTGGTGAAAAGGGGGCCCTTATACATTGTTGATGGGAATGTAAATTGGTACAGCCACTATGGAAAACAGTATGGAAGTTCCTCAAAAAATTAAACATAGAACTTTCATACAATCCAACAATTCCACTTCTGGGTATTTATCTGAAAAAGAAAAGAAAATACTAATTTGAAAAGATACATGAAACCTCATATTCATGCTGCATTATTTACAATAACCAACATATGGAAACAACCTACGTGTACATCAATAGATGAACGGATAAAGATATGGTAGATATATATGATAGAATATTACTCAGTCATATAAAAGAATGGTATTTTGCCATTTGCAACAACACGAATGGACCTAGACCTAGAGAGTATCCTGCTGTGTGAAATAAGTCAGAGTGAGAAAAATAAATACCATATGATGTCATTTATATGTGGAATCTAAAAAGCAAATGAACAGAACAGAACAGACTCATCAATCTGGAGAACAAATTGGTGGCTGCCAGAGGAGAGGAGAGTGAGGGAGGGATGAAATAGGAGAAGGAGATTAAGAGATACAAACTTGGAGAGTTCTGAAAAGAATAGTATAGTGACATGACCTAACTCTAACTAGAAGGATCAATCTAGCAGCTGTGTTGAAGATAGGCTGTAGGTAAGAAAAGAACAGAAGGTGGCAAAACACTGCTAAAGTCAAGAAAAAGAATGGTGGTGACTTGATCAGTAGTAGCTAATGACTGGTCAGTCTGTATATACATTGTAGGACACGTCTCACCACTGAAAGATAATTTAGGCAGAATAATAACCAGTGAGCATGTAAGTTCTGGCAAGAGGCAAAGAAGCCAATGACCACCATTTCTGTTGGCCTCTATACTGAAGATCCTCGTCAACTTAGACAGCAAGTTAAATGAATAAGCATTGGAAAGAAAAAAAACTCATTATTCACAGATACTATAATTCACTTTTAGGAAATGTTACAATTTTAGATATATTATGGACATAGTAGAATTTTGCAAGTTTACTGGGTACTAAATTCATATTCAATAATTGTGTTTCTATACACCAGTAATAATTAGTAAATATGTTTAAAACTTGGATGGCATTTACAATTTTTTAAAAGTAAAATATCTAATAATAAATTTAATAGAATATGTACAAGAACAAATAATACACTTTATTGTAATAAATTAAGGAAATAAATAAAGAAATACAAATTATTTTTAATTGAGACAAAAATTTTCAGTGTTTCTTAATTGGATCTATACATCAACAGACTTGAGTCTTTTTGTTTCTGTTTTGCTGTTTTTTTGTTTTTGGTTTGGAATTTGACAAGCTGAGACTAAAATTTACAAATAGTAAAGTATGAAGAATGGCTATTAGACCTCTAAAAGATGTAGCACAAAGTTGAGATTTATATCAAGATTCATGCTATCCCATACACACACACACACACACACATATATATAAATGATGAAACTCTAGAACATAGAACTAATATCAAAAGAAACTAGTGGAAATCTCTTACATAGTATTTACAATGTGCCAGCCATTATTCTATACCTGTTAAATATTATAACTTATTAAATCCTCTCAAAAATATTAGTTGGTTCATTAATTCTCCATATTTTATAAATTAGGATATTGAGACACAACAATTTTAAGTAACTTGCTATTAAGAAAGGAGCTAGAATTCAAACCTAGGCAGTCTTCCTACTGAGTCTAAGTTCTTTACAGCATTCTGCCTTTCTGAGCTCTACCCGCACTCTTCAGAAGAGTACACGCAGCATCAATCACTAATGTAAATTTTTAAAAGGTTTTTAGACAAAAGTTGAGACTAATTGCTTAAGGTAACAGGCATTTGTTAAGCCTATTAAAAAAAGCAAGGGAATGATGAGCTCACCATTCTGGACTGTAACTGCCTTTAAAAAAGAATGAGGAAAGAAAATTGCACAGGGTACCCAGGGTAATTCAAAGTTCATAATACTAATTTTATTCTTTGCACTGGTATTCTTCAGGTCCTCAGTTATTGTGTTTAACATATAGTTTACAAATAGTCATTTGAATCTACTCAATACTTAATAAAAAACATTGTAAACATAAAATAGCATGGGTATGAGTTCTGAAATTCCACATTCATAAATCCCAGTAAACCATACATTGTGGTCCTGGATTATATGGTTCAATTGTTGGAGTCAGATACAAAAAAGAAATTGTAGCATATGAAAGGGCAAATAATTTGATTAGAAAACATAGAACAACTTCATGACAATGGGAGTCAGTGTAAACCTATGTTCTAAAAATATTTTGAGGCTTGTGGATCAGGGGATCTGAAAAGAAAGAATTGTCTATAAATATTATCTTTATACATTAGGTTACATATCAGTGGACAAAATTTAAAAATACTGGGTGAACAAATTTCAAAAATTAGATAGTCACCAACTGAATAAATGGCTTTATCAAAATAATGCTGATTTTTGAGTAAAGAGAAATCTGATAGGCATTTCTTTAGAATGTAACTGGGACCCATCATCAGCCTGTAAAGTGCTAACCTATACATCCAAGTTAAGGGTTATAAAAGGTTATATATACATTTCTGATTAACATGAGGTAGTAAGGGGTGGTCAATAATCTGAAATAAATTGAATAACTAATCTTAATGACTAAGTCCAGTCACAGGGTGTGGTGAAAAAGACAAAGATTTTAAAAACCAGTAAGAACATTAGGTGAAGAAATAAATGTTTATGGTTACCAGATAAACTAATATGATCTGAGGACAAATCATTTGCATTATAATATCTTGAGTGGATGAAAGTCCTGATTCTCACTATATTCTCTCCTAGAAAAATCATAGGTTTTTCCAGGTATGGTGAAATATAGGTAAATTTAGACAGACCAATGTGACATGAGAATGATGCAAGTGAAAAATATGTTATTTGAGGCATTCCTTAAAAAGGTGGGAATGGTGAATTTGGTAGTTGTGTATATGTGTTTTCATTCATTCAATAAATATTTTAATTGATTACCTACATATTCTTGTGGAAATAAATTTTCTATATTTTCCTAGAGCTCAAGTAAGGATTATCAAATAGAAGCCAGATGAAAATCATTTTCAACTTTTCTGAAGGTCAAAGCAGCAGTCTCAAGAAGAATTTGGTTCTCATTACTGAAGGAATCAAAGGAAGTTTGGTCAATTTCATAATGCATTTGCTGTAAAAGGAATTCTAATAATAGACGAGTTATTGGAAAAGGAGGCACACTATAGTGAGGGAAAGCGCAGATGTTTTATTCAGACATAAGTAGGTTTAAATTCTGTTTCTGTTTTTTATTAGCTGAAAGACTTTGGGGGAAGTTAGTTAACTATCTGCAGTCTTAAGCTATTTTCAGGGTTAGGTAAGCTGAGAACTGTTCGACATGTTATAAAAACTCTCCCAGATAATTCACAATATCTCACAAGTTTTTGCATCACCTTCAATCATGTAACATTTTACAGATGAGAAATCTGAGGTGGCTGTCCCTTAAATTCCCTACACAAAACTATCTGTAAAGAGTTCTAAATCATTACAAAATGATTTGATAGATTGAATTACTGGTCCCAGTTATTTACTTCCTTGTGGTAAGTTATACAACCACATCCTTGTTTTGGCATCCTGGTAGTAGGAATGCTCTTCTCCACACCTTGACTTAGGGCTGCGCATGTGTCTTGCTCTGCCGATGGGAATATTGAAGAGAGCAGAAATGCTAAATGTTCTTGTTTGGTTTAACTTGCCCTCTTCAGTTTATGTTTTCAAAATGTGAAGATTCTGCCCAAGTAGCCATTGTCACTTACAGGTCCCCAGGATGAATACATTTACAATGACCGAGACTTAGCTAACGAGAACATGAAACAGAGTTGTCCAGCCAAGCCCAGACTTGATCAGTCAAATCACAATTGGTAGACACATGAGCATGAGAACACTTGCTGTGTATGGTCTCTTATTTAGTAATATTATAATAGATGACTGATATGGATGAATCTGAGAAGCCAAGGATT
Organism: Camelus dromedarius; assembly: GCF_036321535.1. Lineage (NCBI taxonomy): Eukaryota > Metazoa > Chordata > Mammalia > Artiodactyla > Camelidae > Camelus > Camelus dromedarius. The sequence continues at coordinate 16,233,181 of NC_087438.1, forward strand.
CTATAACATTAGAGTGGGGTATTTTTTTGTATTTAAATTGGCATAGAATATATGGGTCAATTATTAGAATGTATAATAGTTATTACATCACTACTAGAGGCTGACTGTATCTTTTAATATTAAATCAAAGCTTTATTTTGCAAATTAAATTAATTTCCTTCTCATTTAATCCCTGAAAGTCTTAATAAGCATGAGCTATTTATTTTAACCATTATTTCATGGTAAAGAATATAAAATACACATTGCTGTCATGTGAATCTAAAAAGCAAATTTTCATCTGTTCTGAATATTGTATTAGATAATTTCTATGAGGAAAGTTTTAATGTATTTCTATCAAGTAGGTGTATGAAAATAGAAAAATTAATATTCATGTAGTTTAAAAACTCTAAAGTTCTATATACCATATATACATACAATAACTTGTTATATCCTAGCACATGAATGTTATCCCATAGTAAAAATGAACCCTAACTAGAACTTTGACTTGAGTTATTGATGTATATGTTTTTAAATATGATGATTATTTCTAATTCCCTACTATAACTGCAAAATATCCAATTACAAAGAATAAAGAGGCAGTTTCTGTTTTCAGTGTTCTCTTTCATGTTAAAATCTACTAAACTCTCTTCCTTCTCATGTACTTCTGCTCTATATATAGTTCATCTAATTATTTTCTATAATTCCAATAAAAAGATTGAGTGATTTTCCAAATTGTCCTTAGAATTGAATTTAATGTGAAGCATATTTAAATTTTATTTTAAAATCCAAATGCAATTATTTACCTTAATTTAGTATTAATGGATTCTATTAGAGAGAGAATTTTTAAAACCCTTATATATTCTGCATTCCTTTCTAAAATTTGTGTGTGCTATGTTTTACTGAATACTGCTACATAATGTATATAATTAATGTTAAATATTAATAGTCTTGAAATAAACAAATGGAACCTAATTAAACTTATAAGCTTTTGCATAGCAAAGGAAACTGTAAGCAGAACAATAAGACAATCTACAGAATAGGAGAAAATATTTGCAAAAGATGAGACTGACAAGGGCTTAATTTCCAGAATAAATAAACAACTCATACAACTGAGTAAGAAAAAAAACAAAAATCCAATCCAAAAATGGGCAGAAGACCTAAATAAGCAATTCTCTAATGAACACATAAAAATGGCTAATAGGCACAGGAAAAAATGCTCAATATCACTAATTATCAAAGAAATGCAAATCAAAACTATGAGGTATCACCTCATACCAGTCAGAATCGCCATCATTCAAAAGTCCACAAATGATAAATGCTGAAGAGGCTGTGGAGGAAAAGGAACCCTCCTACATCCTACACTATTGGTGGGAATGTAGTTTGGTGTAGATATTATGGAAAACAGTATGGAGATTCCTCAACAGACTGAAAATAGACTTACCATATGATCAGCATTCCCATTCCTGGGCATATGAAACCTTAATTCAAAAAGATACAGGCACCCCAGTGTTCATAACAGCACTATTTACAATAGTCTATACATGGAAACAACCTAAATGTCCTTCAACAGATGACTGGATAAAGAAGTTGTGGTATGTATGTACAATGGAATACTACTCAGCCATAAAAAATTATAAAATAATGCCATTTGCAGCAACATGGATGGACCTGGAGATCATCATTCTAAGTGAAGTCAGCCAGAAAGAGAAAGAAAAATACCATATGCAGATATAGAAAACAAACTTATTGTTACCGGAGGGGGAAAGGGGTGGGAAGGGATAAATTGGGAGTTCGTGATTTGCAGATATGAACTACTATATATAAAATAAATAAACAAGTTCATATTGTATAGCACAGGGAACTGTATTCAATATTTTGCAGTAACTTATGGTGGAAAAGGACATGAAAATGAATATATGTATGTTCCTATATTGTGTTTTGCACCAGAAATTGACACAACATTGTAAACTGACTATATTTCAATAAATACATATACATAAAAAACTAATAATGAATATAAACATATTAAAAGCAAAAATAATATCAACATAAGTTCCATTTCACTAATTAACTACAGCCAAAGAATTTTCCTTATATCAATAATTTTATATATTTTGTGTAGCACATTTTAGTTCAGCTCAGGCACAACTGAATGCCTATCACATGCTATATTCCATGACTCAAAGATGAGTCAGTACATACTGATTCCTCCAAGTGCTTATAATTTAAGTTGAGAAATAGACAAATCAGTAAATCAAATAGTATGCTGTAAGGGAAAGGAGACAGCTACCATAGATTTCCATTAAAGAAAGAGAAGACATCTTCCCTCTTTTTGAAGGTGAGTTGAACTCAAGGAAGGCTTTCTTAGAAATGATTAAGTTATGTATACAAATATGAATGTGTGTTAGCTGAGGAAAAATGGGAACCACTTTGAGAAATGGAATAGAATAGTCACAAGAATATAGATATGTGCATACATGTATGAGCATGTGTGGGTGTGTATGTGTGTGTTTTGAATAAGCCTGGAGAAATGAGGGACAGAACACATTAGGTACCATGTTCAGGTCCTCAAACTCTACAGCTGATAGAAAGCAAACTGAGGGGCTCATGTAAAAGGGGTATGGTCAATTCCTCCTGGAGAGGTTGTATCAGCTGTCTTCAAAGGTAAGTTTTGAAAAGAAAAAGGCAAGTAAGTCTAACTTTCTAGGAAAAATAATTAGAGCCCACATAAAAACAATGGTAAATGGGAATATGTTTGGAAGATATTCAGAATTTAACTTAGCTAGTCTTGATAACTGAATAGGTAAGAGACTGGAGGAGAAGCAAGTGTCAAGGAGACTCCCAGGTTACAGATTTGCATAACTGAGTGGAAGATACTATTGCCGACTGTGGGGAAAAATGGAGGAGGCATAAATCGTACTTACAAGGATAGGGTTTGGCATCAGACGCAATTAGCTTCCAGCCTCAGCTAGTCCACCTGATAGTTTTGTGACCTTGCCATTAAATTTATCTCTCTGAGAAACTTGGTGTCTTCATATGGCAAATGAAAAATGCAATAGCCTAGCGGGTTACTGGAGCATTTACTGTGATAACATATGTAAAATATACCTGACATTATGTCAACACTTAAAACATTAGCCAATATTTTCATAAGTGTTGGGAGTAAAGACAGGAGTGTAAGTATCACTTGTTCCTTCTTAAGTCTTGGCAAAGTCTGAAGTTCAAGGAAGTGGCCATGGCTTTAGATGTCCATCTGGGACTATTTAGCATACACCTGTTCATTAAAACTATTATACTGGTGATTTTTCTAAGAAAGAGTATACTGGGTGAGACAGGCAAAGAGATGTGGGAATCAAAGGTGTTATCAGAGTCTTAATGGGAAACACGCACAAAGGAATATGCAAACACAAACATAAGGATGAGGAATAGTAAAAAAAAAAAAAAAATAGTAGTGTAAAATATAATAATAACAGAATAGTATACACATATTTGTTATAAGATAATTAAAAATAATAAAACGTTTTCAGTCCTTTAGTGTCATTCATTTCAACACTTAACAAGTATGTGGTTTTGCAATAGATCCAGGGAAAATTGTTGAGCATGAGAAACGCAAACATCTCAACTACCAACAAACATTTTTTGATACAAATATTATTTTTGATCTGAGCCGACAGAGGCCAATAATGCCCTAATTAAATCTATGATAATTGCCTTTTCACATTTGATAAGCATCTTTAGTAGCACCCTGTCTTTGTTTTTGTTTTTTTTAATTTTCAAGATCATTAACTTCTTTAAAACAGTACATAATTTATTTTCAAAATTCAAAGTTTACTTTTGAAAATATATCTTCTCCCATGCATTCTCTCTACATCTGGTAATTCATTTAGATTTTTCATGACTCTGTTTTGTTTTTTTTTCCTAGTCTGGGTGAACTATTTTTTTAATGATTCCCAACTAGATATCTGGTGGTTTGGATTGCGTTTTTAACTTTAGTTAGAATCTAAATGTAATGCCTCACAAAACTAAGGGGTGTAGTGGATATAATCAATATCCACTAACAAGACCCAGACTATTTCCTGTGTCCCTGACAGTGTCACATTGCACTGGGCTGGCAGCACACTGACTGGAGGGCAGTGAAGAGAAAGCAAAGATAAAACTGCATTCATCATAATCTCTTCAGACCAGAGCATGGTCCATGCCACATAGTTGAGACTCAGTAAAAATACCCTGTACACCACATATTTTGTGAAATCATAGAATAGGTTTAAAATGCAAACTATGCAAAATAAGTAATGCGGAAGTCATACTACAATTAACAGTGACACACCCTCTTGTTGTTAAACAACTGAGCATCAAACACCTCATTACAATTGCATAACAAATTATTAATTATTGAGACTTGCAAAGTCAGAGTTGGTACATAAATGGAAATATTATTTCAGAAAACTCAGGAACAGTAGATTACAGTGACCCTGATTTAATGTATTCAAAATTTTATTTGAAATACTCTGTGGGAATAATTTATTCCTTCCTGGATATATAATTGCCACGTATTTTTTCATAGTCATAACATATAATGTTTCAATTGGCACTTGATTAAATCAAGATGCATTATGATACTCCAAAATTCCATTGTCACATTTGCAAAATCACTTTTACATTGACCAAGTAATCAATGCTGTAAGTCATGGTTACTTTTATATATCAGGTGAAGCCATCACAAAAGTAAAATTTCACTGAACACAACTACTCCATACAAGACATGCGATTGTCCTCTTAGTTTTATTCTGAACCAAAGGACGTGACCCTCCATTAGCTCTGCCCTGACTATTTCCCCATGAGATGTGCTAGACGGCATGGCCATCAGATGTTTTAGTGAGTAATCTGGGACCTTCAGTCACTGAACACAAAATATTTTTGTTGTTTCCACTGCACTTTTCATTGTAAAATTCATTCATTTGTTAAACCTCCTTATATTTTGGAACAGATGCATGGGCAACATTAGTACCATTTCTACTGTGCAAGTTAGGGAAGAGGGAAAAAGAAATAAATGGCTTTTTCTGGTCCTCCACCTTTGAAAGCCAGCATGGCGATTTTCAGAGCACAGTGGGAACATAAAATAACTGAATGATTTATAACAATTATAGGGAAGACAACAAAAAATGACAACATATTTACAGAGAAAATTCAAGTACTTAATTGATTTGACCTCAACACTAACAAAAATGTTTTCAAGTAGGCCTCTCTTAGGCATGAAGTAATTAAGTATGTTAATTGCATTGAGCACATTTACTGTAAAAACAGTGCACTCTTTCACCAGGATTTAAAAACAGGTGTAGTTTAAAAACTCCCTTTTCCAATCTTATTCCCTTTCAGTACAAAGCCAAGAAAAGGTTCAGCATGGCCCTGAATAAAAGAGGTTATACTCATTTCATAGATATCACACACTTAGTAGATCAAACATCCTGGAAGCCAATTATTTTATTACTGACATTTTAGGGATATTTTAAAAAATTGCAATCATTTTCAACTATATATTATCAGATTTTACTAGTGAGAATTCTAAAAGACCACATTTTATGTAGTTCTTTTACAAAGAATGAGACATTCAGCATATATTAAGAAAGGGAGGGGAATAATGGCAGATGGAATACGTCCATCCTGTTCATCATTTTATTCAGTGTAGAATGAGTGACTGGAAAATAGTAGGTGCTCAATAAATAATTACTGGCTACATAAGAAAAAAATTAAAGCAGTGTATTACGTTGGCAAACCCTACAGTATATCTATAAGCAAGAATAAGAAGTATGTTGAAATAATGGGGATACATGGGGTCAAAGGCTTTCATGGAAAATTTTAAAATTAGATGGGCATTTACATAAGTGATTAAGGTATCACACTTCTTGAAAGATATTAATGTACACTGTGTAGAGAGGTGTCTTAAGGAACCAAGTTTAACTGGGATGACAGTATTAAGAAAGTAAGAAAATATATTTGAAAAATGAATCCCAGTTATGGAGCCCCTAGGATACTATACTTTACAGAAAAATCTAGAAGAAAGAAACAATGGAGGGAGGAAGAGAAAGAGAGGGAAGAAATAAAATCACTATGGAACATAAGCTTGGCACTTCAGCAAATGAAAAAGCATTGAACATGCTCATAAAATAAAGAACTGCACAATATTGTAATAAAATTTGCATTTCTATTTAGCAAAATACTGTAATGAGAAAGGATTCTGAAGATTTCTGCTCTAAGAATTGGTTAGTCCTCTGTAAAAATGTACAACTCTTTGAGAAAAACTCAATGTGAGTCTAATTATCATATTCTTACCATTCCTATGTTCCTGTTCATAGTCTATTCACAAATACCACTTATTTTTTGCTTTCTCAACACTGAAATTTGTATGCCTATTGTATCTTCTAATTCTTGAATGGGAAAAAATATACTTGAAATATAAAACAATCTAGTAATTAAAAGAATTATAAATTATTAAAAACTGGAATATCCTAAAATAAAAATTATAGATGGTATACAGCGTTATAAACTATGTTAATATTTCAAAGTATCATATCATTCACATGGGGAGTTAAATACTATTTGAGTATTATTCTGGTGTTAGGAGTAAAAATATAACTACACATTAATTTATTTTTTGAATCAGAGCTAGATCAAGGAAAATAATCTTATTAATATAAGGAGTTGTATTATTCAGTGATCATTCATTAGCTGTCATTATCTCTCTGTGAATCTAATGATTTTCAATGGTTTTATTTCATTAGTAACCTGTTTCTGGCAAGGGGATTGCATCTGCACTCACTATAGCATCTTCCACAAACAAACCATTAACCCCATCTTCCTTAACTATAGATTTATTCATTTTTCACTCATATAAACCTAACTGTGGATCTGAGCAGCTCTTCAGGGCAACTGTCTCAGCGTGATGCTCATCCATTCATTTCCAAATCTGCTCATCATTCCACAGCTGTTAGCTGATGTGGCTGGTAGAAGGCTCAGGGAGGAAAGACCCAGCGCTCAGCTCCTCCTGCAGGTAAGTGATTATCCCTGTGGCGTGAATTCCACTCGGTAAACTAAGTCAGAGGCCAGCTGATGTCAGTAGTGTTGAAACTACAAGCTTCCTGTTTTCCCAGAAAGAGAGAGTGAGCTGTTGGTCAACTGTAATGATGTCTGTATAGGAAGTATGTAATTCTTTCCTTCAAAAGAAGTTGTAGAAAGGGTGCTCTGTGTAACAGAAAACTTCAAATGTAGCAATAAGAATCAGATCAGGAAAATAGGCCCACCCTAAAGAGACATCACTATATGAGCTAGGCAGAAACATCTGATCCCTCCCTATAGAACAGAGACAATTTGATTCAAATGAATATTTTGCGTATCAGAATGCTATGTGACTGACTGTAATCAATGAATTATAAACACCACTGCACTTGGACCATACAGATGAACAAGAGGTTCATGAAGAGGTACTCAACATTAGCAATCATCAGGAAAATGCAAGTCAAATCACAATGAGATATCACTTCATACATGTTAGAATGAGTGTCATTGGAAAGCCAAGAAAACAAATGTTGCCAAGGATGTGGAGAAAAGGGAACCTTGTGTACTGTTTGTGGAAACATAAATTGGTGTAGCCACTATGGAAGACAGTATGAGATTCCTCAAAAATTTGCAAACAGAACATGTGACCCCAAATTCTACTTCTGAGTATGTATACAAAGGAAACAAAATCACTATCAAAAAAAGATACCTGTAGCCCCGTGTTCATTGCAGCATTATTTACCATATCATAGCAAAGACATGGAAACAACCTAAGTGCTCAGCAACAGATGAATGAAGAAAGAAAATATGATATATATTTAATAGAATATTATTCAGCCATCAAAAAGAAAATCCTGCCATGTACAATAACATGGATAGATCTTGAAGGCATTATGCGAAGTGAAACAAGTCAGAGAGAGACAAATACTGTATGATCTCACCATATGTGGAATCCAAAAAAATTTTAAAAGCTCATAGAAACAGAATAGATTGGTAGTTGCCAGAGGCAGAGGGTAGGAGGTGAGGGGTAGGGGAAGAGCAGAAGGTTGTCAAAAGGTACAAACCGCCAGTTATGAAATAATTAGGTCATGGGATGTAATTTACATCTTGGTGACTATAGTTAACAGCACTGTATTGTATGTTTGAAAATTGCTAAGAGAATAGATCTGAACAGTTCTCATCTCAAGAAAAAAAAAGCTGTAACTATTTATGGTGATAGATGTTAGCTAAACGTGTAGCAATCATTTCACAATATATACATACATATATCAAATTATGTTGTACATATAAAATTAATACAATGTTATATGTCAATTATATCTATTTTTTTTAAAGAAAGCTATATGAACTTAAAAAAAACAATTATGGGCATTTATTTTGGGGTTTAGAAGACTATTCAGACATAGTAAAGAAACTTGGTTCTTTGCTACAAAACTGCCACAATTCTAATGTAGGATGTTCTAGAAATTAAGGGTAAATGTGTAACTATTTACCCCCACCGTGGACACTGTGACTTTTCCCACTCTGTAGTAACTACAAGATTGTGACTAATTGAGAACTAACACACTGGTTAATTTTCTTAAATTCCTTATCTGAACGTCTTTAGCTCCAATGGAGTTATTTAATGGGATATATGGATTAGAAGCTAAAGAATCATATTTGAAGTCCTACATAGTCAAGGATTTTGTAGTTTTCATGGCTATATACACAGTACTTAAAATAGGCTCTGGCATACAGTAGATCGCTAAACAAATATTTACTAAATAAAACAATGAAATAAAAAACCACAATCTTGGGACATCAGATTCAATATAAAATAACCCCAAACACATGGGGGTGAAATTTCAAAAGCCCTCCAGAAGGCTGCCATTTATCAGATAAACATTTTGTATTATACATGAATATAAGTGAGGATACCAACAGGTTGTTGAATTTTAGTCCTGTAAAAATATGTTCATTATTATGAAGAGAAAAGTGAAAGATCACATCATGTATTTTCATTTACATTCTGGACAAATTGTAGTGCTGAACGTTTACTGCACATTGCTTTTCATTATTGCTTAATCCGTCCTAGACCAGAGTGGAAAAACAGGCAGATTAAATATAAGCTATTAAACGTTAAATATAATTTACCTAGAAACTGCACTTAGATGTTGAATCATAGAATTACCGTGTTAGGTGGAAATCTGATTTTGCTATTTCCTTTATGTGGAAGTCAAACATGGTTTAAGGAGGCGTGTTTGGATGCCAGGGTGATGAGGAGCAGACCTACTGCCCTGCCCTGCATCAGCTTGACGAAGCTGTGAATATGTTTCATAAATATGAAGTATGGAATATGTTTCCAGATGGTTGTTGATGAGCACTGACCAGAAACACAGTTTGAAAGACAGAAGCAAAGGAATAACCATTATGCCCAAAGACCACCATGGGCAAATACTGGATGGACAGACCCAGAGGCGGACAAGCGGGTCCAGCTGGTCCCGCCCCTGCTGTGTTCCTCTGTTAGCTCTCACTCCTGAAGGCTGGCTGCACTGATCCACAGCAGCTCGGACCCACTCAGCCTTATTCACCTGAATGCAGACCCACAGACACAGTTGCTCAGCCGAGCCAACAGCTTCTGGCCCACCTCTGCTTAAGGATCTTGTCAGGACTCGCCCGCCTCGGTGGCCCTGCGTGCCCAGATCTCCGTGCCGGCTTTGACCCCCCACCCCCGCCTCCACCAGAGCCTCGGGCAGAACCGTCAGCAGCTTCTCTCTGACCTCAGTCTCCTCCTCCCAGACTTCCACTTCCCCAGATCACCCTCGCTTGTGTAAATTCATTCTGAAAATTAATCCCTTGTTCTCATGAACTTTAGAGTGGGCTCTGCTTCCGTGACTGAAGCCTGAATCATACAGTGATTCAACAGTTAATTCCATCAATATTGAAACTACAGAACCAAAACCTTCCATTAAAGGCAGAGCTATTGTGTCTTGCAAAATGCACACGTTGAAATCCTGGCCCTCTCGTGTGATGGTATCAGGAGGTGATTAGGTCATGAGAGTGGAACCCTTATGAATGGGATTAGTGCCCCGATATGAGACCCCAGAGAGCTCGTTCACCCCTTCCACCAGGTGAGGACGGCGAGAAGAGGGAGGTCTGTGAACCAGGAGCACAGCCTTGCATGGACAGAATCAGCCACTGCCCTGATCTTGAACTTTCTAGCCTGTAGAACTGTGAGAAATAAACACCCAGTCTGTGCTATTTTTTACAGTAGCCCAAGGACTAGGACAGTCAGATAAAAGGGAATTTACCTAAGATGATAGATATTTCAGAATATATATATTTTAGCCTTTTATGCAAGTTTGCCATCTAAGCTTAAAGTTTACTTTCAATATTGTTTTACATTAACATAATGCTGCTTGTGAAATAAATTTGATAGTTCCTTTACTCTTTCTCTTTTCTTGGTGTACCACAGATTCTCTGTGTGACAACAACAACAAAAAATAAATGATTAAATATTGTATTAAATATTTGTAAGTGGAAAATATTTATAATTCAGATAAATGGGTACAATTCTTATCCTTCAGAAAAATCATCTAAATTTGCCATCTCCTCCTTCTCCCTCTCTCCCCATCGCTGTCTATGTGTACATATTTCCATGCATGATTTACACTTGAAATGACTTATGCCTCTGGGAACTTACATACTCTCATTTGCTGTAAGTCAACATAGTAGCAAACACTTAGAAACATAGGTAGACCTGTGTTTGCATACATGTGCTCATATACATGCACATCCACACTGTAAATAGCCAAACACCTAAGAGTATAAGGGTAAAGTACGTGAATATTAAATGTAAAAAGTGCATCAGACAGAGAGAATCTTTACCTTGCTCATCCTCCACCATCACGGAGAAGGGATCTTAGAAACAATCAAGTTCAAATTCTGATTTCAATTTACCAAATGCAATTGAAACCACAAAATTACAGTCACACACAAACAAATCCAAACAAACTGAGTGCAGAAGTTTTGTTTCACAGTCTTAAACTTTAGCCACATTGCTCTGCTTATAAATGAAAATATGAAGTGATTTATGTTTCTTTTTCCTTTAAAAAAAGACTATGTGCGCTCAGGCTAATATATATTCCTGTATGCTTCTAAAACACTAAAGTCATATGAGAAATCTGGAGCAATTTGGCCATTAAATTTCCTGAGATAGATCAGTGCACAAAATGTAAAGGTCCCTGTTCTCCAAGCATCTATATTCCAGAAAGGAGAGGTGTAAATAAATTACAAACACGATGTGGAAAAAGAAAAATGTAGAACAGGATAAAGGTGGTTGTATTGCCTAAGGGTTTTGTGCAATTTGCACTAGGAAATAGAGTGGTTAAGAACAGATCTCATAGAGAAGGGGGGACTTGCACAAAGATGCCTGCAGGCAGCTAGGCAAATAGGCATCTGGTCCACAGAATTCCAGCAGAGGGAATGACCAGCAAAGATGGGAATAAGACTTGTAAGTTCCAAGAAAAGCAAGGGGAGTTGTGCAAGTAGAATGAGTAAGGGGAAGAATGTAGGAGAAGAGACCAGAAATAAGATGAGGGGGCACAGATTATACAGACCCTTGGCATTTCCTCCGAGGTAAATAGGGAGATATCAGTTGGCTTCTAAACAGAGGGAGGACATGAGCTGACATTTTTTTTCAAAGGATGACCCTTGCTGTTGAGGCTAATCTTTGGAGGGCTAGCAAGAATCAAGTGAGGAGGCTGATGCAGTCATTCATGTGGGCAATTACTACTACTAGCATCATGGTGAGATCAGGGAAACTGCTGAAAATTGGAAAGATTCTACATACATTTTGGAAGTATAGCCAACAGGATTTCCTAGCAGATTAGATATACAATTAGAGAGAAATAGAGGGTGTAAGAGAGTTGAGAAATTTTAGCTTGAATAACTAACAGGATGGAGTTTATCAACAGAAATGGTAAAATCTGAAAATAGAATATATTTGTAACTGACGACTCAAAGTTCATTTTGGACACGTGAATTTGAGATGTTGATTAGGTACACAAGTGTATTATTTGCCAAAAAAGCAGTTGGGTATAGGAGATAAGATTTTGGGAGATCTGAGCTGGAGATATATATTTGGGAGCTGTCAACATATGGTGTTTAAAACTATGAACTTGGACGAGATCACTTGGATGTGTGGGTGTAGACAGACAGGAGAAAACCAAAGCTGATTCAATATTAAGGGGAAAAAGAAGAAATCAGCAAATAAAACTGAGAAGGGATTGCCAGTGAGGTAAAAAGGGGAGACCAAAGTTGTAGTTACCTGAGAATTCAAGTAAAAAAAAAAATATTGTGTTAATAAGAGAAATTAACTGAGTCAATCATCAGGTAAATTGAAGACAGACAACAGTGTTCTTTATATTCATGCATTTGTATGTTGGTAGAAAGTTTCTGGAAGAATACATAGGAAACTGCTTATGTGAGCAGTTATGTCTGGGAAGTGGGATAAAAGTGAGTAAGAAGGGAGATGATTTCAGTTTAACACATTCTGTAATAACTGATTTTCTTCGCCATGAGTATGTACTACATTTATAATAAATTATGAAATATACTTAAACAAGAAAAGTAGCAATTAACATCTAAGTGACAAAATACATCAGATGACAACTGATGAAAACATCAAACAAGTTATATTTGTAAAGAAAAAAAAATCCTCAAAATAGCATCCATGGAACAGTAATGGAATCCCAAACTCTGTTAGTCATGACTTGGATTAAACGTTATCTCCAGATGGCTTCTTTTGAAATATAAACATGTCACCTGAAATGAATAATGTTAAATAACTAATCTCAAAAGTATTTTAAATGGCAGATGGCTACAATTATTAAATGTAGATAGCTAAAAACATGCTGTAGGCAACGTAAGGGGGAAAATGAACATTCTGTGAATCTGTTAACATGGATGGAGACAGGTTGTAGAGCCCAAGAGGAGGGCTGTGTAATCCAACATCAGGCTGTCCATGAAAGACAGGGCCCACAAGTCTTCCACAGGGAGTGCCGAAATGCCACTCACCGTCATGGAGGCTGAGAATAGACAGGGACCAGACTAAGGTCAAGTAAACTATCTGGAATCAAGTGTTAACTAATGATCCATTGACTTTACAGGTCAAGGGTACACGGTAAGTCAAGGATAAGGCAAGACAGCTCTAGAATGGTAAGTTACAAGGTTAGGGGTCACCCCAGAAATAAAGATGAAATTCTATAATAAAATTAGAAATGCTAAACCACCTGGATTTCTTAACATGGGGCCACAGATGAAGTTGGAAATATTCTGAGAAACAAAGAAAGGATGGGGAATAGAGACTATGAGAGGTCTTGATATTTTTGTAATTGGCCATCAAAAATATTCAAACTGATTTCTGTCGTGGTAAAAATATCCTGATATAGTTAAACACATTCTAAACAATGTGTAATAAGCCAAAGAGAAAGTTAGGAAATGCCTTCATATACTTTGTAATGTATTTACTCTAATTTCTGTCACAGAATGATAGGTACACTTTTTGCTTGTTCTTGATAAGAGAATGTTGGCTCTACCTTTTCAGCCTAATTACCTTCTTCTCTCATGGAGTTCGAAAGCTTCCTTGGCATTAAAAAATGGAAGAATAAATATATTTTGAAACATTGGTTAAGTAACCATTAATGAAAATATATTGGCTCTGTGTTAAAGTTATTAATCATAGCTTTGTAAATGGGAAGAAAAATCTAATAATTTTTCAGCATCATCCTCTGTGAATCCACAATAGTGGGGAATTTTCCCCAAGTCTGTTTGTAAAGACATTCATAACGTACTAGCTCTCCATGGTGACATGAACTAATAGACCATCTTTAAACAAACTCACTTAGCGATCCGGAGTATGGCACAATGTTCTATTTTTGTGCAGTGCTGTAAAATTAGCATCAAACACAGAAGAATTCGCCATTCTTCACATCCCCCATGGTTGACATCTCCACACCATAAATCGCAAAGCAAGAATAAGTGAAGTTGTTTTCTTCCTGCCATTCATATTTTATATAGCTTTCTCTGTAGTGTGGAAGTATTTCATTTTTAGGAACGATTAATGCCAAAAGGGTTTATTGTCTTGCATCAGAAACAGCTAGCTTTAGAGACCTTACTGAAGAAGTTGCTTTTAACATTTGTATGTGTGTGCACACATGGACACACCAGGAATGGTAAGCATGGAATGTGAGGGCATCCCAGAAATACTTCAAATACACTTAAAATAGATTTCCAGTGACTTTTCCTTAATTTTAAAGATTTCTTAGCATGAACATGTGCCTCTAAAATGACTGTCTCCATATTAACAGAAAACTGACATGTAAAGGAAGCAGTCACCATGTCGGTATCATAAAACAGATTTTGTTTCCTTGATATGACATTTATAATCAAGGTAACTTTTTAAAAATCACTAATTGGTTCAGTGTCTACCTGTCTGAGTCTGTGGGCATCTCTGTGTAAATATGCATCAGGGAGCAAGAGTAGATGGTAAATGAGAATATGCTTTGAAGGATGCTTAATTGAGGGGGTGAGAGGGGATGGAGAGAATGTCTGCCTTACTGTTCAAAATACTCATGAACTCTGAAAAAGCTGCTGATGTTCTCATGAGAAATGAACCCTTTGCTGAAATTTCATATTCTCAGCAAAAATAATAATTCATCCGCAGTTATCAGGCATAAAGCTTCATGGACTTACACACTAAGATTTCCTGTAATGACTTGGAAATCTACAGGAACCAGGTAAGGGGCTTGACTCATTATTTGGTTGTGATAACGTGACCCACTGGAATGTTAGGGGATAATGGGCAACTTTGCTCACTGCAAATCAAATAGCTCCATGATCCATCATTAACCTAAGTGAGCCTTCGCTTTATTGAAGTAGCCCTCTAAATGAATAGGTCACAGCCTATTTAAAAGCTCAGAGATTTGTTAATGTTCCAAGGACTTAGAGTCTATTAGATCAGACGGCCTGAGCATGTACAAAACTGTAGGTACTTTGGAGAGCTAACCTGGCTTGGTGTATTTATAAATATTTTAAAGAATATTCTTTAAAATTTAGTTTAAATAGGGCACACTGTGCATCTGTGAACATTATTCTGTATAAATGTGCACAGGTGTCAAGTTGAAAGGGAGGGAAAAAAGGACTCTAGAGAGATACTCCACAAGAGGAAATAAGTTTCCACTCTAAGCCGACTTTCATAATGCAATTAACTCCATTAGAGAGAATGGAATTTTGAATACTGTTCAAATTAAGGCAGTGCAGTTAGCAGCAGCAGCAATTCAGGAAGAATTAGCAATGGTCTTCTAAAGAGAGCTACTGAATTACACCTTAGAGGGTTTTAAGATTAAGCCATTTAATTGTTCCGTTCGGAGCTCAGGACCCTGCACAGACACGAGTCCAGGTGTTCACACCGATTCTTCTCTGTTCTCTTCAGATAACAAAACTGAATCTCAGAGCCAATTAAGACAAATCTTTACAAGCCTTCACTCCCCCTTTTTAGTGTATCCTGGGAGGTTCATTTTAATTGTAGAGCCTATGGGGAATCAGGGACACTATCCACAGTGAGATAGTATTGCATCTTGGGGTGAAAAGATAACTAGTATTGTCCAAATTATTGTCTTAACTTTAAAGCCATTTTTTGGTAGCTTGACACTCAAATTGTGTTTTTTTTAATTCCCTTAATCATTTCAGTGGGAGAACACTATTTCAGTACCGAATCCTAATACAAATGGCATAACAAGCTAATGATTATTACATTTATGAGCCAAGTTATATGCATGAATAAATTACTCTAAAATAAATCACAGATATACCTCACTTTCCTCCCTAAATATCACTCTTAGCATATCCTCATGTAAATTGTTTTAACTCCTTTATACACATGTGTTAGTTTGGGTGAATTTATGTGCCCATATACATTCTTTCTTCCTTTCATTTATTCACTCACCAGACAAATATTTACTGAGGGCTCCTAGGTGCCAGGTGCTTTTGTAGGGCCTCCCTCATGGGGATTGCACTTTATTTTGGAAGACAAACAATACAATACAATATCATGTATGTTGAAGCAGTTCTGATTTAAATAAAATTAAATGAACAAAGGATGAAGATAATTCTCCTGGAGAGAGAAGAGCTATTCACAGAGTAGTTAGAGAATGTAGCTCTGAAGTAAGGATATTTAAACCAAGATCTCTGTAAAGTACAAGGGGGAGCTGGGTAAATGCCAAGTCCCTATGACTTGGGGTGAACTGGACATAATGAGAAAGAAAAATGGAGGGGCAAGGCCAGACATTGGCTTTAAGCCATGGAAAGCACTTTGACAGTGACATTGGAGGGTTTGCATCCAGCCATTGTGCAATAAATTGTTGGGGGAGGGAAATAAAAGTAGAAGCAGTCTTTTAAAGACCAGTTTGGAGACTAAGATAATAGTGGCTGACTCAAAGGTAAGGATGGTAGAAGTGAAAAGTGACTGAATTAAAGTTATATGTAGACACTAAAGCTTTGAAGCCAGTGGACTCAGCAGTGGCACTGATTGGGGGGGGCGGGGAAACAAGGCTTCAGAGTTGACCCTAAGTGCTTAAAAATTAAATGAATAATTACACAGTTTACTAAAATGAAGATTTTAAAAATTAATATAATTATTTAGGTTGTGGTAAGAATGGGCAGAAATCAAGAGTTTGTTTTTTTGGAACAAGTTGTGCTTAAAATGATTAGATGTTGCTATGGACTAGAAGTGTGATCCCCAAAATTCAAGGATCACATATGTTGAAATATGAACCCCCAACATAAGGGTATTTGGAGATAGGGCCTTTGGTGGGTAATTAGGGTTAGATGAGGTCTTAAGGATGGAGTCCTCATGATGGGATTAGTGCCCTCACAAGAGGAGACACCAGGGAGCTGACTCACCCTCTTGGTATCAGTACCAAGAAGAAGTCACGCGATACACAGCAAGAAGACATTCATCCGCAAGCTAAGGAAGCTCTCACCAGGAATCCAACCAGCCAGCACTTTAATCTTGGGCTTCTTACCCTCTGGAATTGTGAGAAAATAAGTTTCTGTGGTTTAAGCCACTAGGTGTATGGTATGTTGTTCTGGCTGCCCAAGCGGACTAATGCAGACCTGCACATGGAAATCCTGAGTAGGAATTTTGAGATTGGAATTTGATGCTTGGCACAGGGATAGGAGACAAAGATACCAATTTGGAAAGAGGCATTCAGATGGCATTTAAACCTGTGCTATAGGACGGGATTACCTCTTCAGTGAGTTCCTAGACAGAGAGGTGAGTAGGGCCGTGGACTGGGCCCAGGATACTCTGATCATTTCTGCTGAAGTTGACCCTTGAACAACATGGCTTTGAACTGCCAGAGTCCATTTCTATGGAGAATTTTTTCAACAGCAAATACTGTAAGATCTGCAGTTGGTTAGATCCACAGATGCAGAACAGCACACATAGAGGGCTGACTATGAAATATGGGCACATTTTCAATTTCATGGAGGGTCAGTACCACTACCACCTGTGTTGTCCAAGGGTCAGATGCATAGGTCTGCAGACAGAGAGCCCAGTAAAGGAGAATGAGAAGCAGCAGCAGCCAAGGAGAGAATAATCAAATCAGAAGGCAGTGAAAAGCACGTGAAAATATTTCTGCCGAGTATGACCTGAGTATTGGAACTGCTGGGTTTTAAATTTTGATGGATACTGTCAAATTTCCCTCCACAAAGATTTCACATTTTACAGTCCATCTCAAACTAAATGAGATGGGCCTGTTCTTTTGTGGTGTGGTATATTTTGAACATGCCAGATTTTAATTTTTGTTTTGCAAAAGTAACACCGGTTTGACAATATCACTGTCTGAAGGTGTGTGTGTAAACTTCTGTGCTGGGGCAGATCACATACCAGAAATTTTCTTTTATACCTTTATTTTTTATTACTGGTGATGTATAATCATAGACATATACTATTCCCCCTTAAATAAACATGTGAAATATTGAGATTTGAATGTACTATAGAATAAATATCTTTGATACTGCTGTTAAAATGTTTATTTATGTTTAGGATATACAGAAATTCTCTGTATGTGCTAGGTTGCTTGACATAACTCTTAATTCTGATTCCAACAGTTAAAATTCTACTACTGAATTTCTTTCTATGCCAGGATCTTATAGCAGTGCACTTCTAGCAGGCAGTTTAGCACAAATACTAGGTACTGATTAAGATAACTAGATGTTTCACTGTGAGACACTCATCTATTTCAGAAAATTATTCTGGGCTTTCCATTCTTGTCTTGGTAAACAGGTAACATAAAATCTTGCCAAGAGTTTATTTTTCACTTTCATTCACTATCCTTTTGCTGGTAATTAGAGAAAAGTAGAGTTTCAGTAAAATCTTGATTTTAAATCTGCTGGAAATCACATCCCTTGGAGTCATGGCTCCCCTGCAAGGAAGTAAATATTGACTCAGAGTTGTAGGAGGACACTTCATTTTGGATATATTATCATTTGCTTGTTACTTTCCTATACTCTTTCCTGAGAAATAGTTTTAAATGCTTTACACCATTTAGTGGTTATGATAGCACCCCAACATTTTTTTTTCATGGGCAGAATGGAGCCTATTAACATTAATTTCCTCCAGTTCTCAACATTTACCAAGCATTTGGATCTCTTTCAATTACACTTTAAAGTATTACTTTGGATAAATTAATTAGCATCACATTTTGCTTGATTATTTCCCAATAATCCTTTTTGACATTCAAGATAGTATTCTAAAAAATGTTGAAATGTCAGCTAAAATTATTTGATAATTATTTCGCTAGCATTATTACTGAATACTATTTCACTTGCATTATTAAAATTAAGGACATCTAATTGTATCTTCCACCTATGCCCTGCATATTACAGATTTTCATCTTCTCTATGTTGGTTCACAGCTCGGGAGCTTCCCAGGTGAAATCTAAAACAGGACCCCTGCAGAGGCCAAGGAGAGGGTGAAGAAAAAGGCAGATCACTTCAGACTGGTAGGTGGCGGGATTAGTAAGCAAGGGACCGTACACACGAGGCTTGTCTTGAGTAGCAGCAAGAGTAGATCTCTGTATCCACCTGCCAGAATCGTAAAACTTTACATAGAGGCCTTAAGGGGGTTGCTCATGTATTCAGTCCAGATGGTCTCAACACCACCTTACTCTCTCAAGGTTGCATCCTGAAAGACCTCCTAACATGGGAGTGGAGGATGGAACCATGTTCCAGGGGAGGAAGTGAGGGGCCTCCAATTGCTCAGGGGTCAACCTACAATCGCATCCTCTTTATGACTCCTCCAATTCTCTAAAATCTTAATCCATTAATTTCCCTTTCTCTTTCTAAAGCTCTCCACCTATTCACATGCTCAAGTACCTATGAAAAAGAAAAAAACAGTCTGACAAACTCCCTGTGACTTTGTACTTTCTCTCTAGCTACCTCCTAGTCTCCTCTTTGCTTGACTTCTATTCCTTTTGAAATATGATGGTGAAAGTTTCATCACAATCTAAATTACCCTGGTTCTTTAAGCTACCAGAAACTTCCATGTCTGTCTATTGAAAGCATTCTTGCCAAAAATAATTTTTTTCTTTTTAGATAAATGACCTGAAAACCACTTCTATCTCAACATGACAAGTAAATTCCAGCAGATAACAAATCCTGGCCACCACATATTTTCATCTAACCCAGCAGGCCAGCTCTGGCTGTACTTAATCTCCACAAATCTAGCTTGCTATAGTCATGAAAGTTTAAAAGGAGAAAGGCCTGACCATTAGTGAGTGTTATTTATAGAAGAAATACACTAAATCAAGAGAAGAAATCACAGATCAGAAAGTTAGGTAATTTGCCCTTAAATGCCAATAGAAGAGTTCTCAAAATTTGCATTCAAACCATTGTCTGACTCTCAAGTTTTTATCTTTCTACAGTAGAAATATCTATGTGGATCTTATTTCCACAGACAATAAATCATGACTCATCTTTACATGAAAAAAAGCCCATTTTTACATGCTATAATAATTTTCCAGCAAATAGGAGTTATAGAACCCATTGATTATAGAGCACACTTAAGGTGCAATCAATTACCCCTGCAACCAGCATCCTACTTTGTGGATAAGTCTATAATCACAACCTATGCCCCAATGTCTAACTACTTCTTTGGTACTTGCAACTAAGTATGCATCATTCAGCCATTCGAACACTTAAATTTAGCAGCTGATATGTTAAGTCCTGTATTTCTCTCATGAGTATCTCTGCACAGATTAGGGTCTTACCTGCTCTTGCTAGAATCTTCACACACATGCAGGAGATGTACATATTTTAAGAAAAAGTTTACATTGTTTAAATGAAACATCCCTAATACTCAAGATAATAAAATGCATTTATAGAGTCATTACTTAGATACTTACAGAGTAAGGATTATGAAAGAAAACTATAATCTTTTCAGTTAAAAAAAAATAACTGAAACATATTGAAAATTTAATTTATCCCTTAATACCATAAGCTACAGTATGATGGAGAGAGATACAAACCTTAATGAAGCTAAACTAATAAAAATAGTAAACTCAGACCCTGCTTTCAATAAACAGGTGCTTGTTAAATTAAATGATAATTAGTCATTGAATAAATTAAGTCTTAGAACATTTATCAGGGATCTCACAAAAGGCAGAATAACATTGTGAAAAGTTCAACTGTTACTTGATTTTTTTCAGGAGTCATAACTTTCTCTTAGTCTTTTCTAAAAATGTTACTCCCTATTATTAGTCATCTTATCATGTGATGCTTAAAAATAACGTTGAGTAACCACTATTGATATGCACAGGCAGCATTATTCACATTCTCACACGTGTGCGCACACAAACGCGCACACACACAAGCATATCTTTTAAACTTTGGTGATGATACATCACATTTTTAGCATATTAACCCAGAAATAAATGCAATTACCTTAAAACCAAAAGTTAAAATGCTTTTAAAAGCTGTAAGATTGTAAACCACTCAACTATCATACGTTAGCAAAGTAAAAAGAACATTCCCATTAAAAATCAAACATTTTCATTCCTTATTTAATGATTAAGTTTATTTTATTATTTTCCACGTAAGTTGAGCCTATTCATAAAACTGACACTCTGCATTTGTTTAACAGGAAGGGTAAAATAATTTCCACCTATGATTTAATGTAAGGAAAATCAAGAACTGGCACCGTATTATAGCAAAATGTCTATTGATGTGGTGACACTGCAAGGTAATACAGGACTTAATTAGTTCAAAAAAACAGCTATAATTTGTCAAAAGACTATAATAATAGAATCTTACCTTAAATGAGACATCTGTAATCACACTTCTTTTGGAAGTATAAAGACGTTTATAACAGTGTCTACTAGTATATGATTTCATTACACAAGTTCTTAGATTTGCTATTTTTATATGAAAACATGGCTCACTTCTGAGGAGAATCATCACTCTATGCATCTTCCTATCACAATTGTTAGGTGTAGACATGACATCTAAATGACATAGGTGGGAAAACACAGTAATGTTTCACATTTCATGTAAGAACAGTTTAGGCAGACTGTTCACAGTTCTATTTCATCAGTAAGAGTGATTTGACATTTATCTCAGTACATTTTAAGAGGCAGGAATGAGATATTCTAACAAACACAAAATGATAAATGATTGATTTCAAACAATATCATAAACTATTATGTAAAATACATTCTGCCAAAATAGCAGTTGCAAAAAATGCTCAGTCTAAGGAGATCAGTTTTGCTCCATCTCTAAAGCATGCAGTTATACTGAGGTATAAGTATGTCACGTGAAACATTAATAGGGATTTCTACCATAAACTAAGCACTGTTTTTGCTGTGATAAGAACTTAATGTGCATCATCCCATATGTAGAACAAATAGCATCCTCCTTCCCATAATAATTCAGCTCTTTGTGTGGGAATTATCTAAAATGATCCCATCACTAAGCAGATCAGTGGAAGGAAGGAGGTCCAGTAGCAAAAAAAAGCATTTTTGGCTTGAAAACTTCCCCCTACTGCTTGAAAATGGTACACAGCAGCAGAAGTTAAGAATCCAGCAACCAGAGATTTGCTGAACACAACAGAAAAGGAGATGGGATTTTTTTTTTTTTTTAATGGGAAAGGGGCTTAACAAGGGTAGGGTTATACTTGGAAGACAGTCTTCAAAGTAAGAGCTGTTAATAAAGGGGAAATATATTCTGGAATTGGATTTTCAAATTAATATGAAACATCTTTTTACTCTGGTAGTTTTTTTTTTTTTTTTTTTTTTTTAACATTTTACTCTGGTAGTTTCTACTGCAGGTGGAGGATTGGTCCCTAGATCTTGTCACTGAACCAGCTGATGTGCCGGTTCGTTAGATGAGTTAAGTGGCAGCTCCTTCCTACTTTGTGTGTGGTTATGCTCCTGAGCATTCTAAAACAATTCATCAATCAGCTGCTATGGCTTGGGAAGAGTAACCATCTGCCTTTCAATTCCGAAGAGACCTTCTCCTGGAATCATGGAAGTATTTATGAGAAAAAAATTTATTCATTTAAATTCCATTTTAGAAATAATAATGAAGACACAGAAGTTAAAATGATTGTCAACTTGCTTAGGATAATTTAATGAGTAAGTGACGCTACTGAATGATGAGCTTCGATATTTCTGGGCAGCTGTGTGTCTCGATCCTATTTTATTATCTTGAAACCGATCAGGTGTGCTGAAAAGCTCAAGCAAACAAACACCTGCTTGGCATGGTTGCATTTTCATGTTTTGGTCATGCATAGTGTAATTTAAAACTGTAAACACATGGTCAGAACCTGCTCTGCTTAATTCTTTTTTCCCACTCAGGATATATGGTAATTTTCTAGCTGAGCAGTTTGTGAATGAGCTTCAAAATACCTGATGAGAAACTGAAAAAAAACCATCCCATGGTCACAGAAGCAGCCAAAAGTATGTCAGTTCCCTCTCCAGAGAGTACAGAGAAATATGTCTACAAGAGACACTGTCAACTACAAAGGTTCTGTAATTCAGTTGGAGAAACAGACAAATAATGATGCTTAAAAAGAAGAAAATATTTATAAAATGCTGAAGGTCTCTTTAAAACTGATTTACCAGCATGGCCTGTATTACACATATTTCTTACTTTTTAAATGGACCACCAAATGATTAATACCATTAAGATAATTTTGAAATGCTATTATATAACCCACAGCAGACCTAGTAATCTGTAGCTCGTCCCAAATTAGTTCTGTGGTAGGAAACTCAGATGGCTGTACACTGAGAGACTAGCCATTGAAACATTTAAATTGCTTTACAGTTGTTTTATTTTTAATGAAGAAGCAAGTTTAAAAACATATATGTCTTAATAAAAAGCAGTATAGAAGGGGGTAGGGGTATCATTGTATTTTAATAAAAATCAGCTGAGACCAGTATTTACAGACGCCCTTTGAAAATAAAGCATTGACTACTTTGTGTAAAGAAAATACCAACCATTTATAACATAAAAGCTATTTATAATAAAACCAATGGAACACCTAGCACTATTTTCATTCAAAAATTTAGCCAAGGCAAGTGAAGTACATTACAACTGAAGTACATTAGTGGCTAAAATATTTCGTTCCTTCTCTTTTTAATTTAACCTCTCGCTCCGAAGACGAGAGACTTGTTTAGAACTTACCGAAGTTTCCCAAAGCAAAACCACGCACCAGCTCCTAATTCAGATGACAGACCTGTGAGCAGCCTCCCTCCTTCAGCTTCTGATTGCGCTAGGCAACACTTTATTAATCATGTATGAATTTCTGCGCGTGTACCCTGAAGCAATCACACACGACGCAGTCCCCATCAGAAAAGGACGCCTTACCTGATGGCAGAAGCGGCGGAGGCAGGAGCAGCAGCCTGAAAGAGCAGCAGCAGGATGCAACAAGCCTGGCTTTCCTACGAAGGTGAGATTTCTCTCTCTCTCCCCCTCGCTTGTTCTTTTATACTCCTAACTCACTGTGGCAGCAAACTGCCTTGCATCGTGTCCCCTTTCAGTCACAAAAGGTCCTCCAAGCCGGGCAGCCCGCAGGCACCACTTTCTTCCTGGAAGCGGCTGCCTCTCTTCCGAGAAACGCTGGGACCCCTCTCTGTGGCTCCCTCCACGTTTACCCTTCAGATCAATGATGCTCGCCGAGCGGCCGGAGCTCAGCTGCAGCGCCGAGCGGCAGCCAATGGGGGCCCAGGATTCCCTCCCAGTCATCTCCCCGCCCTCAAAACAAAACACAGCGTGCCTTTGACACATCATCGAGTTGTGAAAAGTAATTGAATCCTGTATTTGAAATTTATCTTGGTTGTTCTTTTTCCCCCCTAGCGTTCATTGTATAATGCTTTGAAGGAATCCAAGCTCTCAGAACACTCATTAAATGAGGTTAGTAGAGGGTGAAGCTTGGGCGCTGGGAAAGTGAGAGCACCTGGGTCAATTAGCGCGGAAGCTTTGGCGTTTAACTGCTGGAGGACTGTTAAAAAGCAAAGAACTATCAGCTGCGAGGCAAAAGGCTTGGGTTCTAGTCCTCACTCCCCTAACTAGCTTGATTCTTTTATTTTTGTGGAACCAGAAAATAAAGTCCATTTTACCTGGAAGTTGTCTCATTCTCTAAACGTTATCTGAACAAGAAACAGCTGCAATTGATGATAAAGCAACCTTATTCAAGCAATTCCTACTAATGTATTTACCTGTTATGATGCTGGTAGAAATTGGTCCAGATTCTGTAAGGTACTAAAAAGTCTTTAGACTGTAAGTTAGTCTACTTTAATTTTGGTGTATTTAAATATTGTAATTTTTTAAATTAACATTAATTTCTCTAACTGAGGGAATTTTTTAAGTGATAAATTGCAACTTTATTTAATATTATAATGATTAGAAAATCTTACACTGAAGAGTAGCACTATTGAAACAATAATACTACTTCTTGCAAAACCCCCCAAAAAATTTCATGCTTTATCCAGCCTGACCTTTTTTTTACATTTCGGTTGGTTCACAACCTTGGGAATTCCCCAGGGGTGAAATTCAAAACCAGGCCCGTGAACAGAGGGCAAGGAGAGACTGAAGTCAGAGTTCCGGGCACTCCACATTGATAGGTGCCAGTTTTAATAACAAGGAAACTTACACATGGGGCTTGTCTCAGGAGGCTGAAAGACAAGAAATGATTGGCTTGTGTGTTGACCCGCAGTCACGTCCTTTTGATGACCTTTTCCAACAATGTCACTATTGAAGTGCTAACTACTGAAGAGAAATATGTTTAAACAAGTTTATGGGGAATCATTTTCTGAGAATCTAAGTCATATTATCATTTTCCATATCAAGAATGCAGCAATGTTTTAATCTAAGTATGCCAAAATCTCAAGAGGATAGAATGTCTATGGAGTTTTAAAAATATGTATAAATACAAACAGGACTGGTAGCTAAAACAACCGCTCCAATAAGAATGTCTTTTCAATGTCACTGTTGAATAAGAATACAATTAATGTGTCTTTCTGAACTCTTCTTGTTCCACTGAAGTAATACAAATGGGTTGATGCATTTGGTGTAGCCAAGCTCTGTGTGTCATGACAAGGTGAAATAGCTCAGGGAGACTTTACAAACAAAACAATTTTGTTACCTGTCCATCATGTGAAGGAGGCAGGGAGAAGTCTAGTATCCTCAGCACTGTATGCTGTGTCACTATAAAAAGGCGAATGCTAACTTTATTGTAACTCACTCACGTAGCCAATAAAAATGTATTCAGGGCATTCTCTGGCTAAGTGTAGTCACTGGCTTTTGTGAAGAAAGGAATATGCTAATGAATGAAAATCATAAACATTGCTTATTTCTGAATTTTATAATAAAATTTCATTCATTTATTTAAATTCATTTGCTGATGACAAATAGCAAATCACTGAATACAGCCTTGTTCTGCAGGTCAGATGTTTTCAATGTGTGGTCCCCAGGCCAGCAGCAAAGGCATCACCTGGGAACTTATTTGGAAAGGCAAATTCTCAAGGACTTCCCCATTCCTATCCAGTCAGAAACCCTAAAAGTAGTATCCAAATCTATGCTTTAATGTCCCTTCAGATGTTTCCAATGCACTCTCAAGTTTGAGAATCACCAGTCTGAGAAAGAGTCCTGCAAACTTCTGCAGAAGACCAGCACTTACTTGGGAAAATAAAGTTTGATTGGAGCACAGCCACACCCATTATTTCCGTATTTCCTATAACTGCTTTTTCACCACAATGTCAGAGTTAAGTAGTTGCCACAGGGATCTGTGATTTGAAACCTAAAAGGTTTACTACCTATCCCTTTAAAAAAAAAAATCTGCTGGCCCTTGCTAGGGCATCACAAGATACGCTATATAATTAGTATGGATGGTAAGAACTGAGAAGGAAGTAACATTTGAGTATGGGGTGGACAAGATCAGATTAATGAAATCAATGGGATTTGGAAAAGATTAAAAATGACTTGCTTTGAAACATGACTGATAGAGAACATTACTGCTTTTCAGCAGCACACTGAAGAACAAACATAAGTTTGCCCCACTTCATAGAAAGGTTTTCTATCAGGCTGGATTGTTGAATGAAAAGAACATTGGGGTCTTAACTGTCCCAAGATGAGCACATGACTTGAGAGAGTAATAAAGATTTTACTTGTAAGCCAGTGAGATTTGGGGTGGTATGCTGAGAAACATGAACCTAATTTAACTTGACTAAAACAAATAAGTACGATTAAGGTTATTAGAGGTAAGAAAACAAGTGCAAAAGCAAATGATGACTGGGACAAGGCATTTAACTCGAAACTCAAAATTTATTTTGGGCATGGAACAATAATATGAGTAGAGTTTCTTTAAGGAAGAAATGCTCTGAAAAGTAGAAAATAAATATTAAAAAATTGTGACAGATAATTAAGGCTAGGGAGATAGAACTTAATTCTTTAGCAATAGGGAGCCATGGAAGGCCATTTAGAAAAGGAATGATATCATCAAAATTATGTTATAAGAAGATTACTCTGTTGGCAAGGGAGAGATAGAAAGTCAGTAACAAAGAAAATTAATCACAAGGCTGTGAAAAATTAAAACATGATGTAATATGGGCCAAAACTCAAGCACTGTCACCCTTAGACTTGCACTCAATGCATCAATGAGTTCCATCAACTAGACTTCCTAAATACCACTTAAAGCATCATTTTATCATTTTATCCACAATTATCATTGTTTTGATTCAGACTTTGGAGTTCCTCCCTGGATGTTTGCTGCCATCTCGTAATTAGCATCTCTGTCTCTTTGACATGTCTATTGCTGGTCAACTATAGCTTTGTTTCACCACTTCTTTAATACAGGACCACGCAGGCTAACGACAGAATTCCAATATCACAGAAAAGGAAAGGAGACATAGAAACCAGGGGATTGTCATTCAAACAACGAAAGCAACCATAACTTTTGCTCAGAAGTGACAAACATCACTTCTGTTTATATTTCCTTGGCCGAAGAAAGTCTCAGACACATTGCCAAGGGTGGTGTCAAGGTGACATGATGTCAATATGACAGACATGCATCACCTTCCTCGAGGAAGAGAAGCATGGGAAGGGCCAGCGATTATTCTGAAGAGCAATGCAGTCTGCCACATTCTCTCTTTGATCCCCAAACAACAAAAAGCTGAGGCTGCCTACCAGGTGGTTTGCCTCTCTAGAGTAAAGATCATATTTCCTTTATCTTTGTTTTGCCATTTCATATGTAGTACTTATGGTCAAATAAAAATTTTAAACAGAAAAAGAATATAAGGAATTGAATAAGAATAATTGAGAGGTTTTTATTAAACTTTGGATGTAGACAGTAAAGAAAAGAAAAAAATGTTGGAGAGTTCAGTGTTTTACATCTTGGAGATTGTGCGTCTTTGCTTGGGTTCTGCTTAAAACAGAGGATGAATCAAAGTCCCGTGTGCACATCGTTTATTTAGCAGGTGATCTCCAGAATCAGTATAAAGGGGCCCAGTCTGAAGTGGCCACTGTAACATGGCTTGATTCCACTAGGATTTTGGACTAGTATACAGAATACCTCCAAGAATTGCCAGTCAGAAGGCTAGAATCTCCCTTATCCAATTGATCTACACTGCCCCTCTTCTGAGATCTATACACATGTAGGCATGGTAACTTCCATTCTTTTTTTTTTTTTTTTTTTTTTTTCAGTGTAAAAGGAACCTGAGGGCAGTAAGCAAAGACTAAGCATCCTCTCACTTGAGGGAGTCACCTTGAACAAGAAAATGAGTCACAACCACATGCATCTGTCCCTTTTAGGTGCAAATGAAATCAGAGGGTCCTATGCTATCCTAGGATAACAGTTATATTGGTAACAAGGGGTGGAAGGAGAAGGTAAATCTGCAGAACTGTGACGTCAAAGGTTTAAGGAATCATATTAAGGCAGGATAGCCGGATTCTCTTGGGTGAGCTGATTATTCAGAATAACTGCCAAAGAGCATAGCAGGAAATAAGAAATTTGGCTAGTCATCCAGAAACAATAAAACACTACAACAAATATCATTAATAATAAATGGGTTAATGTTTACTGAGCACTTACTAGATGTCTGGTGTAGGGATAAATATTCACTTATATTTTTCATCACAGGTGGTAATATTATTTTCTCCAGTTTACAAATGAGAAAACAAAGTCATAGAGAAGTTAAATAACATACAATGGTCATAAATGTAGTAATCAGTGGAGTCACAATTTGAATCATGACAGCTGAACTCCAGATCTCAGAGTGATTTTCATAATCACTAAACTCTAATGCTTGCCTTTCTAATATTGCTTTATTGTCCTATGAATACAAAATCTGAATATAGCAGCTTTGTAGATTTTATTTCAATGGTGGAACAAATCTTGATTATTAAGAAACAGCATTTTTTCCCTTATGAATTGACTAATATTTTCATGATCCATCAAACAAATAATTGTTGAATTCTACAGTGAACATTGTTTTGGGTCAAGGGTGAATGGCTGAAAGCAAAATAGTAAACACTATGACATCTGGAGATCATTGAAAAAGTTTTTGGCCCTCAAAAATTTACAGCAACTATGTATACCAACAACAACTATATACAAACTAAGTATTCTTAAAATGCCATTTTGTCCCAGGATTACACATGCATCTCCATTTGGAACAGAAGTAAATGCAATATTTATAAAGAAAAAGGTGGAATTAGCAAAAGTCTTTGTCACAAAACAGTGAACTTCAGACTCAGCTGAGTTGCAAAAAGGTAGAGATCAGACCTACTTCAATAATTTTCTCACTGTCTTGATTAGAAATGTACATGAGACTCAGTCTTATATGGAAGTAACTGATTTTTAAAGACTATCTGTGTGTTGACATAAATATTAACTCATGTAAATGTTACAATAAGGTAAGAAGATTTTTTATTGTCATTTTATAGATGATATAACTAAGTTTCAGATAAGAAGTGTCCTTTGTTCAAGGTCACACTAACAGTGTCAGGATCAGGATCATGGTTCATACACAGTGGATCTCATTCTAATGTCTTTTTCTATTTTCACAAAATCATACCTGCCCCAAAACTGAGTTATGTGACTTAGCGCCACCTGATAATAACACTTTATCTTGAGCCTGTGCGCTGCCGTCAATCATTGGAATCCCAACTCTCACCTTCCCAACCACCTGCTACTCCCCACAAAAGGAAAAACTCCGGTTAGGTCTCCGGTTAGGTATATTTTGGGGATAGCCTTGGGGAATGCTGAATACATGAAAATGAGGAATGCAAGAAATATGAGCAATACTGATAAGTGCTGGGGTTCTCTGAGAAGACCACAAAATACAGCTGGGTTTAAACTGGGAGCTAGAAGAAGATTACAGTTTGAATAGGTAGAAAAATTCATATATTCAGGTTGAAGCTTATGTAAACTAGCCCAGTTGGGACCTAGGGGTAGTGTTGTGGCAAACTGATAAATATACTAAGTCAACATACATTATATGAACTATAAAACTGAGTTGTTTATTTTTTAATCTACTGGGAATCAAGGAAGGAACACCATTATGAAGCAAGTATCATTATTCTGGGATGGCTAGGGCATAAATTAAAATAAATGAGGAACAAATAACAATGTAATTTTGAAGTAATTTTGAAATAAGAAATGATAAGACATCACGAGTTCCTGGATAGAGGTCATAATGCACAGGATGATATTAGATGTTAATCAGAATTTTCAAGTTTAAATAACTAAAGGAATACTGCTCTAATTAACTGATGCTGGGAAGTCTGGAGTTAGCGTTATCTGTGAGGAGAACATGGATCTAATTCAATATTCATTTTTACAAAGAAAATTTAAATGAGAAAATAGTTTGGCAACCCATGATAAAATTATATACCTAAGTGTTAACTCCATGGTGAGAATAACATTAACAACAACAACACATGAATGGTGTAAAATAATTATAAAATAGGTACATGAAATAAATTAAATTTCACTGCTGTCAGAGAATAGGCACTCTAGAAATTCAAGCATATGTTAACAGCTTAGGAGTACATCATAAATCCAAAAATCTGATTTTTTTTCTATCTGACAACTTTATATTTGCTTGCCTATAAGTTACACCTATCATAAATTTAAAAGATTTAAACTTTGTAACCAAATCTTGTATAAACATTTGATGTAGGAAATGATATTTTTAAATTCAAATATACTTTATACTTTTTTTCTATAAAATGTATATAGCACTAAAGTTTCATTTAGTAAATATGTCTGTGGTTCTGTACAATTGTTTAGCTTGAGAATAAAAGTTTCCTCGTAGATTAATATTATATTAATTTTAAAACAAAATCTGCTTATTGCCTGATTAGTAGTTTTTATTATGTATCTTTGATGTCATATCCTCTAGAAGTATAAATAATCAAAACTGGAGATATGAATAGGAAATACCAACATTGTATTTTATATCAATATCCTGTTTTCCATTTTAACAGTTTTAATCTTTCTATATGTATTTTCACAGTCCCTTTATTTTTAATTGGGTTGGTAATATTACTATTTGTTTTTATTATTTCCCTCTGTATGAAGATATCTAAATAAAAATAATGTATTTTAGCCCTTGTAATGAATGTTAAGTTTTATAGTCAAATGTCTGCCACTGAAATAGACAATCAGAAAGGGGGAACCTGTGTTTTTACATACCTGTATATAGATCAGAGGGGAAAAAAGCAAAAAAAAAAAAAAAAAAGAAAAAAGAAAAGAAAAGGTTGTGGTATTTCCAAAACCATCGCTTACCCACAGATTTATCTTCTTAACCATCGGTGTACGAGGTCATATACATACACACTGAGAAACTTGCATCAATTTGGTCTTTGGCCAGGCATACCCCTTTTTTGTTCCTGCAACTCAGACTGACTCTGAATGATAGAATTCAACAGTTTTAAAGTGGCTCCAGTCTAAAGAAGCCCACAAACCGCGGTCGGAGGAGGCCACCACGAGGATGTGACCTCCGGTTGACCCTCGGGCTGGATTCCGCAGCGCGAGGCTCCTCGCCTCCTCCTTCATCCAGGGAGGCGAATCCTGCCCGCTTTCCCACGGCGGGAGCAGCGCCAAGGACGCAGCCTCGAGAGAGCGACGTGGAGGTGACACCTTCTGGACAGGGGTGGTGACTCAGCCCAGGTACGGCGTCTATATAGCCTTCCAGGGTTCCGGGGCTGGCGGGGAGACCTGCCGCCTGCCGCCTGCGGGTTCCCGGGAGCTGCGCCTCTCCGGTCTCCCCCCCCCGCCTTCCGTGCGCGGGGCTGGTTTCAGATGTCACTCAGGAAACTCCCACGGCTGCGACCCAACACAGCTAATCTTGGATACGGTTAAAGTCATAAATAAAACAGAACATTAAGGGGTGGCGAGCAGGCTGGCAGCCTCTCCCATCGGCCGTCGCCGCTGTGGACGCCCCCACGCAGCCGCGCCGTTTCGCGCCGGCCCTGAGATTTAAGACAATAGCAAGAAAACAAACAAAACCCCGTAAGATTATGAAGGCAGTGGGCAAGGAAAGGTCATTTCCCCTTTTTTGGTAAACCTTTCCACTCAGCATTGAAACAGGAGGGCTAAACCAAAGTTCCCAAACTACTTTTGAAAATAATAAAATTTTGAGGTAGGGAGAGTTGGATGTGTGCTTCATCATAAAACAACAAAATAAAGCCATAAAAATAAATCAGCACAATACAAAGGCATCTGTTGTACCATCATTTGAGTCAGTCCTAGAGTGGACATACTGGCTTTTTAGTTGAACGAGGCAATACACAGACTTGCTCTCCTTTTGAGTTGTCCTGGGGGCTTTACGTGATAAATAGCCCACTCAGAGTCAGCGTATTTATCAAGGGCACCCAAGGAGAGGCATGGTTTCTGATAAATGGCCCAACAAATTTTATTCCATTTGCAATAAAAAGATGATTAGAGGAATCTTTTAAGGGATACTGGAAATTATTACATTACAAAATGACAGATTTTAGGATGCCGAAATTCTTTACTATTGTTTAACTCAAATCTACAAGTGCTGGATGATAAACTCCTGTCTAAATAGCATCATGAATGAAGATAAACAAGAATTTTATTTCATATAAGCTCTATATGATTAAAGTAATATATGACTGCCAAAAAAGCAAAGGCAATCTTAAGTGACATGACTAGAAATATAGTCCAAGCAAAAAGAAATAATACTTGTTCAGCAATTTCCAGGAATATAATGGAGAACTTGGAGAAAACTCAATTGAGACAGTAAGCACTGTTAATTTACCTCTTTTCATGTGGAATAAGCATCTAACTTGATCTACTTGGTTTCAAAGGGCAAAATGATACTCAGTGGCAGAGTTATAGCTTAAAATCTATCTTCCAACATCTGGAATAGTGGAAAGATAAAGTCATCTGCATGAAAATACAAAAAATTCTCTGATCCTAGCTAGAAAGGCCCAACCTATTCGTATCTATTGATCGATCGATGGATAGATGAAGCTGAACAATTTCATATTTGCAGGATGGTAGAATGACAGGGAAGGTTAGAATTGACATTATGAAAGAAAAATAATGATCTTATTCTCTCCTATTGCTGTTATATGTGGTATAACCCATGGTTCAGTAACCTATATGCCAATGCCAGTTCTCATTTCCTTGACAGCTCCATTTTGAAAAAAATGCAATTCCTAATATCCTTTACTTTTAGCACCTTTATTGAATTATAACTTATGGACCATAAAATCCATACAATTCAATGAGCTGTAATAAATTTATACAGTTGTGCAACCATCACCAAGCCCAATTTAAAAATATTCTAATCACCCATTACGATGCCTGGTGCCAATTTGGAGTCAGTCAACCCTCAGTCTTAGACCAACCCCAAGAAACCACTCATCTGTCTTTGTAGAACTGAGTCATACAATGTATGGTCTTTTGTTTTGGGGATCTTTAAATGAGCATAATATTCTTAAGTCTTATCCATATTGTAGCATTGGCAGTTCATTTTATTTTTATTGTCGAATAATATTCCATTGTTTCTATATAGTATATTTTGTTTGTCCATTTACCAGTTGATAAACATTTGGGTATTTTCCACTTTCTGCTGTTACAAATAATGCTGCTGAGTCAAGTACAAGTCTTTGTGTGGACAAATCTTCTTTTGAAAACATTCCTAAGAATGGAATCATTTTTTCAGATGTTACACTTATTATAAATTAAAAAAAATAAACTGCCATACTGATTTTCAAAGTGACCATGCCAGGTTACATTCCCACCAGTAATGTAAGAGGGTTCCAATTTCCCATATACTTGTCAACTGTTTGAATTGTCTATCTAGCTGGTGTACAGCAGAGTGATTTGGTTATACACACACATACACACACACACACACACACACAGAGATATTCTTTTTTCATTATAGCAATTCTAGTGTAGAGAAGTGGTATCTTACTGTGTTTAAATTATGATTTCTCTAGTGGATAATAATTTTGAGCATTGTCATCTTTTCCTGTGACTGTTAACCATTCACAGATCTTCTTTGGTGAAATGTATTCAAAGTTTTTTGCATTTTTAATTGAGATTTGTCTTCTGATCATTCTTAAATTTCTCTACATATTCTTAAAATTAAGTAAAATATGATTTGCAAATATTTTCTCTCAAATTTTAATTTTCTTGTCTCTTTTGAAGTGCAAAAGATGTGTTGCTTTTTTAATTTTGAAGAATTCCAAGTTGCTATTATTTTAAGTATGGTTGTGTTTTTGGTACTGTATCTCAGAACTTTTTGCTGAAGTCACAAAGATTTTCTCCTGTATTTTCTTCTACAGGTTTTATTGCTTTGTTGGGGAGAGGAAGGAACTAGGTTTATTTATTTATTTATTTTAATGGAGGTACTGGGGATTAAACCCAGTACCACATGAATGCTAAGCATGCACTGTACCACTGAGCTATACCCTTCACCTAAAAATCTTACTGTTTTAGATATTACACTTTGAAATATGATCCATTTTGAATTAAAACATTTGTATGATGTGAGGTAATTGCTAAATTCATCTGTTTTGCATGAACATATCAAATTTTCCTAGTATCATTTGTTGAAAAAAAGCTATCCTTTTCTCATTAAATTGACTTTGCCTTCATGGAAAATCAGTTAAAGGAGATGACAAATTCTACGCAGTATAAACATCTTAGAATCATTTTTTCCCCTACATATAAGCCATATGTTCTGGGAAACAAATGAAAAAAAATGAATGAGTCAGCAATATTTTCTCTCCCATATCCACAGTTCTTCTAATGGCAGAATTTCATAGGATTAATATAAAAGCCTGCCTAATCAAAATTTAGTGTTCAGTTACTTGATATTGTTTGGTGATGAGAACAGAGAAAATTATTTGAAAAAGAATTTTTCAACAAGTCTTGATTTTTTAATGTCTCTTGTGAAAAAACTTCAAAGTTTCTCCTGTTTCATTTTCTTTTGCTACTTCAGTGTTTAGAAATACAGCATACTTTTATTAAAATGTCTGAGTTCTGACTATATTTCACCACGTATCATCCCTGTACTTGCCATTTAGTAGGTTAATTATGTGTTGACCCAGTGTGTGGTAAGAGCTGTAGTCCATATGGTAATAAGAGGACAGGGTCTATTGGAGAGTGCTTTGTAAAATATTTTTGCTAAGAGCTGCTGCTTATGGTTACCAAGTGAGAGATAGTACCCAACTTAAGATATTCCTTAGGGAATGGAAGGTGATCTTTAATATTACAGGCAAGAAAGCTGACTCTGAACTACTGTTATAGCAGCTTAATGGTTCCCAGTGGGAGATAGTTACAGGATTTATTTCTTACATGCTGATTTTGGAAAAGTCATGCTTACATCCATGTCATGTATAAAGAACTTACTCAGAATAAGCCATTCACGGATACAGAAAGTAAATTGAATGTGATACATAAAGTCAACTAAAGGAGAAGGTAAAAAATAAGATTCATGGCTGAGACCTTAGTATTCTAAGCACAAGGGAAATAAAAATTTGAATGCTAGGATTAAATCAGTAAAGAAGCCAAGTTAAAGCTATGGAAACCAGAAAATGAAATTACAGAAAGAAGAAAGGAAGGAAGGCAGGCAGGCAGGCAGGCAGACGTGTACAGTATTTGGCAGTGATATGAATTTTAAGCCTGTGGTAGATTGCCGTAGTCATGGCTTCCATATTGTTCACATCTTTCCGTAGCGACTTGGTCAGTGGTCTCCATCCACTCTGATTCTTGCCTTGGACATGTGACAAGGTATGGCCAATGGTCAGTAGCAAATATGACACAAGTAATTGCTTAAAAAGTACTTGAACATTGGAGCTTGCCCACCTGCTGCTCTTGGAGGGTAAGGGGCACTGCCAATTCTTTATTGTGAAATTATATAAATATATAATTTTTGGTGAATAGAGACCACATGGGGAAGACACATGCCATCTCAGCTAGGTCATCTTTGACCAGCCATCCACAGCAGACCACAGACTTACAAGCAACCCTGACCACAATCAGCTGAGTCCAGCCCAGGCTAGAAGAACCAAGAACCCCTAACTTACACCAGAACAAAGTTTTTACCAGCAGAATCATGACCTAGATAAATAGTTGTTGCTTTAAGCCACTTTAATAATTAAACCACAGAGATTTGTTATGTAGCAAATGCTAACATGAGCTTATAATTTGTGATAAATAGGATATTGTAGGCATTATTAAAGTAGATGTTCAGTAACTTTTATTTTGAGAAATTATCATTTTTATTGAAGTATAAGCAGTTTACAATATTGTGTCAACTTCTGGTGTATAATGTAGTAGTTCAGTCATACATATACAGACATATAGTTTTCAGATTCTTTTTCACTACAGGTTACTATAAGATATTGAATATAGTTCCCTGTGCTATATGGTAGAAACCTGCTGTTTATCTTTTTTATGTATATTAGTATCTGCAAATCTGGAACTCTCAATTTATCCTTTCCCACCCACTTCCCCCGCTGTAACCATAAGTTTGTTTTCTATGTCTGTGAGTCTGTTTTGTAAATAAGTTTGTTTGGCTTTTCTTTAGATTCTGCATATAAGTGATATTCTCATTTTTAATCTTATCTATGTGGTTGATAACTTGATTGGTTATTTTAATCTTGATTGTGTAGTGACAATATGCTAACAGCAAAAGATAGCACTTTTATTTTAGAACATTTTCAGCCCCTGAATACAAAGAACCAATGATCATTTCATAATAATAACCAAGCAACCATAAGATATCATGCAGAAGCAAAGTTGGCTTGAAGAAAAATTCCCATTGGCAGGCTTTAAATACACGATCAAAAGCAATAATGGTGGTAACTACATACTACATTGTTCCTTTTGTTTTTGTTTTTTTTTCCAACTATCAATTTAATCATATTCATCCTGAAAATACATCATTATCATTTTTTAATGATATACTAATACACATATTGGAAGAGGAAATTATTACATAAATCTCCCAGCCACTTAGTAGAATTACATGGAGTGGGAAAACTGTATATTTACAAAGTTAGAGGGAGCGGTGAAGCATGACAATATGCATTTGGTACACCAGTTATTTTAGAGGTGCAGAATGGCATCAAAACAAATCATCTCTTTGTGCATTATGAAATAGCAGCTGTATTTTTCTCAAGTCTGATCACGTTCAGTTTACATTTGTACTTTGGCAATAAATCACCTTCTTAGAATGCACCTTTTACTTTCATTTTCCCACAGTATTTACATTCACTCAGGAGTACCTCCTTGAAAATCATTTCCAATCTCTTGAATTTTAGGATAGGTGGTCCTAATCAGCTATTAGCTATCTGAAAATACTTGTGAAATAGAATAATTTTAGGGAAATATAGAAAAAGAGACATAGAGAAAGAGAACAGGAAAAGAACAGAGACTGAAAATAAAAATGCATTTATTTTGGTAGCATTTTAATAAGAAATGCAACTGATTACTAAACATCCATTTTCTGCTATCAAACAATACAGATAAAATGAGCAGAAAGATGGGGAGTATGAAGAAGAAAGTT
Organism: Camelus dromedarius; assembly: GCF_036321535.1. Lineage (NCBI taxonomy): Eukaryota > Metazoa > Chordata > Mammalia > Artiodactyla > Camelidae > Camelus > Camelus dromedarius. The sequence continues at coordinate 16,270,809 of NC_087438.1, forward strand.
TCTGGAAGTGTGTAATTCAGCACACGTATTCATTTGTTTTTGTTTGCTTGTGTGTTTCAAACAGCTAATATAAGTATATAGTGCATTATTGAAAATGCACAAAATTGTATGCAGGGAAAGGACATTCTCTTCCAATTCTTAATCCTAATATTCAGGATTCTCTCCCAAATGGCAACCAGTGTCACTATCTTTGATATTAGTTTTATAGAGATGTCTGAGTTCTTATAGATCAGATTTTCTGCTTATCTAATCCAAAGGATAGTTTTTGGTGCCATAGAAGTCAAACATGTTTTTTTCAGTAGGATTTTGATGGAATAAAAATCATAGGAGTTCTATGTTTTTGATCTAATAGAAAAGTGAAAAAATGAACTTCTCTAACATCTTCGATGTTTATAAAATCCATATTGCAAGTGTTCCAGAGCCCTACAAGGAATCTATATCTCTCAGGTCATTCAATTTTTGACCTCAAGAACTAAAGGAAACCTAGAGGCTTCCAAAATAAGCTTTCCCATGAAGTCAATCATAAGGCCTTTGTTTCATACGAATTACCTTGAAGAGTTTCTTTTGATTTTGAAGAACATCAAAAATAAAGTATTCCATAAATTATATCTTACAGTGAGGCCATTTTCACTTGACTTCTATGGAGATTCATGAAAGTCTGCTTTTTAATTATTTGTAAGCAAATTGTTTGAAATCATTCTTAGATGATTATATAACCCTACCCACTACCATATGATACGCAGTGCTTCCTATGGGAGCAGTCTGTCTTGCCATACCATTGATACCAGTCTTGGACACGTGACCCTTTTTGACCAATGGGATATGAGTAGAAATTATGTGTACTGCATCCAAGTTGGAGCTTTAAGGACCATCGTATGTTTTGCCCTTGATCTCCCCATCTCCTCGGGAGAATCGCATCTCCCCGTAAGATTCATACAGGGACTGTTTGTTCAGTCTAGTTTCTGGTTTGTAGGTAGAGAACAGAGTTATAACCAATGCAGAGGCTACAATAAAACCTCAATATAAGCCACTGAAATGTTGGGACTGCTTGTTAGCACAATAAAATATAACAAAAGCTGACTGATGAAAAGCAGTCAAAAAAAAAAAACAGAGATGTGAATTCTAGAAAATTTCTTTTGCATATTTTAAGTGATATTGATTTTATGGGTCAATATGTATCAATTAGGTTTTTTGGTAAATATAACACTGTTCAGTATAAACAAACCAAAAGCATGAAATTTACTTCACCTTATTTTCACTGCCCACTCTGTGGGCAGAAATTGTGATAAGCCCTGGGGATACAGAGGTGAACACAGTTCCTTCACATAGTCTAAACTGGTTTCTATTCCAGTCAATAAATACATATTGAACGTGCTGCATATCTATTCTAGGATATTAGTTGACCTGTGTTAGGTGCTGTCTTGCAGGACATTCTCAGACTCACAACCATTTCTCCCTTGGGCTTGTGCTTGCTGCTTGCATTCTGTCTCAGGAAATAGTTCAACAGCCTATCAGTGCAGCTTGTGAATATGATTTCTCTTCCTTGTGGCTGAAGCCCTTTCTGCATTAAATAATGAAACAACAATTAAATAGTACAGCTACTTATAAGGGTTATGGCATATATTTGGCAGGAATAAACGTACGTACATTGGTTATTAGCAGTTAGACCCTCAGACACGTTTCTCAGCTGTGTCCATGACCCTCTCGGTAATGGATGCTGTGGGGCACCACTGGGATCCTCATGTCCGCACGTGTCCCCGAGATGCTCAGAAGCACTTTTTCCTCCAGTGACTGGAAGTATTGTCAGTCAACAGGTATCAGCTGAGCTCTTTCTCTAGGAGACCCTCAACAGAAGTGAGCTGTCTAGCGCAGTGGGCAACCCACATCCGGTGGTTACAGAGGGGTGGAAAAGCCTGATGTGCATCCATTGGTTTATTTCTGAAGAACAGTTCTAGCTCCAGAGTTCTTCATACGCTCAGCTCAGACCTTTGGCAAAAGTTGCTTGCAAATCAACTTCTCCTTCTGCCCGGTCCTACCTTTTACTCCTCAGGAGATTTTGAACTTAAAATCGCTCTCCAGTAAACTTCAGGCAGGTACATTTATATATGAGGGGAGGGGGATATGCTGTTGTAATTCTCAGATTTGACAGATTTGAGCAGGTGGAAGAGGTTGATGTTTATATGATATTGTTTCTAACCCCTATCAGTTAGTATGACCTTGTGGCCTTTTACAATGGCTCACACCAGACATTCTGCCGGGGCTTGTACTACAGTTTATGGGCCTCTTTTTAATGATCCATGACAACTAGGATTTTGATAAATTAACATACTGTGAAAAAGAAACCCAAACATGTAATGCCTCAAGTGCAAAAGAAGGTTACTTCTTTGCGGTCATCAACATGTGGCTTCCAGCGACCCTACAGGCATCAATCGCCCTGCCAATCAGTCAGAAGAATGAAAGAGCATGGCAGAAAGTGCTAGGAATTTTCTAGGCACCAGGTCTGCACTGGGACTAGATAACCTGTGCTAAAATCATTGGGTAAAACTGAGTTACATGGGCATGCCTATTTAATTGCAAAGAAGGCTGAGTCTGTGTCCAAGAGAAAGGAGAGAACAGAGCTTGGTGGCCAACTCCTATCTAAAACACACAACACTATCTGATGACACTGAATTTTAAATGAATGTTTTAACATACCTTAGTAGTTTAACTACCTTAAGCAGTAAACACAAAGATTTCAAAATGGAACAGGATCAAATGGTGATGACCCATGCATTTTTACTGTCTGTTCTCATACTGCTGGAAAGCCATGTGCTAATACATTTCAAAGATTTCTGGCAAAATGAACACTTATCAAGGGATAACTTCAAGCCAGGTTTTTTTTTGTTTTTTCTTTAAAAAAAAAAAAAAAGGACTCGGACCTTGAAGCATTATTGTCTCTCTTCTTTTGATTTACCAGTAAATCAAATATGCAATCTTAAAATTCCAGGCAATTTACAATTATAATTACCATTTCTACTGAATGATATAATTACCATTTCTGTAGTCTTTGTTGAAGAGTACAAGAAAGCCTCAGGAAGCTTGGAATTACTTTCCTGTGGGGATTTTTAAATGTATGGACTAAAAGGGCACAGGCTTTGATCTGCCATTGTGGGATGGCTGAGGGATCCAGCAGATTTGTTACGAAGGTAGAAGAGACTTGATCTCATCATAAGACTAAAAAGAAGGTGACCATTTCAAATAATGCTCTCAAGAGTTCAGAGAAGCAAAATATACTTTCTTTTCCCTTTTGTGGTAAAAACACATAAAATAAAATTTACTATCGTAACCATTCCTAAAATGTACAGTTCAGTAGTGTTAAGTATTCAGCCAATCTCCAGAACTTTTTCTTCTTGCAGAACTGAGGCTTATAACATTAAACAACAAATTCCTATTTCTCCCATCCTCAGTTCCCTGGTAACGCCCATTCTATTTTCTGCTTAAATGAATTTGACTACTCTAGAATCCTCATATAAGTGGAATAATACAGTATTTGTCTTTTGTGACTGGACTATATACTTAAAAAATTGTTTATGGAGTAGACATTTTGGGCAGAGTTTATTCACAAAGAAAATAAACAATCAGAAATTTTTAAAAGTAATAATAATGTGTAAGGAAGATAGAGAACTGGGCAGAGGTCTATAAAAATTGTAGAGAAATCAGAAATTGGAGTGCCCACTATCACAGGTGAAATTAAAACTCACTGATCTAACTAGACTAAGGCTCTCATCTAAAGGAGGAATCAGAGGATGAGACAAGAACATACACTTGGAGATGTGATAGGACACTCGAGGGCTGACCATGTGCATGCCAGTGCCCTTGGTGACCTTGACTCAGGGAGGGTGTGGCTCCAGTGCTCACTAGAGAAAATTTCTAAATGTATCTGTGCATTAATTCAGTATCTCTTATACTTAAGCCTGGACTTGTTGTTCTGTGTGAAAAAATCTCCATGTGTTTCCTAAGGACCAGTGACTTATATCTCCCTTCATGCATTATTAACTTACATGGGTAGACTAGTCCAACCCAATACTCTTGCCCTTGTCCAGCTACTCTGCATGCCCAGTGGAAGAACCAGTGTATGACCAACATTCATAGGTTGAAAGGCAGTTGAGTCAATTTTGTGAGGTGCTTTCTCAACTCCAGTCTTACTCTCTTCTTCCCCAGAATTATGATCCTGCATCCAAATTCAGGATTTATAAATTCCGATGAGGTATTCCATTTCTAGGTTTTGTGGAAAGAGATTTGTGATGGGGAGCACATTTTCTTCTTTGGCATCTTGTACGTTAAAGTTATTGCTACGCATCTAGTATATGAATGTATTTTAGGAATATTCTAGAAAATTGCTGTGCTAATTCAACCAGTGCCATGACAAAAACAGCAGAGCCAGAGGTCGTATGTTCAGAACCAAACTAGTCTACAGAACATTTGCCCAGTTAAGAGTCACAAAAAATTATTACAGGAAGGTTTAGTTCTCACAGATCCCTAATGAAAAATGGAAACTCTCTCCTGTTAGAAAATTACTAAATAAAACCCTCAAATCTTATAGTTCATATATAAAATATATTTGCTAAAACCCACTTTTGACACAAATTCTGAAGTTTTACATAAAGGCATCATGAGTTGCAAAGCTGAAAGGGAATTTTCTAAACCATAAAGCTTCCAAGAGGAAATACAGACAAGTATGTCTATTATTTTTATGGCTAATTATAATATTGCTCTGGGAAGAGATGATCAGAAATCATTCAGACAAACATTTAGAAAAATATCTTATTGCAGAGGGGTGTGACAGGCAGATAATCTGTTGTTTTGTAATCTTTTTGAGACTTTCAATTTGGCGTGATTTCTTTCCTTATTCTACATAAACATTCAATTTTCCTTCCTAGTTTTATGTTCATAATTTTATATTATTTTCCTTATACAGCCCCCTAGTTGTTTAAATGTATTTCCCCAAAATATCTATATCTGTATTAATCTGTGGGTATATCATTTTCTATTTCTTATTCTGCTTTGCTCTCAAAAATAAAAAGAAATGATTTAAAGCCAAACGGACTGATGAAGAAGCAGTTAGAAGGGTGAGCTTTTCTATTCTCCATACTTGGTGTGAGTGAGAAAATTTCCAGGCTAGAGAGCAAGGTCTGGAAGGAGGGGATTCTATGAGAGAGAAGAAAATATGAGAAAAAAGAAAAGATCAATGAAGTTTTTCTTAAAATGCGAGTGCCCCACTCTTCCTACCATCAAATAACCCTAGACTTGGAAGTTTCTCTGAACAAAGTAAGGGATTCTACCCAGTGATAGTGAGAACTGTAATTTAGCAAATATCCATTCCCCTCTACCCTGGTTGTGTATTTTATTTCCACACTCCACTGATGCCTTGGCCATTTGCCTGACTCTGGCCAGTTGAGTGTTAATAAACCTGATGTAGGCAGAGGCTTGCATTGTGCTTGAGCAATGGAACTTGTCTTCTTGTGTTTCTACCACTGGCTTCAGAAGAACACACTCTGGTAGTGAAAAGGACTTAATCTGAACTCTGACAAGGACTCTATCCTTGACCCAAATTTACTCAGCCTTCTCTAAGCCCTCCTTTCAATAGTCCACCTCCTTGGCCTTGGCCTCTCCTCTTCTTTTCCTTCTGTGCCCAGTTTTATTAAAGAATCAGCCTAAGGCAACTGATAAGAATCCCATCACCATTGATAGCCAGTCAAGCTCTTCTTCACCCACTATTGATGTCTAATAGTTTCTCTCCTCCCTCACCCTTTATACTTAACCAAGTTTCTCTTAGTAGCTATTCATCCATTGACTTCTCACTCTGGCTGTTGGCTGTAAATCACCAGTTGTCTCTGTGTATTCAGAGTTGAGTTCAATCTCTCTCCCCTAGGGAAGTGGTCTTGAAGAAAGTCTTCCTTGCCTGTTTAAATAGTCTGATGTGATTTTTGTTTCACAGTAGCCCACTGATGACAGGTAGAACATAGAGCAGAGCCAGCCCACCCAGACCACAGAACTCTAGCTCCCTGTTGCCTTGCAGACCTCACCCTGAAGCTGAGGTGCTCCAACTTGCCCACAGATCTCTGAGTGTGAAAAAGAAAACAAAACATTTCTTATAATCTACTGAGTTTTAGGGGGATTGTTGCCCAATGGAGGCTTACAAACATGGACTTCTGATATATTGATAAGAATATGGAAGAAAAAATTTTGCTTCTTAATCACAATGGAATTCAAAAAGAAATCATAGTGGGAATTTCCCTATGAGATGATGTGACAAGGAATACTCATTACAGTTCCATTGAGATATAGATGGATGAGAAAAATAAATAATGTTTCTAAAGAATGTATGTTTAATGAGAACCACCAGGAGATTTTTGCCTCAAATCTTGAATTCTCAAAAATGTTGGATTTTTCAATAGATATTTCATGAGATAAAGGTCTTTTGATGCTGTTGGGTGGATATTCAATGAAAAATGTTTCTTTCGAATAGTCTTAAGTGAAAGGTACAATTTATTTGAATTTTATTTTGATAAAGATATAATCAATCAGGTTACAAGCTAACTAATCGTGAGTAAATATCTTAAACCTTTCTGGTCTCGGGCTTCGAACTGGGAAGAAAAGGGAGGTATTAGTTCATAATCCTTTTCAGGTCAATTAAACCATGATTCTTAGTATTTTCTACATGGATGCAATTATATATAATCTCTGACCCTAAAAAGTTACAGTATGGTTGGGAAAAACAAAAATCTGTACACAGGATAATAAATACGTGTTCAGTTGTGTGGAATGGAACAGACTATATATCTGTTGTATACTAAGGAGGGAAGGATACATGTAGGCTAGAATAAAAGAGCAATCATAGTTATAAAAGTTCTCTGCATTCATTTTAGAAAGATAAAATAAGAATGACTACTGGTTGAACAGTGCTCCCTTGGCTGGCAAGCATGTTTCTCTACATTCACTTGGGGTTGGTATCATACCTGGACATTTAATACATCACAGTCAAACTGCACTATTGGTATTTCTGTTTCATGAAATGTCTTTTGTTGAGAATTCTGCCTCTTGCAGTCTCAGACCAAAAGGAAAGTAAATTCAATTCTTACATTCTAAAAACTTGTTAGGATAGCATACTGCTCAATAGATCTAAATCTTTTCTATGATGTGTTGTATCATTAATTGTGAACCATTTTCCTATGGTGGTTCTTGTTCTCACAACATAAGAGATATTGAGGAGGCTGAAAAGCCATTGATTGGGACGAACATTTAGAATATATCATTACTTGTAGTACATATGATGGAAAGGATGCTTCTATTTTTCCTGTCAGGACTTAGCACAAAATCTATATTCGGAAATTAATTTAGGATACAGATACATGTTCACCAAAAAATAGATGTGAGGAAATAACTTTCTGTCCTTAATTTTTGCATGTTTATTTAATAGCTAAAATTTCCTTAAATATGCAGTTTCAGTGTTCACTTCTAATCTTACTACATCATCCAAGTATTTTCTCCCAGATGTCAGAAGTTTAGAACTAAACTTTCAATTATCTTAAATGTTTAGAAGAAATCACATCCCTCATCCACAGTGTGAGGTTCAGACTACAAATAATGAACAGGTCACTTTTAAACACAGTGCAGATACTGACATGCTCAGTGCTTCAGATGTGTGCAGGAGACTTTAACACCTAGATCAAAATTGTTTTCATCTGCATGTTAATTAGGTGGTATCAATAAGACTAAAGGTAGTCCACATTAATATTTTTATTGGTATATTTTGGGAGATACTCCCAAATGTGAACACTTGACAGTCAAACATTCTTTCCCGATCCTGTGCCTTCGAGTAGTTTATTAATAATCCTTCACCCCTCTCTTGAAGTTCTAAATCCCTTTGGCAGATCTTACTCTTTTTAAGGAATGATTTCTTACTCTAGATTGTATTGCTCCCATTATTAACCTATAATTTACCACTCTTTCATATCCTAGGAGGTCTGTTTCCTTGCTCTCTTTCTTTCTTGTTATGGACATGGTCTTTTTAATTATATAAATAAAACATGAATTCATAGCCTGTGAGACTTACAAGCAATTCTGTTGGTTCTAACTTCCAAATCCCATTCACTCCATTAATCAGGTACCATCACTTTTCTGATAATTTTATTATGGATTTTTTTTTCAATATGGTCTTACAAAAATACAGTTCTGCCTTCATTAGTTTTCCTTAAATGGTGTCATAATGTACGTATTATTCTGCCTTGCACTATATTTTGGAGTCCTAACTTGGCAGTATGAGTAGAATATCTGTGTAAATATTTCTCTAAGGTATAAACTAGGAAGTGGTCTTTTAATCAAGTGCATTTTATGTATAAATAAATAGGTTATGAATGTACACTGCGTCAAGTTCTTTTTGAGAACTCCCACTTTCCCACCACAGTCTCCGTGTTTGATGTGATCAGGCATTATAGTTGTTCTCATCTGATGTTTGAACAATGCCATTTGTATCATTTTAGCTTTCCTTTCCCTATTTTTCAGAGCCTGAGAACTTTTCCTTTTTTTATTTTTTTTAAATTTCTTCTTTGTGATTTGCTTGCTCATGTCCTTATCCTATATTTCTTACTGATTTATGTATATATATTTTTCTTTTACTTAAAAATATTTTGAAAAATTCTAGATACTCAATCTTACACTACTTTACAGAATGCATTTATTTTCTCCTAGCTTTATTACTTTGTGAATTTTGTGGGGTTTAAAAAATTTTCTGCAGTTTTCAAACTTATTCATCTATTTATTTAATGATTTTATTCATACGGACCACAACTACTTAAATACAGATGTGTGTAAAGGTGTGTTTGATCATTTCCTTGATGTCTAAACATATTTGAAAAAGTTTCTGACCTTCACAGACACATAAGTGTTATATGTATAACACATATGTTACACATATGGATGTAACAAAGCGGTATTGTTTTCTTATGTGTTAGTATCCAAAAGAGAAATATATTCTTACACAATCTAATTTTTTTAACATTTTTATTGATTTATAGTCATTTTACAATGTTGTGTCAAATTCCATTGTAGAGCACAATTTTTCAGTTATACATGAACATATGTATATTCATTGTCACATTTTTTTCTCTGTGAGCTACCATAAGATCTGATATATATTTCCCTGTGCTATACAGTATAATCTTGTTTATCTATTCTACAATTTTGAAATCCCAGTCTGTCCCTTCCCACCCCCTGCCCCCTTGGCAACCACAAGTTTGTATTCTATGTCTGTGAGTCTATTTCTGTTTTTTATTTATGCTTATTTTACATAATTTTATAGCAATCATTCTACACTTATTATATATCATATATATTTTAGAATCATTTCATAAAACAACCTGTTTATTGGGTTTGCATTGAATTGGTAGAATATTAGAGGGTAATTAATATATTTATTTTTGAGTATTTTTAGATCTATTAATGATACCTTCTTTTTGGATTTCTTAAGCCCTTCAGTAACTTTTTATCTCTAAAGATTTAAATATTTCTTTCAGTTCTTCATCTAAGTACTTAGTATATTATCTATTGTGAACAAAATGAATTTTTCTATTTACTTTTCTAATTGGTTACTGTGATGTATATAAGAATAACTTCGGTTCCTGTAGATTAATTCGTATTAGTTTATAAAATTTTTCAGTCAATTATCTTGAAATTTTTAAGATGACTGTATAGTCTGCCAATATTAACATTTTGGCATTATAATTTACCTCTAACTTATTCTTTTTATTCTTATTCCATTGACTACAAGTTGAAATTTTAATATTGTTGAAAATTTAACTGAAAGTCTTGTAATATTTTATGAATAGATACTATGTGTGTTATAGTTTTCTCATGAACAGTTTACCAATTTTGATGAAAATGCTTTTTTTGTTTGTTTGTTTTTTAAGTAGTCATTTGTTTGATTGCTTGTCAGGATAAAGCATGTCAAATGGGACTATCTTGACTTCCTCGGTGCAACCTAGTATGAAATATTGCTTTGCAGGACTTCTGTCTTATCTTTTCACTATTTATCATTTGAAATATCAAATTTCTGATTTCAATTTTGATGACTATGGATATTTAGCATTCAAAGTTCCTTCTCCTTAATCTGATGCTGGGAGTGGTGAGAGCAGTCTTCAGCTGCCAGCCCCCTTCATGGATCAGCTCAGCTAGTTAAGGACAGAATCGTTCTAGGCATGAAGGTTGCTGATTATCCAGTGACTGCTAGTGGCATGAGTATGAAGGACAGACCATTTTGGACCAATATCGGATGGCTCAGTCAAGCCATTTTAGCTCCAAAGTGCCCCGTTGGGTTCATCTGAGCCTGTTATTCAGGCATTCTTCACAGCTGAGCCTTTCCCTTTGTAAATTTCACTTCTATCTCCTGCCTTCCAAGGGTGTTGTAAACACTCTACACAGTAATCTCCAACTCAGGATCTACTTCCCAGAAAATCCAGCCTGTGAGAGTTAGTGTCAGAAGTTGTTTGAGAAATAGTTGATGAGATAATGTTTGGGACCTGGGTCCCACAATATTAGAGTGGAATTGGGAACCCCATCCCTGCTGGTAAGTGGAGAATAGATGGTGGTGGACTTCTACCAGTGGGTAATTGGATGATATAGCTTGGGATGAAACACATTAATTGGAGTGATGTACCAGAAATACAAATGGTATGTCTTTATATTAACTATAAATATGATGGCATTGGGTGGACATGGATTCAGTGAACAGACGTTAGAAAGGAAAAAAACAAAAAACAAAAACAATATCATGGAAGGCTGAAGCAATTACAATTTTACACCAAGTATGAAAGTCAAAATGTCTCCTTAGCACAAGTGGTCTCTAATCTCCTACCCTTCGACAGTGAGAAGGCAGAGAAATTGAGGATTAGGTTCACATATATTTTCAATTTAAACTGCAGGCCAAGGCTAGCAAGTGGTTATGCCAAAGCCAGCATCCTGTTGGGTGAGAATGGGCCTCTGATATATGGGGTGTCTGTATCAAAGTTGACACCATGAAAAGTCTTAATTTTCAGCAACAGAGACAAATATTGAGCCCTGAAATGCCAAAATACCTTAAGAAAAGTAGTTGACCATAGTTTGGCGAGTTGACTGTATTGCAAGCCCCTTCCACTTTGGAAGGACCAGTGGTTTATTCTTATAGGAATTGACAACTTTTCCAAATATGGATTTGTCTTTGCTGCCTGCAGGGTCCTGGTTGGCACCATTATTTGAGGGTTTGCAAAGTGTTCATTTCACTGGCGCGAGATCTCACATTACATAGCACCAGGGGACATAGTTTTTCAGAAAAGGAAGAGTAGAATAAGGCCCAACACCTTGAGATCCATTAGCTGTATCTCACATCAACTGCCAAGAAGCTACCAGTCTAATAGTGGGTTGGAAGAACTTATTGAAAGCACATTTGAGACACTAGCTCAGAGGTGATGCTTGACAACAATGGGGAGCCATCTTCCAGAATTCAGAATACATAATGAATACAAAACTTTTATAAAGAATGGTGTTTTCCACAGGAAGAACACACAGTTTCCTAGACCCAGGGATGGAAACAGGCATGTCTCTGCTTAAGATCATTCCCCTTGGTTCACGTGCAGAGTCTGTGCTCTCTGACCCACAGTTCTGGTCTCTACAAGTTTAGAGGTTGTGTGCTACAAAGTGGGGACACTTTCATCAATAGACATAACAAGAGACTCATTTAACCTTATAACTGCCAGAAGGGTGCTTTGGACACCTTATGTGCAAGGATAAATAGGGAAGAAGAAAATGTTATCTTCACATGTGGAATTGATCCTGATTATCATGAAGATAATATCCTGTTGTTAAAAAAGTGTGGCAGGGATAGTATGTTTGAAACCTACTTCATTCACATGAAGTCCTTTTAGTACATTTACATCCTGTTGTGATGCTAAACAACGTGTGTAGCAACTTTGCTCTGAGAAGGACGTGGTACTCAGATCTCAATCCCTCAGGACTGAAGGTCTGGATCAGGCCATAAGGTAAGAAGCGGTGTTCTTGAAGGGGGAGAGGCTTCTACATTAGGTAGTGGAGGGAGGAGATGATACATATCAGTTGCAATGCCAAGGTCATCTTTAACAGTGTGAGTGTCTTTCATTGGCTACTTTTACTCCAAAAAGGGAGGCTCACTTGAATTAGTAGGAGCTGCTCCTCCAAAGTATTTTGAAAAGTGGGTTTTAAGGTCACAAGGGGAGGCTGTGATGGGAATGAAAATGTGCCACCCAATCCTCCCTCCAGGAAAGCATGTCTCCCAAATGCTGGCGGTGATGCCAGCAGAGAGCCTCTGTCTGTCAGCCCCTCAGGGATTATCTCCACTGCAGAACCACCTTACCCGAGGTCGTGCCTTTTCCAGGCAGCCCAAGTGCAATGACTGGTAGAGGCAGGCATATAGAGTAGAGACCAGGGCATTTCAGTCCAATACAAGAGAGCAGAGATAGAAGGTTTAGCTCCAGAGCCCCACATCAATTCACCAAGTTTGTAGTTCAGGGGTTCCTCATAGAGTATCCTCACTCTCTCTGCAAAATTCCTTCCCTTCTCCCCCCATTGATACGGATCCCAAGATCATTTGCTAATAAACCTTCTCTTTGCCAAAGTCCATTTCAGAGTCAGCTTCCCGAAGAATTCAATCAACAACCATAATACTGATCTACATTTATCTTCCTTTGCTGTTCAGCTCTAGCTTTCTCTTCTGCATATTCAATAGCTTTATTGCATAAAATTTGAAACATACAAAGTAAACTAAAGAGCCATTATGTGTCCATTACTTGGTGTCAAAATTATCAACATTCTGTCATCTTTTAAAAAATATATATCTCTACCCATCTTCTCCAGTTTTGTCACTATATTTTATCCTTATAAGATGATGTGGGTGATCATTCTTTTTTTCCTATACGCTAAACACGTTTGTGTAAAATTGTGCTATAGATGGAGTTTGTCTTCTCACTATTCACATGTTGAAGTCCTAACCCCTAATGTGACTATTAGAGATAAGGCCTGTAATTACTTAAAGTTAAATGTGGTCATAAGAATGGGTTCTGATACACCAGGGTTAGTCTTTATAAGAAGAGACACCAGAGAGTGAGCTCTCTTTCTCTCTTCCCTCATGTCCGTCTCTCTCTGTGATTGTGTGTGTGTGTGTGTGTGTGTGTGTGTGTGTGTGTGTGTGTGTGCGTGAGCGCTCATGTAGAACAGAGTAGGAAGGCTGCCGTCTATGAGCCAGAAAGAGAGCTCTCAGCAGCAGCTGGCATTCTGATCTCAGACTCCCAGCCTCCAGAACTGCGAGAAAATAAATTTCCATTGTTTAAACCACACTGTCTGTGGTTCTGCGTTACAGCAGCCCAGACTGCTGCAGTTTGGTACCTAGGCCTGGAGCGCTGCTGTAACAAATATTTAAAAATGTGGAAGTGACCTTGGAACTGGGTAATGGGTAGTGGCTGGAGATGCTTTGGTGTACCTGCATAGACCACCATGAAGAGATTGTAGGTAGAAATATAGATGTTAGAGTCTATATTTTGGTAAAAATACAGAAACAAGAGAGACAAGTGCTGTTGAGACAGCCTCCCTTTTCTCAGTGAATATATTAATAACCATGAACAGAAAGTTGGTAGAAATATGGACCTTAAGAGCCATTCTGGTGAGGTTTCAGACAGAAACAAGGACAGATTATAGGAAATGGAGAAAAGGTGATTTCTGTTACAAAACAGCAAAGAACTTGGCTTAGTTGTGTTCTAGTGTTTTGAGGAAGATAGAATTTGTGAACAACGAAATTGGGTATTTAGCTGAGGAGATTTCTAAGGAAAATATTGAAAGAGCCCTCCTGTGCCCTGACTGCTTCCAGTAAAATAGGAGAGGAGAGAGATAACTTGGAAAGGAATTGTTTAGCAAAAGTAACCAGAACTTAAAGATTTGGAAAGTTCTCGGTCAGTCCATATTGGGGAGAAAAAAAAGGGAGGAACTTGTTCTGAAGAGAGTACTAAGGATGTGGTTGAACCCTCATTTGATAAGGACATTAGTGTGAAATCGAGCTAAAGATCTAATCAGCCACTTGGGCAGAAGCAGGAATTGAGATGGGTTTGTACCAGCGGAAACCTTGCCCGTTTGGACCTTAGCAGCAGACACTCTGCCAGTTTGGACCAAAGGGAACAAAATGGGCCAACAGACATATTTTACCACAAGCGTGTTTATCCTTTGAAAAAGGGGAAAAATGACCACAAAGGCAATTCAGAGATTGTTAGGGCTTCCGCTCCCACCTCAGGCCTGGGGGCTGGACTGCCCCCTCCTCTATTTCTGCAAGCTCGGTGCCTTGCAGAGAGCATCCTGCAGAGACAACGGGGAAAGAGGCCCCACAGAGCCACCTCGTTGTGCCTGGAAAGCAGAGCATCAAGCCCAAGAGGATTATCCTCCAGCCTTAAAGGCTAATGGAAATTGCGTGGGTAGGTTTTGGACTTATTTGGGTCCATCAAGCCTTTCTTCCTTCCAGTTTCTCCCTTGTGGAAAGGGACTGGCTATGCTATGCCTGTCCTCCATTGCATTTTGGAAGCACATGCCTGTTTACACAAGATCTCAGGAGAGACCTTCACCTTAGGGTCTCACCCATATCTGATTTAAAAAACACTCAGATGAGTCTTTGACTTTTAGACGTTAGCGTTGACAATGGAATGAGTTGAGACTTCTGGAGCTGTTGGGATGGAATGAATGTGTTTTGCATGTGAGGAGGGTGTGAATTGGGGAGGGGTGGACAGGGATGGAATGCTGTGAATTGGATTGTGTCCTCAAGATTCATATGTTCAAGACCTAACATAAGACTGTATTTGGAGCTAGGGCCTAGAAGGAGGTAATGAAGGTTAAATGAGGTCTCAGGGTGGCTTTATAAGATGAGACGCCAGAGAGCTTGCTTGCTTGCTTTCTCTCCGCGTACATATGCCTAAGAAAGGCCACGTAAGACACAGTAATAAGGCGTCCATCTGCAAGTGAGGAAGGCAGCGCTAACCAGAAACTGACCAACACATATATACCCCGATATCAGACTTTCAGCCTCCAGGACTGTGAGAAAATAAATTTCTGTTGCTTACGTCACCCAGTCTGTTGCACTGCATTATGACAGCTCGAACTGACCAATACAGATCAGAATTATCTTTCAGTCTTACAAAGAATTTCCCCATAATTCTGGTGACCTCTGCCTTTTGGGAACCTGGGACATTTGCTCCTATTTAACTTTGCAATTTTGAGTTATTATTCTCCTTGCTTAGTTGGATATGTACTGACATCAAATTATAAGTCACACTAAATTTTATTTTCCAAACCTGTCAGCATCATTTCTAGGCCACACTCTGTTGTCTGCATTACTATTATCATTGCTAATATTGTTAATATGTTTATTTTCCCCTTTCTCACACTTTTGAATGTTTATTCTTTAATATTTTGTCATTCGTTAATATTTCAAAGAGCTAAAATTGATTGCACTAATCAACAATTCTAATGCTCTTTCCTTGCTGGTTTATTGCATTGATTTATTGCATTTCTGTCTTATCTTTTAATTCATTCCTTGCTGCTTCTGTTTTTAAATTTATTGTTGATCTTTTCCTACTTAAACTGAGTGCTTAGTTTATTAGTACAGCTTGTCCTTGCTTGTCACTTAATGTATTGGGAAGTATGCTTTCTCGAGTATTATCTTAAGTTTTTTTCCTTTGGATTGTGACAGGAAGAAACTCATTATGTTTTCATCCTAAATAGATTCTACTTTGATATCCCCCCCCCCTTTTTTAAGACAATTTATTTTAGTAGATTTTCCCTGACACCTAGATAGTTCAAAATAAAACTTTTTTCTTGATATTTTACTTCATTAGTTTGATCAGCCAATGCAGACTGGGAATGCTTGTTTGAATTTTTTTAAAGACTTAATGTCAGTCTAGTGCATAATCAAATTACGTGAATGTTTTTGGTGGGTCTGTAAGTTAATGTTCCATACCTTGTTAGATGTTTAAATTCTCACATACTGATTCAAGCTTATTAAACATAGTTTTCAAACACTGTTTATTCTTAATTATTTTCTCTGTTACTCTGAGAGAGGGATTGTTAAAGGCTGTTATCACAATAATGGATGTAGTCCATCGAAATCAAGCATCCTTTATCCCTCTGGCCTTACTGTTGGCAGTGGCTGCCTTCAGGTGTCAAACTCTGAATGAAAGTCAGCTTTACATGGCTGATGATATGCTGAACATTGGCAGGACAGGAGTTTGACAGTTTTGTCCCTAGTGTGAGTCATTCCTGTATAGGATCATTATTGGGAAAAAGAATAATAACACAAATTATATTCACTGGGGAAAAAAGATTATCACATACAAAAAAAAAGTCTCGAGGTGAGGGTCAAGGACCGAAGATACGTCCAGCAAGACAGGATTAAAAAGGGGGATTAACTCAAGAATCAGTAAGTCGAATTTTAAGATCCAACAGATGGACCGAGCTCAAGGGATAAATCTTCCAAAAGGAACAATATATCAAAAAAACAATTTGAAGAAGGAAATAGAGCTACTTTGAGGAAGTGTATAGAGGATGTAGATCAGAGGTTGCATAGAGGATCAGGGTACGAAGGGGCATGAAGAAATTCTTCCAACAGGCTTGTTGTCATTAAAGTTCACATTTATATGTACTTGTTCCATGCGTCCATTACTAGTGCTTCTCAAATTTTAATATAAACATGAATTACCTGGGGATCATGTTAAAATGCAGATTCTGATTCTCTGGGTATGGGTTGAGGCCTGAGATGCTGAATATCTCAAATGGTCCCAGGAGATGCCTGTCCTGCTGGTGTGTGAGGACTCTAGGGGTGGCAGGACATTTATCCTGCGCACTCAACAGAGATGCAGAAAATCAGGAAGGGGTGGATAAGAGCAGCGTACACCCTGGAGGACCGACAGATCGATTTGTAGATTCTGGATCCTGATTTTTTAGACACTGGGAAAAAAACATACTGGGAGGCATGCTGACAGGGCATGGATTCTTTAGAGAATTGCACTGTTTTTCATTTCTGTGTTAAGGAAACACTGTGGAATCAGAGGCAATTCTCCATTCCACCCACAGAACATGTGTCCCTCCGAATGAGAGGGAGACTCGAGCTCCGTGTTCCTTGGCTCTAATGTTAAAAAACTCATGATCTAAAATATCCTAAAATAAATGGTTGGAATAGACTACGATTTACAGAAGGAGTCATACAGCAGTGCTCCTTATGAAGTGAGTAATACCAGCCACTGGTAAAAAAAAATATAATCATCAAAGGAATTACTGAAATGTCAGATAATCATTTTTTATTTTTCTTTCTCTATTGAGTATTGCCTTTACACCCAGAAGCCCTACTTGTTTGTTTAATTTTAGTTTTCCTATGTTTATGAAAAAAAAGTTTCTTCAGGAGGATTATTCAGCCACTGTGCTGATAATCTCTTCTTTAAAATGAAGATGCTTTTGAAACAGTTTAAGGAAACAAGATCACTAGAATTTTTATGTGAACCATAAACTATACACCTAAAGCTCATTTTCTAAAACATCCTTTGATGTCTCTTGGGCTCCTAAATCAGGGTAACATTTTAAATGATAAAAACAATGCATGTTGTTCTGTTTTGCTGAGACACTTGCAAAAACACTGTGCATATCAAGCTTCATTTCATTAACAGAGAAAATGAAATGTGTGTTTATTTAAAAAATACAATTTAAAACAGCTCTAACATCTATTCATCTAAAATGCTTCCTAAAAATGCTAAACATCTTTCAAAATCCACCCATGCTTTGCCCTAGAGGAATCACAGTATCTATGGGGGTACTGTAAGGGTAGAATAGTGAAACATGGTATTGAGCACCTCAGCAGGCTGCACTAATCTCCCAGAGACATACATCTTGAAATCTACTCCCTTTTCTATTTCTCTGTGAAGCTGGAATAGAATCGCCATGTTTCAGATACCTAGTTTCAAGTTTCTCGTATGTTAAGTGTCTCAACCCTCTAAATTGTCATATGATCCATGCAATGAATAATCTCACCTGTTCTTTCACAGCCATCACTAAGACTCCTCCCAAATACGCTTAATCTTGTATATGGGAGAGGAAGGTGATGGAAATAAGAGAACGTAGAAAGCCCTCTTTGATGAACAGTTGTGGTTTCTATCTCAAAATTTTTCAAGTTAGGCTGTGGATAATTTTTGTTTGTCCTACTCTTCTCTTGTTTAGGCTGTGTGCTTTTATCTGAAAATAATTATTTCAAATAAATCCTTCATCTAGAACATTAATACTGCACATTGTGTTTATTGTATACTACTGTCTTTATAAAAAAAAAGGCATTCTTCAATGCTAACTCTTACCTGGTTCCAGGTAATTGGTATTTTGTTCTGTAATTTCAGTGTAGTAGTCAGCCAGAGGGGAGACTGAATCCCAACTCTTTTACTTACTAGTAATGTGCTATGACAGGCTATTTGATCACTCTCTGCAATTTAAAAATATAATGAAGATAATAAGATTTTTCTCTGGACTTTTGTGAGGACGAAATAAATTAGGGAGATATTAGCGTAGAGTTGGTGCCTTATCAGCATAAAGTCTCTTGTCTTTCTCTGCATCTTCTCTTTGTCTGGAGTACTTGAGCCATTTTTGCATATATGGTCAAAGAACATGGTTGGGAGAACTCTCCAAATCTAGAAATCTAGTGTCTCCACAATGAATATCTAATAGGCTAATATAAACTATAAATATTGATTTAATTAGATTACCCTACTAGACTAATCCAGTTCACTATTTATTATATTTTTGGCAAAAAAATATTATATCAATCTTCCACTTAGATAGTTCTTCTAAACCCTTGGAACTAAGCTAGTGCCAAAGAGAGAGGCTTTCAAATTTTAAGGTTTTATGAAAACAGTGGTGATTTCTATACTTGTTACATTAATGTACGTGTATGAAAGAGTGGATATTTGCCATTCTGTACCTTAAAGAGATTGAATAAAATGAACAAGTGCATGTAAATTAATCAATGGCCATTTGGACTGTTTCCTAAGTAATACTAAAATACTAAAATTTTTGTTGTCATTTTTAATTCAGCTGAAAAATTGAAATTATTTTTCTGTTAAAATCCAACTCAGCTTGAATTTAAATCAAAATCAAAAGCAATATGCATTTAACACATAACTTCATACTCTGTATTCGGATTAGTTAATACACAAAGGATGCCAAGACCCAATTTTAAAATGTGCAAATTTTATAACGATACTGAAAATGAACACCAGAGGGCGCTGATATTTAGAACTGAATCGGATGAAGGCATCTTAGAAAAAGATTTTAATACTGTAGAAACCAAAAGAACCAACTACACACACCTTCAAATTGTCGTATGAAACCCAGTACTTTCCACTACATCAATACTAATAATCTCATTGATAAAATGAAATTCAATTTCCTCTTAGTCAAGGCTCTCCTCAATAAGACCACCAACACAAACACCTCAAAATTTCTTGTTTTGTTCCCTAATTCATATTATTATTCCATTCAGAATAATCTTCCTCGTTACTCCTGTTACCTTCCCATGTCCAAATATCACCCCACTGAAGCCATAATTCACATCAAGGCTTTACATTTTCTAAAGCATTTTTGAAAGAGTTTTTTTTTTTTTTTTTTAAATACTTCCTTTTACATCAAAAAGCTTTGCACCTTAGAATCCCACCATTCTGATTTCAAGTGAGGTGGCTTGGTAAGAGAAATCTGAAAAACAGAGATTACGTTATACCAAACATTACAAACTGTAAGTGTCACATGACATGACTCAAATAATTTGACCTGAAATATCCACAGAGAAAGTCAGGGTTAAGTGTCATTACGGGGACAGAGAGGCACACAAAAATAGGAGAATTAGTCAAGTTCTTAAGGAAGTAATGGATAAGTAAATAATAAATCATGAGATCATCTGAAGCAGATTAGGAGAAAGCTTACTCATTGCGTGAAGGGCAGGTCAGAGTGCAGCTGAGTCACCATGACAATGGAACACTAGATTTGGCAACAAACAGCCAGGCTGCCCGAAAACAGAGATTTGTTTTTTCCTGAATGACAATTCGGTGCTTGATATTGCGTTATGACATTGCATTATGATTTGACTGTTGGAATCATTTCCTACCTTTCTGACTTTTCTGTGCATACTAACATAAGCCTCTATTAAATATGATAGCGAGAGCGTATCTCTCTTCCTAAATATTTGGAAATGAATGCAACATGCTGCCTTCCTCAGAAAGCTTTTCTGGTTGCCATAGACCTCATCCTGTCAGCAGCACTCGACACAGTTAAGTGTTTGTGTTTCTTGTCGGATTCTGTGTCTTCATACCCTCCTAAATTTTCTTCCCACTTTATCGATCATTTGTTCTTAATCTAGTTTGCTGGTATACCCTCGCATCTCCAGTCCATCTAGTTGGCTAGAATATTCCACCCTATCAGGCTCTAAAAAGTGAAGATTTTTTGGATTAGATCAAGGGCTGGATTCTCTTTTCAATCTAGATCCCGTTCTCTGGAGAGCCCGTTCACCTCCTGAATGGCTTTAAAAAGCCTTGGATACTATGAAGAAGCCAGTTTACATCTCTGGGGTAAATCTTTTCTCTGATCACGAGACACATATATCCAACTGGTTTCTTAACATCTATGCTTGGAAGTACCATTTGAATACCTAAATGAATATGTTGCCAGAAAAAAAAAAATTGATCCTTGAGTCAGTTTCTTCCCTTTCCCATTCCAAACCCATAATCCTTTGGCTCGTCTCTCCTCAGAGGAAAACATTGGCTTCCTTTCGTCTCCTCCAT
Source organism: Camelus dromedarius (assembly GCF_036321535.1). Taxonomy (NCBI): domain Eukaryota; kingdom Metazoa; phylum Chordata; class Mammalia; order Artiodactyla; family Camelidae; genus Camelus; species Camelus dromedarius. Next base: position 16,291,691 of record NC_087438.1, read on the forward strand.
CCCCCAGAATCCACTGATCACAAAGTCCACAACTTACATCATGAACTTCCCCCAAACCAGTCCACTTTTCTCCATCTCCCTGTGCCAGTGTCTTCTCTTGCCTGATGGACTGAAATAGCCACCCAATTCTGTATTTTCCCCTCCACCTCAACTTAGCAGGATATAGTAGCTGAAATCATATGTAGTAATTATAAATCTCATTATGGAAGCCTAGTAAATAAAATATTTCAGTGGTTTCTTTTTGCATTTAAAATGAGACAAAACTCATAACATAACCGGTACGATCCTACAGGATTTCTCCCTGCACACAATTCTAACCTCATTCTCTCCCAGGCGGTTGGTCAGATCAGTCCAGCCACATTGGGATTCTTTCAGTGTCTGGAACACTTCAAGCTTATACACTTCAGGGCATCTGTACCACCCCTTCCTCAGCCTGTAAACCTCATGTCCTAGAAGTTATGAATATTGGCTTCTTCCCACCCTTTGGAACTCCGTTTAAAAAGCAGTTCTTCAGGGATGCATCACCTGACTATTGTGTCTACATGTCTGAGACGAACCACAATCACAACATTCTATTCATTTTCTTCAAAGCAGTGACCACAGTTGTAACTTGGTTGTTTATTTTTTTGTTTCTGCTCCACTTACCCCAGCCTCCTTTAGACTCTAAAGTCCAGGGAGCTGTTTTCCTGGTCACTATCTGGCCACTATTTAGTATCTAGAATATAGTGCTTAGAAAATAGTTGCCAGAACATCGTAGATGATCCATGGATAAGATCATGGACTTCAGTTTGGGGAAGACCATGTTTGAGCCCGAGCTCTAGAACATCTGTAACTGTCTAAAGTATTTCCCTTGAAATTATTTCCTAGAGAATATTTTCCTCCTAATGTTGAACTAGCAATACTGTTTAACTATTGGCTTGGAGGGAGAATAATAGTTTCACGTTTTCAAGTAGTAACTGCACAAAGGGAGCACTTAATGAACATCTGCCACGATGATGAGGATGATGATGGTGATGATGATGTTTTTAGAATGAATATGACAAGTCTGAGTGACTCCCCACCGAGTGGGCTGTAGGCATCAGGGTCTGCTTCATGGATGTGCAGCGTGTTGAGTTACACGGAGCCACATGTGGAGAAGGGCCATTGCTGGTACAATGCTTTGCTGTCACTGCCTGGAATTTAATAATTTTGATCAAGGAACTCTGAATTTTCATTTTCCATTGTGTCGCACAACTTGTTTTGCCCGTCTGGGTAGTGTAATATCAAATTCCAAAACATTGTTTCTAATCACTAAGGCAATGTGGGGCAGGGCATCCCACAGTCAAGGCAAGGTGAATCATATAAATAATCACTGCTTTTCTTTGCATTGATAGTGATAAAGCTCATTTCCAAATCTGTCGCTTGGTTCTTACAATTGTGCTGGATGGAGCCTTTACTAATACATTTCTGTGTGCTAATTTCACCATATGACTTGTCTAACTCTTCTGTTATTATCCTTACATTAACTTGGTTTTCCCCCAATTTTTTGTTTTTATAAAAGCTTTCTTTAATGCTCCTTGAAACGAGGCAGTTGATACAAATGACCATTGATTAGTATAACATTTGTAAGTCATACTTTTCAAGTTTTTAAAATCTATATTTTGACTGCCTCTCCCCTCCAAATTTTTTACTGTATTGAGAATAACTCTTTTCACTGTTGTTAGGCATAAGTCAAATAAGTACATGTGAAAGATTCCAATGAGTTTCAGTTGAAGGTAAATCTGTGGTCTAGTGCTGATCAACACCAAACAAGAGTCCCTGGCTTGAATGAGAGAGACTAATGAGTGTATTTCCTTTTAACCAGATTACCAATTTGCCCACAATAAATAATAAATAATCAAGAGTGAGAGGCCCTCAGAGGGGGCCTTTTGTTTGTTTAGCCTTAGCATATATATGAATCTTAATCCTTTGTCAGTATAGGGTACTATTACTGTACAACAAGATGCCATTTGATTTATCATTCTAAAATACATTATTACCAATATAGTATTTTCTAAAGCAGGGGTCAGCAAACTTTTTTTTCTATAAAGGGCTATGTAGTAAATATTTTAGGCTTTGTAGGACAGCCTACCTCTGTCTCAAATACTCAGCTCCTCTGTTGAAGTATAAAAGCAGTCGTAAACAATATGTAAATGAAAGGGAATGACTGTGTTCCAATAAAACTTTATTTTCAAAAACAGATGGCTGAATAATGTATTGCGGTTTGCATTGAAGAATGAATTAAATTAATCAATCCCCTGTATTAAAGGATTTGCATTACTATGTAAGGCAAGGGTATAAAATAATAACGGTATCAAATGCAGTTAACATTTAGAAATCTTTTGTGTTCTTGACATTAGTCATTTGAATAGGATACATCTGTATGTATATATGTCAATTTTCACAACAGCCAAAGCTCAGAAGAAATTTGAGACTCCTAATTACTAATTGAAACAGGATCAGTTTTTGAACCACTCGAGAAAATCCATTTCATTACTTTGTAGTAAAGCTGCATTTTGGGCAGAAAACACTATTACTCAGCTTAATGGCACATCTCGTTATATAAAATTGGCTAGAATGAATTTGTCCAATTTCAAAAATCAACTCTTCCATGAGAGGTTAAAGACTGATTACTATTGAATCTCCAAAGAGATGTTCCAGGTTTAAATCAATTCAGTGGAGTTTAGAGTCACATTTTGTTTATTTCTCATTTGCATATATTCAGTTGGAAACAATGGTAATACATTTACAGCTATTTTCATGGCAAAGGTGAAGAAAAGTGACATCCATATTGATAATGCAGGGTTAACATGTGACATGGCCAGTAAAAATTACTGTAATTGCGTAGGTCATGAGAAATAAAGCCAAGAAATGCAAAATAAGTGCAATTTTACCATTTCTTTCCTATGGAGGAGATTCTGAGTAGATTTAGTAGGGCTTCGTGTCCAAATTGGCAAATGAAAGAATTGAAAAGTTCCTAAAGATATTTCAAATGACAGAAATGACTGAGGACTGTGTGAACAATTTGGGACAATTGACAGTGAGACATGTGAGGGAGAGTTGGTTGGATTATGTCAAAATTGATCTTTACTAACTGTCATTATTTCACAAGAAAGCACTTTGCTTATGGTTTACTGATTTTTCTAAAATTATTGTCTGAGTTCTTTGGGTTTCAATTATCTAAAGAAATTACCTAATTCTTTCCATGACCAAAAAAAATGTTTTTTCTTTTCCAGCACCCCAGATTTGTAACATATTTGAGTGATATTTATTCAAGAAATATTCCAATGAATATTGTGGTTTTTAAAAGACGTGGTGGTGTGTGTGTGTGTGTGTTTGTGTGTCTGTTTGGGGCTAATTGGAGAAGCTGAAAGAAAATTCTAAAAACAATGGATAAAATAAGTTATTTTTCAGATTCTAGTAGCAAAGTCTAGAGATTAGGTCTGTCACTTCAGTTTTGTTCTGTTACCTAGTCCAAGCTTATACTGCTCACTACACAACAGGACGATAAATTGAGAGACAAGTTGTTGGGCAAGGAATAGTGACTTTATGCAGAAAGCTAGCAGATGGTGAAAATGGTGGACCAGTGTCCCAAAGAACCATCTTCCCTGGGGTTTGGATGCTAGTTTCTTTTATAGAACAAAGAGAGGGAGGTGAGGTAGTAAAGTAAAAAGAGAGAAATTGTCACTAACATTTCCTGGTTCTGACCAGACTCAGGAAGGGATATATTAATTTCTTCTTTCCTGCAGCAGTTCACACATAAGCCTGGTCAGTTTACTTCCTATGAGCTAAACAAAGGTATTTAGCTCAATGCTCAGGTATGGAGGACAGAGTTCCTGGAGATTGGCCACTATGGACACTTTAAGCTATAGGCAACATCCCTTTAGTGACTAACTCTTAGCAAAAGCAACAGAAAACCAAGGTTAGAGTAAAAGAAACAGATCTGATATGGAGTCAGATTTGTTCTTCCCTCTGACAGTCCCGTAGATGTTCTGTCAGTGACTTCAAGATCGAAGCCTTCTTTCCTTCACAGAGCCCAAAACTCAAAGATAGCTCTTACAAAACACACTTTGAAAATGTATTTTTATTGACTCCAAGCAAATAAAACAAATAAACAAACAAAACAAAAACAAAAACTACCTGGTGACTTCTTTTGGTAGAAAAAATAATATTTAAAGGTAAAGGTCCAAATTCTGTTCCTCATGCATGAGATCCCACAATAAGTCTCAAATTTTCTCTCCTTTTGTGCCCAATTTCAGCAGATTTTCACCTAGCCAGAGAAGTCTCTGTAGTTTATTATTTTTTTAAACGGCTCCCAGTCTTACTTTCCTTTAATGTTCTCTAGTCAAAGATACTCCACTCAGAGTATTATATGAATTCATCCTCTGATTCCAAACACTTTCTCATGAGTGGAATTTGAGGTTCTGATGGACCTTATAATCGCAGTCTCAAGTCTGTAACTAGATGATTGTATTTTATACTCAAAAGACTAGCTGTTAAGCTGTTGTCTGTTTCACTCATTAACATAGGCCTTCTCCTATGATCTCACACCTCTTGTATATTTTCAGATTTTTTGTGTATATTGTGGGAACCCTGCACTATTAGTTGTAACCTGATCCATAAAAACCAGCAGGGAGAAGGGAAGAATTTTAGAGACTATTTCATATCACTGAAAATTTGTGGTGAAATGGAGCTATTCTGCACCATCATTCAATTAAACAGAATGTATAGTTCTCCACATTTGACATAGAGATCAGCCGACTGTTTTCGTCTTTTGACTCATTTTCTAAGTTTACTTCTTGCATATCCTTCTGAAAATATCTCTGTATCAAGATCAAGCAGGGTAGTTTTGCTTACTAAATAACAAAATAATAAAATTACATGTGCATGTGGTGCATTTGCACAAAGTAGTCTAGAAAAGGCAGTAGTAACTTATTTCTTGACAAGGAAAGCATTAATGTTTGTCATTTAAATCTGACCCGCCCTATTTGTGATTGAGAGTTTAAAAAATTTTTGCAAGATAAGACAGTAATATCATCTTAAAGACACCTATTAGTCATGTCCCAGGCAAAGTGGGATTTATGACTCCAACATAATTCTTCCAAATGTGCCTACACTTCATAAAAAGGCAGAGATATATTACTCAAAAATAACACCATGACAGAAATAATTTTGCACTTCACTTTGCCACATTGCTTTTCCTCTGGAATGTGTGGCAGAATCTCCACATTTTATGAATAGGCTTTTGTCAATAGTACAGATGTATATTTCCAACTTCTAAATCAAGTAAATCCCTGAGTCAAATAAAACAAATGATCAGCTCCAGCAGAGGCAAGGGGAGATGTATTTATAAGAAGTATGCATTAAAGATTGATGGGGAGCCGTACACACTTCTAAATATCCTACTGCTGACGTTGACTGTGCCTTAAAGAGAAGGTTAAGAATGTCACATATCACTCAAAAATGATTAAGTTGTACTATTCATCTGAAGTGTCTCATTCCATATGATCAATTGTGGAGGAGCAGCATAAAATATTTGAGGGGAGGTGGAGAAGATATGGACAGAATGTAGCACAGATAAAATATGTGTTTTTCCCCTAAATCCGTATAAATATTGCCAAGAGCATGGAGAAGCACTAGGTTCTGTGTGCACTGATTGCTCAAGGTAACTGAAATGCATATACCAAATTTCATCATGGATGGCAGCAACAGTATTCTCTTTTTTCTGTGGACCATCACATCTTTCAACTTAAATACCTTGGGATTTTAGCAGGCATCAAAGATGTAAATGAAATATTGCCTCCAAGATACATCTTTGCCCTTGAAGAATGATCAAAGTTCTACTTACATTTATAAATTAAAATCAAATACATTTTCCAAGGCTCTGGTGGCAACAATTCTATCCTCTCCCAGTCCTGATTTTTAAAAACATCTATAAGAATCCGTGATACCAGTTTTTCTCCCAGTGAAACATAAGCATTGCGTTAGGGAATATTAAAATGTGGATCTTAAAATGAACAGGTTTTTGTTATAACTAGATGATTTGCTTAATACCTCATGGCAGAAATTGTCCAGAGTGATTATTATGTTAGAAAGAAAAAACACTGTGCACTTACAAAGTTGTTTAAACCACCACCGATTTCTAATTGGTTATATTAATGTTATACTCTCACTGTGTTTCAAAACAAGAGATTTTGTCTTATTCCAAGAGCCCTGGGAAAGAATTTACATTTTAAGAAAGTTGAGTAATATTTCTTTCCTGAACACTCATCTCTTTCCTATGATGATGGATAGCCTCAAACAATTGTGTTTTTATCATTAATTTTTCTCAGAAAATTTTCAAAACTGTTTAAAAATTGGGTTGGATGAATTATCAGGCATATAAAGGAAGGAGAGACACTGATTCAGCCTCATCTTACTTACTGTTCAATGTCTACCTTGACATTTGTTAAAGTGTGAGTTGCAACTTAATTTAATTATAATTTTGGAAAGCATACACTGGATGATTATTCTCCTGTTGTTCTTTCTTACGGTCTCCTATTTTGTCTGGGCTGACTGTGTCCAAGCCACGTGTAATGCGATTGTCATGTTGTGTCTATATCAATAATGACAGTCCTGTCATTTATCAGTTCTTTAATTTACCCAACTTCTTTGTAGCTTGGTGTGGAGGGTGACCCAGATATGGTCCATGAGATGTCAGGGGAATTCTGTTTGGTAGATCCTAGAAAAAAAAATTTTCCCGTTTTCTAGTCAAAAAGGACAGATGACAGTTGGTGACAGTCCTTCTTCTCTTCTTTCTGCCTTGAACCTGAATGTGAAGCCTGGAGCTGCAGGGCTTTTGTTTGCACCATGAGGTCACATGCATTAGCTCAAAACATAACACTAGAGTGAAAAGTGAATAGACAGAAAAAATGTCTTTGTGCCCTGATGACACTGCTAACAGCCACACTATTGACAGCAACCACGATCTCTAGGTTTTTTAAAAGTGACAAAAATAATGCCCTAATAATTTAAACTCGTTAAATGGATTTTAAAAATTTCCTTGCTGTTTTAAGCATTCCTAACTCTTACAGACCTTGGTTACACACTGACACAAAATTAGCTTTATATAAACATGGTTATCTGAGGATTAAAAACAATAGTGATCTTTAGTGAGACTGTGACAATTTTATATCATATTCTTTTAGGTTCTGGGATCCAATCCCAATGTGTGTGTATGGCGGGGGTGGGGGGTAGATTTCCAATTATTGGACACTAAGCAATTATTGGACATCAGCAGTGTGTGCCAGAATTCCACTCAATTCTGACATTGTCTACCTGGAAATAGCATCAGATTTCACAGATTAAGAATTTAATCCTACGTGATTTCAGCCACCAGTCACAAACCCAGATTGTCACCTGTGCTTCTGACCACCTGGCTGTAAGTCAGAAGTTCCCAATGTTACCAAGAGGAGGGGAATAAGAGTTACCTCAGTTCTTAGTCACCTGGAAAAATATGAATTTTTAAAAAGAGAAAAAAAGCATAATATAAACAAGAATTATTAGTAAAGGGCAAGGTACGGGGAAAGAGCAGAGCTGCCAGGCATCCACTCTCCCCAAACCTCCACGTGTTCACCAACCTGGAAGCTCTTTAAACTCTGTCCTTTTGAGGTTTTATGGAGGCTTCATTACATAGGCATGATTGATTAAATCATTGCTTGTTGGTGATTGATTCAAACTCTGCTCCCCTCTCCAGAATTCAAGGTGTAGGACTGAAGGTTTCAACCCTACGATCACAGAGTTGGCTGCCCTGGCAACCGGCCTCCAACCTTAGGTGCTTTCCAAAGATCACCTCATTAATATAACAAAAGATACCTTATCCCTCTCAATACTCAGGAAATTCAGGAACTGTAAGCCAGGAACCATGGAAGAAGGTAAAATATAAATGAGAAATATATATTTCTCATATTTCTTTTCTCTGGATGATCAAATATGTATATATATTTCTTCCAAATTACAATACTGTCTATATAAATAGAGAATAAGCAATATTTAGCTAGTAGTTGCCTCTGTCAAAATGTTTACTCATAATATGCAAAAGTATAATTTCTGTTTAAAAAATATTATAACAGTGCATCAGTAATATAATTACTATAGGAAATTAAAATGAGGTAAGATTGGATTTAAAGTTGGTAACTTTTAGTGCTTATTATATACAATAAAGCTGTTAATTTTATAGTCAATGTACATTTTGTGCATTTTACAAATTAATTTTATTTACTGAAATTCATTTATTCATTGGCATGAATTTTATTTTCACAATTCACTTTCAACAAAAGCAATCCAAATTGACCAAGGAACGTTCCAGAATGCTATAACTAATTTTCCTTAATTTATGCTAGAGAATAATGTAGGGTCTGTTGCACTGAACATGTGATTGTGGACATATATACAAGAAGACTTATGACTAAATGATTCATCAATTGGAGATAAGGGTTGAACACAAAGTTTATGTTTATACCATCTTTTCATCCCATGTAATCATGCCTGGTCTCTAAATCATTCCAGTGCCAAGATTCTTTTTCTTAAAAATATAAGCTCCACAGATAGAGAAATGGGTAAACAATAGAAGGCAATCAGAAATAGGTAACCAATATTAGAATATTATCATATAATTTCAAGGAACCTCAAGATATTAATAAATCAAATGTTAACTCTATCCTCTTCAGTTTCCACTAAGTGATGGATAGAGGAGAATGTCGAAGCAGAGGACCGCCTTGGGGAGTCTGACGCTCTAGGCACTGTCCACATCTAATTTGTATTGTAACACTTAGCCCTAGTTATTTTTTTTTCTAGTGCTTATTCACAGAGCATTTCCTAATAATAAAGAGAAAACTTTCTGGGAGACCAAAATACCTAGGCTAGTTTTTGAGCTTATTATCACTAACAGGCAATCCTGATAATGTTTCCTGGGTGAATTTTCACCCATACCTTCTGCTACGAGAAGCAGCATCTGTTAACTCAGTTTGGGTCTGGCTAAGTCGTTTTCCTTTTGGTCATACTAAGTAGTGAGATTAAAAAAAACAAAAAAACAGAAAAAAAGTTGTGACCTGAGATGAAAGAGTACAGAGAAGACACCATCAATATCCCCTTTCTTCCAAGTTTTAATTAACTAATGTAATAAACTAAAGTGCTAGAAACTATGCAAATACAAAGGAAGAAAAAGAAGAATGAAATAGTGTGCCCTGTTATCTTGTACATAATATAAACAAGTGCACTATGGTGTTTCTCTATTTTTCGAGGATATTTTGGGGAGAAATTAATACAATTCAGTGTTTTTTTTTTTCCTAGGGGAAACTTTTTAAGGTGAATATAATGCATCATAAGCCAGGCTCTAGTCTGCAATGATAAGTCCTTAATATACAGCCATAATCTACTACCCCTGCAAAAATATACAGTTCAATCCTAAAAGTAAATATCAGATCAGTAAATGGCCTGTATATATAACTAGCAACAAATATGACTTATGTACTAGTAAATAAGCCCTAACCATATTTGTGGTATGAGAAAATATAAAAATTGTGCATCAGTAAATATTGGTAATTCAAAAATAGTCCCCAATAAAAAGATTTTTATGGTATTTCTATGCAGTATATTCAGACTAAGCAAAAATATCATTAAAACTCGGAACAAATAGAAGGACCAAATACAATAAATTTAAATGAATTCCTACAACGTGGCATAGTTGCTATATAGTTGTGCTGAGGGGTCAGGAAGACCACCTGGAGGTTTGATGACTAGTTAAGAGGACTCACAGTGCTCAGCAGATTGTGTTCATGGCCCTGATTTATTTCAGTGAAAGGATAAAAAGTAAAACGAGCAAAGGGGAAGGGTCCACGGGGAGACGTGCAAAAGAAATCAGTCATAAGCTTCCAAAGATCATCTCCCAGTGGAGTCACACTGGACACACTTCATTTGCTCAGCAAGGAGTAGTGACACCACTTATAAAATGTTGTATATGAAGAATGTGCATTAAGGTTCAGGGCCTACGGTTTTGATTGGGTGTTGGTGACATAGGCACCCTCTGTTTAGCATGTACCGATATTCCAGATTCCCAGAAGGAAAACGGATGTTCAGTATAATCCACAATGTTGGTATAAATACTTCAGCAGTAGTGAACCACTCTTATCTGTTCTGGGAATGGTGAGAACCCTCAGAAATCCAAGTCCCCAGAAGCCAGCCAAGGATCAACTTTGAAAGCAAGTCCATCAATAAAAAAGCAGTCACACCAGCTATGTTAAATCTTCTCTGTAGTGGTAGTCAAATAAATATTTCAGGAAATCTATTCTAAAGCATTACTGGTTTTAAAATAACGCCAATATCATACCCATATGTGCAGTAAGTCATGTATTTTTTGAACATTAGGAATTGAATTACTTCTATCAGTGCCACATAGTCAATCATTATTACAGCAATATATCAAAAATCAAACATGTAAAAATATATAATGAAAGTTTTACTCTTTATTTTCAAAACCTACAAAGTCATTATTTTCAAAACCATGTAAATAGCTATCTTCAGATGCTGGAAATCAAAATGACTCCCCTGCTACTCTTCTGATAATGATTGTCATTACTTGCTTCTATCAGTTTTAAGATTGAATTATTAATAGGCCCATTACTTTTGGTAACTCTGCTTATTAATACTTTCTTACTTGTGTTTGAACCATGTATTTTATTGCGTCAATAAAAAGCATAAATATTATTTATTATATAATAAACCAAACTTACCTCTGTTATTTTTTAAAATATTTTTATTGAGATATATACACATTACATATATACAATTGACCCGTTTAAACTGTACAATTCAATGTTTTTAAATATATTTGCAGAGCTCTGCAACCATCACCACAATCAATTCTGGAATATTTTCATCATCCCTAAAATATCCCCAAGTCAGTTAGTAGTCATTACCCACTTTTTACTGAGCCTCTCATCACCTTGGCAACCAGCAACCGCCAATCTACTTTTTGTCTTTGTAGATTTGCCTATTCTGGACATATCACGTAAACAGAATCATGTAATATGGTGCCTTCTGTAACCAGCTTCTATCACTTGGCATAATGTTTTTGAGGTGCAGTCATGTATAAGTACTTCTTTCCCTTGTAATGCTTAATAATATTCCATCGTAAGAATGTACTACATTTTAATTATCCATTCATCGGTTGATGGAAATTCCAATTATTTTCACTTTTTGATTAGTATGAAGAATGCTACTATGAACACTTGCGTACATAATTTTGTGTTGACAAATGTTTTCATTTCCCTTGAGTATTTCTGGGTCATAAGGTAACTTTTATTAAGAATATTCTGAGGAACTGCCACACTGTGTTACAAAGCAGCTACATAATTTTACATTCCCACTAGTGGTATATGAAGGTTACAATTTCTCTACACTCACCCTCACTGGTTATCTTTCTTCTTGATTATAGCTATCTTAGTGGGTGTGAAATGATACTGCATGGGGGTTTGGTTTGTGTTTTCTTGATGGTTAGTGATGTTGAGCAATTTTCCACGTGCTTATTGGCTGTTTGTACATAAACTTTGTAGAAATGTTCTTCCCATTCTGTGAGTTGTCCTTTGACTTTCTTGATGGTGTTATTTTAAGTACAAAACTTTTAATTTTTGACAGGATTTATCTTTCTTTTTTTCTTATTTTGCAAGTAATTTTGCTGTCACAGCTAATAAGGCTTTGCCTAATGCCAAGTCATAAAAAGTTATTCCTATGTTTTCTTCCAAGTGTTTTATAATTTTGTGATTCATTTTGAGGTCTTTGTCCATTTTGACTTAATTTTTGTACGGTGTTAGATTGGAGTTTGTCAGTATTCTTTTACAAGTAGATATCCAGATGTGCCAGGACCACTGACTGAAAAGACTACTCATTCCATTGTGGTCAGAGAATTTGCTTTGTATGGCTTTACTGAGGCTTGTTTTATTACCTATACCGGAGCATTTTCCATGATGCTTGAGAAGACTATTGGGCCATTGTATATGAAGCAATAAGATCAAAACCAGAAGTTTTCTTTTTTAAATAAAGAATGGGCCAAATGCACAGTACAAAATGACAGTTCATTAAATACTTGTTAGCTAATCAACGTATTTACGTTTCCAGGAAATCAAGCCAGTTACCTTAAAGCTCTTAGTTAACACCCTGAGAACATATGGACATGTTCCTATTCCTCAGGCGGAGGGAGGTAAGTGTGTAGTAGGGTTTGAGGAACTGGAGAATAAGACCTACGCTTCAGGTTCAGAAAGAAAAAGATCAAGTAGGAGCTGATAAGCTTGAGGGAACCTCTCTCTGTCTCTCTTTTTCATTCCTGGGGCAAAGGTTCATGGTGAACTACATCCAGGCTTCATGGCCTCAGGCACACTGAAGCCTGGATCTTTGGTTTAAAGGAGTTAATATAATCTAAGGCTTTAAGTATGATGTAAGTCCAGGCCAGTACCTGTGGAGGAACTGGGTGACTAAGCTTACTGCAAGGAGAAACTTCAGTGACTCTAGCTGAATGTGGTGAGACAGAGAGCGTTTCACATTTAATATCTCAGCTGTCTATACCAAAAGAAATTGTTTAAGTGTATTTTCAACTTTGAATAATGCCCGTCATTCTGGTATTGCTAATTCTGGGCTTTATTTAAATCCTATAATCCTCTTTTCAGTGAAGCAAATGTAGTATCTGAGCAACACAAGGAGTATTATCTAGTTCTGAGGTCTTTCTGATATGTGTACTTGAAGTGTCAGTGAAATGTGATTGGTTTGCTAAGCTTGATGCATTCTTTTTTTCGTACTTAGGAAAATGTGCTTAGTTTTAGAGGCATGCAATATTAACCCTAAATTTTTATTCCTCATCTGGATTTTTTAGCACCTTATAAGGTAACCTCTTCAAGAATATCCATAATAAATACTACTTGTGTGTTGGTAGATACGTTAGTCTGTTCAGGCTGATATAACAGAATACTGCTGACTGGGTGGCTTAAGTGATACTTATTTTGTCACAGTCATGAAGGCTGGGAGTCCATCTCTTCCTGGCTTACAAATGGTCTCTTTTTCACTGTGTCTTCACATGGCCTTTTCTGTGCACCCTTGGCAAGTGGAGGGGAGGCAGGGAGAGGGATCTCTGATGTGTCGTCTCTTCTTATAAGGACACCAGTCTTATTGGATTAGGGCCCCACCCTTACAACCTCATTCAATGGTAGTCATCTCCTAGAAGGACCTACCTCCAAACGTAGTCACATTGGAGGTTAAGTCTTCAGCATGTGAATCGGGGAGGGCACATAATTTAGTTCATAACAATAGGTACACGTGTAAGCTCTTCTGTAGGTCAAGGGCTACAATATCTTTCAATGCCAGGGAAATAGTAGGTTCCCAATAAAATCTGGTAGAAGGAAATAGAGAAAGAGTAAAACTCCACAAAATTTGTACTAAGCAGGAAGACACTAAGATACATTGGTGAATTTCTGAAATGCTTACAAAACATTTTAACTTTAAATAATCATAATTATGCTGAAATTATTTATGTAAAGTGAAAGGGCTATAAAGTTAAGAGTTCTTTTTGTGGTCAAAAGTTCAATTTGAGAATGCAGAAGGACAGAGAGGCTAAAAATTAGTCAACATAAGATCAGTGGCAAAAATGATCTCCAGACCAGGGGAAACAGAGCCCCTTATTTGGATTCAGTTTGTAACACTTGTTCAAGTCTAGGGAACCAAGGACAGCTAGCCACTGGCCTCTTACATGGCCCCGAGGCTGGATGCCACTTGTTGGAAGACTGTTTGTAAGACTGAGCCAGCCCCATAGAAGGTGGCAGAGTCTCTCAGCTGATTCCAGCAATACTGGAACTTTAAGCTCCTTAGCCAAGCCTCCAATTGAAAAAGGAATCCTTTTGATTAGAAGACATCCATTTTTTGGCAGAGTTGACTGGTGATTCTCTGAACTCATCTCAATTACCACATAAAAATGTTCTGTGCTAAAGTACTTTCCATTATGTTTTTTTTTTAATTGAAGTATAGTCAATTTACAATGTTGTGTTGGTTTCTGGTGTACAGTATTCCTTTATACATATATATATTCCTTTTCATATTCTTTTTCATTATAGGCCACTACAAGATATTGAGTATAGTTCCCTGTGCTGTACAGTAGGACCTTGTTGTTTATCTGTCTTATATATAGTAGTAGGTATCTACAAATCCCAAACTCCCAATTTATCCCTCCCCTGGAAACCATAAGTTTGTTTTCTATGTCTGTCTTTCTCTGTTTTGTAAATAATGTTTTGGTTTTTTTTTTTTTAGATTTTATGTATAAGTGATAGCATATGATATTTTTCTTTCTCTTCCTGGCTTACTTCACTTAGTATGACCATCTCCAGGTCCATATTGTGTTTGACCCAAGCTCTCCTTTTCGTGGGTCACTGAAAGCTGAGTGACTGTGGCCTCTCTAATGTTTCTCTGCTTCTAAAATATTCTCAGTAAACCTTATTGCTACTGGTATATAATCACACCTTCTGCGTGCCAGGCATGGACAAACTAGACTGCATCCGGACAAGGAAGGAGTATGGAGTGATTAAAAAGAAAAAAAAAAAGACAAATGGAATGTCTAACCTGAATTAGAGGAGGCAAAATACGGAGAAATAGATCTAAATACGAAAGGCCTGGTATTTGTAAGAAAAAATTGCTTTCTTCAAGGCAGCACTGGGAACAGGAGTCAGAAATGGAGGCAGTGTTCAGCTCCATTAAGGAGAATTTTTCCAATGTTAAAGTTGTTCATTAATTTAATGATCTGCTTCATAAAGTGAAAAGTTCCTGATGTGAGATATTCTCAAGCGTAGGCTAGATGACAATTTGGTGGAAAATTTAGAAGAGATTCATGGTGAATGGGAGTTTAAACTAATGGACTTTGAGATTTGTTTCTATTTATTCTGAGTACTCTTAGTGACTCAAAGAAGGCTAATACATTTCCTGAAAATGGCCACAGGGAGCTAATTAAACTAAATGTTTATTGAATTCTATGTTCTAAGAGATACAGGGAGTGTAGAGTAGACTGTAAAGGATTATTTTCATGCTTTTGATTAGTAGGTTACATATAAAGATATTTGCAGCTAATTTGAAACTTGAAAATAGTGATTTATCTTTACATATTTTAAAATTCATATGCTCAAATTGATTTACATGGGATTTATAACTTTCTGAAGAAATATATAGTAAGCAAAGAAAAAATGAGTTCTGCCCTTCTCAAAAACTTTTCTGAAAAGTTAAGTACTGCATTAATATATTTTAGGTATCCTTTTTAGCTGAGTCTTTAGATGCAAGAGCATATCTCTACTTATTTTTGTAATTTTAGCTCCTAGTAAAATTCCAGGCATTTAATTGGTACTCAATAAATGTCCTTTTAATTGAACTAAATTGATACATAATCTGTATTGTCTCTTTAACAGACATAATTCTTTATATCAATATTATTAGCAAAAAATAAGAAAATAGAATCAGACGTACAAGCACTAAACACTTGAAAAGCAAAGGTACTTTGTGCCTCACCACTAGTAAAACTCAGGCTGACCTATGCCAACACCATTATTAATTCTTCAGGTACTGAAAATAGCTGTAGGCTACAGGGAATAATTTACTCTCAAAAACAGTGGGAGACATTTCAAAAAAATTATCAGGAAAAGAGTGATTTTTAGCTCAGAAACAAGCCAACAGTGGATCCAAGGAAATGCAGAACAAATATATGAAAGCAGAACAGTGCTTTTCACTTATTCTTTGTTAATTTATGTTTGGCTGCATTCTCCTCTTTACAACGTGTGTGTATGTGTGCTAGAACCTGCCGATTATTAGTAGTAAGTTTTCTTTTCTGCTCTCATAAACTGTCAAATAATTTAGCTGTACCTCCTGCAGAGCTGTTGCTGAATGCAGGAAGCTTTTCCATAGGATTCAGTTATCATCATAATAGAATTTTGTTCAGTCCTCAACACTTGCAGGACAACTGATTTGGCTGGAGCCTCAAGGTACATTTTTAGCAAAAGAAAATATCTCAGTGATCATGAATATTGTCTTTTTTTTTTCCATTGCTTCATTTTTTTAAGTTCAAAATTAAAAACAAACCCAGCTTACATTGTGATTGAAGCAAAAAGCTGTACTAGGGAAAGAAAAATAAATCATGTGAAATGTAGCTTAAAATAAAAATTTGATCATTTTGCAACGTTCTAAATGAACTCCTGATGAGATGTGGGACTTTACTTAGAGCCACTACAAAAAATGCTAGTGAAACCTTCTATTCCAGAAACTAAGGTAAAGGTACAATAAGTAACTAAGCTCATTTTCTGTTTTCTTAAGAAACACCTGTTTCTTAGACAAATGAGGAAGATTGTTTTTGGCATCCTTTCCTTTCCAAGTACCCTCTCATTATTTTAGGACTATCTCTGGTAGCCAGGCAACTCTGAGCTGCCCAGGTTGGCCTGGACGTATTTATTCACAGGACCCTGAGGGAATCAAAACCAGTGAATGTCTCAGTGGTGAATGTACTAGTTTGCTAGGGCTGCCAAAACACAGTACCACAGACTGGGTGGCTTAAACAAAGGAACTTTGTTTTCTGACAGTTGTGGAGACTAGAAGTCAGACATCAAGGGATTCGCGAGTTTGGTTTCACTTGACGCCTCTTTCCTTGCCTGCAGGTGTCTGGCTTTTCACTGGGTCCTCAGGTGTTCTTTCTTCTGTGCACCAGCCTCACTAGTGTCTCTTCATGTATTAAATTCTTCTCCTTATAAGAACACCTGTCAGTTTGGATTAGTGTTACTGAAAAATCGGCCTCTGCACCCAAAAGGCAAATTCAAACTTGGAGGCAGAGTTTGGGAGCAAAGAAAAGAGCGTCTTTATTGCTTTGCCCGGCAAAAGGGAGTCATGGCAGGCTACTCCGTAGAAACTGCGAATCCATCTTGGGGTTGGGGCTTGGTGATCATATGGGCAAACAGGACGGGATGCAGCAGTGATTATCAGTCAGCATTGTTCTTTTACAAGAGTTCATCAGGTGTCACGAGAACTTCAGGTGGTCCACCCAAGGGTCATCTGCCCTCGACCTCTCCTATCCTAATCTAATCCATTTGGCATCTGGGGGCTTCTGGAAGATCTGGTCATTTTCCTAAGGTTATCACCATGTGACCTTCTTCCTGGAACATAGCTTCTGGTTTGAGGTGCAAATTATTTAGGGTGAAGCATAAATCACAGGGTTGGGGTTGCTAAGCACATAGTCAATCAGGCAAATCAAACAAATAGTAGTAGCAGAGGGAAAACAGGATAGTCAGGTAGAAGGAATTTGAAGAAAACAAGCTAATCAATCCTAGTATATTCTTTGAACTGCCTTAGCGACAGGGAAGCCATTTTGACTCCTTCAATAGGGGCCCAACTTGCCTCGTTTTAACTCAATCAACTCTTTAAAGTCTTTATCTCCAGTTGTGGTCACCTTCTGAGGTACTGGAGTTAGGGCTTCAACACGTGAATTTTGGGGGGAGACAATTCAGCCTAAAATTGCTGGGATGAGGGTAGCAGTAAACTACCACATTTATGCAGAGAAATCTAGCTGGTCATGTTTAATATCTTTATATAAGCATAAAATTGTACACGTTGAGCCATGAGTGAGAGACAGGCTTCAGGATTATGAGCGACAAAGTAAGAAATCTATAAAAACAATTTGCAGAGTATTTAAATGTCGTCAAAGGAGAACTCAAGAAAGAGTGTCCTTGTCATTTTGGATGTCAGGAGTCAGGTGAAATGTGTTAGAAAGAATGTGATTTCTGTATCATATGACATTTCAGAATCTTTTTATACCAACTCCTTGACTTAATTTTGTTATATATTTTGACTATTAAAATTCTTTTCAAATAATGTAATTAGACATCTAATAAGAGAGATGGGTCTACAAGGCCCACTATTTCTCATGCCCTTTTAAGGACTAGTGATACATATAAAGATCTAAGAAACTCAAATCAATTACTAGAGAGAGTGTAAGAAAGGCGTGCTTATGTAAACGACACCATTCAATCAAGCTCACTGTGTGTATATCAGGAATTCCAGTTAGGCAAGGAAGTCACAGGGGTGTGTTCCAAAAACGTGAAAGCTAAGAAAGTCAGAAAGTAAATAAAAGGTTTTACCTTTTTAGAATCTAATGTACTCTATCCCAATTGCTATCTGCTTTATTCTCCTTTGAACACCATAGAAATCTGCCAAAATGGGGAATGGAGCATTCATCTCATTTTTTGGTCCCACATTAGGAATAGGTGAATAGAATGTCAAGTGCAATGAGAAGGAAGATTACACATCATGTCCCTGATGAATATGTATAAAAATGCCCAGTGTCTTAAGCATATTCTAAGTGAAATGTAATAAGTAGGAAGAGCCACCACACACACAATCTCAAGAATATGCCATTTTGGGAGGTGGAAAGGGTTTCTCAGCTGGAAACAAGTATTGGCTTGAAGCTGTTTTCTCTCAGGCCACAGTTCTATTTTTTCCCTACCATATATATATATCAGAAATTCATGTTCAAACACGTGTGGTACACACCCATTATCTCTGGTCTTTGAAAAAATGCTTATTTTAAAAAAGCCATTATTGTACATGTATATGCACATGCATGCACAAAGAAAAACTATTCAAATAATTCAAAAATTATTCAAAACTCTTTCAGTCTCTGCTCATTATCCTGTCCTAAAGCTGCTTTTACATTGTTAGGTGTTTGTTACAACAGCACCCCCGTTACCAATATCTGCTTCTGTATTTGTCGGTTTTGGCTACTATTTCAGGCACTTTTTTCTTCCTCTATTTATTACCATTTATCTCTCAACTTTTGACTTCAACAGTATTCTCTGAGACCTTACCCAGATATAAAATTAATCTATCTTTTGCCAGCAAAACCTTATATAGCTCACTGCGTTATAGAACTGACCACTGTAGCTTGCTCGTTTACCTAACTAGTTATGTACATTTCTGTAAGGAGAGGATTTCATACCAAGTTTCTTTGCTCAGGACATCTAGTAAAATGCCTGAAAAGTACTGCGGATTTTCAGTAGATATTTACTGAGAAACTGAAGAAATTCTTGTGACAACAGCCAGAGGGAAAATAACATAATCTCCACCCCTTTGTCCTCATACTGTTCTGTTTGTTGCATAAGTTTGTGGCACAACAGTGTGCCTGTCTCCCAAAGAGATTCACTGCTCATTGGATTAGGAACTATCTTATCATTTGTGTCTGTAGTTGTGACTGGCATATAGAAAATGAATAAGATAACAGAAAACTCTGTCCAAAACCCAGGAAAAATCTTTTGGAAATAAGCTATATATAGAAATTATCTTTATGTACATATATATAGAACACTTTCTGATGAATATCTCATGATGTTATTTACCAGACAATTTGTTTTTGCATTTGTCTTTTAATATGATCTAAATGTATGGTAACAATTTTTGAATTAATTATCAGAAGAAAATTCTTAGCCTGTCCACGCCATTTGATGGTAATGGAATATTGCTAAACTCTTGACTTTTTTGTTGAAATACATACAAACTGAAATGTCAAAGGATGGAACAAATAATCAGTGAATGAGTATCGTATAATCAGGTACAATTCAAATAAATTAAAAACCAGTAGATACTGAGCACTCACTATGTCTTAAACACACTGTCTTCCCTCTTTGGACATCACAAGGTCAAGAAAAGATTCACTTGGTTCCCCTTGGTTAATGCTACCCACTCTGAGGGATTCTCTTTCTTGCATTAGATGAAGCTCCACAGACTACCTTTAATGAGTCAGATCAAATAAATACTTCCCTCTACTCAGTCATCCATTCTTCATGCTGGTCTAACACAAAAAACAAACAAAAATTAGATGGCAAAGTTGATATTTGAGTGTGTGAGTGTCTTAGACACAACATTATTCTTTCCATGTGTCAGAGTGTTTAAATTTAACTCACTTTTTAAATTTTTAAAAAGGTAAATAGCATCCTGTTTAATGTACTTTAGCTGCCACCTAAATCACAAATCCTGAGGTGACTTATTCAATTTGTCTGTCTTGGCATAAAAGTTCGGCTTTTACTCATTCATATGAACAATTTTAGTCTGGATAAGGTAGTAATAATAGAGAAAGATACAGAACTAACCAACTTATTAAATAAATCTGTTAAGTTTAGTGATGACTACTGTAAACTCAGAGAAAGTGAAACATAATTAGGAGGACACGATATTAGAGTTTACCCAGAAATAAAAGTGGGAACAGACATCCCCTTTCCTCTTCATCCTCTCGGTTTAGCAATTGTAAGCCTGTGACACAAGGAAAGAGAATACAAATTATACAAATTTACAGGTTTGTAGCTGAATGAACTGTTTGTTTTTGTTTTAACCAGTTGGCATTTTGATGATGGTGAAGAGTATATCTAATTTTATTTATTTATTATTTATTTATTTATTTATTTATTTATTTATTTTATTTATTTACTTTTTAATGTCAGACTCCTCACTACTCTCTTCCTGTCCTGTATACATGTTCAGGAATGAAAATATATACAACCTTAGAGTCAGTTTTTGCCTCCAGAGGAAGAGAACAGTCAAGTGTTTGGCTGACTTGTTAAGGGGTTTGCACTGCCTTTAACTCAAAGATGCAAAATAGGAATTTCATGCTTCCTTCTAGGTAAATCCAAATTTCAGGGTTTAAATGAATCAGCTTAGTTGTAATAAAGTTTCTTAAAATATCTCTTTTTCACTATTGGGATAGAATTACATATCTGATTTTAACTTTTATAATGATTTGTACTTTTATTGAAATCGTATTTTCTTGATATATAAACACAAAATCTTTATATAAAGACAAAATCTAACACAGGAAGGACTGGAAGTTCAGCATTTAATGGTGCAACATCAAGGCATATTAATGTGAAAAAGTTTGATCAAGTTAAACAAGACATACTTAACCTCTGAATGGCTCATTAGCCCACATACTGGAGACCTGAATTGCAATGGAGAAATTATCATAAGCTGCTATGTAAAGTCTGTCTTATCAGTTGTTTCAGTATGGCTTGTGCTTTAGTTTAGGACAGCAAATAACCTCAGAGCAGGCGGGATTTCTGGGGGCAATGATGGTGATCAGACCTAATTATCCATAGTTATAGGAAATACTGGGATCCAAAAAATTCACAGCCAAGAGCATTGCTGATAATAATTGGCATGTATCTCATTTAATGTAGAGTGATTAATTACAGTCTTAAGACTGTAGAAGTTAGTGCTGTCTAACTCAGCCATGCCATTTTTATCTTTCTTTTTCCTCATTAAACATTAAAACAACACAAAACAACAAACATGGTAATAGAAATACTGGCTTTGGAAATTTAGACCATAGTTTGAAGCCCTGTTCCACTATTTTCCAGCTTGTAACCTTAAGCAAATTATCAGACTTTCATAAATTCAATTTATGAAATTCCACAGCTCTTCTATCCCAGCAGCAGCAGCAGCAGCAGCAGCAGCAGCAGCAGCAGCATCCCTAACAGACTGGTGTGGCAAACAGTATTTGTGCCCTGAACCACAGGTCTTTGATCCATCACATATTTCAGCTCTATTTGTGGTAGAGAGTTCCCAGGCTTTCTACTGGTGCCTTACCTTATGGGTCTGTTGAAACTCTCATCTTCTCTGTCTCTGTGCTTTTCCTTTAAAAAGGAGCTTGCTCGGATGTGCTATTCCCAGGGAAGACCCGAGGAGTGGGGATGCGGTGGGCTTAGGGGTAGAGATTAGCCCCTGATGCAACTCCACCTCCCCTAATTTGGAGGTGCAATTCTGTGACATGGTCTTCATGGTTCCTTACGGGGCCCACGGTGGGATTAAGTCCCAGTTTCCCACAGTTCAGTAATACACCTGCATTGTCTTTTCTTTTCCCTTGTCTCATCTCCTCTCCTTTCACCCCATCTCCACTTCCATAGTCTTTTTTTTCTCAAATGATCTACCTGTATCCAGCACTTGTCCCAGGTTCTGGTGGACTCCGATAGAGAGTTGTTTCTTATCTTCATGGTTGCCATCCCCTTCATTGCCATGACCATTATCATCATCATTATCATTGTCATCATAATCATTTGGTGTTTATTTCTGTGTTTCCCAGATGACTATAGAAAAACTTTAATTCCTCAGAATAGGTAGAGATTTCAGTGATTGATATATTTATTTGACACATTAGAATACAAAATAAGAATATAAGACAGTTGTAAAAGATGTATTGTCCCTTTGCAGTCACTTATGGTGCTATTTAGTTGAATAACATTAATCAGAATTAGCATTGCACAGATTTTGTAATGACTTGGTTAACTTCTCTATATTTATTTTTTTCCTTAATTTAAACTTACTATAATGATAAATAATAGCAAATGATTTCTATAAAAAGTATTTTTAAAAGTATAGAAATGGGCAGAGTACTTTTTCAAAACACTAAAGCACATTGAGAGCCCACATTTTTATAAAAACCAGTCAGTCTGATAATTTTCATCTACTCATCAAATACATAAGTAGTTGAGATCAATGAACAGTTTTATATACTGGAAGATAATAAAATTATCGGCTATAAAGTATTATATAACTTGAAATATTTATTAACTCAAATCATTCTTTCCTAGGAATACTGTATTTCACCTGCTCAGCATATAGTGACCTTCATTTTTATCCTCATTGCTTTAAAACACATTATCAGTCTAAGTTATATTTAAATTTAATGCTGTCTAATAAGAGGAATTGTCTGCAAGAAGCTGTACCATAACTTTAGATCATCAAGGCTTAATAATTTTAATTGAATTGTATTATATATGAGATACAATATATTAGAATGAAAAAATGAAACCACATCGTAAGAAAAGCTTTACAGTAAGTTTTGACATATAATACAAATTTTTGCTGTATAATAAAAACATATATTCAATATTAAAGATTAAACATAAAGATTATGAATCATTTAAAATGTTACTGCTGTGTATTTAATAATCTCTTTCACAATGTCCAGACAAAGAGGAGCCACATGTTAGAAGATTATTAAGGGGTTTGCACTGCCTTTAACTCAAAGGTGCTGTACCAATTCTAATCAGAGGCTTTGAATCGAAGTCGAAGAAGATAAATAATTTCATTTTAGGGTCTCAAGATTTTAGAGATACAAATAAGTACAAGCACATTTTATAACATCTCTATTATATTTATTAAAAGGAAAACATAAAAATGTATAACTGGTGATGATCATGAGCATTTCATGGAAAGACTGTATTTGAGCTGGATCTTAAAAAATAAGAAGGCAGTTCCAAGTGGACGTTTTTGAGGAAGGAATTTCAAGTAGTAACGGTATCATGAATAGAAGATGTACCAGAGTAAGAGAGAATTCCATAATTAAGACATCATTGCATTTGGTAGAAAATGGTGTGAAAACCTAGAAAGACTGGGTCTTATTGCCATGGAGATTGTATTTTATACTTACATCCTTGAAATTCACCGTGTAGTTCATGAAGAAGCCATTTGAAGATCATAGGTAGGCATCTCCTTTATTTAACATCTCACTTTGGGATTTCCCAAGGAGTTTTCAAGAAGACACTTCTTTCGCTCCTTTTCTCATCTAAACTGTCTCCTGACGTCATCTCTTCTAGGCGCACAGTGACTATCTATGTGTGGATGCTGTGAAATTTAAATTTTCACTGTACTATTCCTTCTTGAAAGACAAACACCATTTATATCTACATACTATCTTCTCACAGAAGTCTGAGAGGAACCTCAGAATAAAGATGTTCAGAACTGACCCACTGATTTTATTCCTAAAATGTTTTATTACTGATATTCCCCATTTCAGGAAGCTACCACCACCATCACACACACATGCACACACACATACGGTTTCTCAAGCTAAAAAATCAAAGAAACTGTCTTAACTTAGTCCTTCTCCAATACCTTATATACTTTTCAGTCTACCAACAGGTCCTAATTTCACCTCTGAAACCATCATAATCTCTTCTCTACTCTGTTCCCACTCCTGTTACACTTGTCTCAGTAACAACCCTATTTCCCAGAGCAGTGGAGGATCCTCTTGACTAACCTTACTGCTCTCACTCTTGGCTTCTTAATCCATTCTTCATGCCATGGGCAAAGGGATCTTTTAAAAATGTGTTGTAGTTTTTTAAAATGTACGTAGCATTTTCTCCTGTTCATAATGCTCAAGCCACACCATCCTTCAGGCTATTCCTTGGCTCTAATACTTCACCCAAGGCATTTTTCTGAACAATTCTTTCTCATGAATGAAGTATTTGTTTGAGGATTTCTTCCTGAGTAAGGCCTTAATAAACTGCCCTGCCAATTATTTTGTCTTACAAAGTTATTCTCTATTTTACTAATCATCTACCCCCTTGTTGATCTTCAACATGTTATTTACAATTAGCTTAAATTATCTTTTTTACTATATGTTTATTTTTTAATTGTCTGCCATGACCCTCCATTAAAAAAAAACTAAAATGTTAACCCTATGTCCACAAAAATCATGTCTGTCTTTATTATTTTAATGCAGTATCACCAGCACCAAAGAACCACAAAAATATTTGTAGAATGACAGATGCATTTTTTGGAGTAACCTCAACATCAGTGCCATCCCAGGCAAACATGGGTCATGTGCTTGAAAGAAAGAAATTAATTATAGCATAGTGTTCATTTGTATTGGACAAATGTCTATAACAATTACCTAGCATGTAGAAGGCCTTTTGTACTTGTGGAGGAGTTGAATAGCCTATATTAGAGAAAAAAAAAAAGTGATCTGGAGATAATAGATCACCCACAGCAACTATGTGGTGTGGTAAAATTCAAGATATTCCCCAGTGTTCTCAGAGAGCAAATGTAGATGGCAGCTGAATGTTGAGAGTTGCTGGAGATCACCAAATGGCTTCTAATGTAAGGATCAGAGTGATCCTTTAACAGAAATCATAAAATAGACAACATGAGCTGTGGCTTTGGGACAAATAGAGGACATCAAGGAAGCCGGGGAGAACTCTAAGGACAGCACAAAGACTGAAGCTCTAATTTTAGGCCCCTTTGCCACTTTCAGTGAAGTAACATGAACTTTCCCTTAAACACACAAAGAAAAAAAGACAGAGATGAGGATTTGTCATAATGAAAGGAAAATTAAAATATTTGACCCCACTATAAATTAATCAGGGGAAATGGGGACATAAATTTTAGCAACTTTGTGTCATTTTGAGTTTGTGTAAAGGATTTTGTTAGAAGAAATAGACTGAAGACCACATGACACATGAACTATGTTGCCAGATAAGGAGACGGCTGGGCACATGACGCCCTGTTTAATCATCTGTTCTACTTTTTATGATTTAATATATGAATCTCTTTTACATGATTGCATTTCAAATTTGATTAATTTTGTTTTTTAATTGTTAAATATGGAATTGATTAGACTTAGTTTTATGGGAATATAATTGGATGTAAATCAGGCTTTGGTAAAATTTAAATTGAAAATATATTAGGCAAATTCCTTAAAAAAAAAAGATCCCAAGTAGCTATGTGACTTTCTGGATTAAAATTTCTTAATGGAATAGTGGAATGATGATGATGATGATGATTTCATGGAAACTGTCATGGAAAGTAAATTCTTTACCTTATATAAAATGCCAGCAAAATGTGTCTCTTGTCTTTCTATCTAACAAATATTATATATGTTCTACAGATTTTGTCAGAAAAAGTGTACAGTACAATCTTTCTGTCAAAAGTCATCCAAGAGCATATACCACGGCAATAACTCTGCCTTGGTTTCGATTAGAAATAAAACCAGTCATTAAGCATTAAAACCATTCACTTGGCTTAATTGCTGTTCTTACATGATTTCTCATTATGTTTGACTGTCTAGAGACGTTTGCTGATGGAGAAGGACTTTCTTCTTTATGTCTGTTCATCACCTGCTCTGAAACTAATTTGGATTCACAGGAAAAAAAAAATGGCAGTTTTTAGAGCCTGATTTCCACCCAGTGTAGTTCACAAGATTGTTACGAAGTAAATTTCCAACAAATTTATAAAATTGAGCATTCCCACAGTTCTAGACTAGTCTAAGGGATGGAGGCAAGATTTTGATTTACTTATTCAACAATGTTGTTATAAACATATTTTACAATTTTTAATCCCTTGCTTTGAAATTGTGCAATTACTGATTGCCTTTCTAATTTGAGGTTTCAGTTATTTTATATTTCCCTTATATTTTGACACTTGATTTATAGTCTCATACCACACAAGTTCAGATTTTCATATCTCAAATTATCATCACATGCCATTGCAGTATAACTAGAAAACTGGGCATCCAGGAAGTCTAATTTTGGCTTTTTATTATACATATTTGTGTCTTGATATCTCAGATGTCTTCAGAGAGTTAGTGTACACTTTCTGTTTTGCTACGGAACATCAAGAGTTGAACTATATTAATAGTTAATATTAAAGATATCCACAGCTTCTTTTGTGGGATATGAACTTATGTTGAAAATACCTGTAGAGAGGCTGTTCACAGATGCAAAGAAGAGCTAACTTTTGGATGGGTAGACAAATTGTGAGTCCACCTTGAGCCTTAAAGTTAGTTCAAGCTTTTTGACATTATTGGAAAAGGAGTCTCTTAAGAGAAAACAACACCCAGCCCCTCCCCTCAGGAATCAGAATTGTGGACATAGGGATGATGGTCAAGTGAGACAATGATTGTTGAAGTGACAATGGAAATGTATGGCTGCTATTTTGTGGAACATAAAACTAGTCTCCGGAGAGAGAACTATACTTGAGATTTCTTAAAGCATCATTCCATCTCATATCCTCTATGGAATGTATCTGTTTATTTTAATGCTCCCTTCCCCTCGCCTTCATAAAATCTTTACTGTTCGTACTGAGCCATTTTAGGCCAAGTTGCTTATGATAATCACTTGGTAACTCAATTATAAAGACTGATCCATGCAGTGACAGGAAGGGCAGCAAGGTCTGAGAAAAAGTGGACATTGGAAAGAATATAATTCAAGAACTGGACAATATAAAATAATTTTAGAGGAAGTGGAGTAATACCAGTTAGAGGAGAATAAAGAGATGAGATAAAGAAACATTTACTGAGTTCCAAATATCTACCAGACTGGTTTTATGGACCTTAGAAACTTTATTATTAAATCCTTGAAATAATCCATGCATATTAAGTTAGTCAAAGATTACAGAACTTGATTGAGGTTTACTCAACTAGACATTAGTGGAACTAGAATTTTATCCTAGATTGATCTGACTCCAATCACCATCCTCTTATCAATGTATAACACTATGACCAACAATAATCACACATGGTCAGGAAACAAGTCATGAATTTGAAGTAAAGTAACATTATTCAGCCATGCAAGACTGTAATATAAAAATAATAGACTTTCTGGAATCAATGATTGTTTAACACTGCATTTTGTTCCAGGAAGACTAAGAGATTATTGATTAAACTTAATTAGGAAACATTTTGAGTATAAATCTGTGACAGATTGCTATCATATTTCCCCCAGAAAAGTCTTTAGAAGGTTACTGTTAGCAATTTCTTGTGAGCCTTCAAGGAACATTCTTTCAAAATTTTTGCCTTTTTTTTTTTTTTTTTTTTTAGTTCTTACATTTTATATTTCAGGGGCAGCAGTAAGTAGAATTAATATGCTGATGTTAGAAATCTAAAACATAGGACATTTGGCAGAAAATTTTATTTAAAGTAAATTGAAACCACAAAATTTACACGACAAATTTTATAGACTCAATTGAAGGACCTGAAATGTTCCATACATATCTATCCAGATCTGAGTCCTTACAAGGTCCACTCTATAGTAAAACAATTTCCTTAAATGGATTTTAATCCAAGCTGACTAATGCACACAGTTAACAAATGTAGCAACTCTGATCTAAACACATTAATTCCAATGTGGAAACAATTGGGCAGACTGAGATAGTAACAGTTACCAAAAGAAAAAAATTTGACTGCATGGACTGAGGTTAAAATGTAATGATGTACATAAACTAAGTCATGAAGTTAAAAAATTATAAACTCAGCAGTTTTAGAAGCACCCAAAGAGTAACTCATTTTTCATTGCCAAATGCATGTTATCAGCTCTGGCTGGGTTCGTTGTACATGTGAGATATTTTGGAACATTCTATGAAATTAGAAGCATCACGTATAGATAACATTGATTCAAATGTGATCACATGACTGTATAAACCTGTTTATAGGTTTGCATTTTTCATTTTAAGACAAATATTGCCATGCATCTCCATAAAAGGATGTAGTACTTGCAGTATAATAAAACTACAGGGATGAGAGTGAGCTGGCGATAGTCACTAGAGTTACCCAATTAACATCAATATTTCATAGGTTTTTTCATGCAAATTATCAACAAGACAGAACAAAATCACTTTAGTATGTGAACCTCATCATAGAAAAGTCATTTAAAAGGAAATATCATCAACAACAAAAGGAAATGGCATTTAAATGATACTGCTTCATGGAATGCAGCAAATTGAAAATATGAGGAATGCCTTCACTTTTGGAACAAACTCTCTATAAACACAAACAGAGCATGAAAAAAAAAAAAAGCCTTGAACAATTCAGTAAATATGAAGTTAAAGCACAATAATTATTGGAGTGTCTAGATTGAACTGTGTGTCTCAGTGGAGGAAAGAAACAACATATCCCCGGGACTAATAGTAATAATTTTGGTGGAAAAAGCTTTCATATTCCACAGTCAATAAGTGGGACATAAAGAGGACAAGGAGTAAATAGGGGAAAACCACGGACAAGCAAAATTCTAACACTTTTTAGATTTTTCTAATGTAAAAATATTGGGAGTGTATTCCATTTCTTTTAGAAGTTTCAGCACAAAGTAAAGGGAAAAATTGTAATTGTTATGAAATTGCTGATGTTATAATCACTTATATTGAAGGTTAAATGAAAAATATCTTCCTCCAATTTCATATTTTTTAAAAATATTAGACCATGTGCCATTTGATATCTGTAATCATAGACTCCCATCATTGTTACCAAGTTCAAGCTCATATTGCTTTCCCCAAGACAGGCCAGTAAATCAATCGAGAGACAAAGTGCTGGGTCAAGGGATAGTGACTTTGTTAGAAAAGCCAACAGACCAAGAAGGCCAAGAAGATGGTGGACCAAAGAACCATCTTCCTAGAATTCAGGCTTCTTTTATACTAAAAGGCGGGGAGGGTTGTGGCTGATTCTCACAAACTTATTGGTGCCGGAATCCTTTGTGTAGCTGTCCATGTTGGTCTAGTCACAATGACCCCGAAAACCTCCAAAAAGGCAAAGGTTATTCTCTGTTCTGCAACTTTTTATCTATGTATGAATAGAAAAATATACCTTTAAAGTCCAGAGACTTGAGAATGGGCTGTCATGGGTAATTCCGGATGTAGGCAACATTCTTTTACAAAGATGCAGAGCTTCATGACTAAGCACAGACAACAGAGGACAAAGGTTAGAGCTAAAAGAATAGGTCAAGGTGGAGTCAGGTTTGTTCTCTGTTACATCATCATAAAAGTAACCAAGGTTTGAATCCTGACTCTGCCTATTTTCAGCCGTCAGACTTGGGCAAATTAATAGCCTAAGTCACTTTATTTCTGTAAAATCAGAGTAACAATGGATACCTTTTAGTTTTTGTCATCCTGAAGAAATAATAATTTTGTTTTCCGTATTTTAGAATTTGTAACATAATCACAGGAAGTTGGGGAGAAATTCCGAGTATCTTAGTGTTGGCTTGGTGGTTGTGGTTCATAGAATCTCTCGTGTAAATTAGTAAGAGAGACGTCACCAACAATGTGGAGTCATTTTCACTTGTGTAGGGAGCATTTACCCATTGTTTAAATAGCCTCAAAAATATTGCTTGTGATGCAGTAAAACAATTTACAATTATTTACATTTTCTCTAAACATTGGGTGCTTTTTCATCTATGATTTTTTATATTTGTGTTTTTTATCTTGCTTTACTTTTGTGAATATATTGGATTCTGATTTTTTTCAAAGAATCAGCTCATATCTATTCATTAGTGTTCCTTTTTAACAGAAAATAAAGATTTTGTGTTATTATTTTAATTACAAAATTTTATCTATTAAATGCTTTTTTATTTTATTCTGTTTTTTTATAATTGCTTCAATGATAACATCATTCAGTTTTCCTTTCTTCCTTCTTCTGTCTCCCTTTCTCTCCTTCCTTTCCTATACTTTTGTTCATTCTTTGTTTCACTTTTTCTTTCATTTGTTCTTTATTTCATTATTTCTTCTTTCTTTTAGACTGTAAGACAATTTTAATATTCCTTATTTTATTGCTTAGTGTTCTAGGAATTTAGTTTGTACTATTCCTAATTTGGGGATTTAGTGAGATTTTTCCATTTGAAGATAACACCTGATTATTGTGTGTGTGTGTATGAGAGAGCATGACTGTGTGAGTATGTATGTGAATGTGTGTATGTGTGTGCATCGAGCTTGTGTCATTATCCTATACTTTCTTTTTTATACTAAATCTTTCAAGGGTTAAGATATGTACATTTATGTCTACTACTGTATTGTGTTTATTTCAATGCATTATATTTTGTGAGACTTTGCTTTATGTAGTTTGGCAAAATTTTACTGATGGTGTAATGGTGAACTGCAGATCATTTTCTTTTCAGCATTATAATGTAATTTCTTTGCATCATTTAATGCTTTCAACCTCTGGTTAAGTTTATTAGCTATTCATTTCAAAAGTACCTTATTATCTTCAAGTTTGCCTACTTTGCCATTGTTTATCACTGAACTTCCAACTTTTATTTATTTATTGCTCTAAATTTATCTTTGATAACTTTCCAAAACTGAAAGGTCAAAATTTTATAGGATTATATATAACAAAACTGGTAGATTGAGAATATATTTATAGGATATGCATATGTATGGGATATGTAGTTATGATAATATTTTAAAAACTGCTTTAAGACTTCCAACTTATAAGATAAAAATATATATCTGTATGTGTACACAGTGGGAAATAAGAAAACTGTGACTCTCAATCAAGAAATAAAATATAATTTAAAATTCTCAAGGCATGCTGAAAAGGTGCAATAATATATACTTGTTCTCTCAGTAACTGTGAATTGACTAAATAGTAATACAATAACTATGAATGAAGTTCTCCCTACACGTGTGAAGTTCTTGCCTTGGGTGCACATTCCTTCTTAGCTTTCCTCTTTTGTCCATGTAAGGTGAGCAGGAGGTCAGACTAGCTTGCAGTAATGCACTATTCTCTCAAATTTGTTACGGTGATTTAGTATATATTTGTCTCTCCTGAGTTGCCTCTGTGTGCACCTGCTGAAATGCATGCTACTTCTTTCTTCTCTGCCCTCTTTGTCCTGTCCTGGAGATTAGTCCCAAGGGAAGATATCTATATCTATATCTATATCTATATCTATATCTATATCTATATCTATATCTATATCTATATCTATACCTATATCTTATCTTATCTTATCTATCTATCTATCTATCTATCTATCTATCTATAGTGCTTTTAGGATTATAGACAATAAAGATGCATCCTTATGCTTCTCCTTTTCTCTCCTGCTCCTCAGCTCCTAGTGCTTCTCTGTGCTCTGGACCGTGGATACTGGGAACTATTCTTTCTACTCTTGTGGATCATCACATCCCTGATCCTTTGCTCTCTGACATGCTAATGCGTTTTGAAGACTGCTAATGTTATGGAGGTGTAGCTTCTGCTAATTTAATTGAAGAAAGTTCATCTCCATTTCTATTTATTTATTTTTATTTTTTCTCTATTTTAGCACTCTTTTCAAAGAAAAAGCTAAAGAATTTGTGAATTTAGTAGCATGCACAATGATGACTGTC
This sequence comes from Camelus dromedarius, assembly GCF_036321535.1. NCBI lineage: Eukaryota > Metazoa > Chordata > Mammalia > Artiodactyla > Camelidae > Camelus > Camelus dromedarius. Next base: position 16,323,653 of record NC_087438.1, read on the forward strand.
ACAAGGAATTTGCCCATAGATTGCCTGTACACCAACTTTCATACCATTACTGTTAGCCAAAATATTCTACCCAGGGAGTTTAGTGAGCCATACCTAGAAAGTGCACAGAAAGCCAGATTGGCAGAAACATATTCATCTGCCTACGTCATGTTTTAAAGAGAAGGAAAATGATTATCTTTCCATATATGGTAAATCTGCATATGATTGCAGCATTTGTGCAGAATGCTAGGCACATGATACTGAAGCATTTCAAGAGAAGTCCAAGGAATAATTTTTAATTTATCTCATAATTATGTTATGCCAAGTTAATTTTACAAAAAGAAAATTGTCTTCAATGCTCAACGTGTGTCAAGATCACTCACTCTCCCAGCTTTATCTGTGTACCACTACTAATTTCTCACACATACTGGGTTTGCACAAGAAATAAGCATGTAAATCAAAAAATTGATAATTGTAAAAATCTTCTTACTCCGTCACCTCAGTGTGACTAGGCCAGTTGTTTTGGCATGGAGCAGACATATCCTGAGTGCTGCTTTAAGTATTGGTTCTTGTAAACAAAGAGAAGCTAGAACCACACTTCCTTAAATTTAGTTCATTAAATACTAATTTTACTTTATCTGTAGAATAAACTTCAAGGTCAAAAAGTTTGGGAATTGCTAGGTTAAATCTATTCTCCTTTGTTATAATTGCATCAGGCCTCTAAAAATCTAGCACAGGCTCTCAATAATGGATTCCATTTTTCCATCGCTCAGCTGGGTTTTCAGCTGATCATTTGAAATTACTTTCACTTGTTTGATTGACAATCATAAATTAATAGAATTGTGGGGAAATCTGACTTTTTTCTGCCTTTAGCATAAATTTATATCATCATTTCTAATTAGGTATTTACAGCCAGTATCCCAAGTAATATTCTTTCCATGTTGTAATGAGAGAAACTGATACTACGTGAGAAAGCATACTTATGAAAGCAATATGATGAATTTAAAATATTTATTATAGAGAAAATATATCACTATATATTTTAGTGGTTAAGCCTTATATGAAAATAAATACTACAACAGAAGTGTGAACTGCTACCTCATCATTGAATACAAAGAAAATACCTGAGTAAAGAGAGTGTTAATGTGCCAAGAAAAATAGCCATTACCGTCTTCTTTCTTGATCTAGGGAACCCTTATAACTTGTTTTATATCTAAGTTACATTATGAATACATTTTTAAAAGTGAATGTAAAGGGGAATAAAAAACAGTTAAGATTTTTTCATAGGAAAATAGGGGACACTTCTTTGTACCACGTAAATCCTGGCATTCAAACACCGCAAGAGATGGAAGAGTGCTCACGGTGGCCCTTTGGCAGCACTGAGTGTTCCTGATCGTTTTCAAATTATGATGCCTGATAAAACGTCCCTGTTGAATGACTAACTAAGAACACCGCATTTCTTTTTTTTTTTTTTTTTCTTAGAAATATACAACTTAACTCAGTATTTCTTTCTGAGGAAATTCGTCTGGGATATAATCATTTAAAGAGTCTGAGTTTGAGATTTCAGTTTCATGATCTAGTTAATCATCGTTACTATTTTTGAGTTCGACTGTTTACTCCAGTTGCCACTCACTGTGTAGAGAGATTTAAATTTTTAAGTAAAGTAACTATAATTAAGAATTTAGTTCCCCAGTTATACAAGCCACATTTCAAGGCCTCTGTAGCCACATGACTGGTAGATACCATCTTCAACAGCACAAGTATAAGATATTTCCATCACTGCAGAAAGTCCTATTGGGCAAGACTTATACAGTGTTGTTGTCTCTTTATATTCATCTTCTGAGTTGTCTAATAATTATGAAATCTCTTTCTCTACTAACTTTTTTCATTTGCCGTTATGGGTTGCAAAATAAAGAAATCTTTGTTCTCAATTCTGTTCAGTGAAAGCAAAGAACAGATTGGAAATATGGTCTAGTCCTTCCAGTCTCTGATATTATAACCCTGAAGATATGCTAAGGTTTTTTTTTAAATATTCAAAAATGCCACTTTTGGAGTATGATATAATTTTGGAGGGCTGATTTAAATTTGTTTTTTATTTTGTTCCTACTGTATTTTTTACCGTATTTTTATAATGTAGTTATAATGCTAGCTATCGTTCCTTTTGTCTAACTCATTATATGGTAATATTCTCAGGTTTATTTGATTTTAGATCTCAAGCACAGGGCCTTAATTAGGAATGCTAACTTAGTCTTGAAGGAAATGCATGAAGGAGAACAGGAAAGTAAAAGAAAGACAAAAAGAAGGAAATAAGAAAGAAACGAGAATTTTTTAAAGAAAAACTCTTTTGGATTTAACAATCATCTACAGATATTATAGGGATTTACATATTAAAGAATCTAACCCACTCATGCAACAGAGGAAAATTGTATCAAAGATGCTAAGTATTTTGCCAAAGGCCAAGTATTGGTTTCCTGTTACTGCTGCAACAAATCACCTCATTCTTAGTGGCTTAAAACAACACAAATTTATTACCTTAGAGTTCTTTAGGTCAGAAGTCCAACATGGGCCCAAATGGGCTAAAATGAAGCTTCTGGCAGTTCTTTTTTGTGTCTTATAGGAGAATCTATTTCTTTGACTTTTCTAGCCTCTACAGGTTGTAGACTAAGGCTCTCCTCATCTTTTTTTGTTTGTTTGGTTTTAATTTGGTGGTTGCCCTGGAGTCTGCATCATACATTTATAACAAATTTAAGTCCACTTTCTAATCACACCACACCACTTCACAGGTTGTACGTGTACTCTGTAACAGAGCAGCCCCAATTTCTTCCACTGGTTTCTTATATCACTGCTGTCATTCATTTTACTCATCTATAACCTATGATTTCCAAATACATTGTTGCTATTATTATTTGAACAAATTTTTATGTTAGATCAAGTAACATAAGAAAACTCAAATGCTTTATGAATTCTTTCTTCACCACTTTTCCTTTTTTAAATGTAGATTCAAGTTTTAACCTACTATTTTTTCTCTCCTAACAATTTTTTTTTAATGTTTTTTGCAACGTGGGTCTACTGGCAACATTTTCCTCAATTTTTTCACAGAAAAAGTCTTTATTTCTTCTTGAATTTACAGGATAATTTCATTGCACACAGAAATTTAGACTGGTGGTTTTTATTTTTCTTTCAACATTTTAAATATCTTGCTTGCATGGTTTCTGAACAAAGGTCTAATGTAATTCTTATCCTTGTTCATTTGTAGATAAGATGTGTATTTTTCTCTTCTGAGCCCTTTCAAAGCTTTCTCTTTGTCTTAGCTTTATTTTTTTGTGTTTTTATTTTCAGTTTGACTATGACATACCTTGGTATAGATTTGTTGTTATTTATTCTCTTGGTGCTCTCTGCGCTTCCTGCATCTGTGGTTTCTTGTATCTCATTAACTTTGGAAAGTCTTCAGCCATTCATCATTCAGATATTCTTTCCATTCCCTCTCTCTTCTTCTGGTATTCCCATTATACATATATCACACTGTTTATAATTGTGCCACAGTTCTTGGATACACTGTCTGATTTTCTTCATGCTTTTTTTCTCTTTTTAGTTTGGGGAGTTTCTTTTGATGTATCTGTTAGCTCCCTGACTCTTTACTCAGTAATTTCCAGTCTATTAATGAGTCCATAGGGCATTCTTCATTTCTGTTATGTTTTTGATTTCTAGCATTTAAAATTTTTTTCTTAGTGTTTCCATTTCTCTGCTTACATTAAACCAGCAGTTCTTGCATGTTTTCCACTTTTCCATGAGGGCCCTTAGCATACTAATCATAGTTATTTTAAATTCTCAGTCTGATAATCCCCAAATCTCTGAAATATCTGAGTCTCGGCTCTGATGCTTGCTTTGTCTGTTCAACTGTTTTTTTTTTCCTGTTTTTTTGTTTTTGTTTTTCATCTGTTTGGTTGTTGTTGTTTTTTGTTGTTGTTGTTGTTGTTGTTGTTGTTGTTGTTTTTGCCTTTTAGCATGGCTTATAATATTTTGTTGAAAGCAAACAAAGTCTTGGGTAAAAGGTACTGAAGTAAACAGGCCTTTAATGGGAGGTTTTATGTTTATGCAGCAAGAGGTTAAACTGTGTTTAATGTTTGCTATAGCTGTTTGTATTAGAGGCTAATATTTACTCGAGAGCCTTTGATTTTGTCTCCTCCCTGTCTTATTAAATAGAGTCTGAGCCTTGCAGTCCTCTTAGTGCTAATCCATTCTGATCCAGGAGCCTGCTCTTTGCGGTAGTAAGATGTAGGGGCTGGGGGAGCATCCTATAATCCTGTGACTACATCTGTTTTGTAATGAGTCTGCGCTCTGAGACTGACTTCACAAGTGCATCTCAATGTTATTTTTTTTCCCCCTGTAGGTGAAACAGGAAGGCTAGAAGGGTGTAATTTCCCTTTCCCAAAGTTGGAAGCCTCTGGTAAAAGTTTCTTTTGAGAATATAAAGAGAACAGAATGTTCCAGAGTATTTCAAAATGGTAGTTTTCCCTCCCCTTCTGCAAGAAGTATGAGGGATCTTTCTCTGATTTGCACTTTGAGAAGCTGGTAGGGTTTCTGGAGATAAAACTCATAAGTGTAAGCTCTGCTCTCCAAAACTTGAGCCCTGGTGTTTTTACCTCAAGCTCGTCTACATGCAGCCTTCAGCAATTTGTCAGTAACAGTTTAAGTGTCCTGGTAGGTCCTGACTCTACCACTGGGTTTTTGCTCCTGGTTGTGGTGTTGGAACGTTGTGATTTCTGGTATCCACCTCTCTCTCTCCAGTATTCAGGGCTGTACTTTATCCTTGATCTCATTTTTCTTACAGATCTAAGAAATGTTGTCGATTTTCAGTTTCTTCAGCTTTTTCTTTGTTTTGAGGAGGGGATGAGAACTCCCATGATTTTTACATGCAAGGCCAGAAACTGGAAGTACAGACCCCTTTCCATCTTCAAAGCTAGCCATGGACGATTGAGTCTTTCTCTGGGATTTATGAACATCTTAAGGGAGGCCATTATTGTGTCTACCACAGGTCCCAAGTTCATAGGTCAAAGAAATTGGATTATGACATAGGTTCCCTTCATCCTGGGCCATTTCTTTAAGCACCTTTTAAATTTATTTAAAATGTTCTCTCTCTCTCTTTCTCTTCTTCTCCATCCCTTCTCTCCCTGTTCAAAACATCAGCTTTGCAAGCATTTTCTGATGTGGATCACATTTTCCTTTGAGTATGACACTGTTTCTACTAAAACTCTACAAATGTGGTTTCAGTTTGGACTTTAGTCTCTCTGCCTAAGATGATTCTTGATAAAAAGTGCCCTGAATTTATACATAGCAGTTAACATCAACATTCATATGGTGCACCGTTACCTCCAGGCTGTGCTTAATATGTTCCAAATTGATTTAGCCCATTAGGTCACCTCCCTCTATGAAATTAAAAATAAAGTTATATGATATAGGAGACCTACAGACTATTATTATGAACATTATAGAAATGAGAATAAACAACAGGTATTAAAATAAATGCTCAGTACTCCCATGCTTCTAGGTATGCAAACTGACATAAGTTCAGATACACTGTTCAGTTAAACTCCACTGGATGTAGCATCAATATTTCAAGTGCCCCAGTTAGTCTCAATGATCCTTATGTAGAAACAAAATCTCAATAAACTGATACTATTTATAAAAAGAAAGATAACAAGTTTGCAGGGCAAATTCCTTCAATGTAACATCAATATAACCTGGAATCATACAGCATGATAAAAAAAATCTTAAACATAAAAAGGAATGAATTTGTCTAAACTGTTCACAAATTATGAAAAATTTTAAATCTTTGGCATGAGGCCCAAGTCTGGGTCAAATGGATATTCAATTCAAATTGCCATCTGCTAGATATATTTGAAACTGATGTTGTATAAATTTGTAATTAAAAATATTTTAGTCCTCAAAATGTTCATACCACACAATCACCATTTTGACTGGCATTAATTAGAATCCTTGTCTGGCAGTCTCTGCAGAAAGACCAAGAATTGAATAGAGTAACAATGCAACTAAATTAATTGCCTACTGTGATGGACATCTAGGGCCAAATATTCAGAGGGCATCTACAACTTCTTCTGTGATGGCAGGTTTGAGCTATCAGTTTCAAATAATGCGTGCATTGCCCATCCAGTTTCAACAGAGCAAAAAGATGTCAGTGGACTGCTTTCAGCGGTTAGAAGGTTGAAGAAAGTTCTTGCTGACTATGACTAAATTGTAAGACACCAGCCACACAGATTAAGAGACTGACGCAATTGGTTCTAGTGTGCAAATTTGATTGTTTGGAATTATATACGCGAGTATAGTAGAACTACAGACAGACAGATTACAAAATCTGTTGTTTTAAAGAATAAATTTACTTGCACATAGTCTATATTTTTTTAGTAAGATTTGCCATAAAAATAAAAAGTATATGAATGCTTTATTCTATGCTATTTCATAATTTTTCATGTAAAACACAGCTTAACTATGATCCATAATTACATAAAAATCTATATATCTTGAACTAATACATCTACACAGTAGAAAGAACAGATATTCTATCCCTATTAAATTCTTACAAATAGTGTGATACATCATGTTCTTTTGACGCAAATATTAGATATGCAAAATGGAGACAATAAGAATAATCGGTACACTTTCAGGAGTTGAAAAATTATTTGAAGTGTCAGACCTGTTATAATATACTTATAATCTAAAAATAAAAATGTGGCATTAAGATAGATTATTCAATGCATTATCAAGTATGAAGGAAAATATTACCAACTCTTAGTTGTGGTTTCCTTTGGAACGATGGATTTTTAAAATTTTCATCATTATGTTTTTTACAGTATGTTTATAGTAAATATATATCCAGTTACGAGCTAATTAAATAAAAATGTTACCTACTTATTTTGTACAAATCCTTATTGTCTATAACTCCTCAATGTAAATGCTAGCACTAATTTTTGAAATTTTGTTTCTGTGGTAGATACAAGGTTTATATCAAAATGTTGAAGGATTCCTGTGAATGCTTGTTGTAAGTGGTATTAAGTATTCCATAACCAATCTAATGTAAAGGAAATAATTTGTCATAGGGACTTAATGTAAACAACTAAATTCTTTATCATCTATTTCATTATCTCTAAATATCTTCTAATTACTTGATCAAAAAGTTGTGAGGCTCTTGTGAAGGTCAAATGAGAGCCCATAAATGGAAAAATCTTGAAGACTGGCAACAACATGACTTTTGAGACTCTTTATAATCTGACCTCAACCTATCCATCCCTGCAGCTACAGCTACCATTGTCTGTAGGTAATTTGTTCTAAATGTGCTGTTGCCAGAGTGGTCAGATCAAATGCCGGAAATTCAGTTATATCTGAATTTCAAATAAAGAATGAATACTCCTTTTAGTATTAGTTTGTGTCAAATATTGCATAGTTCAATAAGACTTAGTAAACTATCAATACTAAAAATAGTAATTGCGGTAGAATAGTGGCAGTGGAGTAGAATGGAGTAAGGTATCAGTCCCATCCAATAGTTACACTAAATTAAAAAAAAAAAAAGAATTGCTTATCAAGAATTCAAATTTAACTAGATGTCCTATACTTTTATTTACTAAATCCAGCACCCTTAACCATTGCTAATTTGGTTAAGCTTGAAATTGTGTTTTCCAGAGTCTTTCTCACTGTGTACAGAGTTGGCCAAAGAGGAAACTGCATTTAACTTAAATGATGGAAATGAAGTGGCTGCTATTACTCTGTAGGTGTTTGAGGTCAGATATGATAATGGACAGAGAGCTGTCTATTAGGCTTCCGCTGAATCTTACTCATCTCAGCTTAGCCCAGGACTTTGCATCTTGACTGTTAACCTTGCATGAGTAATTGTGGCCTCAGAAGTTTGATTTTTGCAAAAGACTCTGTAGACTTCTCCAGAACAGGCAGGGACATGCTTGGATTCTCAGCTTCCGCTGCAAAAGCTGCAGTTTGCCCATCTGTGTTATGCTTCATGAAGGGTTGCTAGTCTCTCTTTGTGTCTGCTCATTCAACCGATCTTACTTCTCAGCATCTCAATTATGTAAGACCTAACTCTTAGTAATGTCCAGGACTTTCATAATACTCATCATGGTTCTTTATCTCTGACTAAATTCAGATAATTATGGACAACAGAGGTACACATAATTTTATCTGGTTAGTTTCTTTCATTGTAAACTGGCAAGCGCTGCAATTTGCTTAGTGTGTATACCAGCTCCTTATGGATCATGTTGTGTAAGTAAGCAAGCCTGCTATGAGTTGGTTTGCTCATAGTCTAGAAGCATGGACACTTTCCTTTAAGAAAATTTTGCTCATGATTTTTCTAAACACTCACCTTTCTCCGAATTCTCTAGCAAATCTGTCAGATCCATCATCTCTGGATGTACACTATGCTTGCTCAAAACCATGGTGTTCTCGACAGCATTGCTACTGACTAAGGAACTTATAGTAGAGGAAAGACATAAATGGGCTCATGCGCATGAAATTTCCCGTTCTTAATCTCTTGTCTTAACCACTTGGTTTTAACTATCACTAGCCTGAAGAAACAGTGGAAGGTACTAGAAAATACCTCATGGGGTTGGGGTAATGTCCTCTAGGATACAGTAAATACTTTGAGTCAGTGACCAGTATATGATGCTCTTTCTTCCATAGCCCATGTTCATGCATGTGAGAACCAAGGGGGGACATGGGAGTGAACCCTTTTACTATTACCCCTAGCAATCCATTAACAAAAGGTTTGTTTCCTATTTTGCAATGTTGGCTGTGTTTTAGAGATATTATTTCCCAATGGAGGAAAGATTAATGGAAAAATAAAGTTTTCCTTAAACTGGCAGTTGAGACTATCACTTGGCCGTAATGGGATGCTCAGGCTAGGTAACTAACAGGCAGAGGTTAGCATACTGGTTGGAATGGCTTATTCTGACTTTCAGGAGGGATGTGGGTTTACAACAGAAAACGTGCAGAGAAATGTCTGGAATTCAGGAGATCCTCCAGGGCAACCTCTTTGAAATCTTATGTCCTAAAATAAAAGCAAAAGGAAAACTTTAACAACCCAATACAGGTATGACTGCTGATTGCTCAGATGCTGTAAGAATGAGGATTTGGATCACTCCACTAAGCGAGAAACCATGGCTAACTGAGATGTTTTCCAAGGTCAAAGGGACTATGGAATTGGAAATTGAAGAAAGTTATAAATACCACTTACGGCCATGTGGCCTGTGGTAGAATGGAGACTTTACTAATTAGGGACATATCTTCCTTGCTTTAGCATGACTATACTCTTATATTTAAGAAGGAATTATTTCTCTTTCCCACTGTCATATTCCTAGTATTTCATATAAGATATAACCATAGTCAACCTTTCATCTTAGTATTTAATTTACGGACTATTGAAAAAGTAATGGCACTTAGCTAGGAAATGAATAAACCTTACCCAAATTATGGAGAAAGAGTCTTTATGTGTCTTCTTTTAGAATGAGGGTTAGCGAATTTTCAGTTATGTAAGGCATGGTTGTCTCATGTTGTAAGGAAGCAGATAATTGCTATTTTCTTTACTTGCAAATGAATATAGTTACAGGATGTGCTATGGATGCCAAAATGTGCTGCTGTCATCTTGGTTAAGCTGGGTATTATGTTTTTCAAAATGTATTCCCTAAAAGTATGAGAAATAGAGTTGGTCAATAGAGAAATGTCTAGTACAACAGCGGACATACTTAGTTTTTTTCAGATTTTCCCGCATGCCCCGACTTCTCCCTCTGCTCCAGGGCTTCAGAAGAATTTATTAGGAATGCTTTCTCTGCACTTTCTATGCCTCTTTTGAGACCTTCACTTCCCACGGTTCTTCTGAAACTATAGAAGTTGTAACTCCTCTAAAAATACCTTTAGCCCGGGTGGCAGACAGATCCTCAGTTGATTCCCAATAACTTGCCTCCTGATCTTTATGCCTGAGTGCAATTCACTGCCGCTGACTGTGGGTGGAAACATTGATTTCCTTCTAATTGAAAGACTGTGATGAAGTCAATGTGGTATTGCTCCCTTGGTTATGTTACCTTATATAAGACTGTATCTTAGCAGACTGCAGAGAGATCCACTCTCGCTTGTCTTGAGGCAAGATGTTATGGCATGAACTGTCTAAGGAGGGAACAACTTGGAAGGAAACTGTGGACAGCCTCTAGGAGCTGAGGACCTCCTTTATACAGCTGCCACAGGTTGAATTCTGCCAACAACCACAGGAGCCTGGAAGAAAACACAAGCTCCAGAAAGAAAGACAGCCTGGCCGGACACCTAGACAACAGCAGTGTGAGACCTGGAACAGAGAAACCAGCTAAGCTCTACCTGGATTCTTGACTCAGAGAAACTGTGAGATAAGGAATCTGTGTTGGTATAAGCTGGTGATTCTATGGTAATTTGTTACACGGCCACAGAGAATTAATATACCTCATAATACTCAAGATGCTTCTGCTTTCCTGACTGAAACCTGATTGTTTCCTACTTCATAGAACATAGTACAGTTGGATTTTTTTTAGTTTTTTCCCCAGTTTTTGAGACATAATTGACATATAACATTATATACACATAAGGTGTACAACATAATGAGTTGATATATGAATATATTGCAAAATGATTAGCACAATAACATTAGTTAACATTCATCCCCTTACAGTTACAATTTTTTTCTTTGTGATGATAACTTTTAAGATCTGTTCTCTAGCAACTTTCAAATACACAATCATACACTGTCATTAACTACTTATCATGTTGAATATCACGACCTCAGACTTACTTATCTTATAATTGGAAGTTCGTATCTTTTGACCACCCTCATCTTATTCACCCATCCCCTGTCTGCCACGTCTGGCAACCACAAATCTGAACGCTGTTTCAATGAATTTATTTGCTTTGTTTTCTTTTGTTTTTTCGATTCTGCATATAGGTGCACAGCATTTGTCTTTCTCTGACATCACATTTCTGTTTCTCCCCACTGCAATCCCCATGAAGAGTTTCTTCTTTGTATCTCCAATGTCAATATACAGTAAGGCACCCAATGAATAGGAGTAGAATGACAATGACAGATCAAATCAATGAAGTAATGAACAAATTATGATTCCGTATGGGATTTTGTTTGGAAAATGAGAATGAACCACGGTTGCTAAATTTGTCCTCATTCTATGTCAGGATAGAAATTTAAATTTTAAACTAAAATTTCCAATTACTAGTATAAAGTTGCTTCAGGATAAGTTTTTTTAAAAAATCATTTTAGTTCTCTGATTAAAAGTCATCGCACAAACATTTGACAACTATTTCTGGAGAAACATGACTTTCTTTTACAAATTGTTTAAAGTATTTCCTTTCACCTAAAGTAGGTTCTTCACAGTGCAAATTGGAAAATCAAAATCTTCTATACTTACAGTTAGGTGATAACAATGAGTGCATGTATTGTTGCTTATAGTCAGAAGACAGTTGACTTGAAATGAAAGATTTAGAGTAAGGGATATACACCAACAATTGAAAAAGATCATCTAACTATCATGTAAAACTGCAATTTCAATATTTTTTTATGTATTACGTGTTCAAAAGTATACTTTTGATTCACTTGCTTTTTGGAATGTTAAAATTCAGAAAACAATCTATTTCTTTAACTGAACTGTGAACATAGTGTCAGATTGTTAGTGTTTTTCCATGATTTTAAAAAGAAAACTGATTCTATTTCTGTCTAATTAGGTCTCGGGTTTATAAAAAGAATTTTAATATTTATTTCTTGGTCCTTGTTGAAAGGATGCTAGTCTGTTAGATTTTCACTAATATAATGGTATACTATTTTTAAAATCTACTCATCAAAAAAAAAACCCACAATTCACTTACTGAAAAATCAGTAATCAAGAAATTCTTTAGCATGCATTATTATGCCAAAATGAATCACATTTTTAGAGAAAATATTCTGATGTACTGTCAATGGAAATGCATTTATATTATATTTACTAACATAAAGCAATTACAATTTTCTAGTAACTTGAGAGAGGATGAGAAAGCTATTTACTAGTACAAAAGTAGAAATGGTTTATCGTAGTTCGTAGGAATTGATGTTTGATAAAATAGTAATAAATTTACTTCAATGTTAAAATAACAAATACTAATTTGCCTTTAAAACGTATAATGTAACTAGGTGAAAGTACGTATTATTTCTTACTATCTCCTCTATCTACTTGCTTTCCCTATACAAAACAAAGCTCAGAGCATCCCAATATGTTTTACAAAGTGATATGAAATTAGTTAATTTTTTTTTTAGTGTGTTATAGTCAGTTTGCAATGTTGTGTCAATTTCCAGCGTAGAGCACAGTTTTTCAGTTATACATGAACATGCATATATTCATTGTCGCATTCTTTTTCACTGTGAGCTACCCCAAGATCTTGTATATATTTCCCTGTGCTATACAGTATAATCTTGTTTATCTAAATTAGTTAATTCTTAACAATACTATGACTTGATTACTAAAATTGCACTATAATAATAAATGGCTTCATAATTGCATTTTTCCTAGTGTACATCAATTAACTTTTAAAAAATCCATTTATTGAATGTATGCGTAAAAGTGTTCATTTAAGACATTTCAAGGATCATGATTTTCTGATTAAAATAAAAAAAATACTCTACTAAATTGAAAATGGGAAACTTAGTAGATACTGAACAAATGGAAGACTCTTGAGAAAAGTCTGGCAACTCAAATGACACGGTTCAAATATGGAACATTGCCAACTGACTAAATTTAGCCTGTACACATGAATTTAACTTTGTACATAGATGATAGAAAGACATTCACAATTTGGTGTTAATTTTTCAAGTCGAGTCCAATTCTCTCATTAAATTTCCATTTTCAGGTATAATATCCTGGACTTCAAGAATTTTAAAATAGGAATGACTTAACTCACTAATGAAACTTTCCCTTCAGTGGCCTTCATGGACATAAGACCTTTATGGGGTCTTGTTATTAAAACTATGTTCCTTTCTTAAACTGAGCTCTCAATATTTCCTACCTCCCATCTCTTATAACATTGTCATTCTTTTCATTTATTCATATGACATAATCACTTAGTGTATTGTTATTATTACTTTAAGCAAGTTACCTTTTAGATCACTTAAAAATGAAACAAAGAAAATATTTTGTTTTACCTTCATTTATTCCTTCTTCAGTGGTCTACCTTTCTTCATATAAATCTGAGGTTTTCATCTTTGTTATTTTTCTTCACCTGAAGAAGTTTTTTAGCATTTCTTGCAGGACAAATCTGAGGGCAACAAATTCTCTGTTTTAGTTTCTCTGAGGAGTCATTATTTCTCCTCCTCTTTTGAGGGATAGTTTTGCTGGATATAGAATTCTAGGTTTTTTCCAACACTTTAAATATTTTACTATCTTCTTATTTGTGTGGTTTCTGATGAGAATTCCCCTGCAGTTCTCATCCTGCGCCTTTATAGTAAGACATTTATTTTTTCTATTAAAGGCTTTCAGTTTTTTGGTTTTCTGCAGATATGCTTAAGTGTTTTTGTTTCTCTTTTGTGTTGTTATTTGTTTGGGCTTCATCTGAATTTTCTTAGTCTGTAGTCTGGTGAATATCATTAATGTGGGGAAGTTTTGGGACATTACTACTTCAAATATTTCTTCTGATTTTCTTCTGCTATATTGCCTCTCTACTTTTTTTTTTCCTCATGGAACACCAATTACACATACATAATAGGTTTTGAAATTTATCTTCAGTTTTTGGAGAGAATAAACCCTATGTGGATTTTCTCACAGTCTCTGCTTTTATACCATCTACCTACATCCCTTTGGCCAAAACAATTTTCATGGCTGAGCCCAGAGTCAAATTGTGGGCAGGATAGTTTTTCTGTGGAAAAGGGACACACCAATGTTGTACTGCAAAAACAAATGAATGCCAGAAGGGATGAAGAATTGTTGTCATGATTGCAATCTATCACTCATCCACTACGTTCTTCTTGATAACACTAGCTTCCAAGTCCACCAATATTTCATGTAATTTGGACTCATTACTTTTTAGGTGTGCTGTCATGAATGAAATCATGGCCTGATCTCAGTATGTTCTGTATCTTGCCTATCCATCTGTCTTGCTTTTCAGTGTCACTTTTTAGATGAAACCCAGAGTAGTCTTAAAATTATGAGTGCAGCTTCATTTTATTTTCATCCTTATTTGATAACTTAGATTTATATATGATTTTACTTTGTAAATAATTTTTCCTTAGAATTCAAAGTGATTTTTCCATTTTCTTTCAATTTGCAAGTTCCTGATAAGTGTAATGACATCATTGTTCTTTTCCCTGTGTAGATGAAATGATTTTTCACTCTTAAAAATTTTAGGTCATTTTCTGAAACTTGGAATTTTCAAATATCTCCAAGATGCATTAAATACAGGTTTCAGTTAAGAAAATCTTGTCTTTAAAAAAAGCACAAAAAAACAAACAAACAAAAAACTAGTCCATTCATTTGTTTCAGCATCCACATTGATATTCTTGATATTTTTCTTTTCAAAATAATAATATTATTCTACAATTCCCCCTCTTCATCCAATATTTCACCTCCTCAGTTTTGGCCTCTATAGCATGTTCTCTCAATATTTTAAATTATTTGTCTTTTTATCCTATCCCAGACAGTATTGCTGATATTTCTTTTTTCCAACTGCTGAACTGCTGTATTTTTCTAATTATTAATACCTCTTTCTGTTGTTTCTTTCCAATTGTTCATTTTTCTTAGGATCCTGTTCTGCTTTGTAGGTAAAATACTACTAAATTTGAGGACACTACAGTGTATTTTAAAGACACTATTATGTTCTACTCTCTGAATTTTTCTGTTAAATATTTCTTGATATTTTACACAAAATTATCTTTTATTTCCCCAACATATGTGATCCTTAATTGCCCATGAATTTTTTAGATAAAAGACTTGCTTAAATTTTCCTAAGCAGATGATTTGTTTTCTTGTTTTTGGGGGGTTTTTTGGGGTTTTTTGCTATTTTAAATATATATCTATTTTCCCACTAGTTGTCATCCTCAAGTAAGAAAATAAAATAATTAGAATCTCTTTGTTGGATATTGATACTGCATTTAGCACATTGCACTACAGGGTTTATGGACAGAAGAAAGAAACCTGTGGATAGAGTTTACCTAGGGCTACCATAATCCATACCTCATTCTTATGAGAATTACGCTCAGGTATCGTTTCCAGTTATAAAATCAAGCTAGGGATAGAGTTTGTTTAGTTGTTGCATAGATAGTGATTTAGCAACCCCCTATTTCTAGTCTCCCTTTTACTTCTTGTCTTCACACTAACTCACATTATGCTCACATTTTCCCTATGGTTCTGTTTGACAAATCAGTTTCCTCCTCTTGGTCTCTTTTTTTTTTTTTTTTTTTTTTTTTTCTGGATTCTGAGTTCATTTACTCTGCCTCCATGGTAGGCAACTTTCCACCCCCAAGCTACCTTTCAGATGTGTTTTTATCTTTTGTCTACCCTCATATTCTTTCATCCTTATGATATTAGTCCTGCTATTTTTTAACTTAAATAGAAGTTCAGAAGGAAGAGAAAATAAAAACATTATGTGTGTTGGCTGTATAGAATTGTAAGTCAATGCGATCCCTCAGCCCTCAGTGAGATACAGAGCTTGTTACTGCTTAAGGGTTTAATTGTTCAGTACGGCTGCCATATTGGCATTGCTATCAATTTAACATGGCATTACATTTCTTTCCTTCACTCATCAGTGATTTTGAGCCACTGCCTAATTAGATACAAAGAATGTAACAGTCGGGTGTTGGTTTTGTTTTCCCCATTCAATAGACATTCATGAAATAACTGCTCTGTTTCTAGCACAGTCTTATTTCTAATGACATGCAAAAGTGATAGATAATATTTATTCATTATTTATTTGTCCTAGTCACTGGGTAAAGCACTTTCAAACAAGCATTCATTTAATCCTCACGTCAGTTTTTTGAACTAGATGATGTTATTATTTCTCAATATCACAAGAGGACAATAACATTTATCTGATTAGATTTACCCATATGTAGGAGAGCAGGGTGAAGACTGTAGTTTTTCTCTCACCAAAGAATGTACTGTTAGTTTCAAAATGTTCAGACATCTTTCATGAAGTTAATTGTTCAAAAATGGGGCATTTAACATATAGGAGCAAATGGAGCATAGCTCCCCTACTCACCCAAATTTCATTAAGTATGTCTATTTCCAATCATTTCAGTACATGATGGTGAGATCAGGCCAGATATTTTGACTCATGTTGAGAAGGTGAAGAGTGGAAGTGATTGACTGATGTTTAAAGCAGAGACAGTCAAAGAAGCCGGAGCCCAGAATATTCATAAGAGATGTTTGTAAAACATACAGAAATAATAGGAAAATAAAATATTTGAGCTGATATGGTCAGCCTTTTTGCCCTGTGCCTGTATCACAAATAAAACCTACCAATCACCACAGCATGTTTGCAAACAATAGAAACCTTTGTCCAACTCCCAGGGTGGGCAGAGACCTGCTACATAAATATATCAATACAACTGCTGAAGAAATTAACATCGCTCCCCATGTTAAACCTGTGAAGTTTTGATTGATAGATGTGAATGGATGAACAAGAATTACCAGATAATTAAGGGAAATAAAAGCACAAATTTAAAGAAAACAACTCAAATGACATATACAGAATAATTCTCATGATGCACAGAAAAAAATCAGGAAATAGAAAAATAAAGGAATTCAAATTAGTAGCTTCAGAAAGATTCAAGATACTGGATACATAAAAATGGAATATGTTGTTATAAAATGGAGAAATGAGAAACTATGAACAAGTCCTTAGATACTGAAAGTGTGATTGCTTAAATAAAATATGTAGTAGAAAGGCTAGAAGGAAAAAAAATCAAAGATATCTCCCAAATGTAGAACAAAAAAAAAAGAAAGAAAGATCAGTAGTAAGAAGGAAACACTGAGAAACATGAACCATTAATAGAAGGTTTAACATTTATCTAAAAGGAGTTACAGAAAGGGAGAACAGGAGGAAAAGAAAGGAGACATTTATCAACAAAACAATAAAAGAAAATTTCCCAAAGGTAAGACAGATGGCTCGATCTCAAGGTATAAGAGCTCACCTAATGCCTAGCAGAATAGATCAGACAAATACATACAAAGGAAAACAAAATAGTGTACCTTGAAGAAGCCTGGAAAATTTTCAGAATTACAGAAAATATTCTAAGCATTTGTATATGTCACTTATTCATTCATTTGTTCATCTATCATTAATGAGTGGCATACACTGACCGTACATGGTGGATAAAAGAGGAAAAGCCACTGCATATTGAAGATTATGCTCTATTTTGAAAGCAGGAAAACGCATGTGAACAAAAATGTACATCCTTATATTAGTCTGCTAAGACTGTCATAACAGAATACCATTGGGCTTAAACAACAGGAATATCTTATCTCACAGTTCTGAAGGCTGGAATATCAAGATCCAGATCCAGGTGCTGGCACTCTTGCTGTCTGGTGAGGGCTCTCCTCCTGACTTGTAGGTGGCCGTCTTCTCCTTGTGTCCTCATATGGCCTCTCCTCTGAGTGCAGACTCCTCGTGTGTCTTCCTCTGCTCGTAAGGGTATTAGTTCTATTGGATTAGGGCCCCCCGCTTACAATCTTATTTAACCTTAATTACCTCTTAAAGACTCTCCCTTCAAATATAGTCACATTTAGGGGTTAGGGCTTCAACATAAGAGTCTGAGGGGAACACAATTCAGTTTGATGAAGCAAAATAAAACATGGAATGAGATGGGGCAAATGTGTGGCAAGCATTTCCTGTGGAATCCTAATTAAAACCCTCTATGATGAGGGGAGATTTGAGTGGAGGTTTGGTTGAAGTGAGATGGATGAAGATATGAGGACCATAGTATTCCACATGGAAGAAGCCGTAAGTGTGAAAACTAGGGGAAGGATGAGCTTAGATGTTAGGAAAAAAAAAGGAAGGGAGACAGAGGGTTCAAAATAGACAGAGAGCAGTAGTGATGTTGCCGGTGCTGTGGCCAGGAGTAACTTCAGGGAGGGATTTGTAGGCCAAGATCAAGGATTTGCATTTCATTTGGTATATAAGGAAGGAATTATTACAGAGCTTGGACTAGAAAGCATCGTCATGTATACGGTGTGCTTTCAAAGTTCACTGCAGTTGCTTTATGAGCAACACACTATAGCATGGAAGTGAAAGTAAATGGACTTGTAAGAAAATAATGTTAATAATTCATAGGAGAGGACAAGTACATGATGCAAAGATAATTCAAGAAACAGAAGAGAATTTTAAAGAATTCTACTTGTAGCTACAGAGAGATTCAAGACCATATTGCATCCATCCAAGAAAAGGAAAAACCCTCTATTAAAAGGAGCAATAAGAGACTGAAAAATAATTCTTGGAAGCTGAAAATAAGACTAGCTAAATATATCTACCATTGCTGCTACAGAAAGAGAAGATACACTGGGGAAGGCATACTGGCCTTGTCGTGATGCAGAAATGGTGATTGCATTTCTCATTTGGAAAAGAAGGAAAGGGGAAGCATCATAAACTAGTCACTGTTCCAGAATGTGCACCATGTCCTGCTGGCTAGAGGTGGAAGAGTATGTTCTGAGATCAAGGAACTTTACCTACCTCTACTTACTTATTTTGTTTCATCATAGATAAATACTTTTGTTCTTATTTTGAATGGTTTGGTTTGGTTTGGTCAATCTGGCTGCCCCAGGTTTATTTACTGGACTGAGCAAACATAGATTCCTTTTTTACCTTGATTCATCTTGATAAGGTTTTTTTGTTTGTTTGTTTGTTCAATAGTCATTCATCCCCTTGAACACCTTAGCTTATTTCCTGTTGATTTTGCTTTTGGAAATTCTGTTCATTAGCCAAATTCAGAAGCATTGTTAGGCCAGTCTGGTCAATACTCAGGCCTGCCTAAGAGAAGTGTGAGGGTTAGGCTGCTTTTTTGTGTATCATTTACCTCTGAACAATTCTTGAGTATTCTGTCGGCTTGTTTTACTACCTCTCAATTTACTTCTAAAGCTTTAAGTAACATTTTGGAAAGCACTTCATTTTACAGAGGAAGATTTCAGACTCGGTCAGGTGTGTTACAATGATAAATACATAAGCAGGGCTATATATGAATCTGAGGCTACAACAAAAATTGTTTCACAACATTAGAATTTCCCCCAGATTTTTAAATTTTAAGGTGAAGATTCTAAACCATTCTTCAGGTTAGAGATCAACATACTGAGATCAGAATGATCTGGAAGGGACGAATGAAACCATTGTGAGATTCTGGATTTTATTTAGAAGAACTTCCCTAAACCTAAGCCAAGTTACTCTTCATAAAATTTCCATCCTTTATGATAAAGGCCCTTCATTTCCACCATGACACAATGGCTTCTCTCTCTCTCTAATAGAAAAACTTACCTACAAATACTAAACTAATTATTAGGATAATAATGACATTGAAAGACAGTCTCTCTCCATGAATATGAACATACTCAAGGCAGAGAGAAATAGTAAGTTATTTTCCCTTGGAAAATTTCTTTCCACTTGAGTGAAAAATAGATTAAGATGACTGTCTCTGAAGCATTGAGTGTTAACACACACACTTCAACCTGCTGATCACCCCTGTCATTTTTATCATTAGCGGCAGTAGTAGAGTATTTGATGTTAAGGACAGCTAATACTGATTAATTTCTCTTTTTTTATGGAGTTGACTTTTTTTTCAATTTGTAAAGAATTTTTAATAACATAAGTAAATGTTCATAATACATTGTTATTAGAAGAAGCAGGTATAAAGGTATATAATTGGTATGATCCCCATTGTGTTTTTTTAAACGTAGCTTCTAAGCTTTTTTTTTTTTTTTTTGGAAGGGGAGTAATTAGGTTCATTTGTTTATTTATTTTTAGAGGAGGTGCTGGGGATTGAACCCAGGACCTTGTGCATGCTAGGCATGTGCTCTACCGCTGAGCTATATCCTCCCCCTCTTAAGTTTTTTTTATATATATGTAAATATTTTTATTGAAGTATAGTCATTTTACAATGTTGTATCAATTTCTGGTGTACAGCACAATGCTTGTCATATAGGAACATACATATATTAGTTTTCACATTCTTTTTTACCATAAGTTACTACAAGATACTGAACATAGTTCCCTGTGCTATACAGGTTAAATTTGTTATTGATCTATTTTCATATATTAGTTAGTATCTGCAAATCTCAAATTTCTTGAATTATAATTGCAGTCAGCTTCTCTCATATTGTATACAATTATGTAGGCTATTTCAGACATCTTTGGATTAACACACATTACAGTTTGTTTACAGGCAGGAAATGTTTTTGCCTGATCATTTGATTAGACCAGTTACATTTGACTTTGGAACTGTATCCTGTCGTTTGTGTCACAGTAACTTTATACCCTTATATCCCAATCTGTTGATAGTCCATCCAATATACCATGTTATCACTTTGGGGAATTTTTAATAGAAGACCCCAGAGTCTCCTCACCATGACAAAAGAAAGAAGATTGTCTTTGACTGGCCACAGGCTTTGGATGTAGACAATGTAGAAAAGTCCAGAGCATAATACATGATGCATAATGTAAATTAACAAGATAGAACTGAAAGATTAATGATGTGTAGAGTCCAATTTTGTTCAGCCAGAGGAGCATACTTAGTAGATATCTGAGATAAGAATCAGAAATAACAGCAACAAAAAAAAGTCTCAAAAAGGTCAAGCAGAATTGAAGGCTGAAAAACATTGTTCATTTCAACCTCAAAAATCTGGAACAGGTATCATTAAGAGGAAAATGAAAGTCCTCAGTGATTTAAGAAGTGGTTGCTTGTGGCAAGATTGCTCTGTAAGTTTGGAAATGTTATTTCTTCCTTTTCTCAAAATATATTATTTATTATCAAGACATGAAACTTATATTAAGAAGTGAACAAAACACTGTGAACATATTTTACAAAATGGTGGTACCAGTATTTACTTTGGCCAGGAGTGTATGAGAGTTCAGATTTCTTATTTGTTAGTTTTTTTTTTTTTCAATTTTTGTCATTCTGGTGATTGTGCCATCATATTTCACTTGCATTTGAGTTTGCCTTTCCCTGGTGCCTAATTATTTTGAGCACCTTTCATTTTCTAATTGACCATTTGGATTTTTTTATATGGTAAAGGGTGTGCTCAGTTTTTCTGTCTTATGCCTAATTTTATCATCTGTCTTTTTCTTATATATTTGTAGGAGATCTTTATACATTCTGGATATAAGAAAGTATAATTTGTCCAAATGTTCCTTTATCTTTTATTTATGTTTTTGTGCCCTTTTAAAAATAAACCTCCCCCCACCTCAGTTTACAAAGATAGTGTATGCTGTGTTCTGAAGGATTTACTGCTTTAGCTTTTGCATTTAGGCCTAAAACCTGCCTGGGTTTTTTGTTTATTTGCTTTAAGAACAGACCAAAATTTAGTTATTAATTATTTATTTGGTTGTTTTCCATCAGAACGTATAATCATGCAAGTATCATTTATTTCAAACTCTATTTAGTTTGTCAGGGTCCCTTCTCTTTGGTAGAATTGGACCATGTATTTGCTTCCCCAGTGCCACAGAGCTGTGATAAATACTGTTTAAGCTTCTACTTTCTGCTTAGCCTCTGGGTTTCCTGCCCATGACTTTAATTCTCATAATACTCTTTAGTTTAAAGTATTAAATCTTCTTTGGGTAAAACAATACAATCTCAGTGGTATGCATTTCCCAAGCACAATTGAACCTTGATTAAAAATGCTGAGATATTTGATGCTCATTGAAACCTGGGGGGAGAATTCAACATGCTCAATATGTGAGTATTATATATAAAATAAAGCTACATTTATTTGCAATTTAACATTTTCCTTAATCAAACCCATTGAATTTGACATCTCTCAAATTTAAAAAAGTCTAAAAATATGTCATTAATGGTAACCTTAGTACTAGTGATTACCCAGTTTTAAAATTTCCAGAAAAGCAATAAGTAGTACAAAAAATTATGAATCCAAAACTATTTTGAAAAGGTTACTCTGTGGTATGGTCTAAGTGTTTTTTTTCTCCTTAAGTTCATATGTTGAAGGCCTAACCCTCAAAGTTGATGTATTGGGAGATGAGGGTCTTGGGAATATGATTAGGTCATGAGAGCAAAGACTTCAGGAATGGAATTAGTGCCTTTATAAAAGAAGCTCCCCTCCCCCTTCCACCATGTGAGGACACAGACAGAAGGTGCCACTATGGACTAGGAGGAGGACCTTCACCAGAATGCAACCATGTCGGCACATCAATCTTGTATTTCCAGCTTCCAGAACTGTGAGGAATAACTTTCTGTTGTTATGGTAGCTTGAATGGAATAAGACACTTGTTCAATTAAGTAAATTGTTCCTGTTGCACCAAGCAAATGTTCATATCAGTGGTTCTCAAAGTTTGTTGAATAAAGTTTGTTATTTAAAATATAGTAAATTGTACTATCTCCCCAAAAGATTTGATTCAGTAGATCTGAGGAAGAAGGAGAACCAGAAGTTGGAATTTGTTTTAAGATACAACCCTGAGAATTCTGATGTTGGTACTGTTGGACTATAAATGACCTAAGGAATTTGGGATACTGGTTGTCACAAAGCAAAATCAGATAAAAAAAATGGCAATGAGTTAGTAAATATCAAGGTCACATCTAAAATGTTAAATCAATGTGATTCATATGCAAATTTTAAGTTTGTCAAGTGACATATTCACTATGCAAGAAAGTAGACAATATACATGTAAGAAATGCATGGACATTCTAAATAAGGACACAGTTTTAAAAACTTAAATGTAATACATCTAGATTATCTCAGGGCCTCACCTGCCTTCACGTCCTGCATCTAATTAGCATAAATTTGGGTGTGATTAAAGGGGCTTGTTAAGAAAAACAAGACACTCCTATCACCTCTATCATTGAAGAAATTCCAAAAATTTTAGAAACCCTGTGTCAGGAAATGGCAAAAAATAAATAAATAAACACACACAAATATTATAATAAAAGATGCTCCTATTACCCTTACTGCAAGGGTTTTAGGAGCTCTGTGTCTGGTACTGGGGACAAAGACCAAATATATATATATATACACATATATGTTTTTAATTATGTCACAGTATCACAATTGCCATAACAAAATATCACAGATTGGGTGGCTTAAACAGCAGAAATTTATTTTCTCACAATTTTGTAAGCTAGTCCAAGATAAAGGTGTAGTTGAGGTTAAGTTCTGGTGAGACCACTCTTTCTGAGAAAGATGTCTGCTCTCTCTGTGTCCTGATGTGACCTCCATCTGTGATCCTAGAGACAGAAAGATCTCTAGTGTCTCTTCCTCCTCTTATAAGGAAACCGGTATTATGGGATTAGGGTCCTACCCTATTACATCACTTAGCTAACTTGAATTACCTCTTTAAAGACCCTATCTCCAAATACAGTCAATCACATTAAGCAGGGGTTCGAGTTTCAATTTATGAATTTGGTGACACAGTTGAATCCATAAGAGATGAAATTTCAGTCTCATCAATATAGACAGAACAACTGAGCTGCAAACAGCCACCATATTCATGCTTGATTTTTCCCTGTATGATTCCAGACATGTTCCTTCTTTGTCACTTCCCAGTTATTTTCCCAATAGAATGAATGTTGCTTGAATTATCCATTACCCCAGTAGATAACTTTTATATTAAAACAATAAGACCATGATACCTATCTTACTATATTTAGGAGTTGCATGTTCTGGGTAAGCATGATTCAAGTAAGGTAAAAACTTATTAAAAAGTCTACAAATAATGAATGCTGGAGAGGTGTGGAGAAAAAGAACCGTCCTACACTGTTGGTGGAAATGTAAGTTGGTGCAGCCACTATGGAGGGCAACCACTATGGCCTCTTAATGATGGCCTTTCTGACTGGTGTGAGGTGAAACCTCATTGTAGTTTTGATTTGCATTTCTCTAATAATTAGCAATATTCAGCATCTTTTCATGTGCCTGTTGGCCATCTGGATGTCTTGGAGATCATCAGTCTAAGTAAAGTAAGCCAGAAAGAGAAAGAAAAATGCCATATGATATCATTTATATGTGGAATCTAAAAAAAAGGACACAAATGCACTTATTTACAGACTCCCAGACATAGAGAACAAACTTACGGCTACCAGGGGCCAAAGGGAGTGGGAAGGGATAAATTGGGAGTTCAAGATTTGCAGATACTAACTACTATAAACTACTATATATAAAATAGATAAACAATAAGTTTATTCTGCATAGCACAGAGAACTATATTCAATATCATGTAGCAATCTATAATGAAAAAGAATATGAAAACGAATATATGTATGCATATGTATGACTGAAACATTATGCTATACACCAGAAACTGACATAACATTGTTAACTGACTACACTTCTACTACTATAATAAAAAAGAATGCAAAAAAAAAGTGTATATGTGAATGACAAGGTGTGAATATTGATTCCTTTAAAAATATTTGTGTCTACGCTACTATTAGAATATTTCCATACCCAATTTTAAGACCGATGATGCATGCATCACAACCCTCTGACACAACGGGATCTCTCTCTCTAAGCTACAGCCCACTGTTTTGCTCTTTTGCCCTTTAGATTCCTCAGATAGGGACTACATATTAAATTCTGAACACTTCCATTCACAAATGCCTTTCATTCTATTTTTCTTAGTTTTTGCTTTTTAAAAATTTACTTATTACAGTAAGGGCACATAACATGAGAGCCACCCTTTTAACAGATTATTAAGTGTACAATACAGTATTGTTGTCTATAGGTATGATGTCGTACAACAGATCTTCAGGACTTACCTACTTGAATTACTTAAAATTTTATACCTATTGGTTAGTAATGTCTCATTTCCCTGTCTCAACCTCAGACAACCACCATGCTACTCTGTTTTTGTGAATTAGGCTATTTTTGATAGCTCACGTAATTGGAATCACACAGTATTTTTCTTTCTGTGGACTAAATGGACTTAGTCCCTTTAGCACAATGTCCTCAAAGGTCATCCATGTTGTCACCTATTGCAAAATACCCTTCCTTTTTAAGGCTGGATAATACGTATATGCCGTTATTTCTTTATACATTCATCAGTCAATGGACATTTAGGTTGTTTCCACATCATGGGCATTGTGATTAATGCTGCAGTGAACATGGAGGAGCTAATATTGTCTCAAGATCCTGATTTCAATTCTTTTGGATAAAAACTCAGAAGTAAGATTGCTAGATCACATAGTAATTCTACCTTTAATTTTTCATGGAATTTCCATACTGTTTTACATAGATGCTGCACCATTTTTCATTTATATCTCGTCTTTTTGATTTATAGATATGCTAACAGGAGCGAGGTGATAGTTTTTTGTGGTTTTAATTTGCATTCCTTTGATCATTAGTGATGTTGAATTTTTTTTTTGTATATAGTTGTTGGCCATTTGTATGTTTTCTTTGTAGAGATGTCTATTTAAGCCCTTCACCTACTCTTTTAATCAGGTTTTTAGTAGTAGTATATTCTTTCTGCTATTGAGTTGTCGGAGTTCCTTATATATACTTTGAGTTTAATTCCTTTTCAGATATAAGGTTTGCAAATATTTTCTCTCATTCTGTAGGTTGACTCTTCACCCAATTAATTGTTTCCTTTTCTGTGCAGAATATTTCTTGTTTAAAATATTCTCACTTGATCATTTTTTTTTTGTTGTTGTTTTTGTTGCATGTGCCTTTGGTGTCATATCCAAGGAATTATTTCCAAAACCAGTACAATGAAGCATTTCCCCTATGTGTTCTTCTAGAAATCATACAGTTTCAGGTATTATGTTTAACTGTTTAATTCATTTTGAGTTGATTTTTGTGTATGGTCTAATAAAAGGATCTAGTTTCATTCTTTTGGAAGTGGAGATTCAATTTTCCCCTCACTGACTGTTGAGGAGACTATCCTTTCCTCACCGTGTGTTCTAGGTTCCTTTGTTGAAGATCAGTTGACTGTATATGCATGGATTTCTTTCTGGACACCTGTTCTATTCTTCTGGTCTATGTATCTGTCTTTATGCCAGTATTATACTATTTTTATTACTGTATTGTTTAATATATGTTGAAATCAGGTAGTGTTTTTTTTTTCTAAAGATTAATTTGACTATTTGTGGTTGTTTGTGTTCCCATATAAATTTTAGAATTAAAAAAAAAATCTATGAAAACACCACTGGGATTTTGAAAGAGATTGCACAGAATATGTAGGTTGCTTTGGGTCGTATGGGCATTTTAACAATATTAAGTCTTCTAAGCTACAAATACAGAATGCCTTTCCATTTGTTTGTGTCGTGATTTCTTTCATCAGTGGTTAGTAGTTTTCAATATATTAGTCTTTCAATCCTTAGATATGTTTATTCCCAGGTATTTTATTCTTTTTGGTACTTTTTTTTTAATGGGATGGTTTTCCTAATTTTCTTTTCAGAGAGTTCACTGCTAGTATACAGAAACATGTCTAATTTTCATATGTTGATTTTGTATCCTGCAACTTTAGTAAATTTGTTTTTATTCAGGTTTTTCAATAGGGTCAAATTTTCTATATATAAAACCATGTTGTCTGCAAACGATGACAATTTTACCTCTTTCTGTCCCACTTGGATAGCTCTTATTTATTTTTCTTGCCAAATTGCTCTGGCTGGAGTTCATTACTATGTTGAAAAGAAGTGGAGAGAGTGGATACTCATGATAAAAATCCTCAACAAATTAGGAATAAAAGTAAAGTACCTCAACATAATAACGGCCCTGTATGAAAAACCATAGCTAACATAATACTCAATGGTGAAAAACCGGAAGCTTTTCTTCTATGATTACATGTATATTTAAACATTTTTTACAGTCTCCTATTCTCTGCTCAGATTCTCAATCTTATATATTAAGAGAAAGCAGTTGAAAGTCGGTTTCTGATAGCTGCTTTTGATTTCACATTGTTTCATTTGGGTTGCACTCATGTCCTGTTTTTTCTTCATGTGCCTGCGTAATTTTGATTGAAGTCAAACCTTTGTAAATGAAAAAATTTTTAAATAATCTGAAGTTTACAATAATATTGTATTAATTCATGGAAGATTTCTTTCTAGAAGGCTGCTAGGGTACCAGTACCCTCCTACTTATATTTGAGGGACTGAAATTTAAACCTACTCATCAGTCACTTTGAAAGCCAGATGGCTCCCAGTCATCTGTTACTCTTAAAAAATAACTATTTGTGATCCCAACTGAAAGCAAGGGGTATTTATTTACCAGGCCCTTTGTTCGTGGCCTTGGACTAGCTTTTCCACTGTTATCCCCATTAGGCAGAGGCATTTATGGGAAAAGAAGTCCAAATTCAAGATTTCTGTCCCTTAGTTTTTGTCTTCTTTCTTTTAGCTCCATAATTCTTTGCTGCTTCGCTTTCATAACTTCCAATGGGTGAAAAATATTGCAAAGCTATCGCCGTTCCCTCAGTGGGAGGTTTACTCTGACTTATGGAGTAGCCCTTATGAGAATAGAAGTCCTACTTGCCTTAATTTCTAGGGAAAATACAATGGTCTGTTCCTCAGCAATCAATCCCATAACTCCAAAAGTGCTGGGTTATACCTGACTAGCCATATTTCCAGCTACTTCATGTCATCTTTATTATTGTAATTCTTCAAATAATTTTGATACTAATGAGAGTTGAACTTTGATCCTTCAGTCCTCCCTCTGACCAAGACCATGGTTGTCCTTCTAATGTACATTACTCCAGCTCTATTGCTGCTAATTCCTGCTAATCTGCTTCCTCTGCAGGCATATGGATTTGTCCTTTATGTTCCTTGGTCCACGACTGATTCATTCATATTATCAGAGCAATGATTTCCCAACAGATACTCATACTTTATGAAATCAATGTCCATCAGTAAGTTCTTGTTTGTTTTTTATTGTTTGTTTGTTTGTTTATGGTATGTTTTCTGCACTAGTACCAGAGACTGGTATAGAAGATTTTTTTCCCTGAGTGGCTCAGTGGAAAGAAAGATAATGATGTAGTTTATTTTTGTAATATCTTGGCTCAATTCTTTCCCTGGGAAAAGGAATGAATTATTTGTTCATAGTATTTAAAAGAATAGTTCCATGCTTAACCTGGACTTTTTAGCTCTCTTTTCTCTTTTTGGAATATGCCTCATACAGAAGCCAGCTTTTTGGGCCTGATCCCTAGAAAGTGGTAAAATGGGCCTGACAAGTCAGGAGAAGCCTGGTTTTCCAACTATACCTGTAACTGTGTGGAAGAATCTGTTTAAGCTACTAGTGAGGGATCACTAATTCCTCCAGATATGAAATGTTTGCCAGTGAGCTTTTATCATAATAAAAACTGATAATTTGGTCTTGATTTTTAAAATAACATCTAAAGCTTCAATATTTTTGAACTGGGTGAAGAAGGAAGACTGTCAGGTTGTTCTTCTAAAATTTCAACACTTTGGAGTGTGACCTGGGAAGCTTGAGATATACAAAATGAATCAAACGGTGGACTAAATAGTGTTTAAAGGAACTGAGACTCTGGACAAGGCAGCACATTTCCTGATTTGATGATTCTCTGAATATTATGCAGCTTCACATCCTAGGAGCCTATTGACAACCAATAATTCTGCTCTTTGCTTCATCTACAAACCATACCTCTGCATTGCTTATGAGGGCATTAGGCTTGAGTAATGTTCCCATCTGCTTTATCTTTATTTTGTCATTTTTCTTTTCTGTTCTTCTGTCGTTTTTCTTTTCTGTTCTTCTGTCGTTTTTAGGAAAGGTCAGTCTTTTTTTCAACCATTTTAGCCCTAGGCATATATATATACATTTTTTTTTTTAACAAGATCTGTATTTTGTCTTATAAGTTCTCCTAGGGAGAAAGAGCATCAGTAAGTAATGACTTTTTCAGATGCATCTTAATGCTCAAATGAAGCCTGTATGCCTTCATCTACATGAGTTGAATAATCCCACCCAAGGGGTATTATTTTATCATAAGAACATACAAAATACATACAACTCAAATCTTATATTCATTTGATATTATTGATTCAAAGCACGTAAATGAAACGTTGAGTAAACTTCAAGATAATAGCTTTGTAAATTCTATTTGTCAGAATCCTTAAAATCCTTGGTTGCATATTTTCTTCTTCAACAAATTTGTACATGTTGCTTTTGTCAGGATCTAGAGACTATTACAACTGTCAATCATTCAAAAGCAAGTAAAATTAGTTTTGAGAGTTGCTTGCTGTTCCCTCCTCTCTCTCTCTCTCTCTCTATCCCTGTCAAAGACACTAGAGATGTGGGGTGAATTCAGCTTTTAAATCTACATAGTACTCAAACTTGTATTATAAATATTAAAAGGACCACTTCCCCCACCATCCTGAGCGGGGTTGAAACAGGCTTCTTTCTTTCTGTCTCTGTGTCCTGAGAGTTATTTCCCCCTTTTTCAGCTTCACAATTTCATAGCCCTGTAGTAATAGAGATTAGTGAGGGGCTTCCAGTCAGCTTCCTCCCCTTGTGCAGGCACCAGACTCTAGCTGTTGGCTCCATGAATCTATTCAAAATAATTCTCTAAATTAGCAGAAATCTTCATCCTCCCTAGGGCAGTCTTGGCTTAGGTAATAGCTTGTATCTCTGGAGACACGCTTCATATTGGCCTCTGAGAATGATCTGCCTTCATTCCTTTCATTTGCTCAACAATGCCTTTAAATATGTTTTATGTATTTTAGTAAGCATTTTCATACATTTCCAAAAAAGAACGTCCCCTAGAATATGTGCATTGCCTAACTGTAAGAATAAGGTGTCTCAAGTCATATTTTTACACAAGCCTATAGAAGGGCATCCGCGTGGTGCTCTATGTTGAGATCACTCTAGGACATCTGCAATTCTATGTCTCCATCTCACTGCAAATTATTAGATGTCTGAGAATTTTTTCAGAAATTCTTTAATAAAACTAAACTTGGCTGTCTTACAAAGATAACCCCAAATTGCTTGGTATAATATGACTTTTTCCCTTATTTGATAGATGTCATTAACATTTAACAAGTTAGTATGTATAAACATTTTGAGATTCATTAAATGCACAGTAGTAGTATTTTTGTGTTAAGTCAAAGAGCAATATAGAGCCTCCAACTTAGAGGATTTGGACTTGTGGTTTTCATTTATAAAAATTGTTACTAAGTAGGTAGATTATATTTGATGATGTCATTAAACTTAGTCTTCATAATATAGAGAGTGCTTCAGTTAATTAGATTAATATGAATTAGTAAGTACTTAGTAATATTTGCCTTTCAAAATATTGGTAAAATTTGGCTTTTAAGATAGGTTTTAAAGTAAGATTGGTAAGATTTTCTGCTCGTGAAAATGAAAGTGTGCAAATGAGACTCAAGTATATTAAAGAAGTTTAATTAATTAATTTTTTTCATGAAGACAAGGTTATAAAATGATGAAAAGCAAAAGATACTACAATGAAAATCTTAGAATTGCCATTTGATTTCTGATGCTGACAATAATGTATGTTTTTTCTTTCTGAATCTGTAGCTATTGTCCTGTTTTTTCAATCCCAGGCCACATATTATGAGTGGAAACTCAATGATGATTTTAGAAGTAGGACACAGTATGTTGGATTCCTCTTTCATGTAAACATTAAAAACTAAAGATCAGAAACAGCTATGGTGCAGATCCCATCATTACTGGATTAACTAATCAGCATTATCATATTTTAAAGCAGTATCTTAAACTCTAGTATCATTTCTGATACTATTTCAGTCTTCACTGAAGTTAAAACCATATATATAAATATATATATATATTTCGCTGTATATAAATATATATATATTTAGCAGCATGTGTTTGGTTATTTTATTTTTAAATGTCTTTATTTGAAATGTTTTAAATACAAATTTAATAGTAAGGATGTATGTCATGATGTGTATCCGTATTTTATTGACCTTAATCCCTAACGGGGATACTGATCTAGCAATAAAAGGTTTTGCATCTTCCATTTCAAGCTAGTCCGAGACATTGAGTCGTGTTAAATGACCTGCTGCACTTTCTCAGATACTTATTATTGCACTATATGAATTTTGCTGAGATGAACAAACTCACTCGCAGAAACTCTTTATGTTAGATTCATGTACTGAGGCAAAACTTGAGGTTATTTCTTTGAAGCGTGGGAGACAATGTCTTAAAAATGAAAAATAACATTTTCTCCAAAATATTTGGTATATGAAAATCTGAATGCTCTAAACCACAGCTGTCATTTATTTTCCAAAGCCATGGGCTGAAGCAATCTGTGTTAAAATTATGTATCTTAATGGACACTGTAGAACGTAATGCTAGAATGTGCTAGAGATTTGTATTCAATCTACAGCAGATTTATAAGAAGTTCTACAGTTTTTACTTCATTTCTTCTCTATGCTATCCAGCTACTGGGATCCTTTACAGAAACAGTTTCAATAGAACACACACACACACACACACACACACACACACACACACACGTGCAATAGAAATGAGATAGCACTTCTAGATTTGGAATTATATTGTTTACTCACTGCTGAAAACTGTCATTTATTTTGGCCAGAATGAATATAATATGAAAACCCTCATATCTGAGACCAGTTTACTATATATATGTTTGAGTGCTATATAGATTACATTCTCAGAATCAAAACTATATGTCTAATAATGAAACACATGAATAAATGAGTTGAATCTTTGTCAGAGCTGATATTTTATTTCAGTCATGCTGTGGAGAGGCACTTGTGGAATGCCCCAAACTTGATAATGGCACAATATCTGGTCCAGGAAGAAATACCTGGAGTGTTAATGTTGACACACTAATAATGCTTCTGAAATATAAAGAGGAAAAGTTAAATCTCAACAATGTTCAATGTTACAAAATCTACCTTAAATGCCCTCTAATTCTTCTTCCTAGGTGGAGAAAGTTCCAAATGACCTAATTTTGTCTTTAATTCCTGCAAGCAACCACAAACTGTCATAGAGTCCTTTTTTTTTTCATGGCCTGAATTTTATTTTATTTTTTTAAGTAGGGATTTAACCTCTGCATCTTAAGACTCAAGTAGTCATCAGATAACTCTTCAAAGTATATTTAAGTGCTTATTTTAAAAATAAATGTTCAATAATCATGGCTGAATTCAGAGAGGAAGACCCACTAGATTACATGGGAATGAGTATTTGGGGAAACAGGAACTCTCCAACCCTGACCCAAATCATCAGAACGCATGGCGATGAGTTACCAAAAGAAAGGAAACACCACAACAAAACAATTCAGCTTGGTGTTTCCCCAACCTAGCTTTGTAACTTCGAGCTCTTTATGCTACTAAGACTTCTAACATTCATTTAATTGAATTGAAATATCCCATTTTTTCAAAAAAATGCAATGAAGTGGAATGCCTCGTGTAATAAATTAAAACTTCCTGCAGTGAAGCCCTTTTTGCTCACATAACTTACAAATCCCACAATAAAAACAAAGCTGAGTCCTAGGACTAATTCTGTATCTGGGCTATAGCCATATATTTAAATAACATGGCCATCTGCTTCAGGCTGTAAAAGTTGCTTGAAGTTTAGCAAAGATAATCCAGCAACATTAGCACATTCTTAAGTCTCCTTTAGATAGATCCCAACATGGAGATGACCCCCTTGTTTCATGAGTAGTTAGGGTTAGATTTTTATTGTTTCCCTTGAAATCTCCCTGTTTTTGTAAAAGCTGTTCTGTCCAGGAGGATTTTTAATTCGGAATATCACCTGGTAATTTAAATAATAGAAGAGTAATGAAAACAACTCAGAAATATAGAGAATAAAGAAATATAAACTCAGGTTCTGTTGAACCACTATAGAATAAAATGAAGTCAGTTAATGCAGATGAACACTGTGGATTCCATCAGATGTCTAAGGTGATTTTCTTTCCTCCTGGGGGTCAGTTTGCACTTTTCTTCTCACCTCCCAGCTCCGTGTTGCCTGGAGCAGATAAAGGACAGGAAATGACAGTGACTCTGCAAACTGTTTTTACCTTTTGACTTCTCTACTGTCAGGCAAACTGTCTCCCACATAATAAGTATATAGATGAACTAATTAGGTCGCAAACTGATGGCAGAGTTCCCTTTTTACTATGCAGAGGGGCACGAGCTTATATCCAGCCTCCATTTGAAAACTATGCCTAGAAAATGAGAAATATATGCCAATTACTTTTTAATACTAATATTAATTCAAAGTTCAAAATACTTAATGTACTCATTCTGATTTTGTGGGCTCTCATTTAATGTAGTCAGGTTCACAGATTCAGGCGAGCACTTAATGAAGATCATTGCCTTTTTTATTCAGGCTGCTGCTTACAACCCTAATTATAAATGGTAATAGGGGAAAAATCCTGTGGTGTGGAAAAAAATAAAACCACATACATTTAGCAAGTGTCGGGGGAGAAAGTCATTACTTCAAAACTGGCATTGAAATCATCATGAGTGTTGCTAGAATTATCTATAGCTGTGCACATGTGAACCAGTATTACCAAATATAATAAAATAATTGATTTACACTAGCATTTTGATACAACTTGTTTTGTCAGACCCAGGTGATTATTTAAGTGGTTCAAATAGTTTAGAAGTAAAATAATTACATCTGGTAGTTGAGGTTTTATTTTCTACTTAACTGATCACACGAATTTTGAAGTACAATGTCTACTCCAAGGAACAAATATTAAGTACTGACGTTCAAAAGTAAGGAGAGAAATTTTGGTAAATAAAGAAATGGTTAGAGCAACTTGGAAAAATTATTGGACTTCATTACAGGCAAATGTTTCAAATTGCATAGTATGGTTTACGTGTAGGCCTTTGTTAAAATTTATAATCTCATTATTGTTCGTTTTCTGTGTAAGTCTAGGCACACGTTTTAGTTCACAGAATAAATGTTATTTTATTATTTGATTTATTTCAAAATATGTATTTATTTCAATGAGCCTGATTCATTGATACATCAGAAAACATATCAAATATAATAATTAATAACATACTTGAATCATCGATCACCAAATTCCTTGATTATTTTCAGTTTATTTTCCTAAGTTAGAGCATATATATATATATATATATACGTGTGTGTGTGTGTGTGTGTGTGTGTGTGTGTAATCGTTATTATTCGTTGTCAGTACAAGTCAAAGTACATTATTTTTAGAATAGGTTAGGAGTCTTCAAGCCGATATAACCCAGTTGCAAAGAAAATTCTAATTTAACTATGTAAAAAGTTGAAATAATTAAGAGTAGTTGAAATAAAAATACCCTTGTACATGCACTTAGCCATATATTTACATCTCCCAAACAACATTTCAGAACGTTTTAATCTTGTGTTGACTCTTTTCCTGCTGGAATAAAACCACCACACTCCCTCACGAGAAATAAACAAGGATGCATAGGCCTGTTTCCTGCAGTCGATGCTTATGTGATGAGCTGGCTTTTCTGATTATCCTTACAAAGGTGTTTTTTCAGGATTCCAAGGTTATTTGTTCGTTATACATTATTGCTCCTATTTAGCTGTTCTTTTGATTATTTGATGAAGATCGATTAATTTGAACAAGTTAAGATGCCCTCATACCTAATGAATTTCTTTGATTTTCTTTGAAAGAAAAATACACAGAAACAAAAGCCATGCAAGCAAGTTAATCACTCACAGCCTACTTTGGAGTGCGAACAGATGTTTTAATTAAAATTGACTGTGAGATAAATTATCCCTTGGTATCATTTAATAAATAGCCATTGGTACAATAAATTCCAATACAAATATTTACTTGACCATTATTGCTGTCCTCTTTTATTGCAATGAAGACAGCATTTGCTTCAATGCCCTTCCACATAATCTTTTGGTAAGAAAAGAGGTTATTTTTCCTCTTAACAATGCACTTTTCTATTCATCAGCTTCTTAGAAACTGTGATTGTCTGCTTTATCACCCATTTATTTTCATTGTCAGTAAATGCTCGGTCATCTTTCTGAGGTGAACAAAAAACAAAAGAGACCACTGCTACTAATTAGTTTTCTAGAAATATGATAAAAGAAATAGTTCTTCCTAACTTTTTATTTGAATTTAGATTTTTATTGCATTGAAATGAGAAGGCTCACTATCATTTGCAGAAGCCCTTAATGCTTTTGTTAGAGCTTGTGTGGTGGGGGGAAAAGTGTCTGTTTGTCAAAGTTTATTGTTTGTTTTGTTTTTTTTCTTTTGTTTGTTTTTAAGAAATACATATCAAGTGATGTATTCATTCTGATAGCATTAATAGAAAAGCATATTGTTAAGGATTAAAATTTTCTTAGTCAAAAACAAAAAAATTATAAAATCTATTTGAACTCTGTAATTATATAGGGTTAATATAAATACTATCCAGAATAGATGTTTGTCTACAAAATAAAGGATGACTTTATATTAGAAGGGAGTTTTGCTTACTTTCAAAGAAAGCTTAGAAGCACTGTACGTGTTTCCAATTAACCTCCTATCCTTCTTTAATTTTGGCTGAATCCATACACATTTTATGTTAATGTTCAAATAGTTTTTCTTTTCTAATTTTATTTACCTCCCACTCTTCTGTCCTTTGGTGCATGCTCTCTTTAACTATATATGTGTAGATTGCTTTATAAAATATATTTTTAAAAAATTTTAGAGATATCTTTAATTTTTTACATTAAAAACATGACTTTCAGGAATTTGGGAGAACTCGTGAGAATTTTTAGGCAACATATAATAGCTTGAACAAGACTTACTTCGTTACACTAAAATGTTCCTAATATAAACTAGTAGCAACATTAATATCACTTTAAAGATATTTAGAATTGCCAAAATTATTTTGCATTTATTATTCTTTGTACTATATAATTCATTTTCAAAACATGACAATACATCCTATGAGTTATAATCTTTAAATAATTGCAATTAAACCATCCCTTTAAGAACACTAATCAAAATATTTATGCATAGCAGTGACTTTGCCGTAGGTTAGAAAACTTACACTGTAAAAGCTTGTTTTGTTTAGCTAGAAAAACGGAAGCATAGCAGATGCTTATTAAATGTGTGTTTTCCTTTCACCATCACAATCATATTCCTAAACCTTAAGTAGTTTCAGACTTTGAGACTTGCAAGAGATTTGCAGACAGGAAAGTTGTTTCAGAATGCTCTCATGATCAACACTTGGAGGTGGTATGAAGGGACGAGGATCAGAAAGAAGTTAAAATTGTAGTATGATGCAGTTGCATCCAAGGCCACAGTCCATTCTATGGGAGCAGCAGAGCGAGGAGGGCAGGTAAATTTTCTTTCAACCTGGAGTAAGGGGATGGGGCTTTTTACCAGGTCTCCATTTGGTTGCTGGAACTCAACTGCTCTGAAAACTTTTGGACAATGCAGCTCACTTCAGCTGAGGGAAAGCCTAGGGTGAGATTCAACTAAGAGTTCTCCAGGCCATTGCTTCCAGTAGCTGGGGGAAGAAGCACCTCAGCTACTTGGGATAGGATAGAACTGGGCGGCATAACATTACATTTGTTTATTTGCATTATTCTGCTGATGACTCATTAGAATCCCACATATTTTTTTAGCTCCCTATTCCATCAACCTTGGCTTGGGCTTTTGTCCTTTTAAACTCATGAGAACAGGTCCACTTCTGCGCACTGTGTCAGCAGTGCAGACAGAATGTGGAAGAGAGCAAATGTCATAGACTGGTAACTTCACCTTATTTGAACAATTGAATCTCATGCCATTCTCCCCTCTCCTGTAAGAGAGCTTGCAAACATAATTACTAATAAATAAGCCTGTAACCAACACAAGTAAATTAGATTTCGTTTTATAAGGAGGATGAAGAGAATGAATATTGGCTAGGCAGTTAGGATAATTTAATTCTTCCTAGCAACATTTCAGATGTCTCTTTTATAAATAACAATGGTCATTCATAAAGAATTGAGTTTGAGGAAATGACAATGATTTTACCTTTCCTAGGGAATCTTGAATGCGTATGTCATTCAGATATTTAAGTTTCACGTAACATATTTTATCTATCTATATATATTTAATAAAATTACAGGACTTTGGTGTTTATATATTTACTATTCCTACTAGATTCTTCTGAAGTTGAATGTCTTCAATGCCTTTGATACTATCACAGCACGCCATTTTTATAAATTGGGCCAAATAATTAAGAGGGTTGGAGAATTTCCAAGGGAGCTGGCTCTCTTATTAATAAACAGAGAGCTCACACAAAATGATCAAGCATTCAAAGGTGTTTCTCAGCCAAGATGCAAACAAATGGTGATAATTCATGGCTATTCAAGTTTTCACATCACATTTTATAGAACAACTTGGAGAAAGAAATTAGAAACCTCTGTCCAGCCTGATGATATGTGTTTTTATTTTTTAAATTTCTTTAGCAAATTTGTAATTAATGTTATGTCTATAGCATAGATCTTAATTTTAAGATCACAATTATCATTTCCTTAAGTCTTACTGGTCTAGTAAATACAATCTGATTTATTTTCCCATATTTGTAGCCAATTTCACAAAGAGAAATTTTATTGGTAAATTTTGGAATTAATTGAGCACAAAATCTATTAAGAGTTAGGGACTTTTTTATATGTATTATTTCTTTGGATAGTTGTAATAATTTTACTTTTATAGCTATGCTAACCACTTTATAAATGTCATAATAAAATACTATATCACTGCTTTTAAGTATTCTTTAATGTTACTTAACCACCTGATAATACCATTATAAATATGTCTATCAAATTTAAAGAAGAAAATGTGTATTAATTAAAGTAAATATGAATGTTTTTCTTAAAATACAATTTTTAGTGATAAAGGCAAGCTTTTAGGCCCTTTTTCTTGCCTCCTTGCAAATATACTTGTTAAATTTTAAATGCATAATATATTTTCTTTGGTTATAAGTAGGAATCCTTTGGAAAACATGAGCCCAGTATTTCAAACTATAGCTAATGGTCAGCTTACTTTCTCAGAAGATAACATTTTGCATGCTATATATATATTTTTTAATTATTTTATTTTTCAGAGGTTGAAATGCAGAGTAAAACTATAGGAAGTCTTCAAATTTGTATGAATCTACAACAACTTTAATGAATCAGAATATAACATAAATTGAATACATGACCAGGGGAAGGGAGTAGGAAGGGACAAATTTGGGAGTTTGAGATTTGCAAATATTAGATACTTTTATATAAAAATTGATTTAGAAAATTTCTTCTGTATAGCACAGGGAACTATATTCAATATTTTATAATAGCCTTTAATGAAAATGAATATGAAAATGAATATATGTATGTACATGCACGACTAGGCCATTATGCTGTACACCAGAAACTGACACTTTGTAACTGACTATACTTCAATTAAAAAAAAAAGTGAATGGTTGAATCAAAATTTAAGACTTCCATAGGTGCATTATCTATAATTATATACAATTTTGGTAGAAAAGAGCTACATAAATTTGAAGGTTCACAAATAATTTTCTGAAAAAATGTGATCCTTTGCTTAGAGTATTTATAGATGCTCATAGCTTTCTGTTTGTACCATTTTATTATCACAGTCTACTGCAACTCTTGGCCTACTTTACTGTATCACCCAGCAGAAGTGAGTGATTGTCACTGATGAGCTCCAAACTTTGTGTTAATTAGTTTCAATATCTATTGATAGCCTAGCATTAATAATGCTACAAAAAAAGTATAGTTTTGAAGCTAAAGAATATTTTAAAAGTTTATTTACCAAAGGCATGATGATAACTCTTTCAAGGGCCCGGTTCTACATATTTCACAAGGCATCCAAAATTCTGGATTAAATTCCTATACCATGAACACTAACTCATCCATGTCCTCTATATTAAATTAAATTGGAAGTCAGTCAAGAGATATAAAGTATTAGTCACATTTTTTGTGGGAATGTCAGAAAACTGGCTCTAAATTCAGACTCCTTAAAGATTTTTATAAAGAGAGGATATATGAATTCTTCCTGAAGGAAAAAATCCTTTCAAATTAGTTAATATATCCACATTGGTTTAGTTTGATCTCAAAATTTGACTTTGTATGTTTGTGCATGTGTTTGTGTATGTGTATATGTGTAAGAAGTTTCAAACATACATTGCACAGGATTCTACACTTCGGGATTTTGAAACATTAATATTTGTATGTCGTATGATGTGGCAGGGGAAATGTCCTCATCAAAAAGATAGAATACTTTTCTCAAATTATATAAAAGACATTTTTTCATTAAATCAAGATAGAAATAAAAATGCATGTACTAGTGAAATGCCATGAGTTTTATATCAAGTGTTTGCAATATAACAGTTCCCAGGCCCACGTTTTAATCTTGGCTTGCTTGTGTAACCCATCCTATGTGGCAAAACTTTATTTCACTATTTCCAAATAAGCACAATTTTGTTAAACTCTCTGAATGCCCAAAAGCATTTTTAAAGTTTTATCACTATGAAAACAGAATATTTCTGGGGTTGAGATATTTTGATCTTGGTTTGCTTGATTATAAAGACTAGAATCTAATTTTAAATTGTAGTAAGTGCTTGGAATCTGAACTCATTTTTCTGCATAGATAGATAGATATTCTATTAAAGGAGTTATTTTTATTAAATGGCATGCTATTTGTTATGATATCAGGACGTAAATATGAGCTTAAGTTCCTGAAATAGACACTGTTCAGTCTTGCTGGCTGCTCTTTCTTGATTGCAAAGTACCTGACACGTCATAGACAATAATGAAATGTTATTTTGAGAAATAGCATTTTTGAATTCAATCACCCTGTCCCCTCAGAGTCTTTACATATGTCAGGAGAAGATGATGTAAAAATAAGTAAGGCACATGTAAACAAAGTGTTTTGAAGAATCATTCCACATATCGGATACTTAACGTAAGAATTTGTACAGATTATTTCCACTCATCTGCACTTTGGCCATTTTAGTCAGAATGATGGTAAATACGGTTTGTCTCTTCACAGAAAACGTCCTCTTCAAAGGAAAGAGTAGAGTTTTTCAAAAGCTCCTTGAATTTGTTACAGCATCTTATTTATTCTCTCATTAATAAATGAGTTGAATAAGACCTTTGACAGGTGTTCATTTTTGTAGCTACATAAAAGACTTATTTACTTTTTTATCTTTTACATTTTGCTTGGTCACTTTACCAAGTCATACATTTCTACATCTTAGATGTCAGGTTGGAAATGCCAAAAGGAAAATGTATAAAATTGATTGATAAGAAAGTAAACTATGTTTGGGTAGCATCAAATTTATGAAATGTAGGAAAAGCAAACACCCAAAACAGTGTGAAGTAAAGAACTTAATGTTAATACATGCACAGCATTGCTGCAAACTACTAGTGTCTGAAATTTAATGAAAAATATAGGGAAGAAAGATAGGACATTTCTGAGTTAGAAAGGCACATTTTCAAATTGCATTCAGT
Organism: Camelus dromedarius; assembly: GCF_036321535.1. NCBI lineage: Eukaryota > Metazoa > Chordata > Mammalia > Artiodactyla > Camelidae > Camelus > Camelus dromedarius. Next base: position 16,364,245 of record NC_087438.1, read on the forward strand.
AAACTTAATTTAGACCAAGGCATTTAGCCCATAACAGAGAGACCAGAGATAAAACACTGAAAATGCCTCTAGTAATGATTCTATTCATTTGCAGTTACCCAAGTTATCCAGGAGTGTAAGTATAAATTTTGTACATTTTGGCAAGTTCCTCGTTGCTTTGAATCATCTCTCTAATGGCACCTTTACATAAAACATACCATATTCAGAACATTATTTAGCACATGACTACACTTGATTATCATATTTTAAAAACAAAACCAGAAGCTGAAATAGGTTTTTTAATAAAATGCTGAAATGTGTGTTGAAAAAGAACCTAATTAAATAACCTGAGAGAGCAAGAAATAAAACAAAAACTTCTTTGTTTTCACTCCCATCACATGTTCAGCCACTGTGACCAGTACAACAGGAGTTCCTAATTCCCCATTTCATCAGAGATCCTAGAAAACATATCCTGAAAAAAGAAAACCCAGCATCATAGGAATCTGACTTATTTTATCTTGCCAAGATAATAGTCAACTTTACATTCAGTATTAGCCAGTGGAGCCTTGATAGGTACTTGTTTGCAAGATGCCAATTTTCTATTTAACTACTTAGAAATAAAGAGACCAGAAAACCAACCTTTTCTTTTGACTCACTGGATGCAGAATGAAAGTTTTGACTGATTATCTGAAGCTAAAGAATATGAAAGACATCTGTGCATTTTAGCTATGATTCAAAATTTAAATAATAGGATGCAAGACAGTGTCAGAAATGTTATTAAAAAGGTGAGTTTGGCCTGGGTTTATTTTATGGACAGACCTCCAGGTGATATACACCATGTAGGTCGGGAGGAAGCAATATTTTTTTCTTTATCAGTTGGGCAACTAAAGCATAAAATGGTAAATTATTCCCTCTAGTTCACTTGATATAGACAAGAACGTCTAACTCTCTCCCACTGGAAAACAAAACAAGACAAAACGTATTCTATTTCTAGCTCTTCTACCCTATCCTAACAAGAAATCTCAAAAATCCTATTTTAAGATCAAGCTCATTCACAATTAAAACCCAATTAATTCCAGTATTTTATAATAAATCATTGTCAAAATGGTTTATGTAATTATTAATAACTTGCACTAAAGGCTTTATATGTGTGATAAAATACAGAACCGACTCTTTCAAGTACTGAATTCCTTTAATATAGGTGATTGTCAATTTTACGTGTCAACTTGACCTGCCGTGGGCGCCCAGATTAAACATTATTTCTGAATGTGTCTGTGAGGGTGTTGCTGGATGAGATTAGCACTGGAATCAGTAGACTCAGTAAAGTAGTTAGTCTTCCCCAATGTGGGTGGACATCATTCAATCCATTGAGGGATTGAATAGACCAAATCCATTGATTAGACCAAAAGCAGAAGAAGGAGGAATTCTCTTTTTTCCCTGCCTTACTGTTTGTGATTAGATGTTTCATCCAGTCTTCTCCTGCCCTTGGACTGGGGTTTACACCATCGACTCTTTTAGTTCCCGATCTTCGGACTCAAACTGAATTATGCCACAGGGTTTCCTGGGTCTCCAGCTTGCAGATGGCAGGTTGTGGGGCTTCTCAGCTTCCATAATCACATAAACCCATTCCTCATAATGCGTCTATCTGTCATCTATTTATCTATCTATCCTATTGCTTCTGTTTTTCTGGAGAACCCTGAGTCATACAACGCACCTACAACTAAAACTAAACTTTAAGGAAAGTGTTTTACATCATTCCTTTTTGGTAACGAGCTCACACTTTTAATATACACTTATTTCTTTAGCAAAGACTTTCAACTGTTCTCATTTTTAACCACTTCATATTCTGTAAAAAGAAATCCATTAATTAAACTAATAAATAATACACCAATAAAATTTCTGCTAATATAAGAAACATAAATCTACATCAATATTGTTATAATTAAGAATAGAAAATAAGGTACAAGTTATCAATACCTACGAAGAGGGATGTATTTATAAGAAGTAATGCAGAGGCAGGTAAAATATGAACATAGTGCCACCGCTGTACTGATTTACATATCAGAAGACAAAATTATATGTTGGGGAATCATTCATTCAAATACATGTTGTCATTGTTTTCTTCTTGTTGAAGGTTGGAGATGAGAAAAATGAAGAAATTGCTGACTAGTCACATGGAAATTATTGCTCATCCGCTAGTCCTATGAAAATAATGTTTCCATTAAATTCTATATTTCAGGCAAATTGGAATGTGCAGTTGTCATTTCCTTGCTAGAGATCCTTCTCAGCATATGTATTGAAAATCTTTCACAGAGTTCCCCAGATTCTTTCAGCTTCGCCTAACTTTATGACCTCAGCCTCTTTCTCCAGTCCGTGTCCTGCAAACTTCTCTTAAAGAACCCAAATCCTCTAGCCCCCTCCAGATGTAACTGAAAGGGTATGTAGCAGGGCATAGGATTTGGCTTCCTGGCTGCTGCCCAATGTGCTGGTGAATGCAGTGTTAATTCTCTCATGGGACAATTTGAATACTGAGGCATTGGCGATCAGACAAAACAGGCAAATGACAGCTCCCTTTTTCCCTCCCCACACAGGGCTATTTCAGGTGTCATTTCTCCATACAGTCTGGCTTGTGATATTCTGGGGCCAAGCAGGTGAAAGTACCAACCAATCATCTGTGTCTCTTCAAGATTCAGCGCGAAGCAGTGGCTGGAGCAGGAACACATCACCGTGTGTTCTCCTGCCAGTCCAGCCTGTCTTATGTTCTTTTCCCTTACTTCTACTGTGCTGGGGTTATTCTTTACTGATTAAGCATCGTAGCTGATTCCTCATCTCAGGGTCTGTTTTGGGGGGAACCTGGGATAAAATAGCCTATAGTCCCCAGATCTATAAATCAGAAAAGCTTGTTCCCTTAACATACCTTAACTTTTCCCAACGTCTTCATTGGAGATTCACCTACTGGATCCGCGAGCATAAAGCATTCGGAGTATGATATGAAAGGCTTGGCCTCTTTTCACAAAAACCTTGTTCCTACCATTTTCATCACTGGGCTTGACTAATAAGCCTGACTAATACAATCAAAAGTTGTATATTTATTTGCCAGACTTTCATTGAGCACCTGTGTATGCCAGGCACTGTGTTAGATATTGAGGCACAAAAATGAATCTGATATGGTACTCACTCCTAGATGCCACACCTCAAACATACTGTTGATACTTTTTCAAATACAAGAATGGCGCAGATTTCTCTCTAAACTTCAGTAGCAGTGGAAAAGGAGTCAAAGAATGAAAAAACAGCAACGCTATTTTAGGAAATAAAAATAAGACGTTAAGTTTTTTGCTGTCAAAGATGTACAGTAAGAGGAATCAAAGACAGTGTCCAAAATTGTGTGCTGTGCTGCCAGTCAGGTGAAAAACAGGTTTCAGGAGGGACAACTGGGACTTTCTACTTGGACCCATTATATGGGAAGCAACTTTCTCCCACCCTTTCAAGAATTGCTTCTCCCCTTGTCAGTCTCAACCAAGATTTCACCTCTTTGGGATCACTTCTTTGACTTGCAAGGTCCTCCTTCCATGTGCTCTCAGAGCCACCTGTAATTCCCTTTGATGGCATCTCTAAGTTTCAGTGCAAGTACATTTTTTATATCTGCATTTCCTAGTAAACTGAGATTCCTTCGAGGAGACACTGGCATCCATGTTTTTTTTATAATCTTATCACTGTGGCAGCACTTAAGTAGAGACTTAAAAATATTCAGTGAATGCTCATGTAAAGTTGTCCAGAAGAATTTCACCTCAAGTACCTTAGTCCGTTTGTCCAGTGGCCCTGTGTTTAGTTCTGGAGAGTTGTTCCATCACATTTAGAGTAAACTTGATCATCCAGTCTCTGATCTCTCACACGCTTTTGTGAAAACCATCCCTAAATCCAGTGTGCTGAAGTGTTACGTGATCTGTATAAGCACCTATCACAGAATCTCAAGATAAGGATTTGATGAATATGTATTGAATGAAGAAATTGACAAAACAGTACATGCCTGCCTTAAACTTCCATTTGTAGCCTGGAGGGTCGGTCCCTCCGATTTTCTTAGTCCTGCCTGAACAAAGCAGTGTTCCTAACCTGATTGACTCGCAGAAAACACTATCTCAGCCCAGCTGTTGGTTCAACCGCTCTTTCCATTGGCTCAAAGGTCAGAGGACCAGCTGAAGATGGAGACGTGTATTTTCTAGCTGTAAGACTACGAGATTTAGGTATTTGTCCACAGTGTTAATGTCTGAGGACTGCAGAACCCTGAAGATCCAGGCATATAATCTAGAGTTTATAACTTTTCGATATGACTTTGGAATGCACATATTTATATTTTAATAATTACCTGAAATTAACATGCTCTGGAATGAGAAAGTGCACCGACCCAGAATTGCCAGTTTGTGATTGCATTTGGCCTTTACAGTCACTTTGTCACCAAGAGTATTTTCTTTGAAGACGGTAGAAAGCTACTTGGAAAGTAACAGAGGCAGATGGCAGACTTCATACATACTTAATGGCAAGTAAAGGCTATGGAAGGAAGAGATCATCAATCAGGATCTGGAAAAAAAATACCCTGAAATAATTTCTAATAAACAAGAAGGACCTGTGCACATGAGCCAATCTCCCTAAACAAAGCAAAACTCTGTTTCCACATAGAATTTTTAGAAATGCTGAGTGTAGCAACAAGTAACCTTTCAGAAGCAGAGTTTGGGCTGGCTGACCTTAGCGAAAGGATGTTTGCTGGAGTGAGGCTCTTGCTGATGGAGTGTGTGATTTTTCTGGAGTGTGTGTCTGTCATTTATCAGCTGGCTTTCAGAGGTGTGTGTGGAGAGCGCTCACTGACTGATCAGGATGGGTTTATTGCCAGATCTAGTGGTTAGTTGTTACTATGAGTAATGAATAGTCAGTCATTTCAATTCTTGAAATGAAGTGTAGAAACATTTTTTCCTCATCAACCCCTATTTTTCCTTCAAGCATCAGGGATGGGTTTTCATAACTGTTGTTGGCTCGTCTCACTTGAGGGTAACTGAGTCTCAGTTTGAGTGCTGAAAAGCATGATTTCATTCCATTATTATTATTATTTATTACTATTATATTATTTGTGGTCTCTTGTTTCTTGCTTCAAGATTTCCCAGGTTGGATGAAAAAGAGAGGCCTTGAAGCCTGGCTAAATCTCTCTTAGGGAGCCAAGTTACCTTCCTGTTTTAGCTTAGATATGAGTTATTTAGCTTGGATATGAACTGAATATTCTACTCATCGGTGATGTGAATCTGGGTACCACATGAATTTGAGCAAGTTTGTTCTCTTATCCATAATCATTTAAGCTTAGAAATTTAACTCAGTCCTTGTATCCTTCAAGAATGTGGTGTAGTATTTACTATCAGGCAAAGTGAGACTAATTTTTGAAAACACCTGCGTTTTCCAAATCCTACGTATGAGATTATTCTCCTTGGGATTCTGTTCTAACCGGTTTACACGTATAATTTCAAGAAGCATTTGACTCTTCAGTCTGTTTGTAAGAAGACACGGTCTACTGAAGAAGACTGAGATTTATGTATTTTACATAATTTAACTATTAACATCATACAGCAATTTGTCATGGCCTGGAATTGACATCAATGAAGTCGTGTTGCACAAAAGAGAAAGGAACGTGGGAACTATAGAAAGTAGCATTAATTTTGGGTGCTGTTAGAACACAGCCCCTGCTACAGTCCGTGTGTCCCAGCAGTCCTCTCTTTCAGAGCAAAGGCATTGTGCTTAATGTACGTATTTGCTACAAAAAGCATTTTTTTAATTTATCATAATAAGTTTGCAAAGCTTTTCTCCCATTTCCTTTCCATGAGTGTTATGTGTTTAATATTTAAATTTAGGTCTATTATCCTGTTTAATTTGGAGGTATGGTGTGAAGTAAAGATCAATGTTTGTTTTCCTTCATAGGCATATCAGTGTTTTGGCACTATATGCTGAAATGGCTTTTCTTGCATCATCATAGTCTCTTGGTACCTCTGCTAAAAAATCAGTGGGCCATACAGTTGAGGGTCTATTTCTGAACTCTTATTTTCTCCCATTGATTATATGTTCATTCTTTCACCAGTAAAACACTGGCTTGATTTGTGCAGTTTCATAATAAATATTAAAATCAAGGACTGTCAGTCCTTCAATTTATTCTTGGTTTTAAAAATTATTTCAACTAATCTAGTCAATTTTCAGGAAAAAAAGAAGACCAAGAATTTTGATTAGAATTTTTGTGTAATCTTTAGACAATTTGTTAATAATTGATAGCTTAATGGAATTGAATCTTTCAATTCAACAACAAGGGATATCTCTCCATTTATTTAAGTCTTTGTAAATTTTGTTTATCAGAGTTAGGCAGTTTTCATTGAACAAATCTTCACTGTCTCTTGTCAGATTTATTTCTAAGTATTTTATGTTTTTAAAAAATGTTATGGGTGTATTGTAGATTGAACTGAGGACCTCGTGCATGCTAAGCATGTGCTCTACTATTGATCTATACCCATCCCCCTAGGTTTTGATATTTTTAAAACATAATTTCAAGCATTTCTTTTCCAATTGTTGCTAGAGTCATTGTTTTTTTTCTTTTATTAACTTTCCATCTTGTGATCTTTCTTCCTTCCTTCCTTTCCTTTCCTCCCTTCCTTCTTCCTTCCTTCCCACATTCTCTTCATCAGTTTATATTGTGCCTGTACTGCACCCATGCATTGTACTTCTGGTAGAGAAGAAAACCCATATTCCACTTTAACAGTCACATTGCCATTCAAGTAGTGACTTCAGCTGAGTAACTGGAGGGATGGTTTTACACGGCTTTATCTACAATGATAGAGAGACAAATTCTTCTAGGAATAAAGTTGAATTCAGTGAACAAATAATCTCAGGTAAGAAAGTTGCCATAATTGTTCTCTTATTCTTTATTTAAAGGATAGCATTTCAAAAAATACATTTAAATTGTTTTGAACAATACTTTTTACCATAAAGCAATGAATACTAGAAAGAACAAGAAATAAAAGAGGGAATCAATTTGGGGGTATTTCCACTCTTTCTTCTAAAAATGCCTTCTTGCATTGCAAGAATGTGGTGTGAGCTTTATTTTTCTTTAAAAGTTTCAAACTGCAATCGAAAGTAATTTACATAAAAGACAGCAGGTAAGAACATTTTGCAGTGTATTTTTCCTTCATACAGGAAGAGAAAGAGAGAAGGAAAAGAAAAGAAAATCATCAAAAAGTTTATGAGGTCGTTTCCGAAACAAAGTTGAACATTAAAAAACAGCCCTTGGCTTTTGATGGAAAACCACTTAAAGTTATCCAGGTTCCATGGAATGCATTTAAGGCAATATAGCAGATGGGGTGTTGAGTAACATCTTGAGTTAATTTATTTTTGAAGTACACAATGAGTTTTATGACATAATTGAATTAGAGAGTCAGAGGGACCATCTTTCCCCTGTTATTTTATAGTCACCTAGTAAAAAGTACTGGACTATTTGTGGAATTATTTTTATAATACATAGGCTATTCACTTAAATCAACATAAAGCATATAATTTAAAAAAATGTTCTCTTTGGCTTAATTCTGAGACAATGTAAAGATGGCAAATTATAAAGCTGCTACTGTGATGTTTCTGAGGCAAACAGCTTGTCTGGCATTGGACAAAGTTTTAGTTGATGTTATGGTAGAATTTAAATTTCTTATTGTATTTATATATTAAATAGTAAAGCGACTTGCATTTTTCATGAAAAAATAGAAGTACACCTTCAATCTGTTCTCCAGCTTCTGCTGTGTAAAGATGGAGAACAAAAAATTAAATTAAAAAATTAACTACTTGCAGCAAATGTATTAATCAAATACAGAGAGTGTGTTTGGGGGGGTGTTTAAAGGGTGCCTACTTTCACTTTCATTCTTGACAGGGAACAACTGGAATAGTACGAATAAGATGACTGCATACTGACAATCATTTTACTCATGATTTGTCGTAGCATTTGTACTTTCTATAGTTCTGTTCAGAAACAAGGGGGTGGGAAGGGATAAATTTGGGAGTTTGAGATTTGTAAATGTTAACTACTATATATGAAAATAGATAAAAATACAAATTTCTTCTGTGTAGCACAGGCAAATATATTCAGTATCTTGTAATAACCTTTAATGAAAAAGAATATGAAAATAAACAAAAAACACTTGCTAATTTAAGAAGGCCAGATGATACTGATCACGTAGATCTTGAGGAATGTTTTTCTCCAAATTCAACTTCATATTTTTGTTGCATGTAGAAAAACATAAAACCACTTATTTTCTTAAAATAAATTACACTAAAATCCTTTAATGCATCTGAGGAATCTTGGAAGCTTAAAGAGAAACAGTGAAAGAAAGAACATACATTGCTTTTTTGCCAGTTATGTTTTAACAACTCTTAAAAAGAGACTTTGTAGCAGAAACCCCAAATGTTCTCTTTGTTCTCTATCTGGAGTCCAATTTTCTAATGGATTCCCAAGACATAAGGTTCTTCCTGGTGTACAGAAGTTACCGTGAGACATCGAGTACACAGAGGCGTCTATCATAACCACGTCGGTAGATTTGAGGATGACAGCTAACTTGTCAGCACACGCTTTACTTCTCTTCCGCTGTTGCAGCCTGGCAGCTCCTCCTAAAGCTCCTCTTTATTGTGCAGGTGCATTCTTTTGGCAGACGTGTTCAGATAATAGAGCAATCCAATCAAAACATCAGTGAGACTCCCTGACAGAACATTTGCTGCTTTGGAAACATTTGCACTTACCATATGGCAAGGGCATCTTAGGCTATGAAACAGTGATTATTTGAGTCTCAGTCTTTGAAAAGCATGCAGAATTTATTATGGTGAACATGCACACGTTTTTAGACAATTTATAAGGTAGTTGCACAGTTAAATCAAAGAGGAGTTTGAGTTTTAAATCCCATGAGAGTAAAGAAACATATTATCAATTCCATCCATTCTTTTCTACTTAAATTATTCCTAAAATTATGATAATGTATTCTAATATTTTAAAAATCCCATATCATGTAAGTTTATGCCAAGATATGGTACATCAACAGACAATGCAAAAAAAAAATGGGCTTAAAATAATGGAGGTTCTTTTTTCTATTAGTTATCTGTCCGTGGTGGGTCAGCTGTGGCTTTGCTACATGTCAACTTTACTCAAGGATGCAGACTGAAAAGTGGCCCTATCCAGAACATAGTCTTCTAGCAGAGAGAAAGAAGATACCCAGATGATCTAAAGCTGATTCCCAAAACTTCTATTGGGAATTGGTACGAGTTACTTTGCCCACATTAAATTGGCCAAAACAAATCACAGTGTAAGCCTGATGCCAATCAGCATTACTGATATATTTATTCTTCCAAAGGGAAGGGCTTCCCAAGACTCACATGTAAGCATAAGGTCCATGGAGGGATCATTATGTGGTAGCATATAAATTAAACAGCTTATATCTGACTCTGGACATCAGTTCTGCCATTTATATGACAAATGACATTATAAAATATATTTATCTATTATATCAGACTTTAACTTAATAATTACAGAAAATCAAATCACAGTGACTACTGCAGTGATTTATGTTTACATTAAATCCATTAAATTATCTGATTTATCAAAATATATTTTATTTCCTGTTTCATTTTTGAAAACTAAGAAGATTTACACTTTAGAGAATGATATGCCATCACTGGCCTTTTCAGTGGAAGAGAGGCAAATTTCTTGTTGAATCTTTGACTTGAAAATAAGTGAATGTAACTTCACATATAAGGCCCTATTAATCAATGTAGACATTTTTAGACTGTCAGTATGCTTATATCATTAGATACAGCAAATAGTATGTGTATCAACAGTTACACACACATACTCATTCCACATGTGCCTACAATTGTAGGTAGAACTGTCATCTGCTCGGTGCACATAAAACAGGAGATGGGAGCTGAATCACTGCAATAGTCAGAGAGCATTTCTTATTTTATTTATTTTGTAGGCTAGAAGGTAGATCTATCACCCTACTAATCAACGGAGTTGGAAGGCTGGTTCTTGGGAAAGTACAAATTTAACTTTTCTTTTTTTAACCTTGTGAAAATTTAGACAGAAGGATGCATTCCCATTCTCTTGTATTCTTGCTACAATAAGAAACGAACCATCCAACTGTACTTTTTGGAACAATAGCCCGTAGAAGGATCTTAAGCAGTCTGTTTAGCATAGTCATATTTATTTGCAAAAATGCTTCCATTCAAATGTGTTCTTATACCAATGTTGGATTAGAGTTTTCCGATATTACCCTGAATCATTTCCTAAATCTGATGCTGTAATTACATTAGTATGAACTTTGTACGTATGTTACCCAGCATTTTTTACCCATTCTTACCTGGTTTTAGAAAATTCCCACTGTCACATTCAGGAGCTTCTCTTTATTTAAGAAACAGAAGAGTGTGTAGGTCCTATGTATGATTCCTTTTAATTGTGTAACCAGATCATCTATAAAGGGTTCCCTTCTTCCATGTAATAAATTGGTGTAATTTAGGAAATAATTTGAAAAGATAGGATTCTCCATTAAAAATGTTTTTGTTAATCACCCCGTCTCTGCTTCTGTTCAGGGAAGGAGAGGAAGAAAGAAAGGGAGAAGGAGAGGGAGAGAGAAGGAAAGAGAGGGTTAGAGAAGGAAAGAGAGAGAGAGAGATGGATGAGAATATGGAGAAAGGAAAGCAGTCTGAGTGTTTGCCATGGTTCTTATCTCAAAGTGCTGTGATGTCCGTACATATCATGACAAACCTGAGCTCATGGATGGATAAGCAAAAGGAGAGTGGAGTTGTTCATGGAACTGGGGGGCAGAAGTGTTCCACGTAGCATTCTATGAGTCTCCAAGGCCCTGGAATGGGCCTTGTTATGTATTTACATGATCACATTTTAAAAATAACATCTGTTAATGTAACACTTTGTGTCTACAATGTCCCTTTCCACCTGGCTTCTCTTCTGTCTCATGAGTCCTCAGTTTGATTGATGTCAGAATGGCCACACTGCTTTTGGGGATTCAGTTAAAAAAGTTACATTTAGAACATTGTTTTTAATTTGGTTTGGGTTTTGTTGGCTATGGTTATGTGGCTCACAGTCATTTTCAGGTGTACTTAAATTATTGTTAGCCATTTCAACCTAGGAATACTTCTGGCCACACAGTGCCAACTCACCTGACTTCATGTCGTGAAGACGAGAAACCAAGAAAATTGACTATAATATAAACATATTGAAAGTATCTGGGTAATAGAGAAGAAATAAGGTTTTAAATGTTCTACACCGGCAACTAGTCTGTAGAAAATTCTTCCAATCACTAGCTGTATAGAGTTGTAAACGTAGAATTATATTCTCATGCATGCCACTAAAAAAAGAATCTCTCTCTCTCTTTAAATACTCTCAATTATGCAATTTTTGTAATTATAAATGCACCATACATTTTTCTCTTTTATTTTTCCAATGAGAGCCATGAAAAATAGATTGGCCAGAATCCTTGTGTTTGTAGGGCACAAAATTGTAAGCAATCTTCTAAGCAGCAAGCGTATCTACGTGTGAGTTGAAGGTATTAAGCATGCTATGATATTGATTACACTTTAACACATTACCAATAACTAGTTAGGAAGCTGCAATAAATTTTTGTATGATCAAATAATTAATAATTCTAAAGTAAAAATTAAAGTATCTTCATTTTCTTTATAGCACATTATTTTGCAAAACATTTTTATTTGAAGACGTGAGAATAATGCAGCCAAAATACAGGGCAATTATAATACAAAGTTGTATTAAATAGTTGCTAAATAGAAAACATCATGTCATTATTTTGGATTGTATGATAATTTTGGTATTTGCCAGCTTTTAAAACACACAGTTTATAATGATTTATTTTCTTTACTCTGGATAAATGTTTACCTTTGTATCTGAATTTTGTACTTTCAATTTTGTGATCTTTTTCTTAAAATGGATATAAAAAATTATAAGTCCCATAAAACCTGGATCCATTCTTGGCAACTATTAGAACTTACCTCAACTTAAAGAGATTTCTCCTGTCAGTTTAGACGTCTTCTCACCCATCTTTTTCTGGTCTGCGCAGGAGATGTTATGCTCCAAATACATTTTTTAACTCTTGGCCATGTTTCAGTATTGGTTTTGCTTCACCTTTATTGCCTCTGTTATCATCTTGAGCAATTGTTATAAAACAATGAATAGACATAGATATTAAAATATAATTTTATGTACATATAACTGTCTAATGTTATATGCAATATTTGTATTATGGCAAATGACATTCTTTCTTACTATTTTCATGTATAATATAAATGCATAGGCAATACTTTTATAGCACTCATACCCAGAGATAAAAATCCTTAAAGATTTTTATAGGTACACAATTATTCCAATATATTAGGAATACCCCCCCCCCCATTTTTTAATATCATTGAAGTTGCAGGGAAATTTAGTAAACAGAAGAGAGAGAGAAATATATTTGGAAAGTCTAAATACTACTTTGTTAATTCTATCTAAATAGCTCTTTTTTTTCCATTATAGATTAGCCATTTTCTCTAGCAGCTAGAATGATCCTATCCACCCAAGTACAGTATCTTGTTTCCTTTAACAAGCCGACGGGAGGCACAAGGGCAGCATGTCACTCAGCTCTCTTTTCTAGTTTCCACAATAACTATCACCTTCTATTTTTCCTTGCTGTTTAATTATCATGCTTCCTCATTCAGCACATTCATAACATGGTACAGTGATCAAGTTTAGGGCTTATTTAATCTTGTAGTATGGATGCTGTGTGAAGAAAGAAGACCTTGATCTTATCAGTAACTCCATCCCAAATTACATTTAAGGGTTTTACCTCCTGAGAGGTTTCCAGGGGACAGCTAATTGAGGCATGTGGATTCTTGTTAGCCTCAAAGCGTGACCCTTTACTAACCCTTGCCTGTTTGAGTTAGACTTTCCAGTGACACTCATCTTGCTGTGTCTTTCTTAGGTGTTGGATTTTTTTGTCCACTAAATAAAATGCCCATATTAAAATGGGTCATAAATAAATTATTTCCAATAAACCTAAAAATCTGCCTAAAAATCTCAAGAATTCACTGATACTTTCCAAAAGGAATTGACCTAGGGCAGTCGTATATGTCATATCCTAGTACCAGGTCTAGGAGACACGTTTCTGATACTGTGGATGTAATCATCCATCCTTGTGCATTCCAGAGTTTACAATTTCTTCATGTTGGTAGGTTAATTAAATGTCTTCTATGGTAGGATGTTTTCTGTAATTGTTTGTGCCTAGAGAAGAACAATGGTCTATAGTGAGAGCTTTTATCAAGTAAAACCTAGAATTAAATGAAGTTGGTCTCCAATTCTGAAACAGGCTCTCAATTCCAAGAAGTTATAAAGCAGAAGTATAAAGCTTTGACAGATGCAATATACATTCAAACTACTTGTTCAATATGAAGAAACTGTATAGAAGAATCTTGGGAAAATAACTTTCCGGGATTTAAACTGTAGTTTGTCCTTTGTGTCTGTAATTAAATTATTATACAATTATCTTATGAAATTATTACGTTTCTGGTGAGTATATCTTTCCTCTTTATGTGACTTCATTTATGCGTTATATTATTTATCAAAAAGATTGGACACTGATATCTGTGATTAATTTGTTGCATAATTTTGACAAGTGGCACATAAAAATGTTTTTTTTAATGATTATAAGGACTAAAATATCAAGGATTCACAAACCTAAAAATAAAATTTGAAGGATGCTATGTTCCACTCACACAGAAGGTATTTTATAAATTATTTTAAGGGAAAACATCACTCTTGCACACTCACATAATAACAAATAAAAGAAATAGCACATGCATAGTACAGCTAAACTTATTTCATTCTTAATAGGGTTTAAGGACATTTGGATAATTAGTAAACACAAAGCTTTATCGTCAATTATGCTACAAGGTAGATGATTATTAAATGTCAAAAAAGCTACTCTGTGTTGAGTACCTGGGTTTGCCAGTTTAGGCTAGAATCCTTTGACTAATGAGTATGATGGAAATTGTCTGATACTCATTAGATACAAGAGAAAACACAACATATACGCTAGAAATTTCAGCACTCCCAGAGTAGCAATACGTAGCGATAGTTTAGCAATTTATTTTTCAGGCACATAAAGGTAGTGTTAGAAGCTCAGCAGTGTCTAATATAAACTTCAGATTTAATTTCAAATTGCAGATCACTCAATAATTTGAAGACTATTTCATAAAATAACATATGCAATGAAAACAATTGATCAACCCCTCCCATATATTAAGTATCCAATTTATAATCTTTTATAAAGTTTAAAAAATTCAGTTTTAACTTAAGCAATCTACTCATTGGCCCACAAAGTAGACATTTCTGATGCTCTAATAGATCTGTTAAAATGGACCTAATCAAATCGTCTCAGGAAACACAAAGACTGTAACACATCTGTAGAGTCAAAATGCAGTATCATTACCGAAAGGCAGAATACTGATTGCTGGTTTCCAGGGGATGGTAAGGAGGAAGGTGCGAGGAGAAACTGCTTCATGGCTGAGGCATTTTGCTTTTGGAGTGATGCAAAAACTTTGAAACTAAGCAGAGGTGTTGGTTGCACAACATTGGGAATGTACTAAATGCCACTGAATTGTTTACTTTGGCATGGTTAATTTTATGCTTTGTGAATTTCACCTCATTAAATTATTTCTAAAAATGCAGTCTCCATCAGATTCTCGTAGCACACCCAGAGTCAGCTGTCCTTTCTGTCAGTTTATGGCAAGCTGCCTCACACAATGCATATTTACTAAGTCCAACTGCATTCTTCCCCATTTCTTTCATTAGGCCAGAGAATTCTTTCTCATTTAAGAATTCCTATCACTTAATAAAGTTTTGTTATTAATAAAAGGAGGGTGTCAATAAAGGATAGATGAATGAATAAATGCTATTTTATGTTCATTTTACTAGTTTAAAACTCCAGGTATTTGTATTTACATATATATTCAAGATTTCTAAACAGATGCAAATTTCTTACAATAAAACAAGCAGAGAGAGAGAAAGAATAACATTTTCTATTATGTTTGCTGATTGTGTCTTATTTGAATTGAACTTCTTTTTTAATAGCCTTCTTTTTAGGGACAGGCACAGAAAGCCAAAATTTTGATAACAGCGTTCTATAGTCAGAATTTCCCAGTGCTGTGACCTTGTATAAGGTATCCAACTTTCAGTTTAGTTATCAATAAAAGATAATACTTGACTCCCAGGATTGGTATAAGTAAAAACAAATACATGCATGCATATACATATACCTAATTATAGACAGAATATGTTCCATTTAAAATTCTTACTTATTTTTAAAGGTAGAATAAGAAATTATGTTTTTTTCTCAAAAATATTCTGCTGTTGTTAGCTATTCTACTGTTAATACTTATTATAATGCAGTATAGAAAGCACAGCATTAGAACCGGATTTACTAAATTTTAAATCCAACTCTTCCTCTTAGGTTAATGACATTGGCCAATTCCCTCAAACTCACTGTGCCTCAATTTACCCATCATTAAAATGGACTATTACAGTATTTCTCTTATAAGACTATCTTTGTGATTAAATAAGATAAAATACTTGAAATGACACTCAACAAACATTAACTATTGCTTTTTTCTTTATAAACGTTATGGTTTTAACACAGTATCTGTGAATGTGATTTAAATATCTGGTTTTTTACTATTATAAATGAAACCAGCATGGTTGAGGCAATAGTCTTTAAAGAGTGTAGCTTCCCTGGTTTTACCAGTTCTGGTTTCCAGGATCTTGACTGCATTTCACTGATTGAGATTCATTCAGTCCAGGAAAGCAAATCAACCTAAAACAAGACACATGGTACCTGGAGGGTCCCTGTAACTCACTTCCCTTATGAACAACATATTAAAACAATTTGGGTACAAGTATACACAGAGAAATGAAGCTTTTATAATAAAATCCACATATGGGTAACAATAAATCACAAATTATGCGAGGAACTAGTTCAGAGGACTTCAACTCTTTCACAATTAAGTCTCATAAGGAAATACTGAAAATAACTGTGAATGTCATAAAGATAGGCTCTCTTGTCATCTGATCTAGATTTCTCCTTTTCTGTGTGGCTCACACTGTTTGGACTGGTGCCAGTCTGCTCAGAGATTTCTCTTTCTCTAGCTTCATCGCTGGTATTAAGTTTACTCACAAGTCATGTTTAAAACCATGCTCATCGATCTGTTTCAGAAGCCACGTGTTCCTGGGGAAGATGCCTGTTGCTCTATTTCTCTTCACACTGGAATCGGCCGATTCTTACTTGTGTTTCTCTCAGGCCCCACAGCAGTTTCACTCAATCTGCTCATTCTTTGTTTATTTCTTTTTTCTGTACAGCTCTCCTGTCCTCCGCTGCATCATGTTAATAATTCCGTTGTCCCTCTGCTTTTTTTGGCCTGGGACAGTATATCCCCCCAAATCTGTTCCCCAAACGTCTTAGCAGGGGGAAAAGTCCCCCATTGAGTAGAAATGTGGATATGACGATACCATTTATATGCAGCTGAACTACTTCCTTTCTTCTCCAGACGTGTTCTCATTGTCTTCTTCACCATCAAACTATTCCAGTTTACAGGATGATGTGTCTATCTCACTCCCCACATGGGGCAGGACACAGAGTAATAAATTTTATTCTTTTCTCTTTGAAGGTAATCTGAAGTAAATACCATCCACAAAATGTTTCTCAGATTTATCTCTTTACCCTGCTATTTTAGATGGAAAAAGAAAACATAGTCTACTCTATTGTTGTTTTTATAAGCATCTCAGATACATATAACACAAAAGTAGCTTTTATGTCATTCATAGAAACTTTTTTCTGTTCTCTACACCATGTAGCCCACTGACTATTTAATAGTAGTAATGTTACACTGTTACGTGAAAAGCTCTGGTCAAACTGAGAGCAGCCTGCTTCCTTGTTTTGTATTAGCTTTCATTATTTCCTTTACTTATAAAGTCTACGTGCTTTACCTAATTGTATATATTTTGTATCAATTTTCTCAGCACTTTTATCATGAATAAAAACAGAACATACTGTAGAACATAAATTAAAAATATTAAGTAAGGAGAAGACATTTCACAATGAAGGTATTTAGCATTTTTGTCTAAAGGGTAAAAAAGAGTATACTTTAATTTAAAAAAAATATGGTAGGATAATTCCACAATGAATGAATGACCCAAGCAATTTATTTGAAGTCTTATTTCCCACTTTCTGCCACTGAGTATCTGCAGTTCTCTATTTCTAAGGCTTCCTGAGCTGTGCCTCTGACATTGTGGTAGGACCATTTCCAATTATACGGACAGAGACAGTCTGTTGCGATGAATTCGTTGTCATTGCTTAGCAGCTATTTAAAACCCAAACAAACAAGAGACCTACTCATGTGTAATTAAAGCCAAGAATGTGTAAATCCATTCTCAGGGAAGTTAGTTATTCCATTATTTTTTTAAACAGGTGTGACTACAAAAATAGTTGACGAGGGCAAGTATCGTAGTCAATAAATTTAAAAAATGACAGAGTCAGGCACCATTTTGAAATTACTAGTTAATTAATAGATTTAGATAGTGAGCACCCCAGGCTGCTAATGTCAAAGAGAGACACCTGGATGCTTGTGTGTCTATTAATGGAATACACAGTACCTATTTTAAAGTATTTTTGCCAAAACTCGACAGGTAGGAAATAGGCTGAGAGTGATACTCAGCTGCGAACGCGTTATCCTGTGAGAGTAGGAAGTGTGCCTCCAAAGTTGGCTAAGAGGCTGGTGGGTTATCACCAGCACCATGAGCTGCACCCACAAGCCAGAGTTTGGGGCTGCTTTCAGGAGCTCAGAGGGTAGAACATCAAGTCACATGTTACTTTCAGGCCTTGAAACCTAATAAAATTTGTTCCACTGGATTTGGGACCAGTAACTCCTTTATTCATTCCATTTTATCCCTATTAGAATGGACATACCTATCTTATGCCTGCCTCACCATTGTGTTTGAAAAGCAGATAACATCTTTTCTAGTTTTGGGGCTGACAGACAGGGAGGAATTTGCTTCTGGATGGATTAGAACCAGAGTCTCACCCATACCTGATTTACAGGCTTTGGATGATGAAATTTGCAATGTTTTGAGTTGATGATACATGAGATTTTGAACCTAGAGCTAATGTTGGAATGGATCAAGATTTGGGGAGATTTGGGATTAGGGTAAGTATATTTTGCATGTGGAATTAGTGGGCTGTAGAGGTCTTTTCCAAATGATGCTACACTTAGCAACTAGGCAAAGGTTCCTGAAGGAATAAAAAACTTGTAGTTTCTGCTCACCCCCTGACCAGTTTTCTCTACACTGGGAATCATTTCAGTAGAAAAAGTGATATGATTACTGTTCTTTATTTCAACTAAAAGTTATCAGTGACACAATCTTGGTTACGGAAGGTTGTCAGTCCAGTCTCAACTCATTGTCCAGGTTTGTTATGAGTGACAAAATTGGCCAGTGCGTGCTTTTTTGCAGGTCAGTAAGATGTCTGTAATCACTAGCATATCCTTCTGAACCTGAATTAACACCTTGAGTCAAATGGAAAATCGATACAGATACTTGAGTAGAAAGTCACTTGGCATTCTTAGGTAGATCTTAATGGTTTAAAGGTTGCTTAGTTGGTTGAGTCTAGGAACCACAGGGAGGGTGGAGGAAGTCAATACTGAAGACTGACATTGTCCTACTTCTTGAAGTCCAGGTGATAGTAGCCTTAATTGCATGTGTTATGTGACAACTTGGATGCATTTGTTCCCCGCCCATTAGCCAGAATAATCAGAGTAACCAATTAAGGGGGGCATTCCTACAAAAATTTCTGGAAACTACAATAGTATAGAAAAAAAAGGGTGACTCTGTTTTCATTGCTGATACCATTGATTTCATCAGCTTCAGCCCCATGACTGTTGACTGGAGCTATAGAATTTCCTGTCCCATTGCCGTGAGATAACACTCCTTCTTCTCGTCTAAAGGAGATTCACTAGGAGGGCATTTTTGTTTGCTTGCTTGTTTGTTTTTAACCCCTCTTGTAGCCACTTAGCCTGCAGACATGCACTACCTATCAGAGTAGTGGGAGACACTAGCTTCTCTCCCTTACCCACCACTTGGATGAAAGCATGTGTGACCAGATTCGGGGAATCTTCCTATATCCCACGACATCAGATTTCATATCTTGATCTACAAGGTCCTCATCCTTTCTCTTCCAGATCTGTTCCTGACATCACTGCATTCACCCCACCAAAAAACTATTGAGAATCTGTGAAGGGTTTGAGATTTTATCCTACTTGCAAGCTAAAAACTAGCCTGCCACTACTGCATGGATGTTGGCAGAAGACGTGAGATTCCTGGGTCATATATATAGGATATTGTTTCTCTGTCACAGAGAACAGTCCAAGTGCCCCAGGGACAATTCAGGAAAACCCAGGTGGGTGCTGTACATGTAGCGTTTTCACCACAGCTGAGGAATCATGAGCTTAGGAACCCAAATATTTTATAATAGAACTGAACTTAGTCCCAAGTGGAGGCGTTCTCTTTCTTATAGTGGGCAGTAAACAAAACTGCCCTTTTCTCTGGAAGGACGCACTTTTGTTTCCATATTCCAAGGCTATTTCCTTTACAAACATACTTAAAAAGCTCTTTTAGAACAAGGGCTGTCATTGCTTCTGCATGCAGGAAATGTAGAAATCTGAGAGATCTGTGGAAATAAGTCTTCCAACAGATTTCCAGCATGCGCTTGGTCCTTAGAAATTTCACCAAAGAGGTAGTTTGCTGAATTTCCAGAGGGTTTATCTCCCATCCTCTGAAGCCCGGCTGTGTTGCCAGGCCCTTCAATATGCTTGCAGTCTTTAGTTCACACCAGTGAACTAGTTCATGACCAACCTTTAGTTCACTGACCATGGAACAGGGTGATATTCTGGGAGATATGCAAGCAGTCCAGACATATTTGGATTATATTGTGACAGATGGCAGGAGATATTGCCTACCCTTAAGACAACTGTAAGTGAATATTTCTGTGAATGTGATCTGTTTCCAATCCAATTTTCTGTTGAGAATAGAAAGTGATGCAGTCACTACATCAATGCTGCATGCTGTGTAACAGGTTTGCTAACACGCTTCTGCAGTAAGGACCACCTTAGACACAACGGCTGAAATCAGGCATGCTACTTGTTAAGTCTGCAGTAAACGACAGTCCTTCTCCACAGCTGATCTGGTTTCTGTGTGGCCAGTCTTGTGAACCAAAAGGAGACATGCTAGGAGCCAGCATGAGGGCTGAATGCAGGTCTTTAACGGCAGTGTTCATCTCTGCCATTTCTCTGGGATTGTCTTTGGTTTATTATCTTGACCAGAATGGGGAGAGGGGCAGTTTTAGAGGTTTGCATTTGGCTTTGTTCACTACACCAGCACCAAGGACAAGGACCCAATGTACGTGTTTTTCCCAACTGCCAAGGATAGCAATTCCAGTCTACTTTCAGGGACATGGGAAATGACCTCTGGGTTCTCTTTCTCACCCACTGGGTGAACCGTGATCTGGACATTAGCCAGGACTCTATTTATTACCCAATCCATGAAAACTCTTTCTCTCTTTCTCATGAAAACGGGGCCATGGTGACGTTTTGGGTCTCCAGATATCAACACCAACTTAGAGCCTGTGTAGCATCACCTGAGTAAATGGTTTACTGATCTGTGCCTCTAAATAGCAATTCCCAGCCTCTTTTCAGCTATGAGAAGACATTTCCACTGTAGGAGATGAAGGCCTCTTTGTCAGCTACCAGAGGCCTTCTGGCTCTCATGCTTAGCCATGAGCAGGTTTTTAACCACTTTATTCTCTCATTATCTCTCTGCAAAGTGTCAAAACAATTCTTTAGTAACCAGCTAACTCCTGTGTTTCCAGAGGCATGATTCTTTCTGTATATTTCAAATACCTGGATCATTGCACCTGAGATAGTTCTCTCCAGGTGGGCATTTCAGTAGGTCATCAGTAGCGAAACCTTTAGCAATCGGGTCACTGCCTTGTGCCAGGGATCACCTGTGTCCCGGTACTATTCAGGGTAGTGTTGTCGCAGCCCTCTAGGTGAGGAGTAAGCCAGTCCTGAGTTCTCTTTCTGTCTGTATCCTTGGACTCTTCCTAGTACTGCTTGGGTTAGTTCTGGTTCTCTGTTAGGCAGGCACCAAGATGTACAAGAGATTTACTGGGGGAAAGGACTGTGGGAGAAAAAGGGGAGGGACCTGAGTGGGGTGGTGGGGCCTTCAGAGTAGGATGCTGGTCCTGAATGAGCCAAAGGAGGATAGGCAGAGTGTCAGATTACAACCCATTTCAAAGGAACATTTGTCCAGGCAGATGAGTGATCCTCCAGCCGATGTCACCTACCAGAGGAGTCCCACCTCAAGCCTGCTTTAGTATCCTTGCTGTTTTCTGCTTTTGCCTGAAAAGTTTCTGTGGAAAGTGTGGCCTGCGCATGAATGTGGTGGTGGAATCCCCGCATAGCAGCTGGGGCCATGTCAATCATGCTTCCTACAGCAGGAGAGTTGAGTGGCATATTTCCATGGCCTGTCTTCTACGAGCCATATAAAGTATTACATCTCAGGATGGGGCTGTCTAGTAGAAAGAAGAAGGGAAATAATTTGCAAACTCCCATCTAATAGACAGATTCTCTCTGTGGGTGTCAACACCCTACACTTTTGGGCTGGACTTGTGTGGGTTCTGGTTGGGAGAACCCCATACCCTGCAACACAGGATATGAGTATCTGGAGGAACTGAGGATGTTGAAGCACACTTGAGCAGCAACAGAGCAACGCGAGTGTGGTGTGAGCCTGAGACAAGGGGCTGTTGCTTTCTGCTAGTGCAAAACTAGTCAGTACAGAGGAGGCTGGGCAGAGCACATGAGAAGGTGGTTACTCTGAAGCTGGGACAGGGGATGCTAAGAGGGTCAGCAACAGTGCAGTAGCCAGTTGAATTACAGAAGCTGAATTCCTTGGAAATGGAACACTGAATTGTATAGAATAGTTAAGGTTTTTCCCTGGAATCTAATGTTTTATTTCCTCCCATTCTAAATCACCTACACCATAGCTGTTATAACATATGCATCTTAACCAAATTAAGTATATTCCTCAGAGGATCGAACCTGAGATTAATCGTATCACTCGGTTTCTTTTTAATAAGCAAGCTCAAACATGGAAAAGATCCCAAATTCATTAGAAGAGTTTTGAGTTTGGACTTGTGCAACAACCCCCCTAAGGTTTACTTTGAAAACTATCTAATCCTTCCAATTTAGTTGTGAATGAAGAGTGACCCACATCAATTTTTTTTTTTTTTTTTTTTTCTAATAGGAGGTAGTAGGAATAGAACAGCATGCTCAGCCTGAAGATAGCAGCCTGGTTTGTCTGAATGTATTTATAGCTGGTATATTATCTTTTTGCTCTCTCTGCTCAAGAGATTAGGGAGCAATGTATTTGAAGGAGAAAAAGTAGAACTACCCTGGGAAGTAAAACTATTAAGAGCAATGGACTTTCCCACCATGAAGCTGCACAAAAGACATACATGTTGAGACCGATCAAATGTGCCTTTAACTTCTGCACGGGGGGTAGCAGGCTGACGGAGAAACAACACAGGCAGTTCACCAAGTAGCCTGAGGCCAAGGTCAAGCTATCACGAATGCAGTGGCAGAGCTTACACTAGTCCCAGTCATTTTCACACCGCAGGTGGAATGAGGTCTAAGAGACGAAAAGATTAGAAAAAGAAATTTAGGAAAAGCAAGCACTCTTACATTCTGCTAAACACCATTTGCTTCCTGGATTTTAAGAGTGTCCTGTACATCTTGGCACCCATGATCACAAATTTATACTTATAATGCAGATGCCTATCTCTTCGTCAATGCCACGTCTCCCTCATACTTAAAAGCCTGCATTTCTGAATCTCCTGTCATCAGTCTGTGCTGTATTGGATTTTTCCATGTTGCTGGTCAACCCCTCAGTTCTTGTAGATTTTAGCCCTGATCCATCACCATTCTTTCTGTCCTCCTCCTGTCTCAGCTCTGTTTGATTTTGTTATTTGTAGAAATCAGCTTCCCGCAGCTCATTTTCTTAATTCTTTAATTTTTTCTCCTCCGATGCCCTTTGCTGTACTGCCTCAGCTATTTATTCCTATATGCTCACCTTGAACCCCCAAAACTGCGGTTTCCCCCTACAATCTGCTTCAAGCATCACACTCTAGGGTCAAACGCCCATTGCCAATCCCTCCTCTATCTCATTCGCTCCCTCTTACTCTGTCTTTGAAAATCACTAAACCCAATCAGCACCTATGATCCACTTACCCCTTGTTGTCTGATAACACTTCAGATCCTCACTTGCAATTAGCATACAGTATATAATTTATATTTAGCAAACAGTATATAATTGATTTCCAGTTCTTAATTTTAGTCCTTGATTATTACCCTTAAATATTGGGAAATACCCCATTCCAGACTGGCGATGATCTGTCCCTCCAAAAAATGTCATCTAGGCTCTAATTTTTGAATGAGAGAAAATCATATGCTTTTGGGGGAAAAAAAAATAGCTGTTAAATTCAATTGGCTCGATGCAAAGAAGCTGCCCTCAGCTGTCAAGTGCAGATTAAATAAGTGAAAAGGAAAATGACTCTACTCTTTCCAGACCCCTTATAAAACGGCTTCTGTGATCTACCCCATTAACTCTTCTTATAACTAACTGTTAAATCTTAATGTCTACTCAGCACTGTGGAGGCACAGCTGCAATGGTTTGATTGATATCATTTCTGAGAACGAAAGCATTGAAAAATGTATTATTCCAAATTACTTCTCTGCAAATATCCACCTAAATCGAGCACCGGAGCTGCCATTTTCGGAGTATGAGCTGCGGTTACCGCTGCTGATGCGGAGAGCGCCTCTGTGGCAACATGGTATTAGCTCCAAATTTATGCTCGCGCAGGAAGGGACCCAACATTCAGTTTCAGTGAATTGTTACCAGAAGAGTCGTGGGGGAGCTCAGGAATAGCCGTGATGGTAATGGATGTGAATCTATTACGAGTGATCGCTGAACCTCGGGAATCAAAGGGCTGCCTCGGGGACCATCGGTGTTCTCGGTAGGAGTACACATTTTAGGGATATAAGTTCTGTTCTAACACACTTTCGGGAAAAACACAAGTCTTTGTATCTCGCATATTATTCTTCCGTGGAGCTGCTTTATGCCTGCCAAAAAATCTCAGCTAGAAATTCCTCATGTGCTAAATGCGTTAATCTCTGAGCTTTCTTCCAGCCTTAAAATTCTGCAACTGTGTGGCAGCTCGTACTGAAAATGTACACATGGTTATAGTTTGTTCCCTAAAATAAAAATGGAACAAAACAGATGAAGATCCAGGTGCCACATGAAAAGCAAAATGACTAACTGTGTCAACATGAGGTACACTGTGTCCTCATTGCTCAATTACAAGGCGCGTTTGATGGAGTAACTTGCTGCCTGCTTCTCCGTGTGCACAGAAATCCATGCGTCCTGTGTGTGGAAAAGTTAACGTCACCCCAGAAAATTAAAAGCATGCTAGCCAAAGTTGTGAAGTCTGATGAATTATATTATTACGTTTTCTCAAGTATTCCTTGATAAATATTACCTCTATTCATTGAAGATTGTCCCAAAGTTATAGCTACTTGATATTAAAGGAGGTAAGTTGAGTGCAAGTAAACCACAGCATTTTCTATCAGTAAATTGGAATCTGATGTGCCCTGATGGGAGTGTTTTTCATGCATAACGGTATACAATCCAGGAACTAACAACAGACATAGATCTTTGGGGAAAAATTAGAAGGTAAGAATTTTTAAATGACTTTTATACATGTTGGGTGCATAAATCTTTGATGGTAGACTTTCTATTCACTGAGAGAACAAATGAATTTAATGAAGAAGTAAATTAAGAAGTTGGATGTGTATTGCAAACATGACAAGATGTTCAAGTAAATATTTAAAACATAGATATAATTGCTTTCATGTTTGCTTTTAATTAAAAAAGAAAATATAAAGGCAAACTGTTTACAGTAGCTCTGTACACCTGCATCAAGTCACATCAGCACAAGTAAAAATGATGGCTTAACTGCACAGATATCTTAGGTATGTGACTTGGTTTATGTGACAGACTGATGCTAAATCTAGCTTTTTCCCATTGGTTCGAGTTTCTCTTTCCCAAATAAAAATTAATTTTAGTCAGTTAAATATTATTTAGAGATCTTAATATCCAAATTTAACTCCCCTCTGGAAGAGAGCTGCTGTCAGGGGCACTGGGAGGCTGCAGGAAGAGAGAGGGTACAGGCAGTGTCTGAACTCTGAGTGCTGAAAGGCGAGGACATTCCAAAACAAGATGGGAAGCTGAGGGCCATGTGACTTTACCAAGCTGATTTTAGTTCAAGGGCCTGTCATGCCCATGGTTTGAAATGTTTTTCCTGTTTAGAAACACAAAGATTATTAGTAGACGTTCTTCCTCAGGACAGATAGAAGCCTCTTGGATAGAATAACACTGAATTATCAAGAATGGGTCTCCTCTCTCAAATTTGGCAGGACCAGAGGTGTGTGGACTAAAACGTGCAGCTGTTAGAGCAGGCAGGTAGCTAGAAATGAGCAGAGAAAGGGGCTCACAGGCCAAATGGTGGGAACTGGGCAGAAAGGAGGGGCACAGGCCAAAGGCAGAAAACCATACATCATGTAAACACCAGGGGTCCCTGGGCAGAGAAGGAAAAGCAGGAACCTCTGGGCCAATAAGTGGTCACACATTTTGGGGTGATGAGCAGCCCAGGCCAACAAAGTAAGGTGGGAAAAGGCAGGAATTTCCAGTGTCTGAAGGTAACCTTTTGCTCATTATGCCCTCATTTCAATACTATTAGCCTTGCAGATTAGAAGTACCCATCATGCACCGACGCCATGACACTTCTCAACCAGACTAAATAAGGACAGAAATCCCTCCTCCCTTTGGGAAGGTGGAGTAGGGATGAAAATCAGGGCATACGACCCCAAACCCTTCCCTCCTCAATGAATATTCCGCCCATTCATTTTTACACCCTATGTAACCAACTTGCCAAAGAAACTCAGGGCAGCTCACCTGAGTCTGCTGGCTCTCCTCTTGAAAGTGTACTATCCATCCCTTAATAAATCCTCACTTTACTTTCTTAGCTTCTGCATCTTGTCTCTGAACTCTTTCTGGGACAGGACAAGAACCTGGGCATCAGTTACATCTACTGGCATCATAGCCTCACGTCCGGTAGGAAACCTGGGGTAAATAAAGAGTTACACCTAGATAAGTATGCTCTGCTCCTGTTGTAAATGTCTGTCTGGTCACCTTACACAAAGGGTCTTCTGTACTATCACCCAAATAAACAGCAGTGGTGACAGTCAGGGACAAAGAGAGAGAGAGAGAAATAGATCTTCACATCAATATATCCCCTACCTGAAATGCCCCACCATTTCCTTTCTGATGGAAATTGATGATTAGACCCAAATTTGTTCAGAACCATCTTCCCTATGGGAAGATTTATGTCAGAATAAAGTTATCAATCTTCTCTACAAATAAATTGTTTGGCCAATCTGAAAAGAAAGGAGATTCCTGATCCATTGGAATCCGAGAGAGGAGAGTGGAGACGGAGAAGATCTAAACATTCATGCTGGGTGTATAACTCTAAAATAGAATTAAGAAAATATAAATATTTCTAGGAAGCAAATACTTCACACACAATGCAAATGTCTTATATCGACATCTGGTTTGAGACCAATTGCCTGCCTTATACTATACCAACTAACACAAAAGCAAATCATGCCAGTCTAAATATGCTGACAACTTAACCAGTTTACTCTGCAAAGCTACACATTCTGGAGAGGGGGGTTTCTTTGTTTAAAGAATTTTCAAACTACAGAGAAAAGCCTTACCAGTTACTAAAGTTAACCATTCTATTTATTCTTTTATATGTAAGTAGAAAACACTTGAATATCATTAGCTACACAAAAGGAAACAGTCAAAATGAACAACAGATAGAGAAAACCAATAATTACAGGCAAAAAAGAAATATTCACACTGTGCATAAAATTGACTCAAAGTGTATGATGGATGGAAGTGTTAAATGAAAAGAAATAAAACTGCAGTAAAATGTATGAGAAAATATTTGCCAACTGAGGACAAAAAGTTTTTCTTTGAAAGATTCCAACAGCTTGCAGCATAGAAAATGATAAATGCATCAAAAATTAGAATTCACTAGTAAGTTAGAATTCATCAACCTTTTAATAAATTAGAATTCATTGAGTATTTTCCATTCCAAAGACATTGTTAAGAAATCCAAAATGCAGATGATAGGCTAGGGAAAGATTTTCTGTCCAAGACATCTTGGACAAATCACCTGTGTCCGAGAAAAATAATGACCTATTAGAACTCAGGAATAAAGACAAATAAATAAATGATATATGGGCAGAAAATTTTAAAGACATCACTCAAAAATCATATGCAAACAGACAACAAACAACACATGGAAAAAATGCTAAACTTCATTAGTCATCAGGGAAAAGAAAATTAATATCATTAGAATATACTTCTATACACCCATTAGGTTAGCTAAAGTTGGAAAGTCTGATCATATCAAGTATTGTAAAGGATGTAGATAAGCTAGAATTTACATTTACTGCTGGTGAGAATGCAAAATGGCATAACCAGTTTTGAAATCAGTTTGGCAGTCTTTTAAAACAATAGACTTAGCCCCACAATCAAGTCAGTGCACTCTTAGTTATCCAAAAGAAATGAAAACATAATTCACAAAAAAGAATTGTACAGGAATGTTCATATTAACATTATCTGTAATAGCTAAAAATGATAAAGAACCCAAGTGTCTATCAACAGTTAAATGAAAAAGCAAATTATGATGTATTCATGAAATAGGGGGCTTTACAACAATAAAAAGAAGCAAACTGTTGATATGTACAACAGATTACTTGCAAAATCATAGACTTTGTAGGTTACTTGAAAAATCATTATCTTGAGTGAAAGGAGTCAGGCAAATAGTTGATTCTATATAATTCCTTTTAAATACAAATCTAAATCATGCAAATGAATCACATTGACAAATTCAACTCAGTGATTGTAAGGGAGCAGGTAGGAAATGAGAATTTGTAAGAATAAGGAGGAATCTGTTTTGTGGGCGATGGAAATGTTCTTATTTTTTCTTTTTTTTTTTTTTTTTGATAGAAATGTTTTTTTATCTTGTTTATGGTGACAGGTTCAGAGATGTACCAATATGTCAAAACTGATCAAATTGTACAATTGAAATATTTGTAGTTTATTTTACTTATTCCTCAATAAAATTTAAAAATATCAATCCAAGCATGTATTATAAAAGAGGAAAACACGGGACTCAGGAGCTCAGGTTGAACAAGGGGAATGTGAAGAAAAAGAAGAGATTAATGACTATACTTCAATAAAAAAAAATAAAGAAAGAAGAGATTTTAGAGTCCACTTCTGAAATATGTAAGCTGCCAAAATTGACAAGTGAAGCACATAAGGATATAATTATTTGATCATAAAAGAATTAAGAACTAGCATTTACTGTGGGCTTACTATGTACCAAGCATGAGTCCAGTACTTTACAGACACGATATGGGCAACTTCAATCTGCAGCATCCTAGCCTTCTCTCTCAGAACTGATGCATCCTTGCAACAGCTGGGGCACAGGGTGCTCCTTCCCTTGGCAGCCCATTACCACCTTAACATTTGGGGAGTTTTTTCCTGGAAACTCAGACCCTAGGCATTCTCTGTACCTATTAATAAATCCTTTTCTGCCTACCCAGCTAAAATATATTTATGGTGCAATTACGAAAACCAATAGATATGTTGACTTATCTGATAAAAACCACAATTATTGTTCAGTTTGATGAAGAGAAGACTGCATCACATCACATCATAAAACATTCACAATTAGATAAGATATTATATGGGCATGGGGGTTGAATCCAGTTTGTTTACCTCCAATTAAATCCAAAATTTTAATGATGTGTTCTGCATATGTTACAAGAAGAGAAATTACAGTTAGAGACTCTTAAAAATGTTTGTATAATATAATGTAAAGCAAAAATATTTTATATTCTATTATGAGCCAGTGAGAGTATACTTACAGCATTTATTTTCATGACTGTATCTTACAAACACATATAAATGTAGAAAATCAAAGAATTATTTTTATAAACAGCTAAAATATGAATCCAATTACTATATGATTCTAAGTGCTATATAAGAATTTATCAAGTTAAAATAATGTATATTTTTAAAATTTAATCTTCAGAGAATAATAGAAATACAATTTCTAAACATGTACAAGTAGGAATATGAAAAAAACTCAACAAAAAATATCTACCATTAGCAATATTTATTTTCATATTTATAATACATTAACAAATATGCATTACCTCAAAGGTAATGGTAGACTCTTGTCATTGACAATGAAAATAGACTTCATTTAAATAACCTGCAATATGATAAAATATAATCAACTGCTTTTGTTTTTACAATGTTTCTAAGAATATCAGATATATTTTGACCGAGTAGGTTGTATGTCCTTAATTAAATAAGGAATTTTAGATATTTTTCTAAGTACTGTAATACATATTTCATTAATATATTTTTAGCCTTAGTTTTTAACATTTTTAATATTATAAGTTGTACATTTAGGGTAGAATGAGCAAAACATGATCTGTGTTTTTCCAAAATCTTTTTTATTTGTTTACATAACATACATGTCATTCCAACTTTGACCATAATTATTACTGAGATGCTTTGGACATTTAATTTTGTGAAGTTTTTGGCATTCAGTTTATACAGAACTTCTATCATCTGTCTATCTGTCTAATCTATTATTAGCCTATGTAAATAAAAAGGAGAAAATAATGTGTACTTACAAAATACAGTAACCTTTTTGCAAACGTTTATTCCCAGGACTTTAGTCAAAATTGTTAAAAATGTTTGTGTGTGTCTTTGTGTGTATGTGTGTGTGTGTGTGTGTATGATCTGTTCTTAGTCTTTTGATATAGCCTACATTTGTTAGAAAAGTCTTATGAGTTAAGTTAATTTAAAATTATGACCAGCTCCCTGAATTTATATTTCCTGATATATCCTTATTAATAAGTTATGAAGCTGTATGTCTTCAGTCTTCACTTCATTAAAGCCAGAACCCAATGCCATATCTCATATTTATAACTATCTGTTTAGTAATCATGATCAATTCACATACACAGGTATCATGGCAGCTTAGAAAATAGCTTTAGATGAGTGATCTTTAAGATTTAGAAATAGCAAATGAAACTATATTTTCAACCCATAAAACACAGACTACATTTTGGTTTGAAATTATCTTATAGTTAGAAGTCTTACCAGTGTGTATTTGTTTTGACAAATTCAAATTTATGATTTAAAAATCTGGAATACACAAAGTAAAATAAAAAAACAAAAGTAAAACCTTGACATATTTCCTGACAGCTTTTATTTCAGGCGTTAAATACCATCACTTTTACATTTCTCTAAATATATAATTGAAAAGAAAATACTCATAGCATTTGGCTTACATTTCTATGATTTTCCTCCTGGCTAAAATTTGGTATTGATGGCTATACACATTAGATGGGAAAATTTAATGTAATAGGAAAGATTGATAATTTATATACTATAATCATTAGAACTTCATAAAGTAATGGAATGAAACTGGGAATCCAAAAGTGAATGTTATACTTTCTCCCTTTTTTTTAATCTCTTGATGTTTGAGTTTATGTTCCTGAAATTTAAGTAATACTGTTCTTTCTGTGCCTTAAACTACTAATGAGAATCAGTCAGAAAATAAATGTGAACTCTTTCTAGGAACTAATTTATAAATGTGAGATATAATACAGTTCCAGACATTTAGTAAAAGAATGTCAGCATATAGTTTATCATTTCTTCAGCGTTGTGCAAAGCAGAATTTTTCCTGTTATCATAGGGTGAACACACTCAAATCTAATTGTCAATAAACATGATGGTAATTATGTTTTATTCCTTATGCATCAGGCCTTTGCTTTACTTTACAAATACAATTTTTTTCATTCTCATATCAGCTCTTCAATATGAGCATAGTTTTTTTTATTGTGTTTCCATTTTCATGGTCTTAAAAGTTATAGAGAAATTAATTTGCCTTATGTTTCTTTTTACTGTAGTAAAATACACATAACATAAAATTGACCATTTTAGCCATTTTTAAACATACATTTTCATGGTACTAAATACATTCACATTGTTGTGCAACCATCACTATCATCCATCTCCATAATTCTTTTCATTTTGTAAGCTGAAACTCTAAACAATAACTCCTCTGGCAACCACCACGCCACTTTCTTATTTCATGATTTTGACTAGTCTTAGTTCTTCAGTAAGTTGAATCATACAGTATTTGTCCTTTTGTGATTGACTTATTTCACTTGGCATTATTTCTTCAAGGTTCATCCAGAGTGCAACATATTGCAGAACTCCCTTCCTTTTTAAGGCTGAATAATATTCCATCATATGTATATACCACATTTTCCTCATGCACTCATCTATTCATTGGCACTTCAGTTGTTTCCATGTTTTAACTGTTTGAAAAATGCTGCAATGAACATGAGGATACAGATGTCTCTTCTAGATAATGATTTCATTTCCTTTGGATATATGTGAAGAAGTGGGATTGCTGGATCATATGGTAGCTCTATTTTTAATTTTTGAGAAACCCCCACATTGTTTTCATAATGGTTCTACCAATTCACATTCCCACAAGGTGCAAAGGTCCCTTTCCTCCATATCCTCACTAGCAGTTGTTAGCTCTAGCCTTTTAGATAACTGCCAATTTAACAGGTGTGAGGTGATAACCTCATTGTGGTTTGATTTGCATTTCCCTGATAATGGTGATGTTGAGCACTTTTTTATGGCCATTTGCATGTCTTCTTTGGAAAAGTGTCTATTCAAGCCCTGTGCCCTTTTTAAAAATCTGACTTTAGTTGTATGAGACTCATATCTGCTAACCTCTTATCAGATAATATGGTTTGCTAATATTTTATCTCATTTCATAGATTGCTTCTTCAGTTTGTTGATTTTTGTTGTTGTTGTGTAGAAATTTATCAGTTTGATGTTGTCTCACTTGTTGATTTTTGCTTTTGTTGCCTGGGCATTGATGTCATATTCAGAAAATCATTGCCAAGACAAATGTCTAGGATCTTTTTCCCTATGTTTTCTTCTAGGAGTTTTACAGTTTCAGGCCTTACAATTAAGTCCTTAATCCATTTTGAGTCAACTTTTGTGAGTGTGTAAGATAGGGGTCTAAATTCATTCTTTTGCATGTGAAATACAGTTTTCCCAACACCATTTACTTTCCCTTTTGAGTATTCTTGGCTCCTTTGTAAGATATTAGTTGACCATATGTGTATGGGTTCATTTCTGGGTTCTCTATTCTGTTCCATTGATCTATGTGTCTGTTTTTATGCCAATCCATACTGTTTTATTGTAACAGATTAGTAATATAGTTTGAAATCAGAAGTATTATGCCTCCATCTTTGTTCTTTCTCAAGATTGCTTTGGTTATTCAGGCTCTTTTGTGATTTCATATGAACTTTAAGATTTTTTTCCATGAAAAATAAAAATACCATTGGAATTTTGATAGGGTTGGCATTGAATCTATACAAGACTTTGGGTGGTGTGAATACTGTAACAAGTTAACTCTTCTGCTCTACCAACATGGAATATCTTTCCATTTATTTGCCTCTTGTCCTATTTCTTTTATGAGTGTATTAATAGTTTTCAGTGTAGAGATCTTTCACTTCCTTCATTAAATTTATTGCTAAGAAGTTTATTGTTTTTGGTGTTATTGTAAATGGGATTTGCTTTTTTTATTTGTTTTCCAAATACTTCATTGTTAGCATATAGAAATACAGCAGATTTTTGCACATTGATTTTGTATCCTGAAACTTTACTAAATTCATTTATTAGTTCTAACAGGCTTTGTTGGTGGAATCGTTAGGCTTTTCTATACATGTAAGATCATGTCATCTGCAGAGACAGTTTCACTTGTTCCTTTCTGATTTGGATATCCTTCATTTATTTTCCTTGCCTAATTACTCCTACAGGTACCTACAGTACTATGTTGAAAAGAACTGATGATCAAAAGTACCCTTGTCTTATCCTGGGTCTTAGAGGAAAATCTTTCAGGCTTTCACCAATTGAGTCTGATGTTAGCTATGGATTTGTCTTAAATGGCCTTTCTTATGTTTAGGTACATTCCTTCTATACCCACTTTGTTGTGAGTTTTTATTATTTGAGGATGTTGAATTTTATCAAACGATTTTTAAACATCTATTGAGATGGTCACATGGTTTTTGTGCTTCATTGTGTTAAAGTGGTGTCACATTTATTGATTACTGATGGTGAAATTTCCTTTTAACCCAGGGATAAAGCCTACTTGATTACGATCTATGATCCTTTTAATGTGCTGTTAAATATAGTTTGCTGGTATTTTGTAGAGAATTTTTACATCTGTATTCATCAGGGATTTGGGGCTGTAATTTTCTTTTCTTGTAGTGTCCTTTTCTGGCTTATGTTATGAGGGTAATGCTGGTCTCAATTTGGGAGTGTTTCCTTCTTTTCAAATTTTTGGAAGAGTTTGAAAAAGATTCACATTAATTCTTCTTAAATGTTTGGTAGAATTCACCCATAAAGTTGTCTGGTCCTGGGGTTTTATGTGTTGGGAAATTTTTGATTATTGATTCAATCTCCTAACTAGTAATTGGTCAGTTCAGATTTTTCTATTTCTTCATGATTCAGTCTTGATTGGTTGTATGATTTCTGGTAATTTGTCCATTTCTTCTAGGTTGTCCAGTTTTTTGGTGTATAATTATTCATAGTAGTCTCTTCATTCTTTGTTTTTCTGTGATAACAGTTGGAATGTATCCTCTTTCAATCATAATTTCTTGTTATTATTTAAGTCTTTTTTTTTTCTTGGTAAGTCTAGCTAAAGGCTTATCTATTTTATTTATCTTTTCAAAAAAACACAGTTTTTGGTTTTACTAATTTTTTTCTATTGTCTTTTTAGCTTCTATTTCATTTTTTTCCACTCTGAACTTTATTATTTCCTTTGTTCTGCTAACCTCAGACTTTGTTCTTTTTTTCTAGTAACTTGATATATAAAGTTAGGTAGTTTATTTGTGATTTTTCTATCTTCTTAATGTAGGCATTTATTGCTATAAACTTTCCTCTTATAACTGCTTTTGCTGCTTCCCATTAATTTTTGTATGTTGTGTTTCCATTTTCATTTGGTTCAAGATCTTTTTTGATATTCCTTTTTTTTTCTTTGACCCATTGGTTGTTCAGGAGTGTGTTGCTTAATTTCCATGTATTTGTGAGTTTTCTAGTTTTCCTCCTGTTATTGATTTCTAGTTTCATATCCTGTGGTCAGAAAAGATACCTTGTATGATTTCTTTATTTTTAAAATTTGCTAAGACTTGTTTTGTGATCTAACATACAACCTATCTTACAGAATGTTCCATGTGCATTTGATAAGAATATGTATTTTGCTGCTATCTGATGGCGTTTTCTGCATATATCTGTTAGGTCCGTTTGGTCTAAAGTACTGTTCAAGACCAATTTTAAAAATTAATTTCTGTCTAGATAATCTATCTCATTAAAAGTGAAGTATTTATGCACCTTACTATTATTGTATTGTTG
This sequence comes from Camelus dromedarius, assembly GCF_036321535.1. Classification (NCBI taxonomy): domain Eukaryota; kingdom Metazoa; phylum Chordata; class Mammalia; order Artiodactyla; family Camelidae; genus Camelus; species Camelus dromedarius. The sequence goes on from NC_087438.1 coordinate 16,399,094, forward strand.
TCTATTTCTCTCTTCAGATCTTTTAGTATTAGCTTAATATATTTTGTTCTCCAATGTTGGATGTATATTTACTTACAATTGTTATTTCCTCTTGATGAATTAACACACTTATCATTGTATAATGACCTTCTTTGTGTCTTGTTACATTTTCTAGCTTAAAATCTATTTTGTCTGATATAAGTACAGCTACCCTTGCTCCCTTTTGAATTCTATTTGTGTAGAATATTTTTTGATCCATTCACTTTGAGCCTATGTGTACCCTTAAAGCTGGAGTGAATCTCTTATAGGCAGCAATAATTAGGTCTTATGTTGTTATTCATTCAGTCACATAGGACTAAGCACTCTTAGTGGGTATGAAGAATAACATAATAATATAAAAATATTTTATAACCAAGTAAGTTGCATAGCATATTGTATAAGAAAATATATTATTAATATATATTCCAAGTAGTTACTTTGAAAGTAATAATTATATGAATAGTGATAAGGCATTATCAAGTTGAAGAAAGATATTATTATTTTGGTTTTAGAATATTGCCTTTGAAAACATGGTAAGCATGTAAAAATAGATAAATAGATTTCTAGAGCATAAGAGTGTTGTAAAACTTATAGTCTGAACTAGAACTGAAGTTGGTACCTACACATTTATTTTGAAAATGAATGGATATCCAAGCATGGAATTAAAAATTATAGCTTGTAGTATAAAAACTGAATGATGCATTTTCACACCTTGAATTATTACTCACTGTATGAATCAATGAAACAGTTTAAACCTCCAGGAATATAATAAAATGTTGCTTTATAATATAATGATTACTTTACCATTTCTACATACTGTGAAACCTTCCAAACACTGTAGGTGTTACTGGAACTTTTCCTGTAGAAATAGGAATAGAGTCAGAGTTTTTCTATGGCTGTTCTATTAGTCAGCTTTTGAATTAATATACTGTGTAACAAGCAATTCCTAAATCTCAGTGACTTACAGCAACTTATATTTTTGTCTACAAATCTGAGCGCTATCTTTGGTGACTTCACTCTAGCCTGAAGGTTAGATTCACTTGTGCTCCATACATCTTTCATTCCTGGAGCACAGGTAAGTAAGCAGAGGGTGTAAGACATCATCATTCTTCTATTGTTGAAAGGAGAGAAATGTAAGAGGTTAAGTCAAACATTCACACATGTAAAGCCTCTGTTCAAACAGAAGATACATCACATCTGTTCGTAGTCTGTTAGCCAAAGCAAGCCTGACACTTGATCAAGCCCAACATCAGTGGGGCAGGTGTGGTGGTTGGCAGAGTGATTATTTGCTGAAAAATAATACGATTGATTAAAGCAAGTTAGAACTGAAAGACTAACTTGAATGTACAAACACCTGACACATGTTAGATATTTTACTACTGTTTGCTAAGTTAGCTAAAGACAGTAGTAAAAATTTTGCTGTCAGGTATATGTATAAGATTATGTCTGTTCTCCATTTTGGTCTTATGGTATTACTATCTTGTTTTTTAATACTATCCTATTGTTTTTAAAAACTGAAATTCTAATTATAGACTTACTATTGTCCATAACTTCAATTTTTTACAATTACTATTTTTCTACAGCAAATTATTTATAGAGCACATCTCACTTTTATAACTGCCCAATAATGCATCTTTTGTATTGGTATAAACAATGTTAAACTTGTAAATAGATTTCATTGGCTAATATGCAGTATTATCATGGAAAAGTCTGCTGCTTATATATAGTTTAATATGTGAACACCCAATCTTGAGTTAGATCCAGATAAATACAAATAGAAATACTATGCACAATCTTATTAAACTACATTGATGCTCTCCAAGAAAATGTACTTTCTTCCCTCTAAGTCTCTAATTATGGCAGCCGTCTTATGAATCACCCTCTATAATTATTTTGAATTTATTTGGTTACTTATCTTTTTGTTATTAAATAAAATTGGAAAATACTATGTGCATTCACAAACACAATTACAATATTTTAAGTAGTGGTTTTAAGTATTTGGAAAAATATGTTTCTATGATCTGTGTGATGAACAGAATTAATGAATGAATTATTAGGAAATGTAACATGTTTTCTTTTCCAACTTGTGTATCTGATCAGGTTATATAGCATTTATCATTATATGGCATTTATAGCTGGGAGAGACTTAAAAGATCAGTTAGTCAAGATATCGGCAAACTTTTTCTGTAAAGATCAAGATGCTAAATATTTAAATTTTTGTGAGCCTAGTGATTTCTATCACAAGCATCCAACTCTGCAGTTGTAATGTGAACACACCCATAAACAATATGTTAAAGAATGAATGAGGCTGGTTCCAATAAAACTTTTTTTCTCAAAACTAGAGGTGGCTGGATTTGCCCCATAGGCTGTTGTTTATAAAGCCCTGATCTTGTCTAATATATTTATTTAATATATGAAGAAAGTGAGATTGTTATTCCACAACTAGCAATATAACTTTTAAAATTTGCTAAATGTTGCCAATCTAATGGACATCAAATATGGGTTTAGAACCCAGGATTAATCAGTCCTATTGAGAAGCCAATATATTTGAATAAACTTTCTAGCCTGTATCTTGGAAATTAATGCTTTGATATAGTAAGCATAAATACTATTTTAAATCATGAAGCATAATAAAGCATTTTTAACATCTCACTACTTTGGATTTTTTTTTAACATAAGTATACTATTTGACTAACTTTAGACATAGATTACTTTAACATGACTGATAAAGTGAAGTCCTAAACCACAAGACAAATCACTTTCTATGCAACTCTTTGTAGTGTAATGATTGAGAAAAATACGTAGTTTGCAAATCATTCTATAGATATTTAGGGAGTTGCTATTTATTTTCAGGATATTTTTAGTATATAGTAAAAGAATAACTTCTCAAAAGGATATGTCTTTTGGCAATTTTCTTTGTTAGACCATATGGTATATTAAAGTAAGCCTTTTTAATTTAATGAAACCAAAAAATATTTCCCAGTAATAATATGTCTCATAGTTCTAAACTAATTGGTAAGTTTAAAATATGCCCTATGTTCCATGTATTATTAATTAAAATAGTAGGGAAATATTCAAAAATACCTGCTATTTTAATGTTTTCACAAACTGTGTTAACTTTTAAAGAAATATATTCAAATCTTTAAAAGTAAAGCAAAACCACACAGACAAAAATTTTATTCTTTTATTGGCTTTCTGTTGGGGTATGTTTCACGAGCTTTTTTGTGTAGAAGTTGGTCGGCAACATGTGTTTCTCAGTACTTCCTATTGAGTACTCATGGCCACCTACTGTCCTTCACTGTTCTCCCTACAATGAAACATATACTGAATATGGATGCAGATCTCAGGACTCTAAGAACAATGCATAGCCACAGCTACTGTTCAGATATACCACAAAGGCATATTTGTAGAATGTAGAAAAATTACTGCCATGGTGCACAGGACTTAATTGGATTCCTGTGCATTAGTTTCTTTCTCAGCTCTAAGGCCAACACAGTCATTATTTTAAATAAAATCATTTTAGGTAAATTACATTTAATCAATGTTTTTAATCAATAAGTCTAAATAAAATAAAATCAGGTAAGGTATTTTGAGTGCTGCATTACCCAACTTGAAAAATGTTATAAGGTTTAATTTTCTTACTTCATAAAAATACTGAGTGGACACACTCCACATATAGAATGACTTAAAATTACACATATTTGAAGAATGTAATATTTATTATATTGAATGTATTGGTTAAAATATTAAAACTGTATTATAAAAAGTATCTACCAAAAATTGTATTTGCTGGGTGATGTTGAATTAAAGTAAGTGAATCTACTGTTAACAGATTGAAAATTTTATGCATCTTAGCAATGTTATTGAAATGACTGTAATGCCTTCATTAAGCAAAGCTATAAAGTGAAAAATAGTGTTGAAAGTGATAACAGAAAGGTGAAAAAGAGGTGTTAGGAGAGTGGCTTTTTTGTTTTGTTTTATTTTGTTTAGATTAAAAAAATAATATTCCAAAGGAAAAGTTCAAGTAGAGAGGGTACCATGATGAGGAGAGCTGCGGAGAATCTCTGCAGCAGAAAGATATGGGAGCAAGTGTATATTTAGATATGTACATATTTAGTAGTATTATTCAAACCACTCCATATATAATTGTATTTAACTATTATGTTCACATGTATTTCAAGGGACTTTTTAAATTTAAATATGACTGATTCATTCAAAATAATCAGAGAAGAGGAAACATATACAGACACAGATGCAGGAATCCTAATTAACAAGTTTCATATGGTGGATAAAGTTTGTGAAAAATCTGGCTGTTTCATTTTTTTTTTTTTTTAAGGAAATAAGGGGCAAGATCAAATCTGAAAATGAGGAGGCTTGAGGACAAAGGATAATGTATGAGCTGTTGGTGTAAGAGAATGAAAAGGTACATTGACCAGATTAAGCAGTTATCACACCATTGTGGACCAGTGTAAGGGCTTTCTCGCAATGAGTGATAAGAGAGGATCATCAGTGTGATGCAAAGGTCATGCGCAGGCCAGGTGTATCTGTGTAGGGCAGGCTTTTAGTAGGTGGAGAGTTGGATATAGTCAGGGCAAAGATTAGGAAACAACAACAACAGGGAAGCAAGATAAGAGCAAAAAAGTTGAGAGAAAGGGGAGATTATGATTGTCGACCATGGAGGTTAAGTTTAGAATGGAGAGAAGTGAGTAGGGGTAGGGAGAGAGGCACAGTAAAGATGCCATAAGACCAATGGATCGTGGTCCCCTCTGGTGGCAAAGAATTAATAAAGATAAGTGGTGAGAATTAAAGAGTCTTGTCAGTCTTTGCCAGAATTTTTTTTTTTTTGAGGTTGGCCTTTTTCAGTTAGTCTAGACAGAAGAAAAATAGAGTTTTATGATACAATAAAATGGATTTTTAAATAAAGAAAAATGTTGGGAAGTAGGTAGTGAGAGAATCTGAGATAGATGATAGATAGATAGATCGATCGATAGATGGATCAAGTTAGATAAACTAGGACTTAAAATAAATCATGCCATAATTTTATTGATTCTTTAACTTTTGGAGAACAAAAACAGCCATATAATTTATTTCAGTCCAGCCCCTCTGACTTTAGTCTGTGAAATACCATGTCTTCCAAATAATGAGGTGGCAGCCAGTTTGATTCGAAGCCCCTGGAACAGAACTGGCTGCTGACAAAGGAATTATATTCTCCTTTTCACTGAGCCTCTCAGATGTCCTTTCAAGTAAATATCTAACAGTGATAGCAACAGACACAGTAATTCATGAAGGAAAAGATCTGGTAGTGGAGAGTAAGAGAATTCAGACAATGAAAAACATTCAACTAGAATGCATTTAAGCACCACATTACTGATGGCTTTTGGCAATGAAAGCTAAAGTGTAACTGTGTAGTCGTTTAAAACTATCAGTTTCAGATGTAAGGCAAAAGTGAATGGTGTCGGTTTACAACGAGATTAAATATTTAATTCTTCACTTGAAAAATAAATGAATTGGATGTTTGATTTTGACAGAATTTAAAAAGGGAAGTGTATTATTTTTAAACCTTCAGTCATTGAGTTGGTTATACTTTCTTTTCTGCATTTAAAATCTTCATTAAAAATGATCTGACATGTGTAGGAATAAATGTGTGATGATAAAATAAATGTGATAATACACGAATTGAAAAATTAACTTCCAAGTTAATATATTGAGTTTCTATTTTTGTAGGAAAATCTAAATAATAAAACACGACATAATTTGCATTTTATCAGTTTAGTTAGGATTTCAACTCTCACACACAACACGAGGACTGTTTGTTCCCTAGGTACGCAGATTACTGTTACTGTCATTTGGCGTCACTGTTGCTGTTTTCAGGAGGATAAGTGCTATAATAAAAACTTTTCCTACAATGATGACTGCTTTTCTCTTGAAATAATATGTCATGAGAAGATACTATTTCAACTTGCTATCTACAGTCTTAGGGAAAAATTAAATGCAACATTATAATATGAATATGCAATTGACATATTCTCAACTAAACTTAAATTCTTCTAAGAAAACAAAATATGGAACATTCTTTTGGAAGATGTTCATTAAATGTCAGGAACACATCAAGAGTGATAACCTGGATAGGAAAGAAGAGAATAGCAGAGATGGATGATAATTCAGTTTAACAGACTTCTTTGTCAGAATTAATTAGAAATAATTTGTAAATAATTAAAAGTTCCAAGGCTAGTCTTCAATATAAATACACTTGTGCTTTAGAGTTGAGTCTGTGATCTATTTTGACAAATTGAGTTGAGTGTGAATGAGAATTTTGGCTTCTAAAACTTCTTTTATACTCTGAGGCATGGCATTTTAATTTAGTAAGCTCTAGAGTTAGCAGAGTTGGATTCAAATTAGGTTTTAGCTCACCCTACTCGTGTATTTAAGTAGAACTTTATATACTCTGATGTGTATAAGCCAGTGCTTGCTCATATTCTTTTTGATACTTCTTTCTTTTAAGTGCATGGCGAGCTCAAATTCCCAGTCGCCTTGCTGTTGAGCACGGCCATGTGAGAATGAGCTAGGAAAAGAATGCATGTCACTTGAGAATAAACCACTCAGTAGCTCCTGAGTCTCCTGTCTCTCTCTGGTGCCAAGATGGTGGAGGAGGAGCAAGGATAAGATGAACAAATGCTAGATGGAGAACTGTCAAAGGGTTTCTTCCAGATCTGCAGCAGACTTTGCATAAGTGACATTAAATTTGCTATGTTAAGCCACTGAGAGATTTGGTTCTATTTGTTACCCTACAAATAGACATTTGCTATGTGCCTTTAGGATAGAACTTAACGTCCCTAAAGTTTTAGATTTCTCTTTTGTCAGTGAAAATCTGTGACACACAGGCATACAGAATAATAGCAATTTTACTTCCTTTTTTATGTTTAAGAAAATTATTAGACTACTTGTAGAATGAAAACTGATGTGTAATTTATTTATTTGCATTTTTAGTTCCTTAAGCTACCACTATTCTGACTACATAAAATAAATGAAATATCACATTTAGTATTCAGTGAGAGGTTTTACCTATTTATTTTTATTTGTTACAGGCAAATATTTGACTTTACTGTGAATGAACCAAAGGCAAAATGTCTCATGGGGAAAAAAAAAAAAAAAAAAAAAGTTCCAACACTTCCTAGCAGGTCCAGAAATGCTAAGGTAAGTGAGGCCCAGGATTGCTAATTTAATGTTATCCATAGATAGAAGTGTAAACTTTAGGAAGAGGAAACGTGTCATATTTAAAATGATAACAGACCATTACAGACTGATTGTGTCCCCCCCAAATTCATATATTGAAACCTGAGCTTCAGTGTGATGGCATATGGAGATGGGCCTTTGGGAAGTAATTTGGGTTAAACGAGGTCATGAGGATGGAGTTTTCCTGATGGGATTAGTGGCCCTGGAAGGAAGAGACAGGAGACCTCTCTCTTTTTCCATACACATGTGTGGAACGATGATCACGTGAGCACACAGTGAGACAGAGGCTGTCTACAAGACAGGAAACGGGCCCACACCTTGATCTGGGACTTACCCGCCTCCAGAACTGTGAGAACTAAACAACCGTTTTTAAGCAACCCAGTCTTTGGTATTTGGCTATAGCAGCAGCCCAAGGTGACTAAGACACTGGCTTTTTATAGAAATGATTTCTGAGAACAGTGGAATAGCATCCTGTCAAACAGTACACAGATGAATGGTACGTACATTTTCAGACACCAAATGCTACCTTCCCTTAATATTGTTTTTAAGATTACAGAGTACTTAAAATGCATGGACGTGTACATGTAGAACCATTCATTTTATTTTTTGTATTCTGTGGCCTGGTTTTATTTGCATCCTAGTATAAGAAGAGGAACAAAGAAAATACTTAGTTTTAGGTAGTTTTTTTTTTAATGTGGAGATACACATATTTTTTATTTTGGGTGCAAAATATTTTAGTTAGAGCAAAATTCTATGCTGTGATAATTATATTTGTCCCTATCTTCTACTACATCACACTGCCTTGAAAATTATATAATAAAGAATCCAATTTAATATGTAGTAACTAGATTTCTTAATTTAAATTTAACTAAATATTTATAATTTTATCTCTGCACATCAAGTCAGACACTTAGAGATATATAACAGTAATTGAGCTAAAGGAAATACAATTCATGCACAAATAAGTGGCCATATTTGTAAATATTTTTCTCTATTAGGCAAAGCAGCTATAATTTCTTTTTCAATAACCAGCGTTGTACTTAAAATGTCCTGAAAGTAAATATACAAGTCTGCTTAGAAATTTATCTTTTCTTTTACATTACCCCTTTCGTTTTTCACTGAAGCATTTTTCGTATTTTAACATGATGTAGAATTTTCTTTTGATCGTGTTTGTTGCTCTAAAATACAACCCTGTAACATCAGAGATGTCCGAACTGTGTTCAGCTCTCTGAATTTCACGTGCAGTGGTTCACGGAAAGTATTCCAGGTCTCCTCCATGCCAGGGGTAGAAAAAAGGGATGGAATCACGGAGAGTGATCTTTCGCTTACTTTCTCCAGCGAAGAGTTACTGCCACCTGCCATAGCGGCATCAGACTGGTACACGACACCCAGAAGGTGGCACCCTCCAAATATCATGAATGTGCTGGTGAATTGGACCCCCTGTCTGCCTTTGGAATTCCCTTCAACCATTTTTAATGCCTTGTGGAAACTTAATCTTTATACAGCAGCTTGCAATTCCCAATTGCCTTGGGGCCGGTTGCTAGACAATCTGACAACCCCTATATCCTTGATCTCATGAAATTATTTAAATTAGCCAAGCCATCAGAAGCCCTTAGCTAAATCCACTCCACTTGCCAGAGATAAGCTGCCTCCTACAGCTCCAGCTGGTTGTTACCCTTTTACTGGATACAAACATGGCCACATTTGACAACCTTCTCTCCTTGGAGCTGTAAGCTGACACTATTAGTATCAATGTGTTGTGTCTTACCATCAAAAGAATCTTTAAATCTTATTTTTAGAAAAAGCATGCTAATGGAATAAATCCTAGGGGACCAAGTAAAAATATCTTGAAGAGTATTTATGTATTGTTTTCAGCAATATATCTAGTCTAGGATTGCTTATAGTAAATAAACTTGGTGCCGGGACTCCTCGGAAGGTGTCCCATACAGTACATAACTGACTGGTTATATGATAGGACTGTTTCATGATTGAGATGGCATCTTCATTATAAGTGATGTGAACTCATTCATCCTTTAGAAACCTCATATGTTAATCTGGGTAAGAAAGAGCCTGGGGAAATGTACTGATGGTTCTGGTCTCTTCCTGCTTTGGTGGTACCTTAAAATTATTAGTAAAACTTAATACTGGGTCAGATCTCTAATATTTGTGATTCCCATTACATAACCTGATACTTGGTGCTTTCTCCCCCAGTACCAAAAAGAAAATCAAAACAAAAATTACAATCTATGCAGTAAACAATCTTGAAAAAATAGTCAACATTTTGCCTATACAGAAATTCCACTACTTGTATAAAGGAGCAGGCTCCCAGCAGACTAACTGCATCACACATATCAACTAAAAGCTCCGATGACAAGAAACAACTGCCTGAGAGCTGTAGAAAGTGAAGAAATGCAGGCAGATTTTTGAACAGGTTTTGAAATTTTGAGGAAGGTGACCAGCACAAAGTTAGTTTCCTGTTTTTTTGCACATATATTTTAAGGGAAACCACATATGTGGTGGTGTAATGTTTCTAAAACTCTGATAGAAAGCCTCCAACTTTTCTGCTGAAGAAAGTTAAGGAGGTGATTTCAAAAACCACTGAAGAATGAGGGTAAATCAAACAGGAGAGACACAGAGAAAGAGAACCCAAAGACTGCCTGAAAACCATGCCTAAGATGGGCTGACCCATTAACCGCATAGTGGCAAAGTAGACTGAAAGCTGTATGAGCTGAGATCTAAGCTTTGGCCCAACACAGTTGTGCCATAGTTTGAAATATAAGTATAAGGAAGTTATACAAAAACATCAGTGCTCTTCAAAGAGATATGACAGAATCTACTGTTTCCATACATAATAACAATGTCCAAAATGCAATCCAGTTTCTTAAAAATAAGAAAAGCTAGGGCAGTGTAACTCATTCTCAATGGAGCAGACACTCAGCAGATGAGTACTCGCTCCACAATGACTCAGATGCTAGAATTCTGAAACAAGGATTTTAAAGAAGCCATTATAATTGTGCTCAATGAGGAACACATATTTATGATAAAAGAAAAAAAATTTCTCCAGTAGAAAAGCAGAAAATATAGAAAAGAAACAATTCTAAAGTTGTTGGAAAAATACTGTCTTAATAACAAAAATTCTGGGTAGTGTAAAGGAAAAATGAGGGTAGAAGAGGAATGAGTCAGTGAAGTTGAAGACAGATTATGCAATCTGCAGAAGAAAGTGATAACTTGGGAGAAAAAAATCCAAACCTTCAGACACATGTGGGGCAATACTGTCTAAGATAAGTCTAACATACAGAGAATTAGAATTTCAGAAGAAGAAAGAGAAAGAGGCAATAAATGAAAAAATAGAATGGCTGAAATCTCAAATTTAGGGAAATATATAAGCATATCAGAATCAAATAGCTGAAAAACAAAGATAAAGAGAAACTGAGAGTATGTAGGAAAAAATATAGAGATAAGTAACAGTTTGAATGACCACAGATTTCTCATCAGAATTTTGAAAGGAAAGAAGACAATGAATCAAAAATTTTAATAGCTGAAAGAAAAAATAATGAACTTAGAATTCTATACAGAGCAAAAATATAATTTAAGCATGAAAAGCAAATGAAGATATACTCAGATGAATGAAAAGTAAGAATAAGGAGAGACACACGGTTCAAAGGAACAGAATTGAAAGTACAGAATTACTCTATATTTATGGTAAGTTGATTTACAACAAAAATGCCAAGGCAATTCAGTGAGAAAGAAAAGTTTTTCTTATGAAATTGGGAAGGATCAACTGAATATCTGTATGGAAAAAAAAAGTCCCTCACATAATAGACAAAAATTAACTCAAATTGATTCATAGGCTTAAGTATAAATACTAAAATCATAAAATTTCTGGTAGGAAGCATATGAGAGAATATTTGGGTCTTGATGTAAGTGAACATTTCAAAGACAGGATATAAAAAACATGGATCATTTAAAAAGATGAACTAAATTTCATCAAAATTAAAACTTTGTTCTTCAAGGGGTATATGAGTAAAATTAGAATATAATACAGAAAAATAGTTATAATGTTGCATTTGACAAAGAACTTTTGTTTTAGAATGTGTAAAGAACTCTTATAGCTCAACAAGATAAAATTAACCCACATAAGAAAAAGGACACAAAATTGAAAAGATACTTTACCATAAAAGATATTCAGATGGCAAATAATCACATGGAAAAAATTTGATGTAGTTATTAAGGAAATATAAATTAAAACCATAATGAGACAGTTCTATGTATCCATAAAAGTAGATAACTTTTGAACTTAGAATACCGAATTTGGTGAGAATATCTCACTAAACTGGATATCACACAAACTAGCAGGAATGTAAAAAAAAATACACCACTTTGAAAAGCAATTAGCACCTTCTTAAAAAGTTTAACATAGCTATCATAATACCCAGCCGTTTCACTTCTCAGCATCCACCTAAGAAAAATAAAAGCGTATATTCAGAAAAGACATGTGCAAGTAAGTCATAGTAGCCTTATTTGTAAAAGCTCAAATTGGAAACAACCTTAATATTCATAAACAGGTGAATGAATACAAATATAATGGCATAATATTCAGCATTAAAAAAACACTGATACATTCAGCAACATGGATCGAACTCAGAATCATTATGTCAAGTGAGAGGTGTCAGTGAAAAAGAATGTAAAGTCCATGATTTAATTTATATAACATTTGGGGAGGAGTGAATTAAATTATAATGCCAGAAGGCAGATTATTGGATGACTGGGGCTTGGGACAAAAGAATGATACACTGAAAAGAGATAGATGAAATGTTTCTGGGTGAACAAAATGGTCAGCACATTATTTGTAACGTTAGTTTCACAGCTTACATTTTGGTGTCATTCACTCAATAGTATCTTAAATGTTTGCAGCTTATTGTACATAAATTATTGGTCAATGAAGTTGTTTAAAAAAATTTTTTTAAACCTAAAGAAACAGTTAAGGTTGAAAATTCAAAGTTTTCATTCTCAAGTACTCATGTAACTTAAAGAATAAAGAATTTGGGAAAAGAGCAAAATAAGCCTATGGGAAACAAAAAGACATAATTAATAAGTATAAATGTATATTAACAATTAGAATATGCAAACACTAGCATTAATAAATAAATTCAATAGTCGGTACTTTGAAAGAAACCAATTAAATAGATAAACCACTAGCTAATCTAATCAAATAAGGGAATAATCACACAACCATATTGAGGAAACTAATTACAGGACAATATTTTACTCAACTCTATTCAAATAAATTTGAAAATTGACTTCAAATTCTCAGAAAATATAAACTACCAGGAGAACATAAAATATAAACAAACCAATTATCATGGGGTAGGACTTGAGAAAGCTGTCAAACAGCTCCTCTCTAAAATAAAACAAGACTGATTTTTCACAAGTGGTTCTATCAGATTTTCAAGATATAAATATTTCTGGTGTAATTTAAATGTTTCCAAACAGAAACAGGAAGAAAAGCTTCCACTCTTTTTCACACCAACCTCCCTTTTAAAGAAGTTGACATACTCTTAACATTTTGTGTTTTGGGCCCTCTTCAAATGCTGACTGAGTGCATTAATGGACTGGGTGGACTGCGGGGAACTGCCATGGGGTTTCCCTGCACCTGGGTGTGTCAGAGGCTTCAGAGGTCTTCCCTTAGCTCTGTTGGGCCACTGACTGTAACCTCTGAAAACTGAGAGGTGATGGTATAAAAATGCATTCCCTTAAACAACACAGGCTGGCAAGAGACAAATCAGGTTTGGACACCTCACAACTATGAAACCAAGAGAAGATTTTCTCTGGCAGTAGAACAAAATAGGATTGTCACTACTAAGTGCTCTGTTTTCTCCTTCTACTCATCTGGACAGCACTGACCCCATGTTAATTAGATATAAATTCCTGTAATTCCCTTTCTTCCTATTTAAATGATTAGATCAATCCATTTTTTCTTATACATTATGTCTAAATTCATTCATTACCTAGATGTAAATATAAAGTGGCCTATCATGAATCAGTTAACTTTTTTCCTACATAAAATATTGTATAATTTCTCTCTGCAATGTTTAGAGTCTTACTCACTAAAAAAAAAACATTTATTGTTATGTCTCAACCCTGCCTACCTAAAGTCTGTTATAATCTGATCAAAGAAATTTGATCCAAAAGAAAGATGAAGCTGAATTCTAATTTACAGAAAATGATAGAATAATTTTCCATATTTTTATTGTAAGAAAATACACATAACATAAAATTTACCATTTTTATCATTTTAAGTATATGTTTCTGTATTAAGTACTTTCACATTGTTGTGCAACCATCACTACTATCCATCTCTAAAACTTGACCTGATAGTTTGAAATATGAATAAATATAAAATCTTATTGACCTACTTGACCTTTTTTGTGAGTCAAGGAGAGGAGAGAAAGATTTAAAAATGTTAATAGTGGTCACTCACAGTTTAAGCTTTAATAGTTTTGACAAGCAATTCTAGCTAGTTCTGCCATTATAATGATGAAATAGCTGGAAGCAGACATATCTCTTTTTGGAAATATTATTTCACCACTGTGAAAGCAGTGATTATGCAGACATAATCAGAAATAACACAACACCTTACAATTTAGATTTCACATATAAATATTAATTTTAGAAAAAAGCAATTCAAAAATTTCAAGCAAAATGTACAACATGACTCATTCTTTCTGCAGATGGTTTCTACTTCAAAGTGAATTACTGCCAAGACACATATAACATTTTAAAATAAAAATCAGTGTATGTCATTTCAAAGTTTTCTGAATCTTTGGTTATTATTGATGAAATAAGAATTACAAATTGCCAGTTTTTAGACTTAAATTGGTGTATATATATATATATGTAATATATATTCAGTATATAACTTGATAACTTTTTATGTCTGATCTAACATTCTAGGTTTTAAAAATAAATCCTCTTGATCCTTCTTGTTTGACTTTCTTCTACAGTATAATCTTTGTATTTTCAACCTGTAAAATACAACACATATATTTGAATTTCACTTTAGAAATTTCAATATATCTAATTTCTCTAAAAGTAAATGTATTTCTACATAACAAAATATGGTTTTCACAAACGATAATCATAATGAGTAGCTCCTTTCTCATTTTTCAGAAATCTTACACAAAGCTTTTTTTTTCTAAATGCAAAGTGTAAATGCTGCCTAGAAAAACTGAGAAGAAAGAGCTGTCAGAGCCTCTGACCAGTTGACAATAATTCAGAGAATTGAAAACTATTTCCCCAGAATGCTTTGCTCCTTTACTTGACAAATTTCTCCTCATCTTGTCTCAACAAGTGAGTTAAGACTTACTCAAATAATTGCATTTTTTACAGTTGAGATTTAAAAGTAACTCTCCAAAGTGCAAAGCCTCTCATCATGAATGTGCACACCTTCCCGCATTGTCTCCTATGTGAGGCGGATTTAGTCAGAGAAACATAAACCGCTCCAGGTATTTCAGGCTTTAAGGCATTGAATGCAGGTGTTTCGTGGCTTATACAACCATTGGAAGGCCTGAAGTAGTAAATGTCAAGGAGGTTCTGAGGAAGTACAGAAGTACAGGAGGTGCAGGCAAGCTCTTCTCGAAGATTTTAGTTGCTTGACTCATTGAAACGGGTGATTTCGCTGCGGACAGCAGGGAACTTTTGGTAAAGCCCAAAGTTGGCTGCTGACAACCTCCGCGGGCCTGTTCACAGCATCCACTGGTGAATAATTGCTTAGGATCGCCTTCTAACTTCCAAATCTTGCATGAGTATCTCTCATTAGGAGAACCAAAACTAGAACCCTGTGAGTCAGGCACTTATTCAAATTCATATGCAGGCTTCTCTGCTAAGATGCAGGGATGAATGTTGAAAATGCAGAGCTGAGAAAGGTCATTTACCATCCTTCTATGAGAAGAAACTTCTATGTTTGCAGAAGTTGAGATATAAAAAACCTCTTCTCTAATATTTCCAAAGCAATGAAATGCAACTTTAGATTTTCCCAGATTTAGGTGAATCGCATATTTAATTGGCGTTTAAGAAACTGTCTAACGATGCTGATAAGTCAAATCTGTTTCCAATGTAATTAGTTATTTCATGAGTTCTGAGTAAAACCTGCGGTAATTGGCAGGACATATCACAAACATTAGGGTACACTGACTTCAGAAGCTCCAGATAGGTAGTAGAGATGGGGAAGTAAAACAAGTGTTACAAAAAGCAGCCTAATGGATGACAAGGTAAAAGTGTGCAGAGCGTGCCAGGCGAACGAGCAAGCAAGTAGTCATAGGTAATTACCACCAAGTACGATTTCAAACAGTATGCAGAGAATGAGGCTGATTTTTGCCAAATAAAACTTAGTTTCATTATATTCTGCTCCATAATGAACTGTCTGATTTGTACCAGCAGGACTTGCAAGCATAGTCCCGAGCTCAATTTGCATTCAGTAAGAGACATTCTCAGGATTAGAAAATGAGGAAACATTTAGAAGATTTTATCAGAAACTGAAGGTCTCCAATCTTTTCCCTGACCCTAACTAGTAAGATAGTTTAAATCATCTTTATGTATACACAGTATTAGTGCTTTGCGTAAAGTAGAGACAGTCATTTGGAATCGGGATCAACTAGCATTTAGAGAGCTACTATGATGCCCCAGAGTGCAAAAGAACAGTGCTTTAAATGTCCATTTAATTCATTTAAAATCAAGGTCAGTATATGGAGTAAAACAATTATGTGGGTATGTGAGTGTGTGCGTTGGTATGTGTGTGATTGTGTGTGTGTGTGTGTGTGTGTGTGTGTGTGTGTGTGTGTGCTGGTGCTTGTGTTCCCTGCAGTCTGCCAAGTCTTTCTCTACTTCTCTCCTTTTGACTCCTAAGTCTAGAACAAATTAAGTTTCTTATTTGCTTTCAGTACTCTATTGAGATTGCAGCTATCTTCATTTTACATTTTAATCATAAGGTTTGGGCTCCAAATTGGAGCTCTTTTCACCAGCAAAAGCCATAATTTTCTATATTGTAAGTACCATGATAATTGCAATTTTGTACCTGTTTAATTTTCATCAGACTCTCAAGGCATTTTCAAAGGTAATAACTCAGTATATTTTTAATACCTTAACATTTGAGATCCACTAGTCCACACCTACTTTCAGTCTGTCTTTAGTCATCGTTCCTAAGCTGTTGTCTTAGATGAGGTTGCCTGGATCGGGAAGCTTCTGTGCAGAGGTCTATTAGGAGGAGCTCTGGGTAGCCCTGCGAAGAAGTGGGGAAGGTGTGACGTGAGGGCAGGAGAGCAACAAGCTCACTTGAGAAGGCACAAGGGACATCTGGTGCTGAGAGAGCCTTTCCAAGATATCTCCAAATGAGGCAAGGAGGCCAACCTTTCCTATACCAGCATTGGCTAGTCATTGGCAGAGGCTGCCCACATGTGCAGAAAAGTGTTAACACAGCAGGACTGACTGCTTTCCTATGAAGGGCATGTTTACAAGATTGGTCTTTGTCGGACATCTCGATTTCAGGATGACCAGCACCACCGTCATAGCTCATAAGAGTGGTCCACTGGGCCTATGCAATTAGTGCAAACAATATGATTTATGCTGAACACCTGATTTTCTTCTAAGAGCGTGGAATTTGGGTACATGCCAAGCAGAGGGTACCTATGTGATCAGTCCCCAGTAAACACCCTGGGCCTTTAATTTCTAATGAACTTCCCTGGTAGACAACATTTCACATATGTTGTTGCAATTCATTGCTGGAAGAAACAAGTACTTTCTTTGCGATCACTGAGGGAGGACTTTCAGGTGTTTGTGCCTTTTTTTCCTGTGGATTTTGCCACATGTGCCTACTCCTTTTGCTGATTTTGCTTTGTATCTTTTTGTTGTAATAAATCGTAGGCATGAGCATGACTGCATGTTGAGTCCTATGAGTCTTCTCAGTGAACTATCAAACCTGGGGGTGGCCCTGAGGACCACCAAAACCCCACAAGAGAGAGCTTAAATTTGCACAAGGCAATCCCCTGTGGCAGAGGACAACTTCCAGTGGAGAGGCAGCTTTGTACCATTTGCAGCTGATACTTCCAGGTGCATGGGAGATGAGTATGTAAAACTCAAATAGGGGATCCAGATGGAAAATCATTGTATACAATGTTGTGAGTGCCTGTGCCACTTAGCTCCACGTGCTTTTTCTATCAGTTGTGGCCCATCTGGGAAGAGCATCCCCAGAATTCTGGTTAATCTTGTTTCCTGGAGCACTGACAAGAGACAGCTCAGTGGGATGGAACCATAACCTCTATTGCTGCATGTGAACTCAAGGGCATAACTGAGATTCATCAACTGATCCTCAGTCCTTTTCTCAAAGCCCCTAAAATTCTGCTAGCACATTTTCCTATCTAGGGTTTATTTGGTGGAAATCACCCAGAAATTCTTCCCTAAAGGTCCCGAATTGCTTGCTATTATGCCTCTCTCGAACAAATGTTTCCTAAAACATTCATTTCCCTTTAAAATAGAGTACGGGATCACCAAGAGATTCATTGGTAGATCACCTTACCCCCAAACCTATTATTTTTTGCTCCTGTTATACAATAGCAAAGTTACCTTCTTCTTATGACCAGGGCAAATTACCCACTTTAGTAAAGCATCTTTTTATTTGTCTGATAATCTCTTGGGATGAGGATCCTGAAGTGACAGGGCAGCAACTATAACTTAAGACCCTTTGGAACTCCTGGTGTATAGCCTGGTTGAAGCATTAGCCTTCTAAGTACCAAGACTTCTTGTCTGACAGAGCCCAAAATTTAAGGATAGAAAGTGCAAATAACTCACATGAGTAATGATAACTAGAGTTTCTGTTACTTTGATGTAGAAGCGATACATTTTAGGGTGTATACCACAGCATGGAGGATGGTACCCCACCATCCAGGAGATCATTTTCTTTTACATGCCTCGACTTCATCTTTAAGAAGTGAGTCCTCTATTCCATCAGGCTGGCAACTTCTCTTCCTGGTCTCCTGAAGGCCTCCTCAGAGGGGAACTACAGTGTGACACCAGTCTACTTTTGGATCATTGTACAGTTTGACCCTCCTAATGCTCAATCCTGGATGCACAACTTTTATCTCACCATGGATTGCTATTGGACTGGTTCACGTCCTATTTTGATAGAACAGATATAACCCAGCTCTAGCTGCATGGTCACTTAGTTTCCATGATTAGAAGCTCCACCTCAGTAGCTTGCCATGAACTAATTGATATTCAGTCTGCCAACTTTCCAAGGTGTATAGTTTCTTAATGTGTATAGTTTTTTCTTCAGTCTGCATGCATGACTTTGCTCTCATAGCCCAAGGTACTAATTACATTGTTATTCTCTTACTGGGGGTTGATATTAACTCCACATTAAACCCAAAGATATTTCTTGTACCCGGGGGTCTGCTGGACCAGATGGCCCAAGGTGCAGGGCAGTGGAGACTGGGCAACCTGCAATGTCCTTACCTTCTCTGTACACGTGCAGAGATGTAGCCTTCTGTGTCATCCCATAATCTCAAGTGTGAAACATGTTGCTCCCTGAGCCTGAAAATTTCTACCAAGTGTTGTACTTCATTCTGACTTGTGGGAGGGAATGCACATTTATATCTCAGGCCACTTGACCCTAAAAAACTTCACTGACATGGCAGGTCCCTGAATATTTGTAATATTTGTCTCCCACTTGCCTGACTTTAAATTCCCCCCATGCCTTATAGAGCACCCTCAATAAATCATCCCATAATACCTCTGGTATTTAATGCAAAGTCCTTTAGCTTCTTTACATATAATCTTTTCTCTCTTTCTAGAGACTCAGCAACTCCCCAGTCAAAGTGTATTGGTCAGAGAAGAAACTGGTATAGATCCTGATGACAAGCAATGTTTTGTGAAGCAGTTGCCTCTTTTCAGACTTCTGTAGGGCCTTCCAGATTTACCAAGGGCAGGTGGGTCATATTTATAGCCAGAGGGTAGAAAACAGTGGCTCTCAACCAGAGGCAATTTGCCAACCCCCAGGTAGGCCAGGGATGTTGCTAAATATCCTACAGTGCACAGGACAGGCCTCCACATCTAAGTATCATTTGGTCCAAAATGCCAATAGTGTCAAGGCTAGGAAACCTTGGTTTAGAGAATGATGAGTTTGATTTATTTTCTGCACCTATCCAGATATTTCCTTCTCAAGTTTCATGGCCTCACTTCTTAATAGAGCCCTGAGGTTGGCATAGGAATTCTACTTGGCTAAGAGTTCTTTGTTCTTTGAATTTTTTTTTCTCTCTTGATTAAGTCATAAACCTATTTTTCTACCCCATCTACCCAACAGAGAGACATATATAGGAGATTTATGAGGGGTTTTCTTGAGCGATGGACCTGAAAGGTGGGATTGGGCAGAGAAAGAAGCTTATCTGCAATGCAATTGCAACTGAGGCTTCAGCCAATGCAAAGAGCTCCAGAGCTGGGGTGGTCACTCAGAAACTGCCCAAACTGAGTCAAAAGGATGGACCTTTGAATAGCCATAGGACCTGTCAATGAATATGGGTCACCCTCTGGGAGAAGGTGTCACTTTGGAAAAAAGCAATTACCTGTGAGGACTGCAAGTGTGAGCCATTAGCAACAGCTCTTCCAAGAAGTTGAGGGATTGATGTACCAACCTGGAAGTGGGCTGTACAGAGCACCATATGCATTTACCGTAGCCATCAGAGTGATTGACCCATGAGGCCAGCATCCTGACATCAGTGGTGGAAATAACTTGAAATGTAGACACAGAATTTAGAAGGAATAGAAATGATTAATTAATTAGTTCATTTATTAACAAATGAATAAACAAATGCATGCTACTATTTAGAATCCCAAAGCAGTAAATGGAGATACAAATAAACAAATGATGGAGGTGTTGGTAACTATTTGTTGGGTAGAAGAGAGGATGTGGATTAATGAATGATTACTGACACTTTTCTATGTGCAGACAGTAAGAAAGGGAGATCAAAACTGAAGACTTGATAAGTAATCTATATACCAATTATGTTGATAAGAGCAGTCCTTCCTAGTTTTTTCTTTTTGGATAGAAATATAATTTTAAAAAAGAAAATTTTAGTGTATACCAGGTGGTATCAGGAATTAAACATGTCTGTTGTTATGGAAAACTGTTCTCCACCCACTCTGTTGACCTTTTTTTTTAAAAAGATTCTGCCATATGTCTTTCTTAGGCAGGTTGATGACTGAACAGGGAAACAAATGACAAGAAAATTTTGAATTTTGAATTTGAAGTGATTAATTATAATTGTGGCTGTTTAGCCATGTTATAAGGGATAGTTGTCGTGTCTTCACTTATATGTGACCTTTTATCTCTTTAGAAGAAAATTTGTATCTGTTTTGGAAAATGGTGTTTTGGTATTGATATCTATTGTTTGTAACTTATATTGTATCTCCTGTAATCATGCTGACATAAAAACAATAGCTTTTATATTTGTTTTTTTATCTGTCAGCTCTCCAAGTAAATGATGGAAGGCATCTATGAAAAAATAGCTTTATAGATACTATCCATTTATTGCTTTTTCTTTCTACTACGTTTGAGAGAATACTGCAATTTTCTCTTCCCAGATTTTAATTGTTCCTGCTACTTGCCTGTTCTAAAACTAGATCCTTACTACACATTACACTCACTACAAGCTACTGTTCCCCTCATAAAATATAGCAAAATTGGTTCAATTACACATGTAGATTAATTTACAGATGTTGAATATGTAATGTAAACATTTGCTAAATATTTGGAAATATGACCTATGACAATTATAAAACCAATTGCTTGTATACTTTATAGTGTTATAATTTAATAACTTAGATAAGTGGTTCTTAACACAGAGCAACTACCCATGCACATGTGCATGCACACACTTGCCAAAAGACATATGGAGCCGTTTTAAATTGCCATGATCAGAGTGAGTACTGCTAGAATCTATCAGGTAGATGCCAGGGATGTTACAAGCATCCTACGATGCGCAGGACAGCCCCTCTCAACAGAAAAATATTCCAGTCCAAGACAGCAACTTTGCTGAAGTTGAGAGCATCTGTTTTAGATATTCTCATATTAAAGTAATAAAAATTTAATTGAAAATGCCAACTTGATTAGAACTAGTAAACAAATCTTGATAGTGTTGTTGCCATTGATAAGATAGTTTGAATTTCGTTTTTGTTTTTTATCTTTTAAACCTATTGCTTTCACAGTGTTGAGTTCATTCTGATAATGATATCAAGAAATGTCATTTCCACACCAAATTCCAATTTGACTTAAAGCTAATATGCAGGATTATCTTGTGAAGCTCAAAGGCCTCATTAATTTAAAAAAATCACTAGAATAAATATTGTTTTGTATAATTTAACTTTTTTTTTTATTCCTATCTGCTTAAAATTCAGGTTTTATTTTCTAGTGTATTTTTTCCATTCTTGAAGTAGTATTGAAATGCATTATTAATGCTCAGTTTGTGTGATAAATGCTACATTCAGACTAATGTATGTATAGTCAAGTAAGCCAAGTATTAAAATTAAAAACAAAGTAAAACAATAAATCATCCCATTAGAACAGTAGATATAACAGGATATGCAGGAGTTTATTGGGTATTACCTAGGGCCCATAAGTAAAACAGATTGTTGGTAAGTTGTAAAACACATGAAAATAGAGATATTGGCTTAGTTTGAAAGTAACTAGGAAAATTGCCACTGAGTTGTGACAGTTGCTTTCCTTTTAAGCTCCAGGATGCTTGTATTTCAATTTGACTAATTCTTCATATTTTTAATCAATTTCTTTCTCCTGAACTGATTCCTTCTTTGTTCTTTCCCTTAGAACAAAGGTCGTATTTACAAATCATGTTAATGTAACCACATTTCATCTGACACTATATCACTAAGTTCTTCTGACACTAAGTTAGTTTTAGACATTATTGTGATGAACTTTTTCTTAGCAGATATTAATATTTTTTTTCTTTTTTGATAACAGAGAAATAACATACTCCCAATTATTTTTATGAAACAGAAAAGTTTAAATCATTAAGTCAATTCTAGAAAAGCATGCATTTTTTTCTTAGATATAGCTAAATGTTGATAAATATGTAGGAATGTATTCTGTTCATATAAACTCTTTAAACAGACTCTAGTTAATTTCCATATTTTCATTTGAGGACCTTTGGGGAAAAAATAAATTCCAAAAAATGTCCTGTCTGTTAATCCTGTAAAAGTGCCTAGCTGATGTTGTTATGCAAAGCTATGTGAACAGAAATTTTAAGATCAGCATCAATCAATAGTCACTGATCTCAAATATAATCATAAGTTTAGGTAAATAGCAGTTTCCTGAACTAATTAAAATCAGAATTCATATGTTTTTTCTCAAGGAAGAGAATAAAAAACTGAGTGATTGCATTGTATTGTCTTTTTCTTAAGAAATGGTGAGCTGGTTATTCCATTATATACGCCCCAAAAGGACTCTCTAACTACTAGAACAAATACTGAATCTTCAAAATGTGACAAAATCATAATCAGCTGTCCATAGAAGCCGTGAAAGAGAAAAGCATCTTAGTGACTGTTATGAGTTAAAGCATGTCAGTGCTTATTAAAGGAAGAACAATGTAGGGTTGAGAATCAAAACATACTCTGCCCTAGCCATTGGGAGAAAATTCTTGTACTTACTTATAAAAACATGTTTTTCCTAAATCGAAAACATTGTGGAAAATTGGGAAATGAATGAAACCAAGCAAGAAAGGGCACAGATGAATTACATTATATGGGTTTTGTTCTACCTCTAGGCTTACTTCTAGTCCAGGAAAGGGGATGTCTTGATCTAGTTGACTGATGGTTTTGGGGAAAAGACCCGCTTTTTTTCCAGAACTGAAGCCACTATTGGTTGTATATTCTGTTATTCATTGTGCTTATATTTCCGGCAGGGGCTTTTGAAGCAATAGGAATCTAGCTAATAACCAAATTCAAATATAGTTAGCATCATTTTACAACACCTCATGTCTTAAAATGTATTACTTTCCCCAGCAGTTGTCAGATAAATAAATGGTTCTGATGCATCTTGACCTAACACATATTTAATATAGTAAGAAATAGTTACATTTAATAGAATATCTAATAAAAATCTTGTAGAAAGTATGGTGAACTGTGGATTTAATGATAATAAATGTTCATTTATGTGGATCTATACTCAGTTGAATGATGAAAACCCAAACTGCTGATAAATAGGTTGAAATCAAATCTGCAGGAAGATGTTTAAACACATGCTAACAGAGCCTGTCCTGTTCAACACTTGTGTCAGTTCCTGGAACAGAAATGGCACAAAAAGTGGATCCCAAGGTAAAACTAATTTAGAATATGTTAGTAAGTATATTAGACGACAGAGTCAGGATGTGAAGGAGTGTGGATGTGTTAGATGGACCAAAGTGAATTAAATGAAATGTAATGAGAATAAATGTAAAATATTATGTTTAGTTTCAAAGAAACAATTGCAAGTACATGGAATGAAGAACATAAGTTTTTGCACCAGCCTATGTGAAAAAGATATATGAGTTCTAGGTGACTGCAGCTTTTATACGATTCTATTGCATGGTGTGAAAAATGCAGATTTGATCTTAGACTCTATTAACATAAATACAGAATAGAGAGTGGGGAATTTGATGATCCCATTGTAACCTCAGACTAAAAATGCATTTAGGGCAAAAAACCCCAAAAAACAAAAAACAGTTTGCATGCTAGATTTTGAAAGAAGTATCATCCAAAATAGAATTAATTCAGAAGAAAATGAACTGTTCAGAAGAGTGCTTTACTATCATAAATATATGAATAAATAAATAAAATAAGGAAAAGGAAGTTTTTACAAGAATTCAGAATGCTTTACTCTAGAATTACAAACATTATACATATATATAAACCACAATTCCAGAGGAAAAATGGATGCATAAATAGAAAATATGACTAGCAGTTCCACATAAATATAGAAATTTTTAAGTATTCAATATGGTAATGGAATGGGCTCTGTGTTAGTTTGGGCTTTTGGAAAGCAGACACAAAGTTGTAATTAGAATGTAAGAGATTTAATGGGAAAAATGCTTATGAAAGATAATGGGGAGTGAAGACTAAGAGTAGGGAAGAGGAGCCATCAAACCATGATGCAGGTCTGATTCCATGAAGAGAGGGGTGAAGAAGGAGAACTGAGTAGGCAAAGCCTCCCATTGCAGTGTAGGTTGCAGAAAACCTTACCCCTGCTGAGGGAGAGCCCCAGGGGAGTCTGTTAGAAGAACCATTAGAGGAGCTGTGTTGGGAAGACAAGGCGATGCTGAATGCAGCCCTTGTAAGGTGTGGCTTCAATAGGAACACTTGCAGATTCCCAAAGTGTGTCAAGTGAAGACCGTTTGATAACTGCATTCCTTACTTTGTTTGATAGTTCACATTGTTTGAGAGCTGGATAATCTTTCATCCCGGGAGAGAAACCCCTAGTCATTTACAATAGCCCCCATTTGAGCTGCCATCATAGAATACATGTAATACACATGCATCAGTTACGTCTTCCAGAAAACATGCTGAGACTAAGTTAGAAGTAAATATTTATCGGAGAGCAGCACCTGTGAAAGAAAAAGGGAGGTAGTTGGAATGTGCAGGAGGAGCCAACAGAGTGTGGTGCAGATCTGACAGAGTCTCAGCCAGCTAAACCCAAGTGCTCCCAGCAAGACTGCCCAGTAGAGGAGTCATGTGTTGGGTGGAAATGGCAAGCTCCTGTGTCGTGCTATCCTCCTTGGCCATTGCCTGGGGCCATCTTGAGAAATATGACCTCAGTTCAAATGCTGCGGAATTAAAGCCATGAGCTGTCAGGTCCTCACATGTGCAGCATGTGCCTTCTTACAGGAGGCTCTGGTGCTGCATAGTTCACTCTTTGCCCCACGTGGTTTGCCTTCTCCACTCATGTTCAAGCTGCAGCTCCTCCAGCGGTCCAGAGGTTGTCCCTTCTTACTTACAAATTTAGAAGCGAGAGGTTAATGAGACCAGTTGGTTTTGGAACTGCAGTTCATGGTATCCCTCCTGCGCTGTCCACTCCAAATTCCACTTACCCTCAGCTGTCACCTCTGCTGGTCTTCTGACTGGCCTAGAGCTATAATACAAATCTCCATTTTATGGGTCAGATCCCCGCATAATAATATCCTTCTCAAGCAGGAGTGGACAAGGACTCACCCCTTGATGAGCAGTCCGAGACGCGAGCTCACTTGTGTCCCATTGTAACGTATTTGACTTATCAAGGAACAGATACATACCACAGCTGTTTTTAAAAGACATGTAACCTTCTGTTTCAAAGGGCATGGCCTTGGTCTAGAATCCCTTGTGCTTCTGCTGTGATTCTGTAATAGGGCTTGCCGTGACCTTGGCAGTGCATCTTTGCTACAGCTGATCCTTCTATCACCTTAGAGACTCCTGGAAGGGCTGCCTGTCTGCTGCGTCGACTTACTGCAGAGCCCTTCCTTGCTCAAGGTCTCACTCAAAGCAACTCGCCTTCCACAGCACCTGGTATATAGTCCAGAGAAGCATTCTTAAGAGTGGAATGTGTTGCCTGCAGAACCACAAGATGCCTGCTAGGTGTCATGCATGCTTCCTGGTAGGAAACACAAGATGCAGCAATTTGCCTTTCATTTGGGAGGGGGTATCCTAACCGTCTGGATCCCTGAAGACTTTACCGAAATGACAGGTTCTTTGTTAACTACAGGGTTTATTTCCCACAATCTGGAATTCATATACATTGTTGGAGTCTCCATGATGTTAGCCACCTTTTGATCTCTCTGTCCATTCATCATGATAACATCAATATGTTGGATCAATGTGACATTCTACACACGCGAGATTCCATGTCTGAAGCAGCATATGCTATGAGAGCCACTCCTTGTGACCGTGTGTTAGTCTGTAAAATCCACATGGTTCTGCAGGTGAATCAAATGGAGGTATTTTAGAGACTCTCTTTTCCATATTCTTTACACCTTTACTATTGTGCTCATCTTTACCGTCCTGCTGCCCCATGCAATTTCATTTTTACTTACTCTCTTGGCTAGGGGGAGCTTTAGAAACTTCTACTTGTCCTCCCCTTCTGTAATAACTCTTGGGCCACGGACCAAAGTCTTAATCAGAAGATTATCTACACAGTGTGCTAATCCCCGTTATAGATTCAGAGACTAATGAAATGACCACCAGGTAGATTCTCTAATCCAATGGACCTAATACATGTTGGACTTTGACAAGGTTTCCATTTTTTACCGGAACCAGAATTATGGGGAGGGAGGGGCAAAACACATCATGTATCTGAGAATCAGTGTCAACTCGGATAATCTGTTAATAGTTCTTGAAATGTCATGTAATTTTCTATGAGCATTGTACTATCATCCAAGCAAATAGGTATAAGTTACTTAGAAAAGAACTGGTACAATTATTGAAGCATATATTTGCTCTGATGTTGCCAGGGCCATCTTCCTATGGACATGGAGATCTCTTCAGTCTTATGTTCCAGGGATGAAATCTATGGTAACTGTATTATCACTAGTACTGGGTTACTTCTGTTAGCCTCCTGTTCTCTCATTATTGCTTTATTTAATCATACATTATATTAGGATGGCATTACAAAGTATCCTTGTTGGCTACCCATCTTTTTTGCTCTTGGAGATGCCTTGTTTCATTATCCAGTTTTTATTACACCCTGCAGCTTAAGCTCCTCTTAGCTGTCACTCTGATCTGGCCGGTCATTATAGAAATTGCATCTCTTTGGGGCAACTGCTGTATCTTAAAAAAAAAATTCTCCCCTTTGCTAAGTTAGCCAAGTTCTATGGCCTTTCCTACCCTCAGCTTTAGCCTGGCAAGAATTGCCATGGAGCCATAGAACACCTTGTATAGGAGATGAGCTAACAAAGAGCCCATCTGACTTCCTCACTTAGTCTTCTAGGCCCATAGATGTTCATTATCCCTGAAAATGGTGGTAATGCAACTTGATAAAAACCTGCCAAGACCATTTCCCTGCATTTTTTGTTTCCTGCACTTTTCAGATGTCTGAATTATCACACTGGTTACAGTGCTCCCCCTACCAGAATGTTTTCCCAAGTCAACACTAGTGAAGACATTGGCAGTGGAGCACCCATCTTGTGTCAGGGAACTATTTGTGCCCTGGGATGGGGTTTCCAGTGTCTGCTGGCCAGTGAGTGAAGCAATTCCAAAACCTCTTCTTACCACCTGCTCATTCAGACATCACTCTGTTACCATTATGTCAATCTGCTCCTTTGTGAAACAGTCTCTGTGATGAAGTCAGAAGTAAAAACTATTGTGTGGATTAAAACCTGGAAAATGAAAATGGAGAAATCTGGATTAAGCATGGAAGCAGTCAATACATGAGGAAGGAATGGCAAAGATTCTATCAGTCAATAGGGAGTTATGGAGCAAATGTCCTATATGGAGAAAAATGGCTTGGCCCTTGAAGTCCTCCTGGTCATTGTATGGGACCATGACACAAAGCGCATGATCCTGGCTAAAAGATGAGGCAGACCTGAAGGAGTTAACTGCTCAAAATTTCCAGCTAATCCCGTTTTTCCAAGGCCTTTCTTGAAGGGGTATCTGGATCATGCAACTGCATGTCCACTTCGTTTCGGCCACACCACATAGACTGCAGTGGATTTACACCAAACTTTGTTTAAGAATATACTTTTAATTGTTCTTGTGCTTTCTTTTTTTAGGGAAAAAAACAATAGTAAGCAATAAAATTGAAGAGCATGCTCTATACCATTTATGAGTTAGAAAATAATAAACAAAAAATTAAAAATATTAAATGATAAAAAATAATAAACATAAAAGATAATAGAAGACAACTCTTGGAGTATAACGCTAGTAATATAAAACATATGATATATGCTAAGGAGAAAATACCATAAAATATTAACTATGTTTGCTTTTAAATGGTAAAACATAAGATTTGGGAATATTGAAATGTGTTTTATCTCATCCTTCATGAAAATTTAAGATTTTGCAAATACCTAATATCTTCTGTGTAGACGACAGACACATAGATAGATAGATGGATAGACAGACTGATAGGTGATAGATATCTAGGTACAGACCTAGATCTAAGTCTAGATGTAGCCCTCAGCCAGATGTTCACTTCTAAGGTGCTGTATCCTCTGAAGCCAGACACCCTATGTTCAAAGTCTCCCATATCAGCTGTACCATCTTTCATGAGTTATCTGACTAGTTTTGTTCTGTTTTCTCATTTATATAGTGGAGATGATAATAGGAATATCCAATTCAAATTTATTTGATGTGGACTAAATATTTTCAAGGCTTCAAATAGTGTCTGGCACATATTAAGTATAAAATATTATTTCCATTGTGGTAACTCTTTCTGGAGGAGACCGGGTGAAATAACAACATTTTGTAGTTTTCAGGCCAAAATTTGACCTGCTCCTTAGAAATCCTTGTTCACTATCTCCAAATTGGGAATAATTATGGAGTTCTGGCAGCATTTGGAGAATGTTGTATAAGTGAATGCATGTAAGTTTCCTAGTAAAATGGTACAGTAAACCTCTATGATGATGATAATGATTTTTATTTGAGAAATTGTGAAGAGAAATAAATATTATAGTAAGTAAACTTTATGGAATTTTTTCTTCTCAGAGATCTGAAACCTAAGTCATCATCATTGCTACTATTATTATTATTACCACAATCACCATCTTCAACATTTTCCACATTATTATCTTCATTTCCAACTTTATACTTTAGCCAGATTTAATCAATAAACTTATGCAAGGAATTTTCTACAACAGGCAAATCAGTCACTTTTTCTGAGGAAAAAAAAACACCTCCATTTCCAGTTGATCTTGTTACTAGTTTTTATTTCAAAAAGAGCACTCATATTTGGAACAATATATTCCAGCTTTAGATTACATTTTTTCCTTTGCATGTGCTTAATTCTCTTAGTTTAATTATTCCATGGGGTCAAATGGATAAGAGAGATAAAATCAAGTCAATTAACTAGAAGCTGTGCACACATGTATTTAAATGATGTAAGTAATTATTAGTTAAGAATAGTTTCATTATCATTTTTAGCGTTGGAAATCAGTACTTTCAATTTTCTCAGATTAATTTGATTACATGAAAGACGACTTTCTCTAGAATAAGATCAAGCCACTTACCGCTGCATGCTTTGCTTATGCCTTAGCATATTAGCCACTTCCGGATTCATCTTGGACATCTAAAGTACTGAAAAGAGAAAGCAACAATCCTAATGAGAGAAATATTGTTCAGGCAGAAAGTTACTGACTTTTCAAGAACCCATAAAAGGACAAAGGTCAAAGGACAAATGAACATTTGCTTATCTTGGGCAGAAGCTGCCAGATACCACAAAAATCGGTGGGAACTAGAAAATGTGATGAACTGTTGGAGGCTGAATGTGAGTTTGTCTGAAGGTGTGTAGCTCCTGGGGGCTGCAGTAATGGAGTATTTGCATATTCTTTCCCCTAGAAACACCACCAGGGTTTCACAGGAAGGAGCAGGGAGATCCAGAGAGACTTCCCTCGGCAGTGCTGGTTGGAGAAGAAGCCATTGTGAAATCCATCCAGACCCACTGCCATTCGACACAAAAGCTTTATCTGCAGAAGGACAGTCATGAGATGCAGTTAAAAGAACCAAAGGATTCTTGCTGCAGCTGGGTAAGTGAAAAGAAGCTAGAGATCATGTGACATGCAGCTTAATTTTAATTTGTATTTTTAATATAAATTCTCTTTCAATTATATTTGTTATAAATAGACTTACAGACATGCAAGTGTATACAAATGTAAACAGGATAAACATTTAACTGTATACATATGTGTTTATGTGCTTTGCATATCATTTCTATTGATTTTCATTTAGCTTAATATTTTGTGAATACTGTTCCATAATGTTAAATATTATTCAAATACTTGGGTTTTAGTGGATGCAATGATTTGGTTATATCTGGCAGGATATTTAAGGCTTTTGCAGTTTTAGCTATTATAAGTTTTTCAGTTTTAGCCCTTATGAATAAAACTTCACTAAAAATAGTAAATTAAATTGCTTCTTATCCTTAGAGTAAATCTTAGAATTGGAATCATTAGATTTAGACTTTTTTCTAACTTTTGCAATATATTTTCCAAATCACTCCACAGAAAGTTTATATTAAATTACATTCACCTTAGCAGTGAATTAGAGCCCCATTTCTCTGCATCTTGTTCAATAAAACACACTTCCTACATAATTTAATCTGGAACTGCATTCCTCCCCACCAGGAAAAGGTGAATACACATAATCTTGAAGTTTTATATTTTAGTTAGGTTTGTGATTTAGGGATAATTAAAAAGCATTTGATGTTATTAAATGTATTTTTGAAAAACTGAACATAGTATATTTTTGTATCTGTTGGGATATATTTAATTTTAGAAACTTTTTTTGCTACAATTTTTCTTATTGCTATTATACTTGCACTATTTAAACAATGCCTCCTCTAGTTTTTCCCTCTTCTGTTTCATTATTTTTAATAGCATACCTATTTCTAACAACTAGATTTCACTCCTAACAGGCTATACAATGTGAGCCATAAATTTGATAATCATAGCATACATAAAAATATTTATTCAGTTTAGCTTTCGAGTAACAATTGCTGTCCAAATCTAGAAAATTCTGACTCTGAGCTAA
This sequence comes from Camelus dromedarius, assembly GCF_036321535.1. NCBI lineage: Eukaryota > Metazoa > Chordata > Mammalia > Artiodactyla > Camelidae > Camelus > Camelus dromedarius. Next base: position 16,430,090 of record NC_087438.1, read on the forward strand.
TCCACTGTGAAGGATCTGTGCTTTGACCATCGCTTTGCTGCGGAGTGAAAATCAGGTCTCCCTACCGGAAGTTTCCTTTTTCATAGTTTGGACTTACCAGTAAAGAGATTCCTTTATTTCAGAGAAACTTCTAGTTCCATTTAAAATTCTTCTAGGATAAGAGACATCCATATATTTGGGGAGAAGTTGCTACCATGGTGCACAGGGCAGAGACAGCAGATATAGTGTCCTGCATCGCCTTCACTCTATTACTGCTTCCTGCTTTATTCCCTCTCATTGTGCATGAACCTACTATTTGAAAAAGATGTGTATGTGTTACAGGCCTGGGGAGGTGTCTTCAGAATTAAACTGTGATCTTTAAATTTTTCAAGCACCGGCTGACATGGTAGAGTTACGGATCAGTGCCTCCAGTGGGTGTTGTCTTGTGATCACAAACGATCATTATGGACTGGCCTCTCCCACGCTGTCTCTGGCACAACAGAGAAGGGCTGGACGTCTACAGGAAATTCAATATGTCAGGTCTCCTCTGACTTCACCCTGAACCATTTGACAAAGAAGAGTGGTAAGTTTTATTCAACCAGTACCTTTTACCTCATGCAGAAAAATATAGTTTTAGAAACAATTCAAATGCTGTGACAGATTATAGGGTACCAGATACTGAAAATGACTAAGGAGAACTTTTTGTGGTAAATGAGAGAGTGAGGGACTGTGAGGTTATGTGGTCTGTCTGTAGTTCAAGACAACAGCGTCTAACTGTTCCCTTGTTTGGAAACTCACCATTCCCTTTTGAAATTGCTTTTCCTAAATTTTTGTTGTTGTTTTCCTTTATTTTCAGGGTTTCTTCTTCTTTTTTTAATTAGTTGATATGAAGTCTCCCTCCAGCTGTTATATCCATTACCCTGTGAGTTTGGTATCGTTTCTCTTAACCTGTGTGAGGTAAGGTACAAGAATAAAAATATATTGCATCATTTTTGAACAACCAAGATAAAAGATTAATATTTTCTACTCTGTTTTCCCACCATTTGTTTATTATACACAGAAGGATGGAAAACAGAAATTTAAAAAAAAAACCACTTTTATAACCTATAGAAGATCTATGTAGGTGATTACACTCTAACCTTCTTTACAGGGGAGTAAACGTAAAAGGGAATGATCTTTCATTTTCCCTGGAAATCAAGAAGAATTCTTTGGCATTTTGATTTTCTTGAACAAGTAGCTTAATGCTCTATCAGGGGAGCATACAGATATTTGGTCAGAGTTATTCACTCAAACTTGGGCAAATTTACTGAATACATCCACAATTGTAATTGCAATTGTGAGTATATGTGTGTTTGTGAACATGATGTAGATTCATTTGCAGTGTACATAAATAGTCAGATTTGTGTTTTTAATCAATGAGATGAAAATTAATATGCTTTATATGAAATAAGTAGTTTTGTCTCTTCAGTAAAGTTTATTGTGTATTCTTATTTCTTGCAAATTTACAATCTTCTACCTCCTTAAGAAGCTGTATTAATATATAGCTTTGAACTAATATGGCTAGAAAATAGGGTTTTTTTTTCCATTCACCTCTTTTTAGTGTAGTCAAATCCTCAGAAACATTAAAATGCAATCTGATGTTCAAACAAACAATATTTTAATTTATTACAGATGAGAAATACTTGAGGTTCAGATACATTTTGTTGAGAATGAGCACGATTCCTGTAAACCAATATATCTAATAATATTCTGATCATAATCTTATATTGGATAAAATATTTTCCCTGAAATTATAAGGGAAATTATTATGAGGAGTTACAACCATCCCCTATATATGAAACTTTACCCCAGGCAAAGTGAGACATTTTAAAAACTACTTGTATATGTTTACAAATACTCCATTCGTGAAGGATCATACATGGTCTCCGGTACTTCACGGCTTTGCTGAATACATGTTTCCCACTATTACCATAGAGATACTGTCAGGTTTTTCAAATGGCATGGAGTATAAGAAAAAAGAAACTTTCACCTCATTTTAGCTTAAAGTTTTCAGATTGCCTCTTTTTTCTTCATTTCAAAATATTCCAGTATTGAGAAACTAATTGAGTGGAGGTATTTCTCATCAACGCAGTCACTGTAAAATGATCCCATTGCTTAACATTGGTATAAAGCCTATTAAAGTTAATGGAAGAAAAAATTACACCACTGAACTAGAAGTGATGGTGATGACTCGAATAGAGGCAAATGGGGATAACGGGCAAGAAAGGTTAGACTCACCCAGGATTTCTTTCTCTATGGCTTTTTTTTTTTTTTTTTTTTTTTGCGGGGAGGGCTGGGGAAGAGGAGGCACGGAGGCACCGTTATCTACCTAAAAGTGCATTTTAGACCGCCTGTGTGTGTTTATAGGACTTTTTACTTTCTTGGTGTTCTTGCCTATTCAGTACAGTTACTGTGTAAGTTGTTTGTGTATGTTTTTTCTTCCTTATATAGAATCCAAGCCACTTCTCTGCTATTTCTGACTTTTAACCCTTCCATAAGGTGTGCTCAATCATGACCAGTGATATGAGAGTAGGCTTGTCATTGCCACAAGGTTCAAACTAATGGTGACTAGAGACAGGCAGTGCCAAAGCAGCACTAATTTCTCTGCCTTGGTCACCACTGTCGAGTTCTTTTCTCCTCATTCACTCCCAGGATATAGCACTCCAGCTCCTATACATCAGGGTACTGTCTCACACATCTCAGTCCAACTCTTTAGGTTTTCTTGCCATGATCAGTTTTCTAATCTTTGAAATGAACTCTTACATTTTAACTACCTCTTTCTGGGAATTTGAGAGTGACCTCCTTATATCTCCTATTCCTGAGCCTCCCTCATTTGAGAAAAACATACAAGAAAGTCACATCTACAGGTGTTTTGTGCAGGTTGAATGTGTCATTTTATAAGCTAAGTGGAGAACTTCAACCGAACTGTTTCTATCTGCTTCACAGAAATTGCTAGGTCTTAGTGGATAGACTTAGGGACAAGTCTAAATTCCTCACCACTGCTTTAAAGATATTAATGAAGCCACATTTCATTGCATTTTAAGATATGAGATGCATTTGTGTTTCATTTTCCTGTGCTTTTATTTTCTTAACAAAATGCATAGTCTATATTGGAAGACCTAAGTAAAATGTAAAGCTTTGGGCTTATTTGTTTAATAATAACATGTGGTCTAAGCTAGTCGCTAATGTATCTACATCTAAAATATAAATTTTGTTATGTATGTATAGCTCTATGTATGCGTACATGTATAGAGTTATCTCTATGCACATGAGTATGGATGCTAAATGATGCACAACTCAGATCCTTCTTCTGAAGGTGTATTTCAGTTGACTGGTGGGAATATTGCTGACAGAGAGCCCTCAGCTGTCACACTGTCCTGTGTTATGTTGGTTAAAGAAAGGTCACATCCCCTCTGGGAAGCCTGCATCCAGTGACTGATGATGAAGGACAGTAAGGGTCTGCTTCTCCTGGCCCAACCTGGGGCACATAAGGAAGACCACTGAAGCCCTGTAAGGCTAGCTAGACCTCCACTGGGATTGAATCCTCTCTAAACTTCTCCCTCTGACCAGTCCTCCTTCCTTCCTTTTCTTTCATGTGTTTTGGTCCTAAAAGCCCACCCTAATTATCATTTTGCATGCCAATCTACACCTCAGAGTCAGCTTCCAGGGACCCAAACCTCCAATAATCATAGATAGACAGATATAAAAATAGACATCTGGATATTCAAGTAGCAAATACACAGTAATCAGGGTCAATTAATCAGGGTCTTATACAAACAGATAGATCTTCACAAATTCTGATGTGTATGTAACCATCTTATAGTATGGCGATGTTACTTTGCCTCCTGGTTCTACCACTCACCAAACGTGTGAACTGGGGAGCCACTTGCCCTCTGTAAATTTCAAAATTCTTATTTTTAAAATGGTAATAATAAATCCTAATATTGTTGCTGTTAAAAGTCAATGAGACAAGTCATGATAATTACTAAATATTACGCCTGGAACACTCATCATTTATCTGCTATTTTATTTTCTAAAATCATCTGAGGATGCATTTTGGATATAAGATCAGAATATGGTAGTAATCGTGGAGCTCGATAAAGTCATTACATGTTGTGATCTTTTCTAATAGGCTTTTTTTCCCCCCAGAGGAAAATATGCATATGAATACATTTAGAGCTATACTTCAAATAAATCATTAACCTGGATTACATTCTAATTATGTGCTTGAAGAAGACTTGATCTGTAATAAGCTTCCTAAAATAAGATTAAAAAAAATACTTATGACTTCAAGTCGGGTCATACACACAGATATCAGGCCTCAGGAAAATGTCTCTGGGGATAACTTTCTCTTCACTCTGCCTTCTACACAATTGAGGTGGAAGAAATTAAATGGAATGTGGAATACTAATCAGATGTAATGTCAGCAGAATATTTGTGTTGCTTGCCTCAAGAAATAAAAGAGAGGGTTTTGGAGTGGGGGTCAGAGTATGAGGTAAAATTCCTATTCATTAGGGTCACACATGTGCTTCTTTTTGATCAGAAAAAGTATCCTTTGATTCTTGGTTGATGGAAAATTTTGCATATCACTGGAAGAGGGCCTTGTGCCATTTTACACTATAAAATACATCTGGGTAACCTAAGGCTAGTATTATAAATCATAAAGAAAGTCAGGTTTATTGAATATCAGATTTCCATTAAATCACATTCATACACAAAGAGACAGTTCAAATTGTAATTGAAGTTGTCAGCTTTCATTCATCTTATATAGGCTTATTCCAGCTGCACATTATTCATTCTTTTGTACTTTTAGTCAATTTATCTGAGTCTGCTTGCTGTAAGAAGATGAAAAAGGACAGACTGATTTTTTTCCTGTTAATTCTAACAAAATAGTGATTTTCTAATCACAAAACCATGCTTTTTATTCATTCAAAATTAAGTAAAATATAATTCTATTTTATGTTTCACCTGTAATCTGTATAAAAAGACAATCAGTACAAGCGATGTGCCATAATAAATTAAAATGAAGAAAATGTCAGCTCCCCAGGAACTCTGAACAATAAATTATTTAAGTTGAGAAATTTCTAGTAAAGCACAATGTGAATTATTAAAGTGATTGAATGATCCCTAATGATTAATACTGGTCAACTTTCATTCTGACAAATATTCAGGCTTCCTGTGGAGTAAATAAAACAACTTCAAAATTGCTTAGAAAAAGATTGTGAAAGTTAAAAAAAGAAGATCTTATAAAAAAGCAGTTGAAGAAATCTTACTTCTTTTAGCAATTTCTAAATTATATCATTCTTATAAATCTCATGAAAGTTGCATTTAATGTCATCATTAAATGACATATTTTGTAACATCCAAATTATATGTAATTTGGACATAGAGCATGAACCTTTTAATTTGATTCCAAATAATCCAACCACAAAATAGTATGCAATGGAATACCTGAATGATAAACTTACCAGGAAAGCCAAAAATACTCAGTTCTTTTGCAGTGCAGATATCCAAACACCCAAGTATTATATTTGTTTTCCTTTTGTTTTGCTTTTCACTGTAAACCATTTGTATAATTTTCGTTTCATATCAGTGCAAATATTTCACATGAAAAATGACTTAAATTTTTAACATTTTTAAGGTCACTGACCCTTGGAGAGCATTCAGACTGTCTATGCCACACGTTCAGAATTTATGATCTTACGATGTGAACACTAACGTCCCATGTCTGCATCAGTCAATGTTCCTGATGGTCTCCATGGACTTGTGGTCCTGGTCTTCTATCTACTACAGTTTGCCATTCATTCATTCATTCGCTCCACTTACTTATTTCTATTGCTCCATTTGTTCATTCATTCTCTAAGTATTTATTAAATCTGCACTGTGCAGCCGGTACACTGCTCAGCCCTGGAGTCTCATTTGTTTACTTATAGGTTGTCCCTGTCCTGTAGTTTACCTCCAGCTGTGGAGATAAACATGTTTCAAATAATCACGCAAATGCAAATTTATAGTGAATATAAAGACCCATCTACTATGAAAGGAATCCCTATGTTGAGAAGAAACCATCATACAGTTTCATCTTATTTATCCTAAGAAAATCTGGAAAGACCTGCTCCTTGAATTGTGATGGTTAAGCAACACACTAACTAGACGAAATGTGGGAGAATGGGCGATGGCAAAATAAAAGACATTTACAGCAGGAGGAAATGCATCTGCAAAGATCCTGGGGATTAATTCACTAATTTTAGAAGCTGGAGGAAAATTAAGAAATTGGCGTGAGGTGAAGTGGAAAAGAACAGGATCTTAGACTTTCAAATGCTATTTCTATAGTTGCTTTATACATGTTTTTTGCACTGTTTATTATTAAGTGGACTATTTAGTTAATTTTATCCTGTCATTACAGTTTCTGACATAATTTTTTTAGATAAATTATCTATGATTTTTTATCTATTGCCTTGATAAATTTTCTTATTGGTTCTATTACCTTTTAGTTGATTCTCTTGAATTTTCTAAGTATATTAGCATACAATGGGCAAAATTTAATATTTGTGCCTCTTCATCTTAAAAAAGGAGAATAGAAAGCTAGAAATAGAGATGTGTTCTGCCTTTCTCTTGTTCGATTACATTTGTGGTAATTTCAAAACAATATTAGTAATAATGCTGAAAAAAGCTGTAGGTATTCGTGTATTATCCTTAATTTAATTGCGGGTGTTTTCAGGGCAAACCTTGATTAATTTCATTCAACAAACATTTATTGAGTATGCCATATGCTGGCCACCGATGATACAGGAAAAGAAACCAAAATTCCATGTCTCTTGAGACTTACAATTTAGTAAGTGTGTGTGTGTACACATATAATCAGTTTTCCTGTGTCAAATTTTTAACATAAGCTTTATTAGCTGAGAATGGTAATTACTAAGTATCCAGCAAGAAAGCTAAGAGATAATTTTTTAAAGCCTAGGTCACCATTTGTCCTAAGGATTATATAAAGGAAAATGAGCATTTTATTGATCAAAAAAAAAAAAACCACAAGTACTAAAGCTCTGCTTACATAAGGTTGTAAGTGCAGTAAGAATTACAGGGCACTGCCCTCTCCTCCTTAGAGGAAGATGTATAACCTCTACTTCAAGACAAGCCAAAGAAGGAAGGACTTCTGAGAACTAACGGAATTGCACACTCAACATGTTCCCGCAGTTTTGGGGCACTATTGGAAAGGAGAAGGCTGGCATACTTATGAAGCTTTTTCACTGTTTTATTTGTTTTGTTTTCTCTTTTGGAATCTGTCCCCATTGTTGGCGACCTCTCAGTGAACTTTTTGAGGGGGGGTGATATCTTCTTAAATGTACACACACATCTTCTTTCTCCAACCTTAGCCATCTGATGTACCCTTCCGGGTTCTTTCTATTGGCATCATTTTGCCCATGCAGGTGGGTTTCTTGAATAGAAGCTGGAACAACCCAAAACCAGTTTGCTCTCCTGATTATGGTCCATACTTGATCATTGGGAACCCCTAACCCAATTTCTCATGCAAAAATTCTCATGTGTCCTCGTCCCCCTCAATCCAGGCACCTCTCTGATGGTGTGACATCAAAGCTACCCGTATCACCTTTGGATTCCTCACCTGTGAATCAGGTACTGTCCACACTCCTCAATCTCCCAGAGAAATATATTTTGTTGTCTAGTTGTAGATCCTTTTTCCTTAACACTCCCACTCATAGAATCCTGTAATTTCCCATTCTTTTATCGGTCTCTCCAAACTCAATAACAAACTGAAATTGGATTGTTAGATAGAGATTAAAAAAATCAGTTTTGGGCACATATTTTTCAAGCTAGCATAGAGATTATGTACCTCACTTCAGATAATGTCACACAAACTAAATGGAGGCTTCAATTCTAGAATAGAACTTTCCTTACATTATGGTTTGTATTAAATTTTAAATACATCAATCTTTCGTGAACTTTCTTTATCATCATTTTAATGACTACGTAGAGAGTAATAGTTCATCTGCTGGATGTGTGCCAAATCTCTTGTGAATTTCTCATTTCAAATGTGAACAAGGTCACAGAAAGATTCTAGCAGGTTTAAAAGCTCCCAAGATTATTCCCCTTTGATGGTCTCAGGTCTAAGAGGCCATCTCCCTCTTGTCCTTGTAGAAAATGTTTATTTATATCCTTCCTTAATCCTTCAGCACAGCACTTAAGTGCTTTAATTCACATCACTATTCAACATCTGATTACTTTATTCATTTTTTATTTGTTTACTAATGCTCCCTCAGTTGGCTGCGAGCAGGGACTGTCTTGTTCAATGATGTGTCTCCAATGCCTATTACTAGGTTTGGTTTATAATAAGCAGTGATAGGTAATTTCTGAGCAAATAAGTTGATAATGAATAACTAAGTGACATAATTCATTATAAAATATCATATACTTTAATATATTTAACTACTACCCTGATGTTGCATTTATGTTTCTACATTTTATCACTATTAACAACACTTCGAGGATCTTCTGAAGATTATTATTTTCTGCTTTATAACCATGCTTAACTATTTTAAATAGATTTTGACATTGACCATTGATGATTCAACACATGATTTTATGATTTTTAATATGTGTTTCTTAGAAGCATCAATAACTTAATTGTTACATTTTGATTTCTTGACAGTTTGGTAAGCAATAATGTTACCAGACTATCTCTTAATTATAATTATTTGGCTACTAGTACAGTAAATGTGGTTTTTGTCTGTTTTGTTTTGTTTGTATATTACTACTTCCAAACTCTTCTTTAAATGAACTGAGTTTTCATGATCTTTCTGAGTTTTTTTCCATTAGAATTCTTATTTTCTCACTGATTTATAAATTTTTTTAATGAATTGATAATGAATACCTTTTGTGTACATGTGGCAAATAATTTCTGATTGTGGTAAAATTATAATTTTTATGGTGAGTTTAAGATACAAAATTCCAATTTTTTTAGGAAGTCAAGTCTTAGTATTTTGGCTTTTAATATTCTAAACAGGTCTTTATTGCCAAATGTTTACATAAACGCTTATAATTCGCTATTATATACATGTTTTCTTTAACCCCTTAAATATTTAGTCTAATTGATATCACTTATTACATTGTGTTCTGTAATTTATAACTTGATTCAAAAGAAACCCACATAAAAGTGAACTCTGGGAGTTTTTTATAGATTTATCCACCTTCATTAAGCTAATCTGTTTTAATCATACTCCCAAGTTGTCAGGAGAATATTTTGGGCTGTGGTCATCTTTTTTGGGCAGCAAACCCCAAGTATTTTTGCATGTATTACTTTTGGGATACTTGAATATAATATATTACTATCTCCACCTGTAATACATATTTTTGAGTGTGAGATTAACTTACTACCTACTGTTCCGTTCATTTTAGATTGTGTCCTAAATTAATGTACATTTTAATTTAAGATTAAGTCTGATTGCTTGACCCTTCCTTTTTTTTATTCCTGTTTTCTTTGCCCTTTTGATCAGCTTCTTCCATACTTTTCATCTCTTTCATAGCACTGAACACCACATAAGCAAACGTTTATTGACTTGTCTCTTCCACAGTAGACCATGTGGTTGTATGTGTTTTACTATTTCTCTAGTCTAGTTCTGGAGGACATGTGGGGCTGGTTGCATTCATTTCCTCCAAAATAAATTTGTGATTTGAAGATCTTCTTTTCATAACATAGCCATTCTTCTAAAAAATCAGTTCTATAGCCCTGATGTGGGAGATGTACCTCCTCCAATGTTGAAAAGGAATTTGTCCATGTGCAATTAGGAGGAGAGCATATTAATGTCTCAGGGAACAAGTGGGTGTCAATTATATAATATGCTGATAGGACAACTCCTCAATGCAGGCCCACTAAAATATTCAAATGGAATGTCTGTGGCTGCTACCCTGGTGACCCAAGGGCTCCTAGATCTTGGCTATGCTCTTTGCTTAGCAGTTCTGAAGTAGAAGCAGAGGTTCATCACATGTTTCCTCCAAGACCTGTAACTTCTTCCCAAGATCTACCAAATTAAAGACCTCTTCTATGTTCTGTATTATTTCTCTTCTCTGACCTTTGGAATCGTTTCTTGTCTTAGTGATGTGGCCTAAAGATACGGCACTTTCTTAAATTTCACATGTGTTTCCACAACCATTTTCTTGGTACCTGACGTATTTGGCTTCTCCTGAGGTTGATGCTATTGAAATACAACACTTAAGAATAAGTTCGTACATTTTTCTTTCTGAAATTGCTTTTCTGTGCAATGTCCTACTTGAGGATATTCTACCTGCACGACGCCTCCATGAGCGAAAGGGAGAATAGCTGTATAGCAATGAGAGATGTTGTGAACAAAATCACATTGATCTATCTTTCAAATAGTATCCAACCACAGCAGTTAGTAAGTTCCGGACGATGTGTTTTTTGTTTGGGAAATACAGTTGTCAAAGCACATGCAGAGCCTGCACTTGTGAAGTTCACATCCCAGCAGAATTTGAGCTTTTGGAGAATTGATGGTCTCATGGAGCCCCAACCAAACATTAAGTTATTAATGTGGAAGTGAATTGAAAGTATTTCCCTTATGAAGTTCAAAATGTAGGATGGAAAAGACAATAAATACTTTTTAACTTATAAAAGAGATGCAACAAGGTACAGAAAAGAGCAACATTTAAGTCGGCCAAGGAAAATGATCCAGGAAATCTTCCCCAGAAGAGGTGACATTAAGTTGAACTTTGCAGAACATATACTTTTTATTTCTGGAATGAGAGTTGAAGAAAGCAATCAGGCATGTGAGGAAAGGCATATTGTCATGGGACAAAATGGCCCATATAAAGCCACAGAGATCATTATGGCAGATGGGAATAAAGCATGCACCTGCCTCTCCAAGACACTGTCTTGTTACCTCCCTTAATATTGTCCTTCCTACACTCTGACTTCCCTGAATTTTCAACAGTTTATTATTCTGTACCTATAATAGATTCAAAAATAGTTTTTAATCTCATTAAATAAATTCCTCACTTTAAAATTATTCTTAGTAAATAATAACCCCTGAGAATCTAGAAAGTTCAAATAAGAGAGCAGTTTTTAAGGTCTTCTAATATACATATTTTTGTGAGTAACTCCAAATATCCACATTTTGGGGAACATTTTCCATGTGATTATGTATTCCAAATCACAGAGGGACATGCATTTTCATATGTAAGCCAAACACATTAAATACTGTCTAAAAAACTGTTTTTCTCCAGTTGAAGAAAATAGCAAAATACGTTGCAAGGGAAAGAAGCAGAGCAGCATTGTGGAGTTGGAAACTGCTTACTATTTGAAGACTTGTCAACTAATCCATTGTCATCCGAATATGGGGTGGGCGTGGGAAGTAGTCAGGCATCTGGAAAGAGAAATTGAGAGCAGATTGTAAAGGGAAATTTTTGGCACACTATGACATTTATTCTATAGCTAAAATCTGAGTAAATTAAAACTTTAAGTAGTGCTAGTCTTGGTCAGGACTATTCTTCTGAAAATATGCATTTGAAACAGAGGTAAAATAAAATATTTGAGCTTAAGTTTAACCAGCCTCCAAGGTAAAAATATTAGGGTAGATATACTAAAGATAAAGAGACAGCACGGTTCTGATCGATAGTAGTAGACAGTTACATATTTAAAGCTCTGAACTCTGTTCAAATTTGGAACGCTGTATTCGGTGATCAGGTCTTATGGTTGTTATATCAGCATTATAAATCCAGTGTTCTTTTTTTGTTAATGTAAAAATTCTAATGACAAATTTACTATCCTCAAAGGAAATTTGTAAATAATACAACCAAACACATACAAATAGTTGCAATTTTTAAAGAAGTCCTAAAAACACAGTATAGGGAGTTGCAGCATGGAGAGTGGGGGGATTTCTACATATATGAGACAGAAGTAAATGGGAGAGTGGCTGGGATTCAATTTCAAGGAATTGCATCCAGAAATTCATAGACTTGCTGGGCCGCACTACCCGTACCCCACCCTCAATACCACATATTTAAAAGGCTGAATTGAAATTTATCCATGAACATAATCCAATAAATATGTATATGTGCACTTTAAAAAAGCTAACTTACTAGTTAGACACTGAGATTAATCCAAGTAAAACTGAGAATAAATTCTTAAACCAAGTTTACTTGGATATTGTAATTTCCAAGTTTATATACATATTTATATAAGAAATGACTTTTATAGCTTGAGCAACAGGGTCAGAATAATATTCTAAAATTTTTTTGACATTTTATAATAATCTGCAAGTAGAAAAATTATAGATTTATAATGCAATTTCTAAATTGTATTAGACCAGAGGCTATTGTACGGGTGATGGGAAGAAAGAATCCTAATGTATAAGAAATGGGAGAAAAACAACTACATAGGTTTCTTGCCTTAAATCGCACACTTTCAAATGTTTCTAGAATGATGAAACTGGAAGAAAAAGTGGAAGAGAAATAGGATTATAGAATAGAAACATCATTTAAAAGAAATGCAAGTGAAAGAAGTGACATTATACATTTACAAAAGAGTATGTTTTTCTACGTACCTGATAAAGCTAGAATAAATTTGCAAGTTAAAGGCTGAAGTCTAAATCAAGTGAATTAAAATAAAATATTATTATTTTAAAACAGAATAAGTGTAAAGTATTATGTAATTGTATTTAGTGCTCAAATAAAAGAATGAGAAACTTTATAAGAAAAACTCTGAAGACAGCAAGTAGTTGCTGAGTGTTCATCAAGGAAGCGCAATTAGGCATAATGGGAAGAAGTTTAGGAGAGTGCAATTAAGGCCAACACTTTGTTGGTGAGAACTACTGGGTGAGAGTCTGGATTCCTTATAGAAACAGAAGAAACTTCCTCCCACGAGGCAAATAACGGCAGAGTAGACATTACACTAAAGGGCCTATTAGAACTAGTTTTCTCTACTGGCAGAGAAATAGGCTCCATGGTCTGATTCCCACACTTCTTCCCTTCTATTCAATGACCCTAGACCCATAAGGTCTGATTTACCATTTGCTTAAAGAGTCAGAGAACTGAGAGAATTCTCAAAACTCTCACACTCAAGGATGATTACTTTCCCCATCTTTGTTCACTATTTGAAACATCACAAAATTACTTAAACACATTTATTTTTTCCTGACTATGAGGAGAATTCTTAAATATATGCTTTGAAAGTAATAAGCTGAAAACCTGTGCAATGTAAGTTCAGAAGTTTACCTACTTAGGTTGTATCTTTTGTTAAATATTGAGTCTTCTAAATTTTAGAATACTATTGAAACATTAGAATTTTACAGATATATTCCAGAAAGGACAGTTTCTTTCACTGAATGCTACTTTGTCTATGTGTGGTAGGTAGAATGGAAGCCATCTTGAAATTGTAGGGTAAACAGTCCAGAAAATAAGACAACAAATGGTATGAAAGACTAGGAAAATGAAAAGAAACAGAATTCTTTTTAAGTAAGATAATACTGTTTTTCTAATGGCATCATCTGGTAAGTAATTTTGTGATCGTTGGAATCTAAGACAACCTAAGTGATACATTTCTTTACTATTTCCAACCAACAACTATTTAAGTGTGGGAAACACATACTTGCCTTTTAAAAAGAGTTTGAAATCACAAATCTTCCAAAAATTCACTTAATTTTTTTTTAAAAAAAGGCACAGCAGGCTTATTACAGAAAAGTAAAAATCTCTCTCATTAAATTGGTTCCTAACAGCTTAGAGATAAAATTGTAAGTAATTTGAGAAATTACTGAGATAATTAAGCCAATTTTTCCCCCAACTAAGGTTAGTAACTCCATAGAAAAATGTTTTATATTTCTGAGAGTTCTCTCTGAAAATTTTATGTAAAACCATGCACTCATTTCTTTGATAACAGAAAAAATACTAACAGGTCCTTGAACATCTGATTAAATATAATAAGATGTTGCTAACATGCAATTTCACTGATTTTATCTGTTTGCTTCAATTTCATTTAAGGTTAAGACTGAGAACAAGTGGTTTTCTTTTCGTTGTATCGAGCTAATTAAGATAGATTGATTGAGATGAAAATATATTTAAAACCCTAGGCTTAAATTATTCTTAGACAGGAATTATATGGCCTCCTAAAAGGATAAATTGAGTGTCCTAATCATTAGTTTTATAGACAATGAAAGTAAGAACTAATTGCAAAAATTTAACTATGGTCATGAAAGTAAAATAAATAGTAATTCCAGACAATTTTTGAATCCTCTTGATAAATACTATATAATAATTCTCTAAATTGTGATATATTTTAATATTGTCAAAAGGCCCTATACTAATTATACATTTGAGAAACCAAACAAAGTTTCCAGAATTTCCATGGAAAAAAAATGCTATATTGAGGAGCTACCTATGTATTTGGCTGTCTCAGGAAAATAGACTATGAATTCTTTCATCCCAGTAAGCTTTTTTTCTCACTTATTTTTGAATATTTAATTAATAGACAAATGAAATGAGACATAAATTGCATAAAAAATTTAAGAAATCAATATTTTTAAATATTTAAACAAAATTTACAGTTTTAATAGTTTTATAGACACAAACAGTAATAAAACACGATTTCTTTATTTCTCATAATTATTATCATCAAGAATAAAGGAAATAGTTTCTTATAATTCACATAAACTTTTATCAGATCACCACTGTTAAAATCTCATAATGAAATACAATGTTAAAATTTTAAAAATAGTAATATAGAACTTATGTGCACTTAACAATTTAAAAGTTAAAATATTTATGATTACTCTCTAAATTTATGAAAATAAAAGTAATTTTGTAAATATATACCAATAAAAACATGCGATCTTAATTGTACAAGTTAGGTTGCATCTTTTTCTAATAATTTATTCCTAATTCCATGTGTGTTTTACCTATAAAGTTGATGATTTAAATACCATTCCAAAAAGCTCTTTAAAAATGAAAATATGCCTATAAACCAATACTTAGTATCAATATACTGTGCTATAATGTTTATAAGGGAAAGGAAAAGTGTTCTGATAAAACCGTCCTAATTAAAATCATTACATAAATTCATCCAAATAAAAGTTTTTAAAAGCTCACTTTAACTTTTAAGGACTCACCTTGCTATTCAATGTTTTGTAAACTATAAAGAACACTAAACAAGAGAATTTAAAAAAAGAATAATACACTCAAGAAGTATTGATATTCTGGGAAGATAAAACAGAAAAAAATCCAATATTATGATAAAATTTTCAAAACAAATGAACAAAGTCTAGTGAGTTTTCAGTTAACATCAAAATTACTCATATTTTAATTTTTAGAAAACTGATATGAAAAAATATTTGATGATGATTTAAGGACTGGGTAGAATTTTGATGGAACACAAATATGGTAGTCTTAAAAGGAATTAAATGTATTCCGAAAAAGTGACTGAGGAGATGGCACCAACTAGAGAAAAACATTTATATTCCAGGATATAGCACTAACACAAAGGCAGAGAGTACTGTAATAGGAAAGCAGGGAGCACATTCTGTTTAGAAATCCTGCAGGGTTATTGTAGAGAATAAGATGAAAATTTGAATGGACAAATAAGTAAGTAAGTTAATTAATTAAGTAATTAAAATAAAATAGGTGAACTCAGTTTAGTTTCTATACTAAAATATATTGTTCATTCTGTAAAAAAACTGGAACATAGTGAAGATTTTTGCAAATTAATGTTACAATTAAAATTTCGATCTCTTTACTACTCTCTGCTGCTAGTAACAAAAGACTCACATAAACTTTCTTCGATTACAAATGAGATTTGTTGGCTCACATAACTATGTGCTCCATGACTGTTGCTAAATTCAAGCAGCTTTTAGTACTAGGGCTCAAATAGCATCATTATGATGTTTCTAACCCAACCTTCTGCCATATTTTTAATAAAGTTGGCTTATTTTTGGTTTATAATTTGTTACCCCTACCAGTGTAGCTCAAGGCTAGTGTAATTCTTATCTATCCCAGAAACACTTGAAAGAAGAATTCTTTTACATAACTCCTGAGCAATGCCTATGCTTCATATGCTTCCATGAACTTGATACAAATTCTCTTCCCTCGAGTAACTTCTATAGCTGAGAAGATAGAATTATGCTGATTGGCTAGTAGTGATCATGTGATCCTTCTCTGAAACATGAATGGAACCAATTCTGGTAAGGAAACCAAGCATGGAAGAACAGATAGAGAAAGGAATAAGTAATACTGACATTTGCTGTAGCAAGAATGATGAATAATTTTGAAGGACATGTGGATTTATCAACCTGCAATGGTAGATAACCTTCAGCAAACACACTCAGTATAGTGGCACATGGAAAATTCAGTATTAGTTATAAACATAGGTTGAAAATGGTAAATAATGAAGCAAGTATATTTTTTTTTCAAAAAATGTAATGGTAAATGGAAGGGAAAAACCCAGTGTCCTTCCTCCCTTATGTCTGTTACACAAGATCTTTGACTTTATTATCTCTAGTCTTTACCTTCCTTTACCTTGTCTTTTAAAGCTTCATTTTTTCCCTTTAAGCAAGCCAACTCTAAATGCTACATTGGAATGACTCTCTTGGGAACATCCTCACTACATTGATATCTTACCCTACCCTCTACTCAGCACTTTTTCTCTCCTCAACCCAGCTTGCTGCCTGGTTCTCTGTATTTGGAGTAGTGAGCATCAGTGAAGGATGCTTTAGCAGTGTGAGATTTATTAGGACCTGGGAGTTAGAAGCTTTAGAGGAGCCAAGTTCATCAATTAGGAATAGATTTTGTTCTTTATCAGCATTTCAAAAGTCCTAACCCTTATCAAACACTATCCCAGCGTTGTAGACTTTTCTACCTATGGATCACTGAGCTTCTTATTTCAGGAATGAAATTGGGTCTGTCAAGCAAAAGCACAGTCTTAATTTCCCACCTTCCCATCTTGCTATAGCTACTGAGTACCTACTCTTCTCCAGGGTCTTGGCACAGACATTTAAAGACCCTAGGTTAAAGTTATTTTTGTGCAACCAGGAGAGAGACAAAAAGATAATTACAAAAAAGTGGTATGTGTTACGTTAGGGGTATACCAAAATGCTACAGAGGTTCTTTGCTAACCTTGATTCTGAAGAACACACCAGACCTAGACTTTAAGAACAGATTGGAATTATGTCAATTAATGCCAAGTGACAAGTAATTGCAGATATAAAAAGAATATCCATACATATAACTGAATCACTATGCTGTACACCAGAAATTAACACAACATTGCAAACTGACTGTACGTCAATAAAAACATTAAAATGTTTTTAAAAAAGAAGCTTGGTCTATCAAATAAGAATCAGGTTAAAATGGTAGCTATAAGGGAATTGTAATGGGATGTATTTGTCTACCTCTCTCCCTTCAATTAGGGAGCATATTTTTCTCTAAGACACGTGGTTTATGTACATTGGTCACATAGCTACTATTTTAGAGAATCCCATAGTGTCTGGCATAGGTTAACTTTCTTCTTTGAACTTAAGTACTATAAGAACCATGTATCTCCAAATCTTCCAAATTCATCTTTCCCACCATATGAGGAGAGACTGCAGATTTAAAGGAAACACATGCACAATGAGGGCTGAGAGCTAGAAATGAACAACAAATTGTTAACAGTGCAGTTGGAGCACCTGACATCTAGCAGAAACGAAGTGCATAACAATCTCTAGATTTCAGTCGGTGAGCCAAAAAATTCACATTGTGATTCAGCTAGTTGCGATGGCATTTCTGTTATACGGAACTAAAAAGATTCCTGCTAAAAATATTATTTACATTCCAAAGAAAATTTTATTAAGTGGTAGAGATGAAAAATATCTACTCTTCAAAACCAAATCTTTTACTTTTGCTAAAACTCCTTTTTCATTCTATCTTCCCAGTGAATCTGATCCATTGGTATTTTTCTTTGTTTCCTTTTATTTTACTTTTGTAATAGTTCTATTGAAATGTAACACACATAAAAGCAACAAAACATCAAAGTACAGCTCAATAACTTATCACAATGTGAACACGCAAATAACACTTTCTTCTTCAAAATGTACCCACCATACTGACTTTCTAACTATATATTTTATTTTGTCTGTTTTTGGACTTTTCATAAATGGAATTATACAGTATGTATTCTTTGTGTCCATGTATTACTTATTAGTGACCCAGCTATTTGGGATACCCTCCTCCCCAGTATCCATGTAGTTGGGATAATTCTGGTCAGTGAGTCTCAAGTCAAAATATCACTTCTGAGCTGAGCCATTAAATTGCCCATATAAGATGTACCAGAGCTGTATTTTGCCATGGACCTGTGAGTTTCAAGTAGAGAGCCAAGAAATAAAGTTTTGGCAAACTACTGAGGTTTAGAGTTGTTTGTTATTGTAACATAACATGATCTTTTCTCAGAGAAATATCAATCTTTTAATCTACATCAGTTTTAATCTACTGGCTACATCAGTTGCATTTAATTGATGTTAGCATGGTGTATATCTTCCATACTTTTACTTTCAAACTTACTGTAATATTTTATAAGTTTCAACTATAATGAACATACTAATAGGTTCGTGTTTTAAATCCAATCTGACAAACTTTTTTCCCCTAGGTTTGGAACAGTTAGCCTATTCTGTTTAATAAAGTTAACGATACAATTTTCTTTGAAAATAACTTATCATATGTTTTCTAATTGTTTTCTTTTACTATGATGTTTTTATAGTCTCCTTGTTGCCTTTCTTTTAGATTATATTTTATTATTTTGTGGTTCTATTAGTTTGGTAATTTTTACTTTTCAAAACTAGTCTTTTAGTGAATGCCTTAGATTCTACACACTTGTACTTTTGATTTACTACAAAATATTATAAATTGATGAGCTCTTATCTGAAGTCATTTTCTTTCATATAGAGTTACACCAGCAAGTCTAATGTTAAGAAAAAAAGGTTTTCTTTTTCCAAAATCCTTGAATATCCCATTCATTCTTGAGGGATACTTGCACAGAGCATAAAATTACACACCAGTAGTTACTTTCTCACAATATTTTAGACATTCTTCTCTTGTCCCTCATTCCAGTGTTCCCGTTAAGGGATCAGCTGTCAGCTAAAGAAAATTATTTTTCTCTGCTTTAAAGAATTTATTTTTTACATGGCATTTATGGCTTTCAGAAATTGTACTATGATGAGACTTTTACATAGATAATAGGTACATAGATAGCATGGGGATTTATAAGATTTTTTAAATCTATAAATTGATTTTTTTCATTAGTTACGGAAAATTCTTAGCAATTAGCTCTTTAAATATAGCCTCTACTCAATTTCTACACATTATACATCATGTTCTTTCATCATGCTTTTTATTTACTCTTTTCTACTAATATATGTTTTCATTTTCTAATTCTCTTCAGCTGTTTCTTATCTATCTTTGAACTCATCCACTGAATTCTTAATATCAGTTTTTGTGTATTTCTGTACTAAAATCTCTCTGCTGTCACTTCTCATAATTTCTAGTTTTTGTCAAAAATCTCTAGTATTTTATTCATTCAACATATGTAGTATTGCTGTTTTAAGATCCATGCTTTACATTTTATTAATTTTTTAATTCACTCTCAGGTATGTTTTTATTCCTTATTGTTTCTCTTGATTTTTATAAAGTAAGATTTATTAAGGCATAATTTAGGTACTATCATATTTTCCAAACAAATGCACAATGGAGACATATATTTTAATTTCTCTCTGATAAATATCTAAAAGTAAAATTTTCTGTGGGATAAATATAGGTTAAACCTTATTAGAAACTGTTCAAGTGTTTAATAGTGTGTCTGTATTATTTCTGCACAATCATAAGAAAAGAATGAGAATTTTAGGTGCCCCAAAATGCCAGTACTTTGTATTATCAGGTTTTCTAAATGAACTGTTCTAGTGGGTACATGGTGATGTATTTTTGTTGTTTATGCAGCATTTTCCCAAGTGATTTATGAGTTTCTTGGGTACCTATTTACATTGCTGTATCATCTTGGATTAACTGTCCAAATGTATTGCCCTACTCTAAAATTATTTGTCCTATTATTATTGAATTGTAATGTTTATTTCTGTATTCTGAATATAAATACTTTATATTAAGGCAAAATATATATAAATGTCTTTCCTTCTGTATTACTGCTGTATTTTTAACAGTGATTGAAACAGCAAAAAAATGATTTGGATACATTTAAATGTAACACCATTTTTCTTTTATTGCTCTTAGTTTTTATGTTTAGTTTAAGAAACCTTTCCTTATCTCGAGTACTGAAAGGTTTTCTTTTTCCTGTTTCATTTCTTCTTCAAAAGGTTTCATAGTTTTAGCTCTTGTGTTTTGTCAGTTACTATTTTCAATTTATGTTTGTATATGATACACAGAAGTGGTTCAAGTTTGGCTTTTTTTTTTTTGTATATAGTTACCGAATTGTTGCATTACCACCTCTGAAATCACTTTGGTTTCTTTATTGAAGTCTTTGGCACATACAGTGAAAACCAGTTGAACCTATATGTGTGAGTTCATTTCTGGAGTTTTTATTCTGTTTCATTTATCTGTTTATTCATCTGTCGTCAATACTACACCGCCTTGATTATTGTAACTGTAAAGTAAGTATGAAATCTGATAAAATGAGCCCTCCAACATTGTTGTTGCTTTTCAATATTGTTTTGGTTATTCTAATTACTTTGCATTTCTATATAAATTTTAAAACTATCTTTTTAATTTATTTAAATCAGCCAGCTAAGAGTATAAATGGGGTTGTGTTCAATCTGTAGTTCAATATGAGAAGACCTGAAAGTCTTCATTATTGGGTCTTCTGATCTGTGAGCATGGGATATCTCTCCATCTATTTACGCTTTTAAAATTAATCTCTATAATGCTTTATAGTTTTCACTCGACAGATACTGATTCAAACACTCCTCAGGGAAAATTTATCTCAATTTTTTTTTCCAAGAAGACCTGGATTCCAATCACAGATTTTTAGAAAAAATATCCTATTTAATCTATGCCATGGATATGGTAAATAAAATACTTATTGTAAAAGTTTGAAAAATTTAAAAATTTAAAAGAGTAAAAGTTTAAAAAAATTAATACAAAAACTAATTTGACCACCTAAAACTCTTTCTTCTATGTTAGAGATTGTACTGTCTCCTCCCTGAGCCATATATCCTTAGAAAAGGTGGATTGCCCCTCTCCCACAAATTTCCTCACAGAACCAAGGCCATCTTGTACTCTAATTTTATTAAATCTCTCATTTTACATGAGACTCTCTCAGTGTCTTATTTTCAATAAGTTGAATTGCTTGAAGATAATAAAGATTTAGATGACTTTAGCAGAATCAATAAAAACCAAACAGACAAAGAAAGTAAAGACATTCAGCCAAAGTTAACGTTATATCTGAGGTAAGACCTCACAATTGCATGTGATTAAGTTTTAGCACTCATGAATACGTACCTCAAGGTAAAATTTTAAAATAATATTGTCTTAATCACCTACAAATAATATTATGTATAAAATTTTCAGAGATGCCATATATAGTTTCTTAAAAACTAAGATGAGAGTAACATTATATTCTTTGAAAAGGTATTTCAAGATGTAAAAGTTAACTTGAGAAAGAGAAGTCAATACCAAAGATTCGTGTAGTGTCTATGTAAAATATTTATATGAAATGTAAGAATAGGTAAAAATAATACCACTAAATGTATATATAAATGGTTTTACATACAGAATTGATATTGATAGATTTAATTTTTAAAAATTACCATAGACAGCTGTCCTATTAATCTATTTTCCTAATAGTTTAAATTATCGACATGTCTCAAAACTTTAAAAAATTACATGATTGGGAAAATGGAAAATCAGCTATCTTCAGTTGAGGTCACTGTTTATTAAAGAATATATATTAAATATATTTCTACACTAAACAAGTAAATTTCTGTTCTGTATTTAGTACAGGACTGTATTTATGTATGGAAAGTATACTGAGATTTTATCAATTACATGCTCTTTTTATATAGAGTAGCAATTCTCATAATGATCAATTTGAATGTTTTTTCTCAGTAACTAAAATTAGAAAAGGGAATAGATGGAGAATACTGCTACTTGACTAGGAATTTCTAAACAGACAATTCATCAAGTGCTAACATCATCCTAGAAAGGAAGTGACAATACAATAATGATCTTTTTTTATTTTTTTGTAAAATATAGTGGGCAAGTAATATATTCGTTTTTCAATCAGTGTCCCACTTTTGATGATAGAATTTCCTTCTGTTTTTTAACTTAAGAGAGAGATTCTTTATGGAGTGGAGTCTATCAAATCTGTGATTTTAAACAAATACCAGAAGGTGATAGAATTGATAACTTTTCTATAAGGAAAGCATTTTTCAGAGCAAAGATTCTCAGGGCTGTGGATATATTTGTTCCATTCTGGGTCTCATTGTGGAATGCATGACTTCTGCCTTCAGGAGGTCCAGTGCCCTCTAACAAATCGAAATTAATCTGATGTACATGTTTGGTTAGTTCCACTGCCATAGCTGCAGGCCATCTACCTTGCCACTGCATCGCCATGAAAATGCAGGTATCACACATTTTGTCCTTTAATTCTTTCTGTGCTGTGACCTCCCTTTCTGCCTTTTAGGGAGTCTAAAATAGCAACACTCCTGCCTGAGGCCTCTAAAATAGCAACACATTTCTTCCACAGTGGGTGTGGTATTATTTCATTACAAATCATTTTGAATGTGACTCATTTTTTCAATATTTAATATTTGTGTGGCAACTTGGGAGGTTTTTATTAAAAAATATTTGAACATGGCAAATGTGCAGTATAACTATTTAGAAGTGAATAAATTCACATTAAGTAAGGCAACATAATTGTTTTTTATATATGCATGCTCTGCTGGCTTCAAAACACTTTTTAAAAAATGTACCAAATTATATTTACCAACGAGAAATTGCCAAAAATAGTTTTAAAATATTGTTTTGTGTTTTTTTTGAGGTATTGATATGATGTGACAAACTGTGACATAAATGTCTCTCATTTTTATATTTTGGGAATATTTCTACTTTGGTCAGATCATAATTACAGTTCACATGCATTTTACACAGCATCTCTATTTTCTGAGAACTGTAATTTCGCTGTTCACTTTTTACTTGGTTTTCTTCCTGTTTATTGCTGTGTTCCCCGTCCTATATTATGTGCTGCTACTGCTTGATTTCTTCCCCAGGTCAGTGCTCTCATTTTTATGCCTTAAAAGATGTCATCCACTTAGTGTTTGCATCTTCATTGACTTTATGTGTTATTTTTAATTCAAGGACATGAATAGTCTCTGGGACACCATTAAAACACATCCCTCTTCATGTCTGTGTCCTAAGACGTCTACTCTTCAGTTTTTGAAAAACCACAATTCTGTTCTCATTAATCCATAACCAACAATAAGCAGAAGAGTATTCAGATGTCTAATAATGACAGATGAATGGATTAGCACAGTTTTGATTCCAATCACATATTCCACAATTCCTTTTTCTTCCTTTTTCTGAGACATTTGGCCACCATGTAATATTTGTGTGGCAACTTGAGAGGTTTTTATTAAAAAATATTTGAACATGGCAAATGTGCAGTATTTCTATTTAGAAGTGAATAAATTCACATTAAGTAAGGCAACATAATTGTTTTATATATGCATGCTAATTAGTTGGGGATAATATCACAGTTGTGACTGCTCAAACATATGCATATCATTTTTTACTGTACTTCTGAATATAGGTTCCAGCATTATACATCTTACAAATAAAATGAATATTACAAATCAACTCAAAGAAAATTAAGATGTGACCTAAATATCGTCTTAAAAGATTTGTGGGATACTATTTGATATTCTCCATCTTGATAGATGAGAATTAGCAGCAAATTACTATTTTTTTTTAATTGAAGTATAGTCAGTTTACAATATTGTGTCAATTTCTGGTGTACAGCATAATAGTTCAGTCATACATGTACATACATATATTTGTTATCATATTCTTTTTCATTTATAAGTAACAGAATGTAGTTCCCTGTGCTATACAGAAGAAATTTGTTATCTATTTTATATATAGTATTTAGTATCTGCAAATCTCAAACTCCCAATTTATTCCTTTCTACCCACTTCCTCACCTGGTAACTCTAAGTTTGTTTTCTATGTCTGTAAGTCTGTTTCTGTTTTGTAAATAAGTTCATTTGTCTTCTTTTTTTAGTTTCCACATATAAGTGATATACAGTATTTTCCTTTCTTTTCTGGCATACATCACTTAGAATGATCCCCAGGTCCATCCACATTGCTGCAAATGACATTATTCTTTTTTACGCCTGAGTATTATCCCATTGTATAAATATAGCACAGCTTCTTTTTTTAATTTTTTTTTATTTTTTATTGACTTATAATCATTTTACAATGTTGTGTCAAATTCCAGTGTAGCACCCAATTTTTCAGTCATACATGAACATATATATTATTCATTGTCACATTTTTTTCTTCACTGTGAGCTACCATAAGATCTTGTGTATATTGCCCTGTGCTATACAGTATAATCTTGTTTATCTGATCTACAATTTTGAAATCCCAGTCTATCATCTCTTCCCACCTCCCCACCCCCTTGACAACCACAAGTTTGTATTCTATGTCTATGAGTCTATTTCTGTTTTGTATTTATGCTTTGTTTGTTTGTTTGTTTTAAGATTCCACATATGAGTGATCCCATATGGTATTTTTCTTTCTCTTTCTGGCTTACTTCACTTAGAATGACATTCTCCAGGTCCATCTATGTTGCTGCAAATGGCGTTATGTTGTCGGTTTTTATGGCTGAGTAGTATTCCATTGTATAAATATACCACTTCTTCTTTATCCAGTCATCTGTTGATGGACATTTAGGCTGTTTCCATGTCTTGGCTATTGTAAATAATGCTGCTATGAACATTGGGGTGCAGGTGTCATCCTGAAGTAGGGTTCCTTCTGGATATAAGCCCAGGAGCGGGATTCCTGGGTCATATGGTAAGTGTATTCCTAGTCTTTTGAGGAATCTCCATACTGCTTTCCACAGTGGCTGCACCAAACTGCATTCCCACCAGCAGTGAAGGAGGGTTCCCTTTTCTGCACAGTCTCTACAGCATTTGTCATTTGTGGATTTTTGAATGATGGACATTCTGACTGGTATGAGGTGATACCTCATTGTAGTTTTGATTTGCATTTCTCTGATAATTAGTGATATTGAGCATTTTTTCATCTGTCTATTGATCACTTGTATGTCTTCCTTGGAGAATTGCTTGTTTAGGTCTTCTGTCCATTTTTGGATTGGGTTGTTTATTTCCTTCTTATTGAGTTGTATGAGCTGTTTATATATTCTGGAGATCAAGCCTTTGTCGGTTTCACTTGCAAAAATTTTCTCCCATTCTGTAGGTTTTCTTCTTGTTTTACTTCTGGTTTCCTTTGCTGTGCAGAAGCTTGTAAGTTTCATTAGGTCCCATTTGTTTATTCTTGCTTTTATTTCTTCTAGGAGAACATTTTTGAGATGTATGTCAGATAATGTTTTGCCTATATTTTCTTTTAGGAGGTTTATTGTATCTTGTCTTATGTTTAAGTCTTTGATCCATCTTGAGTTGATTTTTGTGTATGGTGTAAGGGAGTGTTCTAGCTTCATTGCCTTACATGCTGCTGTCCAGTTTTCCCAACACATTCGCTGAAGAGACTGTCTTTATTCCATTGTATATTCTTGCCTCCTTTGTCAAAGATTAATTGACCAAAAGTTTGTGGGTTCATTTCTGGGCTCTCTATTCTGTTCCATTGGTCTATATGTCTGTTTTTGTACCAATACCATGCTGTCTTGATGACTGTAGCTCTATAGTATTGTCTGAAGTCTGGGAGAGTTATTCCTCCAGCCTCTTTCTTTCTCTTCAGTAATGCTTTGGCAATTCTAGGTCTTTGATAGTTCCATATAAATTTTATTATGATTTGTTCTAGTTCTGTGAAATATGTCCTGAGTAATTTGATAGGGATTACATCAAATCTGTAGATTGCCTTGGGCAGTGTATAGCACAGCTTCTTTATCCAGTCATCTGTCATGGACATTTAGGTTGTTTCCATGTCTTGGTTATTGTAAATAGTGTTGCTATGAACATTAGGATGCATGTATTTTTTCAAATTAAGGTCCCCTCTGGGTATATACCCAGAAATGGGGTTACTGGATCATATGGTAAGTCTTTTTTTAGTATTTTGAGGAATCTCCATACTGTTTTCCATAATGGCTGCACCAAACTTCACTTCCCACCAGTAGTGTAGGAAGGTTCCCTTTTCTCCACACCATCTCCAGCATTTATCAATTGTGGGCTTTTGAATGATGGCCATTCTGACTGGTGTGAGGTGATACCTCATTGTAGTGTTGATTTGTATTTCTCTGATAATTAGTGATATTGAGCAATTTTTCATGTGCCTACTGGCCATTGTCTGTTTTCATTGAAGAATTACTTGTTTAGGTCTTCTGCCATGTTTGGATTGGGTTGTTTGTTTTTTTCTTACTACGTTGTATGAGCTGTTTATATATTCTGGAAATTAAGCCCTTGTCAGTCTCATGTTTTGCAAATATTTTCTCCCATACTGTAGGTTGTCTTTTTGCTTTGCTTAACAAAGAATAATAAATAATGAATTAGTGCCCAGCAAGGCATCATCTGAAGATAAACAGTCGAAGTACATTTTTCCAAAGCTCTTCTGAGCCTCTATGAACAGTGAACATGGCCATCCTGTATGGAGGTAGTAAAAATGAGGAATTCCACTGCGACTCACAGGGCTACATGCTTGTTGGTATGTTTGTTTCCCTATTTGACTCACCAAATATCACAATTACAGTAGTAATTATCTCAAGTCCTCAAGAACTAATTTATGCTCAAGGACATAAATTTATATCTCCATTGAGAAACTTCAATCAATTAAGTCTAGTTGACTCAGAATTTATGCTGCAGACATACTGTTAAATTAGAAGCAATTAACAAAGATCAGTGAAATATTGATAACCTTGGCAAACTGTTGAGAGGAAAAGAGAAAAATCAGCACTTTTGTTGGTAGGAATAAAAAAAGGAATACTGGTAACCAAAGGATATATGTAATCTACCCTGAAAAATATTTTGGCTTTACTCTTTTTGAGCAAGATTGTGAATAATTCTAAAAGCAAAACAAAACAGAACAAAAAAGCATGGCTTTTCATCACTAAAGTTCATCCAATTATCTTTCATTACCTGCAAATTTAAAGAATGTAAAATTTTGTTTCCAGTTTAAAGAGAGAGATCTCAAACACAAATGGTAATTTTCCTACCACAAGTGATAACAAGAAAATGATATCCTTCCATACATTTTATGATGTTTATATTACAACACAATGAAAACAAAGATAATCCTAAAGTTTTCTGCTTTGAGGGAACACAACAAGCATCAGCAATAGTAACTGCTAAGTAAAAATTAAAATCGAGGAGTCATTTTTCTTTTAAAATGTCAACTGATATTATCTTCTTTGATTCAAAATTACTCAATGTGAAAGACATTTAAAGGATAAATGATAATTAATGTGGGTGCATGGTATTGTATATTCATAAATCCATAAAAAGTTTTATTGCAGACTCCAGAGATTATTTCAGAGGGGATTCTGTTTGTGGTATTAAAAATATAAATTATGTCAAAAATTTGCTGAATGAAGTTTTAAATTTCTGTCATAGTACTGTCTCCAAGCAGTCGCAACATTTTTACATAACTGAATATTTTTAACTGTAGAAAACAGATTATCATTTAAAACATAACCTACAAAGAAACACTATATGTAATAATCCAGGCTTCTTGTATTAGCTAATATTGCCAAATGTAATAGTAGTAGTTTAATACAGAATATCATACAAAACATTGGGAAAGTGATTCTAAATAATCTCTCCTCTCCTATGAGCAGAAGATCAAGGACTGTTTTTTAACACAGTGAAAATAACATCATCTTACCTCATCATTTTATCTTAAAAGAAACACTCATGGAAAGAAATTCAATTTCTTATATGACTGAAGAGAAGAATTTAAATCATTTTAATTATATGCACCATGCTTTCAAACTTGACTTTTAATATGGCATTTAGAATTGATAATCAAATTCAGTTATAATTATATTGTTTATATCACAGTATATTACGTTTTACTATTATTTAAAATACTATTGGTTTTAAAAATAGATGGTGTCCTATAAATCACCCAATCCAATAATGCTGATTTACCTGTAAGAAATCCAATAAACTTATGTTACCTTTATAAGACATGGAGTTAATTAGTGGTGCAGGACTACTGGAAACATGCCTCTTAATTGCTATTTGAAAAAATGAGATTAGGTGATTTGGAAGCTGAACATAAAATGTGTAAAATGTAGTGGGTGGGAGACCTGAGGATGGATCACAAAATCGTGTGAAACACAAAAAAGTTTCTCTGTCACCTACAGATTGGGATTGTGGTAGACAAAATAACACACTCCTCACCTCAAAAAAAAAAAATGTCCACGTCCTAATCCTTGGAAGAACCCCTTAATATGTTATGTTACACAGCAAAGGGAGAATTACAATTGCAGGTAGAATTAAGACTGTTAAATAGTTCACTTTAAAGTAGGGTGATTATCTTGGATTATCTGAGTGGGCTCTGTGACATGACAGGGGTCCTTAAAATAGAAGAAAGAGGCAAAAGAAGGAGAATCAGAAAGATGCCAGCATGACAAGGACCCAACCCAGTCTCTAGAATCGTTGGGAAAAGGCAATGGAACAGACTCTTCTCTAGATCCTCTGGAAAGGAGCTCAGTCAGCCCTGCCTACACTTTTAGCCCAGAGGGACCCATTTTGGGTTTCTGACCTTTGTAAGAAAGTAAATTAATGTTGTGTTTAGTCTCTAAATTGTTTCAGTTTACATACCATCAATAGGAAACTTTATACAATAATGAAAGAATAGGTTGAGTTAGAAACAGCTAATAACTTTCTCACTAAAGTGATTGGCAGAAAAAAACGAAAGAAACAGAAAACATAAGATGGAGTCTTGAGAGAAAAACGTCTTTTAGCACTTTCAGTTTGAAATTAAAAAGGAAAATATAAACTTCCAGTAGAAAATAAATGTAAATGGGTATTAAACTCAGACACTGGGATTAAAAGTGAAATCCAGGTATAAGCCTCTGAATATGGAGGTTATGCCTGGGATCTCAAAAGCAGTGCTTCTTTAAAGGAAAAAGAAACACAGGGGAACCAAGTAATCTGATTATAGCTAGACCTGGAGCCAGAGACAGAAATCTTTATCCACATCAACAATGTCTATGTGTCTATCAATCATTCTATCTATCATCTATGTATCTATCTCTTAGCTAGATATTAGAGCATGTGTTATTTGCAACTAAGAAAAAACTGTGATGTTATCAATAAATTTTCTTTGTATAAATTTATTTCTAAAGTGAAGCCATGCTGTTCATCTGTGAGACACTATTAAAAATTATGCCTAATCCAGAAGTACATTTGTCCCTGCAAAATGCCCAAATTGAACACGACTTTGTCCTTCGAATCAGAAGTGAAGGGCTTCTCAAGAGTTTATCTAGACTGTTAGCATAGGTACTGCTAAACTAAGGCTTCATGTAACTTTATAGTAATCAGCGTAATATGCAACCCTTGGTTAAAACGTTTTCCTAATTTCTTTGGATGTGCTGGAATGTCCAAGAATCTAAGTCTGTGGAAGCCTCCTCCCGAGACACAATTTGTATTGCTTAATTTTGGTATCCTTATGGGCCTAAACAATGAGTCCTTTCTTAATTAGACTTTCATCAGGAAACCTTTTTCTCAAGAATCAGATATAAACACATTCCATTTATTACATTACACATATTATCAACATACTAACCTTGGAAAGTACTCTAAGTACTCAACTGAGATCTGCTTAGAATAATGAGTTAAAGCTGAATAGACCTATAAACCAATTGTCTACATTTATATTTATAAGTGACAATTAACAGAAACTGTTAAAGTCAATAAAATATTTTTTGGCAGGTGTAGGTGGATGAAATGGATGAAGGAGGTCAACAAAAATGTACAAAATTTCAGCTATAAAACTTATATATAAA
Source organism: Camelus dromedarius (assembly GCF_036321535.1). NCBI lineage: Eukaryota > Metazoa > Chordata > Mammalia > Artiodactyla > Camelidae > Camelus > Camelus dromedarius. Next base: position 16,460,279 of record NC_087438.1, read on the forward strand.
TATTAAAATATTACTTATACATCTGAAAAATATGTTATGCCAATTAAACCTCAATAAAAAATGTATAATAACACTATTTGTTCAGTAAGTTTTGTGAAATGTATTTTCAGCTAATATATAAGAACTGCATACAAACAGTGAAAACCAAAGCACATTTTAATAAAACTATACCCCCCTTAACGACATTAATCTACAGGATTAATAGGCATTATTACACCAACATTATTGTATTTTTCAATATAAGAAATGATACCCATAAATTATAGTCTGTTCTTTTGAAGACTGAAACCTAAAATCAAACAAAATGGCTTTCAAGCATATCAAGGCATGTTCTCTAGCTATATCAATCCGCTGAAATATAGAAACTTGAATTATATTTAAAATTAGTTTTCAAAGTGTGAAGGTTTTGGAGTGAGTGGTCCAGTGAGCAATTGCTTTCACATTGACCACAAAGTGTATGCTGAGTGAGAGATTATAATAAGGAGATCTGCAGTTGTGTGACAACAAGGTGGAATCAATGATGGTTGAAATGATATTTAGCTTTGCCATCTCCACTAAGGAAAAGAAGGCATGGAGAATGAGAATGCTGTATTTTCTTAGGACAGAAACATGTTTAGAGGCTTATTGTTCGATACATTCTATACAAACTAACCTTGGTTTGAAACACAGCAAAGGCCATTCTTGGCTGTATGATCTTCAAAATCATGCTCATCATTCATTTTATCATCTCTAAAATGAGACTTATAAAACCAACTCCAATCCATTTACTGTGAATATTAAATGATCAAATACATTCAGTTAAAGAATTAAACCTGTCATATTGTCAAACATATAATAAGTGCTCACTATTATTATTACATAATAAGACAGCAACTTTTAAAATATATTTGTATTTGCTTACCTAGTACATGCATGCATAATATGTGCGTTAGAATGCTGATATTTAATAAAAATATTTGTTATTAATATAAATAACTTATTAAATCATTATAATAAGATTACACAGGTTTTTATTAAATTGTAAAGGCATATGCCTTTAAAAATGCTCCTTTTGTGAGAAGCATTTGGGTTCAACTGTCAGGAATATTACCTGGCTGCTTTTACAAAAGCAGTGTTTAACAGATTCCATTGTCTGTTAGCTCACTGGAGCTCTAGAAAAGACAAGTTCTTCTTGTCACGTAGACAGAGTCTGATCATTATTTAGGAAAAACAGTTTAAGTAGGGCATTGGGTTAGCAGAAAGACATTGACACTTTATTGGCTTTAGGCAAATCTCGAATTGGCAAGAACAACTAGGGATATAGACCAACTCTAATACAGCAAGTGGTGATGACAGAATTCAGGCTAATGGTGCCAGATTAAACCAATCCATAATTGTCACCAAGAGGAACAGCAGAAAAGAAGCAGAGGCATAAGAGAATCTGGACTTTAATTGCTCCTTTAAAAAAAACTACTAGCAATTCAAACTTAAAAAAATACTTTAAGGTGATGGCTAACTTGCTATAAATTTCATATAGATCCTATCTTAATTATTTTATGAGTTATTTTCAAAAATCAGTTTGGTTAAGTCAGGTTAAATTTCATTTGAGGGGTTAAATGCCCTGTGCTTCGTAACACCCCTGTCTTATGGTTATATCCTAGAATTACACTTCAGAGTCTTTGCTATGAAGATTTCTTCCTGGTTGTACACAGCTGTCAGCCAGAAAGGAGGCACTGATAAACAATTAATTAAAGTAGATAACCCCCCTGGCAAAATAGTTTTTCAGTAAATAATGTTGCATACACATGAAGAATGCATTTTTTGAAATGTGTTTAAGTAGATATGATTGCTTTCTTACTTGAAAGTATTATTGAAGATGGGTGATTATCTATGAAAAGTTAATGGGCAGAGAGGAGGTTATCAAAAAACTAAACTAAATCATTTTGTATCCAGATATGGAATATGGATACCTATTATTCACTGTTGTTTTGAACTGCTTATTTTTAAAATAATTTTACCTAATTATATTCAACTATTCTTTTTTCTTTTTTTTTTCAAGATAGAATACAATTGAAAGACAAAATGTAGAATGAAGAGATTTATACTAGTGTTCAATTCTTTGTGCAGCCTATTCAGTGTAGGGCAGTCCTGTCGACAACGTATTGAATTTTGCTCTAAGATTTTTGAATAATTTTAAATGTCATTCTGTACATCACACATACTATCATGTCGTTTTTGTCACTGTGAGCAATGGAAAGCTCACTCTATATATTTTTTATTGCTGAATAGTCAGTTTACAATGTTGTATCAGTTTCTGGTGTACAGAATAATGCTTCAGCCATACATGAACATACCTATATTCATTTTCATATTCTTTTTCACCATAAGTTACTACAAAGTATTGAATATAGTTCCCTGTACTATACAGTATAAACTTATTTACCTATTTTATATATAGTAGTTAATATCTGCAAATCTCAAATTCCCAATTTATCCTTTCCCACCCCCTTGCTCCCTGGTAACCATAAGTTTGTTTCCTAATTGAGTCTGTTTCTGTTTTGTAGACAAAATTTTTGTCTTTTTTTTTTTATATATTTCACATATAAAGTGCTATCATATGGTATTTTTCTTTTTCTTTCTGGCTTACTTCACTTAGAATGATATTATCCAGGTCCATCTATGTTGCTGCAAATGACATTATTTTATTCTTTTCTATGGCTGAGTAGTATTCCATTGTGTATGTATACCACAGCTTATTTGTCCAGTCATCTGTTGATGGACATTTAGGTTGTTTCTATGTTTTGGCTATTATATCAACTTAACTAGAATTCTGTTGAAAGTAAGAACTTTTTTATTGAGATATATAGTTGGTTTGGTATGTATAGCATAGAGATTCAGTCATACATACAAATATACATGTATTCTTTTTCATTATAGGTTATTACAAGATATTGAATATAGTTCCCTGTGCTATACCATAGGACCCTATTGTTTATCTATTTCACATGTAGTAGTTTGTATCTCAAATTCCTAATTTATTCCACCTCCCCTTTCCCCGTTGGCAATGATAAGTTTGTTTTTTGTGTTTGTGAGTCTGTTTCTGTTTTGTGAATAAGTTCATTTGTCTCATTTCTTTTTTAGATTCCACATATAAGTGATATCATGTGATATTTGCCCTTCTCTTTCTGGCTTACTTCATTTAGAATGATTTCCAGGTCCATCCATGTTCCTGCAAATGACATTATTTAATTCTTTTTTATGGCTGAGTAGTATTCCATTTTATAAATACATCACAACTTCTTTATCCAGTCATCTATTGATGGACATTTAGATTGCTTCCATGTTTTGGATATTGTATATAGTGCTGCTATGAACATTGGGGTACGTGTATCTTTTGCAATTGGAGTTTTCTCTGGATATATGCCCAGGAGTATGATTGCTGGATCATATGGTAAGTCTATTTTTAGTTTTTTAAAGAATTTCCATACTGTTTTCCATGGTGCCTACACCAAATTACATTCCCACCAACAATGTAGGAGGGTTCCCTTTTCTCCCCTCCCTCTCCAGCATTTATCAGTTGTGGACTTTTGAATGATGATCATTCTAAGTGGTGTGAGGTGATACCTCATTGTTGTTTTGATTTGCATTTCTCTGATAATTAGTGATACTGAGCATCTTTTCATGTGCCTGTTGGCCATTTGTATGCTTTCACTGGAGAAATGTTTTCTTAGGTCTTCTAAGGCAAGAAACTTTTTTTTTCTTGTTTTTTCTACTCCTTATAATGCTTTGGATATCCTTAGATTTCAAATATACCTATTGGTAAATAACTATACATTCTTTACCAATATCCATGCCGTTGGATGTAAATTTTAAAAAAATCATTAGAGAACCACATGGCCTCAAAAATTGGTGCCATGATGGATATAGGGGTTGTTTTTCCCTCTCAATGGAATCTTCAACACTTTATGGCCATCTTTATATATTTATATTACCAGACTTTTTTTTTCCCCTCTCTCATTCTCAATTAGCTATTTCAAACCATGTCCACTTAACAAATGTACAACCTCATCAAAGAGATCTTAAATCTCTAATACTTTCTCTCTCTAGTAATCTCCCTCTTAATTGGCATCGTTCCTGTAATAAACATGTTCAACTCTCTCTTACCTTAAATGTGAAACTTTTTATCACCTTGTTTTCTCCATCAAAAAAAGCTTCTTTTTATCTCCCTGGAGCTTCCTGGAGATTTTCTCATTTCCATGACTGCTGTTTTTCACACACACACTCAATCCTGGGCACTTTCACTTAACCCTCTTCAGATGACAGAGGTTGATTCTAAGATCTTAAATACTCACCCTGCAGATCAACCCAGTGGGGTCTCTTCATGGACAGCCCAGTACCTGTTGGAAAGACTTCTTTTACCTTTTCTTAAGACCATGGTCTGATGGAGTTTTTTCCCTACATCTTTGACTTCAGGTTCTATCCGTTTTACCCTGTATTATGCAATACATAAATTTACTAGGAAAATAAGTTTTATTGTAAGCCCAGCTAAAATATTCTTCATAAAGCAACTCACAATTACCTAACATTACTGAAAAATAAATAGATAACCATAATGTGAGGGAATGTGATTAAATTATTGCCTTGGTTGTTTTGGTCTAGAGAAGGAGCATAAAATAAAAACAAAACAATGTCCACCATCAGATGACATGTTCCACTCCAGAAACTTTCATGTTTCTACTAATATTTTGAAAGAATTAGCAATCATCACCTCAGCCATTACTAGTCAGCATGCGTTTGGGTGGAAGTTTAGATATTTCTCAGGGAAGTCAGTTGCTTGTCATCCACTGTGAGCATGCTGACAGCATCAAAGAAACATTTCAATTTTAAGTTCCTTTTAAGTGCTTGAAAGACCATAGATGTCTCTTGATATGGCGGCACATTTCTCTGCAAGGGGAAAAAAAATTGGGTTAAAAATAAGAAAGAAAATCTTGGTATTCTCTGCACAGATGGAACACTCTTGATGCTAGTTTTGTTCCTTTGCTGAAGAAAGACGCTCCAAACATAATTCATTCATCCCACATCTAAGAAATCATCAATGGTCCCCAAAGAAGTCCCATCTTCTGTTATGAAAATCATTATCTATAATAGAAAAAAAAATTTAAAAAGATTTTTTTGAATAATGGGTTAGACTTCATACTCTATACAACAGAAATATGACTTTAGAAATAATAAATCTTTCAGTGTTTGATTGACTTGAGGTAAAATTATTCATCATTAATTTTGGAGTTAAGTTTCTTTGAGCTAGGGAAAATTTAAACTCAAATTCAGTATAATTAGACAAAAAAGTTTACTTTTGGGCTGACTGGAGAGAAGTCTATATATTTTGGACATTTGAATAAGGTATTATTTTGTTTAAGGGCCCTGAGCTCACTAATACAGAATATTGTCTAAAAATAAGAGTTTGCTACTGAACTACAAGAAAAAAACAAATATGAATGAACATACAGGAAGCATCCCTGTATATTTGGGTTGAGAATAATAAAGTTTTGTCTGTTTTCCACAAAAATAAATCTGTAATCACCAGAAAAAAATTTTTTAAAAACCTTCTGAGAGTTCTTAGAAAAAAATTAACAGTAAGGAAGCATATTCTTAATAATTTCCTTGCTGATACAAATAGCATAAAAAATGCAGCCCATCCTAAACACAACTTGAATGAACAAAGCAAGCAAAAAAAGACATAACTTCAATTTAATTCAAACTGTCTTAGAGAATCCTGAGATTTTTTTCATTTAAATCTGGTCCACTGGATTACAGGGGAATCTCTTGACTGTTACATATTTTTAGCATTCTCAAACTATAAAAGATAAATTAATTGGTTCAAAAGATAATATATGCATTGGCACGCCAATGACCTCTCTGAAATGTCAACATCAAATTAAGGTTGAACAACACTAGCCTTCATTTCAAAATTAAATCTAAGAAGAATTAAATTTATGTTTCTGTGCACTATACAGATATCTTTCTATAGCTGACATAGTTAGTGCTCCTTAGTGGAAATTGAAAAAATAGTAACATCTGGAAACACCAGAAGTAAATTTCTAATTTAACATGTACATTTAATTATGTACATTTTCTGGGTAAGGAAGCTTTAGCTTTTCTTAGATTTCAGAGTAATGTTCTAGGTATGGTTAAGTCCTGTTATTCAAAAAGATGCTCTTTTCCAAAATTCTGTCCTGGTATTTTTTTTTTTTCATTCCTTACATCAAGTCTCTTAGCTTCTGTTACAAAATTTCATTCAAGCCATTACATTGCCCAAGAAGCTTTTTGAGAACCCTCTAAATTTGGATTGTCTTCCTCCTGTGTGCGGCTGTTGTACCACTGTACTCAATGCTACCAAACCCTCATCACCCGACACCGAATTGCCTTTTCCTTTGCCTGCATCATATATCAGACCATATGGTGTGTGAAGTGAGGGACTATCTCTTTAATATCCACACACAGGAGACAGCACCTAACACAGCACATACCATAAACTGGATGATGAGTATCTGTGGATGATTCAATGTGAGTTGAAGTCTCCCAGTACTTTCTACCGGAAGATGTAATTTTTACTATTTTAATTATATCTCTCTATTGAGAACTTAAACATTCTATAACAACAAGACTTAACTATTTGCTCCAGAAAACCACCATTCAGAAAGAGACGATCATTAGCCAACTGATAGCTACTTTTTGTATCATAAATTTCATGAACTTTGCCCAATCCCAGCTACTCCCTCTCTATGAATGCGCCACCTCAAACAACTGGAGTCCAGACCTCCAAAGCCAATCATTCCCTTTTCCAATTTCCTTCTTTTGAGAAAATGTCCAACTGATATGCTTTCTTAGGTCAGTAGGTTTGATTAGCTAAGCTTTGCTTTGATTAACAGATTGTTCTGTTAGTCTTTGTGGAAAGTCAATAGTCCACACTCTGGGAAACTGAACAGGCCTGTGAGGAAGCTCCTTGTCTTATACGTTGTTGCACTTCACTCTTTAGCTTCTTCATCTGTGATTATACTCCAGATAATCATGGGCAAATAAACTGATTCCCTGGTTGTCTAAATGCTTCTAGCACAAACTGTATAGTGTGCTGATTATTTTAACATTTAGTACCATGTCTTAAAAGAGTTAAAATCTGTGCATGTCTCAGAGGTAAGCCTATAGGTATGTTCTCAAACACAGTCATGTTCCTGGATTGTCTTTAAATGCCTGTTTTGTGCTTTCTCTCTGAGTCAGAACATGAAAAATATCAGGTTTGAGTTGGGTTAATTTTATCCAGGAGTGTCTCTAAAATCTCATATCAATGATCTGAGGATATATTTAGGGTTTGTACCTGCATGGCATTACAACTTTTGCTTTTCTTTATGCTCTAGTGCAATATAATTATGCATCATATATACTGTGGTTAAACTGTCAGGTGTCAATAACTCCAGTTAAATTTATGGGGGAGAAAGTAGAGATAAGTTCTTTAGAGATAATTAATTCTCTCTCTTTTAAATTATAGCATATTTACCTCAAAGTATAGCAAGGAGATTAATGAAAGAAAGATACTCATTTTTGGTCTCAATTCTTTTTGAAAAGAATTGAAAAGTTTCCATTTCAGTTGTGATTTTTTTTTTTTTTTTTTTGGCTAGAAGGTAATATTCACTGCTAAGATTTATTACAGCAGAGGATACAGAGAGAAAGTAGCAGGAAAATGATATGAGTCCAAAAAGAGTCCTTGGATGCCCAACACGGGCTTAGGAGAACTTCCTTGTCTGAGACCACAGGGAAGGGCTCTGTTTTCCCCCATTTAAAAATATGATAACCATTTGTATTAATGGTCTCATTTCAGAGCTTTGGCCTGAGGTGTGCTCTATGCCTCTGCTTTTAAAATAAGGATGGATTTTCCAATGGCAGGAACCCTTCCTGGCTTTCTGAGGATGGGAGTGACCACTGAGGTCACCTTCCTACAGAAGTTCTGAAAGGAAAAGAGCAAGATTTCTTTAAAAATAAAGCAATGGAAAAATGAGGCAGAATCAATGCAGAGCAACTGGAACTCTGAATAGGATCTGATGCAGTAATTTGATTTCATGATAACAATCTTAATTGGAGCTTGAAGGCTAATATGTGTAATTATTCTCAGACAAGCCAGAGATAGCTCTAAATACAGGGTCTCTTCTGTAACATCTTTCATGCTTTTACTTGTAGCTACAAGTCCTGACCTGCTTGGTCCTTCCTGTCAATCACTTCCCCTTTTGCAAATCATCTGATCCCTCCCTTGTAGGGTCTAATTTTGACTTCCACAAGTAACTGCTAACTTCCTTGATTTAGATCTGCAGTCCATCTGTTTTTCTCCCAGTTCTAAACTTGGCTAACATTTTCTGATTCCATTAGAAACTATTTTGTAGTGTACAATGATAAATATTGTTTTTAAATCACAGTTTTTAAAGATATATATCATTGCAACTTCATAATGAAGCATGAAAATTAGCCAACATAAAAGTTTTCTATAACTTTAAAGTACATATGTATATATATTTTATACATATACAAATATATGTTTATATTTTTCATTATATGTTACATACTACATATATATTTCATTATAGATATATAAAGTATAATATATAATTATTTTGGGGCTCTAAACTGAAATAGTGTTTTGCTATTAAATATCAGTACATGCTGGAATCTTCAACATGGGTTGAGTGTTGTTTTTTTTTAATGCAAAAGTAAGTAAATAAATTTCATTATAGAACTCAGACAGAGGCATTCAGATGTGCTGCAATTTCTATATTCTATTGTTACCTAATTTTCTTTAGGTTCAGAAAAATGAAGCATTAAGTCTCAAGTTGTCACGTAGTAATCAGGGCAACTGATAAATGGAATTAGGTTACCATTGTGTCTAGGGAGGGAAATAGAATCAAAAATCCTGGAAATCAGGCAACAGGGGTGAGAACTCCATACAAGGGGAATAAAATACAGCATCTCTAACGTAGGTAATGCTGATCCTGTGGAAACATGAGAGATCAGAAGCTAAGCAGCCCGAGGATTTCTGGAGCAGAAATGTCCTCAAAGTACACGAATCTGCACCTTCCTCTCCCCTCCTCTCAGAGTCACTTTGGAAATGATTAGAGCACTAGAATACTGGAGTAAGGCAAGAGATACTAAAGGTCTTTTTAACAAAACATTTGCAAAGATGTATTTTTTTTACCTCATTCTGAGCCAAAATTTGTTCATGTATCAAAAGCCCACAAAGTAATATCAAATCTGAAGTTAATATGGTTTAATAAAGAAGTTTTTAAAAGAGGAAAAAACTGTAAAATTGGCTAAGTTTATGAGATAAAGTAAAAGTAATCACAAATTTTATGAAGTAGATTTTATGAGACTCCTGGTAAAAATTCTTTATTGATATTTTTCACTTAAACAAATATTAGTCCTAGAAAGGCAGAGAAGTGGGAGAGAATGGTGACTAGATGTTAGTTTTCCATTCCAGTGAAGAGCTTCATTATTCATCAGTCATTTACATAGATTTAGAAATACTTGTAGACGTGTGCAGAGAGAGACTACCAAATTTCATTTTCATAACATTGCAAGTTTCATCCATATTTGAGAATAGTGTAAATAAGCAGATTTAATTTTTAATTAAAAGATGGCTTATATATTTATTGATAAATATAATTCTTATATTTTAAACCTTTAGACTTAACTCATAAGTAAAATAGACATGCAGTATAGGCTTCTATTAAGACTTAATTTCTTAGAAAAAATACTGAATTAAATAGTAAGAGAAGTGGGAGGGTGAGGAGCAGGAGACTGAAAACAGAAGAATTTTACTATTATAATTTCATAAAATTTCAAATGTATTTTTGAATGTTAACAAACTTTTTTCAGATTACTTTTATTTAAAAAATTATTTTTGGTCTTGGCAATGATTTTTTTTAAATTGAAGTATAATCAGATTACTTTTAAATTGACAGAAATGTGGTAATAACATTAACAGTATACCATGGCCCAGTTTTTACGTATTATTAACACATTATATTTGTATGACATAATTGTCACAATTAATAAACCAATATTGATTCAATATTATTAATTAAAGTCCATAATTCAGTAAGATTTTCTTAGTTTTTTGTTAATTTCCTTTTACTGTCCCTGTATCCCACCCAAAATATCACGTTACATTTAGTTATCACGTCACCTTCCAAAATGTATTTTTGTAATTTTTAAGTATAGAGTATAAGAAAATGCAATAAATACTGGGACTGCTAAAATACTGAAACAGAATAACCATGTTACACAGGTGGAAAATGGGTTATTAAAGTGCTAATACTGCAGGGCACATAAATAATGCATAACTCACATCTTCAAGATTGCATTGGAAATCCTATATATTGAACAATATTGAGACTAAAACTGAGAAAGAATATAATATACTTTCAAAATTTCAAAGCAGTGTATTTCTAAATTTAGATAAAATAGTTGTTACACTCCAAATAATTTTTTCTTTAATTTTATCAGAAAAAATAATATTCTGTTTTACCTTGAACTGTGAGAAACACTGAAAATTTTTCTCACTCAAAAAAAAAGTGTGCAAATGAATTTTGGAAACATTGTGATGCTATTTGCTTAAAGACAGTAGAATATTATCAGTTACCCTCAGGTTTTCTCATCAGTAGGAATATAACAAAAACTAAATCATGCACATTTCTTATACACCTATGATGCAGATTTTGTGACTGGCCATTAAAACTTTTGTGTTAGTTACTAGTTCAGGATGTAATTAGGTGCCAAACTGTCCTACATAGTCTAGAGATTTTAACTCATTTGATTCCCACAACAACCCTATGTGATAAATACTATTATCAGCCTTATTTTAGAGATGGAAAAAACTGATAAACAGAGATGATGATAAATTGCACAGGGCATTTTGGATTCAGGGACCTTGAACTTAATCACTAAATTCTATAGCTTCACAAAAGGAAAAACCACAGAACCACATTTCTAACAGTTGTAAATTAAGTTTTAAATACCCTTACTATCCGATAATGGAGCAATACATACTATTTCAGGGCAGTCTAAAATGTATTACACACTTAATGCTTATATAAACACATGGCCCACTTACGCACTCCACTGCAGGCTGCTACATAGATCCTGATAGTACAGTCTATTCTGTGACAGATTACGGTAGCAAAAAAAGTTCCCGTGTGTTTGAGTATTACTTTGTTGAAAGTAAACTTTTCCATTTCAGTGCAGTCATTCATAACTGAGAATTACAAGATATTTTATCATCTCAATATTCCCTGTAAGAAACTCCTACGCAGGACATTTTATCATTCCTTGGGTTTCAGGTAAGATAATCATATATTTGAGAAACGGTTGTGACGTGACTTCACACATCCCCCATAATACCGCTGGAATAAAAAAAGCATTATGAGTTTTTACAAAGTTCTTTTAAGCTCATCTGATAACAAACTTAGAAAATCTAGTGCTCCAGAAATCATATTTTCCTCCATTGTACCCCTTATTGTAATCATTAATGTAATGTAATGTAGTTTTGTTGCGGGAGAATAGGTTCTTCCCTCACGCAGGAAAGAAGAGCAAAGCATGGTAAAGTAAAAGCACTTTTATTAAGAAAGATACATGCTCCACTGACAGAGTGCAGTCTGTCTCACTCAGAAGGGAACACGGCTTAAGAGACACACTCCACAGACAGAGTGCAGGCCATCTCAGAAGGCAAGACGGAGAGTGACCACGAGGTGCGGAGCTGTCAGGTTTTATGGGCTCGGTAATTTCATATTCTAATGAGGAGGAGGATTATTCCAACTACTTTGGGGAAGGGGCAAGGATTTCAAGGAAATACACCCCCCCTGCCCACTTTTGGACCTTTTATGGTCAGCCTAGGAACTGTCTTGGCACCTGTGGGTGTGCCATGAAGCTCAAGGTCTACTCAAATCTTCCACCATCTTGGTTCTAACCAGTTTGTCCTGTCCTCAGTTGCTGTGTCATTCCTCCAGTGGTTGTGCCCTGTCCCCTTTCCTCCCACTTCAGTTTCACAACTGTGTGTCATAAATATTTAGCCAACATTTCAACCTCTTCTTTGCCAGTCATACTATTAATTGCTTGTGATATAAGAGTGAAGAGTCCCTGCATTCAGGAAAGTCACAGTCCTATGGGAAAGATTGCTACATAGGTATCACTAACATGTATGAGTAGAAGTGTGACAATACCAAGCTCCCATCTTAGTCCCACTAAATCGGATTCTAGTGTTGGGCAAATGAAACATAATGCAAGGCAAACATTCCTTTAAAAACAGGAACCACATAAGCAAGTAAAACATGTTAATTTTAATACCATATTTTATTTAACCCCATATATCCAAAGCATTGTGTACTCAACATATGATCACTATAGGAAACATTTTTATTGATACAATTTGGATTCTTGTCCCTCATACCAAGCTTCCAAGATCTCCCATCTGTTTCACAGTTATAGCACATCTCTACTCTGACTAATTACATTTCAAGGGCTCAACAGCCATGTATGAAGAGTGGCTCCATTACTGGATGGTGCAGTGCCACACCCTGTTATTTAAAGAATGGTTCTTGGACCAACAGTAGGAGCATCAGCTGGGAGCTTGAGAGAACTGCAGAATCTCAGCCTTGACTCCAAACCTACTGAATTTTAACCAGATCGTCAGGTGATTCATATACTTATTAAAGGTGAGAGGGATTGTTCTAAAAGAGGGTGTATAAGGAAGGCTTCTGGGACTTCTCAACAGGAAAGTGGACAAAAGCCGCTGCAGTCAGTTGGGCTACAAAGCCTCACTTTTTCAGAGTTAATTTGTAATTCAAGGAGATGGATTCAGGATAATGACAGCTAAGGAAATCAGTGAACCCGTTTCAGAGTCATGAGAGGTGTTTACAAGTATCTTCCAAACAAATGTCTCTGAAAATTTTGTGAAGCTGTCCCAGCATCCATCCCACAGTGCCACCCTCTGTGTGTGTGTAGGCATATTTATTTTGTGCTATATGTATTTTTTCAATAATTCGAGACTAATTTCTCTAATGAATATGTATCTTCTGCTTGGAAGAGCATGTTTATAAAAGAGATTATGCAACATAAATAAACTCACTGTGCAGATGTAACTGTTATCCACATATTAGACTCAACAAATAATTCATGACTTCAAGGACACAGTTCTGAGAACAGCTGGAACTTGAGTAATCAATTATGGATGCATCTCCCCCAGGCACCTAAAAAAAAAATGTGTTTATTCCATAGTGTTAGGATTTTTATTCCCTCAGCTACTCCGCCATGTCAGGTCACATCTTTGCAATGGTGACCAAATCCCCAGGGCTCTGGCCTATTACAGACCTGCGTAACCAGGCCATCTAACTGTTATCTGGGTGATTCTCCTGTGACTACTTACCTAGTTAAAATCATTTTTAAATGAAAACGCAAATATAAATTCAAGGGATAAAAAGAGTTTATTACTACCTTGTCTTCTAGTCTTTGTTAGATGGGTGGATGGTTAAACAAAATACTAACTCAGAACATGGGCTTCTGAATCAAACACATATGGGTTTAATTCAGACTCTTTCGTCTCTCCCTGAATTAGCTTGAGCAAATTAAATAGCATCTCTGAGCTTCCTTGTTCTCATAGTTAAAACAGAAACGATCGATTTTATGTACTTATTCAAAAATTAAATAAAATAAGAAAAGTTTCCATTTGCTAATAATTGCTTGTTTAGTAGTTCCTAAACTATATCAGATTTCACAGTATCAAACTGCAAGCAGGGAAGCCTCAATTTGTTATCCATTACTCTCACCAAAAAAAAGGAAGCCCTAATCTTAAGACTCCCAGTGTTATTTTCTCTTTCAGACTTAACCCTCAAATATACAATTCTGTGCAGCCCTTGCAATAGTAGCAGCATTAGCATCATCCCAACATCAGCACATTTCCTGTGGGGCACTCTGCTGAGAGCTTTACAATTACTGTCTTATTTGTATCTCACAAGAATTCTACGAAGTAGATATTGCTAATATCTTCAAAGAGGAGCTTTGTAAGGGTTAAATCACTCCTCCAAACTCACACTGTGTGAAAGGCCCGGACTAGCAGCACCAAAGCCAATACATCACCATAAAAACGTTAAAAAGATGATTAGAAAGGTGACTACCTGTGTCACAGGAACACATCTCACAGGAAAGATAAGACTGTAAAGTGGAAGTAAATGCTTCAGAAAACTTCAGCAAATTAACTTATCTAAAACAGCAATCTGCTCACCTGTGTTAACAGCTAATTTATCCATGTTGTAGCCTGAACTGTGTCCCCCACGATTCATATGTTGAAATCCCGATGCCCAGGATCTTAGAATGTGACTGTATTTGGATATCGGGTCCTTAAGGAGGACTCAATTGTTACGGATAAGCAAATTAATTAATTAAGGATAAATGAAGTTATGAGGATGAGCCATTTCGTCTGGTTGGCCGGGATAAGACAAGACGGATGCAGACACACCTAGAGGCAAGACCGCATGAAGGCACAGTGGTAAGACAGACATTTGCAAGCCAAGGAGAGAGACCTTAGAAGAAACAACCTTGCCGACACCTTGATATTTGACTTCTAGCTTTCAGAATCTTGAGAAAATAAACTTCTGTTTAAGCCATTCATCTGGGGTACTTTGTAATGGCAGTCCTAGCAGACTGATACAACCAGCAATAGTGTACTTCCTGAGTTCCACTTGAAGACCCTTTTCTGAATATACACAGACAGCCTAAGTTATGATGCCTTGAGCTTTGCCCATTTCCAATCAGCTCTTTAAGTTGAAACACTTTCCTCAAACTATTTGAACCCAGTTTCCTCAAAATCCATAAATATCCACTCCTAAGACTTGAGTCTATGACTAAGACTATAGCGATGTTCTCTCTCATTCAGTAGAATGTGTTTAGTTAAATTTAGTTTTGCCTCATTAACAGATTGTCTTGTGATATTTTGGGAAGTTCAGCAATATGTAGGTTTTACCAAAATTCAAATACAAAATTACTTGTATTCACAGCTGAAAATCATCAGTTTTGAAACTGTGGGCTCAACTGATGCCCCTTGACCACCAATTCATGGAATTCTTTGACGATGATGGTGGGATAAGTGTCACACTGAATCTGAGTTCTGCATTATTTTCATCAAGATTCTAAAAGTTAAACAAATTTTGTCTCCTGGGAAATAGGATTGCTTCTACTGATTTTGTGGGTCTTTGATCAAGTTTGAGAACCCTCATCTTTAGTGAAAACATGTCTCAATCCCATGTTTCCTTGTTACTCTGTGTTCTAAGTCTACAAGAGACAGTCCTTATGAAGACGATAAGCAAAAGGCCAAGAAGCTTGCCTGTCCATTTATTAGTTAAGAAGGTCTAATCATACACCACTGGGACACACTTTCATCTGTCTTACCTTTGTGTCCCTGAGAACTGCTTTCCACAGTTATGTCTGTCAAGAGTGAAGAGTTTTGTCAGGGTTTTGTCAGGTGATGTCTAGTTAATTGATTAGATTCCAGAGACATGATGTTGGACAAGCACTGCTCTTACTGATCGGTGCAGTTCTAATGATATTGTGTTGATATCAATCTAATTCTGGGCCAGACACCTACTACTTTCATGTTTTTACTCTGTAATTCTAATTTGTGAATATATCTTTCTAAGCTTTATAGTTTCACCAAGGATGAATTAGAATGACAGTAGTCACTTTGAAGTCCTTTTGTTATGAACAGAATTGTTCGTGTGAGAGAAGATAAGAAATGAAAGGAAAAAATTCAAATATTTAATGGTCTGTATTTAGGGGAATGGAATTATGAAAGGGCTTCAAACAGAAATTCAGATTCCAATATTGTTTCTTTGATCGAGGCAAATAATAAATGTAAAAAACTTACAACCATCTTTATCTTAGATCCTTTAAGAACAACTTGAGTCCAATGGACAATACATGACTGTTCTCTTACCCCAGTGTATGCTTTAACAGTACCTTTAGTCCCTATATCTCTTTCTGGCTTAATTCCCAGTTTTTTATGGCTGTTTAAGCACTTACACAGCTGATTTGCCTCTTATTAAATCCCTTTCAGAATAAGGCGAGCAGCTTAATGTTGATGTTTTGACTTGGTTTTCTTCTGAGCTGAGAACCATCATCAAAGACTTCCCAAAACCTAAACAAGATAGACAGACAAAACAACTAACAGAGGGAATTAGAATACTTCTTGGAATATATAATCTGTTATTTCTGATTCTAGCGCACTCAATTTCTTTGTTAGTGGGAACCTCAAACAGAAGAGTTAGAAGGAAAAGGAAGAGTGAGAAGACCTCAAGGATGACTTAAGGAGTCAATACTGAATAGAAAGCAACTGTGATATAGAAAACATGTAGATCTTGGACAAACTCTTTTGGAGTCTATTTCTAACATCTTGTAAAAATATCCTAGTCCCTGATCGAGTCCTGCTAGCCCACTGGAGAACTGAGGGGTAGTCTGCTGAACATCTTTAGACCACGTTCATTAGTAAACCCTAAAGCAGATGTGACTCCAGCACACTCTTCACTTTTTGTGAAAAGACTTAGTCCAGCAATAGGAGATTCAGCATGCAAGCAAAAAGTAGATTAGGAAATGGCCCCACCAAATATCACAGAACATTTCTCAAGAACCTAGAACAAACTGATGATCTTACAGATAAAATAACCAGATTCTTTTCTAGTCATTAAGTCCCAGAGGAATAAGCCTCTTGATTAAGATGCCTCTCAGATGCAATACACAGAAAGGACATGATGGAAAAAACAGATTTGTGCTAGCTTAGGACTTAAAGACGTATAAATGATTGATTATTAAAGGTGCTGTCAGGGTGACTTTCGTTTGTATTTTTCTATTGTATTTTCAAATTACAGGGAACTATTTCTCCAAATATTTATGTACACACTTTCAATTTTTGTATTGCTACAGGAGCTGCAATATCAAACAAAACCTTGCCACCTCTGCACAACCTCTCCTTCAGACTCGACAGTGTCTATTAGTCCAGAGACACTTTTCCAACCATAGTCTGTAACTGTTAGATTTGGACTTTTAGCTGAGTCACGTTCTTTTCTCCTTTATGACACTACGTTTGTGTTACCATATATATATATTTCCCCCACTAATTTGGATTCTATCTCACTTGAGGCAGAGATGGGAAACTACTGCAAAGGGGCCATGTGATGTGTCCTGCAGATCACCAAGAGTACAAGTTTGCTTGTTTCTTTAACAGGTTCCACAAAAGCTTTGACATGGAGACTTTGACTTATGAAATAGACTTCAAAGGGAAGAATACCTTGGATCCAGATGGAGAAAGTACCTTATCAAGTAGGTTTGACTACTGGTACACAATTGAGCTTCAGGATGTAGATTCCTGGGTTCATGTCTTCCTACTAAAAGACACAAAGTTTCAACCTCTTACACTTCAACTGTCCTTCTAGGGGAAGATTTACAACTAAAGATTAATTGCAGTACTTCTGAAGCAGACCAGCCTTGAAATAGGTTTCCACAAAAGACTTTTGGAGCAAGGAAGAAATTGAACAACATACGTGGTTTTCACTTAAAACTGTAATGAGATCTACATGACGATAGCCCCAGATTGGTATGCTACAGTCTGCACTGCATGTTTTTTATATATATATATATATTATATATATATATATATATATTAAATATATATATACATACATTATATATATTTAATCTTTCTAGCTATTTTATATCTTCTCTGATGCTTTATAATTCGGAATTTTTAAAAAATCTTTATTTGTCCACCATGGTATGTACAAGGTACTTGTTCTTAATATTACTTTCTGCAACCTTAGTTACTTCTTGATGAGGCCAATACCTAACTGCATTTATTCATAGTTTGGCTAAAACATATAACCAACTACTATCTTTGCATACATTTTCTTCTGTGTGCCAGCCAGTTTCTTGTAGAACAGATACCTTATGATAAAGCATTTGGTTTAATCAGTAACGGTGTCAAACACTGATAGACACTTTATCTGGCAGGTGGACTAACATGCCATTAACCAATCCGCAATCACCTATCACCCTCCACTTAGTAAAGAAGTTTGTGCTTTAACTGAAACAACAGCTAAGGACAATTTGTAGGAGCAAGATTTCGTAAGCAAACTTTTGAAAAGATAAAGCTTAGAAAGGAAACATGAAGGAGATGTAGGTTTTCAATTTCTGTCTCATGTTTATAGGCCCTAATAATAAGTAGGTGAGTCTTCTGATTCCCCATGTATTCTTTCTAATGAATGATGTATTCACTTTAATTTTTTTCACGTGACTACATCTTAATAGTACCAAATGGTTCAGTATCATTTAATGTCTCCATAATTTTCTTTGACCCCCTGACTTTGTGGTATAAAAGACTATAGGCTACTATCAGCCAACAGGAGAGGAACTCTTATTCATAGTAAACAGACAGCTCTCTTTACTGGAGTCCTTAGTAACACTTTGGATCCATTTTGGTTCATTATTTCTGAAGCTTGGAAAGAATTATTGCTACATAGCTTAATTAAATAAGGAGGACAACTGAGCCATGATTTGGGATACGAAAGCTTACCCACGTGAGGAGAATCCTGAATAAATATCTTTAATCCTGGAATATTTATTATTTACAACAAGAAAGGATAAAAAAATCTTACTTTTTATGATTTATAGTTAAATCAGATTTGAGCTAAATATTAGGATAAGATCATTCAGCTCCTCACCTGAGAAATTTGAGTAGCTCAAAAAAATGTACATTCGTTCTAACTAGAGCAACTCTAAACATAAAATGGTCTCTAAAGAAAGTGCATGTACTATATTATGGGAAGAATATGTTTAAACTTGTACAGAAGTTCTTGAGATTTTTAGTATTAGTAAGACAATATGGAAAACAAATAAAGAAAGTGCTAAATTTGGAATTTGATTAATACCCTAATCTCATTCTGTTAGATCTTCAAACAAGAAATGGGATCTGTTCTTTTGAAGCGATCTTTGGCTCCTGGTTGAGAAGTGGACTACAAACTCTAAACAAAACCTTTTCTTGATATCTGTATTTCTTGTAGTGTTGAAATGAGTCATTTTTTGTAGTTTGGAATGCTGTTGCACAGTTGTTCTCTCGTTAAAACAATCCCATGAAGGACTGTCCAACAACAAGAAAAAGAAATTGGCTTATATAGTGATTGAAATTACCACCATCAGAAACATGATACGCAATTATGAGTCTTCAAAGAGTGTAAAGTTAGTATAGTAAATTCCCAGATGGTGATGGTGTATCCTTTAGCTTGGGCTGATGGACAACCACAAAGAGGAACTGAAAACTGTAAGCACTTGCATCAACAATTCTTAGTCCATGGAACACTTGTCAGGAAAGGCAATTAGTAACTTCACTGTTTGCCTCAGGAAAAAATCTTGGAGATAAAATTATCTTAGATAACAGTCTATTCTTCTGAGCAGGCATCATATTAATCAGATGATCATTTATTTATCAAGATCCACTTGAAGATGCTCACCTCATTATGCCCACTAATCCTAAAAAAAAAAAAAAGTCATGAACTTTGCCTTGTCTAAGCTTATTTGCCATTTTGTTACACATACCTTCAACCACTTAAGCTCTGACCTCAAAACCTTGTCATATCTTTGTTAATTTCCCCTCTTCTGAGACACTGCATTGTCGGTTCTTAAGAAGATAATAAAATAAAATGATAAAATAAAAAGGCCTTTGTAAATATTGAATGATTATACAAATATGAGACTTTGTTTTTAGTTTTACTATAAGGTGTGAGTAAAATTGATCACACAGCCCAGAACACTTTTAAGAGTGAAGGTAGCACTAGGATACCCAGGATGAAAGGGAAACATCCCAGGCAGAGGCATAAGCATCAGCACTCAATTATTAGCATATATTCAGGAATTGCTTTCAGTGTGTTAGTAGTGAAGTGTAGCTCTCAACCACCACCGGCAGCAACAAAACAATTCTTTCTTGTAGAACATTCTCAGGGAGATGACATCTGACTTAAGGGCCACAAAATGGATTCAAATAAAGCATCAAAGACCTAAATAAATTTTGGCAGTTTTGCCTCCTGACATCTCATTGTTTTCCCAGCTTGTAGCTGGGACAAGTCAACCAGGTAGGTAAATGAATACAATTGAGTTACAATTTTCTTTGTATGTCGTTGTGCTCTGCCTCTTCACTAGACGTCTAAACGAAGAAATTAAGAAGTAGCTAAATGGAGTAAAATACTCAAGGGAGTGCAGAAAAATGAGCCGTGACAAAATTTAGGCATGTGCTGCAAATGATTTACATACTGGATAGCAAGTCCCCGACAAATAGTGTTTCCATTTTATTTTGTTTTCATTATTTTGATGTGCATAATTTAAGAATTGAGATCACTTTGTCACACACCAGGATACTTAATCTTCTTTAAAGTGACATTGTTGAGCAGTATCATATTTCAGGTGGAAATTGAAACCAGGCAGCTGAAAAATAACACACATCATGAAAATGTTAATCACAAAATATCTTTCAAACACCAGAGTTTAAAAATAAGGCAACTAAAACAAGAACTATAACATTTACTGCATTCTGACCCTTTTTCATACCTCCATATTTTAAAATACTATGAAATAGTTTGTATTTTCTAAGAACTTTGTTAATTTTTTGATTATTAAACTTTGAATTTGAGTCAGATGATAAAAAATAGTCACATGGAATAAAAAGCCGTATATCTGAGTGTTTTAGAATGTTCTCTTCTATGTTGCAATACTTTTCAAAGTTGATAAATTAGCAATAAAGTAAACTGAATAACAGGATGTATTTTTAAAATAAGTGTAAATACTTTAAGAAGGCAAAATACATTAGAATATAAGGTAGCAGCTCTTTTGGGAAGACAGTACAATTAATAAAACCATGTGATTAACATCCAAACTGTTTAGAATACTCTATAAAAACTTTCTGTGAAGTCAGTAGTATCTAAGTGAAAAGAGTCACTAAAGAAAACAGGGCAAGAATCTATTAAACAGATACAATGAAAACTTCTTTGATTAGATTATATGAGTGCTTGACTGTGTGTGTATGTGTGTGTGTGTGAGATTGTGACTGAGGAGAGAAGGAGAAAGAGAGAAAAAGAGAGAGAGAGAAGACCCAGAAGGTTAGAATAGATCAAAATGTGATAAATACTCCAATGAATATAATAAGGAATAAATAAGCTCTCTTACTATATTTAGTAATAATTTCTGTTTATTAGGTTACTGAAAATTAATTATAATTTTTTCTTAGATCTAAATACAATATAAAATTGATCCCCCTAAATATACTTTGAATCCATTTTACTGTTTAACTCAACATCTCTATATCCAAATTGAGTTAAAAACAGATTTTTACCTATTGTTTGAATTTTTGAATTTCTATTTATCTGATTAATGAAAACAAATTTTATTGCTACTCTTCTTTCTCCCTCCAGCAAACCAACATATAAAGTCTTACTTCTTTAAAAAAAAAAATCCTGTTAAAATTCTAAAACCTAGGTCAAATAATTATTTAGCCAAAGTGATGTCTTGATGTCTACCCAGATTGCACAACTGAACAATAAGCAATAGTATTTAGCATGCTGATGATATCTATAAAGTTTATTTAATCCCTAAGAGATTATTGAAACTTTTGGCTGTAAGTGATTTATTTAGCGAAGAAGAATTTCACATTTCTTGTGTTTGATTGACTAGCATGGTATTTCTAGAGAAACTATAAACTGCATTATTATATTTCACTCTACCAATGACGGTTGTGTTACTCACTATATAAAACCAGGTGCATAATGAGAAAGAACTGATTTCATTTTTTTAGCACATGACCAAAAATAAATAAAAACACAATTCTGCATAACACTGGAAAATATGCTCTTATGGAAATGTCCCTGGAAAATTTAGACTTTGCAAACACATTTGAAAATAATTCACATTTTCTAATTGCATGGTATGATGAAACCGATTCATAAACAGATTAGTAATAAAATGTGATTTTTTTTGGCTTTTTACTACTTTACACTTTAAAACTAACCTCTCAAAAAGAAGGCAAATAGTTATTTTCTTATATGGAAAAAAAACCCCTTAAATTCTACATTTTAATCCAAGATAAAATAAATGGAATTATTTCTTAAGATAATAAATGAGTGTAGAAGAAATAAAATGCTTCTCTTTTTGTTTGAAATGCAACAGGAAGGCAGCTTCTGAAGAAACTGCTTCAATGAGAATAAGCAAGGAGGGGTATTTCTAAGACTTCAAGTGCGTGGAGCTTCTCTGAGGGGCAACAGCAGAAAGTCTGAGAAGGGAAACTCCAGTGAATTTTCAAGAAGGCTGGCACGTGCGTTTTCAAAGGGAACACACATGGTGCATCAGAAAATAGGACACCTACACTCTGACTTGGGAAAGGTACTAGATGTTACCTCCCAGTCACTCAGGTTTAACTCAGGGCCAAGAGGAGTTTTCCACATGGGGGGCCAGGGAAAAGATGTTATGAGCACATGGAAAGTCAGGATAGTTCAGGAAAATATAGCCTCATATTGAATTATGTAAGAATTCATAACTATCTTTGAACCAACTTGATCATTGTATTTCTTTGTACAGTACAAAACTCATACCTTATTCAGATAGGAATAATTTTGAACTTTGTGACACTCAGCTTGAACTCTGAAGTTTTGTTATAAATACTCATCGTTAAATCTTAACACATTGTGACTGCTACCCTTTTCTTCCTACAGGAGCTGCTAATTGCACTGAAGGGATTCAATGACAAATTATATGAAGTGGTTTAACTTAGTAATTCCATTACAAGACAATTTATAGTAATTGGCACTTACTCAGAAATACGGTGCCGAGGGAAAAAGTCACATTCTTACTTCTCAAGATACGCCCACAGTGTGGTTTTCCACGTTGAGTTCCTGTTCCCAATATCCATTGAATAGCAATATTTCACAATATGTTTTTTAAAGAATTTAATAAGCATGTGTGCCCTCGCAGTTCTTGTTAATACCAAGAGCCCAACTGCGAGGGGTCCTGGGTAGACACTACACTGTCGTGAATTCCTGAGTGACGGTGTCTCTCTGTTGATACTATCTTTTCTACCACAACACATTTATTTAGATGCCCTTGAAATTACACTTCAAGGTTTCTCTACTGTAAGTTCAAAGCCCTTTTTGTCACGAGAGCCATGACTGTCCTATTTTGTATCTGTCTGCTGCCCGCACAACAGTGAAACTACTTTTTTCTATGTGCTGAAGGGAATTTATTTTATACGAGAGGAAAAAAAAATTCTCACCCATCAAAACTTGAGCGGCTATACATCTATAGATTTCAGCCCTGGACTGACTAAACACATAGGTCAGTAATTCTGTTGTGGTCACCACTGTGTTGCAAACAAAAAATAAAGACACAGACTCAGATGTCATGCCCGCCGTGGGGTTAAAAAAGAAAATCAAATAGCTATAAAATAATGTGATAATTCCAATTCTTTGGTCTGTTTTGGACAAGCAGAGGGCCTTCCTGAAAGAGGATATACAAGAAGATTGTAACCTTTGTCTTGCTGGTAGACTCACTCTTGGAGTTAAAGAAGCAGGGTGCAATGTGGAGGACGGCTAGTAACAAGGAGGTAAGGGTGAGCTCGGGCCATCAGCCAGCTGGAAACTGAGGCTTTCAGTCCAACACCCCCAAGGAACTCCATTCTGCCAACAACCGTGTGAACCGGAAAACTGATCTTTTCCTAGTTGAGCTTTAAGGTGAGTGCAGCCCCGGCTGACATCTTGATTACAGTCTTGGAAGAGATCCTGAACCTAAGCTCGGCCCTCAGAAACTGTGAGATATTAATGTGTGTGTGCATTTTTAAGTTACTAAATTGGGTGCAGCTTGTTACGCATCAATAGGTAACGAAAACAGATTTTTTATCAAATACCAGTATTGACTGAGATGCTGAATAAAGGGTAGAATTGATGGATGATAGTAACTGTGCACTGAAGACTAACGCTCTATGTAGAGTATAGTGAACAAGGCAAGAAGATAAGAAGCAGTGATATTCTTGGAGGGAACTGGAACTGGTTTATGCTGCAGGATCAGGTGTTTAAGAAAGTTTCAGGTGGAAAATGAGGAAGCAGGCAAAGAATAGGTAATATATCACTTCAGGGGAGCTGGGCTTTTAATCATTCTTGTCATGTAAGAGTGTAGAGGGAGCAGAGGAGAGAGAGGTTTGGGTGTGATTTAGATAGATCGCTCTTATAAAGAGGAAGAATTTAGCGCAGGCAAGATTAGTAATATATTAGTAATAGCTAATATTTATTGGACACTTATGTGACAGGCACTCTTCTACCTCATTTAACATCCACAAGCCTCCTCCTTAAAATTTATGTTTTCATTTCTAATATAAGGAAGTTGAGATAGAGAGGAATGAAGTCAAAGTATGAAGGATGCAGAGCTAATAAATCGCAGGGCCAGGATTTGAACCCCATCAGACATTCCCCCCAGAGACCCTCTGCATAATGGCTATTGTGTGCTGCCCCCCTGTGGCGGTTCCAGGAGCTGCTGCAGTAATAGGCTGGATCTTACTTAACTGACCACCAGTTGGAAAGCAGCCTTTCAACTTCCAGCTTCCTGGCTTCTTCATACCAAGCCATTCATTTCCCTCCCTGGTGACAGTGTGAGTGCTTTTTCATTTCAAGTCTTTATTTCTTTTCTCAGGTCTGTTTTTTATCTCTCCCTCAGTATGCTTGCCATTAAACATCACTCTTGCCTAAGTCAGCAAGCTGTTTCACTGTTCTTGAGTCTTCTCATTAGGAAGTTAAAGTTGAATTTGAAGTTCGGGATAGCTCCTTTCATATTTTTTTGTTGGGAGGAAGCAGTAATTCTTCCTGATCTTCTTCCAACCGTGCTCACTCCTTTCACAGGGCTGTGCTCATGGGGATGAGATGAAAGAGATAAGCGTATGAAGTAAAGGCACTTGTGTGTTTGCTTTCTAGCTTGTTTGATATCTTCCTGTTACCAGAGATTAGGTTCTTGTCTTGTTGCAGAAGGAATTCAGAGACGAGACAGAGGTCCAGAAAGCAAAACAAGGATTGATTCAGTGATAGTATGCCTTCAAGTGGTGAGTGGGCAGACCCAGGTGAGAAGCTGCCCTGCGTTTTTTTGGCAAGTTGGGATGTGAAAATGAATGGGCGGAATATTCACTGAGGAGGGAGGGGTTTGGGGTCATATTTCCAGATTTTCATCCCAGCTCCACCCTTCTAAAGGGAGGAGGGATTTTTGCCCTTATTTAGTGGATCAGAAGTGCCATGGCGTCAGTGCATGATGGGTACTTCCTGTCTGCAAGGCTCATTTTGTTGTAATGAGGGCATAATGAGCATTCTGAGGTGGGAGATTCCCACCTTCTCCTACCTTTCTTTGACTCTAGGACCCCTGTCACCCCAAGATATATGGCTTCCTGAATGGGCCAAAGGTAGCCTGTCCAGTGGAGTTTTATTATAGGTCACCCAGGCTTGACTTCTGCGTGAATAAAGGGGTTTACATAGAATTCAGCTTAGTTCAAGTTGGAGGAGGTGCCGGAACATCACAATGGCAGTATCCTGTTGCCTTAATGGGTTTTTTTGTGTGTGTGTGTGTGTGGTGGTTGTTTATAAATAGTTTCCATGATACTAATTTCGTTCTCTGGATTTAAATAATGGATCTCTTGCTCACCATCAATGAAGCTGTGAGTAAATTTTAGGTTCTTTACCTCAATTTTGTCACCTTATAATACCTCCCACATAAAATTTAGATGACAAAATGTATGATAAGAAAGACTTATACCAAACATTTAAATATTAATATTCACAAAAGCTGTGTCAAAGCTCTGTTCAATTTATATCCAGATTGCTTTAATATTGTTACATATACCAATTAATAGCTTCTGGTTGGAGACCTTACCAGTTGGATATGAGCAGGTCGAGTAAATTGTAGAAAGTACTTTCTAAAAATCAAAAGAGATTTTTATAGAAAACTAATAAGATATTATGAATTTGAGAAATTACCTGAAATGAGTTTAAGCTAATTACAACATATTACAATACATGTTCTGAAAGTTGACCATAAATCAAAATTATTATCAAGACAACAACTATTATAAAAAAAAAAAAAGGACATCTATTCACATCCCAAACTATTTTTACTATCATTTTTATGTTTTCATGACAACCGCAGTATGTTTGGGAAGAATTAGCCATTATGATGAATAGATTAACAGTAAGATTATTAAAAATTGTATCTGTAGTTCATAAATATATTTCTCTGATTGATTTTATGGTCTCTACTATACCCTTACTCTTGATTTGGTTATGATTTCTCTCACATTCAGCTGTGAAGCAGAATTAAGGAAGAAGAAAGACAGTAAGTTGGCAGCATATCATGTTTAGCATCCATATTTTAATAATTGAACACAACAAAATGTGTGTTGAAAACGCAGACCTGGGCCTGTACAAGATCCATGCGGGACTGTGACGGAACCCCCTACCTTCACTCGCTGCAGAAGGTGGCTGAACGAGGGGCTCACTCAAAGGACACGTGTGTCGGCTAGTGCTTCCCCGTATCCCGCTACTCTTTTTTTCACTATTTCAGACCAGACCTGCTTCGAGCATCACGTTGGGGATTTACATCTCACTATAAACTTCATCACGTTTATTTAAGTCTACAAGCTTCAACTTTTTATTGATAAAATGAGGATGACAAACTACCTCATCAGGCTACTGGTAAAATTCAATCATGTAACGTGCGACGTGTTTGGCATAAAGCCTTGTATAAAGTAGGAAAGCAAATAACTGTAATTTTAGTCAGGACAGAGGCAGGCACCACTGTCAATTAACTGAGGGGTCCCTTCTGTTCTTGTGACATAGAAAGTCAACATGTTTCCTCCCTGTTAATGACCCCTGACCATGACTCATGAATAGAATCCAGCCTCTGAACAAAGTGAAGGAGAAAAATATAAAAGCAGAGAAATGGGCTGAGAATGAGTACAGATGAAAATACATCTTGGTTAGAAGTATTAAAAAATAAAAAAACAGTATCTCTCTGAGAGAGACAACGTTGATAGCTTTTCACAGTACAGGTTGAATTCTAACTTGTCATGCCTTGTCATTTCTCTTTGCATTAAAAAAGAAAAAAAAACTTCATGAAACATCTTACAACGAAGAACAGAAAAACATCAAGGATGTGGCTGTGATAGTGTGAACCACTTTGAAGTTTAAAACCACCATGAATGGGAAAGTCTGATTTTTATTTAATCATAGAATTATTTAAGATTTTTCTCTTTTTTAAATTTTGCATAATATAACATGGAAGTGGTGCTCTAACCTGTCAGATCATTGTACAGTGAGGCAGCAAGTCTTTCCAGCTAAAAATAGATACATAAATGAAATAAAACTCCTTAATGTTTAGAGATAATGAGCAAAGAATTGGATAAGGAATATTATAGAGTGATCTACAGTAGCTTTATACTTATTACAGGGGAGACAAATAAATCTTTTTGTGAAACTTACTCCAAGGCAAAAGTATAAAAGGAAAGATATGAACATACTTGATAATTTGCTGATTTTCTGGCTGTCAACATGGAGAACATATAACTGGTTATAAGCTGTCCGTTAGTTTTTACATACCTTTCCCAAAAATCTGTGCATAAATTGAATATAGGAAAGACAGACAAAAGATTCACATGTTATTAGAGCAAAGATATACCTCAGCAAGGGAACTAAAAATTGTAAAATCTCTGGTTACACCTTGCTGCTCAGGCACAAATCAACACAATTTATATATGATATTAAACCATGCCTTATCATTAGTTGAATGCATAGTCTACCAGAGTTAGTATACATCCTGCCAAAAAAGGATAAAGATAACCCAATTTTTCATGTTTAATGAGTTTTAATTTTATTTTAATTCTATTGTTTATGAAAACTGTCATTCTCTCTCTTTTACTTTGAATTTTTAAACTCTAAAATTAATACACATTTGTTACTTCCAGTTAAAAGGGACAGAGATGCATAAGAAAATAAAACTGATCTTTTCCCCACATGCTCACACACTCTGATCATCTCTGAATTCAACCAATCAAGTTTGGTGTGTGTCCTGTCCCACCATCTGCCTGACACTGAGATCTGCACCCTCCTCACTTCTGTCAGCACCTGCATCTTCAGGTTTTTTACTTCACTTGTCATTCACAACAAATCAACTCATAAGGGCAGCCCCCAATAGATCTTAAAAATACAGCACGAGCTTTTTGGTGTATGCTGACCTCTGATTTTGGAGACAAACTCAGGAACCCTATTAGCAACCATAGTAAGGAGGAAGGTCCAGTCTGGGAAGGTCTACATCCCAAAGGCACTTTATAAACACCCCAAGAGAAAGACTTCTTTGCCCAGTGAAGACATCCTTCCAGCTGGTGATGCCTGCAGTGCTAAGTCAGGGAAGGGATATTCCCTAACACCCAGTTCCCTCTTCTGGTTAGGACCATGGCAGCAAGCTAAGCAGGATCTGTCTACACAGGATCCTTTCCTTTTCACTCACAGCCCAAGTCCTTCCAGTTGTTCCTCTGTGTGGAGTCCAAACATTCCTTACAAACTTCTCCCTCGAACTTGGCCTTGACTTAGATCTAACCAGACCACAGGCCAGCCTACCCCCACTACAGGGCAATACTCAGGGGATCAGTATCCAGAGGGGATGTCACTAGCTTGTGTCCCAGTTGGTTGGAGTCCAGCTCGGTTTGGGCTCACCTCATTTGTGAGACAGCAAGAATGCCAGGTCACTTCAGCCTTTTCTGGTCTTTGCTTCCATCAGCAGCTTTCTGACTGGCACAAGATTTATTGAAAATTACCGACTTGATGCATTTTAATGTTTATTTAATAAACATTACAAATTGTCTATGTCATATACATTACAAATAGGATGGTCTATGCTGTATTTATATACATTCTCTCTTATACATATATGCTTTATACTCTATTAGTAGTTTATACTATTTCTGTTAAATACACATAAACAGAATAGTTTATCGTGTATTTCCCTCTAAAAATCATTTCCCAAGTAGATGCTATACTTAATATGAACCTATATATCCTCCCAAATTAAGGAAATAAATTTCACCCTTAAACAAAATTGCCCATATTTAAAGAAGAAAGAAAGCATTTCTTCTCACTGGTTTTAATTAAACTTTCCTTTTTCCTATAAAATCAGTTTATGATTTCAGAATATTAAATTTATTATGCTCTGTCATTATATAGGTGATTCCTGCTGATGGTTAATTTAACTCAAATCATAGAAATAGTACTTACAGTGTCATAGCTGTCTTCTTGATTTACAATTTCTGTTTTAAATGCTTTCTTTATAAATTCATTCTTTCTACTGTTGATGGAATCTACCTCGTTTAATGGTATCATACACTATGCACAGACCTAGTGATTTGAAAAACATAACTTTATTATAGAGTTGATCCTGTTGATCCTTGAACAACACAGGTCTGAGCTACTTGGGCTCACTTATATGCAGGGTTTTTTTTATTAAATCCATAATACAGTACATAATGCATAATATATATTACATGCATATGGCTGGGTCTTACACTGACATCTCTTCCTTAAGTCCCAAATGTCTGTTTATTAAATGTATTTATATATAGATTGCATTGTTAACTGAATAAGAACAAGAATTTTGGATAAGCCATGTAGCTATTGAACACATTTGCTATGGTTATTCATGTCCAATTTGAAATATGAATACTAGAATTAATTACATGTAGCAGAACTGAAGTTACACTAATATAAGAAAATTTTCTTTTAATAAACTTTTAAAATTTTAGATAAAAAATATCTTCATTTGCATGCCCAGAGCAATCATTCCATCTCTTATAATACAGATCAGCAATGAGTTATTATGAGAATTAAATGAAATAATATATGTAAGTCACTTGCCACAAAGTTTGACACTCAATAGATCTTGGTTTCCTTCCTCTGAAATAGATTATCCTGGTGATGGTAATTCTTAACTGGAAAAAGTAAGTCTAAATGTTGAACATTTTTTACTTCACTAGGACTAACTAAAACCACATTTGTGTTTGTGTGTTTTGTTTTTGTTTTACTCAAAGCAAAGTGGTTAGGCAAATCATATAGGTCATTTATGTGTCAGGATGCACTATAATTTCTGAAATGTGAAATAGGCATTTTTCATTGCTTAAAATTTAAACCATGTAAGGTGTGTCTTATGAGTGCAAAGTGAATACATGATTTCTGAAAATATTCTAAAATTTTTTTGTTTGATTTCCTTCTAATTCTTTCCTTCTAATTTTATAAGGCTGCCTTAAATCCAGTTTTTAATGAGGGAAACTCCTCTGGACTTATTTAATTCTAAAATAAATACGCTGGGGTACTCTGACTCACCATTGGCAGCTCAAGACAGCACCACATGCTAAAGTCCATAGAAAGGCCATCTGATGTTATCCACACTCATTTAGGGAGCGGCTGCTGTTGCCATGAAACCACAGGTAGGGGAGTTGTGGGCCACTGTTCGCTGAAAGAACTCCCATCTCAATGGAGAATGTAGGTCTTAGCCTGAAATACAGCCTCAGAAAGGAACAAACTTCAGAGAGAGGCACTGAGAGTCGGAGAACTTTGCCTCTGTGACCTACTCCTTCTTTGTACTTCCCTTCAAAAATGGAAAATATCTATATTTAGTCCTAGCTTCAGACACCCTTATATTTAGGGCTCAAACTTT
The DNA here is from genome assembly GCF_036321535.1 of Camelus dromedarius. Lineage (NCBI taxonomy): Eukaryota > Metazoa > Chordata > Mammalia > Artiodactyla > Camelidae > Camelus > Camelus dromedarius. The sequence continues at coordinate 16,491,098 of NC_087438.1, forward strand.
ATCATCGGAGCACAGTGTGTATGATTGTCTAAGCGCCAACTCGTATAGTGTATTCTTTTCTCTCACTCTATGCTGGCATAACATTTCAATGCTCATAGTTTCCTGTGTTCAAAGCTAGCATGCAAAGAAAGAAACTTTGTGTTATAAATGATAGTCCCAGGCTTTCCTCTGATTGGACAAATTTAGCTCAAACATTGATCCCCTGAACCAACCACTACTCGTGTGTGTGTGTGTGTGTGTGTGTGTGTGTGTGTACACAGAGTGAAGTGCACTGCATAACTGGAGGGAGCCATATGCTCCAGCTCTGGGGCTGGACACAGGTCTCAGAACCCTACCATGCAGGAGAGGACAGCCCTGCAAGATGACTTAGGGTGTATCATCAACAGCAACATGTGCCACCATATTGAAAGGAAAAGATACAACAGACCCCTCACTTCCTACAGTGGAACAGAAATAAGAGAAAGGGTTCCCTTCAAAGCAGAAATCAATTGAGCTGTGCTATAACTTCCCCCAAGAATTTTGCTTGTGTGTCTTTAAGGATGATAATTTTCAATGTGTCACTTGAATTCTTTCCCAATTTAGACCTAACTGGAACCAAATGGAATGAGATGAGAATTACAGAAAATTAAGAGTATGGTAAGAAGTAGATTTTTTATATAAATGGAATCAAGTGTTGTGAATGTTATCTTCAGAATCAAGTTTACGTCACTGCTTCTCATTTAATAAAAATCAATTCATTAAAACATGAAATAATTGCTTTAGTAACTATAATGTCGCTTTGCTGTAATATACTCTGACTTCAAGATCACACTTTGCCATGGGTAGCCACCTAGCTAAAAAAAAAAAAGGATTACGATTAACTGCTTCACCAAAGAGACGCATGGGAATATCACACAAGTCACTTCTAGTGCTGCATTTGCGTACTTTGGTGTTATGAAGCAAAGCGAGCTCTGTCATAGCTAAGTGTGTTAGGTTCCAAAGGTTAATCAATTTATCTGTAAGTCGTTTATAAATAAGTAATAATTTTAAAAATAAAAAAATAAAGCTCTCAGGATCCTCATAAGTGAAGTATATAGCTGGCAGAAGAAGGCTGTTTCCATCATGAGAGAGATCCAATGGACATGACAGGGAGAATAAAGGAATATTATGAACACTATATCCACAGACTTGCTAAACTACAGAAAATGAAAGAAGGTCTTGAAAGACACAGGTTGTAAAACTTGCACGAGAAGAAACAGAAAATCTGAACGAGGCTGTATTTATTAAAGAAACTGAAATCAATAAAAAGCAACCTTCTAATACAGAAAGCACCAGACTTAGATGGGTTCACTGGTGAATTCTAAGAGACATTTAAGGAAAAAAATCAACAGTTCTCAAAGTCTTCTTCAGAAGATAGAGCCGAAGGCAATACTTCCTAACTTATTCTCTAAGACTAGCATTACCCTAAACTGAAACCAAAGGCATTACAAATACTTAGACATAAATCAAATAAAATATGTACAAAATATATGAGTAAAACTACAGAACTCTGATGAAAGATACCAGGAAGAACTAAAAAATGAAGAAACAGTTCATGTTCATGGATAGTTCTACTCAATTTTCCTGTGACTCTAAAATTACTGTAAGAAATAAAGTTTACTAATTAAAAATATTAGTAGTAATATTTTAACTTAATCTTTTTTTTTTCATTTCAATTCCTGGTATATAAAAAAAAAAATAGAATGAATTAGCTTCCTCAGTGGAAATACTATATATTGTCCTTCTTTATCCCAGTCTCCACTGAACCACCTCCTTAAGCAGCATTGTAGTATGTTCACAAATATATATGTTTCCATGAAAACGGTGTTTTGGGGGGTGTGTGTGTGTATGTGAATTTACATAAAGAATATTTAGCTGTAGACTCTGTTCTCCTTATGTGTTTCACTCAGCTATATATTAAATGTTTGGGCTGTGGTATATTTATGAAATGTATTGGGGTAAAATGTATTTTTGTTCAAGTTACCTGTTATCACAAATAAAGAAAAGGAGCATAGTATTTTGTTTTGATGTTATATTTCCTTTTGTTTTCCTTTTGATGTTTTGCTTAGAGCTTGTAGGTGGAGTGGAAATAATAGTAAGCAAAAAACAAGCTAGATGATTCTATATCTTTTATATTAGTTGTCACTTCTCTTCGTAGAATGTCAGTTACTATAGTTGCTCATTTCCTGTCTGTCTACAAAAGGGCGGGACAACTTGTGGAAGCATCCTCAGAATTCAGCCTAGTGTCTGACGTATCACACACACACACACACACACACACACACACACACGTGTATACATGTGTACATACATAAATACCTAAGCAATGGAGTTGGACTATAGAGTGTCCATGATTCCCCTATTATCAGAGCCTCCTCTTAGTGCCAAGTTAAGAAATCAGTATATTTTTCATGCTCTGCTGTAATTATTCTGTTAATGGGTAGGGATATAGCAATAATTGCTTGAAAACATCAGCAAGTTCTTGTAATTTGGCAAAGACAGAAACAAGAAGGGAAAAAAGGCCAATCCCCTAGTCTTTTCATTAGCAAACAACAGTTACTACATTTGAAGATTTTTAATGGCACTATCTTAGATTATAATACTATTAATAACCTAAGTCACCTTTCCATCCCTTCAACTACCAGTTTAAGAAATTTGCAATAGTGGGCTTATGTAACCATTAAACCTTTTTTTTTCTTTTCTTTTCTGTTTTTTTTTTTTTAACTCTTCTCTTTTACAATCAGATACCATATGTGAAGGAGCATATTCAGTTTTGAAAAACCTGTTTGCTTACAATTCAAGCCAAATGCAATTCTCACTAATTGCTTTAAACTATTCTACAACAAGGAGGCTTTAAAATTTGTCCCAAAACGTGTTTAATGTGAAAAGTTGAAATGAAATTTTGATATAAGGTATCGCTATACTTTAATCCAGGAATAATTATCCCTTGGTATTTGCAAGAACCAAACATAATTAACCCTAAAACACAGTTACAGATTTGAAGAAAAGAAATATATAAAAGGTAGTATTAGAAACAGTAAATCAAACCTAATGAAGCAACATTAGCACTTTTATGTTGTAGGTTCTAATTAGAATGTCTCTTAATGAAATTGGGGCATTTACTTAATTGCTGTGAACAATTATTTTCAAATTAAGCTTGGCAATTAAATAGCATGATTAAGCTCAGAGTAGTGGAGTTAGGTAGGGGTATGTTAACTATTTTGCATGCTGTATTATGTATGGCGGCTTAAACTCTGAGTATTTGCTGATTAACGAATGTAAATGGCACACAGTACTTCTTGGTCTCGGAGATTTATGCAAAGAAGTCTCCTACTGCTTTAAATACTTGCCTTGCACAGTAACTTGGAACTACTGAAACCCCAACCTCCAACCTGCCCCACTTAACTTAAATAGATTTTTTTCCTTCCTATAAATGTCAAACTTCCTGAAATATGCTTCTACATTTATGGGCTCCATTTGCTCACTTTCCATGTAGCATTCTAACTCCCGCTCTTAGTCTTCAGTACCATGACCAATGATACTAATTGTCGCAAAATGAGAGCTTCAAATAGATTCAACCCTAGTGGGGTATTTCAAGGTAGCTGTTATTAATGTTTATATTCTCCGATGAAAACTGGAGCTCAGGAAGATTTTTTTTTTAAACCCTCTCAAAGACACGCCTTTGATAAATGGTAGAGTGGGGATGTGAACATGAGTTAGTTCACTTAGGACAAACCCCAGGCGTCTTATGTAAAACAGAGCTGTTTCTCATTATGTCCACTAATAGAGTTTCTTCTAACTGAAATGTATTTTTCATAATCCTCAATCCTCATTCTTCTGGATTTCTCAGTATACAGTGCTACTGACCACACCCTCGTTTTGAAATTCCCTTGAATTTCAAGTCACCAAATTTTCCTGTTTCTCTTCTGTTTCTTCCACGTCTCAGTTCTGTTTTTTTTGTGTTTCTCTCTGAAACTAGCCCTTAAGTTTGACAATGCACCCTTCTCAAACTTTATGTTTTCCTCAAATGAAAATCTCCAAAGCATGTCACATGGATTAAAGATGGGTTAGTCAGATTTCCAAATTGTGAAATAATGGGCTGAATTTAAATTTTCCAAGATAAACTCAGTGGTTTTGTTTTTTTACTGTTGAGATAAAACTATTCTGTGCTCAAGATTAGAACTTGTCAGTTTGTTATTTCAGATATTTGATTGTTACACTATATGTATGTTAGAAGGGTTACAACAGCACACAACTCTAATCAAAAACACATTAGAACCATCAAGAAATTTTAAAAAGTTGAAATAAAGACTCATTGGATAAAATTAACTAAGCAGGCAAATTTAATTTGTTCTTTCTCTAATCACCACTCATAGCCAATTAATCACATCAAAACTATCATTATTTATTGATAACTTTTTATTGACACTATTCTTTCTGCCACCATCTTCGTTGGGAAACTCAACTCTAAGTCTACTGCATTACCACCTAACCAATTCATTCTCACCTTATTTTCTGTCACTGTCTTGTAAAACCTCTACTCTTGACACACTGATTCACCCAATGCTTTTGCACAGGACACACTTATCTTTCTTACTCATTTTGTGATTTATTTATACCACTTCCAGAGATGAGAGTGATCACTCATTCTTTTCAGCTGAACAAACTTCTAAATATCCTTCATAACCCAGTATTTTTTGTGTGATGGTGTGTGCCACAAAGATTTTGAAAGATTTCAGTAAATTTTGTTCAATGAAAGTTTCTCTAAATGAATTATACAATCTATTTTTAATGATAAGAATCTATAAAACATCTAAATATATGTAATGTACTTATAAATTAATTTATAAAAATCAACATTTCTAATCTTTCTTTTTTATAAAATCTGAATACCAATATTTAACTCTATGGCCAGATTTCTGAATATTGATGTAGGAATGAATGCATACTGTAGTAATAGATACCCGCTACTCTCCCAAGAATCGTGCCTAATTCTAAGTTAAGTTAAGTTGAACATCATGCTGTTATTTAAAAATCTGAAGCAGGTAAATAGAATTTCATGACTTTATTTTTACTTAATGATATGTTTACTGTATGTTGAATATTCTTTCTAGTGCATCAAATATAGATTTATGTGCCTTTTATGATTTCATTAAATCAATCATGCTTTCATAATATTGTTACACATTTAATAAAACTTATGCAGAATTTGTAGAATTAGAAAAAATCTTTCAGAGCATAGAGGAATTCTTATTGTAATTAAATATATACAATGAATGTATACATGAAACACAGAAAAAGAACTTAAAGTAAAAGATGATTGATCACTCTATGTTTAGAATACTCTGTTCATATATCCTCTTTGTAATTAGACAATTATAATATCATAGACCAGATATCAGACACTACAGCCTGTAGACAAAATCTGGGCCACCTCTTATTTTTATAAATAGTGTTTTTTGAAACAGAGCCTTGCTCATTTGCATATATATCGCCTGTGGGTATTTCTCTACTACAGTGACAGAAATGAGAAGTTGTAACAGAGACTACATGACCAGCAGAACATAAAATATTTATTATCTAGGCTTTTTATCAAAAAATATTTGTTGGCACTAGAGCCAGAAGAGTACAAGGCATGTAGACTTTCATCCATGGCAAGACAGATTTTCTTTTTCCTTTGGCAAGCTGTCAAATCATTGATTTACCTTTAAATGTGTATTTATGTGCCAAATTGTGTGGTCACTTGAGGAAATAACTGGAGAATACTCGTACTTTGATAACTTCCAAACCTCTTTTTTTTTCTTAACTTTTTTTCCAGCTATGAATTTTTTTCCATAAATTACTTCAAATGAATATCCCCTAGTGGCATTTATCAACTTACTACCTCCCAGCTCCAAACTTACCCTTTGTTTCCTTCTCTGAAAATAGAGGTGGGCCCTTTAAGTATTTGTCCTTTGTTGGCTGGCACAATTTTAAACTTTGTCAGTAAAGGGTACTAGAGGAGCAGTGAAAGGAAAATAGGCATTCAACCTGCAGGGTTCCTCTCGGCAGGTTCCTGCGGTCCAGTTTCTCAAGCATTCAGCTCCTTCAATAAATGGCTTTTGTAGCCCCTGGTTCGTGCAGTGCCAGGGCAGCCAGCAGCTTTGATCAGCAAAACTGCCTGCAGGTATGGCCCCTCTCTGAAGATATGGCCCCTCTGTGTGGACTGCTTGCCCCGGAACCTCAGGGGCCATGTCTAGTAAGTTTTGCCCGAACAACGCCCTAGTTTTCTCAAGCATTCAATGAGCCACAGCCGTGCCCTTTCCACTAAGACCTGGATCTCAGCTCTGGGGGATGGCATGTGAAGGACTCGTCCAGGAGTGCACTATCTCAGCCTGTGTGTAATGACTTAATGATCGTGCCTCACAATTCTTACTCCTATATCCTTCAGGGTTCTCTCTCTTCTTATCAGCAAATCCCCTGTAAACTTCAACCCTCTGGTATAGGTACTCATTTATATTACACTTTTCCTGTTCAAAGTGTGTGTGAAATCTGTTTTCCAGTAGGACCCAGAGTGATATATACACAGACAAGTAAATCTTCTTCACTAATTTAAAATTAAACATAACCTAACCCCAAGAAAGTTGGAGTTTCTCCCCTATTTCTTTTATTACCAGTCATTCAAGAAAGAAGCTTTGGGTAGAATTTAATTTCAGTCGCTCCCTCTCATTTAAGCTATACTCTCTCGTAACATGTAGCTGTGAGGTGTGTGCAGAAACACACACATACATACTCATCCACTCAGGCTTCAGGTTTTGTCAATTTTAGGATAATTCTCAAATCTAATCCATATAGCAGAATCTACAGACCTTCATCATTTCTTTCAATGATCATTGCCTTTTCATTTTTTCCCCATTTGAGTCACTTGTGCCAGTATCTTGCCTCTTTGTTCTGTGGTTAAACCATTTTAACAAAATGTCTCCAGTTGGCATTCAAGTTTCCTACCTTTTCCATGACTGGAGAAAATCACACAATTAGGCAGTTTGGTACAAAAATAAATTCTTGGTCACGCAACTAAACTGGGCCTTCAACAATGCAATTCTTATCTCACATTCACCACCAAGACTTTTGAAAAATGCTCTCCACACTTCTCAAATCTCCAACACATTCTTCTATGCTCCTGTCCACATGAAAATAGAAGCTATTTGGAAAGAGTATCAATGTGTCACTATCTCCAGGAAATTATCAGCTCCATATAGTTTTTCTGATATGTCCCCATCCTATTTTTTCCATTTTACTAATATTGTAGATGAAGTACTTCAATGTTAGATTCTTATATAAAACCAATTTCTGTTTTATAGTAACACTGATTTCCTTTCCTTATCACTTCAGTGTCCCTCTCTGTACCCATCCCTTCCCATCAGCGTTTAAATATTTTCATCTATCACATTATAAAAAATAATGACAACCATGAACACTAACACAATAGCAATCATTCTCATTTTTCTCATTTTCATTCAACATTGTTTTTCTTAAAATATATCACTAACATCTAAACAGCAAGGTCCTACTGTATAGCTCAGGGAATGATACTCAATATCTTGTAATAGCCTATGGTGAAAAAGAATATGAAAAAGAATATATATATATATATATATATATATATATATATATATATATATGTATAACTGAAGAATTATGCTGTACACTAGAAATTAAAACATTGTAAACTGACTATATTTCAATTAAAAAAATCATTAACATCAAGTTTGTTGATCACTCCAGAAATCTGAAAGGCTTTTCTCTCTTACACATGAACAACTATAAATATTCTTTAATCTAAACTTTCTAGAATCTATTTGATGCTCTTCATCCCCAAACCAACATAAAGTCCATCTTCTGTCAAGTTTTACCTGACCTTTTGCAATAGCATCTTCTATTCACTCTTAGTTACCAGATTTGATTTTGAATCTTCAATTATTATTATTATTACTATTATTATTATTATTATATTTTTGGTGGGGGGGAGGTAATTAGGTTTATTTGTTTATTCTTGGGGGATGTACTGGGGATTGAACCCAGGACCTCATGCATGCTAAGCATGTGCTCTACCACTTGAGCTATACCCTCTCCTCCTGAATCTTCATTTAAATTGTCTTAATGAAAATGCTAATTAGATCCTGTGAGTTTCAGTTTAATAGCCTTATTTTCTTTCATGATGTTTACAAAAGAAAAGACTAGAATTCTTAAAAATTTCTACTGGACGCATTAAACATCTCCCGCTTCATAGCTCTTAAAACTCTCTCTCTCTCCCCTTCTCCTGTACTTCACTGCATTGCATTCCATTTCCCCACGTTCTAGAGTTTCTGAATCTTTGATTCTCCCCAACACTCGTATATTTGCAAACATGTTTCATTGGGTCCATGTTTCTAATGGTGATAATTACAATTACTTCAATGGCATTTTTTTCAATAATTAAATATATATTTTCACATTAAAATACAGTGCTATGGAATCTGACTGAGTATTGAGTAAACTTATATAAGGGTTTGCTGACTTCTGATAAACTTGATAGTGGCACAGTCAATGATTCATTTGAACTTGAATCTGTGTCATTTTTTACCATTTTGGTCATTGTATTGCTTTCTTTTTTAATGTGTTTAATATATTTTCACATCTAACTCTTGATTGAAGATAGAAAACAAGCAATGATGATGCTGAATTACAGTAAGTTTATAATAATTCTTCAAATAGACAAGATGACTTTCATTATATCTGTATGTTACATTCATATTATTTAAATTAGGTACATCACATCAAGATGTCTCAACATTCAAAACCAGTGACTAAAAAGAAAAAAATGATTATTATATTTATATTTTTAAAAAACATTTCTTGGGAGTAAAATGATGCACCCATGAGGTGTAAATTAAATCTAACACTCTATCTCATTTTAGAAACAAAATATAAATTTTATTAAGATGAAACATTCATTTATTTTAGCTAAGCAGGAGCAAGAAATCCAAACAACAGTTTATGAAAGCATCTGATCTATATTATATTAGATACCATACAGTATAATTATATTCCAATCTAATTTTCTTGTTTACCCATTCCCACACCTTTCCCCTGGAAATAATCCATACATATATATTGTTTATTACCATATTGTCCTTATATTTTTCTTAGATAATAAGTTAAAGTAAACTGTAGGTTTTTATTGTAGTTAAATAGCTCAAAGGCTCAACATTGCCTACCTAAAATATGTATAAATACATTGTGCTCATATTGCTGTAAAAGGTTTTATTAAAACCCATTTACAATACAAACTTTAATTAAAAAAATTTCCCTATAATTTATAATGTACCTCATAAAAATGACAAGAATTCTTAAATTCTTAAGAAGATTTAGATGACGATATTGTAAAGAAATCTTCCAACCAAAAGTAAGAAAATGCTGAACTACTCCAAAGGACTGTGTTCTTTGTGCTGCAGGGCTGGTGATGATTATGGCTCCTCTACCTTGAACTCTGCTCTGTTCTGTTCTCCAGCTTCACCCACATGACTTCTACTTGTTTGGTCTAAGTACAAAGATCATTTCCTCCAAGCCTTCCCTGGTTTACCAGTCTCAATTAGGTCAGTGTACATTTGCCCTTAGAGTGTCTGGAACTGTTTTTAAAAATACACAGGGAATTATTTGATACCTATCTGATTTTTTGGAAGTATAGATACACCAAGGGGTCAAAGAGTTTACCTGCTTTTTTCCTGCTGTGTATACCCATCTCCTAGCAGATTCTGTTTGTGGTATGAATGAATAAATGACCTCTTCATTTGTCTACCTACTTTCCAATTTGTTCTCCCTAAATTCTTTTCTCTAGTCATTACTAAAGTCATCTGCCAAAAATTCTAATTTTTCAGTCAACGGCTCCATCTCACCTTGAGCAGAAGTTGACATTCCGTCTGTTTTAAAATCACTGGGGATATTGTTACAGGAGCAGATTCTTAGTTCAAACTCCCAAAAGTGCTGATACTATGAGCATGGTGGTGCCTCTGTGGTTTTCTAACCAATCTTTGAGAAACACTGAGCTACCGAATAAGATCTAAGTTCCTTTGAATGATACAAATTAATTTTCTTGAGTCAGAATTAATACTCAAAAACAAAATAGATGTGGTCAAGCATAGTCATGAAGTAGTTAGCCATGTTTATCATGGTACTGAATGTTATACACAAACATCTTTCCAGTTTTTAAATAGTTTTAGGAAACTGCATTAAATCACTATATTCTATTTGCATAAATAGTAGGTTAATTACACCATTATATTTTTGTATTTATTGATTTTTATTTTGACTTTTGCAGTACTTTTCAACTAATTGTAATAAATTTTGGTATATGTTAAAGTGTCTAGTGAATATCTTTTCTTCAGAAAAGCATGGGGTTGTTTCATATGAACATAGTGTTTTACAATCATTAAAATTTGAGTTTAAAACCAAATTCTAAATATTTATTATCTGAGAGTGCTTGGTTATCTCACATGTGCTAAGACTCAGTTTCTACACTTGAAAATGAACATAAAACATAATAGGAGTACCTAATATTCACTACCATGCATTGAGGGATTGTCATGTGTCCAATGCAGTGATGAGAGATGTACGTCTTGCAGAGGTGGCTGTGAGTCCCTGCAGTCGTCTTGTCGTCCTAGTTTGGAGGCCAAGTACGTGGACCAGCAAGTCAGAATTAAAGGAATTAAAATTCCTTAGGTTCCGGTGTTAACACCTCTTAGCTATTAACTTAGACATTTTAATTACTCTCTATATCTTGATGTGTTCATCTTCAAACTGTTTAGAATAATATCACCTTGTAGGTTAATATATGTATTAAAGGAGTTAATATATATAAAAATATGTAAGTCAGAGCCTGCCCAATATAGTGTTAGCAACTTTTGTGATTATGAAATATATACCACATGCAGACTTATGTTCTTTTAAGGAAAGTTACTATGTTATTCTTTGAAAAAAGGGAATGATATTAAAGAGGTAAATGTATTTTGGGGACAATCTTCCCTGAGTCTTATCTTTTGACATGTCTTATAAGCAAAGGCATTGGCTGCCTTTACTCCGGGTTGTTTTTCCAGGATTTTGTTTAATAAACAGCCTTGCGAGATACAGAGAGTACCTCCTTTCAGAGGAAAAAATAGATATGTTAGCTGTTAGATTGTTAGGTACAATAAAGGGTTGCGATACTCTCCAGGACAGAGATCAAGTTGGCTCATGGGACATTATAAAAATTTTGGATCTTTTTGTTTGAGGTTTCTTCCCTGTAAGCAAACTACTGCTTTAGAGCTTGGGGAATTGGCAAAAAATACTAATTCTCTGCTACTTCTAATTGTATGTGTAATCAGCTGTCCTTTGTCTCTGCCTCAAAATTCCCATGCTCTCTGCTAGCATCCATAAAACTGTAACAGGCTAGCTTGTTAGCTTTCAAGTAGACAAAGTCTCAAATCCTTCACAGTTCTTGGCGGTGTTAACAAAATAATCAATAGAAACATAGGTTTCTGGAATAGGAAGGAGGAAGATCTTGGGGGCAGTTATCAGGATTTAGATAAAGTCCATAGGAATATGTAGTAAAAATACATCAACCAAAGTTTATAGTCAATTACTGCACAAAAAACAGTTCTTTTCTCTTGTCTATTAATGAGGAATAATTGAGAAGGTGCTTGCAGCCACAACCAAGATGTATATTCAGAGACAGCTGTTGGAATGGGCCTGTTTCTTGGGAATGCTCCTGTGGATGAATCTGGCCAATCTGGTAGTCAGTCTCAAGTCCACGTCTCTGTTAAAACTACAATGAAGGTCCCTCTTTCAGTCAACAGGTACAGGGACATGCACCTATGCTGAGTATTAAACGAGGGAAATTGAAACTTTAGCGGGCAAAAACATGCAATTCATTACAATGTTGGACAGGTTAATTGGAAGATAAGGGGATGGGCATTTGTACTTGCTAAGGAGGAACCACACAGCTAGATTGTCTTAAAGATCAGCCCCTTCTGCAGTCTCTCATGCCAACTTTAGACCATTCAAGTATGATCGTAGAAAGTTTTGTATTTTGCTGTGGCCCCTGGCTGCTGTAAGAGAGATCTCACCCCCTAGGAGAGATTTCCTTGAGATAGGAAAAGCTCCGGTGGGCAATTACAGAGAGGGAATTGATTTGTGTTCAGGCTCTTACAGCCCCAGTGAGCAATTGAAGAATGGCAAACTCACCCGAAGAATACTAGTTAATCCCTTAGGGTCAATCCTACAACTTTGGAAAAATCTCCAAGCCCTTATATTGAAACATGGCAAAAACTTAAGAGTGTTAGCATGAAAATGGGGGTAGCAGATGTCCTCAATTCAGGTAGACTAAAAAAAAAAAATCACCACTGTGCAAGCCACTTTTAACACTACTAAATAACAATTTTTTTGAAATTTTTCATAAAGTCACTGTGTGTATCACTGGGTCAATACTCCTTGTGTGGAAGGCAGGTACTAAGTTGCCTCCTTTCTGAATACACAGCAACTGGCACCTGAAGGGTGGTCACAAAACACCTACAAGTGTTTAAGCAAACACCACCATGCATCACATAGCCCTCAAAGATACAGATACACTTATCCAAAATCAGACTGCCTTTGCTCACTCAGCGGACCTTCCAGAGGGACAACAAACTCATTACTTATGTGCCTGCTGTGGGCAGTTTTCCTGTACAGGGAGTCGTCCAATTGGAAAAGATCGTATGAAACTTGTTCTTGACTTTAGCTCAAGTGATCAGACACCACCGTGGCCCTGGAGGGCTTTCAGGCCATCTTCAACTCACTACCTGTGTTGTTACAGATGAAAGGATTGTCTAAGATTTTCCCTTTGCTGGGCAAGTCTCTAACCTATCCTGCTTTACCTAGACTAAGACCGCAGGTCAAGGGGAAAGGTCAATAGAAAAACCTGAGGTAGCCACCTGGTTTGTTTAGGTAGACCTCGATGGTTTGTGAAATGGTCTTCACTTGGTTGGATTTAGGATCTTAGGGAACATGTTTGAGGTCAATACTCCAGATTGGTATTAGGCGGCTCTTTGCAGTATTATTGGTAGTAAATTCAATTTAAAAATTTATGGGACATATTGAATGGATTTTGTCCCAGCCTCTGTCAGTAAGATTAATCACAGAGCCCAATGTAACTGTGGAAAAATTCATTGGAAACCGAGATGGTGTAGAAACAAGAGGTGGGTATTGTTGGACAGTAATTCACAGATTTCTCAAGTGTCCACATAACTTGCACACAGAACCTTGACTGCTTGTGTTCAGCACTATCTTTTCAAAGATGGCTGTAGGGTAAACTGCCTTGGGAAATGGAGATAGTATCTTCCTATTGATAAAAGGTAGATTTGCTTACTGTCTAGTATAATTAAATAGCATTTCCTTTTGGACAAACATCAGGCCAGCTTGTGTCCGGTAAACTGGAATCTAAACTGGAATCTCTTCCTGTAACACAATCCAATGCATGTGCAGATACCACATGGCCCTGTTCGTGTCACCCCACAGGAATTAAGGCTTAGAAAACCAGTGCAAATGCTGAGACTCTGCTCCTGTCATTTCTGTGAGTATTAGACTGTCCTTTGTATCTGACAAAGGAATCTTGTGTTTTCTTCCAGCTTCCGTGAACCTGCAGAAGGCTGACTAGTTAGCTTGCCAGTAGGATAAAAATCTCACATCTTTCATAGTCCTTGATATTGAATATAATGTCTAGACGGTGTGAACTGAAACTCTTTTCCATCATAACACAGTATAACATGGTGGTTATCAACATGGAATTTAAATATAGACTGCCCAGGTTTTAGTGACTCTAAATTTGGGATGGGGGCAAGTTACACCTCTATGCTTTGCCTTAGGTTTTGTAGTAGCCAGGGATCTAAGATGGCCCTAGAGATGCCCACCCTTGGTGTGTGCATCCTGTTCAATCACCTTTCCTTGAACGCAGGAGAGACTTGTGAATATAATGAGATTTTATTCCCATGATTAGGTCACTAATCAGTTGTCTCTCAGTTATCATAAAAGGGGATCACCCCAGGTGGACGTGACCTCATCAGATGAGCCAATTTTAAAGGTGGCTAAGACGTCAGAAAAAGGAAGTCAGTTGGATCTGAAGCAGCAGTAGACATCTTCAGTTTGATCTGGTAGTGGAGAAGCAAACGGCCATGCTACACACCGCCTGCGAGGAAGACCAGCCTGAGACCGGAGAGCTTCAGCCCCGTCACCACAAGGAACAGAATTCTATCAACATCTGAATAAGCTTAGAAGAGGGCCCTGAGCTCCAGATGAGAAGCACAGCACAGCAGCACCTTGATTTTAGCCAAGCAAGTCTCACAGCAGTGGATTCAGCAATGCCATGACCCTCAGACTCCTGGCCCTGGGACACAGAGAGAGGACAGATCTGTGTTACATTAAGCGGCAGAGTTTGCGATAGATTGCCACACAGCCTAGAAGGCAAATGCGGTTTTCTTGCATTCCAAAAATGTGCTTAAAAACAGTGTTTGCCTCCTAGGGTTCCTGGGAGGATTAATGGAGTAAATATATGTTAAAATGATTTCAAAAGTGCCTGCACATAGTAAGAGCTAAATAAAGGCTGGGTCTCATTATTATACATGATTGTTATAAGCTTGCTAACATTTGCTTTTATATCCTAATAATTCTAATTGGGGGCACCGGGATGTAGCAGTTTTTCACTTATGTAAGAAAATTATCATAAGTTCTCTAAATCATTTATAATACGCTGTGAAGAAATTTGGCTACAAGTAAAATGTTAAGTGGAAAAACTATTTTTACTTCTTACAAGCTTCCTGGAACTCGCCAGAGCAGGCACATGCTTAACATGCCTAGTGCAAACTGTGAAGTAGGCAAAGCTGCTCCTTTAGTTTCCAGACCCCTGCACTCCCCTCACCACCTTTTAAAGCTTTTTTAGTACTCATATATATATATATATATGTGTATATGCGTGTATGTATATATATATATACATTATACCCACACAATTGCATAATTTTAAATTCATGCATAAATGTGATAAAAATATAGATGCTTCCATTTCAGTCTAAGTTAACTCTCTCAGTTTTGGGTTTGGCCTTTTCCTTGCCATGGCTTCACCACCTCCCCTGAGTGACTTCGCCCTTCTTGACATCACTTGTTCACCTGCAATCACGAAACGGTTAATATGTATCATCTCAAACACACACACACATACACACACACACGCACACGCACACACAGGTTGTCCTGTCTTGGTTTTAGAAGTGTATTCAAACTATGCCCGTGATACATGTTATTTAAAAATACCATTTTATGAGTATGCATTTTTGCATCTACATAAATACATGTACGTATAGGTATCTTATATTCTGCTTTTCTTACTTAAAAATAGCTCATGTAAATACCTTCATGCTATCTTCATAACTCCCCTTTATACTCCATTTTTAATGCTCCCCTTCCTCTTCCAAAAAAACAGACCCTGTTCTTCTTGCAAGTGGTCTCCTAGTGGGGAGATGGGAGGGGCTTCATCTGGGGTAGAGGGGGAGGTAGGAACGTGGAGAAGAATCACACAGAGCTCTGTGGACCTCACTTCCATCATGCTGAGGAGATGTCACTGTTAGGCAAGTGACTGTCTTCAGAAGAACACCAAAATATTTTCAGTCTAGAAGCTTGTGATGCTCTATAGGTCTTCTTTAGATGGAAGTTATCAAAGTGATGAACTGTGTCATCCTAAGGCCATGTTGCAACACTGAATCTCTTGACTTGGCCAGCCTGTGACTCTGATTTCAGGGGTGACCCATAAAGAGAGGGTCAAAGGAAAATACTCCCCAGTCATCACAACTTCAAGTGACACAACTAATTGTCCACTGAGGAGAGATGGCCTGATATGTGGCCCTAAACTGATCCATTAGCAAGAGCTAAAATGTGGCCAATTGGTCAGGGATTTAGCAGAACATCGTTGAAAAGTTGATGGTTGGGAGACCTGGAGGAGAGGTTGGATTTATCTTGTAAATGTTAGTGGGTATCTTTCCTCATCCTGAACCTGGTGCTGGCTTAAAGGGCCCTTGTATCCAAAGTGGCTGAGTTGGCAGGGATGGAGGGAGTATATCAGCCCAAACTGTCCTTTTCCTCATTGAAACTGATCTGACTATAACCAAATGCTGGGTGATCACCCCTCCAACAGTAGTGTTACTGGAGAGTAGGTTCTTGTTTCATTGCAGAAAGAATTCAGAGATGAGACACAGAGGCCAAATAAGCAAAGCAAGGATGTATGAAGCAACAGTATACACTCAGGAGGTGAGTGTCTGCCCTGAGTTCCTTTAGAAAGCTGGTTATATGAGATGTAAAAATGATTGGGTGGAACATTCATTAAGGAGGGAGAGGTTTGGGGTCATATTCCCTGATTTTCATTCTAGCTCCACCTTCCAAAGGTGGTCGTGGGGTTTGTCCTTATTTGGTCTTGATTAGGAGTGTCATGGCTCGGTGTATGGTGGGTACTTCTTGTCTGCAAGGCTAATTTTATTGTAACGAGGGCATAAAAAGTTTACATTTGAAAGCCAGAGATTCCCGCCTTTTCTAGCCTTTCTTTGTCTGCCTCTAGGACCCCTGTTGCCACAAGATGTGTGGTGTCTGATATCCCTCTTTCTCTGCTCATATCTAGCTGACTGCCTGCTCTAACAGTAGAAGTCAAACCTAAGCTGCAGATATGGATCTTAGCAGAGACTAGCTGGGCTGAAGTTTGCAAACTTTGTCTATAAGTAGTCAGATGGTTCTGTGGGCCATAATGTCTCTATTGTAGCTATTCAACTCTGCCTGCCATTATAACTCCAGGGCAGTCTTTAACTGGAAGTAAACAAATGGGTGTAGATACAATTCAATAAAACTTTATTTACAAAAACAGACAGGACTTGACCCAAGTTTACCAAACCCTACCCTACAGGAGTCATTCAGCAACCTGGCGCAAGGATGATTACCTTGTCGCTTCCCACTGTGGATGAGACAGTGTTGGAAGAGCACACCACCAAGTCTGATATGAATTCCGCCCCTCCCTGCGGTGCTTCTGCTAATTCCACCATTTGTGGATTTATGCCACCATTCATGGTATTTCACCCAAAATCACTTTTGACAATTATCATTTGGAAGGAAGGCTGTGAAATAATGACTTAATGGCCACAGAACTCACCGCTAAATATGCCCCATCACCTAGAAGCAGCTGCCTTGATGGAACTGGAAATATGATTGTAGTACTAAATGACCACAGATTCTCAGTGCCCTAAAACACAAATATTATTTCTGCACCAGGGCCTGGCTAGCCAGCTGTGGATCTGAAGATTTTGTTGGGTTTACTTGGGCTTAGCTGAACTCCAGTGTAGGACTTCTCCCCATGTATCTCATATAAAGGATCAGGATAAAGGAACAGGAGTAATTCTGTGAGTGATCTTCTTATGACAGGAATATAAGAAACTGACAGGGGTCACAAAATGCCTTGTAAAGCCTGTGTTCTGCTCAAAATTGGCACGGTCACATCTGCTGTGTTCTGTCACTGAGTTAAAGCTAAAGTCAGGAAGATGGAAGTGTATATTGAGCCTAGACAGGGAAGAAGATACCAGAGAAAATATTGAATACTTGCTGAAAGAATTCTGTCTACCAGGGGCCTGCTGAAAGTTTAGTTACAGTGTGATCTGGGTCATATTACCCTGTGCATGTGGGTTCTAGAAGCACGTGTGAAAGATGCTCTAATGCAGTGTCCGATATATGGTCCCGTCTCTCCAAAGCAATAATGAATGGATCAGGGAACTAAGCAGTAGAGTCAAAAGTGACTGCTCTTTTCATATAGGCAAAGAACAGAGTTTAAGAAAATTTGCTCACAGTCTTTTAAGTCTCGGAGTCAGTCAGTTGGTGAACCCCAGGGCCAAGGAGAGGGCTGCTTCCACCAGCGAACACAGGCAGAGTTCTAAGGACTTAGAATCTGAGACTATCCCTCAGCTATTTTAAGTTCTTTCTTCCACTGAACCAACAGCCAGAAAAGAGTGTCACCTTAAGATCTAATGAACTTGGCTCCAGTTACCGGAGGAAGTTGGGTTACTGGTGTGCACCAAGAACAAAGAGGGTATTCTAGACCAACGCGAGCACTGAGATAACTCTTAGTGTTCCTCATCCTGGTCAGTAGAATTAGTAGCAGCTCAGTCAAGAGAAGATCATCACACATCAGGTTCCTGCAAGAATGAGGGCTTGAGAACCTCATGCAGCCGTATTCCTGACCAATGAGCAGGAGAAAAGTAAATGGATGGGTGTGGAAGTGACAGCTGTGATTACCAACTTACGTGTTAGAGACTGCACTGTACCCGCCATGTTTTACCTGATTTAAGTGTTTGCCCTCTCTTTTCTCCTCCACTTTTTCTTTTTATATGTTTTTAGTACTCCCTGTGAAGGCTAATATTTTATATTTCTCATGCTGATAAGAAAGAGAGTGGACCTTTACTTATGCCCTGTGTTCAGCACTGAAGATTGTTATGAAGTACTATTCTATCAGATAAGTAATCTTCATAAATGTGTCTATTTGTTTCATGGAAGAGTACATTTGCATTCTTTAAATAAAATCAATCATAAAATAAAATATGAATTTGTAAGATTTTTGTATTTGTCATACTTATTTTCAGTAGTACTTTTGTGTATTAGCAAGTTTTTAATTTTCAATTTATTATTTGTTAATTTTTAATTAACATCTGTACTGAAATATGGAACACTTCAGTTCTTATTTTTGATGATAATTTTTTCTTGATGGTAACATATTTTCTTGTTTCTGCTTGCATTCTATGACTTTATTCTTATGTAACACAGTAAGTACTGAACTAGCCATCGGGAAATTTGGAGTTTACTATTGTCTCTACACCTCATTAATTGTGTGATTTTATTCAGGTTGCCTGATTCCATTGAAGTTCATTTTACTACTACATTCCATTTTACATTTTACTACTCTGTAAAATGAGAGAGAACTCCTAAATTAATTCTTTTGAAATCTTTAAATGACCTCTATGAGTGAGTCCCCTAAATGGTATCTCAATTTTATTTTAGCTCTAAAATTACATGATGCTATGAATAAAAAATAGCTTCTGATTTTTTTACATGTGTAAAAAAAAATTCCTTAAATTTTTTTATCATGAATCCTGGAGATGTTTTGACCAATGTAACTTAAAGATGCTGATTTCAGCTTGTAAAATAAAACATTTGATTTGCTACAAAATAAAATAGTCTGAAATATACAAACTAAAAAACACATGAAAATATCTTAAAACAAATATTTTTCTATTATTGACATGTTAGTACATACAAAACATTAAATACATATTTATTTAAATAATAGTAATAACTTCTTTGAAATTCTTTTTGTTCTGTTACTTCCATTTTTAAATGTTTTCCATAAAACAAATTAATGCTATGAATATTAAGCATTTTCCCTAAAAAAGAGACATTTTAAAAAGAAATAGTAGCAAAAAGAATAAGGCCTGACTCTGCAAAAATGAATTCTAAGATTAATTTAAAATAAATCCGAAAGATACATTTTTTTGAGATGAAGCCCACTTAGAACTGGGTTATCTTTAAAATACCTGGGGCTGAGCAAAGAGCAAGAACCCTCATTCTCTGAGGAGCAGATTTGTTTGTTGCAAGAGTATTTCTTGAGCAACAAAGGATAACTGTTTCATAAAAAAACACAAGAGAAGTATTTGGTAAAAGCCAATAAGCTAACACAGAGAGTCACCTCAACAA
Source organism: Camelus dromedarius (assembly GCF_036321535.1). Lineage (NCBI taxonomy): Eukaryota > Metazoa > Chordata > Mammalia > Artiodactyla > Camelidae > Camelus > Camelus dromedarius. The sequence continues at coordinate 16,510,910 of NC_087438.1, forward strand.
TGAAGTGAATTTAGGATGAACTATGTGTGACAAATGGTGCTGTCAAGTCCTCTTACTTGAGGACCAGTTGTGGTTTATTTTGAGGCCATGCATGTCATGGATGGTAGCTTCCTGGCTACATAATAGGGGGGGATTCCTTTCTGTCTTGGCAGGCTCTTAAATGGGGGCCTGTGATGCGTGTCACACTATGGTTTAATATATTTTCAATATTTAAACTGTTTTCTCTCTCTTCCACCTTTGTGGAGAGGTTTTCTGGATTGGGAGGAAATTTTGTTTTTAATTATATTTCTCAATTGCCCAAGTGACCCCTTCTTGACTATATTTCAAGAAGCTAGAACCATGTAATTCTCAGCACAAAGTCCCCAACTTGTATTACAGCATGAACAAGGCCAAGTTGCTTCCCAGGATTCCACCTCCTGAGGGCAAGTCACAGAGCCAGGAGCACATCCTAAGCATGCTGGGTCCAAAGATGGCCTGTTTGGGAGAACTTGTGTACCTATGGGTGTTTTCTTATACTCACGAGGACCCTCCAAGTGCTGGAAGTAGCCTTGGTGTAGAAAATGGAGGATGGGCCATTGCCTGGAGCAGAGGCGCTCTCTCTGCCCAGCCACATGCCAACTCCTGCGAGCAGCAGAATTCTAAGTTCAAGGTCAGCCTTACAGTCCCAAACTCCTATAAACACCTGAAGGTGGGAGGGGAGGGTTCCTGTGGGGCACCAGGTAGTCAGGTGGTCACCTGGCCCCTGACGAGGTGAGAAGAAACTTTGCAATTTCAGCCTTTGTGCTCTTTTTGATGCCCCTGAATTGTGGGGGTGGGAGAGGGTAATAAGTGGGAAAAGAGTCAGGCCTCCAGAAGAATGGAAACCAGCCCCCATATGGTGAGAGACAATGAGTGCTCATCCCAAAGAGATCCCACAGTGATGGAGAGGGGGGCTGAGAGAGCGGTGGTGTAGTTTGTTGCTTTATACACCATGTTTTATTTCGTCTTCATGATGGCATATTTATCACAGTAGGAGGAGAGAACATAGCAGAGCTTACAGCCATTCTTCTTAATTTAAAATTTTTAACTCTTTAGACATACAAGGGATTCAATGTGACTGCTGCACATTAAACAGTAAGGACAGACCTATTCAAAAGGCTCACCACAGACAGGGGTGGCTGCCCCTGTGTGAAGCAGTCAGGCACATCGCTCCCTGGTCCAAAACTACTCAGGTTTCAGAATCCATAGGCCCTCCGCAAGGAGGACACTGAGGAGGGCAAACAGTAGTGAGAGACTTTTAGAGGGAGCATGACACGTGGTCCGGTTACTGAATGCAAATTCTTGTGCTGGCTGAACAATGAGGCCAAGCAAACCAAAACGTCAGAGGTTGGAGCAGAGAAAGGTTTATTGAAGGCTGAGCAAGGAGGACTGGGTGGCTCATGCCCAATAAAACCCCAAACTCCCTGTAGGGTTTCAGCAAAGCATATTTAAGTGCCAGGTGAGGGAGAGGGGTCGCGGGGTACCTGATTGGCTCGTGCACAATCCTCTGATTGGCTGATGTTGAGGGGACAGGGCTGTCAACACTATTAACCCCTTGGTGCCAAGAAAGTCTGAGAGCCACGTGCTCAGGATTATCAAGTAGTTAATCTTTTCCATTTGGCAGTGGTTTTCTGCATCTGAAATACTCAGGAAACATGCATGAGATACTATGATCTGGGTACTACAGAGAGGAGCTACAGCAGAGGATGTGGGGGAGGGGTCTGTCCCGGGAAGGCCCCACAGGGTCCTGCACGATTACAATCCCTGGAGTTGTGGGCTCATATGACGGAGATGAGTGCCTAACTCTTCGTCTGCAGGTTAGGAGGAGGGAACTATGTGACTGTAATCCATAAGGACATGAGAAGAAAAGGGTATCTAACCCCATGTAGCCAAACCTCCAAGCTGTTCTTTGAGGGCATAAAAGAAGCCTCAGCTCTCCCAGTGTCCATGTGTGAAGGAGCCAGGAAGCTAGAGGAGGAAGAAGGAGCATGGGGCCACTTGAGTGACTCCTGGCAAAGATGCACAAAGCCCCACCAAAGAGTAGGTTCATGGACGGATGATGGGTTTAGGGGAGAGGTGGTCGCACTGTAAGGTGTGTCATCAGTGAGACAAGTTGCCAGGGCAAGCTGAACGTGACCCAAAGAGAAAGAAAACCACACACTTATTCAGAGAAGATGTACAAAGCCTGGACCACCAGCAGCAGACAGGAGAAATCCCACTGAGGCCAGGGACTCCCTTACCCTGGTATGACTACTTATATAAAAAAGCCTCTTCTTCTATAATACCACCCTCTTTCTTCTAACCATGGATGGTGCCTGACTCAATGAATGGGGGGAGGGGATTCCCATTAGGAAAGTTGCACCTTCCTCTGCCTTTCAAGATCCTGAAATGTGGGGAGTGAAATGCAGACCATACTCTTCTTTGCCTTTTAGGTACCTTGTCCACCAATCAAGTCTGTGCAGAGACTACTTTCCTTAACCTAATGTGGCCAGGATGCCATGAAATCAGCCAAGAAAATGAGGGACCAATTTTTTTAAGAGAGAGAGAAGTTTTATAAGATTCAGTTAAAATTAGTACCCTCAGAAAAATAAAGCCAATATATAATCCTATATGTTGAGATACTTTGGTAAAACAGAAAGGACTATACGTATATGTACAAATAGTATCACAAGAAAGTGTTGTTTTATTGTATTGTTTTATACTTTTTTCATGTTAATAAGTTTGATTTTTCTCTCTTTCCAACTCCAGGGACAAATATTTATATTCTTAGATTTCCTGAGAAGATGATTTATGTCAAAGTGATTTCCATATTATTGCACTGGCATTATACAAACACTCCACTTAAGTATCCTTACACATCTGTTCCCCTCTCTCTTCTACTATAAAAGAGGAATATATTTCTACCCACCTATATGACATCTCCTTTTAAAAGGCCTGCCATTATTGCTAGCTCTGCGTCATCAAAATTCAAATCCTAACCCCATCTCTCCCATCTCCTGTCTTCCTGGAATCACTCTTCAACCACATCTCAATTCTGTGCGAAGTACTGCAATTCCAACTTCAAACTAAAGGAATAAAATCACTTTTCACACTTGGATTTTCTTCGATCTCAAGAGATAATATATATTCAATATCTTTTTATTTTAGCCTCAAATGTCCTATAGTCATAATTTAACCAACCAAAGCAGTAGACACAACAAAACTCAGAAATAAAGTTTTTTTCCCCCATTTATACAAATTTTCCTGTTGGTCTATCCAAACTATAACAGTAATATATTATCACATACAAAAGGTAACTTGCTGGCTTTTAAGGACTTCATATCTATATAATACACATCACTTAATTCTTTCACTTAATTATAAAGTCATTTACATCCTGTAAAAAGAGTTATTAACAAAACTTTCCACTGTTATGCCTGCCCAATTTAGTTTCTAATATATATTTTCTATTCTAATTAATCTAGTCTCATTTTCTCTGTTTACTGTCACTGATGTTTCTGGTCCATGCCACCCCTTCTCTCCTCAGACACCCATATTTTAATCCCCTTTGAAAGGCACCCAAATTTTAATGTCTTAATTAAGCCTCATCTGACTGTTTAAAAATGTGCTAAATTCCTTGAAAACAGAACAAGTCATCTTATTTAGACAGAGATTTTCTGTAAAGAATTATTTAATCATGTACAAGAGGAATCAAAAGGCAAATGAAGAAAACCAAGAGTTACCACAGACATAATATAATAAACTGCAGGAAGCAGCTAGGATTCCTATGTCTGTGAGGGAAAACACAGACAAGGCTGGTGTTATTAAAAGACCGGGGTAGCTGGGACACAGACCTCTCGTGAGGGGGCCCCCTCCACCCCAGGCAGCCTGTTCTAGTATCTTTGAGTGCAGGGTGATGAGATTGGTGCTGAGAGTTTGGGAGAGAAAAAGGAAACTGGAATTAACTACTACCGGAAACAACTGCCATTGGCAGGTGAAAAACCATAGTGGGGGGTGTTGCTGAAAGAAATCGGGAACAAAGAGCCTTCTAGTTCCTGGTAGTACCTCTTACTGGGGAAAAACATTTCATTGGTTGAGTCAGTTGACATGGGAGAAATGTGACATGGAGAGTCCCAAGCCTAGCTCACAAAACAGTCTAGAAAGGTGATTTTGTGGCTAAGAAAACGTAGCTATATGACCTTCACACTCATCAAGTCTTAAACACACAAGGAAAATTCACACTAAATTATATATTGCCTATATATTTGAAATTTTAATCTTGCTTAGATGTTCAGCAGATAATGCCATATATAATATTTTGATTAAACCTATGTAGTTATTAAAAAATTATAACATTTTAAAAATAATTTATGCAAATAATTGTGTGTTTCACATTAAGTTGATTGAAAAATTGACTTAAATTTATGGTATGTCTTTCATGCTATTTTGTGGGTATTCTTTAAGCTCAGTCACTCCCTAAACTGACTCCTTACATGATTTAGATTTATGGATAGCTTGATTATCTTGATTCCATTGATTTGAATGGTCCATGGAGTTGTACCACACTTACAATTAAAATCTGGGTTTAAAAATTACTCCAACTATATGTATGTCACCAATAATGCCCCACCCTTATTGAAGAATACTGGATTTACCATCTAAACTACTCTCAGCAAATTTTAATGGTTTGCATTACTGTATATTCAGCATTTTTAAGCCTATCAGTAGTATATGCCCATAGGGAATATATATTTTAAGATGCTATATTAGATCATTTCAAGCAATAAAATTATAGTAATGTTTTAATGAGAGAGCATTAAATGGCTTCATTTGGCATTCCAGCTGGCACAAGGTCATTTAATCATCCTACAACAAAGTGACATAATGTCATTTTATTCTATCTCTTATGTATAGTACAAAATAAGCACTTCTAGATTTTGGATTTCTCCCCGAGTCTAAGTTGATAAACCAAGGTAAGAATTGTATACTTCTATTTGTATATTAGTCAGGGTCCTCTAGAGAAACAGAACCAATAGGATATAGAAAACACATGAATTATAAGGAATTGTCTTATGCCATCATGGAGGCTGAGAATGCCCAAGGTCAATAGTCCACAAGCTGGAGACCCAAGAGAAATGACAGTTTAAGTTCCAGTCCAAAAGTCAACAGACTTTAGACCCAATATGTGCTGATGCATCAGTTCAAGTCCAAAGGCCAGAAGAGATCATTGGCCGGATCAAGCACTCTGACAGGAGGAGTTCCCTGTTACTTCAGTCAGCCTTCTTTGTTCTGCTCAGGCCTTCAACTGATTGGTTGAGGGTCACCCACAGTAGGGAAGGCAGTTCTCTTTACTCAGTCTACTGATTCAAATGTTAAATTTTATCTAGAAACATCCTCACAGAAACACCCAGAAATAAAGTTTAACCAAACATCTGGGCACCCTGTGGCCTCTTTAAGTTGACACTCGTTATAGACTGAATATCTGTGTCCTGTAGAAATTAGTATGTTGAAATCCTAACTACCAATATGATAGTACTTGGAGATGGGACATTCTGGAGTTAAGTAGGGCTAGGGTGGGGAACCTCATGATGAGATAAGTATCCTTATAAGAAGAGACACCAGAATTCACTTTCTCCACCATGTGAGGACACATCAATAAGGAAGCCATATGTAAGCTAGAAAGAGATCTCTTCTTATTAAAGAACTCAATTAGCTGGTACTTTGATCATGGACTTCTAGGCTTCAGACATTGAGAAATAAATTTCTGTTGTTCAAGCTACCTGTTCTATGGTAATTTGTTATGGCAGTTCCCGCAACTAACACATAAATTAACCATCAAAAATATATAATCATATTATAAATAAGGAGAGGAAGAAAAGTGTTGAAAATAGAAATGCTAGTGGGTTCAGTAGCAAGGCTACTTTTTGGATACTCTAGGGGCTGAAAGTACAAAATGGCTTGAAGGTTTCTAAAGAAAGAATTTAGAAGGCTAAATGCTCTTCTCCACCTCAACAATAAAGCCCCAAACAGATAATTAAAAATTATAGGTTCTGTTGATTATAGACACAAAATGGTCAAAACTCAAACCCTATGTTGTTGACTCAGACTCATTCTAAACTCACAACACACACACTTAAAAAGGGGGTATGTGATATGATTGTGAAACAGTGTCTACACATAGAAAAAGAGAAATTGGAGAATTTCTTTCTGTGAAAGCTTATTTGCCAATGGAAAAAAACACCAGAAAATGACATTTGGGTCCTCTATTAAAAAGGTAAATTCCACTAGTCTCTCAAAGTGCACAATTAGCATTTTAGTGTCTCATTGTTAATTATGAAGGCACTCCTGTGTGATGTTAAATATTTGTTTATAAACTGTTTTTTTTTCCGTCTCTCCTTGGCATGTGGCAGGGTTTTCTTTCCTGCTGCACTGAATTTAGGCACAGCCCTGGGACTGCTGTGGTCAGTAGCCTGTGGATAGAAGTGAATTTTTTCATTTCTGGACAGAAACATTAAAGGCTTCTATCTACCACACTCATTGGATACCATCCATAACTGCCACTCCGTCAGCCTGGGTCACAGAGTGAGCATGATGATGACACAGAGCAGATCCCCAAAGCAAACTTTAATGAACAGATAGCAACAGACAGAAATTAAACTTCACCTTATTGCTGTATTGTGGAGACATTTTTTCATTTCAGTATAATGTAGTTATCTTTACTGACATAACAATGAAAATTCCTAAGACATTTGAGAAAAGTCTATAATGAAAGACATATATCAAAGCAAATAAAAAGGAAATAATTTAGAGAAAAGAAACCATGTATGCTTTGAGAAAAATTTTTACAAAAATAGCAATGTTTTTGGAGTCAGAACATACTGCATCCATGACAAAAAAACAAAAGATGAACAATAAAATAAAGAACATTCAGATAGCAAACAGTGTATCTTTAAAAGTTAAAAATAAAAGATGAGACATACAAAAGAATATATAATAAGATTGTAAGGACCATAAGGATTATAATCTTATACAAGGATAAGCATTATATAAAGATTATATAAGGATATTATTAAGATCTATAATCAGATAAATAAGACATAAGTTGTGGAAATTCACAATGGATTAGGAAAATATTTTTAATATAATACTAAATTTACAAATGTAGCATTCTCCAATATCTCCATAAATATGAGTTTCAGAATACAGTTTAAAAACAAGAAAAGAAAATATGAAAAAATAAAAATAAAACAAATTAAATAAGAAAACTTTCCTAAATTAAAGAATAAAAATTATTCCATTTTGAAAAAAAGTGACTATTCAAAAGTAAGCAGCCCACTAAAGGGAAAAAAATGAATCTACAACCTCATACCAAGGCACAACATTGTAGAATCTGAAATTATCAAAGCAAGGAAAATTGACAACTAAGAAAGGGTTAGGAATGGAAGGGGCTTCAGACTTCTTAAGAATACCACTGTAACGTAAAATGCCGAGAAAAAGAAACTTATACAATCCTGAGACAATATTCTTTATAATTCAGAAGTATTCATGGGAAAGTGCTAAAAATATTTTATCAGTTGATTTTCTCTTAACAAATACTTCACTAATGGCAATGTGAGTTTTCTCATGACGATACTAAAGGTGTCTGATCCGACTGAGGGAGTAAATTAAGAAAGGGGATGTAAGGAGTCCTGTCATTGGAAGCAGGTGATTCAGCTTAAGAGGCAAATGAATCTTCAGAATAATGGACAATGAAATGCTCAGGAGGAAAGCTGTGTAAGATGACAAAGGAGGACACCCGAGAGTATCTCTCCTAGGAGGTATATCTCCAAGGAAGGAAGGAAAGGATGGAGGAAAGTAAGGAGAGAAGGAAAGAGAAAAGCTTTAAAACCTGTCTTTGAAAATAATGAAAGCAGATTTTTCATATCTGTCAGTGTTTGGAAATTAATTTATAATAAGCACATAAAATTAGCAAATTAAAAGCATGAGGCAATTACAATCTTTATTGAAGAAAACAAAAATCAATAAAAGCAATGTAATCAAATCATAGCATATTGTGTCTTAGATTTGAATATTTACTCAGACAACATAATATAAAAATTAAATGTGGATATCATTTGAAAGGTGGTATAATTTTATTGGGATATTTTAAGAGTGGAAATAAATGTATACATGCAGGCAATAGAGGATTTAGGATAACTTAAGGCTCATTGCATATTAACATCAATGTATAGTAATATAAACATGTAATGGAATCAAGAAATGGGAATAAATTAGAAGTACAGAAACAAACAGCAAAAAAAAAGAAAATTAATTTAAAAGCGATTGTCTGTTAGAAAAATAAATTTAGAATGAGGAAAGTTAAATTACTTATAATTAATGTTATAATTTTAAGCCAAGAAATACATTTTTGATTCTATTTAATCTGAATATATATTCTCCTGATAAATATACTATAAAATAACTAAAATAACAAAATGCCTAGTATAAATGGTTGTACCTTTTTCAGAATCTATAAATAAAATATACAAACATATTTATTATTTTTATTATTCATCACTGGGAAGAGATTGTGAAAAATTATGAAGAAATAAAAATAATTGTACTATAGGATTATTAACAAGATTTTACTTTTTGAATTTCCTTTGAATTTTGTTATACAATTATTCTAGCAATAGATTAAAATTGAAAAACCAGTTGAAGAAAAATAGTTATAAAATGATTACACAGAAGTGACGGAAGTATCTATATATAGAAGTCATAATTTGATTTACTACTTCACAGACAAGAGATCTGAAAATGTAGGTTCCGACTGTTAATGATGTTATCAGTGTTTGGGGACTGAAGTTTTACTTCTTTACTTTATACAGTTCCTACCATCGTTGTTTTTGTTTTTTTGCTTTTTGTTTTTAACAGGGCAGTTTTACATCTCAAAAATTTAATTTAAAATATTTTAAGGATCAAAAAGAAAACAGTAAACTTAAATGTTTAAATCTTCAAGTTGTAGAGAATCTTGTGTCCTCATAAAACCCTCAAAACTCAGGAAGAAATAGTTGCTTTGAAAGGAGCAATGGACATCTTGGTATTTACAGAGGACCTCTGAGTAAGGTCTTAGATGTGGCCTCAACCCCCGCTCTGAATTTCTGATGCTGTCTAATAACTCTAGGGGCTAGATACATCACTGAGGAAAATAAATTTAATGAAGAATGGAATAGAATTATGTTTTTATCATGTCCAAAAAATTAAACTGCTATAGAATAATAAAGTATAATAAACTACACTACTTACCTATTTTCTGATATAGAATTATGCTTGATAAACACAGTTCAATTTGATTGGTAATTATTAATTCAAGTTGTCAACAATGGATACACTCAGATTTTGTATAAATGAAACCATGACTGGTTACAATGAGATATTCTGGATATAAACACATAGAGGGTCTATGCTAAGTTAACATTTACTAACATGCAAATACCTATAGAAATAAATAGGGTTTATCATTTGCATACTAGCAATTAAACTGTAAAACGTATATCAGTATTGTACTGAAGGACTGTCTCTAAGGATTACTACTGGTTAGCCTGGCTTCGTAATTATATATGCCGATGTGATAACTCTATAATTAGCACACTTGGCAATTCAGCTAATATTTCCCTTGGTCAGTGTCAATGAGGACATATAGTATAAATGCTATTGTAATAGTTGTACCACGTCCAGTAATTGCAATTTAGACAGTGTGTAAATATGAATATTTTAATGGAAAGAACACAGAGTTTACCTAATGAAAAATAGAAAAAAAAACAGTAATAGAAATCAGAACCCAACAAGGAAATACATTTATTTCTAGACTAATATTTTTTGCTACAGAGATTCAGAGTTCTAGTCAATATTTTGCTTGTCATCATATTATTGCAAAATATGAGAGCACAGACCTCTAATATATATAAATACAATATATTTACATCAATTCATTTTAATGGTAATCATAAATATAGAAGCAGTGTGGATTTGTTTCTGATATGCCTTCATAAAAATCTGGTACAGAAACACCTTATAATTGTGTTCTCATGCTCAGCAGGCAAAATTTCGAGAGTTATGGATCTGTTCGGCCAGCACCGGCAATGTAGACATTTTATACAAAAGATATTCATCTTTGATATCTATTTTTTTCTTTAATCAATCTCAATAAATATTTTTTCTCCCACTTATGATTCTGTTTCTAAAGCTCAGCTTTTTTTAAAGGCACATTTAACTTTTTATGTCAAATTTGAATAGTATATCTATTATGACCAGCTTCTGCCTTGCTCATCAGGGTCCTAGAGGATTCAACTTAAGGATGTGTGTCCACCTCAGAATAGCCACCAATACTATAGAATTTGGCATAACTCTAACACATATGGAAGAAGAAAGATCAGTTTCATAGGTTTTCTAAAGAATTATTAGTGTGAAAACATCAAATGAGTGGTTAGGTGGAGATTTATTTGCCTATTACTTGAGAAATACACGTAACCCATTGTTTGGAAGGAGCAAAAAATAGGTATTGTCACTCCATTGACCCCAATTAGCCTTAGAATGCATAATAACACAACTTTTTAATGAGTTAGGGGAGCGTTGTGTTTCAGAAATGGTCAAGAGTTTGCAGTCTGCTAAAAGGTCAAGGAAAATGATGGCTTACAGTTGTTTGTAACTGTGTTTAATTATAATTATTTGTAACTTCAATTGGATTTAACTATATGGAGATGATTAGCCAAAACTTTTTAAAAGAAAGATGGATATAAGAAAAATCACAAAAGAGATAGCTAAGCAAAATAATGACACATTTAATACAATGTTGTAGGTAGAATTCTCAGATGACCCCTCAGATTTGTGTGCTGTGTTGTACATATTCTGAATAATTCTCTCCCTTTGAGTATGAGTGAAGCCTGCAAATGTTATGGGATAGTCACTTCCGTGATTAAGTTATGTTATATGACAAAGATAGTAAGGCAGTCACTCCTATGATTACATTACGTTATGTCTGACTGCTCAGTAGCAGATTAGAGAGAATTACAAGACTGCTAATGAAGTGGGCCAGAAAGAGGAAGAAACACACCAAATGGTATCACTTATAGGTGGAATCTAAAACAATAATAATAATGAATAAGGACACAAGTGAACTACTTATTATTTATAACTTAGATGACTGATTTCTTAAATATGTATACGCATATTTGACTGTCCTTTATGACTGGATTACCACATTCTGTTGATTCTTATTTTGTGTTTAGCTTTATTCCTTTGATAACTATATAAGTTTGAAAAGCTAAAGCTCTAATCTCTTCTTAGAAACAATGATCCACATATATCTGTAAACTAAAAACAAATATGTGCAGTATATTGTATGTATGTACTTACATGTAATATAATGTGTATGTGCAGTCAAACTGTAATAATTCTACCCAGTAAAACTGAAAAAGAAAAAAAAAAAGACTGCTAGTCTTGGTGAGACAATCTGTCAGATTGTAAGCGGTTCTTTGGAGGGGGATATATGGCAAAAACTCACTGCAGTCTTTAGTAGATGAGAGCAACTAGGAAGAAATGGGGACTTTCAATTATGTAATCACAGAAATGGCATTCTGCCAACAATCATAAGAGCTTGGAAGAGGACCCCAAACCTTAGGTGAGATCTCAATCTGTTACGGAAACGACAGGCCAGTCAAGAGACAAGCACCACTCGGAGGGCTGGAGTACTCAGATGTATTACGCCGGCGGGCTCAGAGGGGCTTCTGCTCCGAAGCTCTGAGCACCTCCAAGACGTGCACATGACGTTTTATAGGGTAAAGTACAAGCTTGGGGTATTAGGCCAATAGGAATGGAACAGCTTTAGCAGCATTATCATCACAAAAGTGGAGGCAGGGAGGCAGCAAACCAACATTCCAAAGCCAGATATGTATCTTTGAAAATCCAGCTGGCTAGCAAAAACACATAAACAGCAAACCAACACTAATTAACCTAGATTTACAAGTTAGTCTAGCAGAATTCAGATCAGTATTCCAATACTTAGACTTGTTAGCCCAGCCCAGCCTCTCCTTCACATTCCTAGACTTATGAGTTATCTTGTCAGACCAGCCCGGTTTTTCCTTCACAAATCCAGCTCTACTTGGGAATCCTAACCCATGGAAACTGAGAGATAATTCATTTGTTTTTATAAGCTACAAAATCTGCAATAATTTGTTATGCAGAAATGGAAATCTATGAGGTTTCTAATACAAACAATGGATTATATGGTGTAAATTTCTTGAGAATAGAGGATCATCGATCCATTGCTCAGATGGAAACATTTGCTTAACAGAAAAAGAAATAAAATTTCAATTATTAAATTAGTGATGGCTACAAAGTGGGTGCCAAGCTGACTTTGTTTCCGTGAGATTTGGAATAGACAAAGGCAGAATAAAGTTAGAGAAAGCTTTCTTGGCTAGTCTCAAAGACTTATTTGCAGCAACCTGGGTAGACTTGACTATCTAATGGAAGCAGAGAAGCAGTAACAGAAACCATAGAAAACACATACAGTTGAAGCAGAGATTTTGGAACCATGATGACTTTCTCCATAGCATGAGAAGAGAAATACCTATGTGTCAACATATTGGACACTGTAATACAGCATCCAGATATTCCTCTGGGCTGAGAGGATTATTCTCCCAGCTGCTGGTGAACAGGAAAATGTGAGGCGAGAGGATGGCCCTGTCCCAGGTCTCAGTTGAGTCACTGGGATGCGTCCCGCCAAGTGTGGGTCCTTGGCTTCACGTAGGAAAGAACTGAAAAGTGAGCCACAGTTGGTTAGAGGTAGATACATTCAGAGATACATACTCCAAAGGCATGGGAATGAAAAAAACTGCAAACCACATCAGTAAACAAAGAATGCTGAAGCCATCAAGCCATCAGCGGCTGCTGCCACTCCCCAGGGAAGACAAGCCTGCAGCCAGGCCTCTGCAGCCACTCACAATGGTGCACCCTGAGGGGACTCAGAATAAGAAAGGGCAGGATTCTGGCCCTAGATAGCTAGGTGCTTGTCAAAGGAATGAATACAATGAGCACAAATGTTTGCTTCCTCGCATACATAGAAAAGCACTAAATTCTTTAACTTGATGCCTGGTTTTCTTTAGATAACAAGGAATCTTTTATAGCTCCAACTACCTGGTCTTCGTTGTAAAGCTCCTATATGTCCTAGCCCCTCCCCTACCTCTTCAGAATGATCTGGGAGGCTGTCATCCCGGCTGGAGTCCTCCCGCCAAATAAAACATAACTCTTAACTTTTAGGCTGCACATTTATTTCAGTCAACAGACAGAATGCTGGCTGATTCAGAAGGCAAGAGAAAGGCCACAAAGTGTGGGGGGTTGGGTGCTCAGTTTAAAGTAAAAGTATACACTGACCCCACAGACAAAAGTGCAGACTGCCTGGGGAGGGGCAGGAGCTAGTGGCCTCGGGCACGGTGTTGCTAGTTTGGGCTTGGTAGCTTCATATGCTAACAAGTGGGAGGATTATTCCAACTTCTTTGGGAAGGGGCTAGGGTTCCCACGAATTGGGCCATCACCCACTTTTTGGCCTTTTGTGGTCAGCCTTGAAGCTCTCCTGGCACCTGAGGGAGTGCCAGTTAGCACGCTATTGTATTTTAATGGGCGTACATTGAAGCTCAAGGTCTACCAGGAGTTGAATCTTCCACCATCTTGGTGCTAATTGCTCTGCCATTCTTTCAGTGGCTGTGCCCTGCCCCCTTCCTTCCTGTCTCACTGGGAGTGAAGCCCCAAGGCAAGCTCAGGCTTTCAGTCCTCTTTGTGAACTACCTTTTGCTGAAGGCTGTTATTTTACCCAGTTGTGCATCCATTTATGCACCCAGTGCCTGCTCCTAGTGGAAATACAAGATCTAGCCTCTTGCCCCACACAACACATCCCTGAGGGGCCATCCAGTTTTAAATATCCCTGCAGGGTCAGACAAAACTTTACTTTATACTCTTTTGCAATCGAGTTTCTTCCTCTGACCAGTTATGCCTTCTTTTCTTCCCCGTAGATAGTGATCTTTAGAGCACCTGCTAATAATTGCAATGCATGCTCATTTTCATCTCAGAGTATACTTCCTAAGGAAACTGATAGACACTGTTGGTCCCAGGCACTAAGACAGGATGTTGGAGTTGGATAACTAGTTGCAGGCTGGTGATAAGGACCCCGTCACTAACATCAACAATGCTTGTCCCTCACATGTGTCAGCAGTGTGTTCGCTAAAATGTTCATCACTGGTGAGATGGGGTGGGATGCCATTAGAAGCACATGCACGAGCAATTGATTCATATCAGTCCTTTGAAAAATATAGGAGAGATAGTAATTATAAAGACAATGAAAATGGATAGCTATTGAGGAGAAAGACAAAAGAAGGCTGAGGATGACTGATCATGAACTGAAGGCTTTATGTAATAGTCAATGGTAAAGTTGGCAGCTTATTAAATAAGGTTCATCTCCATCAGCTAGGGAGCAGACAAAGTTCAGGGCCAGGCTCACAAGTTAATCATAGAAGTGCTGAGTTCCAGGGAAGTTTACATTCTCAACCTAAGCATAAATATATGTTATGCTGAGGTCCAGGCCTTGAAATGGGAAAGAATGGAGCCCTGTGATAAGAAATGGAAATATCTGGGATAATACATTCAATATTCTCGAATCTCCAGCGTATCTTGACTCCTCTGCATCAATAAATGGTGCACTCATTTTTTCAGTAGTCTCTCCTTGTTTGAAGCAAACTTCTTCTTCTGCTGGGAGAGTCAAAACACAGTCTCCTCATGATCTGCCTCCATTTGCCCTCCTCACTGTGTGGTTCGTAATTGGCTTAATCCAGAACTTAACTTGTCTGTTGAAATGTTGAGTCTATTAAGGTTACAATGAGCCCTTAAGGAAATCTAGATATACATAGATACATAATTTACAAAACATACCACCCTGATGAGGGTTCTAGGACACATCGCAAATATACTGCATAAATGTCCTCAAAAACTTGGGTAAGGAAATGGCCTATGCTAAATGAAGTAGAAGTATGAGATATTCCACTGCAGAAATTGGAAGTATACATCATATTGTTCAGAGAATAGGACATGGAGAATGATTACACTATGGAAGACTGGACTAGATGACTATGTCCTGAAGGGGGTGTCCAGGAGAGGATCTAGTGATCAAGATAATAATGAGAAATGCACTGGTATGAGGGTCTCCATTGTCATTGAGTTCAGAGATCAATCGCAAATGGGTTCCTTACCCATTTGAAATATTCTGTAAATTCTATATTTTTTTTACATCTATATATCCTTTAATCAACTTTATGTTCCACTTGCCTTTGATCAACATTCAGACCTACTTTTGCTGTCCTGAATCCTACAAGCACATGTTGGCTAGATCCTACAACTTCTTAAGAGACAAAAGTAAGAGATGTCATTTTAGAATTGACTTACTTATAGTAATGAGGATGATACAATACTGAAATTACAGATGCCAGGTGGTGGCTCTTAATGACATAATCAAGAGGATTTAAGAGGCAAAGTTGGAGTGGCAGCCAAGGGTATCTGACCTTTAAATAGCCACCCAGTAGAGGTAGTTAATGAAAAAAACAGCATCCCTAGAGGAAAGATAGCTGCGAAGCCAGTAAGGTCATTGGGCAGTCTATGCAATCAGAAGCTGTTGGTGATCAAGAGTTTGCACAGAGCCATACCAATTAAAAGTCACAATCTGTTGCCCAGTTTACAGATTTGAGACACTTTTTTGGGCTCATAATTCTTTAGAGGATAAAGGATAGTCCAGTTCCCCCGAAACAATAGCCCTGAAACTTTACGGTATGTATATACAGTAATGATTTCCTCACCTCTTCCCCTGGGGGATCTAGGGCTATTTTACTGGGCAGGAGCACACTGGGAAAGGAAAATACCCAAAACATTGAAAGACTCTTGTACAGTTTTAATTGATATTTTTGGTAGGGATGTGAAGCCTCCTTAACACCCTTTGTTAGAAAGGGAGATTTAAGGAGACTGGATAATAAATAGAGTCTTTACCTAGTTCCACCTCACCTTTGATTCACTGGTTCATAGAATCATCTGTTGATTTTTTTCCCCTTAGTATCTAAAGGACATACTTGGTAAAGCACAACCTGCATATTGGTTTCTTGGACTGCCGGGTAAGACCGACCCTCAGGGTAGGAAAAATAAAAGTCTCTGAAATTGCTCTGCCTCACTTCCTGTCAAGAATGTAAATCAAAAGCAATGTCCTAACCCACATAAAGAAAAGATAACAGCTCCATCCTAAAAGATCAGAAAAAAATGCAACGGTGATGATCTTCGATATAGCTAGATTTAATTCACCAGCTGTGCCTCTTCAAAGCCAGACAGATCCAAGGGAGGGACAGTAGACCACCAAAGATTCAGGTAATGTCCCTGATTGCAGGTGCTATGCTAAATATGTGGTGTCTTCACTACAGAATGTTGTCCCAACCTCAGAACCTGGTGCGTGACCATTTACCTGTTGTATGCAATCTTTTCCTCCTATCAGAAAGGGGTGTAACAGAGAATGACAAGTCTGATTCCATATTGGATCTGTTTCTTTTACTTAAATCTTTGTTTTCTATTGCTTTTGCTACAAGTTAGTCACTGAAGGGATATTGCCTATAGTTTAAGGTATAAATAATAGTCCATCTCTGGGTACCCTGCTCCTCATGGCTGAATGTTAAACTAAAACCCCTTTGTTCAGCTCACAGGACACATCCTGACCCAGCCCACCTGTGAATTACTGCAGGAAAGAAGATATTAACACATCCCCTCCTGAAATCTTGTTGGAAACAGGAATTATTCACAACAACTTATTGCCTTTTTAACTTTACCTCCTCACTTCCCTCTTTGTTCTATAAAAGAAACCAGCATCCAGACCCTGGTAAGATGGTTTTCTAGGACGTTAGTCCACTGTCTTCTCAGACTCCTGGCTTTCTGAATAAAGTCTTTATTTCTTGTCCCAATACCTCATCTCCCAATTTAGCCTGTCATGGGGCTAGCAGAACAAGCTTGGACTTAGTAATAGGAGTATCAGAAACAGCTCAGATTTATGCAGGATGGAAAACAGTGTACATATACAATCTTGCACCAGGGCTATGCTAACTCTCTTCTCTGTCTAAAGATAATTGTTCTACCTGGACATCCCACAGGATTTCAAAATGATCCATATTGATGACATTATGCAAATTAGGGAGAATTGAGACAGGAGGGAAGGAGGCAGGGCATAACTACTAAAGGAATGACACAGTCATTGAAGACAGGACATAAACTGGTTAGAACAAACTCAGTCCAAGATGGCAGAAGATGCGACTTCTAGTAGATCTTGGGCCTAATGGCCCCCCCCAGATGCCAAGACAGTTCCCAGCTGACCATAAAAGGCCAAAAAGTGGGCACTCACTTCCCCAACATAGTTGGAATAATTCTCCCACTTGTTAGCACATGAAATTACCCAGCCCATAAAAACTAACCACCCCCGCACCTCATGGCTGCTCTCCCTTTTGAGTGAGAGGGACCACACTCTGCCTACGGAATGTTTATCTCCTAGGGCTGCTTCTCTTGCCTTCCAAGATGGCCCGCACTCTGTCTCTGGAGCGTGTGTCTCCCTGAATAAATCTACTTTCCCTTACTACAGCTCGTTCTTGAATTCATTCCTGCATGAGACAAGAACCTATTCTCCGGCAACAGGATGGGAAAAAAAGCGCAGTGGTGGCCTCTGTAGGACAATGTGCTACAGAACCCTGTTTCAGTACTGCCACATGAGTGAAACATCTTGAAATCCGATGGTCTGGACCATGCAGACCAAAGTAAAGAATGAATCATTGTTTCTCACACTTTCACCACATAAAAGAAAGCACAATGCCTTTGGGACACGCTGAGTTTTAAAGACAGTCTATTCTACACTTGGGAATATTGTTCTAACCCATATGTAGGGTGTGACAAGAGTAGCCAGTTTTGCTATAGACACACACATATTTCTCTCAGAAAACTGTTGGAAATGGTAGGATGTATGGCTGGCAAGCCCAAGTTCCTGCTATTTATTCATCTAAAGGATGAATATGTCTATCTGTCTTCATCTACTCTTCTGTCCTGTACACTTCCCTCCTCTTTTTTTCTCTTTTTTTCATTTCTCTCTCAAAGGCGGTGGAGGGAGAAGCCACGTAACTCCATTGGAAGAGTTAAGTTAACGTTAACATTGCTCAGAATTGCCATTGCATAGCAAGAAAACTAAAGCAAAGGTAGCATTTTATATCGTTATCACTGTTATTGTTCTGCTTTACTTTGTTTATTGTTTGCAGGTAATCTTTTTAGTAGTCCATTAAGCAGTTGTTCTCAAAATGTGGATAGTATTAGCATCACCTGGGCACCTGTTAGAAATGCAAATTCTTGGGCACCATCCCAGTCACACTGAATCTGAGACTCTGAGAACAGGGCTTAACAATCTTTCTTAAACAAGCCCTTCAGGTGATTCTAATACAATGCTAAAATTTGAGGCCACTGACATTCGAGAACACAAATTTCCTCATTTTTTATTATTATTATTATTATTATTATTATTATTATTATTATTATTATTATTATTATTTTACGACTAATTTATTTTTCCTTATCAAGATAGAAATAACATTAGCACAAATAATTGAATTTCATTTTAGATTTTTAATCTAAAGCTTTGCTACGCATTTGTGCCAACTTTAAATTTTATTTTCCTGAACAAATACAATATAGAGATCATCACATTTTAACATAATTGAGAATGTTGCCAGAGTACTTGTAAATACATTCCACATATCTGTGCAATACTTGTTTTTCTTTCATTTTACAATTAGCTAGTTCTAGCTACTAATTTTTTTTAATGGTTCATAAAAATAAATGTAATTATACTCAGGTAAAGAAACACTTTCAATTACTATCAATATTACCTTGACTTACAAAAGAAAAATAATAGTAATTAAAGGAAAGCAATTTAGATTTTTCATTTAGGAGTTTAAATAGCTTTGAAATAAAACAAAAGAGAAATACCACATAGAGAAATCAAAGTTAGAAACAATGAAAGTACCTTTCATTTCTACCACTAGGACCCTGAGTTAATACTGTGCATAACCACCAACAAAAGGCAGGAAAAAATCACCTTTATTATCTACTTGGAAAAAATTCACGCTGTGTCTCATCAAGACAAGCCACTGCTGCTCTTCAGTAATTGGCCGCTGATGGTGTGATCACACTGTTTGTAATCTTTGTTATTTTAGAGATGTTTTATCTGAGCCTTCAAATTATTTAAAATTTTTTTTAAAAAGTCACGTATTGTGTAAAGCAGTCTTATTGAATCATTATACAGTTTAGATTCTTTTCATTTCTATAGACATCCTTGAACAAATCATAATTATTTTCATTTTCCTTCTCACAATATACAAGAGAACAAATATTTCCTCAAGATTCATACAGTTTCTTCCAGTTCTCATCCAGCTTACATAGATTTCCCCAAACCTTAGGGGGTGATTATTTTTGATCCATGTTTCTACCTGTATCAATTATTGCTTCATATTTTAAAATATCTTTACAGTTTCATTTACCTTTTAGCCCAGTTATAAGTTGAATTACTTTTATGAGGAGCCCATGTCTTTGACTGCATATTGTAATCTTTATGTTCTTGGTTATTGGTAAAGACCATTGCTTTCATATAGGGGAATAGGTTTAAAGGTGGGTTTCCTTGCATTCTCTCCAAAAGTATTTAATTATTGAAATATAGATATTCTTATTCATGGGAAGCTGAGAAAGCTCAAAGCTCTCAACATTTCTTCCTAGAAATCAATTAACATAACCAAAGAGAACAGTGAGACGAGTCCTCACCATCATGGCAAGAGCAGGGTCAGGAGAGGCTGCAGTTATCCTCTGGTCCTCGGACAGAAGGTATATTACACACTGAGATTCACCTCTGATGAATCCACAAGGAACTGGGGGTTCTCTTTGCCATAAATAAGCCTTCCCAAATGTGCACACAGATTTATGGCAAAGGTTGAAAAAAATAAGTAGTGCTGACATAATTATAAGGTTGCAAATATTGTTAAAACCCATTGATAAAAGTGCATGGTTCTTATTCCTTTCCTTTTCTTCCTTTTTGCCTAAAAATACAATGAGATTTGGCTGTTCCTTATACTGATTTTCTTTCCTGGTAACAAAATAACAACCACCACCACCCATGTTAAGACCACTTAATAAACTAACACATTTGAAAAACTAGACATATCAGAGAGAAAAGAAACTTTTTGTAATAAAATAATGTATCTCAAGTTTCAGTGATTGGACAAGATCTGTAGAATAGCTCTTATCTGAAGGTGAAAATTGTTTGAATAGTCAAGGCATTTTGGTAGGCCTGGGTTTTGTACTGGTTTGAGGCTGAATCCATTTTAAGGCACGTTGTGACAGTAATGCCAGATGGTAAAACTAAAAGGTTTTGTAAACTTTCATCTAAAGTGCTTAGATGAGAAAAAGAATATTTCATTATTTTTTATGAGCAGACAAGAAACGGCAGAGGTGACATTAGAACGTGGTACTGGTGTCATGACTGCTTTTTTTCCTGCTTTTATTGAGATATAATTGACATATATAACATTGTGTAATTGTGTAAGTTTAAGATATTCCAGGTGTTGATCTGATACACTTATATATTGCAATTTGATTTGCTGCTATTTAAAAGACAATGCTGGGACTCTTCTTAACGAGGGTAGAGACAATCTGATGTAGTGCATTCCTCTTCCTGTTTATGATTTGGGTGAATACATAAACAGGGGTCTACACATTTTGGATTGAGAATGGCTTTGCAGGTGCCATTTTTATAGGCAGGAACGCAGTTGTTCTAGTCTCTGCCACGTTCAACTCTCTCACCGCCCATTTGAAAAATCTGGGTCATCAGCTGCCCCTTCTCAGTTGCAACCTCTGTGTGCAGAGGAGACTCTGGAAGGTCCTTTTCTGAGGTTACAGTTTGATTTACTGGGTGCATCCCTTCAAAGCACCTGTCCTCATCTTGCTTCAACTTGTATTCTGGCCATGCAGTATCCTGATCAACCGGACAGCTGAAGGGTTATCTTGTGCAAGGTCTCGGGACTGCACCAGCTCTCCTGAAAACGACTTGGAGGCTGTTATCTGCAGTTTTCACCCAGAACCCTGGGGTAGCATTGCTATTGCCTTGGGTAGTTTGTGCATGGACTATAGATCACATGCCGTGACAGTCTCATACAAGTCTCCTACATGATTCCACTGCCATAGCAAATGTAGTATCTCATCATTCTAAATCTGCATCATTTTAAATGAAGTAACTATAATTGGCTTCAACTCAGTAAATCACTTAAATCACATTTCTGTCACTTGTATTTGTGGTAACGCTGAGTACCTAAAAGTCATTAAAAAGCTTGAAATCCAAAATAGGCAAACTCCCATTAACAACTGTAGTTGTGAAAAATAAGCATCTATACTGTCAAAGTAAGCATATTACATGGTCCAAGTAAAAAACATATTACCTTTCATTAATCCAAAAATCTTACTTTTTATATGTAGTTCCTTATTTATATGTACACCTGTTTCATCCAACTTCTAAGAAATGTTCTATTGTCTTAACAGTTATGGAAATCAGATCAGATATTTTATGTATGATATTTTACTGTTATAATATTAAATGAGGTTTCTATAATTCAAGAAGACAGTTTGAGTTGTCTCTAGGTGTAAATATTCTTTCCATTATTATCTTTATTGTGATTATGTATAAAATCTCTTTATATACAAATTCAAAATTCATAATACATGAGGGCGATAAATAATTCAGCTATATTCATTAGATAACTAAAAATTTTTTAATGCAAACATTACTACATTTTTTTAGTACACTTTCAGGTTAAGAATTCACTGTTGCCATGGCTGAAAAAGCAAGAGAATTTGGAAATTTGTCTTAAGGAAAAAGTAAAACAGTCAGTATATCACTTAATAAATCAAATTCAGATGTCAACCACATTCATATGTTTAAATATAGCCAACTTGTCTTAAAAGTTAATATTTTTTTTGACAGATAAAGGGTAGAAACATGGAAACATATATTTAAAAAAAAAAAACCTGAATGCATTTATTACCTACAAACAATAAAATGAAAACATCATTTCCATGATGTTGCTCATACATTTGTAAACTAAAGGACCCATAAAATATACATTATTGTGCCTGGTGCAACAGTTGGAATTCCAAAAAATGAAAACCTTTTTAAGGTGATGAACTGTTGTACCCCCAAATGAACATTTTGTTTAAGAGCAGTCACCATTGCAACACAAGGACCAATAATGCATTAAAATTTTTCCTTCTAGAAGGACTTTTGTGAGAAGCACCACTCAAATGCTGTTTAGCAAGATTAACACCAATGTTCTCACAAAGAAAAACAGCATTGAAAGAAGAACTGCTGAGAGAGATAAATGACAGCTTTTTTTCTGTAGTAATTTACCATTTCATTATGCAATGTGTTCCTGAATAGATAAACACTGGGAAAGAGAACATAATATTTAGCAATGATTTTTGGGTTTTTTTTTCTGTATAAGTAAGTACTGTATCCAATATAATTTTATTAGAACACATTGACCATTTTAACACAATGTTTTTATTTTAATTAAAGTGTCTATGTTAGTATGCTTATTATTGCTCATAACTTTACATGGATATATAGAAACATAGGCCATTGACTTAAAAAATTACACATACTCTAGATTATTGTTTTTACTTAGAAACGAATGTCAATGATTTTAAAACACATTCAACACTTGACTTGTTTATTATAATGTATCATCAAGTTCTTGGGCTGCCATATTTTTCATATAGTTATATCTGATAGAACCTCTTCTATATTTTAAAGGAAAATATTTATACTAGAATTACAGAGCTAAAAGTATTGTCTGCATTAAGTCTTCATTATGATGGATGACATTAAAACTGGATTAAAGACAAATTAGGTTTCAAAATAACATGCTATTTGTAATCATGGTGAAAGATGGGCACAGGGACTCCTGAATCACAGCGAGGGCCATTTGTTCTAGCAACTGTAGATATTATTATTTGAAAGATCTAAAGAAGACAACTGGGGACAGAATGATAGAATCGCCATGCATAGGCCAAGATTTACATTGGCGTGATAATATTGAAAGCTTTCTCAGAAATCTCCCACCTAAGCACAACACATTCATAACAACGTGTTGACAGACCCAGGAATGGAAATCCCTTTGGAAAGCCTGGTGAGTGTCAAGCTCCAGACAAAGCTAATGGATTACAGAAGGGGATCCATGTCCAATGGTTTAAGCCTCTAATTTTTAAAATGTCTTATTAATCATGTTTAGACTTTAAGATTCATCACTGTCAGAAACAAGTCATACTAAGATGAAATGGAAAGCCAGTATCGTCAACAGAAAATAGAATTCATCCAATTTATAAATTATAGAGTTGAATTCAGTATAACCTGATGGACTAAAGCTTGAGAACCTTTGAGAAAGAGATAGGTAAAGTACCAGCTTATTGGTGGTTTTAAAGCTTCATAAATCCAAAATATAAAACAAGGAGTTTTTTTAAAAAATGCAGATTCCCAGGATCCAGTTCCAAAGATTCTGTTTTTCAGTGGGACCTAGGAATCTGCATGCTTAACAATCATTCCAGGTCATTCTGATGCAGGTGGCCAGTGGGTCACATCTTGAGGGAAGCTTTGTGATAATGTCAAGTTAAGTTAAAACAACTAGTTTATATAAAATCCTGTCTGTACAAAGACCCCTAGATACTACCAGTCTCTCCATTTATCTCTTTTCTGGTTCCCACTGCTACCTTTCTTGCTCAAGATTTCTGAAAGCAAGATTGTTTTTCTGTATAAAGCTTCCCGAAAATTAACATTGGCAGTAAAATTGATAAAAACGTATGAGATTTAGAAAGGGGCATTTCTGTCTCCCAGAGAACATAGCAGAGAGGGGCCTGGGAAAAGAGATGAAAAACAAAATAGAGCCTGAATCCATAAGATAAAGAGAAAGAAGTTCAGAACATGTTAAAAGAAGTAAGCAAAGCCCTCACCACATGTGGGTGGAGAAGGAGAAACAAAGAGGAGGGAACTCCAGGGACCCATTGCAATGAGTCTACCAGTGTTTGTTAGAAGAAGCAGGTTAGATGGGGGAGGGAGAGATCAATAATGAGACTTCTGCTTCTTCCATTGAACCTCATTAACCCAAGTACATTTATATTTTTCTATTAATTTAAAAAAAAGTTTTGGAAAGTATAAAAGAAATACAGTATATATACTCCATAAGCCCAGGGTTTAAAGCCCCTATGTATTATTTGGAATTCATGGTCCTTGAAGCAATCAATAATATTTAATTTCAAGTGAACTTAAATGCCTTAAAAGTATATATCACTTTGTATTTTATATTATATAACATATTCATGGTAGGCACAGAAAGGAACGTAAACACACACATACACACAGATACAACACAGATACGAGTAAATCAAAGCCCAGGCTTTAAGGCGCTTTTAATTGAGCTAATTAACCATTGAATGAGACTGTTAAACCATCATGATGTAATGAAATAGAGGAGATACTTGAAGTATTTAACAACCAGTGGGCACTGGCTAAGCAGAATAAATGCTCATCATCATTTAGAATCTAAATACTAACTGGCTACATGTTACTGTTAAGATGTGAAGAGAATTTTGTGGAAAGAGAAATGAAAGAATTGTTTGTGTGATGTAGAGAAACCTGAGGGAGCTATAAGTAAAAGAGAGGAACAATACCAAATTGAGTAATGGAAGAAGAATATGAACAAAACCCCGAAATTCGGAAGGATCGTGTCTGTTTTAGGAACACGTTTGGTGGGTTCCTGTTCCGGGTTGTGAGCGAGGCTAACGAGCAGCAGGAAGGCAAGACCAGCATCTTGTTAATCCTCACGTTAACCTCGGGGAAGGAATGGCACATCCTATGTGAGGAGAAAGCTTATGGCTCATGTTTTACATCTCCATGGAAAGGAAGTAAAAGAAAAGAGAAATCAAGGACAGTGTGGGAGTCACACTTCCTGCTCCTCCATACTCCATCACGGAGCTCCCTAGAGGAAAAGGGGTGGCACACTGGATAGGGGAGACTGACTTGGAGAATGACTTTGTTCTTTCCGCAGGGTCATTGCAGCTTCTTTTTTTTATGGTTGCCAACATAAACTTGCTGGGTTAGGCTTTGCATTAGGGAGACCGTGATGTGATGGAGGTGGCTTTAAATCAGGAGAAATTGCTAGCACATTCCTTTGACAAGAGTTTCTAAAGCCATTTTATTCCATTAGATTTATCAGTACTATTAGTTATATATCATCAAAATTTATCTCCTCTCATATTTCTTTATTGAATTCAAAGTAGAGAAAAATAAAGTCATGTTACATATTGACCCCTGAAAACTTCAACAAATATTATCCTTGTTTTCTTAACGAAGAAGTCAGCTACTGAAGGTCATATCTCCCATATTCCGTAAGGACTGGACTTGAACATCAGTTTTCTACTTCTGGGTGGTTTTCAGAGAGATGAAAGGTTTATAAGGCAATAAAACTGTACAAATTATTCAAGTAAAGATGAACTTCATATCATGCAGTGTTCCATTCAGAAAAATAGTCAGATTTATAATTATCATCTGAAATCAAAAAAGTAATTTTAATGTACGGTCAAAGTGGGGATGTTAGACTCTCACTATACAATATATTTATTGAACTAACAAATGGACTACAAACAACCACACCAAGGTCTCTAATTTCCAAACAGGACCTAAAAGGAAATTAAAGATACTTTCAAAAAGAATTAAGTTGTAGGGACTAATGTGTTTCATGGAGTAGTCACAAGGGAAATGAAAATTTCTAAGTCTCAGAGGTATAGAAACAAGCCAGTGGTTACCAGTGGGGAGAGGCAACTGGGGAGGTAAAAAGCAGAGGTAGGGGATTAAGAGGTACAAACTGCTATGCATAAAAAAAAAAAAATAAGCTACAAAGATATATTGTATTACACAAGAAATATAGTCAATACTTTATAATAACCATTAACTGAATATACCATTTAAAATTTGTGCATCACTAGGTTGTACACCTGAAACTTATACAGTATTATACATCAATTATAACTCAAAAAAACCTTCTGTTTCTAGTATTTCTTGTAGTTTGACTGTGACCATGATTGTGATCAAAATTAAACATACTATATACTACTCCCTGTGTTTGCTTTATTTTCCCAATTAAGAAAATTAACAAAATGAGTAGAGTAAATAATCCTGAAAATATACATCAGTTCATTAACTTATAACTTATTATTATAAAAGTAAGTCATGGTCATTTGAGAACATTTGGAAGACACAAAGGAAAAAAAAACACATCTATAATCTTAATTTTCTGGAGATCACCCATCATTAGTATAATTCCTTTATATTGCCTTCCAATAATTTATATATAAATTACTGGATAACTTTACACACACAAACATTAACATGCAAAAATACAATGTAACCCATTGTTTACTGTAGAACAGTCTACAGCTGTTTTTAGCAGAATATTCTACAGTAAACATTTTCACATATTATTAAATATTACTCAAAAACCTTAAAGTTTGTATTATATTCTGTAGTAGATTGAGTAATAGTTTGCCAAATATATGTCCTGTGAATGTGACATCATTTGAAAAAAGAAACTTTACAGAGGTAATTTAGTTAAGGATCTTGAGATGAGCTCATCATGGATTAACTGAATGGACCCTAAATCCAAAGACACATGCCCCAGGGAAAAGAAGAGACGATGACACAGAGACACCCAGCTGAGAAGGCATCGTGAAGACAGAGGCTGAGACTGAGCCATGCATCCACCAACCAGGGAATGCTAAGGGTATCGCAGCTTCTACCAGAAGCTAGGACAGCCGCATGGAACGTGCTCTTTCTCAGAGCCTTTGGGCGGAACCATTCCTGCCAATGCCATGATATTTCTGGGCTCCAAAAATGTGAGAGATTAAATTTCTGTTGTTTTAAGCTATACAGTTTCTGATAATTTGTCACAGCAGCCCCAGAAACTCACATGCATCCTATGGATAGAGCAATATTTGTTGCAAGTTATTTTACTTTCAAGAGGTTACATATTAATCCTACAATATTACTACACTATACTATACTATACTATACTATACTATACTATACTATTTTGAGCATTTCTGATTATGCCTATACATATCTAAATATTGGATTTGAATATTTAAAAAAATAGATTCCCAAACTGCTCCTCAAAAAATTATAGAATTTATACTTCCACTAGGAGTTAATTACGACAGGCCTTTGTAAAGGACCAAGCAGTGTTTCATCAAATAGTTTGTACAGATTAGAAATAAGAAATAGTTGTTTTTGGAAATGAAAGTCAACATTATATAATTTAATATTCATAATTCTATCACTATCCTGCTATTTTTAAATTTTTTCCTATTCCTATATCTTAGAATATCAGCTGAAAGCAGAAATTTCGGGGAAAGCATACCTCTCAGTAGGTATGAGTCCCACTAATGTTTCTTTCATTAGTGTAGATAATCAGAAATTAGCTAAAAATGTATGCATCTTTGACTAAATCTCACAAGAATGTAGAGATAATGGAATTTAAATGTGGTTTTCATAACATCCCTCTAAAACTGGCCTATGAGATTTCAACAGGAAAAGAATTATATGATGAGATACAAGATAATTATATAATTAAACTCATTTGAATAATTTGCAACAAGATTACAAAGATAAAATTTTAAAATTCAAGTATTTATTCCAAATATCAATCAGTATTAGTAAAAAGGAATTTATGAAAATCTTATTTCTAGACGTAAACTATCTTTGTTTAATTCTTCATGTAAGTAGTCCTTATAGGCAAAATAATAAAATGACCGTAGGTCATTAGAAGGTAAAATTTATTAATTTTCTGAGATCATTAATATGGTTGCATTCTTCCAAGAGGGAATAGCATAAATATGCTTGGGTTTTTTTAGTTTTTATTTCATTTTTTGTGACACCTAGTGAGTTCACATAAAACATCATGCCTCAAACTTTTTCAAGAGTGCAATGTATACCTAAGAATTTGACTCTTAATGGAAAACAGACTCTTCAGGGCAATTGCTAGGCTTATAAATTCATAAGAGATTGGAATTTTGTCTATTGTGACAAGACGCAGTATGATAATAATCTAAGAATTTTCCTAGTTCTGTCACTTTCATAAGGAGATAAGGAAAATTCACCTGAGGTAATTACAAAATTAGGTCACTTAGGATGACTGTCATTTATGTAGCCCAAGTCATTTTTTAAGAAGTGTGTTTTAAACAGTGTCAAAAAGTAAAGGGAAATTCATTAAATACATATTTATGCAAATAAAAACGTTTATCAGTGTAGTCTGTAGTATTTTCTAAGAAGTTTGATCTCTCTATTGAAATAGTTCTCTTTTTACAAGGAAAATATTTGAGCACTAATGGGGAATGAGTTACTCAAAACCAAAGTGACATAAAAATATAAACCTCAGTAACATAACTGCAGGATGAGTAACACCAGACAGCCCTAGATGATTAGACTTACACTTGTTACAATAGTTTGCTGGGTATTAGCACCAGTAAGGGCATCATTAATAAGACCATATTCTATTTGGTAAATACATTATACATTCATCACTTCTGTAGTTCAATCAGTTTTTAAATTTTGTGTATATCAGTTAATGTGTAACTCATCATTCTGTTCTTAAAAATACCTGAAGTGCCTCAAGAAAATTGATCAATGTGTTATTAATTAACTGACCTCACAAAAAAAAAAGAATTGATAAAGGTATTTATATTCACCAAAAAAAATATAGTATTTACAAAAATGTTACACTTTAGGACAATTTTGTATTTACAGCAGACAATATACATGTACAATTGCTAACAGTTTGCAATTACTGTGTTCCTACCATGTGCCAGGCACTGTTGGAAGTAATGCCCCTGTGTTAGGTTAATTCTTGTTCAAGAGCCATCAAGTTGATAGGACTTTTATTATCCTCATTTTATAAAGTGAGGAAGGTGATAAAATGGAAGGTTTATTCAGTTGCTGTAGGTAATAGCTAGAAAAATTTAGAGCTAGGATTTGAACTCAAGAAGTTTAACTAAAGAGCATACATCCTTATCATGACATTATTCTGGTACATACTTCTAGAAAGAATTACTAAGTTAAGAAGGTATTTATAAGGTATTATAAGTTAATGTGAAAACACAGTTAGTGCAAGTAATTGCCCAGTTCTTGAGGAAAGACAGGATGCATTATATCCTTCTTTAGTAAGATGTTGTCTATATTAAGTGATAACATTTATCTAAGATTATATATTCAGATGTAATTCTCTCTACTATAGGAGACTGGCTTTTAGCAGATCACCCATTCAAGCATGAACAGCTGAAAACTGTTTAAAATATACAAACTATCTCTCTGAACTCATCAGGGAGCTTCCAAGATCTTCATCTCACAGAAGACTTCAGGGAGCAAGAGCATCAAAAGAAGGAAAGTGAAAGATAAGTTCGACCTCTATTTCCTTGGAGGACTTCACTGATTTACAAAATGCCCTGAATGGCCGCGAAGATGAACAGAGCCTTCAGGGACACATGGGGCTATGAAAGCGAAAGTTACATTTCAAGATTACCCAAAAATAACACATCTGGTAAAAAAAAAAAAAAAAAAAAAAAAAACAAACCCCTGCAAATTGAAGGTACAGAAGCTAGGCAAATGAGAACTAGACAAGCTCGTATGAAGACTGAAACCTGAACCTGAATTCCATCACTTGCTCACTAGGTGGATTAGTCTACTTCTAGCCTGACTAACTGACTCTCATCCTACGCTTCCTGGCAGAATTGAGGACAAATACAAAAATTTTGTGGAGGAAGACAGCATTACCAGAGTCTCACCATTGCTTTTTTTCCCATGCTTAACTTCAGAATTTGATTAAAAAAATCAATAGGTTCATGTTATTAACATTGCTCCCATTTCCTCAAATGCTACACACATTACATGAGCAGTGCATTCCCATCTGTGTAGACTGCAACCCAATTTACTTAGTGATTGTAATGTTATAGAATTGGCCATGTTGGTCGTCACCAGCAATATGGCCCTTGTTACTGTCTAGCCAGGAAGATCTTCAATTCCAAAATCCCTTCATGACATTCTTCACTCTGGGACTGTTAGGTTGTTAGGTAAGTGGGGGAACTGGGAATATAGGTGGAGGAGAGGGAGGATGGTCCAGAAGATCGTATTACACCTGCCTCCAGACTAAAGGGACTTGACTTCTTCTAAATGAGTGACGACAACTGGTTTAAACCAGACAGCCATGACTGCGCAGTAGCAGAAAGGACGTAACCAGACAAGACCAAAGTTCACTGTATTATAATTAACACTGTGGTTAGCTGCCACCCACCTCCATGGGTTTTTCTGTCTACACCATGGGTAAGGACGTGCACAGAGGGACCAAACATGACTGAGCATTCCAGGGACAAGAGCCATCAATTAATCAAGAGACCACCTCTAAGGGAGGGTATAAGAGAAAGGGGAGACAAAGATCACTGCTTTCCTCCCTTGGATGAGCCCACCTCCTGTTCTTGGGGCTGTATTTTTCCTTTCCTTTTGAATAAATCCTTGAAATCTTTTGCTACACAGCGCATTGTCTCCTGACTGCAAACTTGTCTTTCGAGTATGACAAGAACCAGGGTCTTGACATTTTGGAGTAACAGGACCACTTCTTGTACCAATTGCTGTAGTGTAGAGTTCCTCAGAATCAGACCTTGACAAAAAAGCCTGAAGTAGTTTATTTGAGAGGTATTTTTAGGAAGCACCAACAGGGGAATGAGAAGTGAGATAACGTAAGGCAAGGAGCAAGTAGAATTTTATCTCATGGAGAAAGTTATGACTAGCGCTTAATTACACTGAGGAAACCTGTGAAATAGTGTAGAACATGCTTCTCAGTTATTTTCCCTGAGATGAAATAAAGGTGGAGTATTTGTGCACAAGCCACTAAATATTGTTGCCTGTGGGCCACTCCCAGAGAATGTTAATTCCCCCACGTCTGGCCTGACTCGCACGGAGGCTGAGGGGGTCCCATCGCTAGTGAAAAGCTTCAAAGAGGTGCTGGCCTTGGAGGAGTGGGCGGTGTCTATCACAGCAGTAACTGGCAAGGGGACTTGGGGTAGAGTGTTAGAGTCCGCTCCTTAGTCCCAAATCTCCATTGTTCCAGATTGTATGTTTCACATTACGTCTGACCCAGAGAGTTAGTCAGCTCTATTAAAAAAAGAGAGAGAGAGCGCGACAAAATGAGTGTATGTGTGTGTTTATTTACAGGGCTCAAGGACATTCTCATCTTAATTTCTTACTGACTGGGGATAAGAATTGGTCTCCTTTTCCAATCCTGTGTATCTCAGCTTCTCGACTTCTTACTACCATGTCTGTTTCCAAACTGGTATTCTTTTATTCTGACAGTCCCCCTTTTTATTGTACCATGTTGTATAGACTGACTGAAGTTGCCAATTATGCTAAAATTCTGCTTTTCTACCCTTTACCCCCACAGCTGCAAGTTCTCATTAGTTTACGATTCATTATTTGCCTTCTAATTTAAAGTAGGCAAAAATATTACCAAATATTTCACCATGGCTTAACACTGATTGCCATTCTTCTAGCCTCAGCTATTTATTATCCTTACTTCCTGAATGCACTATACAGCCAATTAAACATTTTTATTCTGACATCATGCCACTGCATTCAAAAAGGTGAACAGGTGTAACAGGTAATAAGACACAGTGATAGTGTAATAGTATACACTGGATACAATGAATGTTTAGATTAAAAGATTAAAGAAAGAACAGAGGAAATGAGAAGACATTGCCAGGTGAAAAGTTTCCAACAGGACTTATTAATTAAGCAGATTTCAGGAAAAAGAAAGAGAGGTGTTCAAAAGTGACTTTGAGATTTTTCTTTGGCAGCCCAGAAGATAGTGCCAATGACAATAGTGGGGAAGGCTGGGAGAACAGTGAGGGTGTAGAAAAATATAGAGAGCTTTCTGGAGTCCTCAATTTTGGCACCTAAATGGATATTCCAATTAGGCAGAGACAGAAGTTTGTAGTTCAAGAGAGGATTTAAGAGTAGCATATGAGTTTGGGAGCTGTGACTAATAAAGGTCTCTTTAAGGCCATTTGCCTTTATAAGGCCTTATAGGAAGAAAGTATAGATGAGGAAGGGTAGTAATCCAAGCCTCAAACCTGGTCCTGTCCTGCAAAATGATTAGTTCTATCAGAGAAAAATGAAATAGAATAAAAAGAGTTATATGGCCACTAGGATAGTAGAAAAACATGATGTTAAGAAACGTTTTTTGTTTGTTTGTTTTGTCTTATCTTCTCAGAATAGCTGTACTAGGATGTGCATAGAGGAGAAAAATCCTTTTCACAGTCAGCAAAATAAGGTGTTTTCTAGTAGGTGTAAAATTTTTAATTGGTCGTAATATTCCTGTAAGTAAAAGGGCTGCCCCTGTAAGATTAATTGCCATCCATTTCCTCTGAACAGAGAATTCTTAAGCAGTGAATTGTGGAATAAATAATGTGGAGGTGCATTTGACCAGAGCTGAAAAGCACTGCTAAACTTAAATTTTAAAAGATAACAAAATAATAGAGTTAATCAAGAGAAATTTTATAAGATAAATTTTGTCTTTGTAATTGATTGTAACACTGTGATTAACTTTTAGTTACTATACAGTAGGCAACTTTTAAATATTTACAAGTTGTACTTGTTTATAGGTACTCAGAAACTGCAACGTTTTAAGTCAATATTAGTATCATAAATGTTTATGATATGTTGAGGAAATAAATCCAATTTTATTACAGTACACACCACGTGCAAGTATTAGGAACAAATATCTATGTGTGCACATGTGTTTGTGTATACACGCATATGAACACACACATGGGTTCGCTTCTCTTTGCATGGCATTTCTTGCCACAACTTCAGAACCCAGATGAAAAATTCTGCAGTTTGGTTCTCTGACTTTCCTGCCTTTTCCTGTTGCTGATGATGCACATTTTTCTACTTTCCTATTCCCTTCAGAACCCAGTTATCTATTATTGTACAGAGATGCAGAGTGGTGGTAAATGCAACCAATTGTTCTCTGCTAATTCATTAGCTAGATAATGTGCTACCTCTCCAAGGAAATGTAATGCCTAGCTCTTTATATACATCTCCTATAAAAAGCCCACAGGGAAAAGCACTAATGCTGGAAATTTAGAAAGATCCAACTGGGAGTTAATTTATTCAGGGGAGACTTTCTTAGTGTCCCTTAAATCACATTAACAGAGCAGCTGCCTGCTCTAATAATGCATAAATCAATCCCGCGCGCTACAAGTTGCTCGAGGAATGGGAACATTTTCAGTTCAATTTCTTCTAAGAGTGATAGCAAACAAAATGCTTTTTGGCGTTTTGGTGGTGGTTTTTTTTTTTTTTTTTTTTTACTATCAAGCTTTTAATAGATAGAATTAGATTTGAAATTTAAATGATACAGTAGAGTTGTAAATAGAGCCCCTACTTTTAGAGTCATGTATAATAATCTATGCATAATGGTCTATGTGGCAAATATTAAATGAAAAATAAAATCAGCCCTAATTTATTTTTGATTAATAGGTAATCTTTAACCATCCTCATGGTAATAAGATTTGGCTGTATTAATTACTATTTGTGAAGAATGGATGGCTACAGGGAGGTTGGCTATATGGATATTCTTGCTTTGCTATGTAAAGCCTCTACTTTCAGAGTTTCAAAACTTCAGTAGTCACCTCTATGCAAATGACCTCTCATCTGAGCTCAGGACATTTTTTTCAAACTGTGACTGGATAATCCACTCATACTGCTCACCAGACTCTATGCACAGTATGGACAAAACATATGATATCAAGTTTATTAAAACTGTTTTAAAAGCAATTTTTTTCTTTTGCTATACTAGTCAAAGTTGTTCATTGTTAATTTTTTCCTTGGTCATGTCCTAAATCCAAGCAGTTCTTAAATCTGATTGAAATTATGGTTTACATACATATTATCCATCTTTCCTCACAATTCTACTCCAGTTACCATTATGTTCTGTTCTCTGTGGGGGATATCCCCTACCTGTGTGTTTTCTCAATCAGATCTGCCCTTCAGACTGCGGTCTGTAACATAATTAATTGTGAGTTCTTAAATCAACATTCCCCAGCTCTATAGAATAGGAGTGTATGTGTAAGTCCTGATTAATGGTTAAGGTGATAACACAGTGCCGTGAGGAAATTACGGTGTTTTCAGTGTGGAATCAATTGGCTATCCATGTGGAAAAAAATCTATCTTGGCCACTGCTTTATACCATATACAGAAAATTAATTCAAGATGAATACAGTCCCAGATTGAAAAGTAATAACTTAGAGGAAAGTAGAGCATTTTTGTGGCCTTGGAGTAGGCCAAGTTATCTTAAACAGGAAACAAGTGCTAAACTGAAGACAAAAAGAACTGATAATTTGTACTGCATTACGGTTAAAACCTATTTATGAAAAGACACACTTAAAAGAGTAAAAAGCAAAGCTTGATACTAGACAGTGTATCTCTAATAAAGTTATGAAGAAAAGACAAATTGAAAACATAATAGACTACTATCCACTCAACAGAATAGCAAAAGTGAAAAAGACAGGTAACACCAAGTTTGGTGGGGATGTGGAACAGCTGGAATTCTCTTACTGTGACGGCAGGAGTGCACATTGATATCAATACATGGGGAAGCTCACTAGCTGTTCCTACTAAAGCAAAATATATAATCAGAAATGTCACACTGAGGTATATATGCTCTAGAAAAAAAATATGTTTACCATAAAACATACTCTGTAGCAGTAATAGTCATAGTAGCCAAAAGTTGTAATTTGCCCAAAAAAACCAACACTGAAATAGGCAAATATAACATTCCTATAACGGAATACTGTACAGTAATCAAAATCATTTCTTACTACTAATGTAGAAATATAGGCGGATATCCCAAATGTAATAGTGAGCAAAATAATTAGACACAAAAGAGAAAATTAATATGATTTCATTTATGTAAAAAACAAAATCTATCTATCTATCTATCTATCTATCTATCTATCTATCCACATACACATGTATACATACAGTGGAACATTATTCAACCATGAAAGGGTATAAAGTTCTGACACATGCTACAAAATGGATGAGCCCTGAAAAGATTACGCTAAGTGCAATGAGCCTGACACAAAGCATACTATACTTTAAGAATATTTTAAAAATAAGTAGTGTGCACTCTACTGATTTAACAAGGGACATTCATAAATAATAAAATGGTTCCAACTGCATTTTAGATATATTGATTACATTTTTAATCAGCAGTCATGTCATTTTTTCAAATAGAATATTCTCTTGAAACTCTTTGATCATCTTTCAAATGGAAAGTTTTCTTAAATACTATGGGTTTCATTTTATGCCTTTCTCTATTCAACTTAAATAGTTCTGACATATAATAGGCAGACATCGCATCATGTATGGATATAAAGGCTGACAATTTGCTCCAACATGGTCTTTGATGGACCCTCACACACACACAAAAAATGGTGTTTATTTGCCAATAGCAGAAAGAGACAAAAATTCAGGTTAGTGTTAAGAAAGCAAAGCCTGGTATGTTAGGAGAGATGACTGAGGTAAAGGATGTTGGTACGTTAGCAGGAAGGCTTTTCTAAAAAGATATTTAAGTTACATTTTGAAAGTTAATAATTAGTTGGCTGCAAAGAGTATGATGGCACGGGGAAGGGAACCTCTAGATAAAGATACTTTATATGGTCAAGTGTGAAAAGAAAAGAAAACCAACTAGAGGACAGTTACATGAGGAGTGGTTCAAGGAAAGGCAGAAAAGTAACTTTAGATCTTGTTTAAGAGTGTGATTTGTCTGGAAGACTTTCAAGATTTAAAGAAAGCTACTGATATATATATTAATGTTCTTAAAAGATGTCTCAGAATGCTATATGGAAGAGAACAGACGTAAGTGGACAAGTGCAGATCGTGGAAAATAATTCAGAAAACATTGCAACTGTGTAGCCAACAGCAATTGGCGTCACTGACTTTGATCATGTGGATTGAGAGAAATATGCTTGTTCTCAATATGTTCTCAAACATATACATGTTTGAGGTATTTTGGAGGCGGTAGAATGAATAGAAATTAGTAACAAAATAAGGGTTTGATGAATCCCAAGTCGATGACTTGAGAAAATAGCTGATAAGGTAAGGCTGAGAAAGGAACAGATGTGGCAGTCAAAAATTTAATAAAAAACAATTTTAATTATACCAGGGCCTCTCTAAAGAATTGTGAATTCTTGTCAGACATCTAAACAGAGATGTCAAATATGAAGTTGGTTTTATACATAGGGTATGCAGAAAAAAAAAACTGAGTTTAGATATATATATTTGGAATTGTACACAGTATTCAAGAGCATGGCCTGGATGAGAAAATCTATGAAAGATGTCAGAGAGATAAAAGTAGAGGGCTCAAAATCCAAAAATTTATAAACATCAAAACAAAAATACGAACACAACAAAACAGAAACTAAAAACACTCAAGGGTCAAGGAGAGACAGAAAAACAAGGAAGACGTGGCTAGAGAGGTAAGAGGAGATTGAAGAGTACCGTTGTCATGGAAACTGAAAAAAACACTGTGGTTCAAGACAGAGCTAATGGCCCTCTGCTGTGAAATCTCTGAGGAGGCCACGGAAAAGGATGGATGAGAAGCTGAACAGAAAACTTCCTCTGCGGCCTTTCTGGATGGTTAAGTGTGCACATAACAGCTCAGAGTCAGCAAACCCAAATTTTCACCCTAAAACAAACAAAACACAAGGTTACCCTGTCTAGCTATATGTAGTCTCAATCAACGCAACCTGGAATCTCCCATCTAAGTTAGACTTTGTAAACCTGCTCTACTCTGACTTGTAATGTCCATCTCTAAAGATACATGGCCCCTTATGCAGATATGATAATAATGTGAGAAATTCTTTTTTTTTAAATCATGAACAGACTTCTTATAAATCTGCTAACTTAAGCAATCTTGTCATTGTTACCTTAAATAAAGACTGTATTTCTTTTTCATTTGGTTGAGACCATCTTGCTACTTGCCCCACCATTTTTTTTGCAGGTAAATCTCTCCCTGACGCTCTTTTTTTCAATGTTTTGTCCTCTTCTTTGACAGTTCTGCAGATGCTTCCAAAGTGTCCAGGTGACTCAGCTCCCAGAGCTGATTAAATTCTGTTTCTTCAACAGGACCACTGAAGGCTGCTTCCTCTGGGGCTTTGTGATTCAGGTGGGTTTCTTGTGACAATAGAGCTCTTACACTCATGAATTGGATATGGCACTATTCTAATTGGGCCCCTTATTTACAACTAACCACTCTATTTATATTAATGTGAATATTTATATCCAAAAAGCATTAAGTTAATACTCAGTGGTTGCAAAAATAGTTGCTAGTAACTGAAAATACACAACAGTACAATTTTACAGAATGGCCCTTGACTGGCTTTAAAATATTTTGAAATGTAATTATTTGCAAAATTGAAAAATTTCATATTTGGCTTAAGACTGTTTTTATTAAATAAACATTTCATTAAGTGTTCTGATAAATATTAATATGGGCAATCTGCTTTTAAAATTTGTATTTATTTTTGATAATGGTACTTTGCTCTGTTGGGTTAAAAATATTGTGGTATTTTCTTCTACAAAAACTATTACTCATTGCTCCTAAATGTTTTTTGCTTTTCCTTTTGGATTTAAAAGATTCAGCCTTAAAATTAATATTCAAAGACATATTGCAGATTGTGAGGTAATATTTTCCATTCTGTATTACAAAAGCATATGCTGCATTTTTGGTTTTAAACATGTGAATAATAAAAATAGTCAAATCTTCTCTGTTATAAGAAGTGAATATGTAGCAAATAATAGTCTTATAGTTAAATATACATTTTCTCACCATCATGTACACATTGTTGTTTGTGATGGGAAGTAGTTTACCAACTTTCAATCATAAAAAATAATATTCTCTGATAATTTATTGCTATTTCCTTTCACTTTTCAAAGCATTTTCTGAAAGTAGTCTGTTTCTACCTCTCTTTTTGGCTATATTGCAAAATAAATCCCAGAAAAATAGAATGGATGCCAGTTACTCAACATTATCAGTGCTCTAAAGCCATAAGCTTCCTAAATAAAATGTTTTTTCTCTGACTGTGCTGATCCTGGGCTAATTATAAATACACATATAGACATACACACAGACATACCTATGTACAAACATACATGCATAATGCTTTAGTCATTATTCCTAAAGCATTGTATGAAAGAAACAAAAGACACAATAAAGGAGGAAAAGCCCCTTAAAATGATTTAAAGGGGGTATAATATAATTTGAGCTGAAAAGTGTCTTAAATTTTAAGCATGATTTGCATTGGAATCTAATCATGGTTACTGAAATTTTGTAATATTAGATTATGAGATTTAGTACATAATCATTCTTTCTGGTAAAATATAAACTGAAACTGTACAATTTCTATTAAAATATTTCATATTTCATTGGTTATAAAGCTTTACTTGTGTCAGATGGTAATAATATTAATGTTAACAATAATAATAAAATATTCAGATAAAGGAAAATCTTGGGGAAGATGATGCATAGAACATTCTCTCCTTTTTAAAAAAAGGGACTCTTCAATGTAAGAAAATTGTTTTCTGAGATGTTTATAGATTTCTGAACCTACTTTTAGGAAATGCAATTTGTTTGTTATTGTGTGGATTTAGAAGACACCAATCTTAGATTAGGTCTGTCAGAAAGAGTAAGAACAGAAATCTTAAGAAGATTTTTTTTTTAAATCTAAGAACACCTGTATTATGAAACAAATTTGGCTTCCAGTGTATTAATTTCTCAAAATCTCCCTCCTCATGCAGTAAGCATGTTATGGCTACATGTATTTCTATGCACAAGCGTAAAAGCGGGAGAAAACATTCAGGCCCTTAAAACACAAGCAGCAACAACAAAAGCGTCGGCTCCTTCTGTTTCAGGTATATGGATTATGAGCTATAATATGTCATTCGAAATACCCTGCGGTGATTTGTTAGGGCCATCATGGCTTGTAACTACCAGAAAGTTTAATGTTTCAATTTCCTGTGGTTTAACACCACCTTAAAGTTGTCAGATATCAAATGGTTCACCTGATTCAGTGAGTTACTGGCATTTAGAACCTTCACTGTGAGTTCAAATACTAGTCTTGTATTTAATGCTAATGTCTTTTTAAAATTTTCGTCTGCATTGAACACCACAGAAGCAACTAATCTTGATATTTAATAGTTAATATGTATCTACCTGCTTCCCCAGGAATATGGGCTACACTTGCCTTGCTAGAACCAGACATCCATTAAAAACCACACAAAGTACAAATTTCTAGTAGTGGCTGATGGTGACAAGCATGTGAAAGCACTAGCCAGGCAGAGAGATTAGAAAAGATGACTTCGTATATGAGTTCGATGCACGTTTATATTAGAGATTCAAATATCTGCTTGATAGGTCTGCACTGCAGAATTCCGTCCCTGTCTGAAACTATGTAGTGCTAATGTGTGAACATAAAATTTATAATGTAATGGTGTACTTGGTAGGCTTCAGCTTCCATTAGAAAAGAGTTCAAAATAGTATGGAGATTCCTCAAAAGACTAAAAATAGACTTACCATATGACCCAGGAATCCCACTCCTGGACATATATCCAGAAGGAACCCTAACTCAAAAAGAGACCAGCACCCCAATGTTCATAGCAGCACTATTTACAATAGCCAAGACATGGAAACAACCTAAATGTCCATCACAGATGACTGGATAAAGAAGAAGTGGTATATTTATACAATGGAATACTATTCAGCCATAAAAATGACAACATAATGCTATGTGCAGCAACATGGATGTCCCTGGAGAATGTCATTTTAAGTGAAGTGACCAAGAAAGAGAAAGAAAAATACCATATGCAATCACTCATATGTGGAATCTTCAAAAAAAGAAGACAAATGAACTTAAATATAAAACAAACAGACTCACAGACATAGAATACAAACTTGTGGTTACCGGGGGGAGAGGGGTGGGAAGGGACAGACTGGCAGTTCGAGATTTGTGGATACTGACAGGTATATACAGAATAGATAAACAAGTTTATACTGTATAGCACAGGGAAATGTATACAAGATCTTGTAGTAGCTCATGGTGAAAAAGAATATGAAAATGAATATATGTATATTCATGTATGACTGAAAAATTGTGCTGCACACCAGAAATTGATGCAACATTGTAAACTGACTATAACTCAATAAAATTAAAAAAAATAGAAATAAAAAAAATAGAAAAGAGTTCACTGGCCTCACTCAGTGACCAGAGCAACTGTCAATACTGGTGAGTTAACCAACACTAGTAATGAATACTTATTTGAGTATATTTAAATATTAAATAATTAATTTGAATTATATGATAATTAAATTAAATATTTAATAAAATATTCAACTTAGCTACAGAATTCAATATTCTCTTACTATATGCCAGCCATTATGCAGCTTAAAAACATTTCATTTAATTCTTCATACAACTCCACCGTGTAGGTTTTTATTACCATTTTACAGATGAGAAAAATAAGGCTTAAACATTAAGTAGCATTCCAGTGTTCACATATCTGATAAATCGTGTGTTCAGGATTCCAGTTACACTATATGACCTCTAGAACAGATTGATTGTGGGTGCACTACTTCTCAGAACATTTTTATTAAGATCTAATCATATTTATCTATATTATTGACAGTTTTTATGTCCTGTCTGAAAGGTTGTATAATAAAGTGTATCTATATTCTTTGGAGGTTTTTATGTTCTCTCTCATTCCAATATTTTATTTTAGGAAATCATATTTTCTGTTACTTAAATCCAAAATATTCTGCTGATATAACATACCATAGAACACAATCTTATTGTTTTCATTTAAATTGTCTTCAAATTCCTTTAATTAATAGTTATTAAGCATTTACTATAGACAAAACTATAAAATAGAAACTAAGCTTAAATCTATAAATTGAGAATAAGACATGAGACTAAAATGAAAGAAGTTAAATAGGAGAGACTGCATTTAACCAATAAACATAAATTTCATTAATAAATATTAAGCCCCTGGTTTGTGCCAGTTTTATATTTAACCTATATTTTTGTGATAAATTTATTTACTGAACAGATGCTTGGCATTAAGGGATAGTCTTGAAATAAGTGACTATGAAATTAGTTTATTCAAGTATGGATCTAGTATGCTTTCAGTTAAAAATTATATTATTTCAATAGGCATTTGCTAAGTATCTATTGTGTATTCCAGAATTTTAAATTCAGCTTATGTGAAAACACACTGTAAATCATTTATTACATTGTGATTTTAATGTTTATGGAAATGAAAGTGTTTTCCTTAATATTGTACGATGTACATTTCTATAATGAAATATAGAAATCATGTATCTATTACCTCCATATTATAATTATTTACATTTTGAATTCATTGTTTCACATGGCCAAAGCTAAAGGAAGAGAGCTCCACCTGCAGCAATGGGACAGACCTCTAAGTAGGAATAAGCAAAAAACAGCATGCACTGTTAGACTTCATTCTGAACTTATCAGAGTGCTTCTCTGCCCCTGAAGTCCTACAGATCCACTCTTTCAGAGGGAAGGGAGTGAGAGGCAGTCTCCTGGCACCACTTCCCATTCAAGGATTTGCTCTGAGGAGAACGGGAATCTGAGAAAATAAACGGTAACCTTAAGCTGAGAGACTGACAAACTTATCAGAGTCTAAGACAGTTGCATAGGGTTAATGAGAGGATACAAATTGGAGTTCAAGGCCCATTCGGGAGGAGGGTCCTGGGTTACACACCAAAATGGCAGTTGGGACTCTGAACAGGAGATAAGCCAACACTCAGTTAGTGAAATCAGCTTCAGGTCAGATTAGTCTCAGTTCAGGTTATCCACCACTGCTTAATTGACTCTTGAAGCAAACATTTTTGGAGAAAAAAATAATTAGAGTTTTAAATTGTCATGCAGTGTTTCATACATAACTTCTGGGTCTTAGGCAAAAATAATCAAGCATGCAGCAAGAAAATAGCTAAAAGAAATCCAAAAGGGAGAAAAAAAAAACAAACAGAAATACATAGCGAAACTGCCAAAAACAAAGACAAAGAGGAAAATCATAAAGGCAGCTGGAAAATAATATAAAAGAAGCCAGAAAAAAAAGGCATATTGCCTTCAAAGAAGACTCCCCAAAGAAACAATAGAAGGCAGCAGACAATGGACTGACATCTTTGAAATGCTGACCTAGAATTCAATACCCTGTGAAAATATCATTCATAAATGAAAACAAAGTAAAGACAAAAATTGGAAGAAGTCAGCTGTGCAAGGTTGTGATTAAAAGAAATGCCACAAGAATATTTTCTGGCATTGGAAACAGAGACAGAACCATGGGGATAGAGGAGCAATTTATTACAATAAATATGAGGGTGGATCAAATGAAATTTGACAATAGAAATAATCTTGTCTTGTGGAGCTTTATATATAATATTTATGCATATAATTCATTAAATACACACGTGTGTGTGTATATATATATATATATATATATAGAGAGAGAGAGAGAGAGAGAGAGAAAGGTTGATTAAAAAAACTGAAAGTTTTGGGGAAATAATTGGACACAAATCATTCTGAGAATCCTAAGATCCTTACATTGTCTTCAATGTAGAAACATTCTAATTTCATTTTACCTTTAATGAGTCAAGAGTGAATCTTAAAAAGGTTAAAAGAATAATCAACTAAGATAAAATAATAACCTAGGTTATTAACAACTTTTTTTTTTTAATATTTAATGGCAGACCTTGAGATTTCATTATTTGGATTTCTTTTTCTTTCTCTACCCTTTACAATGTTCAATTTTCCCCCGACATTGCTTATTTCAGGATTTTCTCACTCTAGAATTATCTGACATTGATGCTATAGTTGATATTTTTTTAAAAGATTTCAACTATGATAATGCTTCACAAGAAACCTCAGATTTCAAGGGCTTACAACAACAGGCATTTATTTTTCTTACTTATGGGTACATACTAGATTAAGATGTGCCAACCAAGTCACTTATTCTGGGATTTCACAGCAACCTGAGTTATGCTTTTTTCAAGGTAGATGGTAGAAAGCTAAGAGCCAAGCTAAAGCACAAAATTAAAACTACAAAAAGCGTATCGTAAGCAGAGGCTTATGTCATGTCCCCCAACAGCTTATTATTGGCTACAGTAATCACACAGCCAGGCTCTGATCAAAGTGGTGTGGCTTTAAGGTCTGCACTGTCTTCTGGAGACTCTTTAAAGTCCCATGGCCAAGGGTGAAGATATGCAATGTTATTTCAAAAAAAGGGAGTGAAGACTTGGGACAGTAAACCAAACTATCATACAGTTCAAACTCACATTTACACTTGATTCACCGTTACTTTCTTGAGGAATCATACCAGGGTTCCACAGTCTAGGCACTATAATGCAATATACTCAAGCAGTGTGGCATTTCATCCTCTATTAAGACCATGTACTGCTTTATCACAGCTGTTTTATTGTCTTTCTTGCTCATTAATATATGCTTCTTCAGAACAAGCTCTGAACATATGTATGTGTGCATTTAATTTACATATACATTGTATAAAAATTGTATAAATATTTGAAATAAATATATTCAAAAATTAGTTGAATATGTGATTCACAATAGGTGTTTGTTAAATATTCACTGACGGAATGAATGGAAGAATCCTGGCTTCTACCTCAATATGCTTCGTCTGGATGAGCATCTGTAGAAACCTGCACTCTACTATAAAATTTTCCTTTCCTTAACTTACAGAAATATCTATTTTATGAGCTGGATTTGATTTACTGAATTTCAGATAAAATGCTGAAGGTCTAAGC
Organism: Camelus dromedarius; assembly: GCF_036321535.1. Taxonomy (NCBI): domain Eukaryota; kingdom Metazoa; phylum Chordata; class Mammalia; order Artiodactyla; family Camelidae; genus Camelus; species Camelus dromedarius. The sequence goes on from NC_087438.1 coordinate 16,555,027, forward strand.
AGGCAGCCCAAGCATATAAAATAATAAATAAAATATCCAAAATTAGGAAGATATGGATTTTCTTCGAGTGAATTATCTCATTATACTTTTCATAGCTTATAGGGACATCTGGAGAAAATTATAGTGTAATAATATCATGTAGATGTAATTTCTCTGAACATCAAATAAAATTGTAAAAGCTCTCATCAGAAGACTGACAATATAAAATAAAATTGACATGTCCACTACTAGAAAAAGAAAAAAAATTGGAAAATATTTTTGCAGACTGATAGAATAGGTCTAGTATATCTATACACGCAGAACATTTTCAACTAATTAAAAGAAGGAATACAATTTTAGGAAAATAAAATCTTATTTGCTATGATATTTTAATATTGTACATTGCACTTTTTATGTAAAATATTTTACTTTTTAAGCTTCTCTTCTTCTGTTTTTGTGATTCAACTCAGAGAACACCATAGAAAAATATATATAATTGATTATTTCTCACAAAGACCCACATGCTTTAAAAGGGGAAGTTTGCATCACTTTTCTATAATTTATTTCTTTATATTTGAGTAACATTTAAATTTAATGACTGCCTTGAATGCATGGTGGATATAAACAAGTAGACATCATGTCACCTGTATGTCTGTATAGACCCTTCAGGTTATATTTATATACTTTTGAGATTAATAATTGATACCTAACTCTTACACTATTTACTAGGCTATCCCTCAGACTCTTAGCTTCATTAGGGCAGGGGATAGGTAGCTTGGCACATCCTTAATGACTAGCACTGAGAAAGGGACAATGGACAGACTCAATAAATACTCAACAGATGATTAAATTTGGAGGCTTATTTCAACATGAATTTAAAAAAATTCCTGAAACTGCATACTAAGTCTTCTTAGGTGTCAAAATAATTTTATACTTCAGGAATTCATATAACAAAAACTGTTACACTTATATCTTCCTTACAAAGTTTCATTTTATTAAAAATATTTCTATATATTTTGAATTTTTACTCCATGCATTTTTGTTGCAGCTGCCAAAGATGCGGCACTTCACTTCTCAGTCCAGTGGTGGTGAGGTTCCTGAGGGAGCAATGAGATAGTCCTGAACTTAGTCCTGAACTTGACATGATAATCATAGAAAACAGATCCACATAAGATTAAACAGATATTTTTAACACATCTGACCAGCAAAAGCTGAGCTTTCAAATTTGATTAAATTATGACTGATCATTTAAATTGATTAGAAAAGTAAAAACTATCTAATAAAAAAATGGGAAAGGAATGTGAAAAGAAACTTGAATGTCTAATAAACACATAAATAAATCCTCAATTTCATCAGTAAGCAGCAAAATGTCAACCTTAAAAATGAGATATCATTCCACATTAGATACACAAAAACTTAAAAGTCATTTCCTCCCTGATCTTTATTATTTCCTTCCTTCTGCTGCCTTTTGGGGTTTTTTGCTTTTCTTTTTCTAATTCTTTTAGCTGGTGGGTTAGATTGTTTGCTTGAGATTGTTCTTTCTTGAATAAGGCCTGTATCTCTATAAACTTCCCTCTTAGCACTGCCTTTGCTGAGTCCCATAAGTTTTGTGTGGTTGTGTTTTCATTTTCATTTGTCTCAAGGTATTTTTTTAATTTCAACTTTGATTCCATCATTGACCCATTAGTTTTTTAATAGCGTGTTGTTTAATCTCCATGCCTTCCTTTTTTCTCCTTTGTTTCTCTGTAGTTGATTTCTAGTTTCATGGCATTGTGGTCAGTAAAGATACTTGAGATAATTTCTATCTTCTTAAAACTGTTGAGGCTTCTTTGTGCCCAAGTACATGATCAATCCTAGAAAATGTTCCACGTGCACTTGAAATGAACCCGCAAACTTTTGGTCACCTAATCTTCAACAAAGGAGGCAAGAATATACAATGGAATAAAGACAGTCTCTTCAGCAAATGGTGTTGGGAAACTGGACAGCAGCATGTAAACCAATGATGATAGAACACTCCCTTACACCACACACAAAAATAAACTCAAAATGGATCAAAGACTTAAACATAAGACAAGATACAATAAACCTCCTAGAAGAACATATAGGCAAAACATTATCTGACATACATCTCAAAAATGTTTTCCTAGATCAGTCTACCCAAGCAATAGAAATAAAAGTAAGAATAAACAAATGCAACCTAATTAAACTTACAAGCTTCTGCACAGTAAAGGAAACCATAAGTAAAACAAAACAACCACCTTGAAAAAATGCTCAATATCACTAATTATCAGAGAAATGCAAATCAAAACTATAATGAGGTAACACCTCACACCAGTCAGACAGGCCATCATTCAAAAGTCTGCAAATGACAAATGCTGGAGAGGCTGTGGAGAAAAGGGAACCCTCCTACACTGCTGGTGGGAATGCAGTTTGGTGCAGCCACTGTGGAAAACAGTAAGGAGATTCCTCAAAAGACTAAAAATAGACTTACCATATGACCCAGGAATCCCGCTCCTGGGCATATATCCAGAAGGAACCCTACTTCAGAATGACACCTGCACCCCAATGTTCATAGCAGCACTATTTATAATAGCCAAGACATGGAAACAGCCTAAATGTCCATCAACAGATGACTGGATAAAGAAAAAGTGGTATATTTATACAATGGAATACTATTCAGCCATAAAAACTGACAACATAATGCCATTTGCAGCAACATGGATGGACCTGGAGAATGTCACTTTAAGTGAAGTAAGCCAGAAAGAGAAAGAAAAATACCATATGAGATCACTCATATGTGGAATCTAAAACAAAAACAAAAATAAAAACAAAATATAAATACAAAACAAAAACAGACTCATAGACATAGAATACAAACTTGTGGTTGCCAAGTGGGCGGTGGGGTGGGAAGGGACAGACTGGGATTTTAAAATGTAGAATAAACAAGTTTATACTGTATAGCACAGGGAAATATATACAAGATCTTATGGTAGCTCACAGTGAAGAAAAAAATGTGACAATGAATATATATATGTTCATGTATAAATGAAAAATTGTGCTCTATACTGGAATTTGACACAACATTGTAAAATGACTATAACTCAATAAAAAAAAGTTAATAAAAAAAACTTAAAAGTCAGCCAAAAGAAAATTTTTGCAAGCCTGTAGCAACATGAACTGTCATATACTCATGGAAGCATAAATGTATACAATTCTAATAGCGTATCATCAACATTTAGTAAAGATGAATTTGTGTCCAAATTTTTGGATATTTCTGATGCACAAAATGTCCATATATCAATTTCTGCAATAACCAAAACAGGAGAACAACTTAAATTTCATCACCTACAGAATTGAACAGTATGTTGTGATTTTTTTATACAAAGAAAATATAAAGCCATTCAAAGAAGTAAACCAAGGTTCTTTCTATGAACATGAACACATAAAACATAATAATGAGATAAAGCAAATTGACCCATGTGGGTACTGTTTATATCAAGTTGAAACACTGTGTGGATAAGCTTGTATAAATTAGCCGCATTAAAACACTCATGAGAACCATACCGTTCTGACGGCACTGAGAGGAGTTCTCAGTTCTGAGTCCCGTGAGAGGTGAAAGACACTGGGAAGAACACAAGGACCTCACTCTGTCTCTACACTGTGTTGTTCAACAATTAGTAGCAAGTATGGTGAGAGCTACATTTCAGTAAAGTTATGCTGGGTGATCAGTATTACATAATTTTGTCAGGTAAGTTGAATAATTTATTAATAGATAAAGAAAAATGTGTAAATCTACATATAGATAACATGTTATAGGAAAAGACTATAACTGAGGATGGGATCTTTTCCAGAAAAGTACAATTCTAAGCAGGATAATGTACTTTCCTCCAGATACTTTGGTCAAAAAGATAATATAACCATAATACCATTACACCCACAATCACCACCAGCAGCAACAAACAACAGCAGCAGCAATTTCAATAATTTCACGATGAAAGCTACAGGAAGTTTTAAAATGTATTATTAAACAGATAGCCTCCAAATGAAGTCTGCAGCATGCAGCTGTGGTGAATGTGTAGCTGAGGATTTTATCTTCATTTCATCCTTTTTTGCCACCAACCGAGTGGTTCCTAGTTCCCTTGGAAATGAGTGTTTCTCTGTGTGTGCATCACAATTCTCATCTCTCTTTATCTCTTTTTCTCCCAAGACTTCCATATCTTCTACTTTCTATCCACTGAACTGTTAGTTCTTTAATAGTCAATTCATAATTCATGTATAAGACTTATCATCCTCTCTCCAACTTCAATTTTCAATAATTTAAAACAGAATGATTCCATTTCCTTTATTTTCCAGAACAAAAAATTTAATAACCTATCAATCTTTATACTTTTCATATTATCACAAATAACATGAAATTATATTTATTCATGGCCAATAATATAATCATTAGTAGATTTTTACTTTTACTAGTGAGAATCTGGAAATGTATATTAATTTTGTTTGCATTTGAGCAGAGTTAAATATAAAAATGTTTTCTTTGAATGTCTTAGGTCAGTGTTTACCAGAAGTGGTCCATGATGTTCCCTTCTAGCGTGTTCTGACCTTTAACCTTCCTACTAGCTCTGTAAGTGGTTGATCAGAAACCTCTATTGTTTGTCTGAGACATGTAATTTTTATAATCAGGTTTCTTGGACCCCATTCTAGAGCATATAAATCAGAATCTCTGAAGAATGCATTTTCTTCTGCTGCATTTAAAAACAGGATCCTTAAAGATCCCTGTGCACAAGCAAAGTGTGAGGCAGTTATCTTAAGCCCTGAATTTAAACTTTTATAATACCCTCTGTATTCTTCCAAAGTTGTATTCACAAACTTTAATTGATTATTCTTCTTGCCATTCTGCCACATTCACTGAGGTATTCACATAATTTTCTATTACTAGGACTATAAACATAATTTCCTCAACATTTTGAAGAGATAATATTTTCAAGCAGATTGCTATTTCCTGGGCTTCTTCAATTTTCATAATATTCTTCTTATACTAAGGTGGCAAGAATTTCAAATAGCTTTTCAAATGTGGCTTCAATTACTTGACACTTATGTAGCTTTCAGTAACTTCAATAAAGTTGATTTACTCTTGCACTTTTTAAAAAATCCATCATCAAATTAGTGTGATTATATTTATTGCTTTTTTTTAAAGAAAACAGAGACCAGTGGCCTTAAATTGGTATTATACTACTTTATAAATGCAGTTCTTAAGTAGCCTATTAGAATCAGAGCAGAGAAGATGCAGTATTTAGAAGATAATTACTTAAAATTGCCTGTAAAAAGAGCAGGGGGAATTGTGAAATAAAAGCTGAATATTAACTGTATTGTTTTGTATGTTTATGCGTATGTATGTTTTAATTATTTGTGTATATCTTCTAAAATTTGGGGAAGTTACAACAAAATGTCATGACAAAAACTATTAAAAACATAAAGATCCTACCTATTAAAAATGGATTGAAGTATTAAAAAGTATCTAATTTTTCAGTATTGTAAATTACACTTCTATGAATTTTAAAGTTATTGGCTATTGGTATCCCCACTTCAGCCAATATAATAATTTTCTTTTTTTCCTTTTGTTACTGAGCATATGATATAAAAGATACTAAGTTATATTTCAAGTTTGAATGCGTAAAGAAGTCAGTTAAAGTGTCTGTCCCCATGACAGGGGGAACACATTTTGCTCTGCTAGCCCCTCCCTGGCTAAAGGTGAGAGAGCCTTTTTTTAGACTTGATAAGCCCCTTCTCTACTGTTCCTGGCCCTTCTCAGCCACTTCTAATTCAAACATTATCTAGATATCACTCTTTTGTTTAAAACCTTCCAATAATTTCCAAACATGCACAGAATAACAAGCCAATGGCTCCTTGTCTTGGTTTAAAAATTCCTGCATGAACCTAAAAATTGTTTACTTCTTTAGTTCACCCTTCCTCACTCCCTCAGTCACCATGACAATACAGTCTCACTGAAATTCTTCCTATGCATTTATCAAGAGACACCTATTTCTTCTTAGGGCCTCCACTCTAGATCTACTCCCTCCTTAAAACATGTCTTCCCTGACTTGACTTTCATATCACTATCTTCCCTCCTTATCATTTAGATCTCAGCTTAAATGTCATCTCTAAAATAAAGCCTTCCCTCACCATCCTATCTCTTATAACCTCCCAGTGGATTAGCATCCCATCTAGTGATTTTAACTAGCTAAGAATTTTAACAGTAAGTGTTGTGGTGTAAAGCATGAAATTAAGGTTCAGTATTATGTGCTGCTTGGATATCCATAAAACCAGGAGGGCTTTGAATGACCTAACTGCAAATTTCTCTCCTCATTCTACTTTCAAGCACAAGGTCCCCCAGTCAAACAACACCCCTTGTCTAGAAAACCAGACCCTGTTTCTGCTGAAGCTGGAATAGTGGGTTTTACTTCCCCACCAGCCTGCAGCATTATTCAAACAAGACAATCACATCCTCCTGTAGAAGCCAGGGGGCACCCCGCCTTCATTATAGGACCAGTCCAGCCTGCCATGATCCCTTATTGTTCACTCTGTTCCTGAACACAACCTCCTTGTTTGTTCATATGTGGCATGTGGTATCATGTGGTTGTATCTGTGACTAACAAGCTGCTGTGCTTCTCAGTGTTTGGCCATCCCATAAACATATGGTGGGAATCCCTCCCACACTAATGGGGTGAAGAAGAGGCAGATAAAGTATTTTTGCATTTACCAATTTGTGTACTATATGCCCATCACCATAGAAAGTAAGATCCATGAAAACAAACAAACAAACAAAGCTCCATCTGTCTTCTTGACCCTTATATCCTTGGATCCTTCGATAATGAAGACTTAATACAATTTTTGAGTAAGTGAGTAAATACATATATCTACTGATTGATCCATAAATAGATAGATACACATACATATAGTTTTGTCAAAAATGTATTCATTTCAATGTTAAAAAACATGAATGACTTCTGCTGGTAAATCAGTATTAGGAAGAATCTTTGAAAACAGAAAACACAGTGGATTAGTGTGGTAGGTCAAATTTCTAAATTGGCTACTCTAAGATTTTACATCCTGATTGCCAGAACCTGTGAATGTGATATTACTCCCATGATTGTGTTTTTATATTATATGGCATAACTAGTCATAAAATAGGCAGATTTCCTGGGTGGGCCCATTGTAATAATCTGAGCCCTTAAAAACAGTATTTTCTCCTGCTGGTGGCAAAAGACAGTGTCAGAAAAATTGGAAGCACAAGAGAGTTTCCAGGCACCCTTGCTGGATTTGAAGACAGAGAGAGTCAGTGAATATGGGTTATCTCTCGAAGCTGAGGAGGGCCATTACTGATCTCCAATGAGGAAATGGGGGCCTCAGTCCTAAACCTCACAGAACCTCATTTTGCCAACCACCTGAATGAGTTTGGAAGCTGATTCTTACTCAGAGCCTCCAGAAAGAACATGACCTAGCTGACACATTGCTTTAGGCTTGTGAGACCTTAAACTGAGGACCCAGTCAAACCTACTCAGATTTCCAAATGAGAGAACTGGGACAAGATCAACGGAGGATTTTTAGGCCACTAAAATTGCTCAGTATATTGCAACTTGTTATACAGCAAGAGAAAGCAACACAGTCAGATCTACGGAGGAAACCATGCTGCAATTTATGCATAAAAGAGGAAAGAGAGAAAGGAAGGGTTGGGTATAGCCCGGTAGTAGTGGAGGGAAGATAAGGAGGGTGCCTGGGGCAACTATCAGTTTTTATCTGGGCCACTGAATCTGGAGCATCTAGGTTATTTGGACTTATTTTAGACCCTATTATCATTGCTAGATCACCAGAATCCAGATGAAACTTGCCCTGTTCTCGGGAACCAATATAAAATTTTGAGATAAAGAGGGAGTCTGGAGCTTTAAATGGCTGGAAACTAGCAAGAAACATGACCTACCTTCATCAAAAGAATAATTAGTTGTGTTCACATTCCTCATGTGAACACAGCATACGTCTATTTCTGTTAACAGAAAACAGACACTAAGTTGAGCTCAGTGAATCAGTAAGTAAGCAATCACCTTAAAGAGAAGCAGTAATTCTCCCTTCTCACTCCAACAGAACTAAGATTAAAGGAAGCATCAATTGTGTGATTGTCTTTAATAAATTATATCTTTAGAAGCATACTAAAAAGCATTGCATCCATAAAAGTGTAACAGGCTGTAAGAAAGATAACTAATTAGAAACAACACACTAGAAATGATTGCCAGGATCAAAGAGCCAAAAAAAAAAAAAAAAATCCACAGCATATAGGCTGACTGGCAGAATGCTCTCAGAGTCAAGATGAAGAACCAGTAATGTGATGTTCAGCCAAATTATGCTAAAAGCACAAGAGTAGCACATAAAAGCAACAGATGGAGAAAATTCACAGAGGAGAGCTATAAAGGGGAGGGGTGACGTGGGGTGTGTTTTCCCTTGTGGGAGCTTCTGTGGGTGCAGTCCTGGAGGCTGGGTAATGAAATTCTGATAATCGCACAGTAACAGCCACCCACAGAATCTTCTCCCAGCATGTATCTGCAAAATGTCTTACTTGGCATGGATACAATTGACTAAGAGCCAGTACCACTCTCCTAATATACCTTATTTCCCTAGAGCTGGAAAAGTCTCAAGGTGAAGTTTCTTTCAAATTCCACAGTGAGGATAAGGATTCCACTAAATCACTGCCACTTACCAATTAGCCTAGAACAATGCTTCTGCCTCTATGTAATTCTTTTCCCCATGACTCTTCACGTGATGGATATCTGGTCTCCATAGAGTGTGCTAAAAGACATCAGAGGCTTTCCCTTATCTTTGACAGGAGTCTTCCTGGGAGCACTTGTGCTATGGCTTCCCACACAAACCCATATCTTCTATATGATGAATTTAGTGTGCACTTGATACGAAAATGTAGTTTCTGAAACTTACTTTCAAATATAGACCTAGTAAAAAGCTTTGGGGTAGATGTCTGAAGTTTTTCTTAGTTTTAACTGTGATATAATAACATTTAATTCATTTCCAATCAACTCAGCCAATACTTTGTTATATATCTACAAATCCCTTTGTGATGCTGGAGTGGCAGGTTGACGGAAGACAAGGAGGTTCACAGTAGGTAACAGCATCCTGCTTACCCCTTTTATGGTAATTGCTGAACATCTTGTATAATAAAGATAACTATAATCTGTGAATAAAAATATAATTGAGAAATAAGAGTTCAAATTTACCAAATATGAATTATTTGGTAAATTATTACAGGACATGCTCCAGAAAAATAAAATAAAACGTGAAAATTTGATCTAAGAGGAACCCATGAAATAAAGGGAATGGTATTGAACAAACAGACCAGTTAAACTAATGGTTAGTTCTAAAAGGATGAATATAAAAATGTTGACAGGAAAAGAACACTCCACAAGAATTCTCAGCCTGGTAGAAGGGGTGTTTATAAACTCTGCTTGGTTTATTATCTTGTTCAGTGGGAAGATGTAGGCAATGATTCTCTTTCAATTTGACTTGTAAATTTTCGTATTTATCTTGTAAACAAGTAAGTCTACAAGATTTACACCCATTTTAGCTTTTTTCCACGTGTTTACAGTTAAAAAATTTAATATATTCCAGATGCATTTATTTTTGCTTACATACATAAATATATATATTTAAATTTTTTGTGAGAGAATATGTGAATATTATATAATTAGGTATGTGCAAGAATTCTGAAGGCCAGCCAGTAGCCTCTAACCAAATATACTGTTATCATGGTCATATTTTATCCCTTTATGTGCACTACAGCTTTCTCCATATACTTTTTTTTTTAATTGAATTATAGTTAGTTTACAATGCTGTGTCAATTTCTGGTGCACTTCTTGTAAGAAAGTGATGTCATTTTAAAACAAAGAGAAAGACTATGTCCCAAAGTCATTTTCAAAAACATAAGAATTATTTTGTATGTGTATTTGATTGGGATAGTGGGTGATAAAGTTGACATTTTTGATAACATTAAACATTTAAAAACTTGTTTTATAAGTGATTGTATAAGACATTTTTCAAAAAGAAATACTCTAGTTTAAGAGAAAAATTGACAACAAATTTGTTAACAAAATCAATGGATTTGAATATATAAAGCACTAGTATAAATTATTAAGAAAAATCAAAGAAAAATCCAAGGTGGATTATGAAAAATCAATTTGCAATAGATGAAAGATACATGCTAATAAACTTATGACAAACATGCTCAAAGTTATCACAATCAGAGAAGTATAAATTAAGGCAAAAGCAGACTATATTGTTCTGTTAGATTAGCAAACATTATAAAGTCTGATAACTTCTAGATTTTGATGACATGGGTGGCAGACAGCCACTCTCATACACAACTGATTGCAGGGAGGAGTTTAAAAAGTTTTAGAGTAGAATCTGATAATATCAATGAATATTAAATAAGTATATATTTTCTCATTTAACAAACATATTTTAGATATACATTCTATATAAATAACAAAAAAATTAGATATATTTGGAATATCTCAGATTTTTGTTTATAACCATAAACACCTGGAAAAAACTAAAATTCATATTAATAGTGTAAGGGTTGAGTAAAGAGCAGAATAAACATTTGTTACAATATAAAATGATCATTTGTAAGAATTAGGTGCCAATATGTTTAGTGATCTGAAATATAACCACTTTATTATGCTCAGTTGGATAAAAAGCTTCAGAACCTTGTGAAGAATGTGGTTACGTTATTGTTATAATTCTGTATGTATGTGTGTGTGTGCATGTGTGTAGTTATAGGTGTGTATAGATTTATTGATATATAAATAATCAAGAAGTTTATTTAGCAAATTATGATCTGTGGATGTCTCTGGCCATAAAATTATGGGGTAAAAAGTGCTGAGGCACATAGTTTTATTTAATTATTATTTTGTGCATTATAAGACATTAGTTTTAATATGTATGCATTATTTTTTAATTTTGTTATTCTATTATAATTTATATTGGAAAACAGTGGAAAGGAATTCTTTAAAAAAACGCATATCAGATTATATGGCTTATAATAAAATGATTTATAACACGGCGTGTTTCTTCTGCTTGTCCACCTTTAATATGAAAAATAAAGTTTTGCAGAGTGATTGTTGTGGCTCCTGTAACTATGTAAATGTTTAAGGAAGAAAAGTTATTTCAAGGACAAAGAAGAAGTAGATTTCATTAAGAAATGAAAGAGTACTTATTTTCTTTAAAAGAAAATTAAATTTAGGAGATTAAAACTTTAGATCAAGCAATATAACTCAGATTTAGAATGCTAAATCTCCATCAATTTAGAGAAAAATACATGTATAGTAGCCTATGAATCTCTTGGGATCAGAAGAAAGTTTAAAATAATTTAAAGATTACATGTGAGTTGCATATACAGTTACTGAATAAAATAAACCACATGCATAAATATATAAATATTTTCAGTTACAACATTTGAAAAGAAAAAAGAAAATGAAAGGGGAAAAAAAGGCAAAATGTGGGCCAGATTAGCTTTCACTAGTTCAAAGAATGTGTGCACTTTGTAATTTAAATAAAATAATTAAATTAGTTTGTTTGAAAGATTGACCTTTCAATATTTTAAGGTTGCCTTTGTGTTTATTTAAGCTTCCTAAATCACTAAAAATTAATTTATTGTAAGATATTTATTTATGAAAAGCCAAATGTTATGGGATTTCTTCATTTGAAGCCAAGCAAAATACAAACCCAGCATACAAATATCCTGTGATAAAAGAGTTACCATCACTTCACAGACAATTGTTTCCCTGTTTTAAAGGAGAAAACTTAAGTCCTGCTTCTTATTTGAATACCTTTCAGAAATAAAATTAGTTCTTGCAGATGTACTGTAGTTTCTTTTTTTTTAATCTTTACTATAAAAAAGCTATTAGAGTAATAAACTTACTTGACTGCAAAAATCTATGTATCTTTTATATGTATTACATATATTAAATAATATTATTTAACATTATCTTTCTCCAATATGCATACATAATATACATAAATATACATATGAGAGACAGAGAAGGATAATTTTGTTCAAGCAAAGAACTAAAAATCTGAACATAATTAAAAAATATTTTACTAAAGAGACTATTTCCATTATCTCTCCTAACTTACATCTTCATTGTGCAAAATCTAGTTTATTCTTTTTTAGTGCTGTTGCTTTACTTGGTGATTGTAATCTCATCTTCAGTTCTGAGTCTGGTTCTGGAACTTCCAGATCACCTTCAGAGTCAGCCTCAGAGTTTGATGTCACCTGTTCACACAAGTCAAACTGCCCTGCCACTTGCCTCTGGCGTCTGTACATCTTTTGCTGGGTGGATTTTGATGCTAGGTTTGATTTTTATCCCTCTGAGAGGAGTTACATGTACTTGTTTATTCTTTTCATTTTTATTTTGAATAACAGTCCCAGTAATTTTGGCGTACCTTGCTGCTATGGCTTGGTCACCATCTTCCTTCTTTCTCTCTCTTTTTTTTTTCCTAACTGAAACTTGATTTTCTTCAAAGCTCCTATCAGACATGTTTCATCTTTTGCTTGCTCCATCATCTTACTCAGTAGAACCAGCAGATATATAAATGTTCACAAATGCATTATAAAAATCACAATTCTAATTTTTTAAATTGTTGGACTAATCTTTACTACTATTTTACTGTGGATGCCGTAATCCTCCATGGAAGATGACTAACTGGTTTTGTATTTTTAAATAATGGTTTTAGCAGTGAAAAAGGACTACAATTTTATTTTTCCTATTATCTTCAGTTTATATAAATAGTCTAATCTCTGTCACTAGTTTTTGTGTCTTCAATATTTTATTACTAAGTTTATGTTTTGAAATAAATTCATATGTACAAAAGAGGCAAAAATATTACAAAGAATTTCCATATATACTGTATCCAGTTTCTTCCAAGTTTAATATGCTACCTAAACAATTATCAACACTTGTAAATTAATACAATACAAACAACTAACTTACCAATATTCATTTAATTATATAATGAATTTACTTTTTCCAGTTCAGATTCTGATCCAGGATTAAATAAAGCATTTAGTTATCATGTTTCCTTAGTGTCTTCCAACACAGTCCCTTATTGTTACTTTGCATTTCATGATGTTACATATTTTAAAGAGTATTGGCCAGGTATTCCATAAAATGTTTTCTCCTGGTCATGTGATGTATTTTTAGTAAGGATACAATAGAAGTAATGGTGGGCCTTTTTTTGATACATCATTTTATCAGAGAGATGATGTCAATATGAATCATTACTGGTCATGTTAACTTCGTACGCCTGGTTAAGTGGATGTGGGATGGATTTTACAGCTGTAAAGTTATGTTTTTCCCCTTTATAATTAATAAGTATCATATGGCAAGAACTTTTGAGAGTATACAACCATACTGTTTTTGGCATACTCATGATTACTAATTTTGGAAACCACTGATCTCACGTTGTTGTTTTTAATTTTTTTAATTAAACAAAATAGTCACCTATCTTTTTTCACTGGACCACTTGCAATAACCAAACTAGTACTTTTATTTTGCTTGAATATGTTAGTATGTTTCTCCTTGCACATTTGTATTATTTGATAATAAATTCTATAGACCTAGATTGTTACATCCAAGATCAATGAGATAAAGGATATGGCTTATGGTTTCAAACAACTGCAAAGACCATGGCTTCTGGAGACATTTTGAAAACCTACTTAAAATAGATAATAGTCTGTATGAGAAAGAAAATTGAAGGTTAGTACCCATATGATATAAAAGAAAAAATAATAGGCTACTATATAATTTATACTGCCCCATGGAACATTAACAAAACTGAATCACCCTATAAAGAAAATAATGATTTAGAAATAGCGATGGAAAATAAGATGTTTAGTAGTTTTTATTACAGGACTTTTTTTCTGATAATGAATATAAAAATTTAGCAAATGAGAATATGCCAATTTTTGCATAAAGGTCAGCTCTATTAGGAAAGGAAAAAGTTTTTAAATTGATCTGAAATCTTAAGATTTCAAGATTTATGTTTAGGGTTATGACCACACGTTAAAGATAGATGCTTATATAACTGAAACTTAGCAGAACAGCTGAAAATTATCCAATACACATATGCCTTCAGTAATAATGATAACCTTCTAGTGAGCAATTCTAATTGCAAATTTTAAGAGTTCTCATAGTCGTGAAAAGGCATGCCAGCATACAATTCAATCACTTTAATTACCATTAATTTTAAAATTTATGTTCCATCTTATTGAAAGTAACTAAGGAAGTTAAGATGCCCTTGGCTTCTTTATGATCATTGGAATGTGATCCATGTTTGCCCCTTTTACTCAAAATTTGAGGAAATTAAATGGGGTCATTTCCTAAACTCCTCAAATTTAGAAAAGTAAGGGAGAAGATATCACAAGCAGTGTACAAGCGGTGTGTCTTTACATATCACTTATATCTTTGTTTTCAAGCCCAGAGAACTCCTGACATCTCATTCAGGTCAATGGCTTGAAACAACAGCATAGACAAACATAAGGGACATACTTTTAGATAAGTTGTGTTCCATTGCACAGTTTAATCACTCCAGCAACCGAATGCCTGCTTTGCCTGAGGAGAGAGGTGGTTCTTGGCTAACTCCTGACTGTGTTTTCTCTATGAAGGGTTAGGTCCTAATAGTTAGTGTTGTAAAGTAAGTTCATCTGTTCAGTAAGAAAGTTAATGTTATAGAAAAAAGAGTAAAAACAAGGTTGCCTATGACTTGAAATAAGATGGGTTGGAGCAAGATCAGCCATACTCATTGGTGAAAAATCCTATGAGTGAGGATGGGAAATCAATTATGTTACTTTAAACAAAATATGACATTTTTAAACAAGTAATTTCACAGGTTGTTTTCATGAAATAAATTTCTATAACTGTATAGTAAGTTGAATAGTGTTCCTCCCAAACTCATCTTCACCCAGAACTTCGGAATGTGACTTTATTTGGAAATGGATTCTTTGCAGATGTAGTTAGTTAAGGATTTTGAGATGAAATCACCTTGGAATTAAGATTGGCCCTAAATCCAATGACTAGCATCCTTATAAGAATATATTTAAGAATAACAACAACAACAAAAAGACAGAAAAGACAATTTGAAGAAGGAGAAAGAGACTGAGCTGCGCTGCTCCAAGCCAGGGGAGGCCTGAGATCACCCACAGCTGAGAGAGACAGTCTTCCCTGGAGCCCTCAGAGTGGGCATGGGACTGTTGGTATTTAATTTTGGAGAAATGTGAGAGAATAGATTCCTTTTATTTTAGGCCACCCAGATTGTGGTACTTCGTTACAGCAGCCCTAGCAAACTGATGCAGAATTTGGTACTGAATGTGGGGTGCTGCTGTAACACAGGCCTAAGAATGTCAAAATGCCTTTGAGCAATGAGTAGAGGTTGGACAAATGTGGAGGCGTTTGATAGAAATAGCCCAGATTGCTTTGAAAAGTCACTTGGTAGGAATATGGATGCTAAAGGTGGTATTGGCGAGGGCTTATGTGCTGTCAGGAACATGGTAGAAAATGCTTCCACTGTCTTACAGGAAAAAAAAAAACATATATATATATATATATATATATATATATATATATATATATTCCTGTGAACAGAATGTTGGTGGAAAATTAAATGCGCTTCTGCTGACATCTCAAAAGAAAGTGAGAAACTTGTTATTGGAAACTTGAGGAAAGGAGATCCTTATAAAGTGGCAGACAGTTTGGCTCAATTGGGTTTTACTGTTGGGTGGAAAGCAGAACTTGGAAGAAATGAGCTTGGATACAGAGCTAAGGAGATTCCCAAGCAAAATATTGGAGACATGGCCTGATTTCCTTTTGCTGTCATGTGTATGTGGTCTTGGAATCCCAGATGGAGGTTTTAATTATTTCAGTGTAAATTGGCAATGTAAACTGCCAAAATGACATAAAAAGGTCAAGATGATGGTGCCAAGATAAAGGCAAGAACATACCTATCACTTTAAAATACAGAGAGCAAAGTTACTGGGATTTAGGCTTTCTTTAATCCAAGATGAATGTTAAATTATATAAATTATCCATTAGGAAAATGATTTCTGATAATTATTTTATTTTATTTTGTTATGAAGAGGATTTTGTTAGTGTGAAGTTTTTAATATGATTGACAAAAGCTTCAGCATGAGCTGTCAAGATTTCTTTTTTTTTTCCCTTCAGTCTCCTATATATTTAGAAGGTTGAAGAAATTGTTTGAGTGATAGTTATCCAAATGGAGAATGTGAGCTGAAGTTCATTTGCAAGATTCTCGCTTGTTTTGGTGCAATAATGCAGGAGTAAAGATATGCCTACATTCTTAAAATATGACAAAAATGTTTAAAAATGTAATTCACAATCAACGTTTTCAAAATGTATATAGAATATACAGCATACTATATGCACCAAGGAATATGATTTTACAGTTTCTCAACTTTCTCAATTATTATGTGTTGACTAGGAAGAAAATCTGTTATGTGTAAGATCAAAGAAATAATATAGGCAATTTTGTCAAAAATCAATAATATAGAGAACATTATTTTACATATTAGTTTGAATTAATTTACATTTATTGTGATTTTTCCTTATATTGAACAATCAAGAGTTATAAAGTTTCAAAATACATACATCGTTTACTCACCTATGTCTGTAGTTAATTATCATTTTGACTTACTAAATCGTTTGGTCACATTTCTTTCTCATATTTTTCATTTTGATAAAGCACATGTTTAATCATTGTCTGGGAAGATCTGGAGGCCATAAAATACCTTGGTTTTTGTTTTTAACATATCTTATATATCTTTATTTCACCTTGACTTGAGAATGTTAGCTTGGTTGTCTTTAGATTTCCTATTGGATAAGTCTTGCCTTTTTATCTTAAAACACATCATTTTATTGCTCCCTACCATTTATTGTTCTGGATTACAAATCTGCTATCTGCTATTCCATCACACATTATCTGTAGATGTGTCTTGTAGTTTAGCATTTTCTTCTATTGTTTTTGGTATTGTTTTATTCTAGAACTTGTATTCAGTTATTTATGTCCATCTGGAGATACAGTTTCCATTTTTCATCAAGGATAGATGGATTTGAAATCTGGAAAGAGAGATTGCTAGTTGCTCACTAAAGCCTGTTTAATTTTCTTCAATGATACATTGTGCAATACATTTTCCATACTTGATATTCAATTTTGCCATGTGGCTGATACAGTCAATCACAAATATACCAAAACTACATGCGTAACTTTCAGGCCTTGGCCATCAAACCTTTCCATGTTAATTATTTTACTGTGCTCCCTTCTGTCAGCATAGATGTGGATAGTGAATTTCCAAGCCATATGTTGAAGGTGGCAGAGCACCAGGATAAAAAGATCTTTAATTTCTGCATCAGCACTAGGATAGTAAAAACTGTTTCAAAAATTATGTGCCTGAAAAATAAATTTTTTTGTTTTAACCATTTTACAGTTTGCTATTTGTGGCACTGGCTAATATTAAGTTCTTTTCAATAGTTATACTGTATTGATTTACTGATCAGGAAAGGAATTTTCTCAAATGTATTTAACTCACAAGTTGTACTGAAGTTGCAATTGAACATATGCTACGATAGAATCGACATTTAAAATGTAATAAAAAGTAAAATTAAACAAAACTAGTGCTGATAACTAATTACAGATGTTATTATAATGTGAGTAATGATTTTTCACTGTAATTTTTTTTAAAGTACCAATATTAGGATATTTCTACCTGCTATCCAACAGTTACTTTGCATCCATTATACCTTTACCACCACGAACTGTGTGGTGACTTATCTGTTAATTTCATCATTAAAACTAATAAAAATTGTTCACATAGAGCATAAATTCTTCACTTACCTAAAAGGGGCATCTACTCTTTTATTTAATTCTCACATACTTAGAACAGTTAAACAGCAGTGTTGGCAGAAAGACAAACAATACAAAGACTAGCATGCAGCAGAATGTAATGGGGAGAGGATTCTTAAAAATCTTTTTTTCCAGTATTTACGAGGGCATGACTAGGAAACAAGTTTCAGCTCCCTTGTACCTAGGTGGTGATATGTGACGTGTTCACACAACTCGGGTGTCTGCAGAAGTGACCTGGGTTACTCAAGGTCAAAGGAGTTAATAGCAGGTGTCTTTTCCCTTCTGTTCTTCCCTATCTGCCAGTTTCCTAAAGTGGGAAATGATGCCCTGGATCATAGCAAAACCATCAGATGGAAACCTTTCAGGCCCCTGAATTATTACGTTGAGTGGTAATCTTCTGACTTTCACTACTGACTTGCACTGTAACAAAAAATAAAATCTTTATTTCATGAACCACTGAGATTTTAGAATGTACTTATTTTAGTGCCTAGAATTACTTAACCAATCAATTACACAGTGCTTAGCTGCAGTGGGACTATGCAAAGGATAATATTGAATGTTCTATTAGACTTTTTAAAAATTAAAATATAATGAAAACAGAAAAGTTATAGTGTTATAGAAAAATTACATATATGGGAAGAACTGATATTGGATATAAAGTAGAAAATGAAACTAGACTTAATAATTGGAAATTGTAGAAAATGGAAACCTCTCTCAGATTTTGCCTATAAAACGAATACAAGTGATTTAATCATGTTATATAAGAAGAAGAAGAAGACACAAGACCAAGGAGAAATAAACTTAATAAATTACTGAAAAACTAAGTAAATATTTAATACATAACACCAGACAGCATTAAAGTCAAATTTAAAAGATGCAGTAAGGATTGTTTCTGGGGTGGTGAACACCCCAAGGTGCTGGGCAGGCAGGCAGTGTGCCTGGGGGGGTCCTCCGGCTCCTTCCCCAGCACCTCCCTTCCGCATCTCTTTCATTCAGCTGTTCCTGAGTTGTACACTTTATAGCAAACCAATGAGTTAGTCAGAGAACCAGGGCTGAAAGCACAAGTGCCAAGAACATAAATGACTGCTCAGCAAAGAACTGTTTTTCAGTCAAGCCTCACAGATGTTCTACTCTTTGATTGCCAGGGTGGACTACATCTTTTTAATCACAGGTAACAAGAAAAATTCCATTCCATTTGAGCCCTATGTTCCATGGATGCCATGCCAAGAGTGCAAACATGCATGACAAGGGGATGACAAAATCAGCCTGACCTCAAAGTGTCTTTTTCCTACAGGATATTGGAAAAAAAAGACAACATTTCTGAGATTTATGCTCTTGCCCACCTTGCAAAAGGGACATGGCTCCAGAAATGTGTCTGGAGTTCCCTCCTGAGTCCCGGAACAACCAAGAAGAAACGAGCCGCCTTGAATGAGACTCACCTTCCCTTGGTTTATAATTGTTCAAGTCCTGGTAATAGTAGTTCAACCCTTAATTCTAAAACTTGCTTTTCCAGTCTAATTTTTTTTTTTTTAAACCAAGAATTCACAGAATGGGATCTTGGCAAGTTTTGTGTCTGGCAAAGGATGTCTTTATCTTGGTCTTAGAAATTTCAAAAGATGGGTGTGATGAGGTGGGGGGATGAAAGCAGTATTCCAGGTGATGGCAGGGAATTCCATCAGGTTTAACCTTGGTGGAACCTGAAAGCCTCTTTTTCATCCTAACTGAGCTTCATCACTGGCTGAGCTTCCACAGACAATTAACAAAGGTTGTGACATTCTTCAGACCTAACACAAGGCAGAAATTCTGCTTTTACTTTTCAAATCCAATGAAAAGCTGAAGACTTCTATATCAGTCTTCCTTTCCCTCAGCGGATGCCTGATCTTGACCCACCTCAACCGTGATTTCATATTTGGGAAAACATTTTATAACCTTCACATGGGATAGTGGGCCAATCCTGGGTAGAACATTCTGTCGTTCACATGCAGGAGATGTACTTGTGTTTGTGCCCTTACGATAAAAATGTTCCTGTTGTGTTAATATTGGGACTAATTTGTTTATGGTTTTGTAAATTACTTTATTACTTTTTACTCCCAAGGACTTGGAAGTTAAGAGAAAAAAGAAGAGAATGAGAAGGATAGGACCAGAGGTGATAACACTTCAGCCCATAAAGAGAGAGAAAAATCCCTTTTAGTCTTACAAAAGGTAATTGCATCACTTACATCATTTATAAAAGGATAGACAAAAAAAGAAAAAATAAAAGATGTAATAAGGACAGAATGTTTAGTTAAATCAACATATTACCAAATCAAGGAAATATGTTTTATAAAATGCTTGATAAAATGCTTTAAAATGTTAAAATAGTTTTAAATAGTTAAAGAAATTCAAGCAGTAAAATAATCAATGCAAGAATCTCAGGGTCCCTTTCTCAAAAATAAATAAAATTAAAATTTTAGCCAGGGGTAGGAATAATACAGATCAAATTCCTAAAGCTAGTAAGATTGAGATTAGCATATATAAAACAAAATAGATGACAATAGAAATGGTCAATTCATTTGACTTAATAAAAATTAAAGACAATTTTTACATCAACAATCACTTGGAACAAATAAGAAACCAAAAAACATACTGGAGGAAAAAAAATTCAACAAAGTTTAACAAACAAAAAATAAAAATAAGGAGAAGAACCACTGGGTATTTGGAAAGAATAAAATTCTTTCTAATTATTTCTGAACAGAGAAATATTTTTTTAACATTTTTTATTGATTTATAATCATTTTACAATGTGTCAAATTCCAGTGTTCAGCACAATTTTTCAGTCATTCATGGACATATACACACTCACTGTCACATTTTTTTCTCTGTGAGTTATCATAACATTTTGTGTATATTTCCCTGTGCTATACAGTGTAATCTTGTTTATATATTCTACAATTTTGAAATCCCAGGCTATCCCTTCCCACCCTCCACCCCCCGGTAACCACAAGTCTGTATTCTCTGTCTGTGAGTCTATTTCTGTCCTGTATTTATGCTTTGTTTTTGTTTGTTTGTTTTTGTTTTTGTTTTTTAGATTCCACATATGAGCGATCTCATATGGTATTTTTCTTTCTCTTTCTGGCTTACTTCACTTAGAATGACATTCTCCAGGAGCATCCATGTTGCTGCAAATGGCATTATGATGTCGGTTTTTATGGCTGAGTAGTATTCCATTGTATAAATATACCACCTCTTCTTTATCCAGTCACCTGTTGATGGACATTTAGGCTGTTTCCATGTTTTGGCTATTGTAAATAGTGCTGCTATGAACATTGGGGTGCAGGTGTCATCCTGAAGTAGATTTCCTTCTGGATGCAAGCCCAGGAGTGGGATTCCTGGGTCATATGGTAAGTCTATTCCTAGTCTTTTGAGGAATCTCCACACTGTTTTCCATAGTGGCTGCACCAAACTGCATTCCCACCAGCAATGCAGGAGGGTTCCCCTTTCTCCACAGCCGCTCCAGCATTTGTCATTTGTGGATTTTTGAATGACGGCCATTCTGACTGGTGTGAGGTGATACCTCATTGTAGTTTTGATTTGCATTTCTCTGATAATTAGTGATATTGAGCATTTTTTCATGTGCTTTTTGATCATTTGTATGTCTTCCTTGGAGAATTGCTTATTTAGGTCTTCTGCCCATTTTTGGATTGGGTTGTTTATTTTTTTCTTATTGAGTCATATGAGCTGCTTATATATTCTGGAGATCAAGCCTTTGTCGGTTTCACTTGCAAAAATTTTCTCCCATTCTGTAGGTTTTCTTCTTGTTTTACTTCTGGTTTCCTTTGCTGTGCAGAAGCTTGTAAGTTTCATTAGGTCCCATTTGTTTATTCTTGCTTTTATTTCTTCTAGGAGAACATTTTTGAGATGTATGTCAGATAATGTTTTGCCTATGTTTTCCTCTAGGAGGTTTATTGTATCTTGTCTTATGTTTAAGTCTTTAATCCATTTTGAGTTGATTTTTGTATATGGTGTAAGGGAGTGTTCTAGCTTCATTGTTTTACATGCTGCTGTCCAGTTTTCCCAACACCATTTGCTGAAGAGACTGTCTTTATTCCATTGTATATTCTTGCCTCCTTTGTCGAAGATGAGTTGACCAAAAGTTTGTGGGTTCATTTCTGGGCTCTCTATTCTGTTCCATTGGTCTATATGTCTGTTTTGGTACCAATACCATGCTGTCTTGATGACTGTAGCTCTATAGTATTGTCTGAAGTCTGGGAGAGTTATTCCTCCAGCCTCTTTCTTTCTCCTCAGTAATGCTTTGGCAATTCTAGGTCTTTGATGGTTCCATATAATTTTATTATGATTTGTTCTAGTTCTGTGAAATATGTCCTGGGTAATTGGATAGGGATTGCATTAAATCTGTAGATTGCCTTGGGCAGTGTGACCATTTTAACAATATTGATTCTTCCAATCCAAGAGCATGGAATATCTTTCCATTTTTTAAAGTCTTCTTTAATTTCCTTTATCAATGGTTTATAGTTTTCTGTGTATAATTCTTTCACCTCCTTGGTTAGATTTATTCCCAGATATTTTATTACTTTGGGTGCTATTTTAAAGGGGGTTGTTTCTTTACTTTCTTCTTCTGTTGATTTATCATTAGTGTAAAGAAATGCAACTGATTTTTGAACATTAATTTTGTAAACTGCTACCTTGCTGAATTCTTCAATCAGCTCTAGTAGCTTTTGTGTGGACCTTTTAGGGTTTTCTATATATAGTAACATGTCATCAGCATATAATGACACTTTTACCTCTTCTTTTCCAATTTGGATCCCTTTTATTTCTTTCTCTTGCCTGACTGCTGTGGCTAGGACTTCCAGGACTATGTTGAATAGGAGTGGTGACAGTGGGCATCCTTGTCTTGTTCCAGATTTTAGTGGGAAGCTTTTGAGTTTTTCACCGTTGAGTACTATGCTGGCTGTAGGTCTGTCATATATAGCTTTTATTATGTTGAGATATGTTCCCTCTATACCCACTTTGGCGAGAGTTTTTATCATAAATGGGTGTTGAATTTTATCAAATGCTTTTTCTGCATCAATTGAGATGATCATGTGGTTTTTGTCCTTTCTCTTGTTGATGTGATGTATTACACTGATTGATTTGTGTATGTTGAACCAGCCTTGTGTCCCTGGGATGAACCCCACTTGGTCATGATGTATAATCTTTTTTATGTGTTGTTGGATTCTATTTGCTAAAATTTTGGTGAGGATTTTGGCGTCTATGTTCATCAGTGATATTGGCCTATAATTCTCTTTTTTTGTAGTGTCTTTGCCTGGTTTTGGTATCAGGGTGATGGTGGCTTCATAGAATGAGTTTGGGAGTAATCCCTCCTTTTCAATCGTCTGGAAGAGTTTGAGAAGGACTGGTATGAGTTCTTCTTTGTATGTTTGGTAGAATTCCCTGGTGAAGCCGTCCGGTCCTGGACTTTTATTTCTAGGGAGGTTTTTAATTGCTATTTCTATTTCCTTTCTAGTGATCGGATTGTACAAGTGTTCAGATTCTTCTTGATTCAGTTTTGGTGGACAGTATGTTTCCAGAAACTTGTCCATCTCCTCTAGGTTATCCAGTTTGGTTCCATATAGTTTTTCATAATATTCTCGTATGATATTCTGTATTTCTATTTTGTTTGTTGTAATTTCTCCATTTTCCTTTCTTATTTTGCTAATTTGTGCTCTCTCTTTTTTCTTCTTTGTGAGTTTGGACAGAGGTTTGTTGATTTTATTTACTTTTTCAAAAAACCAGCTTTTGGTTTGGTTGATTTTTTCTATGGTCTTGTTAATCTCTATTGTATTTAATTCCCCTCTGATCTTTATTATTTCCTTCCTTCTGCTGCTTTTTGGGGCTTTTTGTTCTTCTTTTTCTAATTCATTCAGGTGGTGGGTTAAATTGTTTATTTGAGATTGTTCTTCTTTTCTGAGGAAGGCCTGTATCGCTATAAACTTACCTCTTAGCACTGCCTTTGCTGTGTCCCATAGGTTTTGAGTGGTTGTGCTTTCATTATCATTTGTCTCAAGGTATTTTTTAATTTCAGCTTTGATTTCCTCATTGATCCATTGTTTTTTCAATAACATATTGTTTAATCTCCATGCTTTCCTTTTTTTCTCCTTTGTTTCTCTGTTGTTGATTTCCAGTTTCATGGCATTGTGGTCAGTAAAGATGCTTGAGATAATTTCTATCTTCTTAAAATTGTTGAGGTTTCTTTTGTGCCCAAGTACATGATCGATCCTGGAAAATGTTCCATGTGCACTTGAAAAGAATGTATATCCTATTTTTTGGGGGTGTAATGCTCTGAAAATATCCACCAAATCTAGTTTTTCTATTGTAGTATTTAATTTCTCTGTTGCCTTGTTTATTTTCTGTCTGGAAGATCTGTCTAGTGATGTTAATGCAGTGTTAAAATCTCCAACTATGATTGTATTCCCATCAATATCCCCCTTTTATCTCTGTTAGTAATTCTTGTATGTACTTAGGTGCTCCTATATTGGATGCATATATATTAACGAGTGTAATATCCTCATCTTGTATCACTCCTTTAATCATTATAAAATGTCCTTCTTTATCTTTCTTTATGGCCTTTGTTTTAAAGTCTATTTTGTCTGAAATCAGTACTGCAACACCTGCTTTTTTGGCTTTTCCATTTGCATGGAATATCCTTTTCCATCCTTTCACTCTCAATCTATATGTGTCCTTCTCCCTAAAGTGGGTCTCTTGTATGCAGCATATTGAAGGTTCTTGCTTTATTATCCAGTCTGCCACTCTATGTCTTTTGACTGGAGCATTTAGTCCATTAACATTTACAGTAATTAATGATAGATGTGTGTTTATTGCCATTTTGAACTTATCTTTGCAGTTGAATTGGTATATCCTCTTTGTTCCTTTCTTCTTCCTTTTGTGGTTTGGTAATTTTCCTTTGTATTTTCATGGATTTTATTTAATTTTTGTGACTCCTTTGTAAATTTTTGGCTTGTGGTTACCCTTTTTTGTAAATCTATTAACCCATTACTATAACTGTTTTTATTAAACTGATAGTAACATGATCTCAAACCCATCCTACTGTTAAAAAAATTTAAAAAAGAAAGAAAAAGATATTCTATATTTCCCTGCCTCCCTCTCCCACTCTCAGTGATTTGTATGTCTTCTTTTATAATTTCATGTTTACTTTATTTGTAATTCATGAGTTATCACCTTTCCAGTTGTGAGTTTCTCATTTCTGTAGCATCCTGCTGCTTTTCTATTTACAATAGCCCTTTCAATATTTCTTTTAGCATGGGTTTAGTGTTGCTAAACTCCTGCAGCTTTTTTTTGTCTGTGAAACTCTTTATTCCTCCTTCTATCCTCAAGGATAGCCTTGCTGGATAAAGGATCCTAGGCTGCATCTTTTTTTCATTCAGGGCTTTGAATATATCTTGCCACTCCCTTCTGGCCTGTAGTGTTTGTGTAGAGAAATCAGCTGAGAGCCTTATGGGGGTTCCCTTGTAACTTACTCTTTGCTTTTCTCTTGCTGCCTTTAGAATCATTTCTTTATCCTTGACTCTGGCCATCTTGATTATGATATGTCTTGGTGTGGGTATATTTGGGTTCTTCCTGTTTGGGACCCTCTGAGCTTCCTGTACTTGGATATCTGATTCCTTCTTTAAGTTTGGGAAGTTTTCAGTCATGATTTCTTCAAAAACCTTTTCAATCCCCTTTGATCTTTCTTCTCCTTCTGGGACCCCTATTATGCAAAGATTGAGATGCTTTATGTTATCCCATAGGTCCCTTATGCTATTTTCATTATTTTTTATTTGCTTATCTTGTAGTTCTTCTGAATGGGTGCTTTCTATTGCCCTGTCTTCTAGATCACTAATTCGTTCCTCTGCATTATCTAGTCAGCTTTGCACAGCTATTAGATCATTCCTCATCTCTGTCAATGAGTTTACCCATTCTACTTGGCTCTTGTTTATAGCTTCAATTTCATTTTTGACATATTTTATATCTCTAAACACTATCTCTTTTAATTCCTTCAGCAATTCGATCACTCCTTTTTTGAAATCTTGATCTAGTAGGCTATCGATGTCTATTTTGTTGATCTTTCTTTCAGGGGATTTCTCTTGTTCTTTTAATTGGGAAAGGTTTTTCTGCTTCTTCATCTTGCTCATACCTCTCTGGCACTGTGGTTTATGGAGTATCAGTTTTTATTTTGGTCCTTAAGGATTTTATCTATCTAATACCTATTTAGGAATAGAACTTAGGAAAAAAAGAAAAAAAAATTAGAGAGAGAGAAAGAATTTTAAAGGAAGGGAGAAAGAGGGTTTGAAAACAGTGTATAATGAATAATAGAAGAGCGAGTTGAAGCAGAGTATTAATCGGGTTGAGACGTCCTTTTAAAACCTTTAGAAAAAAAGGGGGTGGGAGATGAATAGATGTATTTGAAACCTGTGTCTAATCAGTAACACGACATCAAAACCCAAGAGAAATAGAAATGAATTAAGAAGTAAAAATTAAGAGAGTAATAGAAAATATAACAGGTAAAAACAGATTTAAAAAAAAAAAAGGGGGCGGGTGGGTTTGTGGGTGTTCTCCTGGAGTCTGTGTGCTTTTAATGTAAAGTGTTTCTGTCTTCGTCCTTTTTTGGAAGCTCAGCTTGCTGTTTTCAGAGGCCCTCAGTTGGCACCCTCTTCTGTGCTGCTCCCAGCACCTGTCGGCAAGCAGATCGCGCCTCCTCCTAACACTGGGTCAGGTGCAGCTCTCCTCTGCTGTGGGCGGGCGGGTCCCTGCCCCTCCGGATGCCGCAATCAGATGTTGCAGACTGGCCGGGTAGGAGGGCGGGTCGTGCCCCCTCCCAGCACCTCGGTCAGGGGCTGTGTTCCTGTCCGAAAGGCAGGGGGCCACTCTCGCTCTACCTGCACCGCCGCGGGTAGCTCCGCTGCTCTGTGCGGCTGTGCGCTTTGCCCTGGTCGGCGCTCCGCAGGTGGGCTCGGGGAAGACCGAGGGGACAGCCTTGTCCCTGCTCCGAGCCAGAACCCAGCTCCTTGTTTGTCTTTGTGGAGCAAGTTCTCTGAGGGACCAGGATGGAAGGATCCTATCTGCCCCGGGCTGCAGGCCAGTCTCAGTCTGGCCTTTGAGGCTGCTAAGCCCTTCGGTGCGGATGCAGGTTTCGCCCCCGCCCCCGCCTGGGTTCTCAGCGCCGGGGGATATGGCGGCTGTGCCTGCGCCCCGCCTCTCTTCCCCCGAAAACTTTCCGCGGGTTTTCAGAGATGGGGGTGTGCACCCTTCCCCCGAGAGCACATCAACCTTGCTGTTTTATGGAGGGCCCAGGTTGTTCTGCCCTGTGCACCCACAGCCACGGCGCGCAGCCCCTTGCGTTCCCCCGGGGCTGCCTCCGTGCAGCCACCCCCGTCCTCCGCCTGGCTTGTGCAGCCTGGTCCTGCCCGCCACTGCCGGCCCGCGTCTCAGGCTGGGTGTCGGGGGGACGTTCTGTGCCCGTTTAACTTAGTTCTGTTAGTCAAGGGCTGCTCTGTACAGATCCGAGCCTCGGAGGCTCCCCCTCTGTCCCACTGGCCTCTCAGTTGGAGAGGGGAGACCCAGCGAGCGAGCGCCAGTCCTCCTTTGCTGCTCCCTCCCCGCGGGACCCGTCCCGCACTGCTTTGCCTTTTGTTCTTTCTTTTTTCCTTTTCTCCTACCAGATTTTTGGCGTCTTTATCTTTTGAAGAGGGCGATGTTCTGTCGGAGTTCCGCAGGTGCTCTGGTTGGCTGAGTGGGTCTGTAGATGTGGGTCTTGGTGTATTTGTGGGAGAGGGTGACCTGCGAGCGTCCTTCTACTCCGCCATCTTCTCCGTCTCTGAACAGAGAAATATTAAGAAAACTGGTATGCAAAGAAAAAAGCACATTCACCCAATTTATATATTTTCCCATCAAATTGGTAAATTGGTAAAACATTTTAATGACAATATTAAATATGTTTATAAATGCAGAAAACAGTCATAAAGTGAAAATATACAAACCACTTTATGAAAAGCTGTATTAAATTATTTTAAGATTAATATTATCATATTAATTGAACAGTCAATGCCATTCAATATGAAGGAAATAATGAGAAATATACAGAAATGAGTAAGTAGTTTCACTAAAATGAAATTGCAAGTTTCAAATAAATTACCTTAAATACCCTATATTGGAGATTAGGTAAATACAAAGTCTGTAAATAATAATGTACCTTGCAGTAACTAGAAATTATTATTTAATCAATGAATAATATGTGAGCTATGCTTAGTATAATATTAGATTAGAAAGGTAGTGAGATACTATGTTTATACAGTAGTTGTGTAATGCTAGTTTATAATAATAGATATATATCACTAGATACATGCATGAATAGATAGAAATAAAGTGTGATCACGTCATGTTATGACAGTAATTGATATGATATGTTTGGTTATACATATCACAATTGATCTCATATTGAAAATTAGTCTGATTATTTTTTTCTAGCATTCAATTTTAGAATTTTTCCAAAGAAAATAAGCATATATTAAAAAAATGCTTCTCATATTTGCTTTATATTTAAAAGCAAAATCAAAAATAAATCTTTATGGTAAAAGAAATGTTACCTTATGGTGCCACCTTACAATAAAATACATAGCAAACTGGAAAGCATTCAGACAATTTTACAAAATGTTTTCAATAAAGCAAATGCTTACTAAATAAACTTATATTTCAAAGTCAAGACTGAAAATTGTGAATAATTGCCCATACATAAAGACTAGACAAATTGTTGGAAAGAAATACACTAAAATAGAGTAGTTTCATTTGATCAGTAAAATTTAGGGTATTTTAAAATACAGTGTATTTGTTGCAATTAATTTAGTTTTTTCAAAATTATAATAGGAAGCAAACTGATTTTTTTTAGAGAAAAATATAAACTGAAATATAATAGAAATATTTTTAAGTATCTAGATACTTCTATTTATTTTCAGGCTACATTATTTCATACGAAATACATTAAACTTTTCCTACAAAATGTCTCTAAGGCAGAAAGAAATCATAGATGAATCTTTCATAGTTAGGATCAATTGATCTAACTTTATAGCAAAAATTAGTAATTTTATTTATTTTGCCTATAATTTTTAAAATTATATTTTTGAAATTGATAGAGATGGAAGATGACAGATTATATATCTTTTATAATATCATTATTTACTTAATCAAAATTAGAGAGTTTTGAAAGGGAATATAACTCAAATGCCGTATTTGGAGCTTAATGGACACATAGGTTGGACAATTCCTGGTCAATTAATAAATTAATAGGTTAATATTTTAAAATATTATTAGTTCATCATTAATATGATGATCTACCATTGTAGACTGCTATTAAATTTATTGTAATATTCCAATGTGTGTCACTGTTTTCCCTTGTCACTTATAAAATTGTTAAATGCTGTTAGAAGTTAAGCAGAATTATCCTACAACTTAATAGCAAAAAAACCCCAAATTTTAAAAATGGGCAAAGGATTTAATACACATTTCTCCAAAGAATATATAAAAATGCTCAAAAGGTTGATAAAAAGATGCTCCACATTACTAATCATCAGGGAAATGCAAATAAAAATCACAAGATGTCTCCTTACACTGGTTAAGAGGGCCATTATAAAAAAAAAAGAATTATTGATGAAGACATTAATTAATTAGAACTACTGTGCCCTGTTGGTGGAAATATAAATTAGTACAGCTACTATGGAAAATAGTATGAAGCTTCCTCAAATACTAAAAATAGAGGTACTATATGACCTAACAATCTCACTTCTCTATGTTTATCTAAAATAATTGAAATCAGAATCTTGAAGAGATATTTGCACTCCCATGTTCATTGCAGCACTATTTACCATAGCCAACAGGTGGAAACAATCTGAATGTATATGGATAGATGAATGGATAAAGAAAATGTGGTATATACAGTGGAATATTATTCAGTCATTAAGAGAAAGAAATCCTGTCATGCATTACAACATGGATAAATGTAAGGATATTATGCTAAGTGGAGTGAGACAGTCACAGAAAGACAGATACTGCATGATTCCACTTACATGAGATATCTAAAGTAGTCAAACTCAGAAGTAGAATGGTGGTTGCCTAGGGCAAAAGGAGAGAGGGAATGAGGAGTTGTCACACAATGGGTAAATGTTTTATTCTTGCAAGATGAATAAGTTCTCGAGATCAGCTGTACAACACTGTGCTTATAGTTAACAATACACATGTGCACTTAGGATTTGTTAACAGGGTAAATCTCAGGTTATGTGTTTTCTACCACAATAAAAAGAGAGAGAGACAGAGACAGAGACAGACAGACAGAGAGAGAAATTATGCTTTAAAAAAAGTTAAGATGATTAAGGTATCATCTATATGAAGAAAATTTCTCTGGATTGTTAGTCCAGTATTACTCATCCACAGAAACTATCTGGACTTCATGCCCAGTCCAGTTTGTTATGGTTCATGAGCATTTACTATGACTGGATTCTTTAGAATCACCTTCACATTTTTATTCTTACTACAAAAAAGTTTTTTTAGTTGTTGGCAGGCTTTCTTGATTCCTGCTACATTCAAATTGTGGGGTTTGGTTTTGGTTGATTTTTCTGTTAACTGTTGTTTCAGCCTAAAAGCATTTCTCATTATTATTTTTTTTTTTTTTACCATTCAATTGAGATTTTCATATTGCTTTACTAAACTTGAGATGAATCTAATGTTCCTTTTGCTGTGTAAATACAAAGGTCTTATCTCTTTTCTGGTGGATGACCTGTTTAAATTATTGTTTTTTTTTTTTTTTATAGAATCCTATAAATGCTCAAAACAGACTTTGCATTCCAAGTGGATTAACATAATATCCACAGAAGTTTCTTTTTTTTAATTTATATTTTGGCATTTTTATTATGTTTCAACTTGATAACATTATTTATATTCTGTACATATAATAATAATTTTATTTAAAGAATTGATATTTTTACTGAACCAAGAAATAGGGCAGAAAACTAAAAAAATAAAATTATTAACCAGTTAATATACTATGCATATTGTTATAAATAGTTACAATATAGTTTATCTTTACATAGTAAGCTCAAGCAACTTTGAAGATAGTCCTATTTTTTTCTATAACAATAATAGAATACTGCTTACTGAAATGTAATGAGATCATGGTTGTTACTTAATTTTACATTGAAGTTGGGATTTCATAATACATTTTAGAGGTAGATTAAAATTTTTTTTTCAGTTTTAATAGTATTTAAGCTAATGCATTAATGTGTACACATGTTGAAAATATAACATAAAACATTTGACTTTATGTTTGCAAGATTAGACCACAAAAAGTATAATTCCACTACCTTGTATTTTTAATTAAAAAATACTATTGTGGTACAATTTCCATATAAAATACACACATTTAAGGTGTACACTGTGCTGAAGTTATAAATACAGATAAACCTTGGAAAAACAATATTAATAATATTTATAAAGCATTTCTATAACCCCATAAACTTTTCTTTCCAATTACCTTCATCCCTCACATTCATTCCATTCTTCAGTCTTAACGCAGATACGGCTCTGCTTTTTCTAATTAAAGATTAGTTTTGTTTGTGCTAAAATTTCATGTAAATAAAATCTCAGTTCATATTCTTTTTTATCTGGCTTCTTTTACCAGGAGGCTATCTGTGAGATTCATTTTGCTGTCACGTTTATTAGCAGTCCGTTCTCTCGTATCACCAAGCAGTATTCCTATGCACATGTCACAGTCTTTATTCAATCACTTGATGGATAATTGTATTGATTCTAGGCTTGCTCCTTTTATAGATAAAATTACTATGAACATTCATGTACAAGTCATTCTTAATCAGTTTACTTTCTCTTGGTTAAACACCTCGAAGTGAAATTAATTCAGCACATGGGCAATGTACATTTAAGTTTATATTTTACATTTTAACCAGCAATGTGTAAGAGACTAAGTTGCTGCACATTCTCACCAATACTTCCCAAGTCTTGACTTTAGCCATTCTACTGATTCTGTAGTTGTATTTCTTGTGGTCTTAATTTGCACTTCCCTGATGATGATTAATATTGTGTCTCTTCATGTAGTTATGGAATATTCATATATCTTTTTCAGGGAAGGCTGTGTTCAAACATTTGTCCTTTTTTATTGGAATGTTGACCTTCATGAAGTTGAAGAAGTCTTATAAAGTGTGTACCCAAGTGCTTTGTCTAATAATGTATGTCAACTGTTCTGCCTCCATCTGAGGCTTACTTTTCATTTTTAAAGTGTGTCTTACAGAGAAGAAGTAATAAGGTTAGATAAATTGTGTCATATTTTTGAATGCTTAATGCTTTTGTGTCCTAGCTAGCTAGAAAATCTTTTCTTAACCAAAGGTTATAATTTTTTTTCTAATTTTCTTTTTATGGAAATTGTTATGTTTTTCTATGATTCTTCCAATATTTCTACATTTTTGGTCTCTGTATTCCACAACATTGGTCTTTATATCTATTCTTATACAAATACTACTTTGTTTAGATTACTGTAGCTTAACAGAAACTTTTAATCTCAAGCAGTGTAAGTCTTCTAAATTTCTTCTTTTTCAAAATTGTTTAGGTATTCTATATCCTTAACTATAAATTTTGGAATCAGTGCCAATTTTTGCTATAAAAAAAACCACTCTAGTGAGGTTTTGCTTGAGATTACATTCAGTTTACGTAAATTAACTTGAAAACAATTGACATCTTAACAATATTAAGGCATGCAAGCCTCGAAAATGTATATCTTGCCATTTCTTGGCAATCCTCAAAAATGTATATCTTGCCAGGTTGTCTTAAATTTCTCTCAGTAATGTTTCTTAGTTTTCAGTATACAGTACTTAAATAAATTGTGTTAACATCATTCCTTATAGTTAGTTCATATTTCTGGGTGATTGTCAATGGCATTGATTTGTACTTTTATTTTCTATCTGTTTATGGTTATTGTCTACAAACTACAGTAGGTTTTGGTATAGTGACTTTTCATGGACTTAAATAAAATTACATGGTCTGGTACGTTTATTTAAGATTTACTAAGGTGTTTTATAAGTACAATTATATGAATATAGAAAATTTATTATTTCATTTCTAACTTACATTGTTTTTTTCTATGCTTTGCCTTCTTGCACTTGCTGGTACCCTCGCAATGTTGATTTAAAGTGGTGAGGGCAGACATCCTTGCACTGTTCTTGATCTTCAGTGACAAGTATTCATTTTTCACTATTAAATATGAACTTAGATCTAGGATTTTGATAGATGCCATTTATCCGTTTTAAGGAATTTATCTCCTATTCCTAGATTTCTGAGTTTTTTTTTAATTTAATGATTAATTTTATTTCAAATTTTAAGACTTACATTGAGGGAATTATATGGATGTTCTTCTTCAGTTAATACAATGGAATTCATTAAGTAATTTTTAAATGTTAAGCCAACTTTATCTTCTTAGGATAAACTACAGTTGTTTATTTTGGCAGCCATGGAAATACACAGCAATTTTTGACACTGAATATTTTCCAGAACAGCTATTTTTATTGTTTCTAAGTCTTTCCAAGGCAGTGATAGAAAAAAAAAGATTCATAAATTTATCCTGGTACTTCCAAGTATAATTTCAGACCACAAAACTTTAACTTATTCTATATTGTATCTGTATTTCCATTTTTACCACACCTAGAACCTGGTAGTCAAGGTACCAGGTCTGATTAAATTATAATATGATATTATTAATAATTTTCATTATCCCACATTAAACACAAATATTCTTAGATGAACAATGCTAACATTATTAATAACAGACTTCACTATTTTTTTTTCTTTGTGGAAAGCTCTGAGAAATCCTTCGTTCTAAGGAGATTATCAAGTGTCTGACTGCTCTGCCTGGAATATAAAGGGAAGTTCAATTTGGAGGCAAAGGTCCTGAGAGCTCATGTTAGCTTTGGCCTTGTAGAGTTCAGCACTCTACATTTGTCATTAAATTAAATTAACATTTTTATATCAGATTCCTGTGTTAACTTCTCAAATGGATCACAAAGCACTGAGGAAAGTGGTGTAATAAAAAACTTCAAACCCCCAAAATAAATAAGTTGCTTTGATGCTGGAATATATTCAAATATCAATAGTGAGGCCAAAAAACAACAAAGGCTGAGAACTGTTATTTGCTTTCTTTATATAGTTCTCTTGTTCATTGGCTTTATTCTTATGAACTATCTACTTAAATATAATTCTGCAAATATTTCAAAGAAGAAGAAAGAACTGTGGTGAAATATATAAGTGGTAAACTGAGGCTTGTGTCCGCAGGGACCTTGTCCTGTGCCCTCTAATCTATGCTTCACAAGCTACGAGACTGATCTTCACAGAGCATCCAAGTCGTCAAAGGATGCCAATGGCCTCCAAACAAACAAGAATGCACACATTGCTGCCCGTGATCGGCCCCACTTGGCTCACCACTCTGGCATTTACACTTCATGTCCAGTTTCTCCTGACTCTCACCCTTTATGCATTGTCCTCCCACCTCCTGAAAATGCTCCTGCCAGCTCCTCCTTGACCTAGCTTTTGTTTGGCTTTCAGGACTCAGTTAGTTATATGCCATCTCCTCCGAGATGGTTAGGGACCTCCTTATCTCATCACATAACACTTTTAATGTACATCTATCATGACACTTATGCTACTCCAAGAAAATCACCAGCTAACTTTTCTGTACCTAGTATTACAGTATATATCCCTTGAAGAAAGGATCACATTTTATTTATTACTGTATCCAAATAGCCTGAAACACAGTAAGTTTTTGATAAATAATTCTTTATTCAATGCAAAGGTATTCTTGGATTAGCAACTACTATTAAGCAGTGACCATCCTGTTGTCAATACTTTCATCTTTATTTGCTTAGCTCTCTTTTCACTTCAAGCCCCATCTGTCCGATCTTCCCCACAACATGAAATAATGCTTGGATGATGCAAAATCCTACTGAATTCACACCAGGCACTCAGTCCCAACTCACCTTTCTCTGTTTGATCTTCAAAATTCACTTGTCATACACAATCTACACTAAATTTATTTATTGTTAAAAATAAATCTCTAATGACTAAGGATTTATGCAGGCACTACACATCTAAATTTCCATGGGCTTGGAATTCTACAGAATATACAAAGTGATATTCATCTATACTCTGAGTTTGTATCATACACTCATCCTGGGTGCTAGATAGAATAAAAAATAAAAATAATGTTTATTCGTCTGTAAAAGTCATCTCTCTATATAAATGATAATATAGCCATCACAACACTTTGTGGGTAAAAATCCAATGTAACAATTTTACGTGCCTTGAGTATGAAAATAGAGAAGTATTATTTCCTGGACAAAATCCAGACTGAGCAAAACAAATAACAGTTTTCCACACAGTGATTCACCAGATGCAACCTTTCAAAATTTTTTTCCATTAAGAAAATATCCTACAGAGTGCATTACAAAAAAGTACATCCCATGTGTACAGCCAGAAGCAAAACTTCCAGTGGGAAATAGACCATGCATTCTAATGAGAGCACATATTAACACTGACTCGGGTCTTCTTCTGTGTCATTTCACTCAGCCATCAGAGGATATCCTTGTAGCACATGGAGAAACTTAAGGCGAGATTAACATTTTCACCTTTTTGAATGAATATCTGTACATCATGAATCATACACTAAGGAAGGAGACTGATAGAGACAAAATGAACATGTTAAAAGGCTTCATAAATCTAAGAGAAATCACTTACTGTTCTCATTGGCTTAATACACTGTGTGTCTCATCCTAAAGAGGTTAATAAAAATTGTTCTAAGTTGAGCTTCTCAACGTTGACCCCACCATTCATGTTCTCAGTCATTAGGCTTTCCAACATCCCCCAGAGTCCCCTGCTGCTATGGGACAGAAGTTTATGGTTGGGAGAAACTATTAGGACACATTCTAATTTTTGTCATTTCATTATCTTAGATTATATTTTATATGACTTAACTCACATCGATTAATTTATTTTTCCATGCAAATGATTTATAAACAAACAGAAACATATGGGAAGTAAATATGTTTATTTTTCTGTCTACATGTCCACAAAATATTAGATGATCTCTGGGGAAGAAGTTTCCATTAGGAACCAAGCTCTGGTCATCATTCACTGAATTGACTTCTTAGCAGATTCCACTATTTAGACTTTTCTCTTTTTCCCATCCCTTCTGACGGAACAGTCAGAAGGAGTGCTGTAAAATGTAGAATTGATCCTGTTACAGCCCCCTATTAAAATCCTTCATTGAGTTCTTATTAGATATAAAATTATATGCAAGCATTTTACCATTATATTCATATGCTGCAAAAAAGAAAGTTAACCTGCAGAAATGATAATATCAATGTGTTAATTTTAGGAAAACGTAGTATCATTTTTGTATCTATCAGCCTAGGTTAGGTCATGCTGAAGTAACAATGGATGCAAAATTCTCAGTGGCTTATAACCATGCATTTTAGTTGCTCACTGACATCACGTTTGGTATAAATTTAGATCTTTTTCCATTCTGGGATTCAGCTAAAGAGACATTTTCATCTGTACATGTATAATGGCACTGAAATCTACTATTAGAAACCTCCTGAGTACTATTATGTCTTAAAATCATATTTCTTAGTTATACACTCATCTTTAGATTACATAGTTTGAAGTGTCCTCAACTAATTCTCTTTGTTTCATTCACAAATCCACAAGCTAAAAAATTGACTAAGGATGATTATTTATGCCCCAGGAAAGTAGGGATGATCTTACCCACAGCTGTTCAGTGCATAACATTGTGCTTTGTTCATAGTGGGCCATTTTAAAATATTTGTTGAATGAATAATCATATCTGAATCAATTTAATATTACTATCTTGATGTCCAGGTAGGGCAGACCACATAAGCAGTACATCTTACTATCAGTGATTTAAACTCATGGCTCTTTGACTTTCTAAAACAGGTTTGGGACAATCTGCTATGATGTGGCTCTTTACCATATTGAAGAGCCTGCAAATCACGGAATCTAGTTGTTGTTCATTCCTAATGGAAACTTCTTCCCCAGAGATCATCTAATATTTTGTGGACATGTAGACAGTTAGAAAAATAAACATATTTACTTCCCATATGTTTTTGTTTGTTTATAAATCATTTGCATGGAAAAATCAATCAATCAATGATGTAAATTAAGTCATACAAAATATAATCTAAGATAATGAAATGACAAAAATTAAAACGTGTCCTAATAGTTTCTTATTAGTATAAATATGGCCAGGCATGACTTACCCAGCAATGGATGTCTTAGTTCACTTCAATTTCTGACACTTGTCTTCATAATTAAATATATCCAAATTCCATGTAGATTTTCCTAGCAGAGATTTTGTTTAGTTTCATTTTGTTTTGTTTAGTTTTAATCAGTAAAACTTAAGTACTATGGTGAGTGGGTGGGGCAAAATTCGAGAATGAATACTATTTTCAGGTGTTTGAATGCTTAACATTACAAGCAGTTTTGTATATGAGACTGAATATGATACAGAACCTAAAAGTTTGAAATTATATGTTTCATTCCTTATTGAAGATTAAGATAGTTAATAGACTGAGTCTTTTAAACAGCAAGTTTTACATCTAATGAAATAGTTGATTTGGTATTTCTAAAAGCTAAATATTCAATTCAGTAGACAAACTTCCAAAATACGTGTTTTAAAACAGCAAAGAAAAAGCTAAGTGATGTGTTTTCAAGATTCCAAATAAAAACTAGTCTTACCAAGACACTTAATTTCTTTATTTAATTTGCTAACAGCAGTGTTCTACCTGCCTTGGTGCATATTAATGCAACTTGTTTGCTTCTGTTAGTAGCATGTTTTATTAAATAAATCACTTTGCTATTGTAACATTATTTTCTCAGGGAAACAGTTAACTCTCTGGACATATTGCTTCAATAATTATTATGCTGTATTACTTTAAAGAGGAATGGGAAGTATTGAAAGTAATAGATTTACAAATAATTATGCTTCAAATACATCCCCCAACTAGGGCAAGTTAAATCCTTGCTAACCAATAAAACAGTTTTGCTAAATGAATGAATAACTTTTCTAATTATTTTAATTGGTTCATGAAAATATGCTGACTGAGGAAAAAGTGAGGGTCAACCTAAAAATTCTAAGGGGCTTCTTTGCATTATTCACATCCATTTTCTTTTAGTTTTACAGCTCTTCCTTCTCCCTTTTCTATGTAGACAAGTCATTTTAAAAATAATAACCCATATTTTGATTTGTTTTTTCCAAATTATACAAATGTTCTTAAAACCGATGTTTTTTAAAATGGCAATTTCTATCAAAATTTAGAATCTCCATTTAAAATTTATATGCTCATATATTTATTAACAAAACATTTATGGAAGATTTAAAATGAGCCAAGAACTATGTGAACCAAGAACAGCTGTGTTACCCATAGCTCTGGATCTGTGCATAAGCATTTTTAATGAGTGCTACAGAATTCTTTTCCCAGAAACAATAAGCATGACTTTTAAATAAGAAAATATGATGTTTATGTAAATTACTTATGTTAAAAATGTGATTTAAACTATGTCTCAATAAACCATTAGGTAATTGTAATTCCAATAATGGGAATAAAATACTAATACATATTCAATCATAAATAAAATAGGAAAGGAAAAATTACCATGTAAGAGTTATATGGAATCAAAATCTTTCTAATAGAAATGAAACATACACATAACAGAAGATGTCAACAACCTCAGTTTTTAAAAGTAATAAAATTTAAAATTCTAAGATAGAAAATGGTGTTCTCTCTTTAAAACACTGGTTTTATTCAGTATTAACGTTTGTGGGAGGTGGCGTTCAGATGAAGCATTAAATTGAAGTTCCATCTGCCTGAATTTAGAAGTTTTTAACAATGTTAAAATGCCTTATTACTCTGGTTTAGAAAAGGAGAGTATAGATACCTGTGTCCTAGCTGGAATCGTCTTTTTTCTTTTGAAATAAAATTATGGATGAATTGTCACTAATAGAAATGTTCACTATAGAAAACAGAATGTTGCTGAATGTACCAAGGCATTCACTGCTGCTTAACAGAAATGTAAAATACCACTCTAGAAAACTCCATTTTAATGTAGCATAAAATAATGCAATTTAAACTCTAAGCAGGTGTGGCACTAATGGGAAGTGAGCTTTGTTACTCCTCTATCTCATTCCGTCTACAATCTCTATAATATTTACTTTATCATGAAATTGTCATTTTATTACACAAACCCACTCATTCATTTGTAAGCCTTGCCTTTTCATTTCCCTATAAACTGTACAGCATATTTGCAATTATGGGAAAACGTGTTTGATGAAAAGCCTTTTTCATACATTAAAATGTTGAGGTGGGTTTCTGAGATCGGTTAGTGAATGCTCTCACCTAAGTGGGTGTGAATTGGGGCTGGGGGGAGGTTGGGTTCTCCCCTGTCATACCTGTTAATGAATGAGTTAAATTGATGGGGGGGGCTGAGCAGTGAGAGGTGTGATTGAAATGAGCTGCCTCTGTGGGGTCTTTGGTTCTCTGTACTATTCTCTGGGTAGACAGAGGAAAGTACGTTATTGTGACACTGAGTTGGCAAACTCAGTGGCCCAAATCAAA
Organism: Camelus dromedarius; assembly: GCF_036321535.1. Lineage (NCBI taxonomy): Eukaryota > Metazoa > Chordata > Mammalia > Artiodactyla > Camelidae > Camelus > Camelus dromedarius. The sequence goes on from NC_087438.1 coordinate 16,594,686, forward strand.
AGGCAATGTGACTGTGGCTGCTGACCCAAGTCTCCAAAACTAGAAGAAATATTGAAAGCTATTACTAGTCAATAGAGAGCTTTGAGTCAATCAAAAACTTTAGAAGTGTGTTTGGTGAAGATGTGAGCAGTGTACAGGAAAACAGAACCTGACAGGAAGTATTCCATGGGGCCCCCTTCATCTCTGCATCCCCTGAAATCCCCATTCCTCCCCAACCCAATCTCAGCTGTTTTAAAGAGAAGGATGACTGGAATGTGAACGAGCTCCCTTTGTCCCTAAAAGATACAGAAGGCCATACACACCCATCCAGTTATCCTGGTGAACTTCAAGATGAAGGACTGAAATTGTTATAGCTCTGTTGGATACAGGTACCAAAGTCACCATCCAAGCAGGTCTCAGGAGGGAGGAAGGTGCTCAAAGTGAACCGAGGGAAATTAGGTTAAGGGCACAGTGAAGAAGGGAAGCTAAAGTGACTTTGTAGATGGGGACCTAGAGCTAATTCAGTATATTGCCGTTCTGAGGTCCTCTGCTGAATATACCATTAGCACTAATGTGTTGTGTATTTGCACTTCCTCATCGTGTAAGTATTAGAGAAGATGCAACCATACAGGGACCACCAGCCGCAGAAAGGGGCTAATGAAATAAACCCTTGCTCCTCACCATCACCTTCTACCTGTCTCCTCCCCAGTGAACAGCTGGGAACACTGTGGTATCCCAGGAGAAGAGAGGTGAATCGCAGCTTTACTTAAATTCCTTAGGGCTGCAGGAGTATGAGAGCCATTCCCCAGTGCAACAGTGCCACCTATTGGACCTGGCTACCATACCACCCCTTAAAAAACAAAAAGGACTCCGTGGACTTTTAACATTTACATGAAAAATGGCAGTTATCTCTTTGGGAGACACTTTTACCTCCACTGTACTACGTGAATCAAAACCACTGACTCAGTTAGGCTCTTGATGCACAGAGGTGTCCCTAAATGCCTGGACCTGGTTCACTGGCAGCTTAGCTTAGCTGAGATCCAAGGTTATCTATGAGACAGCTGCAGCTATTCAGCTTAACACCAGCTATGCAGAACCAAAAGTCGATCCGGGCGCACTGTTCAGTTAGCAAAACTTGGGTTCATCCTCCCAGCTCTGGCCAATAGTCCACTTGGCAAAACTTTAGTTTTACCTACTGTTGGGTATTACCACTGCTACCTGTTAGTCTGTTACTTGGAAAACTACAGACTGGCCAGTGAAACATTCCCTTCTTCAGGGCTGCAAACTGGAAACAGATTACTGCTACTGACTGGACTGTCTGTGTCACTCATGTAGATGCCTGCAAAAAGGGCCATTTTTGAATAAAACTGCCTAGACTCAAGTTGCCCTTGGAGCCTGCACTCCCCAGATTGTGACTACCGCTGACTGGAACCATCATCCTAGAGGACATGGCGTCACATCCATCTTAGCGAGGACCCAGATTCCCACGCAGAGACCACCAGTGCACGCCAGGCTTGTGACTTCTGCCAAGAGTTGGCCAAGTTCCTTGCAGTGAAGGATAACACATTACATGAGGAATTATCCTCTCCTGCTTTGGCAGTCCTTAACCTCCCCTCTGAACAATCAGTGATAGCTTTTAAATGCGGATACTTTTTCAAGTTGCAGTGCTATTCTTTTCCTATCCAATCAGCTGAATTTAGCCATTAACCTCCTGCAGTGAAATTGACCTGTGTTAAGATTCGGAGTCTCCAGATAATCTGTAACTTGACTATGGTTTGTCTTGTATCATAAAAAACGCCTGAACAAAGGGCTGGTAGTGAAGACGAGTGACGGAACACAAGCATCTGGTACTGTTGAAAGTTGGGAAAACTTCAGAAATCAACTAACAATGATTTCTGACTCTGTCTCCCTCATTGCCTCCTCTTCCCCACATCTCAGAAAGGCTGAGTGAATGCACTGTGTGAACGCACTGTCCCCAGGTAAGGAGGGTCTCTTAGTTACACCGTAAACTCTCACTGGCTTTTCCTCATTCTTTATCTCACTCTCGCTCTCGCTCAACTTCTGCATTCCTAGAGGGGCTTTGGCAAGCACCTCAGGCTGTCTGTGAGGAATCAAAAAGATACAACATTTGTGAATGGGTGAAGCAGAACTAGACCGACCTGACTGGCTCCGAAGCCCAAATCATGTCGATACCTGTTTGCACTAAAGTAGCCTTGAATATGGAGTCATATCCTCAACTAAAGACTGGCAAGTAAAGTCAACTTCTGTTGTCATGGAGAAAGAGGATATACTTTAAACAGATATAATGAACAAAGATGTCTTATCTAGACTATATAAAGATCTCATACAAATCAATAGAAAAAAATGGAAAAGTAACAGAAGAAAAAGCAAAAAGTCCAACAATTACCTTTCAACAGATGTCCAGATGGCCAATAAATCTATGAAAAGACACTATAGAGAACCTAGTAGAATTCTTTTTAAATGAAGAACTAACACCAGTTTGTCAAGGATGAACCACTCTTAGAAGTGCAAATCCAAATAACTACAGTAGAAAAATCTTCAGAATTACCTACTACAACTCCATATATGCATATCCAATGATCCAGCAAATTCGTCTCAGCTGTATGCCCCAAAATACACACATGTGCATGTCATGAAGGTGTATACACATGAGTGCTCAGAACACACTTAGTCACAACTGCCAAAACTAGAACAATAGTTCCATCAGCAGTAGAATAAATATGGTATAAGTGTAAAATAAAACTCTATGCAGCAATGAAAATGAATTCATTATTACTACTTACAACAACCAGAGTGACTTTCACACACATAAAACAAAGCAGTACATAAGGTGTGGCTTCACTTGTACATGGTTCAGAAAGTGGAAAACTAATGAATGATTTTGAAGGTCAGCACATTGGTTACCTTTGGGATGGAGGGAGAAGTATAGATTTGGGAAGAGAATGAATGCTGGTTTCTGAGATCTGAATAGTGGTCTAATTTTTGATGCAGGCTGTAGTTAGAGTAACGTGTTCATTTTGTGAGTATTGTGCCATCAGTTATGATTTCTGCATTTACTCTTTCTAAGGTATCCAGAAATAAAATAACAGAAATATTAAAAGTAATGCTGTCAAAAGTTTCAGGATGTAGCTATGTCCCTGAATTCTACTTAGGGCTCACTGCAGAAGTCCTAATGCACTTTCCCAGATTTTGAGTTCTCATAGTAATTGGACATTTTTAGAGTAATATGAGACAGTTAAAATGTAGGAAGAGCTATGTTGTATGTGGATGCCTACGGAATGCACTTCATGTTATGACTTGGAAAGAACCTGCCTTTGGCATGCGAATAGTCAGAGAAAGACTGTCTCAGTTGAGTTACAGAAGCCTCTTCCATGGCTATGCAAAATCAGATAAATAAGCAAACCAAATTTCTATTGATACTAACACTAATATTAACATTAAATTCTTACTCTGTAAAAAAACATGTTTTAATGCAGGGTAAATTACAGATTCAGTGTGCCTATCTTGTGAAGCAGTTATTATTAATATCCCATTTTATAGATGAATAAATTGAGGCACAATGAGAGGAAAAAGCCAAATTATTGGTAATTATAGTGAAAAGAAACAGAAATTGTATTTAATATTGCCAAAAGTTTTGGGCAATACTTATTTTTTAAAAATATATTGCATTATGACTCAATGTAGCACAGCATGTCTAATGACAAAAAATTATTTATTATAGCAACAAAGCAGTTTTTAGACTAATTTCATAATATTTAGTTTGAAAGATATAATTTAAATTGAGAATTATATTTATAATATTCTTAATCTGCTTTGAGTATATTTATACCATAATAATATCAAATAACATATACAAACTGTTAAAATTAATATTTGCATAATAATAAAAATTACTTCAGTAAAACTGGTAAAAAATAAAGTCATTATTGGAACACTCTTGAAGGCAAAAGTAATACCACGGTTACAGTCAACAAATATTAATTCAGCAAAAAAAATTTAACACTTTTTGCCCTTTTAAAGTAGTTTCTGAATAATTTTCTAATTGAGATAGCTATCTGGGGAGATGGGTTGCTTTATTCTTTGCTTTATGCTAGTGTGGACACCTGCAATTAATTCTGTTGCACATAAATAATGAATCATTTTTCTTTGGGTTGGATATGATTTGTGAGGAGAAAGGAGGGGAAGACTGGAGTCACTGCTTTCATAGTTTTCTTGTTTCTGTGTAGCATAAACCCTGAATACTCTTAGATATGTAGAGAGGAGGAAATCACCTCTGAGAAGACGTGGGCCAATTTCAGGTTTTCGTAATAGAAGGACAGCCTGCTTTTGTTGCACAAATGCTGATTATACAGTTTGGGCCTGCACCCCCACGGGGTACTTGGATTTAGGGGGCACCTATGATTGAGAACAGAATGACCTAAGAACTGAGAGAGGCTTTAACATAGACAGTTTTAATTCCAATCCTCAAATCGTTGTCATATAATTGTGGGCAAGTTACTTAAGTGTTACAATATCCCTGGATGTAACAGATACAGTCCTTGTTTCTTTATCACTTGTAAAAATTTAATAAACAAAAATGTCAATTAAATAGAGTTGGGAGAGCAGCAGGGGTGCACTCACACCCTGTGATGAAGCGGAGCCCAACAAGAAGAAGGAAGACTCCTCTTCTCTCCTGGCAACGACTCAGCCAATGGAAAGCCACGGGCTCTTTGTGTACTGTAGCCCTCCCCACTGCCTTCCCCCTCTACAGAAACCGTCTCTTCCCCTTGCCTTCAGGGACTTACAGGTGGCTCGCCACGTTTGCATACCCAAATTACAACTCTCTGCTGATCCCAAACAAATTTATCTTTCCTAGAGAAACAACTGGCAGACTATTTGTTTTAGGTCTACACGCTATAATAAATCAGTAATGTGGCTTATTTACAACAACGTAGTAATTTCCCCAGTAATTTTATTACATCGTAAGAATAATCAGATAAAGGGCACCACTTGCTATTACAAAGTAGCCGGGTTTTATGTCTATGTCAAGTCAATTTAGGTACTTTTTTTTTTTTTCTGGCATTGTCTAATACTCGAAAGAACTAAGAAAATCTTTGTTACTGTCCTACTGCTTCATCTGGGTTTTTGGAATGTTTATTTTAGCAGCATCCTCTCTTCCAAGCAGGTTATCATTTTTCAGACTTTGTCATTCAGTGGAGAGTGACTCATTGAAGAACTAAGACTTTCAGACTGTTTTCAAACCATTTCATCTAAAGCCAAACATGACTGAAAATAATACATCTTTGACGTGAGTAGAAGAGCCAAACTTGGGTGCATCTACTGCCCTTGAAATGACTACTTGAGTGTTTAAAGACCACCCACCTGAAGTATAACAGAAAGAGTGAGAAAAAAGGGCTAATTGTGCTCTTAAACCACCATGTGGCGGCTAAAATATTTCCTTAAGGGAGCACACAGAGCTGCAATTGAAAATTATTTCTGACTTACTAGGATGAAAATAACTTGCCTAAGATTCAAACATAGTTTGCAGTAAAAATGAGTTAGATAAAAATACAGCAGGAAGAAGAAAACAACTCTCTGTTGTTTCCCACCCTTAAGCAAAAAAAAAAAAAAAAAAAAAAAATCAATTTGCTTTTATGCTAATTGAGGAAAGACATCAGCAATCAAGCAGTGCTGTTTTTATTGTGTATTTGTATCCGCAAGGAAAAAAACAGATAAATAACACAGCTTCATTCTATCTCAACATATTTTGCTTCATGTTTACAAAATGGCTGATGAAACCAGATGTCATTATGCCATAATGTACTCTAATTATTCACATTTTATAAATATATATATGTATGTATGTGTGTTTCTGTGTGTGTGTGTGCCTCTGTAGCTTCTTTTTTCAAGTAAAATGAATAATTTCACTTTCTATGAAAAGGAGATACAATTTCAATACAGACGCAAGTGGTGTATCTACTGTATGCATAATTTTCCATGTTATATTTGCAGGCAGTAAAGTAAGAATACACACTCGCCCATTTGTTTTTCTTTTATTACCTTGCCTAAAACACCACACAAGTTAGTATGTATTTGTTTTAATATCTGAGGTGCTTAAATAGCTTCAAGTTATTGATGATTTTTAATTTATGTTTTTAAGGAACAATTTAATGATCCTAAACACTACAATCAAACTTGGGATTTAACACTGCATAAGGTTTTCCTTATCATTTTACTACTTTTAGAATTCTGAGCAGAAAAATAAACTTAAATGTAATAGCTGGCAGTTAACAAAAAATTGCCGATCTGTAGGGAAAAAGTCCACAATGATTCTGAATGCGTATCTAGACCTTTAGTCAGTATGTACTAATTTGTACTTACATTTAGTAAAATATTTGGAAGGACTTTATACTAAAGTATGCTTTTCTTACATACTGTAGCTTCTGGTGTATTTCTTTTTACTTTATCTCAGACTGCGGTCTGTCAGAAACTTTATTACGTCTCAATAAACTCTGACATTGTCTGATACACAATTTTAAGAGTTTTTCTTTTGTTTGTTTTTAAAAGATCAGGTAGGGGAGAAAATTCTCAAGAGTAGAGAATATACCCCCCCAAAAAAGTTGTAATAAACATCCCTACTTCAGCAACAATCCCTTCTTGATATTCTTGTTTGCATGCACCTATTAAAATCATGGCGATTTAACCACAACTCATATGAGCAATATATGAAAAGGGTATATTCCAATTCACAGGCTTTTCAGCACTGATAAAGATGTCCAATGCATCAAATGCATCCCTAGAAATTATGTCTTAAAATGTCTTTATAAGATGAAATTCAGACTCACTGGTGCTTTCCTTCCCTCAGACATTTGTGACACATACAAAGATACCGATGAAGAACTGGAAGATTCTAATAAACCACACAGCAAAATAAAACTTTGAAACGTGAAGTATGAACAGGTAGAGTTGGCTTATAGTGCAAGTTTCTTTAGCTAGTGTTCCTCTCTTGGATGAACCTGGGCAAGCATCAACATTTAATGCCACAAAGATACTTGATTTATTTTCAGATTTGCTTTTTTGGCCTTTATTCCAGTAAAGATCTTCTTTAGTCCCTCATAACTTTTTTCCTTTTTTTCTATTTGCATTCATCTAGTGTAGCTTTTATTTTATTTTTAAAATTGAAGTATAGTTGATCTGTTTTGGTAGTTTCTGGTGTATAGTGCATTCATTCAGTTATACATATATATTCTTTTCCATATTCTTTATCATTATAGGTTATTATATGATATTGAATATAGTTCCCTTTGTTAAACAGTAGGATCTTGTTTTCTATTTTGTATATGGTAGTTAGTATCTGCAAATCCCAGACTCCTATTTATCCATACCCCCTTCCCCCAGTAACCATAAGTTTGTTTTCTGTCTGTGAGTCTGTTTCTGTTTTGTAAATAAGTTCATTTGTGCCACATATGATATTTGACTTTCTCTGTCTGACCTACTGCATTCAGTATGATAATCTCTAGGTCCATCTGTATTGCTGCAAATGGCATTACTATATTCTTTTTTATGGCTAAGTAGTATTCATATATATATATATACATATATACACACACACACACCCCCTACAAATTCATTATTCAGTAATCTGTCAGTGGACATTTAGGTTGTTTCTCTTTTTCTTTAAATTTTTTGTGGGGGGAGGTGATTAGATTTATTTATTTATTTTCTGAGGAGGTGGGGATTGAACCCAGGACCTTGTGCATGCTGAGCATGCACTCTACCACTTGAGCTATATCCTCCCCTTAGGTTGTTTCTATATCTTGGCTATTGTAAATTGTGCTGCTATGAACATTGGGGCACGTGTATCTTTTCAAATTAGTTTCCTCTGGATGTGTGCCCAGGAGTAGGATTGCTGGATCATATGGTAACTCTATTTTTAGCTTTTTAAGGAGTCACTATAATGTTTTCCACAGTGGCTTCTCCAAACTACATTCCCGCTAACAGTGTAGGAGGTTTCCCTTTTCTCCACACCCTCTCCAACATTTGTCATTTGTGGACGTTTTAATGATGCCCATTCTGATCGGTATGAAGTGACACCTCAATGTAGTTTTGATTTGCATTTTTCTGACAATTAGTAATATTGAGCATCTTTTCATGTGTCTCTTACCTATCTGTCTTTATTAGAGAAATGTCTGTTTAGGTCTTCTGCCCATTTTTCGATTGGGTTGTTTGTTTTTTGTTATTAGGTGTATGAACCATTTGCATATTCTTAAAGTTAAGCCCTTTTCAGTCTTATCATTTACAAATACCTTCTCCCATTCTGTAGGCTGTCTGTTCATTTTGTTTACAGTGTCCTGTGACAAAGGAGGCAAGAATAATATACAATGGAGAAAAGACAGTCTTTGGCAAGTGGTGTTGGGAAAGTTGGACAGTTGCATGTGAATCAATGGAGTTAGAACACTCCCTCACACTAAACACAAAAATAAAACTCATAAGGTTTTAAAGTCTTACACATAAGACAGGACATGATAAATATCCTAGAAGAAAATATAGGCAAAACATTCTCTGACATAAATCATAAAAATGTTGTCCTAGGTCAGCCTACCAAGGAAATAAAAATAAAAGCAAAAATAAACAAATGGGACCTAATTAAACTTAGTATAGCTTTTATAACATGATTTGAAACTCAATATGTGGTAACCATTCAATATATTATCCTTTACCTTCAACTATAGAAATTATATTTTCAAACTTTAGGCTGATAGTGTAATCAAATAATTGTCTCAATTGCAGGATATAATTTTTCCTACTTGTATAAATGGCTAGATTCCAACCTCTTTGTGAGTGTTAATCATTCCTGCGTTGGGAAGAAGGAACCAAGCATCCCTGGCTGAGATTCTCTTGTTCCATCTCTAGGGTTTGTCTGTTCATGTGGAGGAGGTTTCCAGTTTACTCATCACCATTTAGTAACTTTACTAGACTGAGGAGGTCTACAATTTCTACTTCTCTCTCTCTGACTAAGTGAGCAAGTTTAATATTGAAGAAGCACAAAGGTCATCATAGCTTCATATGTAGGCCACTTCCTAATCTGATTTTGTCATAATAAAGCTAATATTTTGAACTGATTTCTTTGCCTAGTTCTCTTCTAGTTCTAAACATAAGAGATGAATAAGTCACTATGTAGTGTTCTGTTCAAACCCCACTACATGTCATTATTAAAAATTGTTCAAAATATGTAATAAATTGAGTTGGTATAGTTATATCACCTTTATACCTAATGACAGCCCACCACTATACCAATTATGCTAGGGTTTTTAAGATTAATTATACTTATTTTATATTTTATTCATTCACTCATGATTTATCCCATTCCAGAGAAACTTGAAGTAACAACTGTCTTATAATAACATAAATGGAGCATAACTTTTAAAAATTGTGAATTACTGTGTTGTACTCCTGAAACTTATACAGTATTATAAATCAACTAGATTTCAATTTAAAAAGACTAATACATGTACATGGTTAAAAAAATCACATACTACTTAAAAATAAATAATAAAAAATGAAATTAAAAAAAACAACAAAATACAACTGACTTGATAAATTATTCTTTTGTGAGAAAGTTTGGAACTAAGAACCAAAGTGCTATTTATGCATTGATGGTATTTTGTTTCCAAATTATTACTATTTATCATCACCAACTTTATGAAAATATATAGTACACAGAAAAGGTCTTCAAAAGTATTTTAATAAATTAAGGTATAAAGTCTGTTATACAGTTAAATAAGATTGTGAAATGATCAATCTATTCTCTTTAGCATAGAATTATTGCATTAATTTCCTATTGCTGCTATAACAAATTACCACAAATAAAGTGGCTTAAAGGAACACAAACTGATTATGCTACAGTGCTGGAGATCAGAAGTCCAAGATGGGCTTCACTGGGCTAGAGTCAAGGTGTGGACAGTGATACTTCCTTCTGGAGGTTCTAGGGGAGAATCCATTCCCTCACCTTGTTCATTTACAGAGGCCACCTACATTCCCTGGCACCTGAATCACCCCTCTGTCTTCAAAGCCTACAATGGTCAGTTGAGTCCATCTTATACCACATTCCTCTGACATTAATTTTCTTGCCTGACTCTTTCACGTATAAGGAACCACGTGACCACATGGGCTTACCCAGCTAACGCAGGATATTCTTCCATCAGAAAATCCTTATCATATTTCTAGTGTCTTTTCGCCACGTAGGATAACATATTCACAGGTTCTTGGGATTAGGACATGGACAATTTGGTGGGAGAGCACATTTTTTTTATTGCCCACTGCAATTGTAACGTATCATTGAATTTCTTCCAACCCAAACCCATTGTTCTTTACATATCTCCCATTACAGTGGCCAGAAAAGCCAATTACCTCTTAGCCTGAGCTTTGCATATAGAGGCAATGGTATAAGCCACTTCTGGTCAATGCAGAGCACATAAGAACTGGATTTAAGAAGGATTGGACCCTTCTTACAAGAAAGAAGTGGATGTAAGACAAAGGTCTACCCAGGATTGGCCTCTGAATCCTGCCTTTGACCCTCCCAGGAGGGCAGGACACTTGCAGTGATAGAAGCATGTTTTGAAGTAAGAGGGAAACTAAGAAAATCAGAGACATGGTCACAGTGCCCTGACTGTGTTGCGTCTGAACTGATGTCAGCAACCACATACCTCTGCACCTGCTATTAGGTGAAACAGAAAAAAAAATTATTGTTTTCCTCCAGTGTGGTCAGATTTTTCTGTCATTTTCAGCCTAATAATTTTCTAAATTAATTTTTACTATTCTAATATATACAACGATTTTCCACAGTAAGTAGGGATAGCAGATTAAGATGGTAAGAATATCTGATTTCAAAAATAGCTGATAGTGGAAGACATTTATTGTGACTCATCCCCACAAAAAGAGACGTATGTTGGGAAATAGCACATCAAATTCAGACAAGGAAGATGAGAACTTATCTAGTTATATCATTTATGACATATTGAAAATTGTAGCCCTCATTTTTCTAAATTGTACTTCAAGAATTCAGTGAACTAATCTATTACCATAGAATTGTAACAGAACTCATAGATGTCAGTCAAATATGTAAAAAATCATTACAATTTTTTTTACACAGTTTAAAAAGACTTTTATTTTGATGGTTTGGTTAATACATTTTTCTCTTTTGTTTCATTCACTGGCAATATATTCCCTACCTTGAAGCCTGTAATGAATATATATCACTCAAATTAGAGCACATCTTAATAAATAAATAAATTAATTAAATGAAGTGAAATACATTTTCATATGCAAAGGCATTAACAGATTTAGTCACTGCGTGGTTTCAAATCTAATGCCTAATTATCTGATATTTATCCTACTGAGAGCGAATGGCTTATGAGCACCCCATTAATAAAATACGGAAAAAGCGATGCTGTGTGCCTTCTGATGCTACGTCATGGGAGCTCAAGCAGCCTCTGACGCAGCCTCATAGAATGCTCCCCTTAAGAATGCCCTAAGTTTGCTCCTTCTCAGAACTCAGCCATCCTGTTATAGTCCAGACCTGGCTGTGCCACACTTCCATGCTTCAGTGAGGTACAGTCACGGATGACCTGTGGAGCCCCCCTGCCTTCCATATCTATTGTTTCCTAGTTGACATCATTTAGTGACTTTTGGGACATTTAGGGACAAAGCTCCCAGACATCAGGGAACCCAGGGAAGCCCTATCCTTTACATTCTTCCTGAATTTCTGTTAGAATCCGTGAGAATATTAAAATAGTTTCTGTTGTATGCCATCAAGTTTTGGGGAGGTTTATTATGTAGTGATATATAACTAAAACAGACATATATTTTAAGAAAATATTTATTATTACTTTTTAATTGAAGTTAGCCTATTTACAATGCTATGTTAATTTTTGGTGTACAGGATAGTGATTCACGTACACAGATACATATTTTTTCCTTTTCATTTTTCTTTTTCGTTATAGGCTATAACAAGGTATTGAATATAGTTCCTTGTGCTATACAGTAGGACCTTGTCGTTTATCTATTTTATATATAGTAGTTAGTGCCTACAAATCCCAAACTCTCAACTTATCCGTCCCTACTCTCTTTCTCTGCTGGTAACCATAAATTTGTTTTCTATGCCTGTGAGTCTGCCTCTGTATTGTAAAAAAGTTCATTTGTGTCCTTTTTTTTTTTTTTTTAAAGATTCCACATTTAAGTGATATCACAAAGTATTTTTCTATCTCTTTCTGGCTTACTTCACTTGGTATGACAAACTCCAGGTCCATCCATTTTACTGCCAATGTCATTAATTTATTCTTTCTTATGGCTGAGTAGTATTCTATTGTGTGTGTGTGTGTGTGTGTACCACAACTTCTTTATCCAGTCATCTGTCAATGGACATTTTATCAGAGAAATGCAAATTAAAACTACAGTGAGGTATCACCTCACACCGGTCAGAACAGCCATCGTTAAAAAGTCCCCAAATGATAAATGTTGCAGAGGGTGTGAAGAAAAGGGAACCCTTCTACACTGTTGGTAGGAATGGAGTTTGGTGCAGCCATTATGGAAAACAGTATGGAGATTCCTTAAAAAAAAACTAAAAACAGACTTACCCTATGATCCAGCAATCCCACTCCTTGGCATATATTTGGAGGAAACCAATTCAAAAAGACATATGTACCCCAATGTTCACAGCAGTGCTATTTACAAGAGCCAACATATAGAAGCAACCTAATTGCCCATCAAAATAAAATATTAAATAGAGACACCTTTACAAGTGTGACATTTTAAATAGTGGACTTTTAAGTTTTGAAATAAGTTATCTAATTTAAAACTGTAATGTGATGACCAAAACAAGTTTAACTGCCTTTATTTCTTCCTATTGCTCAGCACATCTGTGCTTTCAGTGTTGTTCATAGTTTTGTAATCTCATTATGTAGCACATTCATTTGCACAAAACAGTTCCTTAAGAAGTATTTGTTTGGTAATGTCATTTGAAGATACTTGCACATAAAGTAGTGGTAAGTTTACCAAAAGGAACTTATGCCAATCAAGTAATTAAGCAGACATAGTCTTACTTTAAATGAATAGTAATAAATGACTTTTCAAAACAAAGAAACAAGAAAACAATAAACTCACACACAATTCTATACTTTAATGCTAACCACTAAATATATGTAAGACTTCTAAGTAGAATTCTGAAGCCTGCACACACACACTCACTCTCTACTAAGGTCAAGGGGCGATCTATCCCAAGAGTGACCCTGTAAAATCAGCTCCTTGTTTTACATTAAGCTGTCCTGCTGAGGGAAATCAGAATGGCCTGGGTTGAATGATGAGACATGTGGGTCACTGGTCACACTTGCAAATGGAACTCACAGTTTGGGGGTGAGTATAAAATATATACTGGAATTCTAAGAATTCTGATGAAGATCTGTGTGGGGTTATGTGTGTGTGTGTGTGTAGTCTTCTGCAGATTCTACTTAAGAGAAGCCCCATATATATTTTATCCTCACCCACAAACTGTGGATTTTATTTGTAATTGTGGCTAGTGGTCCAGATGTCCCATTATTTAACCTAGGCAGCATCTGTTGTCCTTCAACTGGACAGCTTAGTGTAACACAAAAAGTAAATGAATTACAGGGTCACACCTAGGACAGGTCACCTCTCCATCTTTGTGGCGGTAAAATGATTACCTGCTCAGTCAATGAAGAGCTGCAGCTGATCAAGACTAAGCGTCAGGGAGAGTTTTCAGTTTCATTTTAGTTGGCAAAATGAAAATCTATACTGGGGCCCCCGGGACATGAAGAGAGAACAAAATTGCTTTGAGCCACTGTGGTGATTGATAAATAGCACATTAAGAGAAAAACATTAGTCTCTTTACCCACCTGCCCAAGTCAAGCTAAATTCAAAGGAAATACGTACCTCTCTGGTATGCAGTTGAGTATATAATTTATTCCCTCTCACCAGCACAAATACTACTGTGTTCATAATTCACTGCATGCATTCAAAGGGATAAAATAATTTGATTTGACAATGTTGGGTATGGATAACTTTTCAAAAAAATCACATGCTGAACAAGAACATACCCCCTTCAAGAAAATATAAGTTAATGCAGTTATTTTTTAAAAGGCAAGTTACATATAAAATAAATATCCTTGAGAACTACAAAAAAAAAAGAAGAATGCTTTATTTTTTCAGACTTTTTGGAGGTATAAAAGTCAAAGAAGAAATTACCAGAAAACACTTAAGGTTGTATTAAAAACAGAGTTTTTTTAATATATGCATTTACTCATTTAATGCAATTAGTCAAATAAGTCTAAATCAGTCAGAAACAGTCACATAAATCTAAATATTGGACCAATTTAGATTTTCTTTTGGAAGCCAATTCAGCTATATTAGAGTCAATTAGTCTTTTTGATTGGTATTTGTAATATAAAATTGTGTTTGAGACCTAATATTTTTTTGAGACCTAATATTAATATAAAATAACAGTTAATATTATTTATTTGCTTGTATGTAAGCTTTAAAAAAGTGACAGAAAAATACTGTTTAAAATTTTTCTATTGATTACTCCCATTATCTTAACTTTTAGAACATATGGATTTAATAATTTATGATAAAGAAAACACTGTTACCAGAGTTTAACATTTTTAACATTAAACAGTTTATAAAATCTCTACGTTTGTTATTGTTAGAGCTAGAAAATATAATTCATTAGTGATAAAACACATTAAGATAAATAATATTATTTCTCTAAAATAATTTTTATTTTAAAATTAGAAGAAATGTTTTGAGAAATTAAAACTGATACTAAATACCAAATTTCTCTCCAGGATTTCTGAAAAAAAAAATGGAGGAATCTTTATTTATGTGAAACCAGCCAAAATGATGCCAAGTCATACAGATGAATGTTTACTATTTTCTTTAGTAATATGCCAAATATTCTGAGACAATGGTTAACTTATATTCATACAATTAAAATGTCTCCTAATTGATACATTTACTAACATATCTAATCATCTTAATTCAATTTTTGTACTTTATTTCAAATTTCCTGATAAGAAAAGTGAGCGTCAGTGAGATTGTTACCTATCTATCTGTCTAGGTACAATCAATTGATCAATTAAACATCAGCCTTTGACTTTCAGAGTATTTGTTTTGTTAACTTGCCACTTACCTTTAATTCATATCCTTAGTTGTGACCACTAAATTACATCATAAAAAGTCTTAACTGAGGATGAAATAATTCTATATACATTCTTAAATGCCATATAGCTTCCCCTGGCTTAAGCTGCAGTGGATATTACAATAACCTTTGCCCAAGTCAGTACATATATTCTTTTCTCTGTTCATTTTGCCCTTGGTTGCCCATGCTCCTCATTGATGCTAAGCTAAGATAGGTGAGACGGCTTAAATACATCTTTAAGATGCCTTGACTTAGGTTTACCCCTAAAGAACTTAATCAGTACAAAGTATATGACTTACTATAAGGATTCAAGTGGAAGACTAGGACTTGAAGTTCAGTGGTCTCGGCATCCTCAGTGAAGTGAGAAGTCTGACAGATATAGGAACACAGAATTGTGTGCTCTCCACATATTTTACACACAGATATGTTACGGCCCATTAAATATCTGTTGTACCAGGCACAGCGCTTGTTCTGCTGCTCAGATAAGCACGTCTGTGATTTCTAATGTTTGGCCTTACTGTTTCAGTCCAGCAAAAGACTGTCTAAAGATTCTGAGGGTACTCTTCTCACAGATCCTTTTCATGAAAATCAGGACTTCTAAGTTTAGGGGCATTTTCACTGAGCAGTCTCACCAAAATCCCTAGGTCAAGAAGGGAGGGATCTTATCAAGGAGATTGGTAGGTGTGGCTTTAGCATAATGGTGTGAACACCAAACAGCTTCACTGAATACAATTTTAAGGAAATTATATTAACAGAAACACTGACAGACTGGATTTAAAGAGGCAGAAGAGTAGATAGTATAATGTGACCTTTGGAACCCTCAAATTCTGCAAGTAGGAAGCAGGCTGAGAAGGTCAAACACGTTCTAGTTGTTGTGAAGAAGGGAAGATGACTGAGGGAAATTGTTGGGAGGCCAAAGTGTGGAGCCAAAAGCCATAAAGTATAATTAGCTGGCCTAGACCCCTAATAGGGACCTCCCAGGTCTGTATGTTGTTGGGGAGGAGGCAGGAGATGTTCTAACTTTTCTTACTTTATTGATCTGAAGGTCTAGCAAGATAAGAATGTAAAAAAGATCATGGAACTGGCATTAAGTGCTTTGTAGAAGCAAGACTGGTAGGCAGAATCGAGAATCCGTAAGTCAGATGTCAAATACATCTGATAATTGTAAGTAGTCCCATAAGGACATGGTTTAGAGTTTAAAATAATTTCTACCTCATTACATTTGCGCTCATGTCCAGAAACATCTTGTGGGATGTTTGATTACTTTTTAACACACTCCTGTGTCTGTTTAAGGTGAGATTTTCAAAAGTTTAAGTCTGAGTGTTAAAGCTAATTTGCCCTACATTTGTAGCTGCTTATTATCTCTGGCTCTCCCTTGCCCTTCCCAAATGTTATCAACTTAATGAAACAGAGAACTTATCTTCCTGACTCACATGCTCAAAACCTTGACATCATGAAAGAGGAGAAATGTAACTAACATAACTGATAAAATGGCTTCCCTGATGGCTAAGGCTGTTTGCGGATTCATTTTGACACATCGTGTTTTTCTTTTTGTTTACTCGCTCAATTGCTTTGCTAAAATAGCCCCCAACCTTCCCTATACCCTCTTTAACCCAGAAGCTGTTTTCCAGAAAGGCATGGATTGATGACCTCAGATGAATGTGGACAGGCCCTAAGGAGTCTTCTGTGAGGCCAGATGGACTCACTGAGATTAAGAAGATTGCAGCACCACAAACCACCCTGACTGTTATCACTTTCCTGCTCCATCCAGGTTTTCTATGAAACCTCAACACCCCAACTCCAAAATGGGTTCACAGTCTTTGAGGCTTTAGCCTGCTGTGATTCCCCTTTGCCTGGCAAAGCAATAAAGCTGCTCTCTTCTGTTGCTCCCAGGGACTCTGTCCCTGAGTTTGGATTAATTTTTCAGGGTACAGAAGCCAATTTTTCGATAATAATCATGCTTATTGTGGTATAAAAACCCTATGCCATCCTTTCCTAAGTTTCAATCGCAACAAGTTAAGGAATTTTATATAGTTCAGGGAATTTATTACTAAGCAAATAATATTCTTTCTTCAAAATGAACTTGTAGAGTAAATAGAAATGGATATTAAGAATTGTAAAACTGATTAAAAGCCCGCCTGCATGTGAATTAAAAATCATCTTTTTAAATCAATTTTGAAAACACATAGAAGCAAACTGTGGTATGTATATTAACATTTCACTCACTTTATTTCTTTCATAAACTGTCATTTTCTCATACATACTCCTGAGGTATTGGCCTGTTCGCTTTTCTAAAACTGATCTTCAAAATATACTGAAAATCAATTCAAGCCTGAAAAACTCTCATGAAAGACATGAATTTTGGAAATATTAAGTTGTCTAAAGGATATGCCTAGTCTCCTTTAAATTATGTATTAAATAAGTCACAATGACCTTTTTTTGTTTTGCTGTTTTATTTAAATCACCCTCCAGATGGAATTCTGTGTCACTGTTAACAGTAATTCCCTGACTACAGCATTCAAATGGGAGAAGGGGAAGCAAACGGCTAAAGGCCATGTCTTAAACTAGCAAATAAAACAGTCTGTCAGCTGCCTAAATTATTTTGAAGCATTTTGGCACATCCCTATGTAAAAAATGGTTATGGTTCCAAGGGTTTTCTACAGATAGAACCATTTGTCAAACTGTAAAATAACTTTTTTTTTTCAGTTTTTACTAGAAAAATTATGAAGCTGAACTACCAAAGTCACTTGCACTAATCTGTTGGTTAAAAAATATCTAGAGAGAGCGAAGGCTTTCATCTCTCTTTACACGCGCAAACATATGTGTATGCTCGAGAACGCATTTGAAGCACCATTAATGCCAATAAAGGATGGCACCGCAGCCATTATTCATGAGGGGTGGTTTCACTGATGCGGCCCCTCTGAACAACCCTCTTCAGCTCTGACTGTTCATATGTCTTGTAGAAATAGCTCAGGATGTTCATTCATCATTTGAATGATGGGTGGTAAAGTCACCACTCTTTTTCCTCTTGCAGAACTAGTGTAGGTTCACGGGCTGTGCTTTTAAGCTCATTAATAGCAAAGGTGTTGTATGGTTCACTCCAGTTCTTTCCACGGGTTACTGCTCACATCCTACAGAGTAGTAAAAGGCAGGATGTAGGATATGGGAAGGGAAGGGGACCCCTGATGGGTGTAGGGGGTGTTGCAGTAACAGCCAACCACTTTGCATCACCCTTAATAAGCAGAGGAATATAAAAAGGGAAGGACAGGGTGAATAAACTTTTGGAAACAAATAGAAACAAGCACAATTCTCTGTCTCTCTCTCGATTTAGAGTACTGTGCAGCTATGGTGAGTTTTCTGTGGCACAGAAATCATTGCAGGTGGGACATTATTTTCAGCACTCCAGACTAGATCGCTGCAATATGCTCTATTCGGAGTTCCCTTGGAAGACCTCCCAGAAGCCTCAGATAATGCAGAGTGCAGCTGCTGGAGATCGTTAGCATAAATAGATTTGGCTTAGCTGGAAGCCCAGGGCTTGGAACACAAATATAAATCTGAGTTCAACTGTGAGCTGAAAAGCTCTGAAATTAAAAATAAATAAAATAATAAAAAATTAAAATGTTGAGATTGTATATTTTGCAGATAGAAGACTTAGGGACCATAAACTTTGTCTTGTTCCTAAAATGAAAAGTAGAATTCTTAGGTAAAGATGAAAATTCTATGCAACATTTTCAATCAGATGGAGCAGTTTTCCAAATTGTGAGATTTCCTGTCGTGTGTGTTTGTGTGTGATATTAGAGTTGAGTAATATATGTATAGAAATTTGCAAATAATGATAATTCAAAATCATTATTATTGGATAAAGATAAATAATATTTAAGTTACACTAAAATCAATAATGCTTATATATTTTAAAATGAATCATCAAAGAGCATTTTAATCTTTAAAAATTTAAGTTTTTTCAAGCAGATGATAAAAAATCAATTGGTTTTACAGTCAAAATAATATTTCAAACATTCTTTCAGGCTGAATATAAAATCCCTTAGCTCTTTAATTCCATTGAGTCATCTGCATTAAGTTAACAAAAACAAACATTTAAATACTATTTACAGCTGAGTGTGTTATTAAGGTGTCTAACAATAGGAATTTAAGAGCACCGACAAAACGGAGTACAACAATATATCTGTTTCTGTTTTTGAAATGGTTGATAGAAGAAAAGGAAATGAATTTCACATTACGAAACTGCTCAGCTTTGATCTGCAGTATCTATAACTATGTGAAGTACAGAACCCGAACGCCCTAGGATTTCTGCAACATCTGTGCTCAAGGTCTTGTCTTTACAGCTTTAACATTTTTTAAAATTGTTATTCTAGCACTCTATCTATTCCACTAGATTGTGATTATTTTTTGAGCAAGTATCATTATTTTGTATCAATATATAACGGATCCCACCCACAAATGAAGAAAATAAGTCTCAAGTTTGAGACTTCATATTTATAAATCTAAGTAGTAGAAAACTAAAAATGTCTCCAGAAGTCTGAATTGAATTTATTTCATCGGATTGAACAAAACTGTGAGTGACATTCCAACCAAACCTATGTGGGTTACAGAGGGACAGACTTGTAGTGAGAGGAAGTAGTTATTAACAGAAATATTTATGATATTTATATTGTAATAAATCCCATGATATTGTTCCTGACTGAACACCACCACCACCAATATAAAACAAACCCAAGTGGGCTAATATATTCATCATTAGGATTTGTCAAAAATGATGTATTTTGCTTGCATTGAAAGTCTTTGGGGAAATTTAATAACTATTTTTCTTTCTAAAGTTCTTAAGGTCTTCATACAGTCCTTATTTAAAAGTTTATTACCATAAGCCAATATATATTAATGATAAAGAGATACTTCAGGGAGCTACTAATTAACCGCTATTTTAACGTTAACACTTCAACAATTTTTGAAAAAAAATTTCTGTTCTGTTAAAATAGAAACCTTTTTATTGCTACTTCCTCAAGTATTAAATGGTATTCTAACCAATTTAACCTACCATAAAAGGTAGAATTATTTTTCATATTAATAATTAAATATCTTAATTTTGTTATGACCAACATAAGGGTCTCAATTTTATTTTTCCTTCAAATTTCACTAATATGTTTCAAGTTTTTTCTTAATGTTGTGGTTAAATATACTTCAACTATGCCTCATTGACTAAAGTATTCGTATTTAATATCGTATGTATGGGTTTTTTACATTTTTCAGGTTAGAGACCAGCTTATCTTACACTAAACACATGGAAATAATTGTGTTTTTCAAGCAAATGTTTCTTTTCTTAAAATAATACACTTTGGGTCAAAGAACAGTCTAAATTAAGAGCATTTAAAGATAAAAAATTACAATGTTGAAATAAACACATCCTGCAAAAATAATTAAAAGCTCCAAATAAATTTTCAGAAGTGTTCCAGAAGACACAATTATGTATATCATTTTGATGTTGAGGAATGGAGACAAATCTAAACAATCAAGGACAATGTATTTCTCTACAACTGTCTGGATTATGGAGACCAGCTTGTTCCTAAGATTAAAAATAATAGATAACAAGAAAGAGGCAATTTGTACAAGATGTGAAACAATTGGTTCCATAGAGGATCCCTATGTCTCAAATATATTCATAAAACAATTAATAATTGAATTTGAGTTTGATTTCTTATCATGCAAAATGCTTCCGTTTTAGTTTTATATGTGATGAGATTCATCCTCTTTAATAAAACCATTTTTTAATCAAAGCAAGGATTTTTATTTACAAATCCATGCAAATTAGGCTTAGCATAAAAATATACTCTGGCAAAGCAGAGCTCTTAATGAAAATCAAAATTATGACTCCTAAGACTCTGTGTGGGGCCTCTTGGGCCATGTTTACTCACCAATGTTATTAGCAAGTAAGGGAAAGTTTCATCAATATCTGTTGGCGAACACAATCTGAAGATTATAAGAATATTTGAATCTATTTTCCAATAAATATTCAATGAATAAGTCAAGATGAGTTCGTTAGGAGGATATTCCCTTTTTTTTTAAATCAGATTCCAATTTGTAACAACTGGTATGTGCTCTTCTCCCAAGATAGTAGCCTATTTGCAACAAATCTGCTTTTTCACTGATTTAATTTCACTAATTTAAGAAGCTGTAGGTTTGTGAAATCCCAAGGAAGCTTATTTGGTAAGCTTCAACATTCTACTAAAAGAGCAAACCTCATTTAACATACGACTCTGTCGTTACACAGTGGAAGATGCAGAATCGCTACCATCAAAATGTAAGGGGACAAGATGTACAGGGGTTTTCACTTTTCATACCAGTCAGAGATTAATTTACACATTTATTTAGTCATGCAGTCCTAATCCAGCAAATTGGACACACTACATATGCAAACACACACACACAATTATACTATAATGGGAATTCCAAAAAACAAACGTTTATGTTGGGCTCCCTGACGGGAGGAATCATTGACACCCTCATGGAGATTTATGTAAACTGGGACCTCCTCAAAGCAGACAGGACTTAAGCATTTGCAGCCTATTAGTCAGGCTAGCCTTGTATACTTGCTGTATGTCTGCCTATGAATCTTACCCTTGAATTCAATACTTTCCTGCTTGAATTTTTGTGCCCTCATGCTCTCTTTGTTGTAAGACTTTGAGCAAGCTGTCTTAGCTTTCTAATTCCTCATTACACAAAATATGAAATGAAGACAGCATAAACTACCTGATGCACTGCAGATTAACAAAAATAATTGCCTTTGAGATGAGAGGGACATTATAAAAAATACAATCTTCTGGTTTCAATGAAAAGGCATTGTCTTTAAAAATCTCTGGCCTCTTTCTCATCTCTCATTCTTTTCTAAGGAGGAAGGAGTTCCTGATTGGTGAGTTTTATTGGAATGGCTTAATATTTTCCTTCCTCCCCTCAGTCAGAAGCCACCTATTTGTAGATAATACATATTCTGGCTTGCTCCTCTACACATGAGTTTTATCAGAGTAGGCTTTTATCAGGAGAGTCCATGGATCTCTAAAGCTACGTATACTAGAATGGCTAAGTCTATATATTTAAGGCGTTCAAAATGAGGAAGAATAAGGAAATCAACTTCATCAATAGTTTGCATTACTTTTGGTTCTCCATCAATCTGATACATCTGATACTGTGTGTCAAATAGGTGTTCAGCAAATATTTGAGATTTTAAATTATATAAAACGCAGCTCCAAAGAATATTTGCAATGCTCACATTAACAAATTGCCTATTAAAATGGGTAGATGACAATATAGCTTCTATACTGAAGCATATGAACATGTATCCTCAAGATTTAAAAACACAGTGTCTAGATCATTATTACTAAATGCATTATGTTATGTGCAGTTACAGAATCATAAAAGTGAGCAGTGTGCTCAGCTTTGCTGAGTATTTCTTGCATAGCGTGCAAAAACAAAGGCAGTAATAAATTGAAACCCTCAACTAATCTTAATTACCTTAACAGCAAACATTAAACACATTCAAAAATAAGTAACATTGGTATCTATTAATTACTACTATCAGAAATACAAAAAATCAAAATTTAATTAATAAGACTTTAGCTAATTGTACATAAAACTTACGACACTTATTGCATATTTTTTTTTGTTTAACTTACTTAATGATAAAACTACCACCAAAAAACTGTTGTTTAGAATTGAAAATGAGAACAGTAATGTTCCTAATAGTAGAAAAGTACAATGTTAAAAACACAAAACAACAAAAACAAATCCCTGCTATATACTGAGCACTATGTTTTTCAAGGAATGTAACTGTAATTCATTCTCACTATATCTCTTCAATGTGTATAATATTTCATTATCTTTTTAGTTCAAATACTTGGATGAACTAGGATCAAAACTTTAGGTAACTAGTTCTAGTTTGTACAAGCAGGAACTGGTAGTGCTCGTGTTTAGACACAGATTAGAATGTTCTGAGAGCCACGTTTTGGATACTACATCACTCTTGCCCATGATAGAGATAATTACTTAGATAAAAACTGTTCTGAGTAATCTAATATTATAGAGTTCCTTTATTTTTCATTAATGCCTTAGATCAAAGATGTGTATACTGTACAAACACTATATAAAGCAACTAAAATCTCTTTCTTGTTGATATAGGAGACTATATTTACTTGAGTAAGTTCAATAACTGTGCTTATTTCCAAAAAAAAAAATAATAAATTGCACTGATAGTGCTTCTTTTATCATTTGGAATATGGATATAGAAATCAATATGATTTCAATTTTTTGAAGCCAGAGTGACCCCACAGCTTATCAACTAAACTTGGGCAACTTGTCTTGGATGTTCTGAGCAAACATGGGACTAGTGTTGCCCTACATCATTGACTAAATAGCTTCTAATGTCCAGGTAAAATATCATGGGAATTAAAGTCTTAGGCAATCAGATGTGGAAGCTATGAAAAAATATCTTTTAGGGTATCTCCTGATTATGCTATTAATGTCATTATTATCACTTTTGGACCCTTTGGTTTTGATAAAGATTTTAATCATGTTTTACATCACCCATTAAAACTTCTATAATTGTTTATATATTTATGGACTTTTAATTTCTTTTATGTTGCAGGTCAATGTTTGCTTTACAGCTTTTGAGACTTTGAATGAAAATGAAAAGAAAAACTTAGTTGACTTAGTCATCTTTAATGAAACTGGTAAAATGATTCATACTAACTAGCAGTCTGTTATTGGTTGGTTACAATTGTACTGTTCCTGGATTTAGTAATTTTGTAGCAAATTAGATAAAACAAGATGGTAATTATGTAGTCATTTCATAATTTAATAAATGTGCTAAAATAAAACTGAGTAGCTAAAACAAATCACATCTGATTTTATTTTAAACCAGTATTTCTCAACTTACACTACTGAATAAACAATAGTTGAAGTGGATTCTCATAAAATATTTAAAATAAAGAGTTTACCTAAATGGACATTTATTATTCTTTGCATGTAAATTTGGAAAGTTTCTATTGACCTATCCTCAAATTCACTGAGCCTTCCCTCAGCCATGTTAAGTCCATCAGTGAGCTCATTAAGGCAGTATTCATTTCTGTTAGGATGGCTTTTTCTTTTTAATTTCTATCATTTCCTTTTAGTTGTTTTAAAGATATTCCATCTCTCTGATTATGTTACCCATCTGTTCTTGCATGTCTCATATTGTTTCGATAGGGAGGGCTTATGATGTGTTAATAACAGTTATTTTAATTTCCCTGTCTGATAATCCCAACATCTCTGTCATAGCTAAATGTGCTTCTGATTATTGCTTTGTTTCTTCAGACTTTAATTTCCCTTGTCTTTTGCCATGCTTTGTAATTTTTTTGGTGAAAGCTGAACTGGTTGTATGAGGTAATAAAAACTGAAAGAAATAGCATGAGGATTGGAGATAATATGGCTTGGAGTTTGGCTGTGTTTAATATTTAGCATAGTTATAGATTTTGGAGGTTAAAAATTCCACTAGTGTCCTGGTTTGTGTCTCCTCCCTGGTTCTGGGGACTTCCCTTGGTATTTGTCCTCAAAGAGTTTCTGTCTTGCAGCTCTTTTAGCTGTAACCTACTGTGACTATGGTGGAGCCCTGCTGTTGTGGTAGGAAGGTGTTGGGGAGAGGAGCATTCTGTAATCTTCTGATTAAATCTAAATCTGTTGTGCTTGTGTCTTGTGGCTGTGAAGTTCAAAATCACTTATCCAGTGTTCCTAAAGTAAGCCCTTGTAATTCTGGATCCTGTTGACTTTTTCCACACTAGGGGAGCCAGGAAGCCTGGAGGATGTTGGAGTAGGAAGAACACTCTTCTCCAGGTTGGGACAAGGCTCTGGCAATTTCTTTCCCTCTGAATTGTAGGGCTTTGTTATATAAAAGGCTCTAGACACATTTCAAAATGATCATTTTTCTCCTCGCCCTGCCAGAGGTAGGGGAGTCAGTAGTTTTGGGAGCTTCACTTTGTCACTGAGAGAACCTGGTGGGATTCCTGGACAAAAAGCCTAGGTCACCACAAGTGTCTCATTTCATGATACTCTAAATTCAGCCTCCAGTAATTCATCAGAATTATCAATTAACTGTCAAAATCACCACTTCAAGAATTTCTACAAGTTTATGGCACCTGTGGTTGATGTGCTAGTGGCTGATTGACACCAAGCAGATCCTGGTGTGACTCTCTGAGTGTCTCCGCAGAATCTCCACTGATGTCTCCAGATTTGGGGGTGGCAGTTTGACCTATAACTTCAGTTCTCTGAAGAGTCCAAGAAAAGTTGTTGATTTTAAGTCTGTCCAGCTTTTTCTTATTGGGAGAGGTTTCCAAGTCTGTATATTTTGAAGCTGAAACAACATTTCTGATAATTTTATGTTTTATATCAAGTGGTAAGCTTTCAAACTAAGTGTTTTCAAAGATGCATATTCCATTCTGATAGTTTTTTTCATATGGAGAGCAAATATCAGTTTGAAGTAAACTGGGAAGGATATAATTTTTAATGAAAAGTTAAAAATTGACAAAGTAGTTATTTAAATCAAATAAGTTTTCAAAATTAGTTCAGCACATTAAATGATCAGCAGAGCTAACTCATTTCTAACTTGTAAAATTCACATTAAAAATTAAAAGGCTCAACTTACATCCAGATCTCGGTTTTTAATACCATTCTCTAATGAAAGGAATCAGGTCTCCTTGGGAAAATGGTGGGTTCTAGCATTAGGGCAATGACTATGCAAAAGGAGCCTAGAGCATCCTATAATGTCAGAAAATAAAAAAGTGCTCAAGTGTGCACATGCACACACACACACACACACACACAATGATGGGAATATGTCAAGAGATACAGGAACAAAAACTGATATAACTTGAGCAACAATATATGGTAAAGTTGTATTGAATTGTAACTCGATTTATAAAATGCATATCCATGAATCCATGCTGAGGTAAATAAATGACTGAATACATAAATAGAGGAGTTCTAACTAATTTTCCATACGAAGAATTCCAAATAGTTCTTCTCTGTAGGTACTTTTCCCTCAAGGAGATGAAACAGAACTCCCCACTTAAGTGAGTGCTACGCATAGTGATTTTCCTTCAAAGGGAGAATGGAAATGGGAAAAACGAGTAAGTTTACAGAGCAGAAACTTGACAAACACTACCTCAGGCAGGTGACAAGGTTACTATCAAAGTTGGTAAGTCACATCCATAGCAGGTACCACTGACAAGACGTAGTGAGAATGGCACTCCACTTTGAGTTCTTCCTCCCAAAGCACATAACCCAATCTAACGATGAGGAAGACACCAAATAAACCCCAACTGAGACATGTTATAAAAAATACCTTATCGGCACTTGCTATAGACTGAATTGTGTCCTCCCGAAATTCGTATTTTCAAGCTCTAACACCAAATGTGACTGTTTCTGGAGATGGGGTTTCTGAGAGGTAACTAAGGTTAAGTGGGGTCATAAGGGTGGGGACTTGGCCTCATGCACTGTGGCCTTCTAAGAGGAAGAGACATCTCTCTCCCCAGCGTGGGAGGACACAGTGGGAAGGCAGCTGTCTAAAAGCCAGGAAGAGAGCCCTCATGAGAATTTGACCATGCTGGCACCCTGATCTCAGACTTTCAGCTTCCAGAACTGTGAGAAGATATATTTCTGTTATTTAAGCCACCTGGTACATAATATTGTGTTATGGCAGCCCTAGCAGATGAACACATTACTCCTCCAAAGTATCAAGGTTATAAAAACAAGGAATGTCTAAGAAATTGTCACAGATACAAGGAGCCTAATGAAGACTAAATGCAATGTGATATCCTGGGTAAAATCCTGCAAGAGAAAGAAACATTAGGTGCGAAATCTGAATAAAGCACAGACTTCAGTTAATAATAGGATATCTATAGTTGTTGATCAATTGTGACAAATGTACCATGCCAATGTGAGATGTTAATAATTGGGGTAAATGGGGACTCTTGTCACACTTCAAATCTGCAACCACTGCAAAATTCAATTTTGTTTAAAAAATAAATAGGATGATTTTACCTAATTTATTTATAAATATTTGTTTATAGAAGGTCTGAAAGCCATTCTGATTGTTCAATTCATCACTTCATAAACTATTATTGAAGAAATCTTAGAAAATGAAACTACAATGAGTCTAGAAATTAGAAATGAATAAGAATGTCCTTTGGGAATCTCACAGTATAATGAAAAAACCTCCCATATTTTACTGTATAATGTATTTTTTATTATACTTAATTTCTAGTTCAGCAATCTTTCTATCAAACTTCTAGAATGCATCCATTGATTTATGCATTTTGCAATCTGCTTAGAGAGAAAATAAGTTAACATATCTTTTACAGTTGACCCATCTGTAAAATTGGAGGGCTGGGTTGATAAGCACAAATAGAGTTTCTAGCTGCAAATACTGTAATGTTTTACATAATTAAAGAACAGCAAATAGAATGGTACCATACAAAGTGTTTTGTATTTTTACTTTTCCAAAAGCCAGCAAACTTAGTATCTTGTGGCATATCTATAGCAAGAATAGTCCCATATACAGGGACATGCTCTAAGAAAGGATATTTTTAAAGTATGTCCTCCCTTGTGTCAGAGTATAAGGAGACTCTCTGGTCCATGAAAATCAAGTTAGAAATTCTGGAATTTTCACATATAATACCAAGTTAAAAAAAAAAGGGGGAATACTTTCTCTCATATACATTGCATCCTCAGATAAACATAAAAATAATTTAAATGTTACTCTCTCTGAAATATATTTCACATTGTATTATAATAAGTTAAATACATCACATGACCTGCATAGACTTTTATCACAAGATGTTTTAACCTTATTCACTGAAATCTTAAAAAAAAATTTCACATTTTGCTGGCTGTTTTCAATAACAGGTGGAGGAAGTATCATGGGAGCTACCAAAAGCCCTGCAGCGAAAGGTCATTTTTTTTCTACAAATTAAAGAATTCAAGTGTTTAGAAAATTAATTTATAAGGGCAGTTATCTTAGTAACAGTCTAATGATCTCCTAGCTGCTGTGTCTCTGCGGGTAATCCTATCTGATAGCCAGGAACCTCTGGATTAAGTAACAGACATCCTTAAAGGTAGCTACTGAAAGAAACTATTTCAGAACTGATGACTCCCTTCTTTGAGAGAGACAAAGTAATAATATTTTGTAGCTAAGTCCCCAAGGCACTGACCATGGCCATTTTTCTCAGACTTAGGGAGGTAAAGATACCACATGTTTATTTTAAAAACAATTCTCTTTTGATTGGAGTATTGGTTTCACGACTAATGATGTGGTAAGATGAAAGTAATTTCCAAGTGGGAAAACAGAAAAGTGACTTTTGGATTTGAAAAGTCATCTCTATCTAGAAGCATTGTTTGAATCAAACACTAAGGCTCTGTCCATATACTACAAATATACCTATTCTATAACTTTTACATATTATATGCACACTACATGTATCTTTTGTATACACCTGTTATATACCTTCTATAATATATTTTAAATAGATTTATTCATCATGTGGGCATAACTCATTTCATTATGCTTTGCTTTATTGTGCTTCACAGAAAATGTATTTTTTACAAATTGATGGTTTGTGTCAACCCTGCATCAAGCAAGTCGATTGGCACGTTTATTCCAATGGCATTTGCTCCCTTCATGTCTATGTGTCACATTCTGGTAATTCCAGCAATATTTCAAACTTTTCCATTTTTATTATATTTGCTGTAGTGATCTGTCATCAGTGATTTTTGATGTTACTACTATGACTCTCTGAAGGCTCAGAGATAGAGTTCTTTAGCAACAAGGTAATTTGTAATTAAGATACGTACATTTTTGGACATAATGCTACTGAACACTTAATGACTACAGTGTAGTATACACTTGATCTTAGCCAAGAGGCTGAGAAGAGATTGACTACAATATAGCATGAACGTAATTTTTATATGCACTAGGAAAACAAAAAATTGGCGTAACTCAGTCTATTGAGATATGTGCTTTATTGTAGTGTCCTGGAACTGAACCCATATTATCTCTGAGGTATGCCTGTATATTATACATTAAATTATATATAATATGTATAATTATATATAATAACATATATCTTATATATATACACACCTATTATATGTATGCTTGTTTACCTTTATATACGTTTGTGCCTTTCAATCTTCAATAATTAGTAAGAGGAGGAGAAATTATCAGTAAGAAAGGGATTTTTCTCTCCAGTTACAAATCTATCAGGAAGTGGTTAACAAATTTAGTCCCTTTTTTTAGCCTCTCAATCAATCCCTTGTTATCCTTTCACTTCAATGGAGAAAAGCATTGTTACAGGTTGAATTGTGTTCCTCAAAAACACATGTTGAAGTTCTAACCCCTAGCACCTCAGAATGTTCCTTATTTGGAAACAGGGTCTTTGCAGAAGTAATCAAGTTAAGATGAGGCCTTTAGGGTGGGCTCTTACCCAACAGACTGGTGGCGTCATTATAGGAAGAGGCAAATACGGGGGAAGACAGGCAGAATGCAATGGGACAACAGGTACTCGGGCTGAAGAGCTGTAGCTAACAAACCAGGGAATGCCAAAGACTGCTTGGGAACCAGCGACAACTGGGAAGCGGCAAAGAACCATTCTTCTCCCCTACAGAGTTTAGAGGAAGCATACCTGCTGATACCTTGGTTTTGACTTCTTGCCTCCAGAACTGTGAAGCAATAACTTTCTGTTGCTTTAAGCCATTCAGCTTGCGGTACTTAGTTATGGCAGCAGTAGGAAGCTAATAAAGCACTGATGGATCTTGTTTAATAAGGTGGGATTAGATATTCTAAAACATCAGAAGTGGTGCTTCATCCTCCTCTAGTGCTTTTTTCCCCTCACATTTACCTAAAGAGGCAGAAACTGCTTCTTAGAACTGGAGACTATGAGCCCCTCCAAGGTGAAATTCTTTTTTCCAAATGAGTTTTTAACAGATGCAAGCTTTGAGAAGCAGGATCTATGTGTGTCTATAGATTTTTATTTATCAATAGGTTTACCAGTAGCTTCCAGGTGGAGGATATGTGAAGAGTAATTAAACACAAGCCAATCCAAAATGTTCCAACTTCCTAAGGCATTAAATTGTCAGGAAGTAGAATAATACATAGTGACATATAGTGTTAGTTATTTCCAGAGCATTTTTTGTTTATTCTATTTGCTTGATACATTACAGCAAAGTATAAAATAAAATAAAAAAATCTTTCTCTTCTAATTCCCACTCCTTAATTCAAGCGTTAATCATGTAATCATTGGGTTTTGTTCTTGCAGTTACATTTTTAGAGGAGGAGTACTGTCATTAATTTCTCAATCATAAGTTGTTAGTATGGAGCTCAGCAATATTAGAAATCCAAAATCTATTCGTAAATGCACGGATGAATGAATGAATGAATGAATGAATATATAAAAGGTAAGCATGTTATATTTGTGTGCAAGGAGACTCAGTAATCATTGTCACCACATGAGAAAATGTCCCTATTGACAAACTGACCAAAGGATGGGCCTGTATGGGTAAACCATGAGTTTTGTTTGGCTTTTAAAGCATGAATCAAGCGTTGGCAGAAAATTAATTAACTTTTAATTTCTGATTTCCATAATCATTTTCTTAATTATCCAGCACCCATAAATTTTACTTCTTTGGCCCAATTCTATCATCCACAGCTGACACTCTTTTCTCATATTTCACTGATCAGAGAGTAGCTATGAATTCCCAGCTGCAGACTTCAGACAGAAATGCCAACAGAATGACCAGAATCTAGGATGTCGTGCGACATCATCAACATGGAACCAGAGGACAGTAAAGGATGCTCACATATGATTCAGGGTTCCTTTTCCACTACCTGAAGAGCATGTAGCCATCACCACTATCCCACACCCACACAAACCTCCATTTCCACTTGCCATCTTGGTGAGAAACAAAAAGAGTCAGAGGAAAATTGAGGGATTATTTTATTCAATAGAGGATACACTACTGAACTAAACCAGAGGAAACTTCTATCAGTTTTAAGTCTTCTTAGCTCCATGCTATCCAGCAAAGTTAGGATTAATGAGAAAAATTAGTCAAGAAGAGAAACAAAACCTAAGTTTCTGTTTTACATCTGGATAACAAGCTGCTAAATTTTCCAGCTGGGTTTCAATAAGCAAACTTCGTCTAGGGTTAACTTCACACATCATCATCTCTCCCTCAAGTATCTTTCATCACTTAGCACTCTCCAAAGTGACTGCATCACTGAGTTGAACATTCCCCTCATCACCTGTGACCTTAATTTGCTAAATCCAGTAGATACTTTTTAGTCACCTTCTTCCTCAAGTTTACTATAACATTTGTCAAAGTACACTTACAAAAAATTTCTCCTTATATCTCTGGTGCTATGTTTTCCTATTTTTTCTTGTATATTATAGGTCATTTGTCTTATTCTCTTCATCCGCTATTCCTCCACTACCTCTTACCTAAGTACCAGGGTCCCAGACCTTAGCTTCTTTCTTGCTCTTTTATCATCCCTTGAGGTGATCTCCCTTCTTGCTAATGGTTTACTGATATAGGCTGTACTCTCCTCTGCTATGCAGATGCATATTTCAAACTGATTATTTAACTTTTCCATTCAGCTGGTTCACAGAACACAACATGCCAGTAACGAAACATGACATAATATGCCCAAAATAACATGTCCAAAATGAAACTCTGATCTAATCCCAACCACAATTCAATTCTTCCTCTTATGCTCTCCACATTAATAAATTACCCTTCCTCCAGTTACTCAGTCTGAAGACCTAGAAACTTCATTTAACACTAACCTCTATTAAACCACTAGATCCAATCCATCATAAAATCCTGCAAATTATAATGCCTATGTATATCTCAAAGCTGTCTATTTCTCTCCAGCTCTGTGACAACTACATGAGTCTAAGCCAACATCTGTCATATGGATTACTGTAAGAGTTTCCAAATTGGTGTTTCCTTCTCCACTATTTACTCTGGGGGGAAAAAAAAAGTCTCTTTCTGCACAGCAGCCAGAGTGATATTTAAAAAGAAAAATCTAAATTGGTTTCTTGCTCTCCGCTATGATTAGGATAAAATCTAACTTATGAAAATTCTATATTTTTGTCCAGAACATCTTGTATGGTTCAATCTCTTCTTGATGGACTTGTTTTATTTCATTATACAATCCATGGCTTCCAAAAGCACTGTTTCTCCTTGAAATAACAAAAAGTGCTTGCTAACCATGTTTACTTATTTTTAAAAAAATTTTTTATTGAAGTGCATTCCCATGTTTATTTTTTAAAAAATCTTAAAAAAAATAACACACACATACACAAGAGACTCAATTATTTTCCTACCACTTAGCTTCAAATAGAATCACTGAAGTCCAGTGAAAATTCCTGCTAGCTTACATCCCTGACTATACCCTGTTTCCTACAGAAAATCTCTTTCATGCTAACAATTCTCTTGCATATCTTTATATTCTTACCACAAATTTACAAGCCTGTAAAAATGTGTTGCTTAGATTTGTCTATTTTTTTTTCTAGTTTTGTCTTTCCCAGTGGAATCATATGTGTATGTTCCTCAGTGGATTTGTTTTTAATATAAGGTTTTTGCAACTCATTCATTATAGGAAATTGTAGTTCATTATTTTCCTGATGTACATCCTTCAGCGAATGAATACATCGCAATACGTTTTTCTATTCCACTTTTTATACACACCTGAGTTATTACTAGCTTTTAATTTATAAAGAATGCTATTAAAATTTCTGTACATGGATCCTGGTGGATACATACATACAAAGATTCCTCTTTGGCAAGAGAAAACTTCATACCATGAAACACATATTTTTAAAACTTGGAAAATGGACAGTATTTGACCATTTATTAACCTACAGCATTTAAAATTTTATATGATTCAAATTTATATATGTTAAACTTGAATAAACAAGTCAAAATCATTTCCATGCAGATATATATCGATTTACACTCATTGTTTTCATTCATTTTGGGACTTGCCTTTTCAAGGCATGTTTTTATGAAATGTTAACATAATCAAATGTATTACTACCATTTTTTTGTTTTGTTAAGGATCACTTATTTAATACTGGGTGATAGAATTTTTCTTTTACAATTTAAAAGTTTTAATGTTGACGTATGCAGTTTAATCCTTAACTTGAGTACTGAGGAGGGATTAATCTTAAAAATCTATTTTCATTTTTTGAAAGTAGATAACTAATTTTTCCAGCATCATAAGGCGAAAGGTCTATCCATTTTCCACTGACTTCTCATATGTTAACCAAGATTCACGTATGTCAGCATCTGTATCTGAAGTCATTATTGTACGAATGCAAAAATATTTGAATTATTAAAATTTATAAGAAGTCAAAATATATGCTAGATATAATCTCTCAATCTTATTTTTCTTTTCAGTGTATATAATTCTTAAAAAAATATACATGCATTGCTTTAAGTCTTCAATTTTTACTGGTACATATAACAATGCTGACATTTTTACTTCTAAGTCATGAGAATTTCTCTTGGCAGCTTTTTCAATTTTCTCATTGTCTTTTATAGTCTTACATTTCATTAAAATATTTCTTGCTGAGAACTTTTTCTTCTTTCCCTATTTTGGATTTCTATGGGAACTTGTTTATTTCTGGTAAATTTATCTCCATTATTTCTTCAAAAATTTTCCCTTCACTATTATTATTAATTAGGTCTGTTTTTTGTTTACTCAATTATTGGTCTTTTTGTGTCTATTCTACTTAAAAAGGATATTTATTTGTTTAATTTTAAACTTATTAATCCTTTTGTGCATCCTCTGTGAAGTACTTAAACTTTTTCTTCCAACCTACATTGTTTGCTAGGCCTGCCATAACAATTACCACAGACCGGGGAGCTTAATCAAGAGAAGTTTATTTCTCACAGTTTGGGAGGTTAGCAGTTCAAGTGTCCCCAACGTTTGTTTTTTTGGAGGCCCCTCTCCTTGGCTTGCAGATGGCTGCTTTTTCTCAGTATTCTTACATTGTCTCCTCTCTGTGCATTCCTAGTGTCTGTGTGTGTGTCCAAATTTCCTCTTCTAACAAGGACACCAGTCAGATTACAGCATGACTCACCTAGAGGCTTCATTTCAACTGAACCACCTCTGTAACAGCTCAACCTCCAAATGCAGTCACATTCTGAAGCACTGGGGGTTAGGCCTTCAATGTATGAATCTGGGTGGGGGGAGGGGACACAATTCAGCCTTTAACACAACTCACAATTTATTCTTCACATGTGTATTTTACTGTTTGTGTCATTTTTATAAAAAACTCAATTGTATTTTCACATATAAATAAGTCAATTTGTAACATTTCTTTTTTCTTGTTTCACATTCATAATGTATTTTCTTTGCTTTATTATCAATCCCTTTGTTATAACATTTCTACATCTAGTGGTAAGCAAGGTTTTCTCTTTTAACTTTTTGTTATTTTTGTTGTCCTGTTTGTAAGTTCATTTTAAATTAATTACCTCCTCAGATGTCTTATTCTAGTACATGACTGCATGAAGCATAAAGAAACATTAACCCAGTTTTATTTGCTGAAATTCCAGCAACTACCCCTTGAGATCAGAGCCTCCCTTTCAGCTCCCCAGGAGAAACAGGTTTGAGCAGTGAGCTCTGAACTATTCTTTGGGGTTGGTCAGGGAAAGTGCATGGAGGCTGACGCAGGAGGACAGTAGAACACTCAATTGTTCTCTGCAACTCTTGAACGGAACAAGATTTCTGAATTATTTATCTCAAATAAGACTTTGCTAATGCTGTTGATTTATGCAATCGGGGTAGACATTATTCTTCCCAGGGAGCTGGATTATTTTATTCTAATTTGTGCTCCAAGAATTCTTCTTGCTGCCTTCTACTCCAGCTTGAATCAACCCCCTTTATGGCCAGCAAAGCACACATATTCCCTACACTGTTTCCTCACAGCTTTTGTGGTTGTTTCCAGAATCCTGGGATCTTACTTGAGGGAGAATGCAGCCTGGCTAATTCCAAATCTTTGCTGAAACTTGAAAATCTCAGCCTCACGCTATTATTATTATTATTCTTATGCTAATCCAGCATTTTAAGTGTGCTACGATACTTTCTCTCAACATATATTCCAACATATTGGAAGCAAAGGAAATACAATCAGGCCTATGGGATCATCGCTTTTTCCCACGTGTGTATCATAATAGTACTAGTTAATTGCTGGATAATGCCATTTAATAAATAAATTATTTATTGAGTACAAATAGCTTTGGGACATTATCCATTCTTTCTACATGTAAACAAATACTATATTTCATATTTTATTACATATATTATGTATTTTCTCAGCTACTAACTACAATCTGTCCTTGAAAATGAGACATAATCTCTGATGAATGCTAGGGATCTAGTAGACATTACTACTAGAAGGTTTTTACATTCTTTCCATAAATATCATATAAATATGTAAATAAAAACTACTACATTTGTTTATATCCTTTACTGGACAGTGAACCTATTAAAGTCAAGAGCTATTCCTCATTAAATAATTGACATCAAATATTTACTCAAAATTTTTCATATGCCACGTGCCTTTTTGATTGAGATGATTTTGACTCAGTCTTGTCTTCAATGCAAGCTTGTTCTATGCAGGTAGAGGACCATGAAAACAAAGACACACAAATAATAAATGTTGAGAAATGAACATTACTTCAGTGGTTACAAATTTAATTGCAGATAACAGGAATGCTTATCTGGATAGGTCCTTGTTATGAAGATTTAACTCAAAATAAATGTTTAGCTGGTCAAACAGCCCTCCAGGGAGAAGAACCATTTTCAAATATTTAGAAGCACATTAAACATGAATCAAAAGTTAAACTAGAAAGATGTAAAGTTATAGACGGCAGTTCCCCAAACTCTCGTCTGTTTCAGCCTAGAGCAGGATGTTAGATGGTTACCAGATTTAGTAGTTACAGGAACCAAATATTACATGGGTAAGTGATAGAAATGCAAATTTAAGTTAAAGAAAACAACCACAAAAAAGTCCAACAGAAAAAAAGGGGAGGTAGAATCTGTCAGAGAAAAGCATTTTGACAGAAGATTCTTTATTGAAATTTAATAGTATACCAGATGCATTTCTATGCTTCAAAAATGTCACTCTCAAAAGTCTAACTATTTATGGCTGGTTTTAGAGCCTTTCTTTAAGAAATGAAATGTATTGTGGATGCAAAACCACACACAGTGTTACATAGTACAACATGTATTTAAACAGAAACCCACGACTAATAGTAGATTGTTCTCTGTTCTTTTCTCACATCTGCTTTTACTTACTTTTTAAATAATTAGGGGTTTAGAAAAGCATGTATGGATCAGAAAAGTACACCCTGACTTCAGACTCTGCCTTGCTCTATTTTCAATCTCAATGAAAACTGTCACTGATGTTGGAAAATAATGATGGTGCTGCTTCACTGGATGCTGAGCAGAGAGTGGGACATTCTAGGAAATGTTCTTCTGCTGAGAACAGAAAAGTCCACAATAGTCCCTACTTTGATGGAGCATAGCTTCTATTAAGAAGATGAAGTAATTAAATCAGAAAATAAATATATATTATGTCTGGTGGCCAAATGGTTTAGGAAGAAAAATAATTCTGGGGAAGCAGAAAGGGGGGATAAGGAGATGCAGTGCTTTATAGGATGGCGTGGTTAGAGGAGGCCGCTCTGTTAATGTCATGCTGGACAGACACGCAGAGGCTGGAGTGACACATTCTGGTGGAAGTGGGTCCAGGCAGGGGTAGCAGCAAGAGAACCTCAAAGCACGGATGTTTTTGTGTAGAGAAATAACATAAAGACTGATATACCTGGAGCAAGATGATGAGGTAGAAAGTGCTCCATGAAAAAAGAATGGTAACAAAGTGTGTGTGTGTGTGTGTGTGTGTGTGTGTGTAGGAATCATGTATGCACAGGTGAGCCATCAAACGTTATCATGTGGGAAGCTTGGGGGACAGTGAGCAGAGAAGAGATGTTATGCAACATGTTCAACAACAACAACAACAACAAAGCCAGTAACCTGCCCACTGGAAGGAGAAAAAGGGGCGGATATAGGAGAGTAGATAGGAGGCTACAGGCATAGTCTTGGTGGTAAATGCTGCTGTTTGACTAGAGCAGTAAGGAGAGGTGATGAGTAATGGATGCTGGAGGTAGTTCTAAGGAAGAGAAAACAGGACCAGCTATAATATGGAAAGAAGACAAAAAGTCTAAACAACAACAAAAAAAGCTACATATTTTCTAAGGACTACATCGCAGTAGGGGAGAAGGGATGCGTCCAGCCAGGAGGTGGGTAACCAACCAGTTCTCAAATGCAAGGAGTCCAGACTTCGATCTGCATGAGCACATCTTTAGAAGAGCCCTTCTTCTCCAAGAATTACTTTTTGATCTGCAGGACGTCGTTAGTGATTGGAGACATAAGGACACTTAACTAGAGAAGGGAAGATAAACCTTGTAGTAATATATACAAAGTATGCTGTAGCACCTATTTAAAAGTGCTCATTGGCTTGTAGAAAAAGTAAGAATGCACAGAGGTCCACCCTTTTTCCTAGGGGTAAGAACATGAAGGAGCTTTTGGCAGCAAGCCTGCAAGATAGTCCCAGTGTAATTCCCACCTCCAGGCATTCATGCCCTTGTCTAGTCTCCTCACGTACTGTGTCTGGGTCAGTCCTGGGACCAACAGAACATGGAAGAAGTGGCGACGTATCACTGCTGAGGCCAGGTCAGAAAGGGCATTTTCTAGGGCTTTCCCTCTCATTCCTTCCGTCTCTCAGACGGCTCTCTCTGGGGAAAGTCAACTGCTGTATCATGAAGATAGTCAACACCCCCATAGGGAGGTGCTTGAGGTGAGAAATTAAGGCCCCCTAAAAACAGCCAACAAAGAGCTGTGGCCTCCAGACACCAGTGATGTGTGGGAATCATCACAGAAGCAGTTTCTTCACCTGCAGCCGAGCCTTCTGGCACCTGCAGCCCTGGTTACATCTTGGCTGCAACTTCATGAGATCTAAGTCAGAACCATCCTGCTAAGCCACTCCTGAATTCCTGACTCACAGAAACTGGGAGGAGTCAGTATTTATTTTCTAAGCTGCTCAATTTTTGAGTAATTTGTCATGCAGCAGTAATTAAGATTTTAGGAATGAGAGCGTCAGGCTGCTGTAACGAAAACCTAACGTGTAAAGCTGGTATTGGAACTAGAGAGTGAGTAGAAGCTGGAAGAACTTTGAGCAAGTGATGGTGAAAGCTGACAGGCTTTTAGTAAATAGCTTGTAACAGTATGGTGGTATTTAAGGATGCTTTTTAAGGGAAAGTGATGGCTTAAAATAGCCCCCCTCCCCCAAAAATAGTAGATTAAATGTTCTCTTGGGAATCTAGACATCTGGAGAGATTGAAAAGAAAGCCCTAACTGTAGCCAAAATCAGGCCTGTGAGTTTCACCTCTGCCCAGTTAATACAGTCAGCATCCACAGCTATTTCTTCCCCAACAGTGCTCAACCCCTACTTGTTATAAACATCTGCCCAGAGGGAAATTTCAGGGCAAGTTCAATGTCAATACCGCTCAGTTGATGAGTCAAGAAGGAGCCTGCTCTGGCCACCTGCTCTGTAACCCACCATCAGGAAGGCTGTCTACTGGCTCTTCACCTTTACAGTACTTCTTTTCTGGTAGTTGTCGTGGATATGAGGCCACGAGTGTGGAGGACTGGGGTGTGCAAAATCTGTCTTCCTACCTCGATGCCTTGACAAGAGAATCTTGGAATTTTGGGGAAAGGGAAAAAAAAAACTTTAAAATATATTTTCTCTAAGTAAGTAGTTAAAAATTGTGAGTAATGAATGGACTCCTACAATAAACTACATTTTACAGAGAGGCTGACAAGAAATTCATGATAATTTTGAGACAGCATAAACTAAATGTGTTTTAAGTCTACCCAAGCTACATTTTTTTGTCCTGTATTCTGGATATCTACATTTGTGTGTTTTCACTCTACTATGTGAAGGCCACCTATGGCTCCCCTTCTCTATCTGAGTACTCTGTATCTCTGTATCACCTGCTAGGCTTGATATTATTTCTGGATAAATATACACTTTCGTGTGCTGTGGTGATGAATGGTGAGTTTCCCATTTTGTGTTCGAGGTAGTGTCAATTTCTGCTTGGGCTCCACGATTTAACTGGAATTCTGTTTTATGCAACATCGTGACATTTGTTAGCAACACCAGCCTGCTTCCATAGCTTGGGAAACATGCATATTATAACGCATTTAATAATCAAATAATTCTACTTATTATTTTATCAGGTGGGTGCAAAAGGCCAAGAGCCAAGGGCAACAAAGGGTCTGACGATTGCATTTCATCCCTAGGTTTCAAACTCACCCTTTCTACTTCTCATGGATACTTTTACACTACTAAGGGCTTTGCTTAAAAGAAATACAAATAAGTTATTTCCTAACAACTAAAATATTGTGTTCTTGATTCTTGAAGAAGAATCACTGTTTTTGAAATTGTTACAACTTTATGCTCAGAAATGTTCCTTGGCAATGCAATTTGATACGATCCAGTGAGTTAAAAAACCTAAGTACTCAGCATGATTTAACTGCTGATAAATGTGCATCCTTGAATTCACTGGTAAGCATTTCTCTGATGACAATATCGACATGTTCTTTTCCCCTTGACTTGAGGTGGACTATTTTGGTTACATGTTTTTCCACTGTGTTGAAAGGCATCTAAATAAATACTGAGCTTATAATGAGAAGCAATTTTTTTTCCAAACAGAATTAAGTAAATAACTTGGTCCCCATTCAATTTGCTTATAAAGGAAGTAACACAAGAGAAAAGTGGATAGTATTATTATAATAAATTCCTTCAGTCTTGCAATTCAATTCATTTTCTCCAGAATATACTTTCCGCGGTAGATATTACACTGAGTTAACTTATTTTTATTAGATATTTGTCCTGCTTTTGCTATTTTGAAACTTTTGCTCCAATATATATTGAAGACTTTATTTAAAGACATGTGCAGGATTTGCAGAAAATAGAATATTTTCAACCTTTCTGGCTTCATCAGTCTCTTTTTTCATATACTCATGAACCAGTGTGTTCAGGAATATTGAACTGAAACTGAGATAGAGAAATTAAAGAAAATGAGAAATATTTGTAGTAAAAATGTAGATGAGCAAACTTTTAAAAAGAGTAAATTAAATTGGAGATGTACAGCTAAAATGACTGAATTTCAGGCTCTTCATTTTAGCTATTTGCATGCAAAAGTAATAGAGCATTAACAAACTATTGTGCAATCTGGTGTAGTTGCTCCCCAATGTAACCTTCACACGCCATGGATGTATTTGTACACAAAATAACTATGGTGCTGGCATAACAAAGAAATAAAACTTTAAAGCTGGATTTTATGTGATAAGGGAGAGAAATCAAAGAAATTATGGAACTCAGGTAGGGTTTTTACTATCTTGCCTTCTTTCAGGAGCTACCAGCTGTTATGCTCACACAAATAAACTGGTTGAAAAATACATTAAAATGTACAAATTATGTCTTTACAGTGAAATTAATGACCAGTTCATCCAGCATAAAAGATAATTTTACAAAGGAAATACTGCATCATTAAAGTTAGCAGTTTGTGCAACCCAAACGTGCAGAGTAAAACGACAGCAGCTTTCTCAAAATAGTGTGGTATCCTATAAAGTGCCTGTCATCGAAAATGAAGAGCAGGAACACAATTCCACCATCTCAAGGAGGAAAACAGGGGTGCTGCTGAACATTCATCTTGTTCTAAAGAATGAGGATTCTACTGGTCTTTAAAATCTTAAAACAGAACATATTTCTGTTTTACTGTTGTATTACATGATATCAAAATTGTGCATTGAAGGCCAGTAATGGCACAGTAGATTTACTAAAATTATTTAATTTTGAGACAAATTGGCATAATTATTTACAGATAATTTAACTTACAACATTAAAGTACTTCGATACTTTTACAAAATTGTAAAGTCCCACTGAGTTCAGAAAAACTAGGCTGGAACCTAGTGTTCTACATCCCACAACTAATGGAATCAACCCTAGCCAACCATCTCCAAGTCAGTGCTTTCAACATGGAACACATATCTAGCATGAAATAGAAATGTTTTATAGCCTGTGTATCAGGAATCTTGGAATAGAAAATAGGGCTAATCTTTTGCTTCCTAAGGGTGCTCTGAAACAAAGATGATTAGAGTCATATCTACTTATAACTATAACAAATGTCTTCATAGGACCAAATGATTCTTCCACTAGTTTCAGAGAGCATTCTTACTTGACCTCTTGGCATTCCATTAGTCAGATATAACAAAGTAACAGTGCTTTTACATACCTATGTTTTCCTTTCTTTAGAGGATGATGATGAAATTTAAACTTAGCATGTATATTGACTCGAGAAAAGGAGGCAGTTTCCAACTGTAAGTAGATGAGTAATGTAAAATATATACGACTGTAGATTCAAAAGAGACAAAAATTACAGTATAAAAAGTGTCTATAGTGCACTATTTGCAATAGCCAAGACATGGAAGTAACCTAAATGTCCATCAACAGATGACTGGCTAAAGAAGCCTTAGTATATTTATATAATGGAATACTACTCAGCCATAAGAAGAATAAACTAGTGCCATTTGCAGTTATGTGGATGGAGCTGGAGATCATCATACTAAGTGAAGTAAGCCAGAAAGATAAAGAAAAATACCATATGCTATCACTTACATGTGGAATCTAAAAATTAAAAATTAAAAAAAACACACAAATGGATTTGTTTACAAAACAGAAACAGACTCACAGACATAGGAAACAAACTTATGGTTGCCTGGGGGGAAAAAGCATAGGGAAGTATACATTAGGAGTCTGGGATTTGTAGATATTAACTACATATAAAGTAGATAAACAACAAGGTCCTACTGTATAGCACAAGGAACTATATTCAATATCTCATAATGGCCTATAATGAAAAAGAATATGAAAACGAATATATATATGTATAACTGAATCATTATGCTGTACATCAGAAATTAACACAACACTGTAAATCAACTGTACTTCAATTAAAAAAAGAAATAAATTATATTAAAATGTATAAATACAGAAAAGTAATTATGCAGTGATGTACTATTTGTCTATAAATGTCTTAGGTTATGTTTAATATTCATAACCTAACTTCTGCTGTCTAGAATAGCTTCTGTCTACTATTAATATGGCAAAGTGGTTATGGATGCAGTGGATGTACATTTCTTGGGAATATATACTAAATGATATAGTTATTATGTGCACGGAAGCAGGATTTAAGAAAACTTGATGCTTCCATAAGGGAGGTGTTTGTGTGGTCTTCAAGGACATATATTCCATCTGAAAAGTCGTGCTGTTGATGAGATATGGTAAACTGGCTTTGTGGTGCTATATCCAGACAAGTAGTGATAGGCTTTGTTTCTGTTCCACTCTATCTCATTATAAAATGGATTTTAAAGAGCTTATAACAATACAGGCAGTCAATGTAGTATAAAATAGAAAGGAAAATTTTTAAACGAGTAAAAAGAAAGCAGAGGTCCATCTGCATGTAGCACTTTATGTTTAAAATTTCTACCCTCTTGATGAAAGCATGTGGTAAAACTAAATTTGAACAGGCTGTTGACTAATGAAAGAAATAGTAAAAATAAATCTGTTATCTACAAATTTTGACCAGTATCCTTTCCATACAAAAGGCTGCCTAAAAACACTAAAATGCCCTAATGACCCTAATAACCAGTTTCCAATGCCTGCGACAATGCAAACTGAAGGCACAATGCTGATGAGCCCGTGGCCAAAGAGATGTTTAATAACACACTTGTAGTTCTGATGTAATTCAATTATGTAACAAAATACCTTCAAAAGGAATATCATTCCTATTTTGCAAGTAATTCTTATCTTTCTTTCTTTCAACTCCCACTCCCTGGAAACTTTACAATAGTTGTCAGTAGACAATTGTAAGTTATAGTCTCTGGAAATACAAACATTATAGAAAAATCTATGTTGAGAATTAAGAATATATGTCTATAATAACCAAATATGACAGATATTGTTAGTAGCATGTGACGTTCATATAAAGTAACTTAGATGACTAGTTTTGTTCAATTAGTGACCTGGAGACTCTTTTGGCTGGCTGACTTGGAGGCCCTTGAACCATTAAAATGGCTTCTCAAAATGATTAGTAGAGCAGAGGACCCCATGTTGCCTTCTAGGTCATTAGTTATCCCACCAACTCCCAAATGGTGGAGAACTGTAAGGCATGAATAAAACACTACAAGATTTTGAGTTTTATGACAATTTCACATAACAGTATATTTCATTATTCCATAGTGGTATAATGGAACAAATCACTTTGGTATTTCAATCATTTACATTTTTGTATTAATCATCATATTCATAACATTTTACTAGTTAAACATTTGTGATAATGATTTTTAGAATTTCATATCAATCATCATTATATATTAGTAAGTTATATATATCTGCTGTATATTACTATATATTTTACATGGAATGTCTCATTCTTTTATAATATTTTAATCTAATTCTAACAGAAAAGTTGCAAGGTTAGTACAAGGGTCTCCTAGAGACCCTTTACCTAAATATATCAATTGTTTATATTTTGTCCCACCTAATTTATCATCCTCTCTCTTTTTTAACTCTCTCTCTCTATTCTTGTCTTTTTGTTTTTTTATTTATCCATTTATGTGTATTGGTGTGCAACATTTTTTTTCTTGAATCATTTGAGAGTAAGTTAGAGATATCATGCCTCTTTATCCCTAAAGAATTCATGGTGCTCAGCTTAAGAGCAACGTTATTCTCTCATGTATCCATGTATTGATATAAAAATCAGGAAATACAACACAAAATACTATTATTCAGTTTGTACTACATATTTGAATTTCAGTGATTTGTCAAAAATTATTAATAGTTATTTTTCATCAGCCAGAATCCAACCATGTTCAGTTGTGGACCTTCCTTCCACAAATTCCAAACAGCTTATATTTAAAAATATGTAACAAGTTATTAAGTGGGTATCTCTTAAAGATTTGTGCATTTTTCATATGCTAGGCTATTTTCTGTTGCTTGAAGATATTATAAGAAGATTATTTTTGTCAAATATGTTGAAAGAAAATAAAAACTTGAAAAAATCCTTGAACTTTGAATAACTAAGCCTGGTCAATACCATGGAGGAATCAGAAATGACTAAATCAACATGTTTATCTTTGGCAAAATTCAGATTTCACAGATAATTTTCACATACTTTAAGTGTTAGATGCTAGGCTCAGTGATCTCGGACACATTGCCTCATTTATTTAGATCAACA
Source organism: Camelus dromedarius (assembly GCF_036321535.1). Lineage (NCBI taxonomy): Eukaryota > Metazoa > Chordata > Mammalia > Artiodactyla > Camelidae > Camelus > Camelus dromedarius. The sequence goes on from NC_087438.1 coordinate 16,639,336, forward strand.
ACCCTTAGCATAATTTATGATTATCTTCATTATATATAAGCAAACTGGTATATAATGAGGATACCAAATGCTAACTTCAAGTGTGTATGGTTAACATTGTTGAAACTGGATTTAAATCCAGATTCAGAATTCTACTTAAACAAATTGGTGTAATATATGACAGAAAATAATAAGAATCAGAAGTAAATGCAGAATAAGTTTCAGGAGTGAAGGATTACACTGATCCTGAATATGAGAAATGAATGAGAAATTAGGCTTTGAATGTAGATGTGCATAAGTATATATAAACACAAATGCTCATCTGAAGCAACAGTTCTGAATGCAATACATTTCATCCTTAAATTAGACCTGTGCTGAATTTAATGAATACATATCTGGGTCACATCAGGAACAAGTTCATTATTCACGGCTGAGGATTGTTCACAATGTCTACTTTGGAGAAATCGTATTTTGTGTTGGTTGGGATGCTACTCCACACATTTGGGATAGTTTTGTTCTGTTAGTTTGCAGGGTGTATTAGTTTTCTACTGCTGCAAAAACAAATAACCATAAATTTGATGCTTCAAGCAGCACTCACTTATTAGCTTAGAGTTCTGTAGGTCCAAAGTCTAGGTAAGCTCAACTAGGTTCTACTTTCAGGACATCCATAAAGCCGAAATCAGGGTGTTGACCACAGGCAAAACTTCTATCAAGAGGCTCTGGAGTAGAATCTACTTCCAGGCTCATTCAGGTCAATGTCAGAATCCAGTTCTACTCAACTGTTGGTCCATTTTCCTTGCTGAATGTCGGCCAACAGAGACCTCCTGTAGTCTTCCTCACAACACTACTCTGTCTTCACAGCCAGCATCTGTGTGTTTAGTCTTTCTCACATTTTAAATCTCTATTAATTCCCCTTCTGCTACCTGCTGGAGAAAGTATTCCATTTAGAAAAAGCTAATGTGATTACATGGGGCCAGAGCAATTACCCCAATTGTAAGGTCAACTGATTTACATTTGCCAAGTCCCCGAGGTTATGTAAAATAATATATTTATGAGCACGATATTCATCAGAATGTTGAAAATGTCGTGGGGGGCACTTCTTGAATTCCGCCTACCTCTCAGGAGGAGGTATTAAAACACGTCCTAGACATACTTCACTTTAGCCTCTTTCCTCAGAGCAGCACTACTGCTTTCAGAATCAACCTGCGTATCTGGGATGCCTGTATTTGTAATCTGAACATTTAAGGCTTTTTTCCTCCTAGTAAAGATTCCTCTTGACTTTTCCATATTATTTTGATACCATTGATAAATTCTACCTCATATAAATTCCTACTCTCTTGGTTTTCACAAAACTGTTTCCAATCTAATTATGCTTCTGTGACTGAATATTGGTCCAGTTTTGTTTGTTGTTGCTTCTCATGTGCATTTTAAGTTTGTTCATTTTATTTTTTTCTGCACTAGCCATGAAATATCCAGCCAGTCTCTGAAATATAATTTTTTTTTCACAGTGTATTTTCTTCCTGTTGAGTATTTACTCTCACAGTTATTATATCTCAAAATACATTTCTAATACTGATTTCCATCTTCTGCTATGTAGTCTTCTGCTTGTGCTCAAAAGAGCCTGCTCTACTATTCCAGCTCAAATGCCCAAACCCTTTCATTTTCCCCCAATACCTTTCAGTTAGAAAATCACAACATATCCAGGCAATCAAGCCAGAAATTTCAAATTTTTTTTATTTAATTTTAATTTTATTTTATGCGTTTTTCCTTATACCTTCCTGTCAATTCTGTCAAAAAAAAATCTCCAAATAGAAATCATTCTATTCCTAATATTATGATTTTATTACTTATATACATTTATATTTTTCAAGAAATTTTCTTATCTAATTTCCTGGCTTCCACTCTAAGTTGCCTTATTAACCCTAGAGATTTTAGAGATGTTGGAAAGTCAATATATCTGCAGATTACAAACAAGTGAATACATAAAATATTATATTCTACTAACATAACAGGAAGTAGACTTTCAGTTGACAAAAATGGGCAATTATTTTGTTCTTACTTGTTACATTGAAAGAACTCTCATAGCAAATTAAGAAGTAATAAGATCTAGAGCATTTTTTTAAATTACAAAATATCTGATGGTTGTCCCAATGTTTTTATGATGCATGTCTAAAAAAGCAAATGGCATTTAATCTTTTATTTTGCATTTTAAATTGTATTGTGAAGTCAGTAAGATGGATTCTGGGTTTGTATAAAGTAAATTATTGAAACTTCATATTGGGAGTAGTGGTAACTAACAGCTGCCAGATGAAATTCTCTCCAGGAAACTTCCTTAGCACAGAAGCATTGCCGTGTCCAAAGCCTTGCTCTTTTCTAGGCAGCTGTGCACATCCAGTGAGTGAAGGAGGAGAAGCTGTAGAGGCCCAGAACACTAACCTCCAGGCCTGATTTTGAGGGACCAGCCACACTCCAGAGACGCTGGGATCAGCTCCAGTCCAGCAGCCCCTTCTAACAAAGCCAGCCTGCTACTTTCACTACCTGAGAGGTATTAAGAAACTTTTGCTACTATTTTAGTGATGCATTAAATGTTTTAATAACATTAAATAATACACTAGGACTTCTTTCTGACCATCCCAGGATCCCCGCCTGAAAGAAAATCTATTCTAATGGGATCGGCTAATTTAGTTGTTTAGAATCAACTGCCATAATCTTCAGAAACAGTGCTTCTAAATTATTTTCAACAAGACTGCATAATTTGTGGTATTATTTAAAAAAAGTTACATCTAAGTTATTCATCCTTTAAAATAATAGTAACCTAAACCATGCTGTATAGTACTAAGATTTTATTTGTGATTTTTTTTTTTTTTTTTTTGCAAAAGAATGGATTCCCTAATGCAAGCTATTTAACAGAATCACCATCTGCTTGCCCTAAGGTTTAACATCTAGAGGAAGGCAGAGTCTATGGGGGAATTTCCACATGTATTTCAGTTGGACAGATAAGACTTTCTAACCTTTCGCTGTCCTTTGTGCTTGGGGAAGGGGATGTCACTCACCACTGCTGGCTAAAGACACAGCTGGCTGATTCTGACCTCCTGGACTCTGGCCAGCAGCTGTCCAATCCGTGCTTTGCAGCCAAGGGACTTGAAGTTCAGGATCATCTCCTGCAATGCCAGTTCCACCCTCATTATCTCAAGCCTCCATAATCTAATCCTAATTATCTCAAGGTTTTTTCCACCAGGACAATTTGAGTTGCATTTCCTCTATCACATCTGTGGAATTTATTTTTTACTAATAGTTAATGAGTGCTTTGGGTTCCAATATTCATGAATTCAGTAAGTATATTGTCGATACTGTTTTTTTTTTTTTTAATTAAGTAGAATCTGTAAACTTTGCAGTTAAGAAAAACAATCGTATTAAGCCACAGTTAGCAAATGGCTTTTGGGACTTTTATACTTAGTTATCAAATAAGAATAAAAGGGAGATATAGTTATCTCCAATTTTATCAAGCTAACAATGATTTTTAAAATATCTTCTGACTAAAATAATCCCCTAAAATTGACTGGGACAATTATTTTAAGTAAGAAAACTTAAACTGAATGCTCTAATTTATTTTTCTTTCTTCTTTTTGCAGGGAATGGGCCCCTAAAAAAAGTCAGATAGCTGGAGAAGCTTAGTGCACTTAATAAGACATTAGGTTGCTGTTTAATAAGTTGAAGAAAGAAATGTATATTTTTGTACTGTTATGTTTCTAAATATTTTTGATAGCTCATACTTTCAAGAGTGTTTCTATTTCTTAAAGTATTTTCATGGTTTTTGTACTTTAGATTCCCCTCAGAAATGTGGCTGTCACTTTTCTGTAAGACAGAAGCCACTAACATATGACTTTTCTTTTTTTTCTTTTTTTTTGCAGTCATGGCAATGAAAATGACCACATTCTGCTTACTCTTTCCCACTGTCCTCATGTGACTAATGCCATCATTGAGCTTCATTTTGAAGCAGAATAAAGGTAACAGATTCACAGGTATTGAACCTCTTACTTTGAAATACTTAATCCTACAGTCTACCATATTATGACGCCTAAATTTATTATTTTAATCTGAATATACCAATGACCTGTCTGGTGCACAATCAGAGGAAATGGTCAATTGCTGTTGCCTGTTGAATTACTTAGAACAGGGTCCTATTTTGGTCAAGTTTTGTTTTCTGGATGAAAACTCACATTATCCAAATATCAGATAGAATTTCCTAGGAAATAGACTTGGAGTTGGAAGTTTGCATGTAAGAATTTAGTTGAGAATTAGTACTTTGATAGGTCATGGAGGAAGTGGACTGGGCAAAGGGAGGATTTGAACTGTGATGTGGTCTCAGTGGGGGCCATGGCCAATCCCCTAGGCAGCTCTGCTTGGATGGCCCTTCGGAGTATCTCTGCTTTGAGGTAGGGGACTAGGCATTCACTCGTTCACAGCAACCAGTCGCTTGATGCTGAGTGTCCCAGGGAAAAGGTATATTTCGGGGGGTACTGTAGCTTTCTTTGGCTTAGGACAATTGTATAGAATGGAACTTCTCTACTGACATCAGTAGAAAGATGACAGTCACCAAAACACTCAGTGGCTAAGTGAATGAGACTTCAAGACCAAAGGGTAATGTGCCTTTGATACCAAAATTGGGTAAGAGATACCCAGAGGATATGCCCAGGTGGTGCCAAGCGGGGATGTCAAGTGTGCTGTTTCCTGTCCTCACTGCGTAACAACCTTCCTGCCTCCTTCTCATGACCATGATCAATTACTCCTACTGAGATAGTAACACCTTCACTCGATTTTGGCTTAAAGTTTAAAGGAACTCTTGCTGCATACCAGGTGAAAGGCTTCTCCCTCAGGAAACTCAGATTTCTAAATCTAAAAAGGAGAAATAAGCAAAAGTCCCTTAAATTGGTCACTGGAGGTAAGAGTAAGCAGGTTAAACTTTGCTTCCAACCTCAGTTTTCAAGTCCACATATTCCATTTTTAGTACCACAGTACCATATAAGTGTTGTTGATTTAGGGAATAATCCCATAGCAGAGGACAGTGCTCTGCTCTGGCTGGTTATTAGCTCCAAACTGGCACATCAGTTGAACCTTCTACTAGCTGTTACATTTACATTGCTCTCTTTGGCCAGGAGCTTTCAGTGGGGGGTGTGTGTGTGCGTGTGTGTGTGTGTGTGACAAGATTCCATGGTCCTGTACACTGATACACTTCTTTGGCTCTAAAGTGGGTTCTGAGGCAATGTTAATCCAGTATGAGTTCATAAATCCTCAAGTAATAGTACTTATCAAGGCCCTGCAGGCAGAAACTGTACCTGGAATAAGGCTAGTTTCTAGTCAAGAAGAGTTGCTTGCTCTTCTACTGTGAGAGGACCTCATCATAATTAACTTGCCTCCAAGAGTCCAGGTGGACTCTTCATGCATGGTGCCATCTCAGGGATTCTGTACTGAACTTTTGTGCTTGCAGTAGTAGCTAGGTCTGCCTTGGTTAGTTGGAAACTATGTTTTGGGGCCTATTCATAGTCTCTGTCTCTACTATATTGTCTGCTCCATTTGTGCACCTATCATTCCAACACTACAGCGGCCAATAATAAAGGCTGTCTGATAAACGTCTGATGCCTGCCCGATGTCATTCTGGCCACTCGATTGTTCAGTGCATTGTCGGTGATTTGGCTGATCATCGTATACTACAAAGATCACACAGCTTACTCACTCCCATATGTCCGCTGACATATGTATTCCCCAGACATCCTTCACAAACCTGCTAAGCCATTTACAACTGTGCATGATTCTGTATATATTCTTTCATTGGTCTGCTTCTTCCCACATAAAGTGAATGACCAAAGTTTTGCTTATTGAAGGAATTTCTTCTAACTTTCAGAGCTACCCCTGAGCAGAGCTCTAATGAAGCAGGAGCAGGCTTTTATTGGCTTACAACCAAATACTGAGTCTAAGAGACCCAAAATCTAAGAAAGACAGAAATTACTAAACATACTTCAAGAAAAGGTAGAAAATCTGAATAGACTTAAACGAAGGAAAGAAAGTTAACTTGAAATTAAAATCATCCCCAGAACATGTGTCTACTCACCCCAGAAAAGAATAACAACAAATACATTAGGCCAGCCCAGTGGTTACTCCACTAAATTTTGTCAAATATTAGCTAAAAAGTCACAGAGGCCTAGATTCATGAAAAAAAGACATAAATTCTTCATCCTTCACAAAGTGAAGAGTGTCAAAAAACTTTTAAGGCCATATTTTAAATTTTCTACAATGGGACTGCAGCAACCTTAAATGTGCTTCTGAAAATATTGCGAAGGCATCTTTATCCAGCTTTGAGGACAGCACTAAACTGTGGGATTGCTTCAAGGGCACATTTTCAATACCACTGTAAGTCAAAAGCTAAAGACGTATAGGTCTTTAATTTGATTATTATTAGAAAGAAAATGGAGCTTATGAATTGGTATTCTGTGTGGGGAAAGCTAGACAAGCTTTGTTTTCTTCTCCACTAAACTCAGGTGAAAGGGAATTTCTTTTATTCTTGTGTATTTGCATTATAGTGACCACAGGGAAATCTAGAGGCTGATACTCCTGAAGTAATTTTTTTTAATACTCCAACATTAAACTCTAAAATATAACCGCTATCTTTTTAATACTGAACTTGTAATGATGATTCATTTTCACTAAAAATTTAGGTTTGCATTTGTATGACATGGAAAGAAACTGCTAATTTAATTACAGACATTTGTGCATAATCTTTTAAAAAGTTGGCTTATAGGTGAATTTCTGGGCGGATGATATTATATTAGAAAGTCACACACTTAATTTGGTGTCTTGATAAAGTGAAGAATTTCCTTCTATTTCTTAATTTTCTTCTGTTTCTTAACTTATATTATGCTCTGTCACGTTGATGAATCTAAGCATTCATAATAAAGACTTATCTTAAGAAAGAAGACGTGTAGGGATACCTACATGTTAGCAAAGCCCAGATAATACATGAGCTATATTCCAGATGAAATGCAAATTCCCTCTCTGTTAAACTTCTCATAGAGATACTACGTCAATGTGAAATTTCCTTCCATCTTTGGTCAAATCCCAGATACACTGAAACACAAAATTTTGCATCTTCAATTTTCCATTCTTCCTGGACTCAGCAGCATGAACGCAGTCATGCCCCCAGAGGAAGAATGAATGCTCTGGTTTCCTTCTTTGGCTACTACAGCTTTGACATTCAAAGCTCCTTCAGGAACTCACAGACTAAATAAAGTTGGATGGAATTGCTGAAGATGCTATAAATTAAACCTTCTCATGTCCCAGTTTTCTAAAGTTCTAAATAGTAAATAGGACAAATAAGAATAGCTCCATGAAAAAAATTCAAGGCATACTTGGTAATATGACTTGTTCCATCACTCTTTGCTGTTGCCAGTTGTGTGTATGTGTGTGTGTGTGTGTGTGTATAATTTCCATGTATATATATGTGTGTGTGTAAATCTATATGTGTGCGTACACATCCCAAATATATAATTTCCATATCATTTCCAATTCTGTGTTATTTAGTCCAGTACACACAACTAGTGTATTCAAAAGTGATTGGGAGAAGATGTACTGACCATTTCATATCTGTAAGACTGTTACCAGAGAGCAAGTGGAAAGAATTCAAAGACGAGACACAGAGGTCAACAAAGTAAAGCGAGGATTTATTAAATGACAGTATACTCTCAAAGGAACAATGGGCAGACTCATGTGAGTAGCTGACCTGAGTTTCTTTCGCAAACTGGCTATATGGGTTTTAAAAATGATTGGGTGGAATATTCACTGGGGAAGGAGGGGTTTTGGGTCATATTTCATGATTTTCATCCCAGCTGCACCTTCCTGAGAAGAGGAGGGATTTTTGTCCTTATTTAGTCTTGACTGGAAGTGTTATGGCTTAGTGTATGACAGGTTCCTCTTATCTGCAAGGCTAATTTTATTGTAATGAGGGAATAATGAGCAAAAGTTTACATTCTGATGCCAGAGATTCCTGCCTTTTCCCATCTTTTTTTGTGTGCTTCCAGGATCCTTGTCAATCTAAAATGTATGGCTTCTTATCAGTCTGGAGGTTCCTGCTTTTCTTTGTCTGCCCAAGGACCCCTATTGTTCACAAGATGTATGTTTTCCTGCCACTTGACCCATACCCCCTTTCTCTGCTCATATGTAGCTATCTGCCTGCTCTAACAAGAGAATTCTGAAAAGAATAAGAGAGAACTAGAGGATTTCAGCCCTGGTACTGTACGTCAGCTATGGACAGTGTTTCAAGAGAAGTTAATGGGAGCTCTCCAGGGTAAAGTCTTTTAACTTGGGAGGTTGGGGAGTACAGAGCAGGGAATTTTTCAGTAATGTTAGTGAAAATGGCACAGTTGGTAGCTCCAAGAGTTTACCCCATCACAGGTACACTTCTCTCACCACTAAAAAAAAAAAAAGCAAAAACTATCAGAACTAACTTTGGAAAATAGTTTTACAGTAACCAAGCAAGCATTGAGTCAAGAATAAATTGACTTAAAAACCTGTGTTTCCCTGTGTGGGACCCTGATCTGAGGTTCCAGAGGGAGCAAGCAGACCTTGCTCTCTAAGGACTAAATCTGTCTGTTTTGACCAGTTTGGGGGCTACCTGAAGGATGGAAGCAAGGAGCTTGCAATTTGTTTCACCCAACCTGGAAGTCTCTCAGGGTAAAGAAGCAGTTATTCACAGGACATTCTTCAAAACCAGTGAACTGCTAAAGAATAATTTGCTGCTGCCTGGGGCAAAGATTACAACTGAAGCAAACAATTAAAATGCTGAAAGCTTGAGAGGAAAACCTGGGAAGAGAGTTTTTGTTTTTTTTTGTTTTTTGAGAATTAAGGACATTACAGAACACCCCTGTATACTAAGAACTTAGAAAACTATACACAACCCAGGGAAGGATCCATGTCCAAAAACAAAGCAAAACAACAAACAAATCCAACAACAACAACAACAAACTGACAACTGAGAAAGAAGACTAAGTTTTTCATCTGTAGGTGATCTTTAGGCTGATACCAGCAAGAAATAAGGGCTGAGGCAGATTTGTAAATAGCTTGTCTAAGCACTGAAAAAGTGTCCCAACACAGAGCCAAACTGTGAAGACTGAACGAGTTTGTGTTTCTTCATTTTTATTTTTGTTCCAGACATTCAAAGAAATATCTGTTCAAACACTAGTTGATCATAATCTAAAGAAAGAGACTTCAGAGATCATATATGACAAATAATATAGTCTTTAAAAATAGTTAATGAAAGTTACTGAACAGCTACATCACATAGTAAGCAAGGCAGCAAAAAAAAAAAAAAAAAAAAAAAAAAAAAAACCCAAAAAACAAAATCCTGAGGAGGAGGAAGAATCTGATTTCTAGAGTTAGCACATTATAATATTTAAATGTACACTTTTCAACAAAAACAAATTATGTATAAAACATATGAAGAAGTAAGATAGTATGGCCCATTCACATTAGAGAGGAACAAAAATTGCCCCTGAGGAAGCATAGACAATACACCTTACTAGACAAAGACAAATCAACTATCTCCTCCAAGAAGTCAAACAAAAAAAGTGTCAAATCCACAGCAAGTTAAACAAAGGATGAACATGTGACCCAGCCGCTCTACTCCTAGATATAAACACGAACTGAAAACAAGTCTTTGAACAAATACTCACACACAAATGTTTATAGCAGCACAACTTACATTAGCCAAAAGGTGATAGCACTCCAAATGTCCATCATCAAAAGAATGAATAAATGACAGTATGCATACAATGGGATTCAGCATCCAAAAGGGATGAAATTCTGATACTTGTTACAACATAGATAAACTGTGAAAGTTTTGTGCTAAATGAGATGAGCCAGACACAAAGGGTCACTTACTGTACAACCTTATTTAAATCAAACACCCAGAGGAGGTATTACCTCACATCAGTCAGAATGGACATCATCCATCATTAAAAAGTCCACAAAGGATGAACACTAACCACACCAATTTTATTCATAGTAGTCTAAGAAAATGAAACTACTCAAATAGTGCCTAGATAAATATATCACGTTATTTTTACAGGACATGACACAAACATTAATAAAAATAATCTACAACCACATGGAGCAATGGGAATGAATCAGATAATAATAACGAGGGAAAAAATCCAGACAGGAGAGACTACTGACCATATGATTTCATTCACGTAAAGCACCAAGACAGGCAAAATCACTCTGGGCTGTTAGAAGGCAGGACCAGGCTTATCCTTGGAAGGCAGTGTGTGGAACGGGGCACACGGCGAATTCCTTGTTGTGTGTTACGATCTATTCCTTGATCTTGACGCCAATTTCCCAGACATGTTCAGTGTGTTAGAATTCATCAAACTGTACATTAAGGATATATTCTTTTTTACATCTACATTTCCACAAACGTTTATAAAAAATTAAAAAAGAAATGATTGGTCAGCTGTGCTGCAGGTGGCTTTCTCCGTACTTTCAGAAACCAAGGCTGACCAAGTGTGACTCTATATCGGAAGAAGCCCAATTACCATACAAGTTTTAGAACAGCTTATCATATTGTGAAAGCTGTCATTTAATTTTGGCCTTTCTTTTTTCTTTTTTTTTTTTAACCAGTGGTTCTCATCCAGGGGAGATTTCACCCCCAAAGGGACATCTGGCAATGTCTAAAGTCATTTTTCCCGTTCTGTCTACTGCAGGGAGATGGGGAGCGGGACATTGGTACCTAGCAGGCAGAGGCCAGCGACGTGGCTAAAAAATCCTACAATGCCCACAGAAGCCCCTGCAAAAAATCGATTTGACCTGAAATGTCAGTGACACCAAGGCTGGAATCCCTGACTTAAACAACATGCTTTTTACTAAACGTGTGCTTAGTGAAACAATGAAGCTTTCTTTAGCTCTGCTCTGTGGCTGAAATTCCCAGGGTGCTATCTTTTGAGACTCAGTGGATGTCACATGCTTTTTGCCATATGTTTCTTGACAAAAACCTTGCTTCTCCTTAGCTTTTGATTCCCTGAATATTAATTAACCTTCACCACTGCAAGTTAATTGCAAGTATGCATTAACACCATATTTATTTTTCTTCTTTCTCTGACCTGACTTTATCTGCAGAAGCTTATCATTTCCTTGGGAGCAAACAAAAGACAGACTGAAGAGTTAAACAAGTTAAGCTGTATTCAAAGGAAGGAAATAAGCATGGAGGCTTTCTTTTTTTAAAGCTACTAACCACCTAAAGGACCAAAATTTCCTCAAATGCTTTTCAGTTTTATTATTCTATTTCCATCCCTATAAGGGGGAAAAAAGTTTGAGGTGAAGTTTTCTTGATTTTAGCAAAACTGTTCTCTCTGAAGTTAATAATAAGTATGTTGCACTAGAAATTCAAGTTATCTGAGACAGTTAAAACAAAACAAGGAAGTCTCCGCCTCACTCAAAAATAGTCCCCTTTTATCTTTTTCTTGCATTAAGAATAATTTCCTAGTTAGGACACTGTCTGTTTTTGAATTCCAACCATCATCACAGTCTCCCTGATTCTACTTCCAAGAGTACACAACACAGTAGATTACAAATCATGGTGGACTTCTGGTGCTATCTGACACCAGTAAAATCAAGAAACCATGGATTCTTACAAATCACTTTCTTTCATTGCTGCATGAATTCCTGGAGATGATTCTATGAAAGAAGGAACAATCCAATATTAATCAAAGTATATACGTATTATTTGTTATGAAAGTCTTCCAAACTTCAGTTGTAAATTTTCTTGTAAAAGTCAGTTATTAATCTGCAGTTTGATTTAGAGAATAAGCAGCAAGTTTCTGAAAGAGATTGTATCAGCAAAGAGATGACGGGGAAAGAGAGAACAAATGTCTAGTCTCTAAATGTTGCCCAATTAACTGCCTGGAACCTGGAGGCAGTGGCAAGAGTGATTCATATATATATATAATTGTGCCTTACAAGACTCAGTGATCTCACTCACTTCTCAGGGTGGCTAAGGCCATTGTTCTAAATTTTGATCATTTATATCATTCAAATTATTCTGCAAATTTTTTCTGGTACAATTAATTTTTAGTGTTTTTCTAATCTGATTATGGTAGATGGTTTGGAAAAACAGTTGCAACCGGTAAGTTTCAGGCTGAGGAAGAAGATGAGGTGTTTAAACTTACAGGGAAAATGTGGGGAGAGAGGGTCCCCCTAGACTGATTCTGGCTGGTCACTAAATGTTTGGGCGAGAGCCTGGGGCAGCCACACTGGCAGACCATGGCATGGCTGCTGAGAAGACACAACAGCCAAGATACTAGTGGACCTGGTGAAAGCATGTGAGATGGAAGATGAGCACTGGTGTGATGGGCAAGACCCCCAGGAGACCTCCAACAAGATCTCCAGCTAGCTACTAAGCTTGGAAACCCATTACTGAATCAGACATGCAATTACAGAATTCTCTTCAGAGGTCCGCAATAAATCAGGAGACACTTAAAGGAAACTGAGTAATTGAGCAAGCAGGTGCAGCACCTGCAGTAGATGCACAAACTACATGCAAAGTTTTACAAGCAATGAAATGTCCAGCAAGCTAGCTGGAAGAGGCCAACCCAAAGCTAGCCGGCTGACAGCACTTCCTCACAGCAACACGTTCTTAGACTGTCTCAAACAATTCAATTCCTACAAATGAAGACCAATAATCTTCAGGGCTAGCTGGAGGAACTGAATGCGTTTGTCATGAGACAAGAAACCAGGAGAAAAACTACCACTAGAAATTGGTGCAAATATTCTCATGTCTATGCCACATATCTCTGAGCAAATAAACACTGTCCCTTGTAGAAGAAGGGAGAATATCTCTGTAAATGAGATTACCTGCAGAAAGCATCTTGAGGTTGTTGAAGAGGTATACATGGAAGACTTGGGGAAAAAAATCTATAAACAGAACAATTTTTAAAAAATTGGCATCAAGACTTCTTCCATCCATGACATGACTGAGGACCAGGAGATACCCAATTTTGCTCTCTGAGAGGATTACATCAAGGTTTCCCTTGTGTTGATAGTGCCTCCACTGGAGAGGTGTATGTCACAAAGGAGGACAGTGATGACAGCAGCAAATGCCTGGATATTGCGTATTTTCTCATGGTATTAGATGAGGCCACAGGGGAAAAAGATACTGTATGCTCAGATAGTGACAGTGAATTTCCCTATTTCTCGGGAGGCAATCTATTTCCAGCATTTTTCTCTCATTTCACTATAAATTGCTTTATGGTTCAAGAAGCCTTTAAACACAATATTTTTAATCTCCTTCAATCTTTTAGTATTTATGAAGAGCAAAGGCAAAGTCTTCCCATTCTCACTCTCAACGGGATGATTTTCTGAAACCAGGTGATAACAAGCACCTAATTTATACCATCCTCAAAATGAACTACAAGTAGCTTTCCATTCAAAGATGAAGATGAGAATCTGTTCATTGTGCCACATCCTGTCTCAAAGGCACATCTAGTTCCAGAGTTATTTACAGGAACCATTCTATTAAGTTCCCCTTTTGTATGACAACTTCTCTCTTTAGTTGTAAGAAAACGTAAGTATTGTACAAAAATAATAATCTATATAGAGATATAGGACTTGTTCAGTGAATGAAAAGCCACCCTGGATCTTAACCAACTCTAGAAACTACCTGGTATTTCTTTCTTTCTGACTTAGCATCTCTAGACAAGTTTACTATCTCACTAGCTTAATTTCAAACAGGCAATTTATCTTCCTTCCTAATTAAAGAGGGAGTTAATTTTATTAACTGAACCAATTACCATCATCCTTCTTAAATGGATCAGTTTATTCCAGACCATCTTTTGATTTTCTGGACCCCATTGTTTATTTGTTCATCCTCATCTGGTCAGTAACCAACCTCCTGTTGCTGTTTGGGACTCAAGCCTATGGGAAGAGGAATTCTTGTCAGAGAAGGACTTTGGGAATGATAAACTCATTCCACTAAGTGAACTTCTGTATAGTATTCAGCCCACTAGGGAAGCAGAGAGGCATCTTATGTGCAATTGAAACTGAAGATAATTTGTTTTGACACAAATATCCACAGCTGAAAGAATTTTTCTTTTCTTTAAGTAAGGTTCAGCAGCCCAGATGTAGCTGTGAAATCAACATGCATCTGTATCAGTACATTTAAGACAAGTTACTGTATACAAGTTCACTTCCCTCACAAGCTTGATTATTATATAATTTCTCTACTGGGAAAGTCAAGCACTTGCTCTATGTTCTACCAGGGTAGCCAGTACACTGATAATCAAATTCTGATTGCTTCTGGTACAATGTTCCACATAAATGTCTTTATTAACAAATATAGGTTGCTTCCATCAGGTTTATTCTCTATCCAGTGAACACACTCTCAGTTTTCAAAGGGCTCTAGATAAAGTTCTATGCCATTATATAAACTCCTGATTTTTTTTTGAGTGAATTGCATATTTGGCAACACACTTTTTCACATATTATCTTCCTTGTTTTTCAAAACAGACATATGAAGAAGTAAGCACATTTAAAAAATGTTTTAAGTAATACAAATCAAAACTACAACAAAGTATATCACCTCACATCAGTTAGAATGGCCTACATTAAAAAGTCCATAAATGATAAACACTGGAGAGGGTGTGGAGAAAAGGGAACCCTCCTACACTGTTGGTGGGAATGTAGTTTGGTGCAGCCATTGTGGAAAACAGTACAGAGATTCCTCTAAAGACAAAAAATAGAGTTACTCTATGATCCAGCAATCCCACTCCTAGGAATATATCCAGAAGAAACTCTAATTCAAAAAGATACATGTACCCCAATGTTCATAGCAGCATATTTACAATAGCCAAGACATAGAAACAACCTAAATGTCCATCAACATATGATTGGATAAGGAGGTTGTGGTATATATAGATATATAGATATATTTATATCTATACATAGAGATATAGATATAGATATTACTCAGCCATAAAAAAGAGTAAAATAATGCCATTTTTGCAGCAACATGGATGGACCCAGAGATTGTCATACTAAGTGAAATAAGCCAAAAAGAGAAAGAAAAATACCATATGATATCACTTATATGTGGACTCTAAAAAAATGAGACAAATGAATTTATTTAGAGATCAGAAAGAGACTCACAAAGAAAATGAACTTGTGGTTACCAGGGGGAAAAGGGGGAGTAGGGCAGAGGGATAAATTGGAAGTTTGGGTTTTGCAGATATTAACTACTATATATAAAATAGATAAACAGCAAGGTCCCACTGTATTAGCACAGGGGACTATAGTCAGTACCTTGTAATAGCTTATAATGAAAAAGAGTATGAAAATAAATATATGTGTATATGCTTTACTGAATCACTATGCTATACACTAGAAATTAATACAACATTGTAAACCGACTATACTTAAACAAAATAAATCATTAAAAAAAACAAAGAATAAGCAAAAAGCAAAAATAAATAAAATGCTTAAGCAAAACCAGAAGCAATTAAATAACTGCATAATTTGGAAATAGATTGGGCTATGAGAAGCAGACACAAAGTAACAAGAGTAACGGAGCTCTGTCCCATAGATTCTTGAGGGACTGGCATGTCCCAGGGTTCTGCTTTTTCTAAGTGGTCTTTGTTACATAATTCAGGATGAGGCTGCAGCTGCATACACATTCCAAATCTCAGTGTGAAAAAGAAGTGTAAGACATATATTGGTTGTCTCGAGAAATGTTCCTGGAAACTTCTATATGACACTTGATTTTATATCTATTGGATAGAATTGGGACACTTAGGAATGCTTAGCTTCAAAGGAGGTTGGAAAATGTAATGTTTATTCTGGGTACCTTACGACCACCTAAAACTCAAAGTTTTAATAAATTTAGGAAGTAAGGATATATAGAATACTGAGGGATAAATACCACTCCAGCAGAAGAATAAAAGTTGCATGAATAGTTACTGATGTTACTTTCTATACACTGATATACTTTCTATTAATAGTAATCTTAATTTGAAAAAATTTGAGAGTTACTATGAACACTGTAAAATTTTAATTGAGTGTTACTACAAACACTAGATGACACTATAAAGGTGCAGAAATTGTGTGAGGCTTACAAGGCTTATGTTCTTCTGATCTTTTGATCTTGGAGATACTCTTCTGCTGGAAACTACACAGAATACACCACATTAAAGAAGGTGATTTATATGTACGTTAAAATCCTACAAAAATGACACCCTTTCCTTTGGTTCTTGTTTTATGGTGCTGAACCACAATGAGATGTCATACCCTAGCTTTCTAGCAGCTAAGCTACAATTAATAGGACAACCTGTAAAATTTGGAAAGGGAGCTCTAATTGTACGACTGCACTCTTCACAGCAATAGGTTCTACACATTATTCTAATTTCAGTAATTTACAAAGTAAATATTCTAATCCTGTTAATCATGCTTTGTTTTATTTAATATTCCTCCAAGGAGAGTGTATTGTGCAGGGCAGTGCATTTTCTGAGGCTGCTGGGAAAGGGTGCATTTGTGTGCTCTCTCCAGGGCACAAAAATATGACTATTGCTACTGAATGAAACAATTATCTCTTTCTATCACTTTTTCCAGCTTAATTCCAAAATGAATATTAATTATAATTCATTTATCTTTGTTTATTCAGTGACCTATTTAAAATACATTTATTGTCAGCATACTTACAGTCTCATTAACAGGAAAAAAAGAATTCTTATCCATTTGTCTGTGTTAAGGGATAGAATATATTTGATGTAAAAGCAAGGGTCATGTGTTGGTGGAGGAGGCAGAGTCAGCTTGGGATGTGTGTCTAAAATTATAAATGATCCCTCTATAAAATTATAAATGATCCCTCTATAAAGTATTTTGAAGATGCGTTCAGCACGCTGACACAGACTACTGTTATCAGTAAAAGTGTTCAAAACTCAT
The DNA here is from genome assembly GCF_036321535.1 of Camelus dromedarius. Lineage (NCBI taxonomy): Eukaryota > Metazoa > Chordata > Mammalia > Artiodactyla > Camelidae > Camelus > Camelus dromedarius. The sequence goes on from NC_087438.1 coordinate 16,656,288, forward strand.
GAATGACTCTCTGTTTTTTCATGTTTATGTTTTAATTGTTAACAGTAATAGCCCCCAGTAGGTATACTGTTTATCTGGGCATGCTACAGACATTAATTAATTTTGATTCACATCGGTTGTCTTTATGATCAATAATGTTGGAGAAATTAGAGCTCAAATTGTGAAAGAGTTTAGCTGAAAGACAAATAAGGGCAGAGAAGAATGCTGAAGACAAACTGATGATCAGGACTGGCTTTGCTTTGTTTGTCTTTGGTGTGTGGCCTTGTGTCTTAGTTTCAAAGGTAGTGGTGTTTGCAAGGGTGCTTGCCGGGAGCTTGTATCTAAAGGGAGAAACATGTCTGCAGGTCTCAAATGGAAGATTTTAAGAATTAAAAAAAAAAAAATCCCAAGGGTCTGCTTTGCTTAGAATGCCTCTGTTGACATAAAAGAAATTGACTGCCAGGTATTTCTTCAGCAAAGATGGGTTTAACTGGGGTCAGCAGAGAAATGCAATTTGGGCGCTGCACCCATGGAGAGTCATGTCACTTCCCACATGGCAAGGGAAAGAGAAGGTTTTTTATGGAGAAGAAAAGGCAGTTGCGAGGGCCATAACAAAGAGGCCTTGACTTTTCATTGGTTGAGTCCTTGTCAGAAAGGAAGAGTCTTCCTTCTTCTAACTGCGCTCGGCCATCATTACAGGATGTGAGCGTGCCCCCTGCTGGTCTCCCACCTCTATTTAACTGAGGTTTCTGACTATTAGTATTTTTCCATTTCCTTAAAACAGCTGTAGCACAGGGTTAAAGATCAAAGACCTGGATTCCTAGACATTTGCTGATTTGTTTAGTTTTATCATTTTATAAAAGATTTTTTGAGAAAAAATATGAAAGGTTTATTTTTTTCTTAATACAAAATAGAAATAAAAAGCACAATTAAAACAACAATTATGCTTGGGAAACTCTAAATGTCATTTCCTTTACCTGAAAAGTGTGAAAAATTATCATCTTACTAAAATTCTATAGTCAAAGTGTTTATCATAGTTCAACTGAATATAAATGTATGCTATATCTAATTGTGAAGGAAAAACCCGACTGGTCTGACAAGATAACTCTTAAGTCTAGGAATGTGAAGGAGAGGCTGGGCTGGGCTAACAAGTCTAAGTATTGGAATACTGATCTGAGTTCTGCTAGACTAACTTGTAAATCTAGGTTAATTAGTGTTGGTTTGCTGTTTATGTGTTTTTGCTAGCCAGCTGGATTTTCAAAGATACATATCTGGCTTTGGAATGTTGGTTTGCTGCCTCCCCGCCTCCACTTTTGTGATGATAATGCTGCTAAAGCTGTTCCATGCCTATTGGCCAAATACCCCAAGCTTGTACTTTACCCTATAAAACGTCATGTGCACGTCTTGGAGGTGCTCAGAACTTCGGAGCAGAAGCCCCTCTGAGCCCGCCGGCCTAATACACCTGAGTACTCCAACCCTCCAAGTGGTGCTTGTTTCTTGACTGGCCTGTCGTTTCCGTAACATAATTACTCTTACTTTACTAGATGGTGATTTATCTTTATTTGAATCTTTGTTGGGATCTGGCCTATCGTACAGGAGGAAGAATAATTTTCCCTTTACCCTTCTAGGCTCTTGGCTGATACGTGCCTTGTAATTAAAGACAGACTAACAGGAGAAAGACAAGCAGAAGTTCACAGACATGTATGACTCCTGTTCATACAGGAGAGACCCAGGAAAACTGAGTAACTCTCAGAGATGTCCCAATAAGATGATGGGGAGTGGGGCAGCCAGTTATGGGAGGCAACTCGGAAAAGCACAATAAACAAAGGTAAGGTTGTTATGCAGATTAAGGTCTTTCCCTTCTAGAGTTTCTAGAGATTTGGTCATCCTTCTCTTTCAGGCACAGAGAGGAAGCCATTCTTACAAACGGAGATTTTTCCTTACAAATGTAAATGTCTCCTACAAAAAGGTAACTTCTACTTGGTTTTCAGAGCTTTCGCTAAGTCTGTTGTTTCTTAAAAACTACCAGTCTAAAATAATATTTATGCCAAAGAGAAATATTAAGGGCCTTATGGAGGGTTAACATTTTTTTTATTCTTGAAAAAAATGAAGGCCATCAAATCTTTGGCTCTTTCCAACTAGAAATATCAAGTCACCACTCTAACTAATCAACCAGAATATTATATATTCAATGTAATTTATCAAGTTAATCATGTTGAAACAGATCATAATGGTTTTGTAGTGTTCACGCTTGTTAAACTGGGAAAAGAAAATCAAGATGACAGGGTTGCTAAGAGTGCGCTCTAAAAGTGGAGTCTGAAGCCACTGAGGAAATGGGATTTAGGCACATCTCAGCCAGGATGGAAACTGAACTTCTGACCCACTTATTATCTTAACATAGGCATCCAGAACATCTGTACAATGTTCCAGAAACTCAAGATACTTATTGGAACCTTACCCTAAATAACATGACAGCCTATCACTTAAAGACAAATAGTTCTCTTTTTGTGTCAAAGTCACTCATAATTCTTGCAAGACAACTTTAACAAACTTGTGGCTTTTGCCTTTATAAGTTCCTGACTCTTTCTCTTATCTGAACACTCTTTCAGTTTTATGGGAATCTGCATCTCTCTAATTTTAATTCCTAGGAACTCAAATAAATGTCTTTATTCTTTGCAGCTGGATACTACTTGTTCAACAAAACTAATGCCAACTGGTATGACAGGTTTCCGATATTCCTCAAAGACTAGAGTAAATAATCATGTTATTTATTCAGTTGTAGAAATAATCACATAAGAAATTGCATGTACATATTGGAAAAAGCGTAGTAAACAGATTAATAGATAAGTTAGGGAGATACCATAAATTTGTTACTGAATATTCTGCACATTAAGCACTGGATGAAGCATTGCACAAGATTAGGCACTTAATAAAAGCTTTGCGAATAGTGGCATGACAGTCATGTATTCACATTAATTTTCAAATATTTTTGACACATCATCAATTAATATTTGATTTGAACTCTGTTCAAAGTGTAAATCACATCTCGATTAAAAGCAACTTTTATGAAATATATTTACATTTAAGGCTGGGTAATAAGAAGACTTGGCTGAGATCATTTTATTTCTGATAGCAGGAGATGGGAGCAGTAATGGGGGCTCTTCTAGATTGTAAAGACATACTACATAATGACATTTTTCATCTTTTTATCTCATTAAAACAGAATATTTTATTAGGACAAGAATATTAGGACAAAAGTTAAAAAATTCACTGAGATCAGTTAAGAGTGGTCATAGTATGTTGCATTTCCATTACTATATGGATTATCTTTTGTGAATTAAAGTTTTCAAGAGGCAAGAAAATAAATAACTCCTAATATAATTGTTAAATTTAAACAGTTGATCTGCAACAACAAATCATTTAAATTGTGGCACTGCAGTGACCAATGAAATATGTGAAAATGATTTCGAATTCAAATAATAGATGGGCAAGAAGAGGAGACTAAGTTTTTGACATAGAAGTATGCCAAGAAGGGTAAAATTTAAATTTTACATTAAAAAATTTTAATTGTCCTCCAAAGTTTACATAAGAGAATTTATATATCTATAAGCATATTTTTCATAAAGATAACTGTAGAGCATTTGATTTTCAATATTTTAATGCAATTAAATCCCCAGATTAGAAGTTATTGGAGAGTTATTGTAAATAGAGAATAGAGATTAGACCAATTGTAGAAAGTTGAAAATATTTTTCCTATTTTCCAATCCTGTACTTCTAATAACTTATTTTTTCCCGAATAATTGGCTTAATCCTTTTGATAAGAATCATATTGAACATATTCCCATTTAGTTATAAAATAAATGATGAGCTTTCTACATTGTGTCACCTTCCTGTAAGTCATTCCACATAATCCAAGATTCAGTAACTTCTTTGATTTATTGGAGAGATGGAAACACAATTCAGTTACCATCAAGATCAGGAAAAAAAGAAAAAAACTGTTATACAAGTTGACACAAATAACTGCATAAGCTACTAAAATAGCACTACAGATCAAACAACAACCCATGCTAAATTCCAACCACTTTCTGACTCTAAAAGCAATTGTTAACATCTGTACAACTCATTGGAAAGACATCAATATCTGTAGACTATCATTAAAGGCATTGAAGTGGTAAGAAACTAAATCATACTCTTGATTTCTGTCATCTGTAAAATTTAGGATTGCTTCAATTTAAAATATGTCATCTAGTCTTTCTATTCATTTTCTTGGTGTCATTGTCATTACAACTTTTTATAGCTTATATATCTAATATTTTTCATGAAATACAAATATTATGAAATTATTTGTGGAAAAACACAAAACATAATTTTAAATGAATCTTGCACACTCTAACCCCATTCCCCATGGGAGAAAATGTAAGCTAAATTATTAAATTAAAAGAATTAAAATACATAGTGGCATTTTTTTTTGAAGTAGGAACATAATATAATTTTGAACTTGATAGCAGCAGGAAAAGGCCAGAAAACTTTCACCATGATAGAAAAAACACAGAAATAAAAACAAACAAATAAAATAAGTAGCAAATATTAACCATTGTCCAAAAAAAAGCATGGAGAAATTATTCAAAAATATCAGTAACCACAATAAATAAAATGCATGTATTTTGCCCTTAAAATGGTAGATATTTTTGATAGATAAATTCATCTATGTTTTATGAGAAATAAATATAATAAATAACAAATGCAACAAATAACAAATGTAATAAATGACAAAAACAGAGCAGTTATTCAAGAAAGGTATAACAAACTTTGATAAAATATTCAAATTATGATTTAAATCCCACATTTTTTGCACATATAAAATGCTTAGAACTCCTTAAAGAGTGTTCTGTGGATAAAATAAATCACATTATTTTTACTCTTAGTCCAAGATAATTATTTTAGCCTGGCCCACAGGACTTGCCTAGTAGCTTTTCTCCTGGACCTATATGGAAGTTGGTTAAAAATATTTAATTTTCCCTTGTCTGCAAAAAGTTACCTGCAAAAATTGCTGTTCTTGTTAATCATATGCTGTGCAGAGACTTTCTGAAAGATTGCAATAGTATGCTCAAGTAAATAAATAAAACTTATATTTGCCCAAATAAAGAATTATGTCTCCTATCAGCTCCTTTCAGAGCCTTTTTTATATACTTTGAGAAGATGAGAATTACTGAAATAAAGCCATCCCTTACACTAATCTTTTCTCAGTGATAATAGGAAAACACTAAATAAAAAAGATCAGTGAAGCAAAATTAATATTAGAAAAAATATAAGATAATTTATAAAAAATTACAGATAAAAATATATTTACAGTTGATTTTTGTTATCCACAGTAGTTATATAAAATTGCCAGGAACACTGAATTAAGGTATACTGAGTCATTTGTCCTAGGGCAGGTAAACATTGTGCGTGTATGTATATGTACATATATGTGTAAATCTCACTTATGCTGCAATCTTACAACCTAAAAACAACTCATCCTGGTCTATTTTATTTTCTTTATTTTATGAAAGAGAAAATGAGGTTCACAAGTGTTGAGTGACTTGCCTGAGGCCGTCCCAATAACAGGTACCAGACTTGGGATTCAAACCCAGTCCACCTGGCCCAGAGATGGAGCTTCTTGCACTCTACTGCCTGTCTCCCGGCATCTCTATTCCCTGGTCATCTCTGTATGAGGCTGAAACAGGAGGGCAGAGCATCACCTAGTTCAGCCTCAGTTGAGAAGGTGGAAGTCAGTAACAAAATTTTCACTACTTTTATGCATGTCTGTGAGTGACAACAAAAGTGCCGTGAGTATTGAATTTGGGCTTACAAATAAATTTCACAAGTAGAGAAACTTGTCAGAAGTTACAGAATCCATGAATAATGAGGATTGACTTTTAAAACATATATTTCATATTTATTAAAAAAACTTTTTTTAATGTAGAAATCATGAATGTATGTACACCTAATACCAAATGCCAAAGACTCATTATTAAGTAAGAAAAACGCAGCAAAATATCATGAGTATACAAATTTTCAGAAATGCTGGAGAAATCTTATTTTTCTCAAATATTAGTGATTAAGCAGTTTAAAAACTACTAGCAACATGGAAAATCTGCATAGAGCAAATAATGAAATTGAGATGTTTCACGTATCATTTTTAAAGCTTAGATAAAACAGAGGCTATCTTAAAATATTTTTAAAAGGCTATTTGAAAGTCAACAGAGTAAATGATAATTGTTGTATACTTTTTAAGTTAATTCCATATAGTATCATTATATATTACTTTCTTATATATAAATTTGTTGTGTATACTTATAAAATTTATGATAGTGGTTATCTCAGCACAAGGGGAGGAAAATGATACTGGGAATAGGTGGCTTAAAAGTTAGTCACTTTTATCAACAAAATTCTATTTCTTTCACTTAAATAAACTTGATGAGATTAATGAAATGTTTATGCAAAGTATTGCAAAAGGAAACCACATCCCTTTATGGCAGAGATGACCATAAATGACCAAAAGGACCCATGCCCTTAGTATAATCCGCTCCCGCTGAGTATAGTTAGGACCTGAGAATATGATGGGATATCATATGATTATGTTATTCTACAGTGCAAAGACATTTTGAAGAAGAAATTAAGGTCCTTAATCAGTTAAGTACAAGTTAATCAAAAGGGATATCAGCCCGAGTAGCCATGACATAATCAGTTGAGCCCTTTAAAAAGGAGAGACTGAAGTGACAGAGATGATCGCCTGCTGTCCTTGAAGGAACAAGTCACTAGGAGTTCTACAGCTGCAAGGTACTGACTTCTGCCAACCAGTGTGAGCCTGACAGAGGATCCCCAACCCACGGTGAGACCCATGTGCAGCAAACATGTTGAATACGGTCTTGTGAGATGCTGAGCAAAGGGTCACGGAAATTGTGAGAAAATAAATACATGCTGCTGTAAGATATTAAGTTTGTGGTAGTTTTCTATGCAGCAAGACAAAAGTATTGCAATTTTTATAAACAGAAATACCAGTTATTGAGTGGAGAAATTTCCCTGGAATGTGATACACATGGCTCTTAACTGGTTATATGGCCTTAGGCAAGCAACTTAATTTCTCCAGGCCCTAACAGGGTATTTTTACAATAAAAGTATCCAAATCCCTGAAAGTTTTAAAGATTTATCCTACACTATGAGAGTTTCCAACAAAAAAAAAAAAAAAAAAAAAGAGAGAGAGAATCATTGCCATGTTTAAGGGAGGCAGGTATTTTCCAAGTATTGATTAGTAGATTAGTTAATTAATGTAGTGGAACATTAATTATTTGATAAACTAAGATGGTAGTAATTAATTTAATCATTACGTGCTTTAGCAAATATTTTTTTAATATTTACCACACAAGCTAGACGATACAGATACTAGAAGAGAAGCAGTCCCTCCATTTTTATCGTGATGACTTTATTGTGATGTAGATGTTATATATAAGTATATAATAATATTACTATTGTTTATATAGCTGCTATTCTTGCACGTGTTATTTGTTTTAATGAAGTCTGAACTCTCCTTGTCAGAGAGAAACATTAGCAGATTTTAAACCTACATATAACAAAGTAAATTGTATTACATTAGCAGATTTTAAACCTACATATAACAAAGTAAATTGTATTATTAATATAGCTGCAAATATCTAGCAATGATGTAAGATTATTGAAGAACAGATATGAATCTAATTTAATAATCTATATATGAAGAGATATGTCCTAGAATGAAGTCAGTGATGGTGGGAATGGAGAAGGAAGAGTGCATTAAAGAAGTAATAAGGAGAAAAATAGACAGGAACTGATGACACATGTGATAGTTACTGAATAATCAAGATAAGATTACAGGAGAGAAGGAGCAATTCCTAGCTTTTGTGGCTTGTAGATAAGACACAAATTAGAAAAGTATAAACAAATTTAGAAAAAGACACCTTCTTTGCAGTTTAGAACATGCTGAATTAGATATGCCTTTGGAACATTTAAGTCAGGGCTTTACAAAATTTTTATACAAGAGTACACAATCTGTCAACAATCGATTTAGTATTTCCCCAGGAAAGTGTTTAAGACTGAATGACTTAAGGCCTCTAACAATGCCAGGGTTTCCAGGGCAGCAAAAGTTGGAACTTAGGGTTTGAGTGAAGATGAGTGGTAGGGTAAAGGGAGAATTTTTAGGTTTACGGCCACCACACTCCTACAGAGTGACCTCTAATTTAAATGTTTGGAAGTTAAAGCATTTAATTCAATCTCTATTATTGTTAAGTGGGATAAATATATGTTATTTTTTATTTTTAAATTTTTATTATAGGCTCAACACTTATCAGGATCTGTGTAAAGACCTAGGACTTAAGTTTTGATGAGATAATGGGGAAGAAAGTGCCTTCAGTATCTTGAGTAAAATAGAAAGTAAACACAGGAAACAGAGACTTAGGTGTGTGATCACTGTATCAGACAAAGAATGTTTCATTTACCTGTTGTTGCATAATAAACCTTCCAAAAATAGTGGGTTAAAACAACGATTCAGTTCTGTTTATCATTTACCGGGAATTTAGGAAGGGATTTGGAGACATTCATTTCTGATTTACCTGTCAGCTTCTGCAGTGGTTGGTCTTGGAGTGTCCACATCCAGGATGGCTGATTAACTTACTTGCCAGAACCTTGGTGTCCCTTTACTCAGCTCTCTATCCACATGGTGTCTGATACTCCACGTCCTCTTCGTGTGTCCTGGGCTTCTCAGAGCTGCGTAAGCTCCAGTTAGTCACAATTCTTGTAATGGAGGCTGTTCCCTCAGAAGCTGGCACTGAGAGAGTAAAAAGAGAAAAGACTAATTCATAGAAGTTTGATATATAAATATATAGTATAAAGTAGATAAATGCACGTGTAGTTTTATATGCAAAAAGTAAATACAGGTTCCCCCTGTTAATTGAAAGTAGAACTTTCCTATGAAATCTTTCATAAGCCGAAATGGCAGAAAACAAACAAGCAATCTTATTAATGGGTACACAAAATAAACTGAGATAAAGTACGGATGATCACGGACACAGTTCACAGTTACGATGCTTTCATTGTGAGATGCAGAGTGTAGTTCCTGGGGAAGGAGCTTGGCGGCGCCACTCTCTCAGCTCGGGGTTGGCGTTTCCTCTTATAGCTACCAAATGAAAAACAAACTCCAAATACAATTTTCACTTTCGGTCTTTTATCATAAAAGTGAAAATCCTCTTTGGATCTTTTTTGGTTGGCGAAAACTGTTACTAATGCAGGTCTTTGTTAAAAACAAAGTGGCATAAAGCAAACTTTCAAAAAGCGGGGGATTCCTGTCTAATCATTTTGAGTAACAAACCAGAGAAGATGAAAGTTGGAAAATCTCTAAAAAAACAAAAACATAATCTGCCATAAAAGATCACCATACAAAATTAATATGTGTCCAAAATGATGTCAAAGCTAAAAGCGAAGAATGATTTGTAAATGCCAAGGATTAGAGGTGCAAGATGGTTATATTAGGTAAAGCCAGACAAGTGAATTTTGAGGCAGATCTATAGAGACTGATTTTTTTAAGTTTAGGTTTGTTTCATTCCTCTGCTTGTCCTATTGTACTATGTATGTCTTCATGGGAATGGGCCAACTGTGGTTTAACCTACTTCCATTAGCCAGAATAATCAATGACAGTGTTTGTTAATTGACAGGCTGAAGCCAGTGTGTAAGTAGACATGTACTGTATGGTCGATACACCTACATTGCCAAGCTTCATCTACTACTTAGCTTTGGTACTATACCTGGGCTTTGCTATTTTCGTTATTTGACTTTGATACAGATGACAAAATTGAAATTTCTCTTCTTTATCATTTGCTAAAGGTAAATTATTCTTTATTTCAGGGGAGTGATTTCCCTTATAAAATTGGTAAGAGAAAATCCTTCATTTCTTTACAAAGTGAGTACCTTAGCTGTGCTAAAAACAACTCATTGATGTGAGGGAGATTTACATATGCAGAGGAAGCCATTATTTCCCCAAGGTTATCTAGATGATAGTTGCCTTATTGTTCCCTGGCAACAGTACCCTCCCCAAGTGCTACTGAAAACACTTCAGGTATTAAATAAACTGTTAGCCATTGATCTACAGCTGATTTCTAGATGCTCTGGTCTGTAGTGGCAGGATGTATGATATCATCTATATGAAATCCTGCTGAGAGATCACTAATAATAATTCATTGCATTGTACATTTTCTCATTATTGTGTCTTATTATCTGTGGCTGTAAACACTTGCACACATTCTTACAGTGTATCTCAAGTTGTAAAGCAAAACGTTTCAAAAATATACAGGTGCTTTTTTACTAAGTGCCTCATCAATGATGCAAGTATGTAAGCAAGAGCAAGCTGAGATCTTTCAATTCTCAAAAGCGCCTCTGTTTTATGATGAAATGAAAGTGGAATCGTAAGAAGAGGTTCAGTACTAATATATGCAGCCAACTCATCCTATTTACATATTTTTCAGCTGTGCTAACATGTGATCAAGTGTAAATACCACAGTGCATTCTCTGCTTCTTTTTCTTAGCAAGAACTATATACATAAATTTTCTAAACTAAAAATGAAAATGTCTCTACGCATTTGCAGACATTAAATATACCTCCTTCAAAAAGTAGTGATGCCTTATTGTTTCCATAATCCTAAATGAATTTCATCATATCCTAACCTTTTTATGCAATACAATACAATTATTAAGATTTCCATTAGTAAATGTTCTAGATTGAGGGATTGTGAGAGTAGTAAGTTAAACCTGCAGTGTTAAATAGATCAGTCTAGTCAGAGGGCTAGAATTACAAAACCTCACCACGATCCACACCAACACCATCAGAATTTTTTATCTCTATACTTGCTGCTTGTTCATGAGAATACTTTTTCTCATCTACCACTGGAATGAAATACTGCATACGTATATACTTGATTATTACTTGCCCATATCCATCCAATTTTCATAAGACACTAACTTTGTTCCAACAACCTTCCTTTATGAAGTTATTTTTAGAAATTCCAGCTAACCTCTTCCTTGAAGACCTAGTGACAATGTGAATTTAAAGTGGGGTAAATTTAGTTCAAGGGGTGGACTACAGCGATTTCTTTTGGTACACCTGAGCCATGCACATCTGGCTTCACACAGATTCTAGCTGTAGCTACGGTGGTCAGTTCGATGTAAGTTCGTCCTCATACTTACAGAAAGGGACAATATCTTACAGAGTTATTAAGAAATTATCAAACTCATTAATGATGTAAGATTGTTGTAATAAGCAACATACACTAATTTTAAAGGATCAGATTGTCAAAGATGTGCCTGTGGAAATTAGGGCCAATGCAAATCCATACACCCTGCTGATCTGCACATTGTTTAATGCAGTGGAAAATTCTTAGCCTATTTCTTATGCCATCAGTAGTCTTTGTAACATTTGTTCACTGTAACATTTGTTCACTTCTTTCTTCTGGGTAAATTATCTTCACTTGTCTTTGGACAATTCATACTCTTTTTTTTTTTTTTATCTCATTACCTCACTGGCTATCCTGTTTGCTGGTAAACTCACTTGTTCTTCATTTGAAACCACCTCAGTGGTTAATCAATGGACCAGTACTGTCACTTTAAATACTATCTCTGTACTGTGGACTCACAAATTATATCCTCTGCCAAGATCTCTCTTCTGAATTTTGGATACATATATTTAGCTTATAATTTTAGATCTCCATGTGCATGACTAGCAGGTATCTCAAAATTAACATATCCAAAAGTTAACTTCCATTCTTTAATCCTCACCCTTCTACTCCAAATATGTACTCTCTTAGGTCTTCCCCCATGTCAAATGCTACTCTCCAGGTGCTATGGCCAAAATTATTGGAGTCAAATTTTTCTGACACACAACCTTACAGCTGTTGAGATTCCCAGGTCAAATTTCAAGACACCGTTATTTCCCATCAACCACTAACACTACCCTTGTCCACAGTGCAAGTTTGTCCTCGTACTGTTGAAACGGCCTCACAGTGCGCTTGCTCTCCTATCTCCAATCTTTCCATCTTATATCATATTCTCAACACAGCGGCCATATTAGTGCTGTTAATTCACAGATCAGATTATGTAACTTCTCCACTCAGAATCCCCTAGTGGCTCTCCATTTCTTTGAAAGTAAAAGACCATGAGGCTCAACACGTTCTGCCTCCTTCTCTGATATTTTCCTAGTTCACCTCTCACTGCTCTATACTGGCTCACTCTGCTCCAGCCACACTGGCCTGTTGCTGTCCTTTGAACATGTAGTGATCCTTCCAACACTGGGCTTTTGAAATGTCTGTTCCATCTCTGAGGAATGTTCCTCCTCCAGACTGCATGGAAGTCTTTGCTAAAACCACGTGAAAGATCAGCCGACCACCGTTCTAGTATTTCAGAACTTCCAAACATTCTCTTTTACTTTCTGTGGTTCCAAAACATTCTAATAAACATTGAATCTTAGTTAAGACTAATGTTTATACACACTAAATAATATGTGAGTGATTCCAAAGTAGGTTTTAGTTTGTTAGTTTTTTATTGGCTATATACCTGTACTGTCCATTACGTATTTGTAGTTTATATATTTTATACACAGTAGTTTGTACCTCTTAACCCCCTACCCCAATCTTGCTATCCCTCTCCCCATTGGTAACACTAGCTTGTTCTCTATATCTGTGAGTCTATTTCTGTTTTGCTATATATTCATTCACTTGTTTTACTTTTTTAGATTCCACTTAAAAAAATGTTCCAAAAGTATTCCTAGCACCAAGAACCACGATTAGAACACAGTAAGGCACTCCACAAGTACTTACTGTGTGAATGGAAAGTCTGTTGATATTCCATTTATTCTAACAGAATAAAGAATATTTTTTTTTACCATTTGATCCAGATATATTAATCCCTAGTATAACCATGAGAGAAATTCTCATGACAGGAAACGTAAGATTGCTTTATTGTAGAATTTTTTTAAAGGATTAACAAATTATATAGGTGAATTACAAAATAAAAAAAGAAAAAGAAAAAAACAGTATAGGATTGAGAGAATATTTAGAAACAGCTGATGGGCTAGTAGAGTAAATATTAGAGTATAATGCTAACCTTTGAATAAAGTATTATATATTTTACAAGGAGACTGTCAAGTTCAAAACGTATCAGAAAGGTTGAATGAGTATTGGGAGGATAAGAGTAAGAACAGGGTTGAAGAAGAAAAATAAAACGAGAGGAGGGCCTTGTATAGACTAGTGGCGAGAGTAGATGACAAGTGGAAAAACTGGAATGGCATATAAGAAAACAGTGAGATAAGAGAGGTGAATTTGAATTTGTGACACAATTTTTATGACTCACAGTAATAAGATTTAAATCTAAGTCATGAAGAATGGAGTAATTATTCCGAGTGGAAAGTAACTGAAATATACATACCTTGATGCATGTATAGTACTACTATCGTGTGTTTAATAAATAACATAATTTAAAATCTTCATATAGCATTCCAGGGAAGGAGAGATGTGTTATAATAGAGAGTTAAGTTTAAGAAGTAACTAAAAATTACTATTTCTAAGCTAACACATTTGTTTAAGAATGGCTTTACGTTTACAACAAAATTGAGAGAGAGGCACAGAGAGTTCCCATGTTCTTTCTGCCCTGCATGTGCAGAGACTCCCCATTATCAACATCACTCACCAGAAGGATACATTTTCTTTTACCAGTGATGAAGCTACATGGACACATCATAATCACCAAAGTCCGTATTTGTCTTAGAGTTCACTCTTGGTATTGTACGTTCTATTGATGGCATACATCTAATATTGAAATACACAGAATATTTTCACTACCTTAAAAATCCCCTGTGCTCTGCCTGTTATCTCTCCCCCTTCTTGGTACCCGATGGCCACTGATCCGTTAATTGTCTTTATAGCTTTACATTTTCTAGAATGTATATAATTGGAATCATACTGTATATGGCATTGCAGATTGATTTCTTTCACTAAGTAATTATGGTTCTCCCATGTCATTTTATGGCTTGGTAACTCGTTTCTTTTTAGCACTGGATATTATTCATTGTCTGGATGTACCACAGTTTATTTATCCATTCACCTACCGAAGGATATCTTGGTGGGTTCCAAGTTCTGGCAATTATGAATAAAGCTGCTATAAACATCCGTGTGTAGGTTTTTATGTAGATGTATGTTTTCACCTCCTTTTGGGTAAATATCAAGAAGCATGATTTTTGGATCACATGGTAAGAATATCTTTAGTTTTTAACAGAAACCACCAAACTAGCTTCCAAAATGGCTATACCATTTTGCACTCCCACCAGCAATGAGTGAGAGTTCTGTTGTTCCATACTTTCACCATCATTTGGTGTTTCCAGTGTTTTGAATTTTGGCCTTTCTAATAAGCTAACAACTTTTTTCTTGAAGGAATAAAATTGAATAACAAATAAAATAAGAAAAGATAATCACATAACAGACTGGCCAAAGATGAAAAATCACCACATAGTTCTAGATATTGGAAAAAATGTGGAGACGTGGAAATGCTTATTCCCTGCTACAAAATTGTTATAACCATCTTGGAGAACAATTTTAAATTAGCTTGTAAAACTGGAGATGAATGTATGTTAATTCCTGTAATGTACACCCTCAGTATAAGCTCTAGAAAAATCATTACTAATGTGCTTTAATATACATACAAAAATGTTTTTAGGGGTACTGTTTATTATGACACATAATAGAGCCAGATCAAATGCCCATTAATGGAAGAATGGATTCATATGTTGAGTTGAATTCCTAAAGTAGATTATTATGTAACAATAAAAAATAAAAGACTACAGACTACAGCTCTTTCCACTATCAAAAATGTATCCAAAACATAATGATGGGATAAGAATGTAAATTGCACTATATTTGCTTTGTATATTTTTTGTGTACATATAGTATTATATTAATCATATAGTGTTCTAAATACACAAATCCTAACCATATTTCGCTATGATTTCATGCAACATAGAGCATTTATATTAAAAAAAGAAAGCAAGGGGTAGTGGTTAATCAATGTGTGGGGAGAAATAAAATTGGAGATGTCGACATAGAGCACTTCCAAAGTGTTGACATACTTTGTATCTTAGATTGTGTGCTTTTTAAAAAATATTGAGAATAGGTAATAAAAAGTATGCTTCATTATAGTTAGCCTATTTAGTTTTATTGTCAGTAATATTGGAGAATATTTCTATATGGAAATAAAATATCTTCATGGTTTGGGAGGTATACAGTATTGCAAATATGAAAGTTAAAAATGAAGTTGAAAAATGAAGTTGAAAATCAGAACTGATATTAAATTTTCCCTAAATTAAGCTTTCAAATAAACCCAAACAACTATTTTCCTCCAGTGTGAACATGCTCTCAGACCTTCTGATAGGTGTTGAGAGATGGTAACAAAACTTGTATTCCTTAAAAGATGCAGTCTTTGATATTTTAAATTTGGGCATTATCAGAAAGAGGCATATCACCTTATTCTGTTTTTATTTTTCAGTTAACTTGGAGAAATGGCCATATTCACCCACATGGAATTTCATGACATAATTTCTTTTTTATATGTTATGTAGCATTAACTGGATACTCTATTGAAGTCATATACCAATAAAGAAGATGAAGTATTTTTATAGTGCACCATGGAAACATTTTACATAAAATTGGGTTCCAAAATTAAGTTCTGCAATGACTTAGCAAATCACTTCTCCATAGCCATGGTGCTATAGTCATTTATACACAGAATTACCGGCAAGTTTTAAAACTTCTGCAACTCTAGTTATTACTTGCATATGTAATTTGGGTAGCACTTTATGCAAGCACTCCTAGCTATATAAATTTGTATTTCAAGTCTCATCACGTCAGACTCTAAAGGCAGCCCATTAAAGACATAAAAACACATTAAAAAATATTCCAAGTTAGGTATGGCGACAAATGGTCCTCAAATTTGTTGGCAAACAATTCTCCATGGTCTTTTGTGCCTCTGCATGTCTTGTGAGCAGTCAGTGCCTGACTGCCTTTGTGCCTTTGTTCCAGACTATCATTTTAAAGATGTGTTCACAGTAAAGGGCCTTGAAAGATAGATGTAATGTCTCCCAAAAGAGCAAGTAACTGGTTAACAGGTTTGCCTACTGTCACAACAAGTAAAGATAATGTCTCTTGAGGAGCAAAATTCAGACAGGCTAACAGCCTGTGATGGTTAATTTTATGTGTCAACTTGACTGGACCACAGGGTGCAGGATACTGGATCAGAATTATTCTGGATGTGTCTGTGAGGATGTTTGTGAATGAGAAGAAAATTTTAATCAGCACACTGCCCTCCCTAATGTCGACTACCCTCATCCAATCAATGAAGGCCTGATTAGAACAAAAAGCCTGACTCTTCTGCAAATAAGAGAGAACTCCTCCTGCCTGAAAGCCTTCAAACTGGGACACTGGTGTTTTCCTGCCTTTAGACTTCAACTGAGACACTGGCTCTCCTTGGGTCTTGATCCTGCTGGCTGTCTGCCTGCAACTGCACCATCGGCTCTCTGGGTTCCCTGGCCTGTGGACTCGCCTGCACATCCTGGGATCTGTCAGCCTCCACAATTATGTGAGCTGATTCTCAACAATAAATCATAAATCTCTCTCTCTCTCTCTCTCTATATATATATATATATATATACGTGTGTGTGTGTGTGTGTGTACATATATATATGTAATGTATATGTGTGTGTGTATATTCTCCTATTGGTTCTCTTTCTCCAGAGGCTCCTGAAGACACACAGCACATTATAAAATTTCATGTTTCCTGAACTTGGGATTTCACTCCTGAAATTCTCTTCACTGCGTGCACAGGTATCATTTGATGCTTTTCCTGTCTCCCTCAGGGAAATGGAACTTAAGGAGCTAGTGAGAATGTTGATACTGTGTATTCAGCTACTGCAGTGAATGATAAAGTCACCTGTTTCTGACCTAGGAGTCCCATGTCTTCCATCGGCATACACTATCGTGTAGAAAGCTAACTTGTTAGTTTGCAGGAGTGGGAAAAATAATTCAATCCTTTCATAAATCTTGACAAAATTCTACTTAGAAAGTCTACTTCTATAATAACATTAAGAAAAATACAGTACCCATTCCTAGCTTATGTATATATGTGCAATACATCATCGGTATTTTGCAACCAAGAGTTTTACATTTTAATGTGTTGATTTTATTCAATGTATTGTATTTATAACTCCTATATTACAATGATCATGCAACCTATTTTGATGGCAAAAGAAAAATGTACTTATTTCTCCATTCTTCATTGGCTAGTAATTCAATCTGAGAAAATTTATCCCCTTTGATACTTTCTTTTCTTTTCTATGTCATTAATCATATGTTTCACCTCCGCCCACAAGGCTATATGAGGCAATGGAAAGTGAGATGTAATAGTCACGATTCTTGCTCTCACACCTGAGAGCAGGGGGCAGAAGGCAAGAGCGAAGCAGGGCATCTAAAACATGCTAGTGCTCCACACTGTTTAGTAGCAGTTCTGTAAGAAATGCCAAGATACTTATTCATGAGGATCCTTTTTTTAACCGCTATTTCAATATAAGTTTTTAGCACAGTTTTAGATTTACAGAATTATTGCGAGGTTAGTACAGATAACTCCTGTATAACCAACACTGCTTCCCCTATTAGAATCATTTAAATTATGGTACGTTTCTATAATTAATGAAACAATATTGTTACATTTTTATTAACTAAAGTCTATACTTTATTCAAATCTCTCAGTTACTCCCTCTTTTTTGTTGTTGTTATTGTTGTTACTCTAGGACCCCATCCAGGATACCATTCGATATTAGTTGTGTGTGTTTAGTCTCCTCTTGGTTGTGACAATTTCTCAGACTTTTCCTATTTTTGATAACCTGAATGACTAGTAGATTACTGGTAAACTGTTCCCGAACTGAGACTTATCTATGTTTTACTCATGACTTGACTTTATGTAGCAGGTTTACTAGCAGCCACTGAAGATACCAGGTCCTAACCACTGGAACCTGTAAATGTTACCTTACAAGGAAAAAGGTCTTTACAGAGAAGACTAAGTAAGAATCTTGACATCGGGAAATTATCCTGAACCTCTTTTACTAATGAGAAAAACTCACAAAATAATATTAGTAAACAAATATGGGGGGGAGGGTATAGCTCAAGTGATAGAGCGCATGCTTAGCATGCAGGAGGTCCTGGGGTCAGTCCCCAGCACCTCTTCTAAAAACAAATAAATAAACCTAATTACCACTCCCTCAAAAAACAAACAAACAAACAAACAAATAACGATCAGGTTTCGACTAGTACATGTTTACATATAGTGGACTACTTTATTTTTAAAAGGTAGATGCTTGTAATATACAAGGAAAATAAAGGAAATAATAAATATCAAACACATGAGAGTGAGTGGGAAGAAAAAGAGAGGAAATAGAGAAGGTTCTTGTTTGTTCTCCTTTTCATGTTGTAATATAAATTATGTTTGCATTCAGGAAAGCACATTTTATATTACCGAAAGACACCTGTAATAAACAGGTGGTTAAACACGAATGATAAGCACTTATTGTGATCTACTCTGAGCCAAGTGTTGCTCTAGATGTTTGGGGCACAATGATGAAGAAATGAGAAAGAAGGTCTTCTGGAACAGGTCTTTATTATGATTAATTTATGGTTTCTTCTTGCCTACTGACAACTTTTCTATAAATATTTGTTCATCTTTTTTCTATCTCTTATTACAGAGTTGGTTTTAAAAAAAAGTAAAGAAGCCACCTTCAAACTAGTTATTCAATATAATGAAACGCGTTGGGAGGCTGAGTTCAGTGATTACCTATATGTGCTATTTGTTGTCATTCTTCATTAATCTAAATAAAACAAGAATTGTCATATTTGATTTTTATTCAAGAGACGCTCTCTTTTTCCCCCCAGTCTATAGCTCAGCTTTCCAAGTTTGCACTGACAAGAATCAGAAATCGTTCTCACGGACACATCATGCTCCTGACAAAATTCAATGGAAAGTAATGGTCCTTAATTTTAATGTTTGGTTTTCTACTTTCCATGGGCCACCCATAAATCATTATTTAAAAGCTACAAGGCGACACAAGAAACATAATAAGCACTCTGCTTGACTACTGAAATTTGAACTGAATAAAAAAATAAATCTGGGAAAATAAATTCTGCAAAGATATATGCATTTTTGAGTAGATATCTTCACATAAAAGTATTATTCTACAAATTATAAAGTTATCAATATTAAAATATCTCTATTTTATTAAACTCAATACAGAATCTCATTCAGTCTTTAAACAAACTTCTAAAAAAAATAATGCACTTACTCAAAGTATTTATGGCATGGTCTTAGAGAAATTAAGGAATGTTTCTCTAACTTTGAGAAGCTTTAGGATTACTGAAGTTTCATCATTTACATCACTCTTCAGCTGCAAACCTTAAATGGGCTATGAGGATGTGAGAGCAAGCACCCGTATCCTTAGCTTCAAGAACTGATTTTCTTCTACATTTGATTTTTTTCGGCCAGAAAGGTATACTGCTGTAGTGATGCAGGTGAGTAATATTTTATAAATAAATAAGTTTTCAAGAGGGAAAAAAAAAGATGTGGTAGAGAAGGGCCAAAGATCTGTGCTCTAACTTAGATCATGATCCAGCTGTCAGATAAGACACCAGTCTCCACCAGGAGATGTAACTGTTTATTTGGGGAGATTCTGAGTAAGGGATTATTCATCATGTTAATTAGTCCAAACAATTGAGCATTACATATAAAATACCTACAAATAAGCAAATATAAAAGAAATGCTTTTATTTTGCTTCAAGTATGTGTGTAAAAATTATTTTTATCTTTGGGCATGTCAATAGGAGAATTATACATTATCTATAATTAGAGATCATACTTTAAAGTCTTAGTTGTCAATTGTAAGATGATTGATACCTGAAGCAAATCATAATCCAAACATTTTCCAAGACTTTAAAAAAGTTTTAGGGTCAAGTGGATTCAAATTTAATCTTATGTTAAATACAAACTGTATGCCAATTTAGTGAGAACCTGTATATAAGGTGTTACTTTAAAGACTGTTGGGGAAACAAAAAATAAAAGAGACACAATTTTCCTTTTTCACATATTATTTCATAGAGCAAATAAATGGTAATTAAATCTTTTAGTTTATTGACTTTATTCTTCAAATGAATAGTAAACATGCTCTTATGTTTATAATCACTACTGCTTTATATATGAGGTTCAAGTGCTAAAGATTCAAAGATTTTTAACTCAAATTTCAGTACATTTGTGAGGAATCTGTGCAATAATGATGTGGCAAATTGCCTTTGCATATTGCTTTTATGTAACTTAGTTTTACATAAGAGTAAGCTTCTGCTAGCGCAGTTCTCCTATAACCCATTATGGAAGTACTCAATGAACTGACTAAAACATCTGGTTTTCCACACCTCCACTTTCTGTGTGTCCTAGGATTATTCTTCTTGCAAAATAAAGGCAGCTTAATGCCCTTAGCACAATCCACTCAGAGAGGAGGTTTGGGCAAGTCAGGGAAGAGAGATTCAAGGCCATTCTTTTCATCTCTTTCCTAACAGTGTCCACAGATGACCAAAGAGTATATTAAACATTCTCCAAGTCATCATCATCTAAACTTCTCTCAGCCAAAGCTGGAATTTAATTTTAGAGCAGAGAAAAAAAAATATTGCTCCCAGACCTAAATATCAAAAGGCTTACTTTGCAAATGCCATATTGTGGAGCATGTTGAATAACTTGAGGAAATAAATTATTACTGCCCTAACTAAGGTATGAATGAAGGCACTAAAGTATGTGCAAGTAAGGGTGAAGTTGAGTAGTAATATCAGAAGACATGAGGTAGAGGAATCAGCAGGATCTGGGTACCAGATAGGTGTGGAAATTAAGGGAGAAAATACAACCAAGTACAATTTGTGTTTCCATTCTGGCTAATCATGTAGACAGTATTTCTGCAGAAACAGATTTTTAGAAAGGAGAAGTGTATAAACAGAGTTGGTTTTAAATGCCGGTATATAATGCTTAATTAATAGTTGCACATAGAGGGAGACTGAAGTCATTTATGTATTTAACTTAGTGACTTAATCAAATATTTCCCAAATATTTATTGCATGCCTACTATGTACCAACCACACGTGTCCATTTGAAGACTAAGTGGGTGTAAATGTCTTGTCGGGAGGGGAGAAGGAGGCACAAAGCCTTCCACACAGAGAGTACAGCATGTATAATTATCTGTGCCTAGAAAAAATACAACAGGTTTCATTTGAGAGATTGAAAGAAGACCCAAAATGAGAGGTGATACAGGAAGAGACAAAGACAGGCAAGGGAGGCTAGATCACGTGGGTGTACGTAGCCCCCAGTCTCATTCAGTTATATTCCAACTTGTTCTTTTGATGGAGAGAGTAACACTTTTAACCACAGATTATGAATGTCAGAAACTGTAAACTTGGAATGTCCGTGAGGGTACGAACTCATCATTTATAATCAAGTTTTTACAGAAGAAAACACTGAAGAACACCTTTCCTCTCTTCTACATTTTCAAATAATGTTTTACTCTTTCTGTTTAAAATTGTATCTATGACTGTTTAAAAGACATCTTAAAATATAAATTATTTCTGTAATTCTACTAAAAATGAATGAGGATTTGATGAATGAAAGGTGGAAGAGGTAGAGACAGTTAATACAACTGCAGGATGATTTCAACAGACCTATTCAGCATGTTCATTTATTTAAATTAAAACTTTACATCTGTAAAGGGACACTACGGATTGTTTAATGGCTATCAATTAAAATAATTATCTATGAAACATGACTCAACTAGCATATTTTTATTTAAACATTTATCAGAATGAGAACTGAATATTTGCCTTAGATACAAGACATAATAATTTTCCTTTTTTATAAAAATAGTTTATACTCCTTTTATGTCATCCAACTACCTTCTGCAGAAGCAATGACATATGCCTCTACATTGAGTAACAGCATTATTGCCCATCAAAAATTGTCTGTCTAGTATTAAACTTTTAGAGGAATACACATACTTGGCTTGTTAACTGACAATTTTAAAGAAGGGCTTTTCAAAAGTTTACTTAATCTAAAACCATCATCATTTAAAAAATGAGCAAAGAGAAATCAAGCCAGACTACATTATTTTCCTCTGCTTCTCATTCATGGAGCTAATATGCACACAGAACTAATTCCCACTCTAATTCTCCTTTCTCTTATTCACTTTCACCCACTTGGTCAAAATATTTACTGAGTGGTTTCTCTAGGCTGGGGACTGTTGCTGGTGTGGGGACACAACAGTGCACAATTCACTTGTTCATTACCCTTCTATTCTGAGGGAGGCAGAACTAACCAGTAAATCAATTATTCCACATAGTGACAAATGCTATGAGGAAAAGTCGATTATACTATGCAAAAGAACATAATGGGGGCCCAGGGTGAGGGGCCTCCTTTATAACGGGGGTTAGGAGAGGCCTTGTGATCACGTAAGCTGAGGTCAGGTGCTGAGAAACAGCCACTCTTGTGAAGATTTGGGAAAGAACATTTCATGCAGAGACATCAGGTAGTACAAATCCCCGCCCCCACCTGTTCAAAGAATACATGTTGGGTGAACGTTAGGAGGGTGTACATTTGTAGGACAAAAGCGAAAGCCTATTATTTTTCCCTCATGACACAATAATCTGCTCTTTTAGGAATGTAAACTCGTAAAATCTAAAGAATACAGAAGAGACAAAAGTAAGTATTTTTTCCAAAAAAAAATGCCTTAGAGTGTCTTCTTAATTTGCATGTTACTAAGTCCTACATTTTGGGTATCTCTGAACAAGTGGCAAGTAAATAGAAGACAGAATTTATTACAGCTTACAAACTTGGAAAACAACGACAACAACAATACTCAATACTGGTGTTTAATTAATGAAGAGGAAATATACGCTTAGAACATTTTTCTATCTATTTACAAGAAAGTAAGATGAATTTAAATGTTACACATCATAACTCATTTTAAAATTCAGACTGTATCTCGAGTATCATAAATATAATTTGGGGTTATTACTTACTTTGCAAACAGAACTTTTATCTTTAGAATACTAAACATATAGCATTGCATTACATAGAGATGTTGCTATAGATAGCATTTGCAAAATGCAATGTGGGTTACTAGGCTGGCTAAACTCTGCTATACATATAGTTTGCTTTCAGCACCATGGATCACTGTGCTTTAAAAGTTATGCTATTTTATACCATGGTCACTATGCCTTGCCCCAGTGTAATTATTACAATACACTTCATGGATTACTCATAGTTTATAGGTACATATATGAAAATTATTTGTATATTTGGTCTCTTGGTGTGTGCTTTAAATAATTAAAGGCTGAGCATAAACATCTTACGGGTCATAATTTTATTATATCATACAGTTTTAGTACAGTTTTAAATACTGTTCAAAGTGTTGAAACAAAATTCATGAAAATTGGAGAATTTATTGGTTCATGCGAATTGTTCTTTAAATTCATCTTATTTTTAAATGTATCATTTGCCCTTTTTGAGTAATCCTGCTCTTAATTTTAAATTTTACAGTTTATGGGATACATTAAGTTGTAAAATTTCAAAGCTTGAAATAACCATGGCAGTAACTACTTTTTAATTTCAGAAAATAAATTCAGTTATGAACATGTGCTGCTCAAGAATAAGTTTATATTGCTTAATACTGATTATATATATGCACACATATATATAATTTATTTATTGTAATTCAGCAAAGGAACTAGTTAAGTTTGTGTTCATTTTTCTTAACTAATAATATTGGCTACACAGATTTTCAGCTACTCTAAACCTTCTCATCTCCTATAGGTTCAGAAATCTAGAGTTCTAAATTTCATGTATTTAAAGGTGAAAAGGAAGTTTAAGTAACAGCCTCTCAAATTCTTCCAAGGGTCGCCAAAAATTTAACCCATAATTGTCCTCTGTTCAGTTACATTTAGAAAAGCAGGTTCAAAGTGAAAATTGAATGGTCCCATTCAATTTGGGACCTTATAATATGGTCCCAATTAAATTATTGTAGAATATATAACACATATATCACAAAATATCAAACTAATATTTAATATAAAATATAGGTTTATATTTCTAAAACTGATATAAAATTCAATTTTATCTCTTTAAAAACCTATCAGTGGGTGTGCAGGAGACAGCCAGCTGGATATTTAGGATCATGTGATCAAATCACCAAGAATTCTAAATGTATTAGTTCTACCATATGTAAATACTTTCTCTGATTATCACAATTAAATTGAATGAGTAACTTTTCATGACTATGAATGCAGCATAAAGAGTTACATGTTGCATCTTTTTTTCTTGTAAAGTATTGTAAGTACTTTACTTTTTCTTCTAGACCTGCTGCTCATACAGAAAGTACTCTTCCGTAACAAGACAATTTTAAATTGATTCGGGATTTTCTCTCCAGTGAATAAATTAAGCCATTTTAGAGAAATAACAGTGATAAACAGAATGCATCTCCTGAGTGAATCATTTCAGTGGTGCACTGCTGAGATTCTGCCTCATTCAACATGAAGGTTACAGGGGACTTACTGTCAGCCTGTATCTACTCAGGGAACATGACTTTCATCTTTTCTTAAAAAGTAGTCTGTGGCAAATAAATAAAGCAAATAATTTTCCATTAAAATTTATTTGATGATGACCCTAAGTTACTGTCACTGCATATAAACAGACTTGCCAATTTTAGCTTTGGTAATCAGAGTACCCCCATATTCTCAGTGCAGCTCACTTTCCCCAATATTCTCTTGTATCTCCAATAGCAAAGCCATTCATGCTTATCTAACGTTCATATTAACTCAGCCTATCTGGTGGTGTATCACTTTCTCTTAAAGTAGCAGGTTATACCCCTCCAAAATGGCATTTTCATATTTATAGTGATAGCAATCAAGTATGAAATATCTTCATTTAGCCACATGGTAATGTAGAGAATCCTTATTTATCACATATTTTCTCTCTCCTCTTGTTTCAAATTGATTTTTAAAAGTTCACATGTAACAGAGAATGCTTTTTAGCCATTCTAATTCAGGCAGACTGTAAGTAGGCATACTACTTGCAAGTTTACATTGACCAGTGTTTAATTACAATAACAAATTTCATCACTTGAAATTACAAATGCAATTTAAAAGAGCAAATACTTTTTCCAGAAATTTAGCTGATGTCTTATTTTGCTGAAAGATGAGAAAAACAATGGGATGGGATTCATATTTTGAATCTGAAGCTCTAATTCTATAATGTACATACTCTTAAAGTAATTATCATGACCAAAGACTTTAATACGTATAAGGTTATGCTGGAATAAAACGTGCCCTTTCCCAGAGGTAACAAGAGAATTACTAGTCATTGACACTTCTGTGATAGGGCACAAAGCCTTTGGGAAAGTGATAAAACTGGTTACAAGTGCTGGGCAAAAAAACAACTAAAGAGACAATAGCAAATTCCAGTGTATGGAGCAAGTCATTGTAAGATGGAAATCAAGAAAGACAACATAAAGTGCTTCATGGAGAAAATAAATTTATTCAGAATGTGGATACTGTCTAATAAAATAAAACAGTGTCATGTTGAAGAATATGGTATCGCGATTGTTTTCAAAAAATCTTTTATGAATAAATTTATAATATCAATACAAGAATATTTTAATGTGAATATTCCTGCATATTTTCTCATAACATCAAACAAAAATTATAGAAAAAAGTATAAGTTAGAGTAGACATAAAGTACTAGCTGACAATATATCAAATAAAATATTATTTAATACATAAATCTACCATTTGTTATCCTTTTCTGCTTGTCTAAGACTATCACACTGTTACACAGCAAGCATGAAAAGGCTTTCTTGTTTACTGATAAAGTACTATTTTTTCTGTCAAGTTCATAGGTAATAATTTTCAGTAACATAATAATGCTTAATAACTTCTAAATATATAAATTCAATGTATATAAATATATAACATCAATTTCTAGGATTCATGTCATTTATATTTCATCCAAAGGGCCTTAGTACTTCTTTATTTTGAAGGGTAAGGCAGTTATATTAGTTGGCTTCATATTTATATATTGCAATTTACTTTCTATTGTTTATATGTCTGTGTTCAAGGGCAGAGACTTTCAAAAGTGAAGAAGGCATGAAGAGAAAATCTCATTGGAATGATAATAATATTGCAAAGTACATTTATGTTTGATTGCAATAACAAAATAATTTTTTTTTCATTCTACCATTCATATAATTAGTTTAATTTTAGGGAAAAATAAGAATAACTAAGTGAAGGAACTATCATCCATAAACAAATTCCATTATTTTACTTTATAATTTTAAATTTTTATGTGCAATTATAATATTGGTTATCTACTGACACATAATAAAACATCCAGCTTTAGTTGCTTAAAGCACCAAACATTTATTATCTCAGAGATTCTGTGGGTCAGCTATGCTGGGTGTTTGAGGTTCAAAATCTCCAGGGAGGTTACAATCTAGGTGTCAAATGGGACAAGTTTTCTCAAGGCTCAACTAGGGAAGGATTTATTTCCAAGATTTCTCATGTGGTGTGGGCAGACACCACAGTATCAGCTTCCAAGCTCACTCACAGGCACCTCTCCACACAGTGGCTTCACAATATGGCATCTGCCTTCCTCCAGAATGACTGATCCAAGAAAGGACAAGAAAATATACCCCAAATGGCAGCCACATTCTTTATAATTTAATCTCAGATATGACAAAACCCATTACCCCCACCATATTCTATTTGGTAGAAGTGAATCAACAACTACAGCCTACTACCAAGAGTAGGAGATTACACAAGAGTGTGAATACCAGAAGCCAGCAATCTTTGGGGGCCAGCTTAGAGGCTGCATATCTACCTACCACTTGCGTATGTTTGTGTGTGTATACACATATATGTATATGTATTTAAATAAATAAAAGTATACAATTATTAAAATGTTATACATATAAGTGACAGTAAGATATTTTATCAAACAACACCCCAAATATATGCATAATTTCTGTTTTCTGTTGCTGTAGTAGACAAAATAATGGTCCAACTAAGGATGTCCATGTTCTAATTCCCAGAACATGTATGTGACTATATTACTTTATATGGCAAAAGGCATGATGCGATGTGTTTTGTAGATGTGAGTGGTATGGATTTCAAGATAGGGAGAAAATCCTGAAATAACCAGGTGGGCTCAATATATCACAAGGGCCTTTAAAATAGGGAGGCAAGAGGTCAGAGACGAGAGGAGAGGCTAAATTGCTGCCTTTGAAGATAGAGGAAACAATCAAACTAAGGAATGTAGCTGTCTTCTATTTTTAAATTTAATTGTAATATTTTTATTGAGGTATAGTTGATTTATAGCATTGTGTTAGGTGCTGGTGTACAGCAAGGTAATTCAGATACATATATATTCTTTTTCACATTATTTTCCATTATAGTGCATCATAAGATATTGAATATAGTTCCCTGTGTTATATAGTAGGATTTTGTTATTTATTTAGTTTATATATAGATATCTTCTAGAAGCTGGAGAAGCAACGAAGGTTATCCTCTGGAGCTTTTGGAAGGAACCAGTCCTTTTGACACCATTCAAATAATTTCAGACTTCTGATCTGAACTCTAAGATAGCACCAACATGAAACTAATAATGATATTGTGACATTATAATTGTTTAACAGATACCTATTATTATTTTAAAATGTTTAGAATATCATTGTATTAGTGGTAGATGGAAATATGTATTTCTTCCATGAATTTCTTCTGAATACATTTATTTTATTACTGGAGCACATTAAAATTGTTATTGCATGATATAACTTAATATTTTGAACAGTAACCTTTAGATTTTTATTAGTAAATTGGGTATTTCCTGTTTGCCATTTTTTACATTATTTCTCTTAAAGAGAAAGATTTAAATATATTAACATATATTTCTGATATATATATGTGTATATTATGTCATACATGTGTGTCAGAAACATATAGGTTAATGTATTTCATTATAAGATAACTATATTAATTTATTTTTTAAATTGTACACACACATTTTAAAATATATAAGCTCTTTGGTGTTTTACTGTATAATGTGAGGCTACATTAAACATTGTTGACTTTTCTTTGTTTCAACTCTGATTTTGCCTGGAATTATTTCTGCTACACTTGCCATTCTGATTTATAGTATTATTATATATATATGATTTACTTATTTCTGTATTTGATTGTAAGCGAATTTATTGGTCATGAAGTCAGTTCTGCCTTTTTATTCCATAACTTGAACATGTTGGTAGCAAAATATTTGATGAATGAATGCTCAGTTCACGTAAAATACAGCTCTCTCTCTTCTCATTTATACGATTACAGATGTACACACCACTGATCTTCAGTTAAAGGGAGAATGCTTTTTTCCTCGTTATTCATTCCCCAAAGGATTTAATATAATTGATATACTCAATCTACCCAAAGTTACAGTGAGTTTGGGATGCCACTGTTTTTGATGTGATCAAGTATCTGAGTGCCTGTTTTCATGAGGCTGTGTTCTAGAGACTGGCATACAGCCAGGCACAACCGGTCCCTATGGCACTTATATTCTAGGATGGAGATAAATAATTTACATGAAAAAATATTTTAAAGATATTTTTAACCAGATATACGTGCTAAAATTTGCAAAGAGTTTTGAAGTAGAGAATGCCTATTTTAAAATGGATTACAAAGAAGTCATATGTGAAGGAAACTCTGTGTTAAGATTTATTTAATTTTCAGCTTAATCTAAAGTATGCTGCCATAATGACAACTTAAAATCTCAGTGGCTTAGAACAATAGTTAGTTTAGCCTTCATATTACATGTGTTATAGAGTTTTAATGCAAATCCAAACAAAATCTCAGGAGATATTTCCATAAAAAATATATTGATTCTTATATGGCAATGCAGAGGATTTACATTAAAAAAGGTGAAAAAGAAGAAAAGCAAAGGATTCAAACTAACTATTTTAAGTGTTTTGTAAAGTTATAATAAGTAATATGGCATTGTACTGACATAAACATAGACAAAAAGATCAATGAAACAGAAAAGAGAATACAGAAAAATGAACACACACAGGTTTGGAAATAGAGTGACATAAACCAGTCTTCAACGCAGGTGCCAAGGCAATACTGTGGGAAAGAAAAGTCCTTCATCAAATGGAGTGAAAAAACATGAAAAATACATGAAAAAAAGATAATTAATCACAACACTTTTCTCACAATCCCAACCATGCAAGATATAAATGATACGTAGGTTTTAGATCTAAAAATAAAAGTTACAATGTATATTGTCTAGAAGAAGAATGAAGAATTTTTTTTACATTAGAATAAACTAGATTCTTCCAAAGCACCCTATCTTTATTTTTTTTTAAATAAATTGAGCTTTACCAAGATTTGAAACTTCTCATACAAAATAGTATTGGTGTACATGTTTCACTGTATGTGATTTTTTAACACAATAGAAGTAGATTAGAAAAAAATGAAAAGAAGAATAAACAACACTGTATCATTGTTGAATCAAATGCAGTGCTTAGCAACAGAGCACAGAGGAAGAACAGGACGCGGTTCACGCTCATGAGAACAAGCCTATCCTCCAAGAAAACATAGCGAAGTGGCGACAAGGTGTCCCAGAACTGTGTGATGAGAGCTCAAATAAAGACTCAGCACAGTTACTACAGAATTAAAAGAAAAAGAGGCTTTAAGTTTTGAAGGAAAGGTAGAGGAAAACGAATGCTTCATAGCATAAATGTTCCTCAAATCTCCAAATATTTTAGACCCAATAGCATGTTTTATTCTCATTTTTTTTGTTTTTATCATGTAGAAAACCATTCACTGGATATAAAGGATATAGTTAGATATTTGATCCAGTTTGTCATGTTTCTCTTTATAAAAATGAATATTTAAATTAGAAACTTTTGAATTAAAGGGTATTGCAGTCTAATGCCATTTTAATACAAATTACTGTTCTTTTAATCCATTTACATCTGAATTTGAAGTATAGATTTGAACAGCTGTTAGCTGAAATAAAAGCTGTCTTTTTTTAAAAACTAGATGTCCTTTTATGTAATGCTTCAAATGCTTTCAGCACTTAACTATGAACAAGGACAACTGTTTAAAGCCATATTAATAAGGTGACTGTACCTTGTATGCATTTTTTCTTCAAGTTCAGTATCTTAAGTAAAATAGCTTAAAAATTTTCAAAGTAAAACTAGGAGGGATGCTCAAGAAAAACTACAAAAAATAATAGAAAAGACTATGCTGAATGATGATTATTTACCAATTTAATGCTTTTCTATCTTAACCAAGCACAACAGTCAATATCAGTACTCTCGCACTTTGGGGACGTAAGGGTCACACAAGCACCGTCACACCACGACAGCTGATCTGATAACCAGTCAGCTACTAAGTGACTAATAGGCAGGATACACTGAACAAAGGCATAAATCATGTCTTGGGCAGAAAAGAATGGGTAAATGCAAGATTTCACTATGCTTCTTAGAAAGGTGAGCACAATTTAAAATTTAAGAATTGGTTATCTTTGGAATTTTCCATTTGACGTTTTTGGACCTCGGTTGCCCACAGGTAACTGAAACTGTGGAAAGCTAAGCTGCAGATTAGAGGGCACTACTGTATACTTTCCTTTATAATTGTTTTTTTGAGTTCCTTAAGTGAAGGCCCAAGTCATGTCCTTTAAATCTTAATCCTTTAAGTTGTAGCTGGTAATGTTATTTCTCCTTAGAAATTGTAATTATTTTAAATTTTTAGTAATCAATAATCCCTGGAGTGAAATATTTGTTTACAGAGCCAGAGAGTGTAAACAAATAAATTACTCAATAGTTGTCTGAAATTACTAGCCCAGCACATAATACTTGCTTCACATAGTTATAGCGCAAAAAGAATAATGGGCGTTTTAAAGAAAAAAAATTAAAGCCTGAAATATTTGTAAAACATTTATTTCTATATTTATTTAGTTGTAATTACTGTTGAATATCTGAAAGATATGCAGGACACCTACATTCACAGAAAAAATTGAGTGGTTCACATCACTTAATATATACATACATCTATCACGTGTATATATTTGTGTATATATCTGTGTGATATATTTTTATGTGTGTGACTAAAAATTATACTGAAATGAATTAAATTTTAGATACAATAAAAATATTATTTTACAATTAAAATAACAGATTTGATAACCCATGCAGAAGTGTACACAGATGTAAACATCAAAAATTTGCATCTTTTACAGCTGTAGAAGTTTCTGGTTAGAGAAAGCTTTTGTTCCAGATTCTCTTGTCATGGATATTTATACAGCCTTGAAATATAGAGATTTTGACTTCCTCCCTAGTAGAGGACAGATTTATTTTCATGTCCAATCTAATAAAGATAATGCCGGTCTCCAGGGTGAAGGTTAGGCAGGTTTGCTTGCAGCTGATGAAAAGGATTCAAGTTCGTTAACTATGAGGGTCATCCTTTGTGACACAAACAACATGCTCAACACTCTTTCAGGGAACGCCTATGTGAAAACAAAGCTCATTTTTCTTGCTGTACTGAATAATATCCTTTGTCTCTGACAGAGTGATCTCCTGTCTTTCGCCAGTATCTATAAAACTGTGACTGGATGGTTTCACAGCTTACAAATAGGATACAAATCTCACTTTACTCTCAGGTTTAATAGATTTTGATCATGAGAATGTGATGCTGAGATATGACTTTCAGAAACGGAATGGACAAGCCCTCCAAGGACCAGCTGAGAAGCTACAAAGGACTGCCTATTATCCTTAAGTGTAGAACACACACTTGCCTAAGTGTTGGTGGGGGTATGGGGTTAAAGGTCTCCAACTTTCCCTACTATTAAAGAATTTTTAGAAGTTGTTTGGTGAGAGGTTGGATTCATTGGTGCTTTGGTCGTTGCTCCTTTTTCTTTCTTTTTTTTTTTTATATGAGAAGAGGGTAAAATGGAAGTTATTAGAAATGCAAGGTGGCGATAGTGCTTAGCCAAGGAGTACCCACATTGCAAATAAATTGTGCCCACGGTGAGTACATGGAGTTTTATAAAGACTCAAAACATTAGAAGCTCATTTGTTGCTCCATGTTGGTAACCTCTGGAAACTGAATATAAACCCAAAGCCTTGCTTACTAGTGGGTGGACCCTGTACTCTCTAGCTCCCTTCCTTTCACACTGACTGTTCAAGCTCTAAGGAAAAAGATAAAAGATGGTTAGAGGTATAGCTGAGGTCTCCCCATCTCCAAGAGAGACCTAGGGTCATATATACCTATTACAATATCCTGGGGACAGTCAGGGCAGGGCAGTATCAAACTTTTATAACTCCACTGGATAAAAGCAATCAAGTAACCCTGTTAAACTGTCTAGTGGAGGAGGGAGTGGGGCTCCAAGGAATCCATTTATTGTGTTTAGACTTGGTTCACACAGAGAAGGAGAAGCTTATGTCAGGTTTTGTGTGAGGCCATTTGAGCCAATTGAATGAATTGTGTAGCTTCTACATCTGAACGTACGGTATGGTAAGGGGTGTTACAGTCTTGTACTCTCCTACCTCTTAATTTGCAGAGGGAATCATCCTGATAGAAAACAGCCACATGTGGAGTAGTGGTAACTTTCCTCTATTGATTTCCTGTTTTCAGTTTAATTGATTTCTGCTATAATTATTTATTTTCTTCTGCTTACATTAGATTCAATATGCTTTTCTTTTTCTAGCTTCTGAACATGGAAATTTAGATTATCGTGTTTAGATCTTTCTTCTTTTCTCTTATATGCAATCACTCTCTTGTCATACTTTTCTTTCTTACGTTTACCTGGTACCTTAGGGAACTTGTAGGCATGTCTATAGATATAGATTAACTTTATCATTATTTGAGTTTCCACCCACAGTATTCTGGCTTCCATTTTCACAATCTGAACTGCTCGTTCAAAACTGACGTCATGTTATTGTTAATATCTATGTATTCACATATTTCACCACTCTATTTTGGGTTTAAGACTTTTGTTTTTATTTTGAGAGCTGCTGTTTACTAATCAGCCAACTAATAATATCACTGAGCATCTGTTTCTCATCTGAGTAATTAGAACTAAAATATTCTATAAAATGATAAAAATAAAACAAAATGTACAATGTAATGATACCTATAAATCATTTAAGAAATAATCACTGATGTAACATTTACTTTGTTCTAAATATGTCACTTCTAACAATATAAGAATGTAAATACTGAATTTTAAAAGATGGTGTATTATATGAAAGTTGATTTTTAATTTTTTTATGAGAGGCTATTCAAAATAACTAAACTTCTGTGCTTCATTATAATTGATTGATTTCATCTTCTGAAATTCCCCCATTTACCAAAAAATATATATTGAAAGAGATTCCACCAATTTTATGAAGTAATTAGGTTTGAAGTGATTATTGCTGAACATTTATGAAATAAATTAAATCTAAATCTGAGATATTGTCTTGAAGCCATTTCAAATTTATAGCACTATATTGGGTATTTTATGCTCATAAATTCATTTTTTAGTACAATGCGACTTTTCATTATAAAAGTGACTCATTTCTAATTCTGCAATGACATGAACACATTCATGCTATAATCAAATATTACAAAGAAAAATCAATAAAAATGTAAAGTTATGTATAGAATTTTGATTCTATAGTTTATATTCAAAGTACATACAGTAAGAACCATTCAATTAGATCTAATGATTTCCAAAGAAATCTCTATATTTTGAATATTTAGATATCAGATCATATTTTTGAATAGTAGATTCCTTAGCCAAGAAGAGATTCTATTATGTAACACTATAGCATTCATTCATGTATCCTGTGCATGATATACTTAGTTCTCACTGTACTGATTAGTCACTTGATCCATACATATTTATATATATATATAGTATATGTATATATATGTATGTGTGTATGTTTGTATGTCTATATACTATCATATATATAGCATGTATATATTTAGTTGTATTAGTTTAATTCCTTATACATTTAGATATACCAGTGAAAAGATTTCTTTTCTATATTTTTCATTTGTAATACAAGTGTATAAAGTATACTTTTCCACATATTATGAAATTATATACCATTTTTAAGACAAAGAGTAGCACTTTAATTATCTGAAGTAGTAAACGTTGGATTAATTTGGTGTACATTTTTTGGAAGGTATAAAATACATTGACTCTACTGCAAAACACGTACATTTTTTTTTCCAGTACATATTTGCCTTCTACCTTGAAAGTCCTTATATTATAGGCAGGAGAAGATTTTCCTATTTGATTCTTTTGGGGTTCTACTGAAAGCTCACCATTCTGATTCATAAAATATTTCTTCTAGATGTTTCTAGAGCTATCCGTCTGCCTGTAACTGTTTTCCATCTAGATCCTATTCAACCTTATTTAGCCAATCAACCAATCAATCTCTTCATCTCTTTCTCTCCTTTTGAAAAACATTTTTAAGATGTTGTGTTAATAATAATCAGAGAAGTTTTATTTCTAGTGACATGCTTTACAGAGCTGTACCTGCTGCACAGTCTCATAATTTTTAGGGAAGGAAAAATAATGAAATATATTAAGGCAAATATTGAATCTGAAGGTTGGCTTTGCTGTCATTACATTCTCTGATTAATGTACCCAACAAGTCTACAAGCCCAAGAAAAATAGGAAATGCAATAGGCACGAAGACTTCCACTACTATAGTAAATAACATCAATTGTAGCATTTATGTGTAAAATTTCAAATTTCATTGATTAGATATTAATGCTTATGATGATTAACAAGGAATAAATTTTCAATGTGTAATTAAACAAATGCATTACATAAATACGACTGTACATATGGCTACAGAAATTAATGAATATTTCAATGCTTAAATATTAATTTCAGGAAAAAAACAGCTGTGCCAGGTATCATCAACTGAGTAGATAATTTGTAATTAATTATAGACACATATGGCCAATGCTACTCAGGCACAGAATAAACATTTCTTAGGTAATAAAAGAAGCACGTGTTAAATTATCTGTAACTATTAAATACTATCCTCACTGCCACATTGGGAATTAGTTTGATAATGATCTGTTCTACACTTTGCACATGAATCACTTTTCAAAACGAATAGTTTTGATTTGGAAGCAAAAAAAGCACAACATTTCCATACAGGGGAAAAAACTTTCTTTTGATTCACATGTTAACATTTGAGAGGTTGTTCCATGATGAAAACTTTCCTAAAGGTGTTTCACTCATTTTACAAATCCACATCATACTCAATGGTGAAAAGCTGACAGTATTTGCTCTAAGATCAGGAACAAGACAAGGATGCCCACTTTTGCCATTTTACTTAACATAGTTTTGGAAGTCCTAGCCACAGTCATTAGAAAAGAAAAGGAAATAAAAGGAATCCAAATTAGAAAAGAAGAAGTAAAACTGTCACTGTTTGCAGATGACATGATATTTTACATAGAAAATCCTGAAGACATCACCAGAAAATTACCAGAGCTCATCAATGGATTCAGTAAAGTTGCAGGATACAAGATCAATATTACAGAAATCCATTGCATTTTGATACACTAACAAAAAATATCCGAAAGAGAAATTAAGGAAACAATCACATTTACCATTGCATCAAAAAGAATAAAATACCTACGAATAAATCTACCGAGGGAGGCAAAAGACCTGTACTCCAAAAACTATAAGACACTGATGAAAGAAACTGAAGACAACACAAAGAGATAGAAAGATATACGGTGTTCATGGACTGGAAGAATCAATGTTTTTAAAGTGGCCATAATATCCAAGGAAATATACTAATTTAATGCAATTCCTATCAAATTACCAATGGTATTTTTCATACGCCTGGAATAAATTTTTTTTTAAATTTGTATGGAAACACAAAAGACTTCAAGTAGCAAAAACAATCTTGAAAAAGAAGAATGGAGCTGGAGGAACCATGCTCCTTGATTTCAAACTATACTACAAAGCTACAGTAATCAAAACAGCACAGTACTGGCACAAAAACAGATACACAGATCAATGGAACAAGATAGAAGACCCAGAAATAAACTCACACACTTACGGCCAATTAATCTGTGACAAAGCAGGCAAGAATATACAATGGAGAAAGGACAGTCTCCTCAATAAGTTGTGCTGGGAAAACTGGACAACTACATGTAAAAGAATGAAATTAGAACAATTCTAACACCATATAAGAAAATAAACTCAAAATGGATTAAAGACCTAAATGTTAAGACCAGATACTGTAAAACTAGAGGAAAACATAGGCAGAACACACTTTAACATATACTGAAGCAATACTTTTTCGATACATCTCCTAGAGTAATGGAAATAAAAGCAAAAAGCAAATGGGACCTGATTAAGCTTACAAACTTTTGCACATCAAAGGAAACAATAAACAAAACAAAAAGACAATCTAAAGAATGGGAGAAAATATTTGCAAATGATGTGACTGACGAGGGACTAATTTCCAAAATATACAAACAGCTCATCAAAAAAACAAACAATCAAATCAAAAAATGTGCAGAAGATCTAAATAGACATTACTCCAAAAAAGACATCCAGTTGGCCAACAGGTACATGAAAAGATGCTCAGTATCACAAGTTATTAGAGAAATGCAAATCAAAACCACACTGAGTTATCACCTCACACCAGTGAGAATGGCCATCATCAAAAAGTCTACAAATAGTAAATGCTGAAGAGTGTGAAGGAAAAGGAACCCTCTCACACTGCTGCTGGGAACTTAAACTGGTGCAGCCACTATGTGGAACAGTATGGAGGTTCCTTAAAAAATTAAAAATAGAGTTACCATATGATCCAGTGATCCCATTCCTGGATGTATTATCTGGACAAAACACTAACTCAGAGAATACATGCACCCCCAATGTTCATAGCAACCCTATTTACAATAGCCAAGACATGGAAGGAACCTAAATGTCCACTGACAGATGACTGGATAAAGATGTGATATATATATACACATATATACAGACACAAACACACACATACACAATGGGATATTAGCCATAAAAAAGAATGAAATAATGCCATTAGCAGCAACATGGATGGACCTAGAGATGTCATATTAAATGAGGTTAGTCAGACAAAGACAAATATTGTATATTTCTTACATGTGGAATCTAAAAATAAAATGATGCAAATGAACTTATTTACAAATGGAAACAGACTCACAGACATAGAAAAAAAACTATGGTTATCAAAGGGGTAAGGGGTGGGGAGGTAGGATAAATTAGGAGTTTTGGATTGACATAGACACTATTATATATAAAATAAACAACAAGTACCTATTGTATAGCACTGGGAACTATATTAAATATCTTGTAATAAACTATAATGGCATAGAATCTGAAAAATAATATATATATGTGTAATTGAATCACCTTGCTGTATACCCAAAACTAACACAACATAAAATATCAACTATACTTCAATAAAAACTAGACAAAAAACAAAGATTTACTGTATAGCACAGGGAACTATATTCAATATCTTACAATTTATTATATAGTTTATGATAATGGAAAAGAATTTTAAAAATCACTATATACAGAGACATATGTATAACCAAATCACTCTGCTGTATTTCTAAAACTAACACTATTGTAAATCAACTATTTACTTCAATAAATAAAAAAGACTAAGATTTATTTAAAAAATGTTGTTGAACTTGGTGAAAAAGAGATAAAGATAATATCCAGGTCAATTATTTATTTTATTTAGTTGAGAATTATATATTAACTATGTATTTATATACATATATATATATAAATGATATATATATATATGTATGATATATATATATATATATATATATTATTTACCTTCATTTCAAAGATAAATTTCTTTTTCCATGGCCTGTGTCGTATGATTAACACAATTCTTGCTACATCTTGGTTATTCTCCTCAAATCATTGACATTTAGCCTCCGTTTACTAACTTAGTGTGGTTACTTTTGCTGCATTGTCTTGTAAGACTGTATCTAAAGAAATACAAAACTAATTGCTTTTTTGTTTTATTATCTCTGAGCTATAAGACTGTGTTTGGTGTTGACTTAGTATATCTGTACTTCTCAATGTAATAATTTAATAATCCCACAGATTTAATTGAATTCTTATATATTTATGGCTAAGAAATAGAAAAATACACATTTCAATTCCTCACATCTCTCTGAGTGAAGCAACTATTTCCCATTTATTTATTTAAAGCTTGCATTATTTATTATCTTTTAATATACATTATTTATTTTAAATGCACTGTACTCTGTACCTCTTCACAGACAGCAACAATAAAAATTGTATCTAGTTCCTATTGTTAGGAACTGTGCTTTGTGCTTAAGATTGTTTTTTGTTTACAACTTCATTTTCAATTTTGTTTTTACAAAGAACTTAATATTCAAAATTCTGATTTGCCTCCATTTTTCTTTGAACTACATGAATTTTCTGACTATGAAAGAATGTTAATTAGAATTAGAATTCTTATCATTGATGTGTGACATAATTGCCACTTGGTATAGTATGAAAAACAAATATTACATATAATCTCTTTTCAGTTTTTATATTTTTGCAAAATAAAATAATATTAAATTTGTGCAGAAAATTATTAGGTATCAGATGGTATAACTTAGTTTCTACTTGGTTGATTATTATTTCCACCTCCACACTTCAAAGTCCATATATAATTGATATCTTCCAGTTCCAATATCCAAACTAAACAGGCCATCAAACTTGCCTTGCAAGATATGTTAAGTTTTTTAGTAAGAACAAAAATGATATAGGTCAGAAGCTTTGATCTACATAACGAAAGGAAGAGCATCAAAGAAGGGTTAGTAACAGTAAAATTTAAAAAATATATATTTTCCTTAAATTAATTGATCTAAGAGATAACAGTTTGTTCAAAATTATAACAACAATGTATTTGATTATATATATGCTTATATATAAGTGAAATGAATGACAGCAAGGATACAAGAGTTGGGAAGGAGAAATTAAGACTTTATCATTATAAGGCACTTGTACTACCTGTGAATTAGAGTAATGTTAAGGATTACAACTGAGATTTTAAAAAAGAGGATAAATGGAGTCATGTAAAATGCATAGTTAAAAACCACCAAAGGCAGACAAAGAGTGAAGACACAATTAGAACAAAGAAAACAAAAGTAGCTATATTAATTTCAGATAGAGGGCAGAATGTGTGTAATAATTATTTGGTATTGTTTTGCATGGGAGATTTGTCTCTTTTCCTCAAATATGTATTCAGTAATTTATTTATATTACTATAGACTTATGGATATTTATTTTATACTTCAGTTTATAAATCAACACTGCTTTATTAATTTTGTTGCTCAAATTGTTCTAGCTTTCAGCTTTGGGAGTTCGTTCAATTGGCTCTTGTGTTCCTTTGAGATACTCTGTTCACTTGTTGGTTTTAGAGCAATTTCTTACGCTAGTACTAAAATGCTCCAGATTCGTGTTGTGTATTTCCTGTCCCATTGCTAGAATCAGTCACATGTCCTTGGAATCCTGCTTCCTTTCACTGCAGATTGATATTACATACCAAGAACTGAGTTTAAGTTTGCTTATTGCTACTGGGAGGTTTTTTTTCCAGACCTTCTAGGCTGACAGAGAAAAGAAATATATGTGTGTGTACTAACCTTATCAGATACATATATCCACAAATATTCCTATATGTAGCTATCTGTATCGATATTAATCTAGACATGAACTCATACTGCTCCCTCCTCCTCTCCTTGCTTATCTGTGAACTCCCACTCAAGCTGTGGGAAACTTGGCTCCCACCACACACCATCCATTCACTTAACTGTTCAAGTCTAGTGTACATTATAGCAGTATCAGCATTTTTAACCCATACCCTTTGTATATAACGTTATTGTTTACATACAGTTTCTCTGTTCCTTAATGTCCACTTATTTGCAAAGTTACTTAGGTCAACACTTTCCTCTCTACCCATTTCAATGAAGTTATTTCATACATTTGTAATTTAAAAAAACCCACAGCCTGCATTTCACCCCGGGACTTAACCTCCCAAACGACTTAAAAAATTATATATCAAGTTTCACTCTTTGTACTGTAAAGTGTTTTGGAAAAATGCAGTGTTACGCATCCACAATTAAAGCATCACATAGAATAGTTTCACCACCCTTAAAAATAATCCCTTGAGTTCACCTATTTAATCCTCTCTTCTCTGCCCCAAGCCCCCAAAATCATTGATCTTTTTACTATCTTTATACTTTGCCTTTTCCCAAGTGCCATGTTATTGGGGTCATAGGTGTCTTTAATTTAGCATTATGTTTGTAAGATTTATCTATGACTTTTTTGTGGTTTGATAGCTCATCTTTAAATTGTTGTAAACATTCATAATATTGTATAACCATCACATGTATATGGCTCTTGCCATCATTTCATGTTTTTGCTGTATTTCAAATCCTAATCTAACCACCTTATTTAACATTGCATCCTACCACTAATTCTTTAATAGCAAAACCTCTTTAAAAACATTGCTTCTTCTTCTGTCCCTATCATTCAAAACCTTCTAATACACAGTAAATTTGTTTGATATATATATATTTTTTGCTCTTTGTGGTTGTTCCCTGCTAAATGTAAGCTCCATGAAGACAAACACTATTGATTTGCTTGCTGATATACACAAGGTCTTAGAAGAATACCCTGCACATAGTAAACACTCAATATATATATATATATATATATATATATATATATATATATATATATATATTAATAAGTAACTGGAAGAATAAATACAAGGATCACTGAGTGAGTTAGCGGAACACAGACAAAGGTTTATTTTTAATATGTTTTGACTGGGGGCTGGCATTAGAGCTGGGGCCAATTAGATGTCATTTCTTTTTTTTTTCCTCATTTCCTTCCCTGAGTGAATTTTTACAGTAAGTGTCTTTAAATTCATGAGAAGAGATGACAAAATGGTCAGTCAACTATCCCTCATGGTTCTGGAAAGCATTTTTATTTTATATTTAAAGTGGGTAGAGAGCCAATAAAAATTTACTATTTCTATGGGGTGCAAAATTGAAACTACATTTGCTAAAATAGTGAGGTAAAGAACTGAACAATTTACCTCAGCTATGTGTTTAAATCAATGAAAATTAGAACTAGTTTATTTTCAAAATACTAAATTAAAATATTTATGATGAGGAAGAAAAACAGAATAAGAATATTTTGAATATAGTATTTTAAAAAGATTAGATATTTCAAAAAGAAAAAAAATTGAGGAAGTATTAGATTATGACAATATTTGACCAATTAGTTATTCTAGGCCTGCAGAATATAAAAAAAGAAGTCCATATAATCCTAAAATACAAACTTGACTTCACAGATGTTTAAAACTTAAAAGCTGCATTTAAAAAATAATGTCTTTAGTAGTTCATATTTTTGTAAGGAATTAGTTATATATTTGTTATATATAGTTATTATTAGTTATATATTTGAGTGGAGAGATTATTACAGAAACAAAATAATTGAACCAGACACAATTTACATGAATTCAAATAAAATTATCTCCTTTCATCTAGTTCAAATAAAGTTCCCACTATAGCACCTTATTTCATCTAATAATAGTCATATTTCAGTCACATGTCCTAGACAACAGTATTTGAAGTAGTTTGCAAAATACCACGTAGAGAATGGTATGTCTTTTGAAGAAATGTTCTAAGTATGATAAATCTTTCCTTGTCTAATCAATTTGGATGTGACAGAGTCTTAATTTTTAAATTTGATTTTAATGATGTTATTTTTGCTTAAGGAATTTTTGTTTGCTGGAGGAAACTACCCTATATTTTCTCCCAGTTAAAAATATTTTGAGGTCACCCCTGAAAAATGTTTACTTAGCACTTACTTGAGCACCATTCATAAACACTGGCCTCTTTAACTGAAGAAAGACTATGAACAAGATCCTTACATAAATAATAAACCCATTAAGCCATAAGGATGAGAGCATTCCAAATATTTATTTAATAGTGAAGATGGAATGAAGACAATCTGTGATACACAAAAGGCAGGTTTTACTACCCATGTAGTCTCTGAAGAAATAACTAAAAGATGAACTTAAGCACAAGGGGCTACTAAAGGAAAAAAAAAGGAAGAGTAAGATTTTTTTTTTTTAAGAGTGAAATACGGTGGTGGAGGGTATTTGTAAATTTAAGGAAGTATTGAACATAATAGTGTAAATAAAAGTTCTACTGATAAATTCAAGTGTTTAAAGACATTGTGAAATTTAAGTAGCAAATAATAAAACACAAAAAAATTAGAGTAAGCAGGGAGTTTTAAACAAAAAATTAGAGTAAGCAGGGAGTTTTAAAGGGCAGAGAAATGTGTTTTATGTCTTGTTAGAAGAAAAATGAGATTTATGCTTTGTAACAGAATTGTAAACTATGCAGGCAACATTTTAGGATAAGCACTAAAAGAAGACAAACTACAGACAAAAAATGAAAAGGGGACACAGGTAAAAAAAAAGGTAACACAAATTCAAGATTGTGCATAATTTTAAAGAAATTTGTGTCAGACTAATTAACTGAGGTATTTCTTTTAAGAAATACTTCATTGGATGATAACACATAGCTAGAATTTTGGTATTTTTTTTCTTCTGCTTCTTCTGTTTTATAAATGGTGCAAAAGATGCAGAAGCAAGGATGCTACTAGCAATTTATAATTAAAAAGCCTTGGCCAAGATCAGGAAGTTGGGCTGTAAGAAAGAGTTATCTTATATCTCATGGGACAGTTCTATGATTATCTCCAGAGATACCGGGAAATCTGCTACTGAACCTTGTCCAAAATAAGGATGAGAGAGGCAGCTAATGATTTATAATGTGCTATTTAAAGTTTGAAACTTCCCTGAAGGTACTCTGAGGCTAGACTGTCTATATTGTTTTTAAGATATGTAGCTGGATTGCAAGTCCAAGCCAGCATTAACCAGCATCTGAATAAGCAGCCCCCACAAATAGCTTTCTGCTTCAGTCATTGCCTCCCTTTATTCTTTTTTAAGCATAGCAACCAGTG
Source organism: Camelus dromedarius (assembly GCF_036321535.1). Taxonomy (NCBI): domain Eukaryota; kingdom Metazoa; phylum Chordata; class Mammalia; order Artiodactyla; family Camelidae; genus Camelus; species Camelus dromedarius. Next base: position 16,699,563 of record NC_087438.1, read on the forward strand.
TCATAACATAACATTACTTAACCAAGTCCAGAGACTTTCTATTTCACTCAGAAAAACCAGGTCTTTTCAAAAGCCTTGAAAAAGTCCTATGTAATCTATCTCCAGTTACCTCTCTCACTTCAAGTCCTCCTACAGGGTCTTGTCATTACACTGGCTTCATCAGGTTTGGGAACAATGCAGTATATCCCATTTCAAAAGTCTTTAAACTTGCTATTCCTTCAGCCTGGAATGTTCTTCCCCCAGACAAAAAAATAAAGCTCACCTCCTCATTTCCCTCACATCTCTACTTTTTGCAACTTAGGTCCTTCTGGCCACTGGATCTAAAATAGTAATTGCATCAGCTTTGACAACACGTATTTTGTCCTCTTTTATTTTTCTCCACGGCATTACCACTGTGTAGCCTAATAGATGTTTATTTATTTAGTCTCCCTGGTAGACAGCAATTTACTTTCTTTTGTTTATTGTTGTATCCCCTGAGTTTAGCACAGAGCCTGGCACACCTGTAGGAGTCTGAGATAGAGTTGATCTACAGCTTGAATAAATATCTCTGGGGTCTCCTAAATATCTGGCTTTAACTCTTGGCTTCAGTGAGAATGGTGGGCATTATGCTGTGCTGTATAAAGTCTGAGACACCCTAGGAACAGTATGTTTACTAATGGTTTTAAAGTAGCACAGTTAGTTAGAAAACGGCTTCACCACAAGATCACAAGGGGATAAAAATCTCCTCTGGTGACTTCTCTACTGAGACTTCTGAAAGCCAAAACTTTTGTACAGATCTTGATGGTCAATGTCAGAATATGGACAATGGGGGTATGTCACTGGCTGATTTCTGAGACCTGCCCCCATCTGACTGCTCCCTCTTTCTCTTTCTGTTCCTTTGCCTTTGCCTTTAAAGAAACACCTTCTGTGAGTATGCTTTTTGGAGTCTTGTATTTTCAAATGTCCAATCTTCTGTAATCTTTATGGAAATGATTAATAAATATTTCTCGAATAAGTAAATGAATGAGTGATGAAAGTCTATACAGTTCTATTCATTCATATTAACACTCTGAAATATTCCATAGCAGAATCATTAAAAATATGGGTTCATCAGGATTATACAATCATTCTTTTTATATGTGTCTTAAATTCCTTCGCATAATATTGCTTTACAGTAATTTAAAATTGTTATCAAATCAGCATGGAAACAAGAATATCATAAAGACTTGACTTCTGTTATATACCAGCTCAATTAAACTTCATTCACTGGAACCACAGCAGATCTTTCCCTTTAGACGTAGAAAACCAAGAACAAACAAAAGTGAGGCGGTTTAACATCAGAAGAAATGTTTTCTACTGCTGCACCTTGGGTTAACTGTCCCTTAAGGCTGATTTCCTGGAATAGATCTGCTCCAGATTCTCAGAGCAAATGATGAAAGAACACGTGTTATGAACTCAAAAGTACAAGCTTTCTTTTTTTTTTTTTTTTCTGTTTCATCTTCTTGTCTTGTCTTAAAATGCCAACAAATGTCTCCCTACACTTTTCCATCAATTTCATTCTCATTATTTACTGTTTTATTGCACTATAAACTGAGAATTCAATGATCTTCCTTTATGGGATTTTTCTTTTCATATTTATTAGTATATGCATTGGAAAATAATGTGTGTGCTTTACTATATAAAATATTCAATATCTAGCTTCCCAGCTCCAACTGGCTAACTGTATTAGTCGAATCCTAAATCTCTGCTTTTTTTCTCTTCTATCTGAACTCTTAATTCTTAGTAATTTACACTCATTTCCTTCATTGTAAGGTTGTTATTATGTCTATTTCTCAATTTTTACTTACATAAAATAGAAAATTTAATTTAAGTGCATAATATTCACAACTTAAATCATTTCCCTTGTTAAGAATATTAAATATATCTGGGAATCATGCCCATTACTATTTATTTTATTCTATATTTATCAATATATACACTTAACTTAATTTTTAACATTTGTCTATTATTTATTTTCATTAGTAATTTTTAAGTTTTATAATGCTAAAGTTTTAATAAGCCCAAATGCATAATTTTTATAAAAGAAACAAAGTTTAATATGATTACTTAGAAGTTTTCATTTATTTGTTTCAAATACTATATTATGAATCTTTTTCTTCTTTTTTGTCGTTGGGAAATTTTATACAGACATATATGTGTATATACATACATATGTATATATATCCATCTATACTTTCCTTCTGATTTTTTTTAATTCCATGTTTGGAAGAGATAATAGAATACACTCCTTTATAGAACTGTGGCTTCCATAGCATTTAGTTGCCCAAAGTCACAGTAAGTAGAAATTATTCTTGAAAGTTTTGTATGTTGTCTTCATGTACGAGACCTAAAATTTCTCTCATTATAAGCCCAGAAGACAGTTTTGCTTCCAGCTTAAAAATTCATAGCAGATCATTTATAAGAAATAGACAGTTCATGTTTAGAAGCCATGTAATGTGGTGTACAATGCTTGGAGTCAGTCACATTTAAGGAAGCTAAATTATCATATATTATCACAGCATATCATAAGCCAACTTGGGGAAAAAGAGGTTCAAATCTCTAAAAGTCTCATTTCATGTGTAAGGTTATGAGTATAATGAGTGTATGGCCTATATATAAATATATTTTTGCTCCTCTCTTACTATATTCTTTTCTAAATGCATATAATTAAATTTTATTAATTTATTTATTTTTATATAATTGTGTATCAGCAAGTCTTGCTCCACTTTTCATACATCCCCAAGCTTACTTCAAAGGGAGGATATTTTAATCATTAGTATCCATGGGGAAATTTCTGTGTGTGTATAAACCCACGAAGAATTGGCTGCATAAATTAAGGCAGTACAAATATGCGTGTTGATTTGTAAATCTATTCATTTGTGCATGTCTATTCAAGCAACATAAAACGATGTCAACAATATCATTACCAGAAATTTTATTCCTTCTTTCTCACTGCCCAGCCCTTGAAGAACAGTAAGTTTGAGATTTCCTCATAAATTTCATAATTCACTCTGCTAAGAAAAATGGAGGGCAATCAGTATCACTTCTGCCTTCAAAATCAGCCTTGTTCTCTCAATTCTTGTGCCATCTAATAAATTTCTTTCATTCTCAGACTGTGAAAGTACTAATTAGGTAACACTACTGTATATTGTCACACAAGTGTACTTTGATTTCTAACAAAGGAAAAGAAAGTGGTAAGTACGAGATTAGTCCATAGTTTTTATAGCAGATAAAATTTAATACCATAAGATATACACACCACTTCTAAATTAATTCAGTTTATAATGATTAAAATTTGTGCATCTGTACCATTCACAGAGATTGCAAATTACTATTGTGTGCTTTCCTACTGAGTTTATAGTTATAATATGTTAATTACAATTTCACAAGCCCACCTATCAAAGTAAGCTTTATAAGTACTTCTAGTGCTCACCGGAATAGATGATATATTGTGTTCGAGTTAAAAACCTGTTCATTTTTTCCTACCAATAAAATTGATATGTACATTAATACTATAAAATGCTAAAATTAAAACAAAAATAAGCATTTCAGTTTCTTTCTTAGAATCGTTAGTGACCAATACAGAGTCTGAAATTTGGGGATGCTGATACTGCCTTCTTTCTCCCCTGATTTGTAACTAACTGAAAGGCGATGCTTCCCTAAATCTAAAATCTAGGAGTTTTGAGTATATTTCAAAGAAGACTAGCACTCATATTTCCTCTTCCTCTGCCCACTGTTTCTCCAAATTCAGACCTTTTAGCCTGTGTGTGGGAAAGTGAAATCTTAAGCTAAAATATTAAATATTTTCATTAAATCTGCAGGAAATATGAATATATTTACTCCACTCAAAGAATAAGTATGTGTAGGTGAATTTCTTTGCATATCCATGAGCATATTAAGGAAACATTAGATCCCACATTTCCCTCATTTACTGGCCCAGCTTAACAGCCTACTTGATGTGACTATATTAGCAGGCCTACCCATTATACCAGCCACCTCCTGTGATATGTATGAGCAAGGGAGTTAAGGAGAAAATGAAGCCAGAAGGAGAGCTCCAGTACTTCTTTCTATTGCAAACTGACTCAGAACTCCTCTTCTTTTCTACGGGAAGTTGAAGATGAAATGCTAAATGAATAATGAAAAGCTAAACAGATTCTTACTAATAAAAAATTATAATTCATACAGATTTAAATATGTTTTCAGGTAGATATGCAAAGTCCATAAAGAAAAATATTATTTGAAAAATTATCTCCCATTGCTTATACATTGATGGTTCTTCCTTCCTTTGGTGATACATCAATGGTCATCTCAAAGACCTTCACTCAGTAAATTCCCTTAACACCACAAAACATCACACCATCAATCGTAAAAGTCTCATATAATAGATATCAATATTTTTGAGTCTATATTCTTTGTTTTAGCTGTAGACTATCCAATAAAAAACAAGTAGCTATTATGCATTGGGAGTAAAAAGATGTAAAGGTAGCTTTAATAATGTTTTTATAATACGCAGTCATGCATGAGGTGTGAAAAATTTACAGTGAAATGTAGAAAGAAATTAAGCAAGCAAGCAGAAAAATCAGCTTATGAGTTAGATTAGCAAATATCTACATTTTTGCAACATCTTGTCTTCAAAAGCATACATATGGTTTTCACACACTTGGAATCAAATGAACAGGAATTAGGGTGATTATCAAAGAACTAAGAAAGAAACAAAAAAAGTCACCTTCAACTCAAAGTGCCTCCCCATATCACAATGACATGCTCAAACAGCAAGATGGAAACTTAGTTATTACATGAAAAAAATAAGCACAATAGGCATTCCATGGTGGGATTCATGCTCAGTTAGGAGGTATTAGAAGGAAATCTGAGCAGAGTCAGACAATGTTGGGCCCTCAACAACGGGGAAAAAAGAGTGTCATCCATATGTAAAGATAGTTGTGAAAGGTTTTGTATAATACACAGGTATCATATAACGACTTGCATAGGGATCTTATAATGAAATAGAATAGCACATGACCTCGTAAGAGTATTCAAATTTTTTAAGCCTCCTACAATATCAGCTTGAACTTGTAAAAACAGGATATTAAATCAATACACCATTGCCTTAAATAATTTCATTTTGTTCTTTCCTTTAATGGCTCTGTAAAACCAATATGCCTCCAGAACTTTTAAAAAGTAGCATACAACTTTAATGAGGGTACATACAAGAATATGAAAGATGAATACCTCCTTCATATTAGTGTTGGCTAAACAGATTTCTGTTGCCTGTTAGTCAGGCAGGAATCTAAGTTAGTGGATTGCACATCAGATTTTTTTTTTTCAAAAATGAAGAATTGACTGGACTAGAACATAACAGAATAAAACAGAATGCAATAGAACTCAGTTCAACAGAAAATAAAATACCACAGGGAATTACTTTAGCTCCTTTGCAAGAAATGCCCAGATTGCAACAACTTTTGCAGGAAATTGGGACACCTGGAGTGTACAGACAGTAAATGAGATGATGTACTAAATTTGTCCCCTGACTTTCATTTTTATGGTTTATGATACTTATCTGTAAGATCATATTAGATCCTCCAGCTCTATCACATCTACCAGATAAATGCAGCTGCATGTGTGAGTCTAGGCGATTCCGGTGGAACAGCCTTTCAGACAATTCATAGACATTTGAAAAATAAGAAAAAATAGGATATTGAAGAGATATTACTTATGACACTAAATGTTCTGTGTAGAAAAAATTTACACCTATATTTGTGGAACTTCACCGAGCCTTTTTATTCATTTTATTTTTAAGTAGGCTACGGAAAAAAGTCCTACTTTATGTAAGTGGCCATGGTAAACATTATTTATAACAATACACTCTTTCAAAATATCAATATAATTTTCTTATAGCATAATCTAATTTAATAATGCATAATTCAGTATTATAATCAATCTTAGTTAACTGAAGAACTAAAAGGCAAAAATGTATTTTCTGTATGTGGCAATTTAAACCTAACATGAACTCAGATTTTGGAAAGTAAATAGATCTTAAAATGAAATATTGTTTCTTGAGTATTTCAAGATTCCTTGTTGGAAATAATATTTTTAGATAGAAAAGTGAATGTAAGAGCAACCCTAACTTGAAGTTGTGCTGTTCTAACTGTCATCGTCAGTACTGTTCTCATCACAGCACTGCAGCATTATCAACAATCTACAGCCACTGGGACACTTACTTTTAAGTTTTGCTTTCTATGGCAAAATGTTGCTTTCTGTATTAAACATGTTGGAAGATACATTTTTCTCTGTGTAGCTTTAAATTTAGCCTGTTAAGTATTCTGAAAGTACCAGATGGGAACATGACAGAAGAACTCTGGCACCAGCTGGAATTAGCTTTATATTGGCCAAATTTGGGACAATTTGAACATCAAAAAGAATAATAATAATAATGGATTTTAACACATTGAATTAAAAGTTAAAAATGATTTTTTTGTGAAATCAAATCATATTATTCTTTTAAAAACGTTGAACAAATCTGAATTCAGAGTAATAGATTTCCAAATTTGGAAAAGCAGGTGCTATGTCAGATTAATGAGCTCCTGTCAGCAATGCCCTCTGTATGTGTCTATTTACTTTACTTACATATAATCTGTTTCCTACATTGAAAATTTTACTGGTTTATAATATTAAACGAATACATACTTTCTGGAATAACTGAAAACAATAAACAAAACCACACATAAAGTACTTAACGTGTCAATGTAGGAACTGACTTCTCTTCATATTTCACGTGATGATTATTGTAACTAATTAAAAAAAAGATCTTTGAAGAATACACCTTTCAAAACTTACAGCAGGGCTTAGTATGTGATGAATTCTCAGTAATCTCTCAGTAGGCAAACTGACCTAATAAATAAACAAATAGTAGTCTTTGCATGTACCAGAAACCATATTAAAGTCTTCACACATTTCAATATATTTAATCTTCATCCTCAGCTCTACTTGGCACAACTGGACTGTTTCAGTTATAAGCAAATACAGAGAAGTAATAATATCTTCCCAGTTTACTTAATGACTTATTGGCTAACTGGGACACAAAATCATAAGTGTAGACAAATTTTGTATTATAACCACTATAACATTCTCTAAATATGATGGCTTCATCCTGAACATGACAACTTTGGGTTACCTTTACCTTGTGGGATAGCCAAGGACTAGTGGTGTCATTCTAAATGTGAATTATGAAACAAATTGCCTTAATTTTTTTCTAGAAGTTTTCAAAAGACTATACGTCAATTCTTAAAATTAACGGATAATTTCTCTACCTTATTTACATGTAAGATTCGTTGGATTTTGGGACAGGATTACTGAAAGTGAAACTTTTTTTTTTAACACAATGAATACAAGTGTGTCTGATTCCTCTGAGTGCTGCCAGCTGCCAGCCTAAAAAATCAATGTGATAACTAAAATTGTAAAATGTAGCTTTTAATTTGTTCTTATGGTCTGTTGATCAAGACATTCAACCATGACAACACACACCTGTCCATGCCCATTGTTTCTTTAGTTAAATACCGTTACTGCACATGACTCAGCAAGACATAAATCATTCTGTCACTCTATAAGGATTTAAATGCACATACTTAAATAAAATATTTATTCATACTTAAAGTTGAAAAATTATGGAGAGGAATTCTTCATAATGATGATCAATATAGATGACATGAGCAGAAATGACCGATTTCCTTGTTCCGAAGAAACATTTTACGTGGTCACTTTATAAGCTAATAGAACTAAGGCAAAACTTGAATCTTCTTGTGTCCAGTACATCACTGCAAATGGAAAGAATCTCACTTGCAATGCTTTCCATGAGCTCAACTTTCTATAAAAAATAATATTTTCAATTCAATATTGACTGTCTAAAAGGTTTAAGGAATCTGTATATGCTTTCACTTTTAAGCAATGCAATTAAAGATCTAATTACACTGAACACTCAAATGTATGTTTTAACGACTGCCAATAAAATTTCAAGGATGATATAGGCTTTTAATTATTGTTTTAAATTTAATTCATATTGGTATCAGTTAGGAATTTTAGACATTACTTGTGTTTAAATCAATCATAATTATACTTCTGGTAAATTTTATTTCACTTCCACAGGGTAATCTTAGAGGCTAAATAGGAATACCAATAGAAAGTGGGTATAATTGTGTATTTTTGTGACATTAAGTATACAACAGATTTATGATTATTCTACTATGAATCTAATTTATCTTTATATAATTTTCCCATAAAGGTGAATATGGATTTAAGACATATTTGTATTCAATATTAATTAAAGCTAACACATAAAATGCTATAGTACCCTGATAGACTGAATTCTGGATAGGGAAATAAGTCACCAAAAAAAAAAGAAAAGAAAAAGAAGAAAAGAAAACAAAAGGCATTAATTTGATTTCTAGGTCTCATATTAATTAAAAAATATATTTTCTTTAAAAAATACAGAATTATACAGTTTACAAATTTTGAAACTGAGGAAAGGATATACAGAAAGAAATCAGAAACTGATTACTTCTAAGTTATCTTTTCAAACTAGTTATAGATTGATATACTAAGTTGGATAAGCACCCCCTTCTGTTTTTCTTCTTTGTAGTATTACACCCATTCCTCTGAGGTGCAAAGTTTTCATTGATTGCAACTGTGGGCCAAGCATTATTCTCTGTCCCATTGATACTGGGCTCTTATCAGTATGAGTTGATTTTGGCCAATAGAATGCCAGTATGTACAAGAGATTAACATGATAAATTTTCGCTCCCGAAATCTGTTGATCCATTGTGAGAATAACATATGCCAAATAGCTACTACCAACACACCTCTTCCCCAGATCCCAAAATGAGACTTACGGAGTCGATCTGAACCCACCAAGATCAGCCCACCAAGATCAGCCAAACCACAACTGAACTTCAGGTCTGTGTATATGAAAATAATATTTTTATAGGAAGACATTGAAACTTTACAGTAGGATATTACTTTCTCAACAACAACAACAATTTATACAGATGGTTTAACATGTGTTGCTTCTTAGTTGTAAAATCTCACCTTTTTGAGGGATTCATGAGCTATTTTTCTCTATTTTACCTATTGTTTGGCTTATACATTCACTATGTTCTCAATATTTTTCTATTTTAGTATCTCTTTCGTTGATTAATTAACTAACAACTTTCCCTGGGCTAATGTCATGAAAAGATCTAATGTTATTTGAGAATTTGAAAATTAATATGTCTTTGATAGTGATGAGTGCTAGTGACTTGTGAGGAAACACCATAAATTAAGTGATCATTCATTTTTCTATGTAATATAATATTCTTAATAGTAATAACCTTATTTTAAATGGCAGTCCTTCTATAGTATCTAAAATACATTTCAGCCACCTCTCATTAGAAATGGGCAGCAGTGAAACCACTAACCTTTCATCTGTTTCTTCAGGCATATATTTGAAAGAGAAATTCATCAATATATGAGGTGCTATTTTAAGTTTTAATGAATACAGTTTTGTGCAACTTAGCTATCTCACAAGAGCCATAAATGTTTAATCCAATTGAGATAGGAAAGAGGAAAAGGATCCATGTATTCCCTGGGGAAAGATAAAATATAAATTGATATGAAGATAAACCTGTTTCTGTAGGTCAGAATTCTTCTTGTAAATATATTTGGATTTATTTAACAGTTGTTTACAATTTTGCTTAGAGGATCACTTAAATTGCCTGTAGTTCCAAGGAAAACAGTAATTATTTGATTGATACGAATGGAATCTTGTGAGACCCTGAATACTTCCTAATATTTCTTCCCGAGCCTATAATTGTGAGAAGTCACATAACTTAAACAGAAGAATGGCTCTGCATAAATGAGTGTGGTTTCAGTGAAGGGCTAAAAATGTTCACCAGACATGCTGGGGCTCTTTTCTAAGGCCCATTTATGGCTGCATAATTAACTTATTTGGAATTTCAGGTCCCTGTGTTGAAGCTTATGAGAGAAAAGATTTACAATGTTAGATAATTAACAAGTATATATCCTCACATATTATTTATTATTATTATTATTATTATTATTATTATTATTATTATTATTATTATTATTATATTATTATATCCTTATATATTATTACAAGGCAGTAATTTTGGAGTCAGTTTAAAAGGAGTAATTACAGTGATCATCAAATTAAGAGCAATATCAGCATTAGCAGCACTGCACTATCTTGCACACTTAAATCTTTGGTTTCTTGGGGAAAAAAGTTGAAACTTCTAAAATATCCTTTGTAGTCAACTTACTTTTTTACATACTAATGGTCAATTAATTAATTATATTATACATTAAATTTCTCCCACATTAACTCCATTCTCCCACATCTGGTAATTATATCCCTAGAGAGAAACAACCAAATTTTTCCCCATGGAAAATTTTCACAATCTCGTCATATCTAAATTTTTTTCTGTCTTTAGTGAACAATTCCTTCACATTTGTCACAGAGCTCAACATCTATTTAGCACATTATTTAGGTTCTTTTCCATTGAATCATCACTATTTTCTCCATTTCCTTTGAAAATATGACAACTAGAACTGGGTGCTACTAGCAAGCACGCCATTTCCATATAGCTTAGTTCCCATTCGTATAGGAAGTCAGTAAAAATAAAAGGCAGAAAAGCAACTATTTTCAACGTTGAATGTCCCTATCTTAATGTGACTGAGGGCTATTTGAGCAGTTCTAGCCTGTTGCACACACTTTCCTACTACATAGGATTCTCTGTTAGCATGCCTGGAACACAAATTAAAAAGAGGTATTCTTACAGAGCTGGTAAGAATAATAGAAAGATATTGTTCAAAAATTTAAAGGATAATTTTTAATGAAAACTATTTTTAATGAAATGACCTAAGAACCTCATTATTAAAAATCACTAAATATTAAATATTTTAAAGTATACAAATAACCAATTTGTAAAATATAAAAAACTAACTTTTCTATTTATAGCCCTAGTTTAACAAACAAGCAAGCTATTATCCTTAATTTTGAAGTATTTTTTACACCCATTTTTCAATTAACCAAAATTATCCTCCTTTCTTTAGGTGATTAAGCTATGTGAAGAAATATTACTCATAAAAAATGTAATTCTGTAAGTGGCTTTTTAGGATTGACGTTAGAAATACTTAAGTTTCTGCAAAACATTCCCATTGAAGCTTTTCCAAATCACTATTTCTTCATAGTATAATTCATTTACTCTGCTATTATAAATTTAGTTAAATCCATTGTCATCGTATTTCAATTTATTTGCTATGTAATTTGAAGGATTTAAACTGGAGGATTAATATTACTTACTTATAATATTATTAATATAATTACTATTTGCAATGCAAAACTAGCATTCATCTACAAATATTAATTTCATTCCTCCCAAGTTTTGTTGGTGTCAAATATGCTGTAAGCTTTGAAACCTCATTTTTAATATAAAAATAAATATAACAGAGATAGGATGCAGCATGTAATTAGTTTTGTCTAGATAACAATTTGGTCTGGAATAAGTTTAGATCAAATGGGAAAACTATAGAATACAAGATTATACAAATGCCACAATATCAATTTTTGGATATGATATGAGATTTTATACATATTTCCCTATTAATGCATTTTAAAATAATTAATGAATTTGTACCCTATGGAAAATACTGTTTTAGATTTTGCAGCTATTGTAATATACCCATTGATATTGTGGGGATTTTAAACAATCCCTAGATTTATGTTCTTTCTCAACAAAATATTATTTAAATGGATTTGTAATTAGGATTAACTGAAAGATTATCAAAATACATTTTGAAATCATCAAAGCATTCCTCTATATTTTAACATAAATTAAGCTTAATGGACTAAATGTCTTGCATCAAACATATTGCATGGTTTTTTCAAAAATTTAGATTCACATAAAACTAAACTATATCTTACCCAATGCAATTTTAAAAACTTTAGAAAGTCAGTTCTAAGTGAGAATGTAAAAATGTTTATTTCCAATGTCCTCTCTGAGCTCTTGGAAATATTTCTTACCTCTTTAGCTTATATACCTGGACATTGTGTGGTGTAATTTGGCTTCAGCTGGCTAAACAGTTCTAGAAATACAGATAAAATCCTACTTTCTACTGAGGTAAAAATGTTAATTTAGGAATATTAGTGAATAAAACTCTTTCTATGTAAAATGCAAGCCTACTTTGGAGACTATTATTTATTAATTTTTTTCAATCTTCTTACCTTGATCTATTTCCTATATATTTCATTCTTGCTATGAGATTATTATGAAATTAGTTTTATTATCCCTGGAATGATTTAATTCCTTGGTAGAAACATCCATTGTTTCTTTATCTACGAATAACTAACCACAGATTAATTGTGAATTTTTATAAAATTATGAATAAAACTAGGACTAATGTAGTCATTATGGGTCCAAGTTTTGAAGTTATACAACTGGGTATAAACTTAGACTTTGAAACAAACTAGTTTTCCATTTTTGATAAATTATTTAACTGTTCTATGACTTGCTTTTACTCAACTGTTAAGACTAGACCATAGTAAGAGTAAGATCCACCTCAAAAGATTATTTTGAGAATTAAAAAGTTAACATATGAGCACTTAGAAGAGTATTTGGTACACATGAATAGATACTAAAACTAATACATTTTAAGCAAATTGAATAAACGAAAAGGACATTGAAATAATTGTCCAGACAAACAAAATTCCCAGCAGAGCCACATCAAGAGATTTGTAACCTTGTAAAAGGGACAGTTAATAGAGTAAGTTATATTAGAGCTCAAATGTCTAGGAAATACACTGGAGTGGATTACTTCTTAACATACATTTTAGGATTGGATTCAGTGATTTTCCTTAACTTAAACAATATGCCTCCACCTCACTTTAATGGGTAATTATGTCAAATATCTTAAATTTATAGCATTCATAGTTCTCATGTGATAAAAATGTCTAAACTAAATTTTACTTTATACTAGAGAGGGAATTTCTTGCTTGACATGTTTAATTTCAAGATAGTATATCTGCTAAGGCAAGAAGAGAAATTTCAATATTATACGAAGTCCTGTAAATTCACAATGACAAACTAATTATGATGGTGGATGCAGTTTCCTGACAAAGGTTATTTTGACACTCTGTAAATCTGTAGTTCATAAATTCCTATAGTTCAGATTACAACTCAATAATGAAGAGGAGGACTAATAAAACAATACTATGACAGCCAATATTTGCCCACTGCTTTTTTCATCCATGTGCCAGAAGTCAATTAGTCTTTGCCATAATTATTCTGTCTGTGAACCAATATTGTTATTGCAGCAGGATTTTATCTTTGGAAAAGCATTTCATAAATAAAATTCCTCAGACACTATTCTATATTATATTTTAAATTTCTGCTAAAAAAGAATGTTGACTGTGTTGTAAATATTTGGCTTTGACTTTAAGACTTTGGCTTCAAGAATTATGGGCTAAAGTTACAGAAAATGAGGTTTTTTTTCTTTTTCCTTTCTTTTGAGTAGAGAGTTTAACATTTCCACTACAGGGAAAATAAAATGCCTCACTTTCCAAATTTGTATAAACACTAAAAACTGCATTTCAGAGGGCCATGAATATTCACTAATATTTAGAACAACTGTAAGGGAAACTCATTTGTAACAGACAGAAAAATAATGAATTAGTCTGTTGCCAAAGTGATTTAGCAGTATTTATGTAAGAAAATTTCTATTTTAGCTGAAAATCTGTCTCTTGTTTTAATAAATTTAACAAATGTTTAAATAAAAATGCATTACTAAGATAGTAGCAAGTTTTCTTCTTAAACATAGTTTGTCAATCCACATCACAGGTGCCTGGATTATTTTCTCCAACACTAATTGTAATTTAATTCTTGGTGATTTTATTATCCATATAAAAATACTGTCTTTGGTTTTGGCCAGAATTGGCATCCCCGTTTCCAAAACCTATTGTCTATAGTCCACCTTCGTTCTACTTGAGATATCTGATTTAATTGGTTGCTCTTTTTTTTTTTTTTCTGTGTTTACATTCAGTTCATGAATTCCACTTTACTAAATTACATTTACATGAGTTAAACTTCCAAATTTATATATCTCCAGCCAATCTAGTCCTCTCCTCTGAATAGCAGAAGTATGTAAGTATACAACTCCCAGCTTCAATTTCACAGAACAACCAAACCCAAGCTTATATCTTAATTCTAACACTGCTCCTCTCACTGCCCACTGTATTTCACTAGATGGCAATTCTCTTCTCTTTGATCACTACTAGACTTTGGAGTTACCCTCGACTCCTTTTCCCTGAATCCATGAACAAATCTGAGGATTCTTCTTCAAAGTAAATCCTTAGAATACTTATCACTCTGTCCAACATTATCATCTCAATCGATGTTCCTACCACCTATTACAGGATAATTAAAGGTCTCCTTTCAAATACCTAGCTTCAAATGTATATTCTGTAATTAGTTCTTAAGTCGGGGAGAATCATTTAAGTCAATCAAGAGGCTTCTCAACTTTCACAGTATCAGAGAGACTTTCTCAGAACCTCATACTTAATACCTAAAATGATATCTCCCAGTGCCAAATATTGTTTTAATTTCTCTTTCCCATATTCTGCTATAGTTTTATAGTATTTGATACTATCTAATATATTTAAAAATTGATGGAGAAATATTATTTATTTATACAGATAAAGAGAAATAAATATGTGTCCTTACAAAGGTTTATGTGGGAGATAAATCACGGATTTTTAAAAAATTATCTGTTTTTTACCCTATCTAGATGTATGCTGTTGCACTGGATAATGAAATGAGTAAGATTTACCTTTTAGTGGTCATAGACAAGTATTTTGAACTTTTTTACATGCTACTGTAATTTTATGTATATTAAAAATGGAGGGGAAAATAGAAAAATGAAATACAGGATTAATATCAAATTTCTTTTGTATGTTCTGAACACTGTTATATACTTTATAAACATTATCTTTTTAATCAAACAGCAACAATTTGAAGTAAGTGTTATCTTAAGTTGATGAAGAAATTGGATTTTGAGAAAACTGAGATTTTCTTCTAAGCTGGTAAAAAAACCAATATATTTCCATAAAATAAATTATTTTCACACACTACTTATCTAATATTTTCTATCTCTATTTTTTTCTTATCTATCTATTCTCTACATCCTTATTTCCATTACCTTTCATCTAATATTTATTCAGAAAATTGATGTTAAACCAAAATATGTTGGTCATGACATGAAGCATAATGAAATTAATCATAAATTGATTACAGTAAGATTTGATTTTGCAATAAAAAATGATTTTCAAACTAAATAAATGATCAAAACCATACCCTAAGTTTCCTTAAAAGAGATGCTTTTAAATAAAGGATACAGAAAACAATAAAAAATAAAAGATATGGTATAGTTATTAATCAGAGTCCAGTCAGGAAACAGAAATTACTCAAGATATTTCAACAGAGAGAATTTAATAAAAAGAATGCTTAACTAGATTTAAGGATATTAATTAGTTAATGTGATAAAATAAAACGAAAGCACTAATGTATCCCATGCTTCTAGCAGCAATCAAACTAAGGGCAGGGGAAATAAAGGGAAGATTTTGGAATTATTAAAACTTAGAAGCTCAAAAAGTAATGCTGTGGAGATGAAATTTAACTCCAGTGAGCCTCTGTGGAAAATCAGTCTATTTAGGGCATGCCAAGGAGCTGGTGTTAAAAAGCTCTGTCGTTACAGGAAATGATCAAGGTGAAGAAATACTGTAAAGGTGAATCTCAGAGGAACAGAAAATAGATAGGAATTCAAGAGGAAGCAAACAGCAGGAGAAAATACCTTCATTCTCCAACCTGCAGTCTTCCTCTGGTGCTTTTTATTGACAGAACCTCACAAGGAGAGAGCTGAAAAAGCAGAGATGTGGCATGTAACATCTAAGCTCAGCATCATAAAGCTTAGCATAGACTCGTGTATTTTGGAGCCAAGAGACAGTACCTTACTAATTGAAATGATTCATACCTTTGGCTACCCAGCATCCATACACACCCTTCCATAAACATTTGAATACAATTTCAGTGTAACAGTAACAACCACTCTCTTTGTCCACCTAACAGGATGCATCTATCTGTTATACTAATTAAGACATTACCTAACTCTCCTTTAAATGGAAGATGACAAAGTCATAACCTAGAATCCATAATTGGGAGAGAGTCACACCATCCACTGCTGAACTGTGTCATATACTCCGATTCAGACATGGTCCAAACTGAAAACCCTGTTACATAAATCCACACAGTAAATTGTATAATATAGTAATATTTGAGGAGGAGAAAAAATATATGGATCCCTGTGTGTGGATATGTGTGTGTATGTGTGTGTGTGTGTGAGAGTGTAGTAGCTAATAGGCCTTAGTAAATACAGTCCTCAATTCAGTGACTGGTCATGAAACCAGAGGTGATTTTTGTAATTCATTCTTTCCTTCCTTCATTTTGAAATATTTTAGGAGAACTAAAAGAACAATAGGTATAGAACTATGATTTCATCTACAAATTTCTGAACATTGCCATAGCATAAGCCTGGAATGTGTAGATATTAGGGATATTTGATTTAGGCACCATGGAATAATGTCTGTTTTTAGGTGTAAACAGGGGCAGCCAGGCATGTAGAACATTTTTGGATGAAATTAATATCTGAATTGTTATTTCTATATGTACTACCCCTTGTTTATCAACTTCTACAATACACTGTACATTTTATGTTCCCTTTGCTCTAAGCAATGACTTCAGCTGGTGAGGATTCTTTTTCTTCTGGTAGAATGTTCTTTAGAATCAAAGTGCCTTTTTTGATCATTGTTGTAGTTTGTTTACTTATTGTTTATATATTTATATATTTACTTGTTATTTTTACTATTGGAAATTTAAGGGTCCTACATCATGGAGAATCCTCTAGTTGCAGATATAGTTCATTCTACTTCTTTTTTTTTTTAACATTTTTTATTGATTTATAATCATTTTACAATGTTGTGTCAAATTCCAGTGTTCAGCACAATTTTTCAGTCATTCATGGACATATACACACTCATTGTCACATTTTTTTCTCTGTGAGTTATCATAACATTTTGTGTATATTTCCCTGTGCTATACAGTGTAATCTTGTTTATCTATTCTACAATTTTGAAATCCCAGTCTATCCCTTCCCACCCTCCACCCCGCTGGCAACCACAAGTCTGTATTCTCTGTGAGTCTATTTCTGTCCTGTATCATTCTACTGCTTTAGTGTAGCAGAAACCCAGTTTCTTTTTATGAATATACATAAATTTCATTTCTCTCAGATTTCAATATCTCTAAGAAGGAACAAGATGATTAATGTAAATCAAGTGTCCACTGATTTGAAGGGATATTTCAGACCATCAAAAGTTGCACTTTTCTAGAGTTTTTTGTTGCTGTTGTTGTAGAATATCATTGAGCATAGTTGTTTGAAATTTTTGGTTTATGCTATGTTCAGGTGTAAAAAGAAAAAAAAAAAAGAGTCTTCCCTCTGACCAGAGGATCTGAAAATTAGAGAGCAAGTAACTCAGAAGACAATTGGTAGATGTTTCAAACTACCAAATGATCAACAACTCATAACTGCATGGAGTCAAGCCCTCCAAACATGGCTAAAATCAGTTGGTACCTATTTCGTTGCAGCCATTAACGAAGTGCTTTATGATAGCTTGTTTTCAATACTCCTTAAGATCCATTAATAAAATTTTCTAAAAATGTCAATACTCATGGAACTTATCATAAAGAGCTTTCAAAGGGCTCTGAATCCAAATAAGACTTCAGATAGTGCTAAAGCTTTGCTTATAAATTTTACAATACAATTAATGGAATTCAGTAATCATGCAAATTTACCTGAAATTTCATCTGATGTTTTTCTAGTTTCTTGGGTCTTCAGCATTTGTCATGTTCCCCTAAACTTTTTTTCAGATAAAAACTAGTCTCCAAATTGATTTTTTTCAGTGAGCACATGAAATTGTGTAACTCTAGAGAATTTATTTTAAACTTATGATCATTTATAGTTTTCTTCTACAATATTTTATTTTTTGTTTCATTTAACTGATCGTTTTAAATTTTATGACAGTATAGGAAATATTTCCAGCAGACTATTTTATAACATCTTTAATAATCAAATTTTAACCTCTTCATAGTGTATTTCTATATCAAAGGGAAAATTATCTCAGATTTGAAATGAATTATGTTCAACCTTTTCTATTATCTATTTTTAATCGTATCTTGGAAAAACTAAAATAAAATAAATTCTTTTGAAAAATATTTATTTATAATTTACCACATATCAGATTGTTAAGCAAGTTATTTCCACATTTCTGCCCATTACACAATTTCAGAGAATATAATTAAAAGAATTTCCTCAGCTTTCATGCAAATAACAAATCCCTGTCCTGTCTAATTTTATTTTCCTATTTTTAAGATTATGAGCAAAAACTTGGTGGAAGAAAAAATATCTATATAAAATGCTCCCAAAATGGTTGAAATATAGTATATTTGAGGCAACGATTTTCCACCTAAAGTGAGTAGCTTGATGAACGTTTTAACTCATCACAACCTTACATCCATTCCCCATACCAAGGAAAAGAAAATTAAAAGCATAGCATAAAGTTCATGCTGAAGGCAATTATCTTTTTCTTGCTTAGGTGACTAAAGTTTCAAATTCTATCACTATGGCTCCGTGTTGCTTGTTTTGACTATAAGTATCAAACTGCACAAGCATCCTTTTGTGTCTTTCATTCAGTGCTCTATTTGTGAGTTTGTTTTGTAAGATCCTTCAATGGTATTATCTGTGGCAGTGGTTTGTTAATTTACATTAATATATAACATCACATTTTATAAAAATACTTTGATTTTCCACACTTTGATTATCCCATCTACTTGCATTGATATTTGGATTACTGTCATTTTTTGGCTGCTACTATTATTTCTTCCACGTATATTACTTGCTTTTTTGCTGGACAAAAGTTGTTATTCTCTTGAGTATGTTTACAGCAGTAAAATTTTGAGATCAGAGATCATGCTTATGTTTACCATAACTGCCTAAAGATTTCAAAGTGGCTGTACTAATTTATACTCCAGCCAGCAATGTTAAATGTCCTAGTCATTCCACATCCCAGTCAATACTTGAAAAAAAAAAATTCAGCTGTTTTAATTTTAATCATTCTACTTATTGTATAGTGGTACTTCACTTGGTAGGCACTTTTGATATCATTCTTTTTTGCAAAATGATTGCTCAAAAACTATGCCTTTTTTCCATAGGACTGATGGATGTCATTTTCTCATAATTTGGAAGAATTCTTCATAATCACTAGGTATAAGTCATTCTTCCTTAGATAGATAGACGGTGTAAACCCTGTTATATCATACACATATACACATATATTTAACTATATATAAAAACAGTCGTATTTTCAGTAAGTCGTATGCTATTTTACTCTTACAATCATAAGTTTTGATGAAAAATGTTCTTAATTCAGAAGTAATTCAAACTAGTGGTCTCTTCCTGTAGTGAAAATACTTTATGAGGTTTGTGCTCTGTTTAAGAAGCCTATCCTTACTCTAAGTAATCAAGATAGTCAAATGCTTTATTTTTCAATATTTTTATTTTAAACTACCATTCATATAAAATTTTGTTTCTGTGGTATGGTTTAGGGGTCAGGATAATAATTTTTTTCTTATAGATAACCAAATGCTCCAGCATCATTAATGGAAAAGATACTGCCATACATTATACCTTTTATTATTAACAGAATTTCTTTATATGTGTGGGATTATTTTCAGTCTCTCTGTTCTGCTCCACTATTACAGCACTAGTTTGATTACTAACATTTTCTTGTAATTTAAAAATATTCTCAACTGACAATAACACTTTTATTTTCTTTGAAAATCCTAGTAAGGCTTTGGTATGAAGAATGTGGAGGCCTCATAAATGATTTAGGGTATTTTCTCTCATAATGTTCTCTTCAATAATTTGTTTATAATTGTTTTCTATGAAATGTGTAAGCATTAGAGAAATCACGCAAGATTATCACAGTGCTTAGTGAAGGCTGTATAAATACAGATTCAAATTCCTTAATGAATATGAAAATTTCAAGATTTTCCATTATTTCTGTACAATCTTTGGTTAGTTGTCTTTGTCTAACAGTGCTATAATTCCATCTGAATTTCCAAATAAATAGATACTGATTTCTCATAATGAACTTTAAATGTATATTTGTATCTTTAGTGTTGAAAGTAATAGTTTTTGTTTTTTTCTCAATTATTTGTAAGTTGTGACTTCATTCTTACTAACAAGCTTGGCTAGGTGTTTATCAATTTCACTAGGCTTTTCAGAGAATCAAATTTTGGTTTTGTTGATTTTCCCTAATATATTTCTGTTTTCTATTTTATTAACTTTTGCTCTTGTTATTTTGATTTTCTTTGTATTTAGTTTGTATTTTGTTTTCAAAAATGCTCCTGCTAGATACCTCTATCATTGATTTTAAGTCCTTTTTCTCACTGTGCATTTGGATTCATAACTGTACATTTTAAACTGAACTGCAACTGAAGATCATGTCTTGACAAATATCATTTTGTTAGTTTTCTAATTTCCCATATGATTACTTATTTCATTTGTATACTTAGAAAATAATCATTACCTTTTCAAATATCTTTTTTTTGTCATTTAGTTATTGACTTATCATCAGAAGTTTGTTTTGATTCACTCTTCATCTCTTAGTCAAAATCAGAAGTATAAAATTATCTTACTATTCATTATAGTAAAACATGTAAAAGCAGACATTGAAAACAATAATTTATGTTTTAAATATAAAGATTTTTGATGATATGAACCCCCCAAATTTGCAATTATTGCACAATTCTGATATAATTTTATCTTGCATGGATTTTGAATTATCAAGGGATTTTATTTATACCAAAGTGAAAGTGAAACTACATAACCAATTCTTGGGCATATAGCCTCAGAAAACTCTAATTAGAAAAGATACATGCACCCTAATGTTCACAGAAACACTAAACCATGTAAATGTCCATCAGCAAATGAATGAAGAAAGAAGGTATGATTCATAAATATATATGAAGTATTTCTCAGTTATAAAAAACAATGAAATAATGCCATTTGCAGCAACAGGGATGGACCTACAGATTATCATATTAAAGTAAGTCAGAGGAAGACAAATCATGTAATGTCAACTATATGTGGAATCTAAAAAAATTATACAAATGAACTCTTCACAAAACAGAAATAGACTCACAGACATAGGAAACAAACTTATGGTTACCAAAGGGGTAAGTAAGTGGGGCAAGGGGAGGGATAAACTGGGAGTTTGGGATTAACATATACACACTACTGTATGTTAAATTAAAAAAAAAAGACCTACTCTATAGCATAGGGAACAAGATTCAGTATCTTATAATAACTTATAATGGAAAAGAATCTGAAAAATAATATATATATGTATAACTGAATCACTTTACTGTACATCTGAAAATAACACAATGTTGTAAATTAGCTATACTTCAATTAAAAAAGGTTTAAAAAAGCATAAGTGTCTTATGCTTAAGTCTTTAAGCCATTTTGAGTTTATTTTTGTGTATGGTGTGAGGGAGTGTTCTAACTTCATTGATTTATACATAGATGTCCAGTGGTGGGAATGTAGTTTGGTGTAGCTATTATGGAAAACAGTATGGAGATTACTCAAAACGCTAAAAATAGACTTACCATATGATCTAGCAAACCCACTCCTGGGCATATATCCAGAGGGGACCTTAATTCAAAAAGATAAATGTACCCGAATGTTCATAGCTGCACTATTTACAATAGTCAAGACATGGAAACAACTTAAAATGTCCATTGACAGATGACTGGATAAAGAAGTTGTGGTATGTTTATACAATGGAATACCATTCAGCCATAAAAAAGAATAAAATAATGCCATTTGCAGCAACATGGATGGACCTGGAGATTGTCATTTTAAGTGAAGTAAGCCAGAAAGAGAAAGAAAAAAATACCATATGATATCACTTATATGTGAAATCTAAAAAGACAAGACAATCTTATTTACAAAACAGAAACAGACTCACAGACATAGAAAACAAACTTATGGTTACTGCGGTGGGAAGGTGATCGGAAGGGATAAATTGGGAGTTCAAGATTTGCAGATACTAACTAATACAAAATACATAAAATATATAAACAATGTACTGTATACCATAGGGAAGTATATTCAATATCTTTTAATAACTTACGGGGAAAAAGAATATGAAAATGAATATATGTATTTTCACATGTGACAGAAGCATTATGCTGTACATCGGAAATTGACACGACATTGTAAACTGACTACATTTCAATTAAAAATATACATACAAAAAATCATAAGTTAAATATATTAATGATTTTACATTAATTACAGTAAAATCAATATAAAAGCCTTAATTTTGCTTGAAATATCAGGTATCCTCATATTTCTTTAAATATATAGAGACCTGTGTTTTTATTTAGGCATTACTTTCAACTCTATTAATTGTGAAACACATAAAAATCAAAGAACTTTAAATTCATCATTTTGGAGAAAGTAGTGCAGTGCCATACTTAATTTAATTTTTAAGATGCTTAAAAATTTTTTTTCAGTGTCTATTATCAAACATAATGAGTTGACCAAAATGAACCATAATTAACTTACAACAAACAGCTAGAAAATCTGTCACATAAAATACAGAACAATAATTTTCAGACACTGGAAAAGATACAGTACAGAATTACAATCCCTAAAAGAATGGA
This sequence comes from Camelus dromedarius, assembly GCF_036321535.1. Lineage (NCBI taxonomy): Eukaryota > Metazoa > Chordata > Mammalia > Artiodactyla > Camelidae > Camelus > Camelus dromedarius. Next base: position 16,722,465 of record NC_087438.1, read on the forward strand.
AACACCTAAAGTGAGTTCTATGATGACTTTCTGCCTAGAAATACTTTTGGGGTCATGGTGCAGAGACAAGTATCCAAAGCACATCATGGTAAAATTACTCATTGCATATGATGGAGACTAAATTTCCATAAGAATGACTATAATTTGTTGGATGCACATCAAAGAGGAGGATGTCATACAAAGAAAAAGCTCCAGAAATCAGTGTAACAGTCCCCTTGAACCTGTTGCTAAATACTAAAATATGGTGAAACTCCACATGACTGCCAGAGTACAAGCAGGTAGCTATAGTCTGAACAGCTTATAAACTTCACACAGAGCTTGAAGACATTTTAGGTTTTTCCCTCTAGAGTGGACAATCTTCATTTATCATCCAGGATATTCATATTCAGTAGACCCAATAATAATTATGCATGTTTTTTTAAAAACAAATTCAAATTTACCAGGCTGATAACATGTGATATAACTGACTTAAATATTATGCATAATACTCAAAAAGGAGAAAAATAAAATTTTAAAAATATAGCACTCAATAATGTAAAGATCACAATATCCAGAATCCAATAAAAACTACTAGATATGCAACAAAGCAATAACACCTAATACAGCTAGGAGAATAAACAATAAACAAGAGAAAACAATCAATGGCAGGGATGATGGAATTAGCAGACAAGGTTTATAAAATGCTATTGTCAGTATGTTTATTTATTAGGCTAAATATATAAAAGAAAGCATGGATATAAATAGGAGATTAACATAAAATTTTAAAAAGATAAAAAGGGAATTTCAGAAGAAATGTATACTATTTGAAATTTAGAAATAAACTAGTTGGGATTAAGAGGGACTCCAACATTACAGAAATAACAATCAGCAAACTTGTAGACATAGGTATCAAAATCATACAAATAAAGGACAGAGAGAGGAAAAACTTTTAAGGCTGAATAACTGAACAGAGTCTCAGTAACTTGTGAGATAATATCAAGAGTTTGAACATACTTTCATTAGAGTTCCAGACAGAAAGAAAGAGAAGAAAAATTTCTATTACTTAAAATTTTTATCTAAAAGCAATTCAGTTTTTAAAGCAGGAATAATAGCAGTGAGTTTGGGATTGCTAACGTATGTAGGGGGACCATATACAACAAAAAGAGTACAAATACTCAGAGAAGAGAATAAAAGGATATTCTAAGTTTTCTATCTTAAACTGAGTTAGCATCATATTATTTGTAGGTATAAAATAATAAACTAAAGATATGTACTTTAAATTTTAGGGTAATAAATGAAGAAGTAAATAACACACAGTGATATCACAAAAGAAGCGATGGTGGAAATAAAAATGCAACCCTAAAAGTATACATCTCTTATGGGCTGAACTGTATACCCTCAAAATTCGTATGTTGAAGTCCTAACCCCCAGTACCTCAGAATGTGACTGGATTTGGAGATAGGGTCTTTAAAGGGATAATTAAGTTAAAATAATATCTTTAGGGTAGGCTGTAACCCAAAATGACCAGTATCCGCATAAGATGAGGAAATCAGGACAGAGACACACACAGAGGGAACACAATGTGAAGACAGAGGGAGAAGGCCATCTATAAGTAAAGGAGAGAGGTCTCAACAGAAACCAACCCTACCGACACCTTGATCTTGGACTTCTAGCCTCCAGCACTGTCAGGAAATAAATTTTCTATTGTTCAAACCACCCAATGTTGGTCTTTGTTATGGCTGACCGAGCAAACTAATACTCAATCCATAAAAGAGGAAAAAATATTTTTAAAAATGTGATACACTGCATAACAGTAACAACATATCAGTAATAAATATTAAATAACAGCAATATTTACATTAATCAGTAAATGCTATAAACACTTCAATTGAACAAAAAAGAAGTCTCAAAAATTTGCAGTCTTTAGGAAACCCACTTCAAATTCTAAAGAAACAGGTTAAAATAAAAAAGGATAGGAAATATATATTTTCCATAAACTAATCATTAGTAAGCTGAAATGCTCATATATTAAAAAAAATTTTAGATATGTCCTTATTAGACAGGATATTGAGAGACAATCATTATGTTAAGTGGGTAAATATATCAGAAAGATAAAAACTTCTAAATGTGCAAGCACCTAGAATAGCGCTTTTAAATACAGAAAGCAAAATTTGTTTGGAGGAATTGGAAACTCCACATATATAGTTAGAATTTCAATGCTCCTCTCTCAATAATTGATAAAACAAGTGGAAAAATTAGTAAGGATACAGAAATACTGAGCAACATTATTAAACAACATGACCTAATTACACTCAGTATCAACAAAATAAACAATCTTTTTTTCAAGAGAACAAGGGATTTTTACCACATGGATTAATCAGGGTTCTTCAGAAAAATGAAATATATATATATATATATACATATTCAGTTAAAAAAACTTAAATAAAATTGATCTTCTAGCTTGCTTAACCAATCAAAAAAAAGAGAAGAAATAAAGTGCCAAGGTACAAAATAGGGGTCGCTCCTACAGTCCATGCAGACATTAAAAGGTTAGTAAGAAAATATCTTGAGAAACTTTCCACTAATAAATTTAGTAATGTAAAATACATTGAAAGTTCTTGAATTTTCCAAAAAGGAATAGAAGAAATAGAGATCTCAATATTACTGTACCTATTATAGACTTGAAGTATGTTGTGTATTTAAAAATTTTCCCATATAAAAACTGTAGCCATTTATGGATGCTGGTGAATTCTTTCAAATACTTAAGAAAGACATACTATTCACCTTACATAAGCTCTTTAAGAATATAGGTAATATTGAAACCCTTCCATATCATTTTATGAGGCAAGAGTTTTACTGGTATCAAACCCAGAAAAAAGATATTACAAAATAGAAAAAAAAAAGCGTTGCCAAAAACCCTTAACAGGAATGTTAGCAAATCAAATTCTCCAATGTACACAGTTGAGGAAAATAGATAATACATAGTGATTAAGTGGCATTTATCCCAAGAATGCAAGTTCTCTTAACATCAAAAATCAATGAATGTGGCTCAACATATTAAAATAATAAATTAGATAAAATCATTAAATCACTCAAATAAAACTAGAAAAAACTGATAAGATCGAGTTTCCATTCATGATAATAAATCTTGGTCTATCATGAATAGATAAAACTTCCTTAAACTGTTCAGAACACTGAAAAGCTGATAGCTAAGACTGAACTTAATGTTGAAAGACTGATTTCCTCCTAAAATCAGCAGGAAGACTGTTCACTATCATCACTTATATTCTACATTTTACTGAAGATCTTGGCTAGTGCAATAAGGCAAATAAAATCAATAAAAGATGCACATATTAGAAAGAAAGATGATATAATATTGTATGTAGAAAATTCTAAAGAATATAAAAGCAGAATTAATAAGTAATTGTAGCAAAGTTGCAGGTTACCACATTATTATACAAAATTGACTATGTTTATCCATAATAGGGAAAACTTGGAAAATGAAATTAAAGCTGCCATTTATAGGAACACCTGAAAATAAAATGCTTAAAGGTAAATGTAACAATGTAAGTGCAAGATATATAGATACCTTTTACTACAAAGCATTATTAAATGAATTTAAATACCTATATTACTGAAAAGATATACATACCATGGTCATGAAATAAAGGAATCAGTTTATATAAGATGTCAATATTCTCTACATTAATTAATCTATAAATTTAATGCAATTCTAACCAAAATTCTAGCAGGCTTTTTAAAAATTCGGTGCAGTGAGCAAATTAAGTAGATGCTGAATTATCTCTTTTAGTGCTGTCAATTTTGGCCTCATTAAACAAAATAAAATAGGTGAAACCATAATAATCAGGGCCCATTTCCAATTAATTCATCTGAGGATTACATATACAATTAGCTATGTTCCACTGTTTGTGTTAAAGAAACTTTGGGATGGTCCAGAGAAGCAGCTGTAAAAAGCCTGTTAAAATCCTCAACTTTGCTGCTAGGCTAAGGCTGTATATCATGCTCTAAGGCATATTATGTTTATTAAATGATGCTTTGACTTCATTAGTAACAACGAAAACTGTCTAGCAATAATTACAAGATGTTCCAAGGGTGTTCACTCAGCACCACTGCTGTCAGCCATAATAAATGGACGAGAGGATGCTGAGTTACAAGGACATTCTTTTTTAGGACCAGAGGAAGAGGATGAAGGTGGATGGGTGTTTCGAGTTTGCTTTTTGTCTGCTTGGAGACTCTAGGTGTTGTGGGATCCACACAGGTGGGCTAGGGAAGAGAGTTGGACATGTGCCTCCACCCCTCTGCCTGGAGGGAAGGCCCTGACCCTCCACTGGTTCCCTTCTGTTCTCCTGCCCCAATCCCCGGCCCCCTTTGTGGGCTGTGGAGCAGCGCCTGGTGAGGACCCTGCATGCCTGTGGGGGATCCTTCTCAGCTTTCTGCCCTGCTCTACCCTTTGACAATCTGTGACCTTGCACACATACATAAAAGCCTGGTCACCTTTGGATGTTGTTTTTCTACCCCTCCTCCCTTGCTGTTGGCTTGTGGTGCGCTGAAACCATCCACCTGCCATAGGCCCTGGAAAAGAACTGGCATTTGGATGTGGATGTGTTGTGTTGCAGCTGCTCCCAGCAGGCCACATGCAGCTATTAAAAGGGCATTAAAGCTTGGCTTACTCCTTACCCTCTCTGTGGTGCGCATGCCCTTCAGCTTATCCAGTGGCCCCAGGGATGAAAGCTCCCACAGATCTTCTCTCTCCTAGAATCTGCACGTTTCTTTTTGGTATTTATGTAGGCAGGTTTCTTTGAGTCTTCAGCATCCTGATGGTAAAAGCAAATAGATAAATAACACATGCACACATCCTTCCATATATATATATATATATAAAATAAGATTTTATAATTGATACTGCTTTTTACTCTGTTACAATGGGAAGATTGATCCTTGCTACTTCCTACCCTTTAACCCAAATTGGAGGACAGTGATGTTTCCATTTCTGTTTATTGGAATTTAAAGTACTTAAATATAGGTAACTGCCCTTTCTATGTCCTTCTTTCAGAATTTAAATTGAGTGCCTTTGGTTTATTTTGTATATTTATACAAATATTATATATATGCAGGTTAAAGTGTCCTGGAATTATTTAAGGCACATTTTAAATTGTGTTCTTTATCTCTGCCAGTTTCATAATATTATGATTCTGAGAGAATATTAGCTAATTCAGAAAACTAAATCCAATTATTTAGGTTTAAAAGGTTGAATCAAACCATAATAGAGTTAAATTACAATAAACCCAGGATTGAATTGTTAAGATAATTGAAATAAACAAAGTCACCTTTCTTGGACTAATCTGATTCCGAAACTTCTCTGGGCAAGAATAGGTTGCATTTTGCTCTGTCATGCACTTAAGTATCCATGATAGAAGCAATTATTTTGGCAAAACGATTACATTCAACTTCATTTTAGTAATCATCTGCCATCTTCAGTGGTTACTTTTGAAACTCATTTAGAAAAGTTTTGGAAAGAAATAAGAAATGATATTCTGTAAAAAGACTTTATTAATTGCCTTGCTTGGATTATTTTTTAGTAAACCCACATGGAAATAGAAAGGGAGTGAGAACACAGGCCGTGGTAGCAGTGTGCTGACAACACTGCAGAGGAAGTCCGGGTAGCCTTGACGGCAATAACATACCCAGTTGGATACTACTTTATACACAGATTCCCAACATGTTTTATCTCTTAAAACATGATACCAGAAAATTGATAACTGACTTTGGAAAAAACTGAGGACATGATGTAGAACTTAGTCTATTTATTGCATTTATTGATCTAAAATAATTTCATAAATTATCTACTTGTATCTAGCAAGAGAGTTTTGACATTGATTTTCTTTTCCTCTCAACTGATTACAATGACAAGTTTTACATCTTGAAGGAAACAAGATCATTTTTTTCTGTTCCCGCTGGAGATGTCATTGAGAAATGTGACCACTGATTGACACTCAAACTGGACCCAGGCAATAGGAGGGTCTTCACCCTCCCCTGTCGTGAAATGTACATTCTGCCCACCATTTTCACGGTAGGAGTTTTCAAGGACATAGCCTTGAGAGCACATGTTGAGACCATCTGGGTGGTATACGTGACAAACTCCATTAAGGCCGCTGTATAAACTTACAAGGATCTGGCTGGCAAGTCTGGAGATTTGCTTGTCTTGAGGCCGTTCCAGAAAAGCCTCATATAAATAAGTTTTCTTGCTTAGTAAAACTGCCAACTACCAATCAGGGGGTGGTCTGCCTTTTTCTTTGGGCTCTCCTTGCCCTCTGAATACAAGGAAGTAGTTTCAAAGTTTACCCAGGGATCTCCCAAGATTGCAAATCAAAAATTCCATTTTAGAAGTTTCTTATTTCATTACTGAATTTCCCTTACTCTTAGTGTACGTATTTCACTTTGTGCTTGATCCACACTGACCACTGACCAGAGACTATTTTCTTATCAGATCTCTTAATACTGTTTCCATAATGTTACTCATTTCTCATTTTTAGTTGCTGACAATTCACTTGAAGGACAGAGTTATATCTAACTGCATTGTAAAATAGTATTTCCTTCAATTACACTCTAAAAATGCTCACTGCAATACAATATCAAAGTGTTCTGTTTTTCTTTGCCCTCTGTTTCTGTATTCTCTGATCTCCCTTTAACCTTCTTATATAAAATATATGTTGGTTTTATTTTATTCATCACTCAATTTTATGTGAAATGTATTCCCTACTGGATAAAAACATAGATTCTAGGACAGTTCCTGGGTAACATAAATGCATATCATCTCTAGCTACAGCTACGTGGGGTTGCTTCTAATGTTTAAAAATTGTGCTGATTCACTAAATTTTGGACTATGCTAAATCCGTTTGACTACTTTTTCTATACACATGGATACTTTAGTATATCTAGTCCATAAAGAGATATGAAAAATCTATCAACTATGTTGTGCAGACATTTTATCATGTTTCTTTTTTTCATCACTTTTAAAAGACCTTTTCTTTTGAGAGCAGTTTTAGGCTCACAATTGTTTCTCCTTTATTTTTTAACTAAAAAATAACTTAGGTTTAAATTAATGGACAAATGATGTATGATGTGAGACATAACTAATTTTAAGTATACATTCAGTTAAAATTTTATTTCCTTATTTATGATATCTAGAGTTATATTTATTATTGAATACTAACCATATACCAGTGCTTTTCTCAACCCTGAGGATGTAGAATCAAACAAAAAAGACAGTCACTGCCATACTGGTGCTCACATTGTACTAGAGGAAGAGAGAGAGTGAAAAAATGTAGTTTTGCAAGACAATGTGTACTTCTAGGATGATGTGGAAAAAAAAAAAAACCAAAAAACAGTGTAAGCTGGATAAAATAATTTCACTAGGCACAAGTTTAAAGTACTATTTTATCAAAATACAAGTAGATTCATCACTGAGAATATTTTTATGCTAGGTGCCCTACACTACTGAAATGTTTCACCATTGAAATCCTTAATTTGGGGCATTGAATAAATGTCAGTTTGGAAGTACAGACATTTTAGTTTAGTCTAAATGGGGATTAAAAATAGTGAATGGACAGGGAGTTCAAAATTTGTAGATACTGACAGACATATGTAGAATAGATAAACAAGATAATACTGTATAGCACAGGAAAATATATACAAGATCTTGGGGTAGCTCACAGCGAAAAAGAATGTGACAATGAATATATGTATGTTCATGTATGACTGAAAAATTGTGCTCTACAATGGAAATTGACATAACATTGTAAACTGACTATAACTCAATAAAAAAAATAGTGAATAGATCATTCTCATTTATAAAGAAATAATTTTCACCACTGATACAAAATAAGAAAAAATAAAGACATTACTTTAGACTGTTTCATATATATGAAAGTGATTTGATTGAAAGTCACCTTTTACTATTATTTTTTTCCTATATTTTTGCTGATAAAATATTTTGCTTAATAACAACATAGTGATATTTTAGGTAGTTCTTTTAATACTGATCATTGACAGGATTAAGATAGGAAACTCTTTATCTATTAATTTTCAAATTCAAAGTCTATAAACAGGTAGAAATATTCTAAGGCACACATTCCACACCCAATCACTGAGAACTTGTCAACATTTTTTGGTCAACATTTTAAAACAATCCATCAAGTTGATTTAGTAATAACCAATAACTGTTCTGAAGTAACACTGTGAAATCCACAAAGTTATTCACATTACATAACAGTAAGAATCATTTTTTATTTCTTTATTTTTTTACTGAAGTATAGTCACTTTACAATGTTGTTTCAATTTCTGGTGTACAGCATAATGTTTTACTCATCCATATATCTACACATACTCCTTTTCATATTCCTTTCCATTATAGGTTACTATAAGATATTGAATATAGTTCTATGTCCTGTACAGTATAAATGTCTCAGGTTTTTTGTGCCCTTAGAATATGCATACAAGCCAGTGAAAAAATAGGTAGCAAGAGCTAATACATCTCTATCTGGTGTGAAAATTCATGCACGTTCCATAATCCACATTTTACAATTTTAACTAGGAAAAAAATAATCCAATACTAAAAAATATCCAATACTAAATAACACAGATTTTCTCAAAATAAGATGCATTAGCCCACGTCTGAAGAACAAACTTTCTATGTTCTCAAACTTTTTGACAATATAATTTATAAAGGATGGAGACAGAATGATTAGAAGCTATGTGTGTCTTATGGTAAGGTATACTTCCTTTCACTTTGTTATCTAAATTTCTAGTTTTACCATTATTAAATTGATAAAATACTGTACTCTTATTTCAGGAAAATGAGCCTGTTACATCAATGGTAAATGTTACTGTGTTATAAATATCTGAAGGACATATAGCGTGTAAAATGTTTGGGTGCTCTCTGTTCAGCTACAGAGTTACAAACATGTGCCTTAGCTTTCTTATTCTGATGAATTCAGCATAAATCACAAGAGGGCCTTTTGCACACTGGCTGCAATAAAGAGAGAGCTCTGTCATGAAGAAGTTGAGCACACTGCTCTGAGGTTGTCTGCAGTAAAGCTGAGAAAAAGAACAAATCGTTAATATTGAAGTATACCTTTTTTCTCATAATTCCTATACAAGAATGGTCAAAATTCAGTTTCAAATTTGCTAGTATTCCATTTTCAAGAAGATATTGCTATGAGGTGAATCCAATCCTGTATTCACAGGTTTCCCTCAGGGGTGAGACTGTGTGTCTGTCATTCCCGGAAAAACCTAGAGTAATATTCTCCCCACATATTTATGCAAGCTTTGTTTATAAAATGAAGAAATCATAAAATATTTTCATACTGAATATATTCATACTTGGTATTTATTATTTTAGCATGAAAGGGATGATCTCTAATAATTATTATTTCATATTCAAAAATAGCTTGTTTTGTCAATTTGATATTAATTGATTTTTCCATAACTTGCATTTACTTTCTGGTTATACATTCCAATCATTGGCTTTTTCAGTTATAACATGTAATTAGCTAAGCACTATTTCTGAACAAACTTGCAAGAGGATGGGATTTTAGTCAGGCACTTGACATTGTTTTCCTTACTCCTGTTATTTAAATATTAACACAGATTTTAAAGTGTCTTATAAATTGAACCAAATGGCTCTCTGACATATTCCTACATTAATGATAGATTAATATTTTATCATTTGAATATCATGAATAAAATTCTGTTGTTAAAGAGTAACCTAAAAAAAACTCATCTTAATATTGTTCTGTGAAAATACAGCAGTTACCAATTATGTTTTGGAAGATGAAGATCTCATGAGCTGCTTGCTTATACTATAGTCACCCATGGGTTAACTAGACATACTAGCTATTTTCAGTTCTTTTCATCTGGGCTCATTTGCATGAAGTGTGCTACCTGGAGAAGCACCAATTTCCAGAAATTCAGCTGCTAAGGTTGGCTTTTAAACTGTAATACTGGGTGATGTTCACAAAATGTTTTAGTTTTAAAGCTGGATAATTTTTGGTAATTCTGTCAGTTATATACTTATTTAAGAAAACAATGCAAAATATGTTCTACGTATTTTCTTTGATATCAAACTTTGAGTTTATGTGAACTCCACTTATCACTGGATAAAAGAAAAAAAAACCTACATACACAAAATAATAACCATGAAACATTTTCTATTGTTATTGAAAATACAGCTATAGATTAATATTTCCACGCTGAGCATGTACATATATCTAGAGTTGTAACTGAATGATAAATCTCAGCTTAGTATCTCTATCCCACTCATTCCTATTTTCTCCTATAGTTGTGATCAAATTTTAATTGTCTTCCCTGATTAAACTAGTCAAAGAACACCAAAATATTTGTTCATGATAGCTTTTGAAATATATATTTTATTTGCATTTGGATATATTCCAAATTTTTCAAATAAAATGATGACAATGTATTTTCATAGCATTTACAACATTTTATTCTACTTTCTTACTCCTTCTTACCTGAATCCCATTATATGGTAAAGATAAACACTCTTATATATGATGATTAACACTGGATGGATTTCTACATTCAAAACATGCTTACTGGCTCACAGAATTATTGTATCTTTTTGAAGCAACTTTCTTATTTTTAAAAATTATTAACTTTAAATAATTTTAAATACAGAAAGCTCCAAAATCAAATATCAGATTACCTAAAATGCCCATATAGAAGTAGAGTTCCCTACATTTTTGTATATAGAAAATGATTTTTCTATAGCCTTGATCCTTGAATGACAGATAGACTCATTATAAAATACAGTGGCCCTCCATATCCATAGGTTCCACAACCACAAATCAACCAAACATGGACAAAAATATTCCAAAATTAAAAGAAAATTCCAGAAAGTTACAAAAGGCAAATCTTGACTTTGCCACACACTGGCAATTATGTACATAGTATTTACTTTGTATTAGGTATTATAACCAATCTAGAGATGATTTAAAGTATTCTGGAAGGTGTACATAAGACAAGTTATGTGCAAAAACGACGTCATTTTACGTAAGGGACCTGAGCATCCTGAGACACTGGTATCCACGGGGGTTCCTGTAACCAATCCCCTGGAGATACTAGGAGGACTGTGTTTGGTTCATACTTCCTTTCACCGAATTTCAAAAAAAAAAAAATGCTACATTTGGATATCCTTTGTTCATATGTGGCTTTTGAAAAGTCTGATGACAGAACAATCATTTTGTCTTTACAAGATGTTTTATCATCTTGCCTGACACTTGAGGATTTTCTTTATCTTTAAAATATAAAAGCTTTACTAGGATATATCTTGAATTTGACCGTTCTGTTTACTTTCCCCAGGTATCCAGTGGGACACAGTAATGTATAGATTCAGACCTTTTTTCCCCAGAATGTCTTCTTAGATTATAATTTTATGTATTAATTCTGTTCTACTGTCTTATTTTTCTACTTTATGAAATACAAAACACAAAGTTATTCCTTTCTTGCCTGTCTTCCCTTTCTTCTACTTTCCCCTGAACCATTTTCATTCTACATTCTACATTTTAACATTTAACTCCTTTGGTTGTTTTCTGTCTTTCTTCAATGTTTTCTCATTTTTCTTTCTTTTTCTTTTTTCAGTTTACTTTCTCTTAGGTACCAGCATTATATATTCTTTACTTTAAAGAGAATGGTGTATTCTTCCTATTCTTCCACTTCTTGCTTGAGTTTAATCAATTCCCATTTTTTCTTTTTTTTCCTGTCTGTTCATATTCTTCCTTTTTGAATCTCTTATTTAAGTTGATATTATTTATACTTCATTACTTGCTTAAGTATACATGCTTAAGTCTACTTGGAGTGATGTCTTCAAGTTTTCTTCTGCTTTATGCTTATATTTCTAGGGAAAATTTTACTTGATAAGTAATGAATTGTTTCCTGATTTTTGCAAGAGATCTGTTAACTTTCTTGTTGTTATCGTTTACATTTATGTTATTGTATCTATACCATAGGCTTCTTAATTTGGGTGTCCTCATGTCTGAGTATAGCAAATTCAATTATTCAGTGTTTTCTGTTTGTTTGTTTTCCTTCGTTTGACTGTTTTGCTTTGGTGATGGGACAGTAATTATATGCCCTCTAAATCTTTAGGTCCCCTAGGATGTGCAGACTCTAACCCATTCATTTTTGCTTCTTCCCCCTCCAGCATCTAATGGCCAAAGAGCGTTTTCCCAACCTTTTTGACATTTCCCCCTCAGGAGTTTCAACAGTGTCATTTTAAATCACATAAATGTTTTAGTCCCTTCTTTAGGGACATATTTTGTCCATGCACTGAACTACCGGATGCAATTAGCATTTCAGACTGAAACATCAGAGGGCTTTGTCTTCCTGGTGACAACTTGAAATCACTCTTATGACCCAATGTTCATTCTCTTCTCTCTCTCATTCAGTGTTTCTAGGGCAGCCTTTGTTTGACACTTGCCCTGCCAGGGGGTGATGCTGGTGTAGGACTGTGAGAATTTCCATGCTGCGATTTGTTGTTTTGTTTTGTTTTGTTTTTACTTATATTATTTTAAAGTTCAGGTACTCTCTGCTTTCAAATTATGCTGAAGGCATGATTTTTTATCTAGTCGTCTCTTCCCCTCAGTATTACTGTTAGAGGATGCATGGGAGAGTAGTCCTAAGTACTGCTGTTGTCTTCAGCTCCCAGAAACTCTATTTTTTTCATTGTAAAGTTTTAAATTCAGGACATATTAGACTGTTGTTGCTATTAGTCAAGTAATTCATACATATTAGCCACACTTGATTTACATATATTTTACAATGTTTAGTGTATAGCTCTGATTATATTTTTTAAATGTCTCCAAATATTTTTGCTTTTATATAGAAGAAAGCAAATATATAGTTATTAATAACTTCACAGAACAGCCTGGCATAGTGTATACTACTATTGTAGATTCATATATAAAGAGACCATAATTCAACAGCATGATTCATTGTGTATTGGAATACAATTTTATATATCTCAAATGACAATGACGTTCTCATTCCATTGATATTTTCTCTAAATTTCAAATTCTAGTTAAAACTATACCATATGTAAAGTCACTATTCATATGAGCATATAATCACAGATTATCAGAATCCATACCTAGTGTAAACTCACAGAAGGGAAAAATTATCCCAAGGTTTTAAAAAATGACTTTATTAATCTTCAAAGAAAAATCAAGTTGAAAAAACTGAAGTCAACTTGTGGGACTGTATTAATGTAAAATAAAATGTTATTTCCAATTCCTATCAAAAGTGATATGATAACTCTTACTCTACTATGGTTATTAAGAAGATACTTTGATCTAGATGTAGTCAGATTGTTGATTACTTGATCAAATACCACAATGACAAAAACATTTCATAAGTTCCAAAAGCACTTTCTAGGGCAATGATTTATTTCAACAGTTTATTTTACAACATATGATACAGATGGATAGCCTTTCAAGTCAACAAGCCATCTGTTGTAGAGTACCATACTCATTATGGTAGTTTATTTTAAACGGGTTTTTATATCTTGTATTTAACATCATTTGTGCACTTGAAGGCAATTTATAGCTTCTATTATGTCAAATAAGGATCATCAATAGTACTATTAGGGAAAACTTGTAAACTAAGTTTTCTAATGATGCATTTTAATAAATAAGTGTATTAGTAAATTAAATAAAATTTAATCCTGATTTGGACAAATGAAATTTAAACACATTATGTGGAAATACAACAATTTAATTAGAAGTCTAAATATGTCTCTTTCATCTCATTTAAAATTATATTATATCAATAAAAATATAAGAACCCTTATTCAAACTAACTGGGTAAATAAACTAACGAAGACTTGAAAGTGGAATAGAAAAGAGTACTCTGTGAAAGTCATACACTAAAACTGGTTCTATAAAACTGATTAAGATTTATGTTTGCAGGCTGATCATTCCCCATGTAATCACATGTGACACCCCTGACCACCACAAAGGCCAAATAAATTGACTAGATCAGCAAAGGGTTGATCTAGTGGGAATCAAAGTTCAAGTACTGGCTTTTTGGTACAATACAGACCTGGAGGAAGTCAAGTGCTGATAACATTCACTTTAGTTATGCAGTTATTCTCAAGGTCTTGTTCTACACAAAAGGAAATGCATTTGTCCTAATGGGGTTGTACATTCACCAAAGCATTTATTTGAATCCCATGTTCCAAATCTCACATATTGAAAATTTAGTTTGGACAACTTAAAAATGTGTTTGAAAATAGCACTTAGTAATAACTGCTGTCTGTAAGCCCAGGTATTTTAATAAGTAATTGATGACCTTTTGAGGCATATTTGTAAAATGAAAGAGAGTAAATTTCCAGAGCTTCCTATCTCCTGACAAAATTTTACCCTGAATTACACATAATCACTCAGGTCAAATGCAATACAGAGGGTGTGAAGGAAAATGAGGAAAGTTATGGAAAGGAAGAAAGACATCACATGTGCTCATATAATATGTTCTACTGAGGGTTAAGCAATTTGAGTGCATGAACTCATTTAATCCACTTAGGCTTTTATCCCCCTTTACCATGTACATTAACAGGCTCAGTGAAGTTCAAGTCATCATTGAAAATTACATAGTTCTTATATGAGAAAGCAAGTTTAAATCCATATTTTCTTTAAGATAAACATATATTTATTTTTAATATGAATAACTAAGGTAAAAGATAATTTTGTAAAAATGAATGACAGTTTTGTATCATTGAAATGGTATTTGACATATACATGAGAGTGATTTCATAAAATGTGTGCTGAGTCAGGTCCTAGGCCTCTGCCCAGGATGACGAGAGAGCACAGGGTAGCAGTTCCCAAGCTGTGTGCTGGGGCAGGACCTGGCACCCAGGCCACTCACCGGGGCCCGGCAGGATTTTTTAAAGCTTCAAGGGGGAACAAAGAGATATTTAGTATCTGTCACCCACTGCACAAAATATTAGCTTGAAGTAGTTCAGAATTTCAATATTTGATTGATTATGCTGCATACTTTCAATGATACCATGTTTGTGAAGCTGGGTTTCTATAGCTGCTGTGATAAAAAGCAAGTAGTGAATGAACATCAGGGTAAAACTGTAAATCAGGATGGTGGAGTCCGAACTGATTCCATGTTGTGCAGTCTTCGACAACTGCACACATCCCGTGAGGGAATAATTGTAGTTAGTGAAGACAGAAATGAAAATATTCTTTCTTTCTTTCAACTTATATGCATCGTTATTTCAAATGACTGCTAAATTGTTAAGACATAAATACTTGTTCAGGTTTAGAAACTGAACCTCTTAGATATTTCCTTAGCAAAGGAGTAATGCACTAAAAGTGATATGAACCAAGAGAGTTATGGAGCTTGTGACACAGGGTTTGGATCAGTGTCCCTGGGTTGGAATTCAGCTTAATTACCTCAGGCAAGT
This sequence comes from Camelus dromedarius, assembly GCF_036321535.1. Lineage (NCBI taxonomy): Eukaryota > Metazoa > Chordata > Mammalia > Artiodactyla > Camelidae > Camelus > Camelus dromedarius. Next base: position 16,737,946 of record NC_087438.1, read on the forward strand.
TATAGAAACATCTCTCTGTCTCAGTTTTCTTACCTGAAAAAATGTGGACAAAATATTACACATCTCACAGCTTGTGTTTTTTTTCTTTTTCCTCCCGAATTAAATGCCTTAAAAATCTATGAAGCATATGAAACAGCATAAGGCACATATTAACATTAGTGTAATAACTATTAACTACATGTATATAAACATTACATAAACCATGATTTTGCAGCTCAAGGAACTAACAATTTTGAAGAATCAATCAACAGTGACTCAAGTAGATGGAAGTCAAATGTTACAAGTTTTATCACAGAGAAATAAAGCTATATGGAAGCATGGAGAAAATGCAAACAGTAGTATACTAATCAATCGACTTGTATATTTTGTTTAGGGGAATTTCCATTCAACAGTCACACATCTAAGTTAAAAACACTGGTTAATTTTACAAGACGATATAAAATTATTTAGAATATTAGGATTTAAGTCTCAATATACATTCTTATAAAATATGTTTTGAAAATTTAACGGGTAAGTATACACAAATTGATACCTTATGGATGCAGATATAGATGGTAGTATGCTCTTTCAAAATATGAAAGAACAGTTAATACTAAACTAAGTACGCTGGTTATTGCTTTGTGGTGCTGTACCTGGGGAGGTCACAAGCCCACTTACGATATAAATGCCACTGTATTTATAGTATAGTATATTTCATTATATTAAAATGGATCAAGCATATGATATAATTTTATTATTTCATAAATGTTACATTCTATATTTTCTTGATTATTCTATTTCAAAATATAAAGAGAGATCATTATAAAACACAGCTCCTGTTTCTGAAATGTGCAAAAGCCCAGCAGTCTGTTTATTTCACAAACATCTTACTTTACATTCCCGTTACATCTCTTTCTGATATTTCAACATCACTGGAACATAGGAATTCAACTGCAGAAGACTTTGAAAAAGAAATTTCATCTCCTGCTGAAGACTTTAACAAGGTAAGCTTTTATTTTTTTCTGTTAATAAGCATGTAAATACTTGCCTTTGAAAAATAACACTGACTAAATTACCATAATATTAAAACATGAAACAGTTTTAACTAATGCTACTTTAAAATAATCTCACAGAGTGAGATTTATGAGAAACTAAAAATAAAGTAGTCGCATTTTGAGTGAGACGGTTGACTCTCCCAGCGACACACATCAATTTTCCTAGGATGATACTGCACAGTGAAACGTCTGAATGACAACACTCACGCTTATTAGAATATTAAACTTGAAAGGACTGCCTTAAAAATACCAAAGTCAGGCTACAGGCCTGCTTTGGGACATGAAGTAAACTAGGGGCATGGAAAATGACAGATTTTTTCCTGATCAGTCTGACAGGGCAGCAGGCCTAACTGATACTTAATCTTGGCACCGTCATTCTGAAATAAACTTGTCATAAAACAGAATTATCTGTCAAATTTCATTATGCTGGTAAGCTGGTCTCTACTTACTCAGCCCTCATCTGCTTTTAAAAGTTAGGGTAAGGAAAAGTCTGATAAAACTTAATAGCACCTACATTAAGACTTTCTCTCTCTTTCTCTCTGGAACTTAGTGCTTTATCAGTATGAACTACAAATATGTCCCTCTTCTCCCCTAAACTGCCATTCAGTATTGTTATTTTATATCATCTTTTGATAAAATAAACAAAGTACATTATTAGTTTTTATTAGATAAAATGAAAATTAGATTAATTTTTAGTAGGATATTTGGGAACAAGTCTTGGGGAGAATCCACAGAAGACACCACTGAACACTGAGGACCAAACTGTACCTCATCAAAACAAATCAGTTTAGTAAATTCATTATATAAGCACCAATTTTAGGGTAAAATATAGCTTAAGCATTAATTTACAAGTATTTTCATCAAATAATTATGCATTTATTAAATGTCCACTCTGTACCAGAAATTTTAATATAGTTCTATTTCCTGCCTTTAAAAAATTTTGAATTTTGTGGGAAAAGTTGACTCATGAACATATAAAGTAAATAATAGCTAATGCAGTAGGTGGAGCTGGATCCCTGAAACTTACCAGTAGTAGAGCCATGAATAGTGGAAGCAGGCAGGGAAATATCAAGGGGCATTAACAACATGATGAGTCATAAACTAAGGAGCGAGAAGACAACTATCCCCTGACAAAAGTTGAAAACTGCCAGATAATTCTCAGAAAAATATTAGCATAATGTGTATATTCAGTTTTATATAATTGCAGAAAAAAGCAGGCCCATATATGCAGAAAAGGGTTGGAAATATATCTGAAACCTGAGATTGTCAGGAGTTGTGAAGAAAGATTTATGATGCATAGATATTTAGGTGATATGTGAACCCCATGGAATTGCTTTAAATATCTAGTTGTTCCTAGACCCTATATGTTGCTTGTAGAAACAGTGCTATCACCAAGAAAGCTAATAAAAAAAGCACTAGATGAATAACCCAAAAAATAAGCTGAAAAATAAGCTAAAGAACTTGAAAGCAACCAAGATACCCTTCAATAGGTGAATGGATAATAAACTGTGGGATTTTTACACAATGGACTATTATACAGCAATAAAATGAAATGAGATATCAAGCTATGAAAAGACATGGAGGAACATTAAATTCATATTGCTAAGTGAAAGAAGCCAATCTGAAAAATCTACATTAGTATGATTCCAACTATTTGACAATCTGGAAAAACCAAAACTATGGTAATAACAAAAAGATCAATTGTTGCCAGGAGTTGGTAGGGATGGAATGGAAGGCAGGGGAGGTATGAATTAATGGGTGAAGAGTGGGGGATTTTCAGGGCAGTGAAACTATTCAGTATAATACAATAATGGTGGACACATGTTATTATACATTCATCAAACTCATAAAACATACAACATAAAGAGGGTGCTCTAATATAAACTATAGATTTTAGTTAATAATAATGTGTCAGTATTGACTCATCAAATGCAACAAATACTCCACACTAACACAAGAAGTTAATAATAGGAGAAAGGTCTTTGCATGTGCACATGTTTGTGCAGGGGGAAATGGGGGTATGTGAAAACTCTATACTTTCCACTCAATATTTTGGTAAACCTGAAACTATCTTAAAAATAGGATTGATTAATTTTTTTAAATAGGCCAAGAAATAAGGGAATTTTGAGATCAGGGAGTTCATATTTTCCCCTTAATTGAATAAATATTCATGGGGTGGTATTTGTGTACCATGCACAATGCTAATTATTGAAAAAAAAGTAAGAATAAGATAGACACACTCAGTGCTTTCACAGCTTATAGTCAGTTGTTACCACTAAGTCCAGTGTGGAATTTAAAAATAAGACAGTGCGATTGGCACTATATAGATTATTTTTTATTGCTATACATACTTAAAACACCACATAGTCCTCTTCTCCAACACTAATTATATTTATGATTACTTATTTAATATATACATTTTTCAATTGAATATAGTCTCTAAGATGGCTGTAATAGTGTCTGTCTTTTCACCATTATATAGATCCTACGTAGCATAATGACTATCACACAGCTGACACACCCACAGACACATATGTATAAAATTATATATATAGATCAATATACATATCATGTATATGTATATACATATATATAAATCATAGTTAAAGTACTTTCAAAAGTGATGAACACAAAATTCAAACTACAGCTGAACTTTATGTATGCATGGATCTCTCTATTATTGCACTCGGCAGAGAGTTGATACACACGCATTTGAGTTCACCTGCAATATTTACACTAATCAACTGCTTACTAAGCTAAGCCTCCCCACTGTGTGCCTTGAATGAATGACAGATGTGGAGAACTGGGCCCCTGCACGCTCACGAATTTTTAGTTATATGTATGGTACTCAAAGGTGCTTAGTTACTCACCTTCAGCAATGGGGAACATTATTTGTCTCCCCTGGTGTGACAGACAATGTACTACATTGGTGTGGGTCATCTATATGAAAAAGGTGTGAAATTCTCTGCTAGGCTACAGACACACACACACACACACACACAGCCTAAATATCCACAGAGATACACATTGTTCTAGGCACTGGTGATGCTGCAGTAAATCAGACACCTCCTCACTTATACAAAGCCTTCATTTTAATTGTGAAGGAAAGGAAATTGTGAAGGGAAGGAGAGTAAGCATGTAAGCAAGGAATGAGTACCAATGCAGGTGGTCCTAAATGGTATACATTTAAAAAATGACAGTGAAGCTTGTGTGAAATTGTATTCTCCAGTGAGGGCCTCAACAGTATCTCCCATTCACATGCTCTTCTAGAACATGCCATCCTTCCCTTAAGAAAAAAGTCTAATCTCTTTCCTTTAAATCCCAAGTGGCAAATTGCTCACATCAAGGAGAATGTGATGCAATGTGATTTTAATGTGGGTCAGTTAAATTTCTGAAGCTTTTCCCAAGCCCTCTTGGAACACTTGCTCTGAAATCACTTCCTACGGGACACTCCACTCAGAGCTTGGCTGCAGTGCAGTTAGAGGCTCTAGACACAAGCAATGGCCACATTCATCCAGAGCGCCATTTGACAGTCCCAGCTGAGTGTAGTAGACTTTGGGCTATTCAGTTTAAATGCCAGACCCCTGAATAAGGAAGCCTGCAGGAGATCTGAACACAATTCCTTCAAGCCTTACCAGCCCAGTCCCTGACACTGTGGAATCAGAACAAACTCTCCCAGCTCTGTTCTAACTCCTGACCCATAGGGAAAAAAGGGTGATCATTTTAACTACACAAAACTAAAAATAACATGAGTTATAAATGCCAGTATAAAACAGTCAAGATGAAAACCACTAGATCAATAAAATAACATTTAGTAGTTTACTGTGCATGTAAGGACAGTTCATGAACTGGGAGCATTCAAACTGAAAACCGGCATAAAGCTCAGAGGAAGGACATTACAGGATGACTTATAAAGTGAAAATTAGAACCTCTAGGATGATTGGTTATTTCAATGGAGGTTTCCAGATGGCATATGATTGTTTAAAACTGATTATCTTATATCATTTTGAGGAAGGTGACTTAAGTTTCTTTTACGATTATCAGAAGTGTTAGAATAATAGAAACTAAGTTTTAAGTTTTGCTTAAGTTCATGAAATAAGCTAGATTTAGTTTTGCTCACCAGATTTAAATGGTTTTGTATGCTCAGAGAACTCTCAAGTCTGGACTCCATTTTGTATTTAATTTTAAATGATCAAACTACTACTTGGAAAATATACACGGTGCAAAGAATCTGTAATATTATTCTATCTTAATACATATGATTCTTCAAAAATTAAGATCAATGGAACAGAATAGAGAGCCCACACATTTATGGTCAATTAATCTATGACAAAGGAGGCAATAATATACAATGGAGAAAAGATAGTCTCTTTAATAATTAGTGCTTAGAAAACTGGACAGCTACATGAAAAAGAATGAAATTAGAACAATCTCTAACACTATATACAAAAATAAACTCAAAATGGATTAACAACCTAAATGTAAGACCAGATACTATAAAACTCTTAGGGGAAAACATAGGCAGAACACTCTTTGATATAAATCACAGCAACATTTTTTTTGAATTTGTCTCCTAAAGCAAAGGAAACAAAAGCAAAAATAAACAAATGGGATCTAATTAAACTTAAAAGCTTTTGCACAGCAAAGGAAACCATAAACAAGACCAAAAGAAAATCTATAGAATGGGAGGAGATATTTTCAAATGACATGACTAATACGGGGTTAATATTCAAAATATGTGAACAGCTCATACAACTGAACATCACAAAAACAAACTATCCAATTTAAAAAATGGGCAGAAGCACTGAATAGACATTTTTCCAAAGAGGAAATAAATGTAGATGACCAACAGGCACACAAAAAGATGCTCAACTTCACTAATCATCAGGGAAATGCAAATGAATGCCACAGTGAGGTATCACCTCACACCTGTCAGAATGGCTATCATCAAAAAGAAAACAAATCATGTTCATTGATTTTCAACATTTACTAATAGTAAATATGGAAAAATATGCAAACTGAAAAAAAAGTCCTATGTTTATTGGTGTTTGCTGTATTACTCTATATTTTTGTCTAGTTTTGATTTACTTTAAAAAGAGCAGAATTTTTTTATCTTATGCCATTGAATTTTAACTGGATATTTTTATATTTAGGGTATCTCAAATAGTCAGTAAAACTGTGTTGTACCAGCAGAAAACCACAGGCTATCTATTTTGCAGGTTTTTCCTCATCAACCTTTAACACCAAATAGCAATGGAGCATCATCTAAAATTTTCTTAGAAAAAAACTGCAGCTTAATTATTTGAGATCATAGCACATTTTCTTAACATAAAAGACAGAGATCATTCTTAAACATGAAAGATCTTAAATAAAACACCTATGAATCCTTTACACCCAATGCATTTTTAAAGTTTCTCACCCTAGAACCATGGCCATTGTTTCTGAGGTTTCTATTTGAAGAATATGCCAGATTTAAAACGTTTAATATCTTATGAAATGTTTACTATGTGTTAGGTACTATTCAGAATTCTCTATAAATGTTACTGAATTATCTTAAAATGTGTAGCAGGTACTATAATTGTCCACATTTTCTATCAGGATCATATTTGGAGGCTATGGTAGGAAAGTTATCAGGATCACAAAGCTTAGAAGTGGTAGAACCAAGACTTGAACTTAGGAATTCTGCTTTTAAGTGTTTTGTTCTCTACTACCATGCTCTGTCTCTCTTATGGATTAAGATAAATGAGTTTACCTGGTGGGAAATTCTTAAGTCTTAAGAGAAAAGATTATCTATTTAATTTTCTCTTCAAAAACAACTATGTTTAAAAAAAATCAATTGCCTGTCTATCTAGGGACAAAAATCCTCTACCTTTGTTCAATAACCTGTTACAATAGTTAATCAGATTTTCAATTAAAGAATGTTTCTTACTTCAATCCAACTCAGCTTTTCTACAATTTAATTTGTTAACTTTAACTCCTTCTCTAGGGACAGAGATCAGGAACCTGGAGCCATCCTTATCAAAATACTTTACACGAGTGTAAAATATAACCTAAAATGTTATTAACTTGCAAGGGGGAATGGAAGAAACCACAGTGGGAGCTGAGAAGAATTAAGTTGACCCAAGCTCAATATGATAGCTTAGTGTCCTTTCACCTATTTTTTCAAGTAAACATAAGGCTAAATTTTTAAACCAGTTCATGCCTAGTATATGTGATAATTTTCTTCCCCCAAATAAAAATATACCATGCAATTTCAGGAAATATATCTGAGTTATATTCGGACAGTTTTTTATAGTACTAAAATCATCACCCATGAAATAAATTATTTTCAGGAATGATAAAAAATACTGGAGACCATCTTGCTCCACTGGATTAGGACTTTCGAATGCCACATTTTCATCAATATAAATCATGCTTCGTAAAGACAAAGTTTTAAAAAACAAAATAACAAAAAAGTTAAAATAAGGAAATATGGAGCAATGGTTGCCAAAGTCTGTGGGAAAGAAGAAGTAGTTGAGTTCTTCTTGGGTGGATTATTTCATAAAATATCTAACATGAAAAAAACACCATAGGAGAAAATGATACAAGAAGAGCATAGTGCTGGACTGAGCATAAATTAAAGAATACCAGGACTCTTGTACCCTTTTACTTCTGTAATAAGCATGTAGTAAATAAGTACGCAGTGAAAGGGTATATTTATTTCATTTTAAAATACTGTACTGCCTTTCCTTTTTCACAGATCTGGTGGGAGGATTTCTCTACAAAAGCAAAGATCATGATCGTGCAAGGAAGCAGGAGGTTAAAATTGTCCACAGTCAGGCATAATGAAGGAAGCTCTGTAAAAAAATAAAAACCAACACTTATTTGAACAGTAGACTTTAAATGATTTAAAAAGTGTAAGGTCAACCTTACAGGCGATAATAAAGCTCAATTTACAGTTCTCCATGTGTAGCCTGCTCTACTGCTTTCAAGCATTTGAATAAAAACAACCTTTGTCTTCTGCCTTCAGTGATGTCCCCTGACCCATGTTCTGTGAATCAAATTTTTACTCATCCTTCAAAATTAGCCTAAGGCTCATTATACTACCTACAATGATTTTCTTAGAAATAATTGCACATTTATTTTTCATGAGAACCTTAGGATGCTCAATAGCATACTGAATGCCTGTTAGTGCAATAGAAATTAGCCTAAAGTAGAGAATACAAAGTTTTATTAAATGAAGGTTAAAGCCAGAGGTCCTGAATATAACCTACCATGGCTATCTGTAATTTCACATACCACTAGTATACATTTCCTATTCTCAAGAAGGTTGAGACACTGAAAACAGTTCAGTATTCTCCAGACTTCCCAAATAACAGGTGTGTCTGTGTGTATTCAAGTGAGCTACCTATGAAAACCCAAGTTATTTATGCAGAGGGGAAAAGAGTAATCATTACATGATGGTGGAAAACAACTATTAAAGATGATTATTTTACCTTCACCTTCAAAGGGAAGTTTTAACTGAAGAAAACAAAATTTTCTCATTTAATTATATCATAAGAAGACTTTAAAATATGAGAAATTCTCTGCATATTATGTCCCTGAACATTATGGAAAAGCCACAGAGCATATGCTTACATAAATTTAAAGAATCGAGCAAATGACGTGCATGAGTGAGCCTCTAAAAATTTCTGTTGGGAGTTCAACAGCCAGGAATTTATAAGTATATGCATTTTTAAAAGTCTTCAGGAAACATGACTTTGCAATTTCAGATTGAAAGAATATGTGTGAATTGTAGCTGATGAAAGAATATAAAAATATCTTTTCACAGAAAAATGACAGTTTCAAATCACAGATTTATAGAATAAATGGATACAATTCTGAAAGGATTTTACAAAAAATAAAAAGAATGGTGTAAAATGCAAGTTTTTTATGAAAGTGCACTGAGGTAACTAACATGGATATTAAGAAAGCATAGTGATATTGCACATGTGCATGTGTGTGTGTATTCTCCACAGGTTTTATGTTATACGCCATGTAGATACTTTTATATAGTGTATGATTATATATATGTATATACATGTACATGTATACATGTGTATATATATAATATATATAGTATTACATAAAGTGTATATATGTATATGTATGTATATATGTCTGTGTGTGTATATACTCACTGTGTGTATACAGATTAGGAGAGAAAGAACAAATGATAAAACAAATGGGGAAAAATGTCAACAATAAATAAACGTGGATAAAGAATATAGTATGTATGCAACTAGTCCATAGGTATAGAAAATGAGTAATAATAATAATAAAAGCAATAATAATAATAATAATGGCTAAAACAGGAATAAAAACAGAAGCAACTGGAGATCAGTCAGAGAAGAAGGAAAGGCTTACGTAAGGAACTGATATGTAAGTTCAGACTTGAATTATAAGATGGTCAACAGTAAAGAAAATAAGTAGAGAAACATAGAAAATCCTGAAGGTGAAAGAGAAAAGTACTTTTGGAAACCAAAGTGGTTAGAGCGTTGGGAGTTGAGACTTGAGGGTGACTAGGAAGGAAAAATGGTCAGTAGTAGGGAAATGTAGGTCCATTTAATTTACTTTGAGGAATCAGACTTTATTTGCTGGGGTTAACATAGGGTTTTAACAGAGGATTTACTTGGAAACTGTATTAGTTGAATATTTTGAGATAATTAAAAGTGAACATGTCTGGATCAACAAGACCACTTAAGAGACCGCTGCTGTAATTTGAGATAGAAATGTATCACTGGTTTGAACTAGTATACTGTTACACTGACACTTGGAATGCAGATGAGGGGATGGATTCAAAATCAGACTTGGAAGTTGAGCCATTTGAAATTCAGTATAGAATTCAAGAGAAGGAGGATGAGTCAAAGATATGGCAATTGTGTTGACATTCCAAGTACTCTTACTACAATGGGTTCAAAACAAAGACCCACATTAAGGATGATTTTGAATGTAGCACACACATTTTTCTACCCTAAACATCATCCTGGATAACTCTAACTAAACATGAAAAAATCTAGGAAATAATACTAATTCTCACTTTAATGATACCTTTCCAATAACCAACTTACAGAGCCAAATACTGGACCACTTGATCACAAAAGTTTTCCAATTCAGAAATCTGCAATTGAAACACCCCACCCTGATCTCATCTTCTTTTGCCAAATTTCTCACTCAGTTACTTCCATCACTTCTGTTCCTAAACTTTACTGAAAATCCCAGACCTGGAATCCTCTACATTTTCCATGTTTATTGGTACCTTCCTGTCTTCTCTTGATAGCATGAACTCTGGAGCCACACTACCTGAGTCTAAATACCGAGTTTCCACTCATTCTGTGGAGCACTGTCACTAACTTCTCTGCACATTTTCACATCTGCAGATGGTCATCACAATAGCACCTACTATCATGGTCACTGAAGGAAATAAATAAGCTGAGTACATGAACACTAAGCAACCAAAAGCCCTTTGTACAAACCATCTGTGATTTATACTGCTCTTGGTTTAACACTCTTGCAAAGTGTGAATTTAACTGAATTATATAATTAGTCCATTTCCTTCAGTAGATTACAAGTTCATTAATGAAGTCACACTAAATGTCTATCTCTGTATTCATTGGGTCTTGTCTTTTCCTGGTATCACAGGTAGCCAATAATTGTTTATTGAATGGATACATTGCCTATTTATAGCTAAGCCCATCCTCCATGGGCTAATTTTTTATCCTGCTGACTTGTCCCAAGTCATTGCTGCATACAGAATAACGTCTAAGCCTTTTAAGAATGCCTGACATCTCTGTATGTCTCAGGATTAAACTTAATGATGTCAAGAGAACGTCCTCAGTGGCTTATGAACATGTGTCAGTCTCCTTCATTAGATTGTAAATCCGTGTATTGAAGAAACTGTATTTTATTCACTTCTGTATGCTTCACAGCACCTTAGCAGAGTACCTTGAATTTAATAAGCCTTCAATACATATTGAGTTGAACCTAGTTATTTACTCATTCAAACTCCAGCTCAGATGTCACTTCTTAGGCAAGACTACCTGAGTTTCCATGCAGAACTGAGTATTCCCTATGCTTTAGTAAGGACTAATTGTGACTGTGAGGTAGTCTTTTGAATATGAAAATTTCCCACCTACACACAGAAATGGATGTATGACCTCACTGATCAAACTATAGCTTCCTTTCCCTGGACACAATGATTCGTTAATTAATCCAGAACAGGCACTTGTCCCAAGTCAAACTTCTTGAAGACCTTCACAAGAAGACAGGAAAAAAAAAAATTAGTCAAGACATTGAAAGAAAGAGAGGAAAAAGTATTCAATTCCCTGATTCTTCTATTTCTTGCAATTATGTCTTTGTGTACACTGTCCAGGATAAATTAAATTTAGTCAAATCAAGTTTCTGTATCTTGCAACCAACAAAGTATAGCCCAGACACTTTGCCTCATCGGTAACTTAAGAGTATTTGCTACCTGTTTGTCTTTTTCTTTTCTTTCTTTTTTTTCCCTCTTTCACTCTCTCTCCTCTCTCTCTCTTCATCTTCCTACCTAGCATGTTTCATCTTTCTTAAAATATTAACAAAATATACTTAATTCCTATTTATTCTACCTCAAAATCATTTTATTTATATACCTACTTATATCCATGTCTACTGTTCCATTTCTAGACAAAACTAAATCCTGAATTATATAATGGCTAGATACACAGACAGAGAAATAGATACGATACTATGTATCACCCTTTTTCAAAATCTTCATTAGCTTTTTATTTTGTTCAGAATGAACTCAGGGCCTTTTACTGTGAATTACTTAGCTCTACACAACAGAGGATGAGATGGCTGTCTAACTTTACAACCTTATCTACTTCCTCTACCCCTTTGGTTTAAAGTGATTCAGGCACCTATCTTTCCTTGTTCCTTAAGCACAGGGAGCTCACTTCTGCCACAGATCTTGGCAGTAACTATTTTTGCTGTTTTATGTGCCCTCATGGCTGGTTCATTCTCTTACTTATCTTAATCTCACTTTCTCAGAAATCCCTTCCTTGAACTCCCAACATGAAGGATGGTTTTGATCCCTCGCTTAAAATATTATGTTTTTATTTTCATTACAATCCTTATCATCACCTGTTATTTATTTATTTGCTCATTAGCTGCCTTCTTTATACTTCATGGGGTAGAAACTTTATCTGTCCTGTTTGCCTCTTTCACTGTAAGGCAAACCATAATGATGGGCTGATGACAGGTCTTCATCAAATGAACATTGAACAGAGTTTTCAAAATGGAATAAAGATGAGGCCAAAAAAAAAAGTAATATTTGCACAAGAATATACACTTTGTAATTGCAATGTTGAAATTAAATTTTTAATTTCAAAACAAGTGTAATTTTCTGTGTAGCCATGATTTCTTTGGATTTGCCTATCTCTCTAGAATTGTCACTAAAGCTCTAATATATTCTTAAATTCACATTCCAACTCTACTCTTCTCATCTGTACTCACTGTACATGAGCTGATATAACATAAGAAAATATTGTTTGGGTGGAATGATTTTCCATGGAGTGTTCTGGGGTGTCTGAACAGATTGGACACCCAGGGTTGACATTGTAGAATGCTTTGGTGAAATATGTTTTTCTAAGTGAATTTAGCTAATTAAGTCAACATAGATTGACTCCAATTTCACAGGCACAGTTTCTATTTGTGGGACCAAAAAAAAAAAAAATCCTAAAAACATATATTATCTTTTCATTTTATATTACTATTAAAATTAATACAGTAGTCTTCAGTATTAAGTAAATATTTATGTAAAACTAAGATAAATTAACATCTTTTAAGACTTGTTAAAAAAGTAATTAAGATCACAAACTTGAGACTCAGAGACTTAAGGAGAAGTTCTGGGTCTATTCTACTTCTAGTGTGTGATCTTGATAAAATTACTAAACATTTCCAGATCTCTTGATTTTCCTGTGTGCAGTGTGAAAAATAATAGTATCAATGTCATAAAATAGATATGGACAGTATATAAATTATGCACAGTGGAGGGCAGAACTGTCAGAATTACTGCTTGGATTCCTTTAGAATTTCTGATCATACTGCAACAGTCAATACAATATCATCACACGAAGGATATCATGGCTTGTCAAAATCCACACTGCGAATCTACAGATCAGACAAAAGTGACAGGAAATAATGTTCCTGAAGAGGACAGACTTCCTGCAATGCCTGTTAGGTGGGAGGCTACTAATATTCCTTTTCCCATTTTTCTTGGCCACAATGTATCTAAGGCATGTATTCTACATCATTACTCAGAGTGGTCCTGCAGGATTATTCCATGTAGCTGGCTACATAATGTATTCCTCCTGGCTTCATTCCCTTCCCTGTACCACCTTCCCTCTCACCTGCCAGTGTAAATTGTCCCCTGCAAATAAACTACATTTTAGCTTCTTCTTCTGTTTCTATGTTGAAGTGGACCAAGAAAGCAAATAAAGCTGCAGAAATAACTCAGCACGAAAGGCTCTTGCAACTCTCTACCACCTCCCCTCCACTCAGCACACCCATCCTGTTTCAATCCTGGCTTTACTATTATGAATTCTATGGCTTTGGACAAATTACTTAATTTCACTGAGTCACTATCTCATCTGTAAATAAAAGCTATTAAGTCTGAAACTGTAGCGGTTTAAATCTTTAGGAGAAAAATAAGTGCATAAAAATTGAGAAAAGTCATATAAATCTCTATTTGGTGTTTCATAAAATTATCACAAAATGGAGAAGAAAATGTAAATGCACAAGTGGCAGCATGATAAATAGAAAGATGAGAACATCCTTCTTATTTGTACATTAAATCTGAGTTTGCTTACCAGCCCCTGTTGCTGATTCTCTCTCTTGGCCTTAACTCATTTTAGTCAAGTGTCACCAAATGTTGAATCACATCCACAAAATACCAGGTGCATCAAGGAGAGCACCACATTCAAAATAGTCCAAAAACAGTTTGGAAACCAGAACAGGAAGATGCCTCCATTCGCATCTAGATTTGGCTGTTCTCTGTTTCTGGAAATATTATTTCTGATTTATTCTTTCTATTTTAATTGGCAGTGTTCTGTGTATTTTTACCTTGACCTTTAGAAAATCATCCCATTTAGCAAATGCTAACTGAGTGTCTACAACGTTTGAAAGAGTATGCTAAGCCTTGATTAGAAAAGATAATACATGGAGACAACTTCTGGATAATCTAATGGTTGCTTGCCTACACTACTACCAACTTAAATTTTAATTGATGACATTACTCATTGCTTCCTTGTTGCTGTTACATTATTTTGAGCTTGATTCAAATTTATTTATAGCATTATTGATGCTATAAATAAACTCTTTGATCCCCAAATATAGTCTTACATTTTCTATTAGTTGTCTATGGTACCATATTATATTAAAAGTTCTAAGTTTTATATACATATACATGTAGAGAGAGAATTCTTATAAGTCATAAAAAGCAAAAATTAAGCACTTTGAATATCACTTGAGTTATCTGATCATTTCTTCATGACTGATTAACTAACAGACTAAAATAACCTAATCACTAGAATTTCTTCTGTTTCTGCCTACAAATTTATTCACAAATTTAATATGTATGAGTTGCTGATTTTTATCAAATATAGATAAAAGATCACAATTGATTCAAATGATCCCATCATACCAACAGTATACACACAATAAGCCTGAAAATTTCTTTATCTTTTTTTCCCTCTAAAACTAATGCTCCTTATTCACAATCCCAGAATATAAATAATTTTGTTGGACTAAGGTCTCATTGGAAATGAAACTATTTGTATAAGTTTCCCTTCAACTATCTTTGCAAATTTCTTCTCTTTGTAGAAAATTCCAGTGTTGAGAGATTTTTTCGATTTTTTTGAAAATTGTATGTAATATAATTAAATGACAAACATGCTGGGGATTAGGCAGTAAAATGCAACAGTTACAGATGATACAGGGACTAGGTCTGACTGTGTTTGCAGAAAATGATTTAGTGCTTTATCATTTACCTAGAATTAGCAGAAGTCTTTGCAAATTAAAGATAAAATTTGGGCTTTATACAAATCAGAATTAGATTTAAATGGACTGGATCTACATAATAAAGATTTTCTATTAAAAAGAAAACATGGCAAGATATTTAGCCTGAAAATTGGTAAGTAAGTTATCACCATTTCTGAAATAAAGAAGCTGAGCAACTGGAAAGATGTGCATTACATAATTACACCTACAAAAAGTAGCTCTGATAGGACCATATGAAACTGTCATGCTTATAGGTCAAATTAAGTTAACTACTGGAAAACTCATACAGTTTGAATTGGGCACCAGTAAATGTCTGGTGAAGGGATAAATTGATGAATGAGCAAATAATTGGAGGTATACAGGAATACCCAGATTGAAAAATCCACTAAGTATAGCAGGGTATTTTTTAAGAGACTGTGGAGCGATACATTATTTCAAGTGATATACAGAATTAATGGCCAAATATTAGGGGAGACATGGAACTAATTTACAGAACCTGAATTAATTTATCATTTTCTTTTGTATGGTAATGAATACAAATTTCCAGTAGAATCAGTCAGAATGGAGTTTTTTAAAACACAGTTTATGTGTACAGTTATGATAACAACAACATTAATAAAAAACAACAACATTTCAGAGGTCTATCATGATAGAGGGCTTTCTTTTCTCATTTCCATAAATACAAAATAACGATTTGGCTCCAGTATCTTGAACACACAACTTGCAACGTCATTCTGTGCTATCAGTTTAGGAGACAGGAGAAAGAGCATGAAAGTGTGCTCCACCTGGGAGTCCCACACATCTCTCCAGCTCTCATTCCATCCAGGTCAACTCAACACATAATCAGATCAAATGTTGAGGGAACACAGGAAATGGGGTTTAACTTGTATCTAACTAGAAAAGACAATTGCGTTTGGTAAACAGTAATCTTTACCATAATACCTTATCTCCTACTAGACTGTAGTTAGTAATAACCAAGCACTACTTGCACTAGATTCTCAGCTACTTATCATGAGGACTTTACCAGTTAACAGATTGTTGTGCTTTTCTTTGTGTCTTTTTTTTTTGGGGGGGGGCACTAAATAATCGTTTAGACACAATAAAATTCACTGCTTTTACTGTGCATTTCTATGAGTTTTAACAAACACATGCATGCATATATCTACCAATAATCATAACATGGAAACTGAACTACCTCAACAACGCCCCCTGTGCTCCTCTGCAGGGAATTCCTTTTCCCATCCCTGACCTGTATCTACAACTGATCAGGTTTTTGTCCCTACAGTTCTGCAAAAAATTCACAGGAATAGTATCATGTAGTATATGGTATTTTGTTTGGCTCCCTTAACTTAGTATGATGCATGTGAGAGTCCTCCTTGTGTTGTGTGTCTCAATGGTTCATTCTTTTGTATTACTGAGAAGTATTCAACTGCATGAATCTGTCTAGTTTTCCATACACCAGTGGAAGGGATTGTCAATTATGAATAATGTATCTTAAACATCCACATATAGTTTTATGTGAACTTGGGTAACCAGTAAGATTGCTGGTTAATATGGTAAGTACACAATCAACTCCATGAGAAACTGCCAAAAGGTTTTCCAGTATGATTCATAGTCTTTTTTTTGATTCATAGTCTTTATAGGTCATTATTTTAACACAAAAAGTAAAATATCTAAGGATGCATTATTTTTATTTAAAGTATGCTGTTCTTAAACCAACTTTATTAAATATACAAGTTATGCAATTCTCACTAAAATCACCATTTAGTTTTTATTCTGTTGTCTGATCATGGGATTTAACTTTATTTTAAAACATAGGGGTTCACTTGCCTTTTACTTGAAATATATACAATGACCATATAAGAAGGAAAATGCATTTTCTGGGCAGTTGGAAGCATTTTTGACAGATTGACTGCAATTAAGTGTGTATAAAATGAGGGTTACAGAAGTAAACCAACATTCATTAAAAAATCAGTCATAGGATAAATGTTACCATGTCAACGTAGACATTTACCAAACATTTAGAAAAAAAAAAGGCATTCACAATAGCACATCATTATCCCGGTAGGCAAATCCACTAGGGTCGTTAATGGTGTCTCACTAATTGAGGAATAAAGAGCTTCTGTCACATTTATAGCTTATTCTTATGAGCTATAATAAGAGGAAAATATCAAACAGGCATCTGGAAATGATGTAGAGTAGAGATAACAGTCTATTACATAGTTTCAGGGCTCTCTTTTTTTTCCCCTTTAAGCTAAAGTTACAAAAACTGTCAAAACTTCCATTGAGATTACCTGCCACTGCTTTAGCCACCTTGTCCCTCCAGCTTTTCCTTACCACTCCCAAACACAACCCTGCCTCAGGACCTTAGTAATGGAAATCCCTTTGGTCTGGTTTCTTCCTGAGGTAGCAACTTGACCTCCATTCTCATTTAATTCCATGGCTCTGCTCAAATGCTACCTTGTCAACAAAAAATCTCCTATTTATACCAATAAATATAGTAGAATTTCCTTTAAAACAAATCATTCATCTGTTTACATCATATTTTACTTCTTAGCACTTCTCATGCCCCAGCAGGTATGACTCCAAGTGTTTAGTTTGTTTATTAACTGTCTGTATAGCTTGCCTTCACATACCCTTGTGAATTTATGAGTCTGCAAGTTCATGAACTCGCAATACAATAAACTACTACCATGCAAGTTCATGAGTTAAACAGTGACTGTTTATTCTCTAGAAGACCATTTTATGAATTAAAGGATAAATAAACAGATACAAATGTAATGCCGATATACATAATTCCTAGTCACATGAAAAAAATTACACAAACAATTATGGCTATCTCATAGTTAAAATGTAATTGCATTTTCTGATATAACATCTTCTTTGCCCAAGGCAGCCATTGAATGAAGGACTTTCATTAACGTTTTAATTAAAGATGTATTTACTGAGTGTCCATACCATCTGCAGGGTACTGGTGGTTCCAACAAAATACAATACTGAACAATACAGTCACAGTTTAGCCAGACAAATAATTACACAAATAATTATAACAAATCTTGAAAATTGCTAAGAAAGGAAATGTTCATATTGTTATGAAGGAGGAGAGATGAAGAATATGTGAATTTACTTATCACTCTAAGGGGAAGTAAAGTAACAATTTTACATTGTATGAGGAAAAAATGGAGTGAGTCAGGAAGAGGGTAGAATAAAAGCACTGCAGTGAGTACCATGTATGGGGTGGGGACTGAATCAAGGTGAGTGGGCTAGGGTCTGCTGAGTGAGGGAATGTGCAGCATGAGGATGTATAAGGCCTTGTATACCAAAATAGAAATAGTGTCTTATCTCAAGAGCCACTGAATTGATTAAATTGATTTAAACACTGGATGTCTGTGTGCAGGTGTGGAAGCTGTACTTAGGTTAGAAAAGCAGGGACTGTTGAATGTGATATTGTGCTGCGGGAGGTGGAGTTCAAAGTAAGTGATAATATTAGAAACATAGTTTGTGGGAAAAATCTATCTTTGATAGAACAGTTTAAAAACCTGATTTATCAAAGAGGAAGAAACCATTACATGAAAATGTCAAATGTCACTTAGATATTGTTTTTACTTTTTCAAAAAATGCAGAAATGCAGGGAATGATGTATTTTAAAAACATCACACCCTCACTACCTACTTTCAATAATTATTAGCCCATAGTCAATCTTGTTTCACTTACACCTACTCTGGTACCACCCACCCTACAAAGGGAAAAATGTAAAGCAAATCGCAGGAAAGATAGCATTCATTCTGTTATCTTTTAGTATACACACACAATTTCATTTTAGAAACCTGACAATTTATCATTAGATATAAAACCTGTAGAGGAATCATGTTGTTTTGCTGATAAACATTCGCGTGACTTGTTCTTCCTCTATAAATGCAGTGCAGTCTTCCAAATTGTAATTAAAAATTCCATTTAAGATCCCCAAATGGAACATGACACACTACTTTTACCCTGCTCAATAATTTACCCTCATTTAAAATTGAAAGAAAAAAATTTTAAATCCACTGATTTGGGGGATGGAACTTTTGAATATGAAATTTATGGCCTGATTTTATAAAATGCATGCTCTTTTGAATATGTGAAAAGCACTTTTTCAGGTAAAGTAAGGCATATCCTTACTTTCCAAACTGAACTGGTTATTATGGATTACACTATTTTTCAATACAAATAAATGTGTTAATGAGTGTGTTTACAACTTCAAGTTGTTGCATTAATTTTAATTCTGGGGGCACAAAACAAATCACTGAAAGTGCCAGAAAAATAACATGAAAGAGTACTGAGAGTAAAAATTTAAAAATATGAATCAACAGAAAGTGATATAAAATTTAAAATGGTCCTTCTCATCAAATTCTAAATATTCATGCAAATTATTAGTCATTTTAAGATCCAAAGAGTAAAACTGCTTTCCAATTATTCACTTAAGTTGAGAAAGATGGGGACTATCATGGATGGTCAGACACTCCATTTATCCAGAACTGAAATAAGTCTTCTAAAATAAGTATGTGATCTTTCAAAAATAAATGCAATGGAGAGGCATAACATTAGTATCATAAAACAATTGTCTTCCTAATTTTTCTTCTCCAATTGTCCTTTGTTCCTTTTAAAATTTGATTACTCTAAGTCAACTAAACACCTAGGTTATCCCCCATGCTCCCCTTCCTTTAATCATGCATTTACTAAATATAATATACAGTCAAATATTTCCTATTATTCACTGCCCTCCTCTGCCAATAAGCTCTGGTCACATTTACACTAATTCACACATAACTGGTTTTTAAATTTTGAATCCTAGAAGAATTTAATTGCCTTTTTAATACTTTTAGTCCCATATGAACTGTAATGTCATTATAAAAAATTTGCCTAATACTTTTCAGCCTCCATGTTTGTAGTTGCCTAATAACCTTAACATCTATCCTAAAGCACTCTGACAATTGTGAAAGCTTGTAAGGGAAATTTTTTTCATGACTATTGTAGTTAAGTGTAGAGACCATTGCAATACGGGAGGGAGACTGGTCTCTACTCTGAATAGAACAAGAACAAGTAGGTATTTATGTCCAAGGAGCACACTGAAGGAGTCAGTGGAGATCTCATAATACGTATTTTGTATACATTTTACTATTATTATTCACTTTCTTAATTTTAAGTTTACCTGACTCCATTCATTCCAGTGATTTAAAACCTCATGAGTTTTTCATATAATAGCCCAGTGTGCCCTCTGTGTTAAAAAACCTTGCAATTGTCTGTATCTGCTGAGGTTAATTGCTCTTAATTTACTTAGGTGCTTTAACTAAAACACAGGAAATCACTTATTTAGAGAGAAAATCCTGCTGTTCCTGTCTTTTCACTTTTGTTCTTGCTCTCAAACTCACTTTCTACCTCTAATCTTTTCTTTGATTATAGAGTATGAATTTAGTTATACCTAAGTTCAAATGAGGAAGCATTTCATTTAAAAGTTACTTCTTTTGAAAAATGACATCTTTCAGCCTCCGTCTTTTTATCTGCAAAAAGAGGGAAAATAATGCCTTGTTCACAGAATCTTTTTAAAAACTAAATGAGGTAGTATCTGTAATGGGACGTAGACAAGTACTCCAGGAAATAAAATAGGATTACAAATGATAGTTAAATTCCCTTTTTCTTTTTTATGGAATTAATCTATTACTAGTACTTCATTTAAGAAATTTGTATTATAGTGAAAGGCAAAACATTGAGAATCAGAAAAAAAATTAAAGAAAGATAAAAACAAATATTCTGAAGACCTACTATGTTCTAGGCATGGTGCTGTACTTTTTTGGTTCTTTCTCTATGACCTTGGACCCATAGCCTAATGTAGATTAGTTTAGGTTAATTTGCTTTCAAAATGAGCAAGTTGAAAGCAAATTTCATTTCCCCAAAGACATTTCATGGACACTACCTCTACAGGTGTTAATATGGATCATTGGGATGTATAAAAACAAAGTTTACTAAGAGGAGAGAGACTTCAAGGACAGGGAGAATTCTTGTTAAACTGACTAAACGAGATTCTTGCTGAGGGCAGGCTAGGGTGATCAGACATCAAGTTTTTCATAGTTAAGTAATTTGGTAAATGATAGATTAAACCAAATTAAGCTTTTTTGGGGGGGGGGTTCAGATATAAAAAACCCAAGGTCTGATTGTTGGTTCTCAATGTATTAGCTACTTAAATTTGGGCAATTTGCTTATTTGCTTTAATGATAAGCTAAGACTTACTTTGCTTATCATTAAAACAGAAAAAAAGGAATCACAGAAGAATGTTGTACAGAAAGGAAAGGACTAGGTAAAATCTCTAAAGTGCACAAAATGGCTAGAACATCACATGCCCTTTAAAAAGGTAGTTGTTATTGCTATTAATATTATTTTAATTAATCCTCATCTCTTCAAAGGTATCAAATATGAAGACAAAGATTTATTTTTCCTCCTCCTTTCTGGACTAGATCAGGCAGCTGTTTAAAAAGCAGGAAGACGAGATTACTGAGAACATCTGAGATTTCCTCTCCTTCAAAGCTCTAAGTCTACTGGCAGCATTTAGGCAGGAGAAGTTGTACAAGGCCATATGAAGCTTGTAACCAACCATTTGTTCTAAAAAAAAAAGAAAAAAATCAGCCAGGTAGGGACTCATTTTCCTAAATAGTACACAGGAGGAATCACAGCTGGTACCTTACTGGCTCTAAATTAGTATTAAAACCCATTAGTTTCTCACACTCAAGATCTCCTTCAGTAGACTGTGAGGTACTGACAGCAGTAGGCAAGTCCATCTTACTAGTTTACGTTTCTCTATTTTAGCACAGTGCCCAGGACTTATTAGATATTCTAAATATTTGTTTCCTTCTTCTTAATGCATGGAAATTTTTGTTTTTGCACATACATTTTTCAATAACATCTGAGTAATAGGAGGAATATAGTAATATCTTAATAATATTAAACAAATTATGTAATTTACATCTTTATTCTATGCATATAGTGGTTATACCTTTATTCTATGTATATATTTTTTTCTATGCATAGAATATCTATATTCTATACATATGGAATCAAGATAAGTAGCAAGTGATTTGGTATTTAAAAGGCAAAAGGTTGGTCTTGGAAATATCTATTAATCAGAAGCCATCAGCATGTAGATAATATACAAAATATAGAAAATGATGTGGTCAACTAAAAAAAAGAGAGAGAGAAAAGATGTGGCCTATGTTTGAGGCTAGGAAAACAATTATTAGCAGTCAAGTGAGTAAGAAACATGGAAAAGTGACTAGAGGATACATCTGGAAATAAATAATTACAACCAGGAGGATAGATAAGGAGCCCAGAGGAACCCAGCTGTTGATGTGATTCATATGGAATGAGGTGGACAGTAACGTTGAATCCTCCCAAGAGTTGAGAAAACTGCATTAGGTGATACAAGGTAAGGAAGACAAAGTTTAACGATTTGGATTTGAAAATCAAAGCTATAGGGTGGTGGCTGGAGAGTCAGAGGCTGTTTTTCTTCCCCTTTGGGGTGTTTATTTTGTATATTTGTTTATTTACTTGTTATTTTAGAGGCGATCATTGTGCAATATTTTCATGCTATTGGACTTGAGACAACAAAGACATGAAGACCAATAATACAGAATATAGAGGGGAAAGCAGAGGGAGGAGGGAGGCTGCATCAGCAGAGCTCAGAGTATATTGACGACAGTGAAACTATTCTGCATGACACTATAATGTGGATATATGTCATTACGTATTTGTCAAAATCTGTGAAAAGAGTAAGCTATTATGTGAACTATGGGTTTTGGGTAAAAAGGATTCATCAATGTAAGTTCATCAGTTATAAGAAATGCACCATACCACTCCAGTGTGGGCTGTTGATAGCGGAGAAGGCTGTGTATGTATGAGGCCAGAATTTATGCGGGAAATCTCTGCACTTCCTGCTCAATTCTGCTGTGAACCTAAAACTGCTCTAAAAGAATGAAGTATACTAAAAGAAATCCATTGGAAGAATTTGGAGCTTATCACACATAGAGGTCTCTGCGTCACAAAGAGTGATGATGGAAGTCGGTATATTACATGGAGTAACACCAATAGCTGTAAAATCACTTTTAATTTTAAACCCTAGAAATTTCATATGGTATCTTCTTATATTTTATCTTCAGCTTTGTGATAGCCCCAAGATGTCTATGTCCTAATCTCCCAAATCTGGGAATATTATATTATGTGGCTAAAGGGAATTTGCACATGTGATTCAGTAAAGTACTTTGAGATGGAGAGTTTCCTCGATTATCTGTGTAGACCATAAATATAATCACCAATGTCCTTTCAGAAGGAAGGTATA
The DNA here is from genome assembly GCF_036321535.1 of Camelus dromedarius. NCBI lineage: Eukaryota > Metazoa > Chordata > Mammalia > Artiodactyla > Camelidae > Camelus > Camelus dromedarius. The sequence goes on from NC_087438.1 coordinate 16,761,400, forward strand.
TGGAGATTTGACATAGTGAAGGAAGTGATATGACCTCAGAAGCAGAAATGTGAGTGATGTGGCCAAGAGCCAAGGGATCCTGGCATTCTCTACAAGTGAAAGCAGCCAAAGATTTTCTCTGTTGCATGCAGAGGGACCAGCTCTGCTGACAACTTGATTTATCCCAGTAAACTGATCTAGGTCTTCTAATTCCCAAACTAAAAAGTTAACAAATTTGTACTGTTTTGAAGTCAATGACTTTGTAATACATTTATTATAGCAGTATTAGGAGACTAATACAAACGTGCTTGGCTCTTCCTCTCATTATATTATCTTTTTCTTAAATCCTTTGAACATTTTATAAATATTTATCTGTGAAATTCAAAATCTAAGGGCAAATGGAGTCACTGTCTATTGACTATTTTGTTTTTCCTGATTACAAATAATAATTCCCTGTGTCTTTTCAGGTCTAGTATTTTTTTGGTTGAAGACTGTCCATTGTAAATAACATCAATGACACTGTGACTTGTTTTTCTATGACTTGCTGGATTATTGATATACTAAGCAGTGACCCTGAATAAACTACAACATCTGTTTTCCCTGCTATCTGCAAGAGATCTCTCTCCTCAGCTAATCCGACCTCTTTTTAGGCTTCTCCTTGTGGGGATCTCCCCTGCAACTCCTCAGACTGCCAGTAAATTAAGGATCTGGACAGACGGCAAGACCCCTGGACTCAGTCTTTCTGTACTTCGTTTATTGCTGGGTCCTCCCTATATTTCTTCTGTAACCTTCTCATTGATGACTGTACTTTGAAGACAAGAACAGCTATTAGACATCTCAATTCAGGAAGGCTTATATTTGCTCAGGTGGGTATGGATTTTTGTTTTCTTTTATACCAGGCTCCCTAGGGTCTCCCATAGCATGCACAATTTAACAGCAGCTAGGGATAAGAATAGACTTTAGACTTTGTAGTCAGATTGGATCTCAAATTGTCTGTGGCTCTCTCATTTCCAAACTGTACTCTTTAAATTTCCAGTGTCTCAGCTGTTCTAAACTCTATTATCTATTCCTTGAGGTTTTAAGACTAATTTTTTTCCACCTGAGGGGAGTCTGGGGAAGACTTCAAACATAAACTCACAGTTTTGTTTTTACCTGATACACTAGTAGTCTTTCCATAGTAAATCCTTTTAAAGTTTTGCCCTCTGATCATTTTCAAAGTCCTTCAAGTATACATTTTCAATAATTTTTTTTTGGTAAATTTTAAGTGTCTTCTGCAGGAGTAATCACTCAATGTCTCTATGCCCTATTACCAGATAATCTCTACCAATGTTTACAAGTATGTTTAATGGGGTTGATGACATAATTTTAAAATGAGGTGAAGTTTTTTAAGACTAATAAAATTATAATTACCTTGATATCAGTGTTACAAATAAGAAGTTATTCATTTTAAGTATATAAGGACATGAACATATTTGTAAATTAGTGTAAACTATTTACCAGTATAAAATTAATGGACATAATTTTTAAATGATTTATTTAATCGATTTTTGGAAAAAAAATACTATATTTATGGAAGAGACAAAATAAAACTGAGTAGAGTTCGATCAACAAAAACAATACTGAAAATCTTACTATTATTTTTACACCATAGCCAACTAATTTTTGCAAATAATTTTTCAGACATTCAGACTTTCTTTATAAAATACAGTCACCAATGGGAAGGTTACAGAGTTCGCCCATCCCCAGGAACTTAATCTGCTGAATGTGCCCAGACCCACTCATTTAGTCAATTACTCTCAGTCAATAGTCACAATGAGAAGACTTCCCACTAGCATCCAGATGCCATGGTTATATTCATCTTCTTCACATCTAACCACACAGAATACTTTTTACTTTCCTACTGTTAATTCAAAAATGTTCAAGCTGTGGTATACTAAATGCCTTGGAGAATGAAGTTAATAGTCCTAAAGCTATATTTCATGAACTTTTAGTGTTTACTCAAATTAATGTGGTTACATAAGTCACTCAGTATACTTATCAATATAGAATATTACATATTTCAAAAATAATAATTTTCCTAGATTCAAGCAATTAAAAATCAATTTAGAAAGAGAAATAAAGACAAAACAAATCAATGGCTTATACTCTAGGACAAAGACATTTTAGATAAATGAAAGAGATATGATATTTAAGGCAGCTGACAATAAACAAGTAATAATTTTAGTCAATTCTGATTTGAGTCATATAGGTAGATCAATGACATTTTTGGCATTTGTAGTCACACATCTTAACAAAAAGAAATAGAGGAAGTTCTATTTAAAAATAAGGAAATAGGTATCTTTTTGTTACTATCACAAATAGACAAACTTTTCCCATCACTGCATTTGAAACTCAAAAGGCGATGGAATAAAGGAATTGACTGATGTCCTCGGGGCTTAGTCTTTTTATTCAAAATGAAAATCAATAAACTACTGCTTTTCTCCTTTCAATTTTAAGCCCTTTCATTTTGATTCCTTCAGTTCATAAAACAGTATGGAACTTTGAATGCACAATGTGGAAAATATTAAAGGGGCATGTTTTTAAAAAGTTTGCTCTCAACACTTTATAAATTTGACTTCTGTTTTACATAAAATTCATCATGAGTTTCACATCATTAAGTCTAGATTTATTAACACGAAAGATAATTATTTTTATTTAATTACTCATAACTTTAACCAAATAGTAATAGATTAGAAAGTTGTCACTTATTACTATGTAGAAATTTTAAGTGGAATTTAAACATTATAAGGTTTGCTATTACAATTAGGTCTACTAATTGTAATTTCAACACTGCTCTGTTATCTTCTTTTAAATTTTTTATCAGGTAAATAATCTGAAAATACTAATATTGTTGAAAATGTCACATAAATCTCCCAATGTCCCTCTTACTTCCACTTCCAGAATGAAATGCTTTCAAACCATATAGGTTTTTTAACTGGAATTTCCTCCATATTTCTAAATATTTTTGTTCTCCAATTTTATATGTAACATTCTTCCTACTATTATTATAGTGAACATTTTAATTCAAATGGTATGTGTCCACTGTTTTTTCATTCATATTAAACTGTGAGGCAGAAAAGAACTGACTAGAATCTCTGCCCATGTGTATGAATGTGGGCATGTTTGTGTGGATTGGGAGGGCTGAGGGTACACCGCTGGTCTTCGATGTAAGGTGTTTAATTATTCTATCAGTTAGGTTCAGTGCAGGAGAAGAGATTTACAGAAAGAATCTGGTAGTTAAAATTTTGGTTGAAAGTCTGGAGGAAGAGAAGGTAGCTTCATATTTTGGACTGTTTAGTTCAAGGGCACATTGTGATAACTGAGATAGAGATAAGGAAATCCCTGCTGATATTACAACTAATTTGCACATCTATGAAGATGGTGATTAGACATTTTGCCCTTGGATCAGGATCCCAAACCCCTTCTCAACAATTATATTTTACAATACTATCTGTCACAGCTGCTGCCACTGTGAGAAGAGAGCCAGTTACCATATTTTACATGGACAGAATTATACAGGTAATTTTCTGCTATTGGAAAAGTGAAGTTGTCATTACTTATTAGCCATTTCTCTTGAGCAACTTTGATCATCCATAGAAACATCCTCCAATCCCCTGCCTATAAAAGTTGGGCTTTGTGTGGATAAGAGAACTTGCTTCTTCATCTGTCAAAGGTACATCAATCCTGTTCTCTCTGTGGCACGTTACCACTATCATTCTCAGAGCCCTCACCTATTCCAGAGGATAGAATTCTGTTCTGCATAGTGGAGAAGTTCTTCCTCACTCAATTGTGCAAAAGGAAAGTATGAAAACAGAGGTCAACTTTGATGCTCTTTCAAATTCTGCTTCTCCACCACCACACCCTCCCTATCTGCATTTTCAGTAGTGCAGCATGCCTCCAATTTCTGAAACATGACTCAGTTGTCTGCGAACCAGTTTACACACACACACACGCCAGGTTTACAGTCATCATCCCATTGTTATTTGCTGTTTCTCTGTCACTCTATTTTTTATATTTATCTAGTATGATTTGGGGATATAGACACCTCTGATCTTCATTAAATATAGAACAAACAAATGTTTCATTTTCTTTTATGCCTTGTTTGTTTTAAGATAATTTGAATGAGGAAAAAAGCTGTATAAAATTTCTGCTTTGCCACACTGAACTCAGGTACCTTCAAAAATTTTTCTTGATTAAAATCACCATTCTATAAAAGTAGTGAGTGAATTAGCAGACCAGATATGGAATATAAATTAGTAGTAATCCACATACACTTGCAAAATCAGTTGGGCTGTGTCTTTCACTCAGTGCTAGTCATAGCTCTAACAAAAGTAAGGGTACGTTATTTTGAACAATTTTAACAGTAGAATTTTTAATAAGATGTTATTTAATAATATTGTTGACATATGCTTGAAATGCCAGGCTGTCTTTTAAATTAATTTTTTAAATTTTATTTCATTTTATTTTTGTTATGTATATATATATACATATATAAATACACATACACATAGTTGAAGTATAGTTGATTTACAATGATTCAGAAGTACAGCAATGTGATTCAGTTCTATATATATACATAATTTTTCAGATTCTTTCCATTAAAAGATATTGAATATAGTTCCCTGTGCTATACAATCCATCTTTATTGTTTATCTATTTTATATATAGTAGTGCCTATTTGTTAATACCAAACTCCCAGTTTATCCATCTCCACTCTTTCCCCTTTGATAACCATGTTTGTTTTCTATGTCTGAGTCTACTTCTGTTTTGTAAAAAAAGTTCTTTTGTATCATTTTTTTAGATTCTACATATAAGTGATATTATACAGTATTTGTCTTTGTCTGACTTACTTTACTTAGTATGATTATCTCTAGGTATATCGATGTTGCTGCAAATGGCATTATTTCATTCTTTTTTAGAAGCTGAATAATATTCCACTGTGTGTGTGTACCACATCTCCTTTATGCATTCATCTGATGGACTTTTAGGTTGCTTCCACATCTTGGCTATTGTAAATAGTGCATACTGTGAACAGTGGGGTGCATGTTATCTTTTCAAATTAGACTTTTCATCTTTTCCAGATATATGTCTAGTAGTGGGATTGCTGGATCATATGCTAACTCTATTTTTAGTTTTTTAAGGAATCTCCATACTGTTTTCCATAGTGGCTACATGAATTTACACTCCCACCAACAATGCATGAGGGTTCCCTTTCTGTACACCTTCTCCAGCATTTATTACTTGTAGACTTTTTGATGATAGACATTCTGACCAGTGTGAGGTGATACCTCATTATAGTGTTGATTTGTATTTCTCTAATAATTAGTGACACTGAGCATCTTTTCATGTGCCAGTTAGCCATCTGGAGGTCTTCTTTGGAGAAATGTCTATTTAGGTTTTATGCCCATTTTTTGATTGGGTTGTTTGATTTTTGATATTGAGCTGTAGGAGCTGGTTGTATATTTTGGAAATTAAACCCTTTTTGGTCAAAACATTTGCAAATATTTTCTCCCATTCATAAGTTGTCTTTTGGTTTTGTTTATGTTTTCTTCTGTTATGCAAAAGCTTTTAAGTTGTCCCATTTGTTTATTTTTGCTTTTATTTCCTTTACTTTAGGAGATGGATCCAAAAAATGCTGCTGCAATTTATCTCAGAGTGTTCTGCTTCTGTTTTCCTCCAGGAGTTTCATAATATCTGGTCTTACATTTAGGTCTTTAATCCATTTTATTTCTGTATATGGTATTAAAGAATGTTCTTACTTCATTCTTTCACAGGTAGCTGTCCAGTTTTCCCAGTACTACTTATTGAAGACTGTCTTTTCTTCATTGTACATTCTTACCTCCTTTGTCATAGATTAATTGACCATAAATTTGTGGGTTTATTTTCTGGGCTTTCTATTCTGTGCCATTGATCTAGTACCATATTGTTTTGATTACTGTAGCTTTGTAGTATGGTCTAAATCCAGGGAGTGTGATTCCTCCATTCTTTCTCAAGATTATTTTGGTTATTAGGGGTCTTTTGTGTTCCCAAAAAAATGTTAAAAATTTTGTTCAAGTTCATTTGTTTAATTTTTATAGGTGATATTTGTTTTTAATATACATATACATGCAATATATGATAAATATGCTTCCATAAGCTTTTAATTTTATTATATTTTACAATGCAGCCAAATGGGAATTTAGACTAGTACAAAAATAATATAACTTTATAACAAGATAGAATTTCAGTAACCAACTGAACAAAATAGGTGTAGTAAGGATTTAAGATTTGATAATACCATTATACTACATGTGAACATTATCATTAGCAGCATAGTATTCGAAATTTCTGAGTTGTCTCCACAAGAAATATTAATATCTATTAAATAAAAATATGATTCTTTTTATTTAATTCTAGGTTACTATGGGATGATATTGGGAGCAATTTCCATTAAATCTCTTCATAATTGACATATCTGATTTCCATGGTTCTTAAAGTAATAATTGCATTGTTTCTATAATTTGTCTCACCATTTGCTAAGTACCCTTTAAATTGATGGAAAAACCATCCAACCAAAGAGTTAAATGATATTTGAGTTAAATGAGGAAGTGATAATATTTCTTTTTTCTTTTGGAGTTTATTCCCCCTGTGTGGCAAAGCTACTTCTTTTAGGATGATTAGGCTCTTGGAATTATTTAGAAATAAGTAATCACTATATAAAAATACATACTATAAATATTTAATTTCCAAAAGATAGTCACAAAAGATAAGTCTGTCAGTTTTTCATGATCTTTTTGAAATGTCTGATTCATTAATTTTAATGGTCTTATTTAATTAATTTAAAAATTCTGTTATTACATATGCTCCAATTATCTTATTGAAAATTATTACCTTATTTGAATTGTTAAGGTGCCACAGAGCTTAAAATTTTTCTACTATATGTTACATATACTAATAGGGAAAGGAGGCAAATAATAAAAATATCCTTGAACCAATGAAATCACTGAGTGTTCAAATCAGTATTCTTTTTCAAAGTTGTCTTTAATGATTTCATCTGGTAGGCAGAATTTGTAATTCAATTTGAAATTCAGAGTTTGCCATCTTGCAAGTGGTCCATTTACCCCTTCCTAAAACTTTAATCATAGGGTTTAACGCAAAGAATTTTAGATTACAAGTATCAAACTCATCTTTGAATCATTTTATTGCTTTATTGTTCCCCTTCATTTAATTAGATTCTCTTGAGTTTAATTAGGTTTAAAGCATAGTGATTATAAAAAGACTAGCTGTTTAATGCACACATTCTCCCAAGCGGTCTTTACAAATTCCCCAACTTTATTTAGTGGATATTCAATCACCTTGCTATTTACTGGAAGAAAACAGCTCGAAGCACATTCTCTAGTGATGGTTGCTAGTACTATCATCCTATTGTAGAAACTACAGCATAATTAGGCTAAGAAGTTTGTAAAGCCTACAACATTATTATTCATGTTTTTAAGGAAATGCAGTAATATTCTATTCATCTTGTACTTATATTCTTGTCCAAGTGTAAAGCCAGTCTAATTGTTAATATACTTTCAGAAAATCAAATCCAAACAAATGAATTGAAATAATGTAAACAACCTACAAAATTATAAATACTTTACGAAGAATCTATATCCAAGGGACTTTACTTTTTCACATTTCAACTATACATGAAGAAGCTTAATCTCAAGTCTCAATTTTTTTTTTTTCAAATCAAAGTACATAGGAGAGTAGCAATTGATATGAATAGGCTCTTTAAATAAGACTTACAGATTTAAATAAATTTTGATTCTTGTATGGGCCATTTCTGACCATTTTCTCATATATCTGGTTAAGTGTTTACTTATTTTGGCCTTTCCTTTTAAAAAATCATGCAATTATATATAATAAGCATTAATAAAATTACCTAAATATGATGTAACAGATAATTATATTTATAAATAATAAAAATAAAGAAATGTAGATCATGATAGTAAATCCAATATAAAAAATTAACTTTAATAAAAGAATATCAAACGAAAACTTGAAATCTAAAAAAATAGTAAATAGTACATGGTTCAACTTTCAGAATTTTTTTATCATACTCTGTTTCAATAAACCACACCCTCCTGAAAAGCCTTTTTACTCCTGACTTTTTCTTCAATCCATGATTGATAATGTATATATTTTTTCCAAATTACATGCATTATTTGCTATTTTTGTATATATATAACAGAATAGGAAACATTTTTTTAAATTCTTGAGGTTTCCTTCATAGGTTAATAGCAGGATTTACTTGGTAAATACTGTTTGAGAGCTACAAAATGGCTAATCCCAAATTGCTGACTGATGAGGTATATGATGTCCAAAAAAAATCATACTTACATATGCTCAACTTTTTCATAACCACTGCTAAATTTTATGAACTAAATTGATTCATTTATGAGGTTTTATGATTTCTTTATCTCTCTCCCCCATGTGTTTCACATAATTTAAGAGTATACACTTAAAAGGTTCGATGTTAAGATTTTAATACTTTTCTTTGTGAAAATTTCTCTTTAATATACAACAATTTTTTTGAATTTTTTATTGAAGTATGTTCAGTTTACAATGTTGTGTCAATTTCTGGTGTATAGCATAATGTTTCAGTCATACATGTATATACATATATTTCTTTTCAGTATGCTTTTTCATTATAGGTTACTACAAAATATTGAATATGCTGGGAAACAAGCTGCTGGAAAACAAGCTGCACCTAAGTTTCCATGAGCTTAAAATACTATATTCACAATTGCTTGCTTAAAATGCTTGCTTTGTTTTATTGTTTTACGCAGTAGGCGACCTACAGCACGTATTATGCTAAAGAAAATTTGTGGTGAGCAATCCTGAGATTGACCATAAGAGCATGAAGGAGGGCAGATATTTCCTCAGTGTAAAACAATGGATAGTCCTGGAAAGACAGATCATCCATTAACATAACTTTGTTCTGGCATGAAAGCATGCAGTTAAGCCCAGGGGAAATATTTGGTATCTCAAGATGTCCCAGAGGCAATAACAGGATAGATTTAGAAATTTTGCATACCCCAAGGAGGGTGATTGTTCCTGGAAGGGATAGGCCTGAAGTTAATCAGTTAAACAGCAAGCAGAATTTAGTGCTTATCGAGTGGAATATCTAAAGCCCCACCTCTTTGATAACATTTTTTTCTGAGCTGTACGCTCCTAATAAATATGATGTCGACCAGGCTTTCGGGACTCTCGACTCAGGAGATCTTAAGTTCCCTGGTCCCATCTTTGCTCTTTACTTTGTCTCTTTGTTTCTTAAATCTTGTGTCACCTGTCCTTGGACACGGTCCTGAGCTGCACTGGATGCAGCAGAATATAGTTCCCTGTGCTATACAGTAGAAATTTGTTGTTTATCTATTTTATATATAGTAGTTAGTATCTGCAAATCTCAAACTTCCAATTTATCCCGTCTCACCCACTTTCCTCCCTGGTAACCATAAGTTTATTTTCTATGTTTGTGAGTCTGTTTCTGTTTTGTAAATAAGTCAATTTGTCTTTTTTTTTTTTTTTTTTTTAGTTTCCACATGTAAGAGATATCATGTGGTATTTTTCTTTCTCTTTCTAGCTTACTTCACTTAGAACGACAACCTCCAGGTTCATCCATGTTGCTGCAAATGACATTATTTTATTCTTTTTTGTCTAAGCAGTATTCCATTGTATATATATACACCTCAGCTTTTTTATCCAATCATCTGTTATGGGCATTTAGATTGTTTCCATGTCTTGGCTACTGTAAACAGTGCTGCTATGAACACTGGGGTGCATGTATCTCTTCAAATTAGAGCTTCCTCCAGATATATGCCCAGGAGTGGGATTGCTGTATTATATGGTAAGTCTAACAATTTTTATTACTGAACTAAACTTGGATCCCACTTGTCCAATGCACAGCAAATCCAACCTACTGACACTGCATCATAGTGAATGAAGTACAGAATTTATTGCAGGGCATCAAGTAAGAAGAATGAGAAGCTGGTGCTGAAAAGATCTAAACTCCTCCATGGTTTTCAGGGTGGGATTTTTATAGGCAACACTAGGGGTGAAGGTTACACATTGGCTGGAGCATGGTCTTCTGATAGGCTAGCAATGAATTAACAAAATGGGTTTTCAAGGGTCAGCATATTAGTCTTCTGGCTCCAGCTGGTCTGTAAACCACATGCTTGTGGTTAGCAGTTTCCATCTGGTAGGGGTCTGGTTTCTGTAACAACTTAGGAATGTGCATCAAGTCTTTCAAAAGAAACTAGGAGTTTTTGAGACTCTGCTATGTTGCTGATTTATAAGCTAAATTGTTACCAATTCCCCAGATCAATAGCTTTGCCTTTACACGTTCATATTTTCTTAATCATTAACTCTTGAGCCAGCCTTTGAGACTCCAAGGAGGCCTAGGATACTAAAGCAAAAACGTTTTGCTTCAAAAGATGGGACATGGGGGTTCTTGTACTGTTTCATTCTCTCTCAGGCAATTATAATGTTCTGCAACTCTTCCAAGGTAGAGTAACAGATTTACTTTCCTATTAAATAACAACAACAACAACAAAAATGGACTATAGATGAAATAACAGTCATCAGGTGTTGCATATCAGGCAGCGTGGAACCATAATCCCTGAGACGGGGTAATAAACTAGGTGAGGTCTATGACTGTTCAAGCCTCCATTTCAAAAAGAGTTTCTAAGCTAAGTCAAAAGAAGATTTCCTAAAACTAACCCTAATGGTCTCCTTTGGTTAAGAAGGTGGAGATGGGAATTAGCGGACGGTATGGGGAGGGACAATATCTTACTATGGAGGTGAGGTAAAATTAGACTTAGATAAAAAAGCTGCTCTATAAAGCAAGTCTTGAAAGGACCAAAGTGTTTTTATGTGACTAATTGCATCTTAAAACAAAGCTCTAGAACTTACAGGAATACAAAAATATTTAGCATCCAAAGTTGAAATTCACAATGCCTGGCATCCAATCAAAATTAAGATGTGAAAAAATTTGAAAATATGACACATATTGACAAGAAAATCAATCCACAGAAACCGATCTAGAAATGACAGATGATAGCATTATTAGAGGACATTCAGTACATTCCATATGTGCAAGAAAGTAAAGAAAACAAACAAAAAAATCAGCAAGTTAAGAAGAGCTATAGAAGATAAAAAAAAGACACAAACTGAACACCTAGAGATAAATAATACAATGTATGAGGTGAAAAATACACTGGATGGAATTAAACATCAGATACTGCACTAGAAGACCTAGCGGGAGACACTGTCCAAAATCAAATACAGAGAAAAAAATCTGAAACAACAACAACAAGACTAATGAAGCACTCCTAACTGTTGGAAAAATTTAAGCGACCAAATATCTGCATAACATAAACAGTAAAAGGTAGATAAAGTGGGAAGGAAAATATCTGAAACTTAGCCAAAAACATTTGAAATTTAATAAAACTATAAACTCACATATCCAAAATGTTCAACAAACCTCAAGCAAAAGAAACATGAAGAAAATTTCAACAAGGAATATCATAATCAAATTGCTAAAAACCAGTGTTAGTAAGAAAATCTTACAGTCAGGCAGAGAAAAAAAGGGCACACTAGATAGAGAGGGAAGATACAGGGATGGAAGCAGACTTCTAGTTGAAAACAAGGAAGGACAGAAGACAACAAAGTACAGCTTAAAAATAATACTGAAAGATAAAAATTCCCAGCCTAGAATTCTCATGAAAATATCATTCAAAAACAAAGGCAAGTAATTGATTGTCAGTAGATCTGCCCTAAAAGACATGTTAAAGGAATTTCTGAAGAAAGAAGGATTGACATGAGATGGGAATCTTAATCTATACACAAGATTAGGAGCACTAGAAATGGTAAATATGCAGGTAAATAAAGCAGATATTTTATCTTACTATTTGTATTATTTTAAGGGATAAATGGCCAAAAAAAAAATAGTTAACTTAGAATTCTACCAGGTATCTTATCTAATTATTTCAATGCTAATATAAAATAAAGAAGCCTTTGGGAGAAAAAAAGGCCATTTATCTTATCTATGTAAGTACTGAAAAATATACTATCATGAAAACTGAAGGTAGAAGTTGTATTTAAAGGCAAATGCTATAACAAAAAGGTAAGATTGTAGTATACAGAAATATTCATTAATTATAAAATTACAAAAAATATTAATTATAAAACAAATTATATACTGAGTCAGTATACTACTCAATAAATCATGGAAATTTCATTCACTCATTTATTTTCTGAGTAAATATTAATAATGAGTACACAATGGTAGAACAAAATAAAATGTTTCCCCTTCATGCATCTTCTAGCTAGAGAAGATAGAATAAATTCTAAATTAATATATAGATAAGAAATAATGTATTGGTAAGAGCTATACAGAAAAATACAGTAGGGAAATATTATTTTAAAAAATAGCAGGCATAGGAAGGTCAGGGGAGGCCCCTCTGGAGAAGTGACATTTGGGTAAAGCCCTGAAGAAAGGGTTGGGTTAAGTTTTGGAGAAATAAGATGAGCTTTTCAAACAAAGGGAATACAAAATGCAGAGGTTCAAAAGCAAGAGTGGTGTAGCAAATCAGAAACCGCAAAACATTCAAGACTGTGGAGAGAAAGAAGGGGTCAGATGATCAAAGTACAGTCATAGAGATGCCGTAGTTTGGGTTGCAAGGCTGTAGAGTGGGGAAGGATGGAAACTGCAAGGCCTTACGATCATGATAAAGATTTTGAGCTTTACTTTGAATGAAATGAATAATAATCGAACACTTTGATCAGAATTATTATGATCTGATTTATGTGAAAGTGTCACTCTATTTTCTGCTAGTAAAGCTATCTGAATGCCAACAATACCCTGGGGAGTGTTTGTGCTCTAGGAATGCAATATAGCTATGGCTGCCATGGCTTCCACTTGAGTGATGCAGTCTCTGACAAAAATTCCACCTGGAATAGACGAATCGGGGGTTGGAACGTGGGCCATAAATGCCTTGATCTTCCTTTCCATTCACACTCCATTCTCCTCCCAGGGCTTCCCATTAACCAAACACAGTTACAACCCAGAGGGCAGAGGTGCCAGAATGATGGAGCTCGTGGAAATAAGCTTTGAAGGGCTTGAAATGGAGTAGAGAAGATGGATAGTGTATCTGGAAGAGCAAATGGAGATTATCCAGCACAATTACTACCGACTATACACTTCATAACAGCAGACCCATGAAACCATTACAACCATTATATTCTCAGCTCCAAAGACTACGCACAATAAATAGGTCATGGCAGACATTTCTGGTTTCTGTGCTTGACACTACCCTCTTCTATCCATCTACCCTAACCCCTACTTTATTCTTTGAAAGACAGTCTAAACACCATTTCTATTTGAAATGTCCTTACCTTCTCTCTCCTCCTTCTTTCCTTCTCCCCATCATCCAAAACCTCTCTATGTGGAAATAGGGTAGCTGTTTGTTCTATCCTTAAATACGGCGTCACACCTCCATTTTATCATATACCCTGTGACATGCTGTAGGATAGTTCTTTAAAGGAAATCTAACTTGCAGTCTACTCCTGAGCCCCTTAAGAAAACTTATTTTAACCTTTGAATTTTTAGGACCTAGTATAGTTAAGGGAATAGAGTAGCAGCTCAATAAATATCTAGTGAATTACATGTGCATGAATGAAATGAACACATGGAAGAGTGAATCTGTGCAGAATGATAATTAAAATTCTAAGGACCTTACACATGCATATTCTATTTCTGATTCTGTTTATGACATTCTGCTGTTTTCTTTCATAGATTTTAGCAATCTAGCATATTCTCAAGAGAATTCAACTCAATTCTTCACCTGCAGAACATTTTAAAATGAAAGTTTGCCTCCTTATTTGATGTTTTTGTCTCTCTGCCCTGGTCCTTACCATGTGATCATGAGGTTGCTTTTAGGGAATGTGGTATGATTGATTGCATTTATTCTACATAGCAAGTATCCCCCCACATACATATGCCACTACCTGAGGAAAAGCCAAGTGACTAAAATAGGCACAGACATTTTTACTCTAAAAAAAATTCATGATACATAATGGATAATATTGTAACTGAAATTATATACGAAGACAATAAAAATATTTGCAAAGCACTAATCATCAATAAGTAAAATAAATGAAGCATTTACATTGCAAAATTCATCTGGTCATGTTCTAGAATAATGCCACCGAGAGAATTACATGTCACAAAGGTTATTAGTATTATCTACTCTCACATATCAAACCTATCCTTTTATAGAAAGCCTTTATAGTCAATAAAGTCAAACATTTAGTAAGCTACTGTTATTTTCATTGTCCAAATGCAAGGATATATCAATATGTGCAGTTCTTTAAGCTAAAAATGTTTAGAATAGAAATAAAATAAGGAGCTACCAATATAAGTCACTTTAACAACTATCTAAAGGTTAACACATAAGAGTCCTGCTAAAAGAAACAGCTTTTATTATATTCTGTTGAAAACTCTTACTTTCAATTTTTATATTACAGCCTATGAAAAACTTAAAATAACGATTCCATTGGAAAAAAATTAATATAATGTCTATAGTATAAATTAAGCATTCATATTATGTTATTGAACCAAGACAGATTTGGTTCTGACCAGACACAGTTACACACCAACTCTGAAACCTGAATGTTAGTTTCTTCACTTTAAGAGAAGGAAATGGAAAAAAAAAAAGAAAAAATTATAGTTTCTACCTCATACATTTGGTATTTAAACAAAACAATATTTGATTCTATTAACAAAATGACTGACCAATATTAGACACATAATAAATGTGTATTACCCTTTAAGACAACAAATTTCTTCAAATAGGACTTGAATTATATTTTCTTAGGTTAATATTTTCCTGTGCTATTTTTAGACATCTTGCTAAGTCTGATATTTGCATTATTTTACTTTCCTCTTCTCCATTTTCAAATAAAGGCCAAACAGTAATAACTTTGTTCATTTGAGTGAACAATCTAGGTATATATTTAAATAATACATATTCTGTATTTGAAATAAGGGAGAATAAATCTGACTCCACATTGGATCGTTTCTTTCACCTTAACCTTTGTATTCTATTGCTTTTGCTACAAGTTAAGAATGCCTAGAGCCTGATGTATAGAGGATTGCCCATTCTCAAGACTCTGACCTTTAAAGGTATAACATTTTCCCACTCATATTGAGGTAAAAGTTGCAGAACAGAGAATAACACTTGTCTTGTTGTAGGTTTATAGGAACATTGTGACCAGACCTAAGTGGACAGCTGCAAGAACAAAGGATTCTAGCATGAAGAAGTCTGCAGCAACCAACCACAATCCCTTCCCTTTTGGCATAAAAGAAGCCTGAATCCTAACTCTGGGAAGATGTTTCTTTAGGACACTAGTCCACCATTTTCTTAGTCTGCTGGCTTTCTGAATTAAGTTGCTATTCCTTGCCCCAACAACTCGTCTCTTGATTTATTTGCCTGTGTGCAATGAGCAGTGCGAGCTTGGGCTTGGTACCGTACTGATTTAAATTTTTGTTTCTGAAACTATTATTAAGTAACACTGATTGATTAAAGCATATTTTAAGGGTGCTACCATCAATATTAATGGGTAATTAGTCTGTGATTAACAAAAAATCACCTACGTGTAGTAAGTATGTCAATATTATACAATGAAAATATCTATAAAGTTATTTTAAATGTTGCTATGATTACATACAATACATATCTGTACAGTTGTTATAAGTTCCCTAATAACACTCATTTGTAAGAACTCAGTATATAACTTTCCTTCCCACGTTTCACAACACTTGGACGTTGACTCACCTCAACCCCAGGAGTCATGCAAATAGATGGTTAACATTCCTATTCTAAACCAAGGGGCTAAAAAGTCAGAGATAGAAATGGTAGTGAACCTGTATGGACCATGAACTTAGTGCCTGTACTTAGTTACATGTGTTTAGTTCTTACAACACCCCTCTTAAGGTGGTTAGTATTATTATGCCCTTTGTAGATAAAGGAACTGTGACAGAAAGAAGCTGTATTCTTCTTAAGGTCACAGAGCTCTTGCATATTAGTGTTGGGCTTCACGCTCAAAACTGTATTCTTTTAACTTGCACCTTTTAACATACAGTGTTTGTCTACTGCCCATCCTCCAACATTTATGCCATTTCCTTTATTTTCACTACTACTTTTTAATAAGCAAATCCAAGTTCCTAATATGTTTGACTCAAGCACTTAAAATTGAGTATATGTGATACAGTTGTATTGGTAATCTGGAATCAAATACTTTCTTGGTGACTGGGATAGAACAGTCAAATGCCCATTGAAGTGAAGAAGTGGACAGTGATTTTGAAGGTAATATGCTTACTGTGTAGAGCACTTATTCAGAGACTGCAGAGGACACAATGACGCAAAAAGCACTAGCTAGACTATCTTTAGATTTCAGGGATGTATTTCTATGCTTCTTATGTAAAAGATGTGCCAACAGGGTAAAAATGCTCTCCTCCAAACTAAATCAAGAATAAATGGAACACCTTCAATTGCTTCCTCTAACAGGCAGCAAGGAGAGCACACCTGGAAAAGGAAGAAGGTGGGGAACCTGACAAGTTACAGGACAACAGGTAACAGAAATTTCAATTATATGTGTACAGGCCATCAGGAGGCCAAATAGAATAATCTTCATGCCATACCCACCCTCAAAAACTAACTGCATAGTTGAGACATTGCTTCAGCAGACAAGCTGCAATTGGATCTACTATACTTTCTCAAGCTCCAATGCACTTGGGGAAGAGGATTTAGGGGCTTGGCAACTAAGTCAGCTAAAAATGAAGGGCCCTGGGACAAAAGCCTTTCTTGGCCCTACCCAGGGAATTTCACATCAGATTCTAGAATCTGTATCCTCTTACACAGTACAGGTCAGGAACCAAGCGGATGGGAATTTAAAGTAAAATGGGGTGGAGCACAGTCATCCTAGAGAGCAGATTTCAAATTACCATGGTGTTTAAATTGTTTTATGCCAAATATCTGTGCCACCTCCCTTTGCAAAGATTCATTATGCTGTAATAATGTTTAGACCTTAGGTCTGGCAATGTATCTTTATCTTTCTGATGTAATTATCTGCGTGGACTGGTAGTAGAGATTGAAGTGGGGTTGATTCTACTACTTTATTACTCAGAGATGATGATTAGAACAAATTCCAATAGGCTAACCTCTTACTGTTTGCTTCTGGTAAGTATTAGATACTTTGATAATCTCCTTCATAATCTGTAGGCCAGCGCCTGTCAATAGATAACTTCTGAGCAGAGGTATAGGCCTTCAGCTTTCTCCTACCTGAAGTTGCACACATGGAACAATCTTTAGAAAAATTTACAATAACCATAAAGCAAAATAGGAAATCACAGAGAACATTTTAAGCTATTTGTCAGACTGTGGGTTTTGAACCTGGAAGAAAAATTTAAGATGGGTTTTAAGGTTTCTACCTCAAATCTATACAGAGATCTAAAAAGAGAACATTGAACACAACATAAATAATTCATGGTGCACTAAGGAATTACATTTTTGGCATCATATCTGAATCCCTCAAATATTAATTATTCCTAATTGTGGTGATGCAAAAGATATTGTCAAGATACACATGTGATGTCTACTATACTCATTTTAAGAATGCCAGAATTTTAATAAGCATGCTGTGTCAGGGTTCTAAAAATGGGTTATTTTCTCTGATGACACTGGTTTTCATTATTGGATTTGAGTGTTGTTATCAAATGTATATGACTAGTAGAAATACAGATTAAAGCTGCCATCACGTGTCATATCAATTTGAAAATGTAAGGGGTGGGGCACCAAGAAGCCTGGCTTTAAGAAGTAATTAGGACAAAGAGACAAACTAAAATAAACTAAAAGTAATAATCAAGCCTTTATTCACTCACTGCAATAATGCAAGCAAGAGGAGAAAAGAGAAGATACCAGTTCCTCTAATGTTCCATTTCCCCCCCACTCCACAGATCAGAGAGTATGATGTATCAGTGCAGATGAGGGCAGAGGACCGAGTCCCTGACTGCCTCTTTGACTGCCTGAGTCTTGTCTGAGATGACAGGGGTGACTTGTCACATGTCTCATTATTTTGCAGGCTATATCACAGCTCTTCACAGGGTGGGCATGGCAGGGCTTCCTCAGTGCCACAATAGATGATGTCCCAGAGCAAGTAAATGCCTTTCAAGATTTTGCTTGGATCATGTTTGGTCATTGACCAAAACTCTTTGCGGCAACCCAAACTTAAGAGGTGAAGAAAAAAAGCATATCTATTCACAAGAGAGGAAAATTTATGGCCTTAAAAAAAAAATCTATCAAAATGGCAAAGGGTTAAGTCTTAGAAGTAAGTGAAAAGGCAAATACAAAATTATATGGATAGGATAAAAAGAGAGAAAATATCAGAAAAGCAGTTAATAAGCACCTTGATTGCTACCAGCAAGGAAATCAGATTATATAGAACCAATGCCTAAAGACCATATTTCATTCATCATATGTTCACTTCAAGGGAGCAGAATTTTGTTTACACAGAAAAAGAAAGTCAGCAATTCTCTTCACTGTCAGTCAAGAGCCTTCTCTCAATAATTACCTATGTACACCCTGAGTTCATGAATCAAAAGGATTCAAAAGATTAAGTCCTGAGACTCTGTTAAGCTTCCTGATCTTAAACTGCAAGAACCTAAGAGGACTCTGCCTTTCTTTAAAAACTCAGAGCATATATAAACCACTGGAAGCTTAGATATTTATACCTGATCCTAGAGTCAGAGGAGGTATAAAAGTGAGAGTTATAATACCAGTTCTTAGGTTTGGCTGAGTGTGGGTACAATAAACTCATATTTTTTTGTAGAACCATTAGATAAACTAACCATTTAGTAGGATTACATAATATGAATGAATAACAGGAGTTCTGATTCCTCATCCTTTGAAAATCTGAATAGGAAAAACTGAGCATTTGGGGCACTATTGTACTTCAGCCTTGCCTTTAATAACCATCAAACACCACTACACGGCAGCATGAATTTCTCTTCATTTTTAAAAACTGGTACAGCATTTTTATATATATGTTCATTTCTATTCATAAAATTTATATTTTCTACTCACAGAATTAACAGATTTAAATTAAATGACACAAAGGACTAGAAGTGGAAGGCATTAAAATTGTACATGAAGTATGCTCTGTACTTCTACTTTTCCCCATATAAGAGGATACTTCTCTACCACTTCACACTTCAAATTGCCAGGTAAAATATGAGCAGAATTAATACGTGTCTCCTCCTGGCTGCAAGCGTAATATAGTACCTGGGCTGCCATTCTCTTCCCATCTCACGGAAGCACAGCAGAGATACAATATTTTTAATTCTGATTACCTGAGTGACTGTGGTGATCAAAGACACTTGCTCCCCTCACTCCCCTGCATCAAGCTTAATTAGATATTTAGTATGCTAGAGAATTACATTTTCTGGTTAACTCCCTGGGATTTCAGAGTGTTTTGTTACCACAGTCTATCATAGCTCATCTTTACTAAAACAGACACTGGCACCTAGAATTCAGGTGTTACTATAACAACAACAGTTGGCTAAGAAACTCTTGAAGAATAGTGACCACTATAATGAATTGGTTTTGTAGTTGGTAAAATTGTCACTAGTGATAACTAGAAAAGCAGACAACGTGCTTAATAAACCTGGTAGACTTACAGAATGAGACCAGTAAGTGGGAAATTATTGTGTTTGTTTCTGTGCTTGCCAAGGTAGTACAAGAGGGAGATATGTGCTCAGAATAACTAGGTATTTGTAAGTAGGAGGGAACAAGACTAGGGAGTGTACATACAATTCAGGAGTTGTGGAGTGAGAAGCAGCAAGTACTACTCTACAAAAGTCATTAAAATATAAAATTGAATAACACTCAGAGCATCTGATTCATAGGCAAGAATTAAATCAACAGTATGACCTTTATAGTCATTAAAATGCCTGTATTAATTATGGTAGCATATATTCATTTTTTATTTGAGAAACATGACTCAGAGAAATGATTAAAAGTGTGATTCTTCAATGGAAGTCTGAAAGACCAAAGGTATCTAAAATTAAGTTAAAAGATACAAAGACATAGTACAGTGAAAAAGATGTAAAATACCTAGAAAGTAGTTCTAGCAAATACTTGCAGGTGTGGTTATTGGTGCTGAGGACAGATTCGGATCAAGTAAGTTGTTGATAAAATTTTCTTAACAAATTTACAGTGGCTTTGGGCAGAAAAAAAAATTAAAACTATGAAACAAACAACAAATAAAGAAATAAAACCAAATAAACAATCAAACAAATGAAAATCATCTGTGAATGTTTAATTATTAAAACATCCTTGGACCACAAGCACCTAGAAGCAGAAAGTAGGCTTGAGAAATCTGTTCAGAAAACAGCCCCATTCTTTAATGTCCACTTTAGATAGGTTTAATGTAAATAGAAAATAAAGAATTTCCCAGAGGAAAGGGTATGGAGTTAAAGACTACAGAGCTTCTTCCATATAACAGAATTGAACTTAAACATGGAACTGCCAATTACAGGGCCCAAACAATACCTTCCCACTACCATTTCAATTTTCTATTTCATTGACTGTGGTGTGCCCTGGTCCTGCTCTTTTTAATTTTTTTTTAATTTTTGTGTTTGGAAGGGAAGCAGAGGATGCAGATACTTATCCTTCTGTTCATGAATATCCAAGTCAAAAGAGCCACATCAACTCAACATCAAAAAAACAAGCAACTTGATTAAAAAAAAAAAAAAGGGCAGAGGATCTAAATCAACATTTTTCCAAAGTAAACATACAGAGGCCAACATAAAAGATGCTCAAATCACTAATCATCAAGAAAATGCAAAAAATGATCACAATGAGATATCACCTCACACCTTTAAGAATGGTTGTTATCCAAAAGACAACAAATGACAAGTGTTGGGAAGGATGTGGAGAAAAGGGATCCCTCCTGCACTGTTGTTGAGAACATAAATTGGTGCAACAACTATGGAAAACAGTATAGAGATTCCTCATAAAATTAAAAATAGAACTTCCATATGACCCAGCAATCCCTAGCCTGGGTATTTATCTGAAGAAAACAAAAACCCTAATAGAAAAAGATATATGCATACCTATGTCCACTGTGGTGTTATTTACAATAGCTAAGATATGGAAGCAACCTAAGTGCTCATCAATAGATGAATGGACAGAAAAAATGTGGTACATATATACAACAGAATATTACTCAGCCATAAAAAAGAATGAAATCTTGCCATTTTGACAACATGGATGGATTTAGAGAGCACAATGCTAAATGAAATAAATTACACAGAGAAAGACAAATATTGTATGGTTTTTGCTTATATGTGGAATCTAAGAAACAAAACAAATGAATAAACCTAACAAAACAGAAAGTCATAGATACAGAGACTAAACAGGTGTTTGGCAGATGGGAGAGGGGAGGGAGAGGAAAGAATTAGGTGAGGGAGATTAGGAGGTACAAACTTCCAGTTCCAAAATAAACTAGCCACAGATACAAAATGTACAGTGTGGAAAATACAATCAATATCTATGTAGTATCTTTATATGCTGACAATTAGTAACTAGACATTATAGTGATCATTTTGAAATGTATAGAAAAATCGAATCACTATGTTGTGTAACAGGAATTAGCATAGTGTTGTTGATCAACTGTATTTCAAAAACAAATAAACTCAAAGAAAAAAAAGATCAGATTTGGGGTTATCAGACTCGGGGGAGAGGGAGAAAGAATTGGATAAAGGCTGTCAAAAGGTACAAACTTCTAGTTACAAGATAAGTAAGTACTAGGGATATAATGTTCAACATGATAAATATAATTAACACTGTTGTATGTTATATATGAAAGTTAAAGAGAGTAAATCCTAAGAGTTCTCATTACAAGGAAAAACTTTTTTTTTAAGTTGAATCTATGAGATGATGTACGTTCACTAAATCTACTGTGATAAGCATTTCATGATGTATGTAAGACAAATCATTATGCCATACACCTTAAGCTTATATGGTCCTGTATGTTAACTATCTCTCAATAAAACCGGAAGAAGAAAATGCCAATCACAAAAGGAAAATCTACATCAAGATGCAATGTATTATTTTCCCAATATAAAAACTATGTGCATCCTCCAGAGATTAGACTCTGAGGATCTGAGTGGATAGGAAGAGCACTCCTGAGGAAAGGTTAAGTATACTTTTTTTTTTTTTTTTTGCATAGTGAATTTAAGAACAACCACGTGACTTGACTTAAAAAATGAATTTTGAGTGGAAATACCTACTACTACTATCCCGAGCGCTAGAGCCACTGTGTGACTTGCCAGCTCATGGTCCCTTTCCGTTGGTGCTCATGGAAGTGATCAAGGATGTGCTTCTTGAGGATACACTTTTTAATTTTTTTTTTGCATTATTGCAAAATAAATTTATATGAAGATAAGCTGTCTTATAAAAGGTCGGAGGCAATTTGAGTTCTCAAATTCAGCTTGTCCTGTAAAAAGATTCAACTTCAGGCGGCACAGTTCCGTGTCTGCTTTTAATCCTGAACATTCCTGAAACCAGAAACAGCCAACTGTTTAAACAACACACTCACCGTCTGAGTCCAGCACCTGTGGGCCCAACAGCCTCCTGCTGGGAGACGACCATGCTGCAGTCCTCAGGCCCAGGAGGGCCCGGCTGCTGTGGCCACTGGCTCTGACCGCGCGCACAGGTCTTGGCATCCGGTCCTTTTCTCCCCCGGCACCTTCCAGAAGCACAAGAACACAAACCCAGCCCGGCCGCCGCTGAGGCTGGGGTCTCTCAGGTTCCAGGAGGAAACCGGAAGGACTCCTGCGTGACGGTGTGGGCCTTCCGGTGACGCCCGGGCGGCCGGCGGCGAGGAGCCTGATAGGAGGCCTCCCCAGGGCCTTACGCGGCTGCGTGGCAGCCGAGGGAGATGAGGAAGGAGAGAGCAGGCTCACAGGTGTGGTAGCTCCGGCCCATGGTGGGGAGAGCTACGCGAACATCCTGGCTGGAGCCCATTGCAGCGCCATGCGGCTGCTGACGTCACCAGACTCCGGCGCACCTGCCGGCAGGTGCGGCCCACGCTGCAGTCTGGCCCACCTGCCGGATGCTGGCCCGCCACGCTCTCTTCTTGTTCTTCTCGGTGGTGGTGCCGGGAGTGACCGAAGTCCAGGCTCGCCGACAGCCTGTGTACTGCTGCTTGGCTGTGTGCGGCAGGAGCTCTGGCAGCTCGTGGCAGATCTTCTGGAAGTTCTCCCCGGCAGGCAGGTCTCCTATTTCTGGGCTATGGAGATGAAGCCCTGTCTGAACTGCCCAGAGTGGCTCTTGAACTTGCAGAAGCGGGTCTTGTTGCTCGGCAGGAAGTCCTTGGTGGAACGAAGGAGCTGCAGCTTCCTCTCCCGGATTTCTCGTGGACCAGGTAGGCCCCGGATGTGGGTGTCAGCTTGGGGGATTTGCTGCTGTATTTTCATATGCATCCACATACATATATTACAGATACAGCAGCCACTGTAGGTTTAGTATCAATTGCACTTATATAATGTAATATATACATATCTGTATCACATACTATGTATATGTATGTTTATATACATATAAACGTTATATGTATATTGTATGTATGTAATACAGATACATGTATTATACATAATGTGCATGATATAATATAAATATATATAATTTTGCATTTATATACTGAATATATGAATTGTATGTATTATATAGTAGATGTAATTATGTACAACCCAGGATACTAACTTCTTCCATGAGCCAGGTGGAAACTTATACTGTAATGTACCATGGGATTTTGGAGTCAGTTGTTACTACAGAATAAGCTAGCTCACAATTTATTAAGTGACAATGTATTATTTACTATTTGACTCTGTGCATCAGAGTAAGTTTAAGCAAGTCTCAAATTCTCTAAGCCTCCTTGTACCTATTCTAAAACTGGAGAAAATAATGCCTGTCCTTCTTGGCTGTATGTGATGGTGCATATGAAATTTTCTTTTATTTTTAATGCTATGAAAATATTTGTTATGGAGTAATTCAGTGAGAAGAATAAGAATCTGCAAAAAGTGAAGTTTTGCCAATAGTCACTTAAGTTTAAAGAACTCAAAATTGCAGCCGTATTTTTGCAAGACCATTTCCCTACACCTCATAATCTGAGTTTATAACATTTCTATCGTAAATTCTCTAAATCTGGGCAATTTGAAAACCAGTCAGTTCATCTTTTAATTTGACAGAGACTTCTAAAAAGAAAAGAAAAAAACAATGTTGCAAAATAATTATATATACAAATACTCAGCATATATTTTTAAATAGAAGATAGAATATAAATTTTTATTTCCAGTTATAAAAACATTTAAATAAGAGTACATAAATTTGAGTGATATATCAACGTATAAAAATCTAATGATTACGGTGTAGTTTTTAACCAGATTTACTGTTCAAGAAATATTTATGTGAATATTATAATATTCAGAGTTGTTCCCAGTACTAATTCCACAATTCTGACTATTGTGTTGTAGTAGTATTCTCTGTACATCTGACACTGTTCCCCATCCAGGAGAAATTAATTTGAATCTGTGCAGAGAGATATTTTCCTAGCTTGATTTATTATTTACTCAAATATATTCTTTAGACATTCTTTCTGCCATGTTAAAAACAACCAACAAAAATGTGTCTTCTTATTTTTTGTCCTCTAAAGTCTACATCTGGAATTCTAATGTACAGAACTCAAATTTTCAATAATTTTCAGAATTAATCTTAAATTTTATATTTATGTATTATATATACATATATTACAATATTTATATATAATGATATTTTATATTGTCAATAATTAGGAAATAATGGAAGTAAAACCAAGGAATCACCAAAGTATAATTGGTAGTAAAAGTTTGTTGTGTACACACCTAAAAACCAGTTTGAGATCTGGGAGCACTGAAACCAAGATGTGGAATGAGTCTCGGGGGGTATATTGTTATAAAGCAGTTTGTATAGTGAGAAGACAGCTTTTATTTTTGCTCTTCACATTTTCTCTTCACAGTGATTGTTTATAATTCTAGAATTTTCTTAAATGATAGGCAATTGGATAGTGAATACCTTGTATGAACCTTGGAAAACTGTTTTGCTTATGATTTCCAGAGACATAAACAAAAAACAACACAGGTCAAGTTAGTCTTACAAAATATGCTAAATTAAGCTTTTTTGTGTGTGACTAAACTGGTTTTGGCTGCTTGGGACATTTTAAAGGCTGATCCTTATTTTTAACTCTGTGTGTGTGTGTGTGTGTCTGTTTGCTATCATATGGTAAAGAAGCAAAGAAACAGGTTAAAGTAAAGTTCTTCCAACTTCTAGTGGTAGTTTTAAATAGTTTTATGGAGAATATAATCAGTAAACAAAGAACAGTGTCACAATTTTGAAACTTTCGCTGTTCAGCTTTTAATTCTGTACATAGGGGCACTGTTGTGTCCTATTGTATAATTTCCCCACAGCCCTATGCTTCAGTACAGAGCTCTTCAAAACCATTAATTTAATTGTAGACTTCTAATAAGAGTGACTGAGAAACATTTTCTAAGAGAAAATGCTCTGTTTGAAAGAATATCAGTTATCTTTATTGAGTCTGTATATATCAAGACCTATGCAATAATTGACTTCAAATTCTTCAGAAAGGGGAAATAGGATAATTGTCATTTTCTTCTGCAAGAACCTTTAGATTTCCTTCTATCAAAAGAGAATTTGACAGACACAATACTTCTTTATGCTTTAATCCTGATAAAATTATGTAGAAAACTTAATGCTTAAGAAAAACTGGTCATACTTTCCCCTAAAACTTATGTAATTCAGAAAGAGTTAAAATTGCAAAGGAAAGTATTTGCATAAATATTCTCCAGAGTGAGTCTTTAGTACTCAGATTATTTGGGTTCCTAAAGGTGATAATTTTAAACCCATTTCAGTCTCCTTTCAACAGTTTCTTTCCTTAGCAAATTGAATTATTGACAGCTACCTTTCAAAAACTGGCTTTCACTAGGGCCCACTGATCAGCTGTTTTTGGACTCTCGATTGAAGTAGAGTAATCAGGCTATTTTGCATCTCTGAATGTGTTCTGGATTTTTCACAGCCACAGTTCTTTGTTTGTCAAATAATAATTTCCTATAATAAGGGAGCAGGGTGTAAACATGCTTTTCAATAATTTCTCTATCTTTGGGTATCTGATTTTTTTATAGAATAAACATGAAATTCTGATGAATTCTATAACTGCACAGTGTGTTTCCAATTAGATATTTAATGAAAAGAAAGTGAAGCTTAACAGTTACATATTGTAAAATATTGTGTAATCTTTCTGACGCATTTTCTTGTCTCCAACGTTTTCATTAAGGGATATTTCACTGTAAAAAAGCGCCTTTTCCACCTTACCTATGAAAGTTATGGGTTTCTTTAAGTATTACTTTATAGATGCTGTTCATACATCTAATTAAATATTTCTTTGATCTTTAATTTCATATCACAGTTTCCAAAATTTAGGTCATGTTGTGTGAGTTCTGGCTTATATGCCCCTGATTAATTTCTCATAAAAATACAGTGGAAACCAAGATCTTACCGTGAACTACACTGTCCTACATAATTTAATCCTTCACCCTTTCTCAAGCCTCATCCTATTGTTTTCACCTTGCCCCGGGCTTCTCTCACTCAAGCCTTTGAAGGTGCTTTTTGCTCTGCCTGAAATACCTTTGCCTCTGAAACACACATCTTGCTTCCTAATTTCATTTAGATTTAAACTGAAAAGCCATCACCCGAGGGAAAATGCCCATCCTCCTGCTATCTGGAAAAATGTTCATTGTATTTATCCCCTAGTCTACTTTTTTTTTCCTTAGCACTTGTTATGAACTGAATTGTGTCTCCCCAAAATTCATATGTTGAAATCATAAACCCCAGTGCCTCAGGATATGACTGTGTTTGAAAATAGAGTCTTTAAAGAGGTAAAATGAGGTCATTAGGGTGGACCCTAATCCGTTGTGACTAGTGGCCTTCTAAGTGGAGGCTAGGACACAGGTACACACAGAGGAAAGACCATGCAAAGACATGGAGAGAAGGGGGCCACATACAAGCCAAGGAGAGAGGCCTGAGGAGAAACCAACCCTGCTGACACTTTGATTGCAGACTTAAGGCTTCCAGGACTGTGGGCAAATACATTTCTGTTGTTTAAGCTACCCGGTCTGTGGTACGTTGTTGTGGCAGCCCTGGTGAACTAATATAGCTCTTAATCATTATGTGACAATTTGGTTATATAGTTATTTGTCTTTCACTTGTTCTCTCCATTAGTATGAAAGCTTCCTGAATATAGCGCTTTAGTTCATCCTTGTATACTATCCAATTAAACAATGCCTAACAAAAATTGATGGGCAAAGAATATTTGTTGAGGGACTACATACATTATTGAATGTTTCGTGAATTTATCAAAGGTCAGACTGACTCCACCCACTTACTCTGTTTCTTCTAGACAATACCTGCTATAGTTTTTATTCATTCATTAGGAAAAATGATTTTATCAGTTTTCTTTTTCCCCTGGAACTCATTTGTCGATGCAGACATACTCAAAAACTTACGCAGACACCGAAAAATATTGGGCATACTGGATTCAAACTGGATGTGCATACATTCTACCTGTTTAGAGTCTATGTACAGCCATCGACTCCAGTATTATATTCACCGTCTTCAAAAAATAATGCAGGTGTATGTGTGTGTGTAGAAAGATAGAAAGCACATGCTTAGAGATTCAGTGGTGATACCTGTGATGTGAATTTATACTGTGGACATGGAAAGCCATTTAGAACTGCTTCATTAACTCTTCAACAACGATGAAGCAGTACATTCTCTTCCCTTTTCTCAGTTGATAAATGTTCAAATTTAATGTCATTTAGTATGTCATTTATTAGTCTTTAGAGAAATTTATCTGAAATCTTAGTCTTAAAAGAGATCAAAATGTATGATACACAAGGGAAGAGATACTGCTTAGAAACACTGAGATAATGTATATAATTGTTATTAGTATTAAAGATCATTCCTTTCTAATTCTGCATAGATTTCATATTCAGGATGTTTAGTATGTATACTTGTGTACTACAAGATATAAATAAAGCTATGTTTAGGTGGGTCTCTGACAATGTGGTATGCAGTAATGTTCTGTTTTTAACTAGTCCTATAACTTACTTTCTACAGGAAGACAGACATCCCCTACCAATAGAATTTTATTATATTTCCAGAGATATTTAATGACAAGCTAAACTATGAATCCAAACATTGATTGGTGCCTGAGAGAACTTTCCATAAAGTTGAAAAATTTCATTAAGGAATATATTTGTAATCATGACACTGCATAAAAAATATTTTTTTCGTAATGAGGAAGCAATTCATACTAGAAAGAGCAAGAGAATTTAATATGATTCATTTTGCCAAATATGGATTGAGACCCACTTTGAGTTTCATGGTGGGCTTAACAGAGTTAGCAAAGAACAAGATAGCCATACCTCCTGGATTATGGTTAAAAAAAAAACAACTGACTCTTTCCATTTCACTTACTAAATGTATGAATTTTATAATTTTCTCTCTTCATCCCAATTTCCTGATCTGTGAATTTAAAAAATTAACAAAATTTATATCATGATTATTATTTGGTGTGAAAATAAATGTTATTGTAAATTTTAAACTGTAAAATGCTATACAAGTGCCAAAGATGCATGTTAGTTAATTTTTAGGTGTACCAATCTGAAGAGTGGTTTACAAGCTGATTTTTTTTAACTAAATCTTTAAAAGTTTAGTTCAATTTTAGTCATATATATATAAAGTTATCAAATATCTCAATATTAATTCAAAGGATTGTTTACAGTTTGGCAGTACAGGCATTGCAAAGTAGTTTTTTATTTTCTGAGTAAAGTGAGAAACAATGAGAGAATATCATTGTAAGAAAGCATTAACCTAGAAATTATAAATATATTTAAAAAAATTTTTATGCAATATAGGATTTGTATTTTAAAAATCTCATTCCAGTTCTTTATTTATTCTCCCATTTTTGTCTTCTTATAATACACAGACAGCAATTTAATTTGCTGGTCAACTTCTGTAATTTACTCTCTGGGTTGCTGTAGATTGTAGGTCTCTAATCAAGGCAGATTACTGTTTTTGTGACCTTGAATAGTTTATTTGAGTCTTTGTAGCTATTTCTTTTGAACTGGAAAATTAAATCTAAGTAGAACCTCAGTGCCAAACAGATGCTACCTTTGGCTTGAACTGTCTTGGATAAATTATAAAATAATAATTAATAACTAAGAGCCTTGCCCAGAAATTATGCAGGCATATCCATTATCTCTGTACATAAACAAAATCAATTTTCATTAAATATGTTAATTCCACACAGCATCACTATCAAAGCTTTGCCAACGTCTGAGTAGGCAGTGTGCCTTATTTTCCAAATCAAGCAAACCATTTTTCATTATTTGTTTTGATTATCTTCAATGTGGCCCATCCTAATTGTGTTGAGAACAGATGCATTTGTGTTGCTAAAGAAACCAAAATAACAGTCTGAATGTAAACCTTTTACATGCCATGTGGTGCGGTTATTTCATAGGGATGCACGTGGGATGTATTCTACTGATAGAGCCCTTAGTATAATTACAGGCCAAAAGGGGAATAAAAGGGAGCAGGAGAATTAGGAATGACAATTTCTAACTGCATCTTTCAGTTGAATTAGTGGATGGTTATATTTGTAGATATTTGAGAATTTCTGAAATAAAATCATTGATTATTTAGAATTTATTCCTTCTCTACATTTTTACTTTTTCATGTAAAATATATTTTTAAAGAAATTATGTAACTTCAGTATTTAGTTAAATATGTGTATATATTCTGCATAATTAATTGAATTTGCTTACTTAAAAAAAATAGAGTGGCTACATAACCAAACAGGTAACTTGAAGAGATTCTGTGCCCTTTTTCATTAGATTTGGGAATTTTTCATTATTGATTTGAATACCAATAGTAATTGATCTGTTAACTGTTCATTATCACTATTAGTATGTAAGTGTTTTACATCTCATATTATCTTTATATCAGTTATATAAGCTGACATTTTATTATTTTTACATCTTAAAAAAGAGAAAATCAAAACTCGTCCAAGTAATTTGTCCAAGGCTATACGCTTAGTAAATCAACTGAAGGAAGTTAAAAAATCTTTTTCAAAACAGTAAAGTCTGTGTACTACATTCTGTACATGCATATTCTTCAAGGCTGAGTAATATTGATGTTCTTAAATATTGCATATAATTTAGCAAATAAAGATTCCAAGAGTGAATGTTAATGTTTTGTAAATGTTTTAATCTTTTAGTATCTTACTAGTGACAATTTATTTTTCACTGGAAAGGCTCAATGCTAAAATTATTCGATAAGCTACAATAAATTATTAATTAGGATAATTATAGGAAAACATATCTAAGCCTTAGTTATGTATGGTATGTGAAGACATGGACAGAAGAGACTGGACATTTGACGTTCCCATTTCTCTACCTGTTTCAGTTACCTCTCCTCCATACAAATGATATGCCATGCCTGATAACCCAATTAATTTGCCTTTTATGTAATTTATTTCACTTTTTAATTCAAAGTTGGAATTGAGGTAACTAATATATTGACATAATGTGTTTACTTAATGGAGTGAGGTGAGTCTATAGGCTACTGATGTGCCCTAATCAGCTCAGTCAAATATTTAGACAATTCATTTAAATGAAAAGATAGAGCCATTGTTTACTTTGTCTTTGTGATAATCTTAAATTGGCCATAGACAAATAAGAGTCTATATCACTCAGAAGCCCAAATAAAATAACTTCTCTAAAAAATTTGTATAATACTACATAGTCATCTTTGAGTTTGTGTTGTGTGGATTCAGTGCTTGATTTGTTTTTTCTCTTTGACTTACCAATTACCAGTAGGTAATTAAAGTATAAATCTGGTGTTCCTGAAACAACTAAAATCTTTGTGAAAAGTGCAAAATCCCATCCTACTTCAGAGTTCATGTTTAATTTTACACTTGAATTTGTAATATAACCGTATTTCAAAATATAAAATAAAGATTATACTACATATATGAATATTAATGATTCAGTAAAAGATGTCATATTCTCATATCCCTGATATACATATAATACTAATAAGTAGTATTTATTGTTTAATTGGTATCAGGAAATATCCTACACCTCTCATACATGATATTTCTTTAAGACTTCCAAATCACCACAGATGAGAGATAATTCATTATTCCTGTTTTATAGATAAAGTCATCAGGGCTTCAGAGAATTACGTTCATGGAGCTCATGGTAAGTCAGTGTGTGCTAACTGGCCTGACAAGCTTCACACCCTATTCTTGAAACAATTAGGCTGCATTAATTTTTATAGCTGATCCACACACTGAAACACATTGTGGTTATGTTGATAATGATTCACTTACTAATTTATTTTACTAACTTTGTAATCTAAATGCGTTGTTATCAGACAGAAGTAAAATGTATTTATCTGATTATAAATAGCCTATTTTTAACTCCAGGTAAATCATAAATGATAGAAAATTTTGTCACTTAATAATTTCTTAAAAATTGATTGAAAAAGGAAAGATGAAACAATTGTCATTCACATTTTTTTCTGCTGTCATTATATATGTATAGTGGTACATAATATATTCAATCAGTAAAACAGTATTGTTATTTAACTCTTACCATGTACCAGATACTAATCTAGGAACTGTAGAGTAAGTGGATAGTAAAACAACAAAAGTCCCTGTCCTCAGGAAGCTTCCATTTTGGACTAGAGAATATATAAATGATGGAACATAATCAGATGCTCTGAGGAAAGCTAAATAAGGCAACATTAGAGACAGTGACTGAGTGAGGTGTTGCCTATGTAGGTAGAGTGGTAATGGAAGGCTTTACAGAGAACTAGGCGTTTGTACTAAGAGCTAAAATGGTGAGAAGAAGGCATCCAAGGGAGAACGTTCCAATCAACACAGCATAATGAATATTTTGTGGTTTTATAACTGCAGTATTAATTTCAGGAAGTCTCATGATGATGTAAACATGCAATGCTTTCTAATTCTAATTGTTCATTAATTTTAGTCAATCAAATCAAATTCAGATAAACTTCACCTTAGACTGTAGTGTCTGAATCCTTTTTGTATTTAATCTATTCAAAAAAGGAGAAATTCATTTTATAAAGGTATCTGGGAAATTTGAAAGAGTATGTCTTGGATTTTCAGAGCCTAGATGTACAACAATTTGCTTTCTTGAAAATTGTTCTGCTTTCAAATCATTCTGTTATGTATCCTCTCAGTAGTTTCCTCTGTGGCTATTTGGCTTTCACTTTTTTAGGTAAGTAATTTTTAATGTTAAATACATTTTGGTTGTAATTACATAGAATCATTTGGCTTTAGCCTGTAATTCAGATAATGTTACAAATATGCAAACTTAATTAGTAAACTTCTGAAAACTTTGAAATAATAAGTTTTACTGAAATGTAAAATTTAACATTTTTTTAAAAAGGCATTCACATTTCTTAAGTTTAATAATTAGATTTTCAGCAGTCAGCACACTGTGGAGGATTTATTCATAATTATATAATGGTGAAAAAATAATTATAAGGAAAGATTTGAGAGGTGGGCAATTACAAGGAAAATGAAATGGTTGGTAATATAAGACTAAATGCTTTAACCATGGAATCAGTTGCATGCATGAGTTGTTTAGGCTTTATGACAACTTCAAGCAAAGGATTGTCTCTAGGATGACTCTCAAAAAGAATACAGAGAAGAAGTTTAGAAAATGTACTTGGAGAAGTTGAAATGATTCATACCGTTTAAAGAGAAAATCAGCTATTATTTGAGAATGAATGGTTGGTAGATTCACATTAGAGTAAAACTGGTAGGGAATAAATGGGAATCTATGGGTCATTAAAAACCACTCTCTTTTAAGCACCTGTTTCTGTGTCTAAATAATCTTTTATTCCTTTATTAATTCAACAGTTATAATTAAACACATGCTCTACTCAAGCCTTGTTGCTAAGCACTGAAATAAGTAAGGCAGACCTGATTACATACTTTATGAAGCTTATTGTCTGACTGGGAATATAGCCAAGAAACAAATAATGATGTGTGTTTATGAACTTACTAATGCAGTGAAATGAAGTACAAAGCTAAGGAATCATGTAGTCCTATCTATATTAATTTAGGAATTAAGGAAGCATCCTTAAGAAAGTGAGGATTAAACAGAAATTTAAAATATGTAAATGAATTCTCAATTAAATAAAAAAATATCTCTGGTAGTCGAAAGTGCATGTTCAAGATCCAGAGTATCAAGAGTGTGAGGAGAGAAGATGTGCATCCTTAAGTTCCATATGGCTGAAGAAAAGTGTGTTAATAAGTGAGATGAGATTAAGACTGAGCACTAAGAGGGGCCAGATCTTTGAGAGCTGTGTAGGTGGCTGAGTTACAGAAATTATTTTAGTTGAAGACAGCAAGAGATTATTATTGAAATTTGACTTTTAAAAATCACTGTCTCTTTTATGTGAACATTGAATTGTCTTATGCAAAATTGATAGTGGGAAGATTACATAGACTTTTACCTTATTGAGGCATGCTGCTGATTAGGCATGGTGGGTAAAGTAAGCATTATTATCAAAAGTGACTTAAAATAAATGGACTTCTTAAAAATTTAATGTTTACAGTAAGGAAAGAGAGGAATGTGTCCATTTGCTGTGGTCAGGAAAGCTCTGACACTTTTGAGTTCAAAGCAAAGAAACTGAAAATAATTGACCAGTGAGGTGGGCAACTTAGACAAGTTGAAACGGAAAAAGTAGACATTTAGGAGAAATGTGAGATGTAGCAGGTAGAATTTCAGAATAAAATTTTTCAAGATGCTCCAAAATTTTGACTTTTCTAACTTGAGAAATGTGGTGAATGATTTAAATTTCCTTCTGTTGTATTCATTATGTGCATCCCAATCATTTGGAAGAGTGTCTGGCACACAGTAAGCACTTAATAAATATTTGTTGAATGAATGATTGAGTGGTATAGTTTATTGAGATTGTGAACAGGGAATAAAAATACATACACACATATATACCTTTTATACTGACAATGTTAAAGATTATGAATATAAAGGTAATATGAAGTCATTATAAATGTAGTGTGATGAAGAGAGATGACATGTTAACAAATTCAGTATAAAATGATAAGTGATATAGTTGAGCAATTAATATCCCTTTAGGTGTCAATTTTTCTGAAGTGTCCTCCTTTAATTTTTACCTCATATCTTTAGGCAGACTTGAAGCTTTTTTTTTTTTTAATTTTTTGTTTGATTAAAAAAAATTGTTTTCAACTATTGTGATAATTCCATTTATCAACATGTCTTGGCCATGGTGCCCAGAAACTTAGTAAAACATTGTACTGAATGTTTCTGTGAGAGTGTTTTTGGTGAAATATGCATTTAAATCTATGAGCTCTGAGCAAAGCAGATTACCTTCCATAATATGGGTGGGCCTCATCCAATCAGTTGAAGACCTGAATAACACAAAAGACTGACAGCTCCCTAACAAGAGGGAATGCTCCAGTAAATTACCCTTGAACTTTGAACTGCAACTCTCTCCTGAGTCTCCAGCTTTCAGGCTTCCGCCATCAGATTCTGCATTCACAAGACTCCAAAATTGAATGAGATTTTTTAAAAAATAAATCTGTTTCTGTATATATAAGCTCTGACTTGTGATGGTTCAACTTGTAATTTTTCAACTTTTTGGTGGTGCAAAAGTGATATGCATTCAGTAGAAACTGTACTTCACATTTTGAATTTTGATCCATTCCAGGGCTAGTGATATGCAATAGGATACTCATGACGCCAGGCAGTAACACCAAGCCACTGTTCCAGTTAACCATGAGATCACAAGGACAAACAATGGATACACTTACAACCATTCACTTTCAATACAGTGTTCAGTACATTACATGAGATACTAAACACTCTATTATAAAATAGGCTTTGTGTTAAAAATGATTTTGTCCAACTGTAGGCTAATGTAAGTGCTCTGAACATGTTTAAGGTAGACTAGGCTAAACTATGATGTTTTGAAGGTTAGGTGTATTAGGTGCAATTTTGACTCAGATTATTTTCAACTTGCAGTGGGCTTAATGGGATGTAATTCTATCATAAACTGAGGGAGATCTGTACACACGTTCTGTTGGCTCTGTTTCTCTGTGGAATCCTGACTAATATACCAGTATAATCTCAGATTCCAGAAGCCCTTATCATTTCAAAATGAGGTTACATTTGTGTTATGTGTATTACTAAAGATAAGAAGTCAAACAGTGAGTGATATCTTAATCCTTCTGTAGAGCAGAGAGCCAAAGAATGTTAGAAAGAGAAATGTCAGTCGAATTCAGGTTAAAAAAAAATTAATAAACACATGGGAGATTACACTGATACTGGTGTTCAGATTCTTTCTTAGCAAAACTGCAGACGGTTTTTGCAGTCAGGCTGTACTACAGTACCTAGGAGTCTATCAAACTGGGTCTGAATAATCCGTCATCACTGATCCCCCACTTGACTCCCTCTCATGGTACCCTATGGGTGACTCTGTAAGTGAATACATCTAAGGCATTTTATTTCATATACATCACAATCTAAATCTCTTTCTGTAGAGTAGAAGTCATTGAACCATGGTTTACTTTATGTTGTACTCTGGTGAATTTTGCTCTAGGAAACTCTGCAACAATTCATATTTTCTTGTTTTGTTTTTTTAAAACTTCAAGTTGCTGGACATGCTTTCCAATAACCACTGTAACACGGCTGTTACACAGAACATCAGTCAAAGACTGTATGCATTCACTGCATTTTTTCCTTCACATTTAACCAAACTGCAGGCTGTAAATATAAATCAAATACCAGTGGAAAAAATATGCTCTTTTGGTTGATAAATTTTAAAACAATTGATGAGCCTTTAAGTGCAATTTGCTTATTTCTCCTCCTTCTCCTCCTTCTCCTCCTTCAGTTTTATGTTTTATGTCTTACATTCTCATATGGTCATCTGTTTTATTTTGAATTGGATTTTAGTTTGTAATTGTATTTTTTAATTGAGCCAAATAATGTGGTAAAAGTCAGCTAATATAAGATAATAGTGGAATGACATAGGTATACAGAGATGTTATGATAAGGTGGTGTAAATAATAATTAAAAGAAACACTTGTATCAGTAATTCATGAACTTTAATGTGCGTGGGAATCACCTAACATTATTAAAATTTAAATCATATATTCAGAGGCTTGAGATTATACCCCAAGTTCTGAATTTCTAACAAAATTCTGGTTAATGCATATGTTCATTGACCACATTCTAAGCATCAAAGAGCTACACTGCAATCATAAGAATCATCAATGTAATGTAAAAGAAAGAGATCAAATGTGAATCCTTCAAATCTAAACTCATCTACTATGTGACTTCATGAGACTACCATTTGTCAAGCACTGATCCATGAAATTATACACTACTAATTTATTTAACACTCACAAGAACTCTAAGATAGGTCCTGTTGTAAATTCCATTTCCAGATGAGGAAACAAACGTGCAGAGGTAAACTTACCCTTCACAGAAATCCTAGAGTCCCACACTTAGAGTCTATGTCATTTTAAGTAGTTATGTTCTCTTTCTTACCAGTTTACACTACCAATTAATTTTGTCATAGTTCCTCACAAAATTAAAACAAAACAAAATGAACTATTACAAAATGATGATTGTGAGCTTTGTGAAGATTTTAGTATGTTATAAAAATATTGTAATAATACATGGAGTTTTTATTTGAATTGCATTAGCTGATTCTGAATACACGTTTAAGCCAAAGGCATAATGTGGTATACATGAAATGCTATATATCATTAGTAAAAGTCATGGATGATTTGATATTCCATGGAGACAACGTCATAGGGCTCTAAATCACAGATTTAAAAAACTTAATTCTTTTCATACCACAGATATTACTTTTAGGTCAAACTTAAACCCTGTCTTCCACTTGATTGCTAGTGACTTTTGAAGAAATAATGTACCTATGAGAATGCAGAGGGTAGTAGATGACCAAGGATTCAGGTACCCCTAGCCTGGGCTCTCATGTGTGTGGGAGGATCTTTCCACCTCACTATAGACATCATGATGAGGGGACAACCTTATAATGTGGTGTCTTTAGATAGTTCTATGTGACGGTCACAGTTGTGCAATCCGAAATGATTAGCTTTGAAGTTTGCACAATTTATTTATAGAACTGCATTAACAACTTCCTATTGGAGAGGAATCCTTATAATAAGCTAGAGGTAATCTGTGGACAGAAGTAGTACAAGAATGAAGAATAATGCTGGAGTGGCTCCTCTTTGATAAGGATCAAGAGTTACAGGATACTTATATTTCTATGACACAAATTTTATAATGAATAATATTTGTCAAATAGTAGTAAAAGTTTGTTGAAGTTACTGAAATTACACAACCAGGAATAATAAATAAAACTGTGAGTATGTGTCTGCAATTGGCTTTGACATTTTTGCCAAATTAAAATTTTAAAAAATCATAGTTAAAGAGGTAAGAGAGTGAGGGACTATCCACTTTCAGGGCAGGGAAAAAAGATAAAATTTTCCATTTACTCTTGAAAAGTACAGCTAAAAGATTGGACATTATATATAAAATAAACATAAACTCTAGAAGCTTAAAGGAAAATGATGATTATGTGAGGCTACATGGTAATAAAAGTTATTACATATATTAGCTTTGCAAATTAAAGAAGGTGGGAGAAAGGTGATTGGTGTCAAAAGGCAAAGCTACGTGATTTAAGAAAAAGTACGAAGATTAATGATTGAGAAATGTATGTGAAACAAAAGACAGAGAGAGAGAGAGAGAATATATAGATATGCCATTAAATACTGAACAATCCTGAACTAACCACACAAGTCCTAAGATCAAGTAATGGCCATTATTGTGTGCTAACTGCTTTTAGTAGTTTGTGTCCTAACGTATTTGTGCAGACATACATCTGAAGCTCAGCTAGTACATACTGAAAACACTTAGGAAAGAAGACAGATACAGACAGTCACTCCAACTTCTATAGACTTGTTTTGAATTGCTTTTCTACCCATGTTTTTTTAACCATGAAGGAGAAATTCAGGTTTGTGGGTTCTAAAGTGAAGTATAACTGAGGCTTGCCCTTCCTTCTCTCCTTCCTTCGTTCCTTCATTTCTTCCTTCCTTCCTTTCTTTGGAAAGTTTATTTGGAGTTGTCTTGGGGGAGTGCTTCTCATTTCACACTTTATCTTCCTTCTCATTTCCCCAATTTAATCCTCCTGGTATTTCTCTGCTTTTCTGCCTCTAGCCTGTCTCTTCTAATCTATCTAAGCCTCCTGCTTCCTTAACGTTCTTAAGCACTAATTTTATCAGATTTTGGTGTTCTGCTTAGAACTTTCAATAGCTCCCACTTATGATGAGGTCAAGTTCAAATTCTATATCCTGCCTTTAAGGTCTTCTGTGATTAGGTGACCATACAAAGTAGATTATCTTGTCTGGGCTAGTTTAGTTTATGCCTCTTGCCCTGGCATAATTTTTTTTAACAATACAGTAGTATTAGCTGTAGTCACCAAGCTGTACATTATATCCCCAGGACTTATTTAT
Organism: Camelus dromedarius; assembly: GCF_036321535.1. Lineage (NCBI taxonomy): Eukaryota > Metazoa > Chordata > Mammalia > Artiodactyla > Camelidae > Camelus > Camelus dromedarius. Next base: position 16,800,235 of record NC_087438.1, read on the forward strand.
TTTATAACTGGGTGTTTGTACATTTGATCACTTTTACCCATTCTACCCACCTCCCAGCTATGGCAACCAAAAATCAGTTCTCTATAATTTTTACTTTATTTATTTTATTTTTTTTTAGATTTCACATGTAAATGAGATCATACAGTATTTGTCTTTCTCTGTCTGACTTATTTTCCTTAGCATAATGTCCTCAATGTTTGTACATGTCTTCACAAATAGCAGGATTTCCTTCTTTTTAATGGCTGAGTATTATAATAGATAGATAGACAGACAGACAGACAGACAGACAGACATTTCCTTTACCAATTCATCCTGTTTCCTGATATAACTTTTGTACCTGAAAATTAAAAATTGTTATGGGGGGCTAAGGTGCTATACTATATGAAATGATAATGATTTGTTGATTTTATACACTTAGGAATAGATATTATTTATAAAATATTGTTAATATACTTTTAAAACATTCATCTTTGTACCTTGACTAATAAACACATTGTGGCTAGTCAGTATTAAGAACACTTCAATGGTCTTCCATTTCTCTATTTTTTATTCATCTTACAATGCATAGAAGGGATATCATGACTTCTTGGAAATACTTTTTTGAGTTTACCCTATATACTCCAAATTTGCATAATTAAAATCTATACTTTAATCAAATAATAAAAATGATAGGTAGTCTTATGTCAGTTTTAGTGTCAACGGTTTACATAGTGTAAAATAACATGACTCCTATGTACATTGTGAAACTACAATGTTTTTCTCTGTGTTTTGCTTTTCACCAGCTTCTAATTCTTTGACACTTTTCCAAAGTATGCATTGTCTTCATCAAGCTTGGACTTTGCTCGGAAGCCTTCACATCCATGTTTTACTAGTACCTGGCAGGGTTTTAGCATTTAAATTATATAACTATGTCTGAAATTTTTTATCCTGTTCTCTTTTTTTAATCTTAGGATTTTATGTAAGACTCTGGTTATAAGGATTGAGTTAGATGAGTCATTTTTGTTAATGAATAATCCTCTGAAACTCTCTGTCCCTTAAATCTTTGTAATAAAAGCTTCATTCATAGCTCTCAGTAGATAGACTATCTGCATTTGAATCCTGCTTATACCAATTATTACCCCTGTAACTTTGGGCAAGTTACTTAAAACCTTTCTCTACCTCAATTCCTTCATCTGCAAAATGGCGACAAGAGTAGGACCTACTTGATAATGTTATCATGAAAATTAAATGAGTTAATATATGCAAAACATTTGGCACAGTGTCTGAAACATCAGCAATATTGTTGCCACTATTCCCTTTTAATTTTTTTCTAATCATATTGAAATAATTTCAGTTTATAAAATGTCCTGAAATTTCCTACCTCTTAGATTAAATGTGAATTATTTCCCTTGACTACAGTGTTCTTTTCCTGTCTTCTCCTGGACAAATACTTTAAATTCTACTTTTTTTTTCTCAGTTCTCATCTCTACTAGTTTTCTATTGTAGCATAAGAAATCACCACAAATTCTGTGTCTTAACAAAACACACATACTACAGTTTCTGTGAGTCAAGAGCCCAATCATACCTTATCTGGGGTCCTCTGCACAAGAGCTCAGAGGGCTGCAATCAAGGTGAAGAGCAAGCTACTTTTTATCTGGAGCCTGGGGATCTCTTCTAAGGTCATTCAAGTTGAGGGTAAACTTCAGTTCCTTGAAGTTGCAGTTCTGAGGTCTTCAGCTTTTAAAGATCAGCCCTCTCTGAATGAAGTTGACAACATGGCTATTTGCTTCTTCAGAGCCGTCATCAAAGGCTCTCTGATGTCTAAGCCATTATTTTAGGGCTTACCTATTAAAGTGAGGCTCACCAAGATTAATTTTCTTTTTGATTAACTCAATGCATGTCATTAGAGGCCTTAAAATATCCCTTCTCCTTATAACAAGCCCTGCCCACACTCAAAATGATGTAATTATACCAGGAGTGTATCTTACTCAGTACAGTTGTTGTAACAAAATACTGTAGTCTTTCTGATACATAAATTACAGAAATTTCTTCCTTACAGTTCTGGCGATTGCAAGTTCAATATCAGTGTGCTAGGTTGGCCAGTTCCCACGAGAACTCTATTCTGGGCTGCAGACTACCAACTTCTTATTGTATCCTCATGTGGCAGAGAGCAGAGAGAGGAAGCAGTCTCTCTCCTGACTCTTATGTGGGCACTCACTAATCCTATTCAAGGCGGTGAAGCTAATGCTAAGCATCTCCTAAAGGCACCGTGTCTTATCTCATCACATTTTAATGTAAGAACTTGAGGAGACACACACATTCAGTTTATATAGCACAGTGTATTCCAGGGAACAGAGATCTAATCTTAGGGGCCATTTTACCATTCTGACTACCACAGTCCATCTTCTATACCTCATGTTTTACTTCCCTCCCACTTTCAAAATATATTCGTTCTCAAAAGAAGTTCTCAAGTCTCTTATTTCATTACAGTATCATCTCAAAGTCTTTAATCTCATCATCTAAGTCATCTAAGTACAGGTCTTGGAGCACAATTAGTCTCCATTTTGAACAAATCTAAGGGTCCCTAACGCTCCCAATATAAATGTTGGGTCAGGTGGGTCTATAACAGTTACAGATATTTGATTTGAAAAGAAAAAGAAAGGAAGATACAGATGTGCTGTGGGATCCTAAGAGTCCTGAAATCCAGCAGGGCAAATGTTGGCAAATGTTTTGCTTGATTAAGTTTCAAGATCTGAAAATAATCCTCCATGACACTTGGCTCCACTTCTGGGATCTTGGTTCCACCCTCTGTGTCATCATTCCTTTTCATGAAGGGCATTATATGTTTATACCTGAGTAGTTTTCTCATGATCCTTCCTGAAAAAAAAAAAATAAGTGAGAATGATAGCCTGATTCCATTATATATTCTATCCTTTTCAGTCCAAGCTAACAGTAGTTCTGTTGAAAAAATTTTCTCAAGAACTCTGTGAGCCCTCATGGATTTCACAGGTATTAAATTCATTAGACAGAAGCCACAGCTACACATTCTTTGAGATAATCTTTTCTCTGTATTTGGCTCCTGCTGAGATGGATGAAAGACAGTGTCCTTCCTAGGGACTCTCTGGTTTATTTGAGAGGTTCTGTGACACATAGTCTTAATCTCTGCAGAAGACTTTTTGGGTTGCTTTGTATTCTGACCTTTTGATCTTTGTGAAGTTTTAGCGAAAGGTTGTACAGTTACATACTTAGCCTGTTCTCTTTGCCATGCTTTCCTTAGTCATTTCTAAATTTTAGCATCTTTTGCCTTTGTGAAAGGCTGAGAATTTTCAAAATCATCCCACCCCAGTTCCTTATGTTTAACTATTCATCCCTCCATTTCCTCCTTTTCCTCACATTTTACTGTAAGTGGTAAGGAGAAACCAGGCAACCCCTTCACCATTTTGCTTGGCAATCTTCTTTGGTCTATTCAAGTTAATGCCTTACATGTTTCCCTTTTGTATAACTGCAGGCCAGAATTTTGCTAGGTTTTCTGCCACTACATACATAACAAGGCAGAAAACAATGATCTCACTTTCTCTAATTCCTCAGTAACATGTTCCTATATTCCTTCTGAGTCTTTAGCTTCCTCAGTATGCAGATTTCTGCTAACAGTATGTCAAATTCAATTGCGCTTTCTCTATCATGTAGTCTCAAATTCTATCAGAGCCCATTGCCCAGTTTCAAAGCTTCTCCCACATTTGAGGTATTTGTTATAGCTCCACACCATTTCTTATAACAAAATTAATAGTGGCTAATTTTTTTAATTAATAGTGGCTTTCTATTTCTGTGTAACAAATTATGACAAATAGCTTCCTAATAAACACTCACTTTATCTCATAGTTTCATGTGTTAGAAGTCAAGGCATATTTAGGGGAACTATCTCTTCAAATTCTCAGACAGCAGCAATCAAGGCGTTGATGAGGCAATGTTTTCATTTGCATCTAAGAATCCTTTTTCAAGTTTTTTTCATATTGTTGGCCAAATTTAGTTTCTTGACATATGTTTAAGTCTCTCAACTCCTAGAGGTTACTTTTTCCATAAGCAGTTCCCAACAGCAGAATTGTCTCTGACTTCTAGATCCTGTTTGACAGGACTCAGCTAGCCTAGACCTAATGTTTAGGAGACTCTTCCTTCTAACTAACTCAGCATCAAGCTATTAGAGCCTTTGCTAGTATCTTTAAAATATCCCTCTTTTTTGCCACATAAAATAGAATAATCATGGGAATCCTATCCATCATATTCACATGTTCCATAATCACAGGTCCCATCTCACTCAAGGAGAGGGAATTATACAGAGGGTGGAAATCTTGAAAGCCATCTTGGAATTCTGCCCACTGCATCAATTAAACTACCATTTCCCATTTTAATCATTCTCTGGCCTCTCAAAGTACCCAGAACCCTTAATAGCTGTGATCCCTGGGTACCGTTTATGTATATAATGACTCTGCTCTTCTGTGTGACACTTTCCATGTGTCTTTACAAGTTAGTTAATACTCTTAATTCTCAGGTTCTTAATCTGTCTGTTGAAGATAATGCAAGCCTTCATCTCTCAAGAGGAAGAAACACTGTAACTTCTTTGTGATTACGTGGTGCTTTAAAGCTCATGGTGATGTCTCCAATAAAAACACTCTTATATCTTCACTGAAAAATAGTTGTTATCTTTGCTGTTCATAGTAGATGTAAAAGGGAAATGAGGCAAATGTCTGTCAACAGAAAAACAGATGAGTACAATGTGTTATACTCATACAGTGGCATAGTGTGGTGAAATAAGAATAAATAAACTACAACTAAAGGGATTTCTTTCATACTATATTAAGGGGAAAACCAAACATATATGTGTATAAACAGTAGTGTTAAATTTGTATAGAGTTCAAAAACAAGCTAAGCTAATTTACAGTGCTCAAAATCAGTATAACTCTTAAGAGAAGAGTAATAAAATGGTCGGAAGGGAACTCTGTGATGTGGCTAATGTTCTATTTCTTGATCTGGGTATTTTTAATGTGAGTTAGGTCAGGTAGTAAAAATTCATTAGATTCTATATTTTTTGGTTGTATTATTTTCTGCTATACGTAATTTATACATCAATAAAAAAATTCAAGGTTTATCTGTACTTATATAAAATAAGTAATAACCATAAGAAAATATTTGGAGGTTAAAAAAATCCTCAAATATGTAAAAGTTAAATAAATAATATAATTTATATGAAGAATATGTTTGTAATAACATGTTTCCTATATATGCAATGCTGTTGACTTTAAGTACTTTTACAAATGAAACCAGATCACAGAGAATTTGGAATTACCTATTGACTCCTACGTATTGGAACATAAGCACATTTTCTGAAGTACATTTGTCCCTTTTGTTTCCCATAGATCAGGTGGAAGAGGTAGTTCTGCCCTGAGGCTTTTTGTGCTGTCACTTTCATTTTAACACAGAATTTTGGCTTTATTATGGTAGAATTTCTATATGCCTTGTAGCATGTCAGCATATTATAGTGGGTTTGGCATAGTTTTTTTATATATATCATTGTTACAGTGCAAAAAGTAAATAATAAATTAAAATATATAACTTTATAGTTGATTTCCAATTGCTTTATTTATACAGAACAAAAGAAATTATGGCATACCATATTTAAACCAAGAATTACCATCCCAAGATGTTTGTGAATGCCATCAGGTTTTGTTGAGTGAATAGATATCATGAACACAGGTTCATGATTTGGTTTGAATATTAATTGTAATGTACCTTAGAATGACATTGATTTTGACATGCAATCTACACAGTACATTTAATTCTGATAAATCTTAATTGGCATAACATTTTCCTTATTTTGTGTATTATCAACTACTGGTGATAGATTTTATAATTCCTATGGTAGTTTTCTGTATTGAGACCAATTAAATATAAGGTAGTTTAAACCTCTGGTGTCAGAGATCTTTAATAGTTAACATATTCACATTTTGTTCCTCCTGCTTCTGTCTTAGACTTTGTGTCTTCTCATTTTATATATGCTCCCTAGGTGACCCAATCCATTGATATGCTCTATAAAATCTACATCTATACTCCTGACATCTTTTTTTTTTAATTTTAGTGCACTGCATTTGATGACTTACAATAGGCTACCTGGATGGCCACGTATACATAGACACAGTATATACAAAACTGATCAGCTATGCCACATACTTTTACTGAATCTTAGTTTTCTGTTTCTATAAATGTCAATAACCTCTGCATATTTGTCACAGATTTAATTACTGTATTGTCTTTATTCAAAACATTTAATAAACTAATGTGTTATATTGATTTTTTTCTTCATAAAAATTCTCTGGTTCATCTACTCTCCACTATTCCAGTGACCCTTTCTCTATCCTAGGCCACTATGACATCTGAATTGAAGCCACACTGCATTTATTCTCCTGGATGTCATTTTTTATATTTTCAAATATGTTATCAATATATTTCAAAGGTGCTTTTTTAAATGATGTATTTCCCATTTTTTTCTTTCCTCCACTGCTTACAGCTCTTCAATATCACTTGAGTTCACTTACATTAATATGGAAACTCCTTAACAAAGCACATGGATACCTTTCTCCATTTGGCTCCTGACTGGCAGCAAGCCTCACTTTTTACCCTTTTCCTGTTTGGAAGTACCCCTCAAACTACAGCAGATTTTCATTTCCATAAGTGTGCCTTGCTCTTTCTTTCATCTCTGGGCCTCGAAGCCAAGCTGTATGACAGTAAATTTGTATAGGTATTGTGTTCAGGTATTAACCAATATTCAAACATAGTATTCTGATAGTTGGTAGTATAAAAACCAATCTTTCAAAAAACCATCATAGTTTAAAGTGAATAAAATGTATAACATCACTGTGCTCAAAAATATTGAGAAGAAAGCAATTATTATTTTTACGTGGAAAAATATAAGCAGTGTTGTATACAGTACTTTTTGGCAAGATTTTAATAGATATACTTTCCTTTTTCCATATAAGTTTTTCTTTCCTTTATTTGAAAACTCTGAGCCTACATGCATCTAGTAGGGCAAAAACTTATGGATCAGATATGGTTGCTTCCTTAACTGATGAGTGTATTGTGGAAAGCAAGTACATAGTATGTGTACTCTATCATGTTTGCCACATTGGTGCTCTTGCTGCTTTTAGGATGAGAACTACATTTCTCAGAATTCTCTTCTGACCAAGAGCTAAATGGGCATGAAATTTTGAAGGCAGTACTGAGATGGGAGCTTTCTTCCTCAAAGGTATGATCATCAGTCAGACTGAGCTACAGTCACAGAGGTGCCCAGTGAGCTCTTGCCTCTCCTGGCATTCTTTTATTCTATCCTCACATGACTGTCTTTAATAACCTTAGACACATTCCCACCCCTCTTGATAGAAATTAGTTTTTAGAAGGAGATGAAGGTCTCCATTCTCAGTCACCTGTGGGGCATCACCTCATTGCCTTTTTTTTTTTTTTCTTTAAACCTTGCATCATTTACCACTTGCTGAAAGACTATAAGTTCAAATGATTAATTTAAATACCAACACAGCAAAATAATAATTTTAAAATGAAAATATACCTCAATTTAAGGGTAGATTCCTCATTATTTGTATTTCCCACCAGAATATAAATTCCTTGAGATCAGTAATTAAGTCTTGCTCATTGTTAAACACACACCAAGGCAGCTAGCATAAATAGCACCCAACAAATTATATTGACTAAAGTTGTATTTTTCTATGTGTGATCAGTTATTGGTACAAAATGTTCTTAACTTCACATTGGAAACTGCTATAATGAAGAGAACGTTGTTGATACATTAAGTAGTACTCTTTTTTGCCAAGAGCAGTATCAAAAATTATGTGGGATATGGCACTTATTTTTAGTATTTTTACATATGATATAATATGATATAACTATACAAAGTGCAGAGAATAGCATAAGAAACATCCATGCACAAACCAATCAGGTTTAGTAACTCTTAGTAATGTGTATTACTTCAGCATATTTTGAAATATAAATTTTAAGTGGAATTGCAGCTCTGTTTTCATAGCTCTCCAGTCCCATATTTTTATTTCCTTCTCTTCCTTCTGCTAACTCATAGCAGGGTAATGACAAACAAGTGCTTTGTGTCCTTCTTGACCTAGCTTTTATGGCTTAATTATATGATTGAATCTATGAAAAATATCTAGATTTTTGGGGGGGCATCTCTAAACTTTACATAAATTTTATCATAACACACGCATTGCAAAGTGCTCTCAACATTAGGTTCTGCTATATTCATACCTGTAACTCTATTTGTTATTTTAGTTAGATATAGTATTTTATTATATGGATATTAAGATGTCTTATATGTTCTACATTCTCTTGTTGAACACACCAATGTTTCCTATCTTGGGTCTGCAAGTTATGCTGCTGTCAGTATGTTTGTATACATTCATTGTGCGTATTTGGGAGAATTTTTTTTTAATCTATGGTTATAGATAGATATGTAGAACTTCTATAACACTCATCTAAAATTCAGCGTACATTGTAAAGTTATTTTCCAAGATATTCAACAACTTGGTGTATAATGCTCTCTTTTTTCCTTGTCATTTATATGATGCATCTTGTGATCAAGCTTTATAAACCATTTTCTTCATTTATGAATTGGTTGCCTGTACAAAGCGTTTGTTTTTTTTTTTTTACTTGTTGATTTTTAGAAGTTCTGTATGGTTTTAGCATGTAAAATCACCTCTAAGACTGCAATTTTTATATTAACAGGCAAAATTTTGTTTATAATATTTTTTAGGTTTTGTATATAAAGTTTATCTGTGACAAGATACAACATGGTAAGATATTTATTGTGAAGTCTTGATTAGACTTGAAGTGCTTTTTTTTATATTTATTACTTCTACTTTACATTTTTGTTATTTTGTTCCTTTTTTGGCTAGTTGCATTGCAAAATAACACGTCTATATATTTTAAATAAATTAATTTTCACCTTCTTCGTTAACTGTGAGCCACTTGTTTTTATATGCACTATTTTTATTACTATTCAGTTTTAAGTATTTAATATCCAATATTATTTGACTCTTCAATGTCTGTATTATAAATATATTTCATTTTTATAGGCCATGTATGAAAGGCATTTTTTCGCATTCTTTTTGTTGATTCATACTTTTTATTCTACTTTGTTTAGAATTTTTTGTTTTTCATTACATCATAATCACTTTTTAGCCACTGAGATTTCTTTTGCAACAGATTATGTTTCATTTTATAAATTTTCTGAAGTTTGTTAGAATATATACGTATATGTATATCCTCTTTGTTGGTGTATTAATTGCACCTCTTAAATATTAGCTTTCTTATGATTTTGAATTTTTCTTTTCTTGCTCACAGTTCCTTCCAGATATTGTAATTTTCTTAAGTTTTCCTTATATTTCTATTAATTTATTATTCCTACATCATTGTGATATTTTTTACTATCATTTTCTAATTTCTTGCTTGATTAATAAATTATCTTAAATATCTTTAGGTATTTATATTAATAGATGTGCTCATTTGGTTACTTTTTGCCAGAAATATAATGCTCCCTTTTTCAATTAAAATTTTTAATTGTTATATTTTAGATGCAGTTCTTTTAAGTAGTATGTTGTCTGGTTTTGTTTGCTTATTGAATCAAAAAGTCTCTATATGGAAAGATCTGTTTGTTTATATTTATTTGTATTGTTTTTATTATGTTTTCATGCATTGTTTTTTCTTGCTTCTCTAAAAATATTTTAGTAAAATATTGGTACTCATTCCTGTGTGCGGGGGACAGTGCAGAGAATGTCGATATGGATTGTGCACATGTTTTGTAATTTGAATGAGTAACTCAAGACAAAGGGGCAATAGATATCTACATTGAATTCTTCAAGTGAAAATCCGTAAGTGAAAGTAATTTTCTGCAAACCTTTGATACATTTGTGGAATGTAGGATTAAATCTTTAAAAAGCTATCTTCTTGCTTATTCTCAAGTGATTTGTTTGTATTCTTCACATGCAGAGAAATATTTCTTGACAAATCCTTTTCCCTTCCCCTTTTACTTTTTGATATTAATTACATTTAAACATCAAAATACTGTTTATTTTTAGTATTTTTGAAGTCAAATCATTTAGAGCCTTAATTTTATAGTAAATTTCCTTTTATTTTTAAATTTGAACTTTTTCAGATTTGTTTTTTCTCTAAGCACTATTTTTACTTTTATTTATCTCCTTAACAAAATGTTAATAATAGTAATATCTTCTGACTATTAAAGTTAGTTCATTGTTTCTGGTGTAAAGTCTTTTCTATTGCACTTCCTTCAGAAACAGTGTCCAACTCAGTATCTTCCCATTGTTTACAAATTTCATCCTCATGCATTTGATCTTGACTTTCTCTCCTAGTTATTTTCTGTATAAGCTATTTTCTCCCTAATTGTCATACTTAGCTTTGTGGAATGCTTAGCATTTGGATAAATGCTGCTCAAGTAAAAAGTATAATTTGATGAGAATAACAACTCAAATGGTTTTACAACATTTAACTTCCAGTTATCCATTTCACTTTACAGAATCGCAAGATTTCTGAGGATCTCTAAATATGGGTTTTCTTGAGTTTCATACTTGAATTGAGTTTTAGGAAAATATTTTCTGGATCCCTTTCCATGTTTCCAAAACAAGTTCTTCTTCAGTATCATTGTATGTATGGCTTTGGAGATAACAGAGAAAGGAAACTTTTCTCACCATGAATTGTCTCTGTGTCACCATTTGCACTGACTTAGAGTTTCATTGTCCTAAAGAACTGTAGAGTGTGGCTTTGTGATTAAAACAGGTTGCTTCCCTGATTGAGCAGAGAGTGCATGGGGCTTAATGAATGTGTGCTTTGCCACTTTAAGTAATTCCTTGCTTTGGCAAATTTTCTGACTGTTCTAAGCCATAGAATTCTTGAAATAAAATTCCTAACAAGTACCACTTAAGATTAATTGTAAAGATTACATGGAAAAGTATGCAAAAATCCATTGAGGAATTATAGTATTATAACTGTTAAATATTTTTTCACCTTATCATGGGAAAAAAATTTCCTGACTTGTTTTTTACACATTAGGGAGTTGTATTAATAAAGTTAAATGAACTATAATCTCCATAAAAGTAATTATTCAAACCTCAGTTTAAACAAAAATATTTATTTTATCTGGAATTGTTTTTCCTTTTCATATTAAACCTAACATATTTTACATTGTACACACTGTCTTACATACTCAACATGTCCTATAAGGGTTAGCCTAGATTAATGAGGAAAATATATATAAAATATTTCATTACAAATGTTTATTTCTATAGTTCAAATTCCCAAATTAAAGTAATGCTTTTTGTTGTTTTTGTTGTTACCATGGATTTTTATTCTGCTTACTTCACAGCTAATTTGACTTTTTACATAAATTTATGTTTACAATTAGAAACATAGATTTTGTATGAGATATTTTACACCTAATCTATCTATCTTTGATTGAGTCATGTGTATTTATGACTTCCTTTGCTCTTGGCATTCTTCCTACAGAAATACTACTTGTAAAATATTCATCATTTTCTAAGACCTATTTAATTGTAGATTCTTCAGTGTTGGATTATTTTACATATCTTAATTCTTTCATTGAAAAATATAACTTCATTAGTTGCCACATGTCAGGCATTTTTCTAGGCCTTGGAATAAAAGAGACAACATGACTCATTCTCAGGAACTTTATAGTTTAATGGCAGTGGAGTGGGTGCACAGGTTGCAATCTTGCAATAACATGCAAAATATTAAAAGTGTGAAATATTATACAAGTATACATGAGTATATATAAAATCTTTCATTTCTATTTGAATCTATTTACATATATACATATTTATGTTGCATTATATGCACGCATATTGTGTATTTTAATGGGGTTGCAAAGTGTGGGTCAAAATAGCGTTCATGGGGAGTTGAAATTGAATAGAATCCTAGAAAACGGTAAGTTCATTATTTAGGCCTGTAAAAGGAGAAAGTTCCCTGCATGCAGCTAAAGCAAGGAGAAAACAAGATAGTATAGTTTGAAATGGTCTTTCATATTTAAATGCATGTATAAATATGTAAATAGTTAAATCATTTAGAATAGATGATATACAGATGAGGGATTGATAGGATCTACATGAAAAGGACTGCCAATGGACGGATCTTGTGCAAATCATGTAGGTTTTTGTGATTCTAATGCACCTTTTAATTTTATTGGATAGATTGATGTGCCAGTTTTTAAGCAATTGTTTCTCAGCTTTAAGCTCACCCTTCCAGACTCTCCTGGAGTTTGCTGATATTGTGATTCTGCTGACCGCAGTTCTTCTTTTCCAACTGGATTTATGCAAGGCTGTGCCAACATAGAGTACTAGCCTGAGACTGTAAGGTTGGAAAAGAAAGATGAGGATTGCATCTTCTATGTACTTCCTATGGGTTTCTTGTGGGCTTCCTCATTCAGTGATAACAGCCCAGAGATGCTTCTTTATCTCAGGAGCAGCAGATCATTTCTATAAAAGTTCGTGAATCAAGTTTTCATTTTTTACAGTGTGCAAAACCAGCTTTACTGTGCTCAACCTCAGAGATATATACACACCAGCCAGCTAGTACCCCTTCTCAGAGGCATTGGCGGAGGTCGGGGTTGGGTGTGGGGGGACTTCCTTTGAGCTCTGAGTTACTGGCACCAGCCAGGTATCACTTATGCTTCAGAGTTCTGAATTTCGGCTTCAGAGACCCCTTCTAGAAATTTCTAAGCTTGAATTATTGAAACTTTTGTCCTATTCCCTTAGCACTAGAGTAAGTAGCTACTTCTTGCAGTTGATAATTAAATGTTATTTTAGAGTTTTCTTTTTATGTTTATATAGGTAAAATCTTATATCTAACTCCTTATCTTAAATATTCTTCTTCCTCTTTTTTTTTTTTTTTTTTAAAGCCTACTGTCATCTCTGTTTCTGACTGGACAACAACTGGGATAACCAAAGCTTCTCAAAACTAGGAAATCGTAATTCTTAAGTACAGCATTTGTTGAGTGTAAAGATCACAAGGCTACTTCTTAGAGATTTGGATTCTGTATTTCTGGGTCTGGGAAAACATATATTTTTAAGAAAAAAAACCACATGATTCTGGTGACTAGTCCAGTTTTGAAAGTGATCTTGTAAACCTGTAGGAAATCATTTAAGTTTTTTTTTTAAGTTAATCATTTTAGAAGGATGTTTTTACAGACTATGACTATTTAATAATAACTTTGTTGGAGGCAAGGCTGGAGGAATCATGCTGTTCACTTATAAGACTTCATGTGCAAAATCTAGTCTGAGTAATGGAATTTTGGCTTGCTAGTTGGAGGAAACATTTTCAAATATAAAGCTAAAGGATAAAGATCATGCTTGGTTAAAAACCAATTTTTGGTAGTTTCATCAATGTTTCAGGAAAATTATCTTCATGCCTAGATTATAGTATTTGCTCCACCGATCCATGACAGAAGTGACCATCTCCCCAAATGGACTCTGTTCATCAATGGCAGGAATCTTTTTTCTTTTCCTAAAGATTAGGTAGAGCTATGTGATAAACATTCAATATATGTTTGCTGAATTAAAAATAAAGGCTGTTAAGAAATACACACATAAAATATTTAAGACATTGCTTCATGTTTATAATTTGAGTCTTGGCTAAATTACATATGAAACACATACAACCTTTATTATGCACCTAATCTGGATTACATTATGCCACAACAGATTCTGTAATAAAAAATTACAGTCTTCTTAAATAGGACACATTTTTTCATAATATTCTTATTGAGATCTAATTACATTTTAAGTACAATTCTAGAATACATTCATTCTGAGGTTTTCTGGGGCTCCACAAACTCCATCTGAGTCTAGCCATTAAAATTTCTCTGAAAGTTAACTGTGTTAACATCATTCCTAATTTATTCTCCTGAGCTGAAAGAGTCCCCTACTGCTTGTCTGCTTTAGTGTTTAATTGCTTCACAGACTCCCATATTGAATTCTGTAGCAATTTACTTTGCTTTCCTGGTGAAACAGTGAGATTTTCAGCATGATTTAAACAAAAATGGAAATCATGACGTGACGAGAACACTGTACTAATAAGTAAAAAAAGCAGGGGTTCCTGAACCCTCTATCCTTTTACTTGATTGGAGGCTAAGAGTGAATTCATTACTCTTACAGAATTTTGTCATCAAATTTTTCATTTTATTTCAAGGAGGTAATGATGAAAATTCTCTAAGTTTAGGCCACTCTTAGGTCAGCATTTCCAAGGCTGTACTCATCTACCTGAGAGGGGGATCGGTGCCTTCTACTATGAGTGATTCAGTGTGTATTATAATGTTCTTCTTTATAATCCTCTAAACCCACTTCTCTTTTCACTTTTTTTTTCTAAGAAGTGTTTAAACTAACTGATAAACCTGTGTTTCACTATGTTTAGCTTCTTCTATCTGTTTAATAGTGTTAAGATCTGAAATTTGAGGGTATCAGTATGTCACCAAATTAAAGAATTGACAAATAACATTTCCAAATAAAATAGTATGAATTATGTTTGTAATACAAAATCTCTGAATTCATATTTAATATTCTATATTTCTGCATATTCTGAATCAGTTCCCAAAGTTCATAGAACAAAGACACTTTAAATCAGTACCTAATAATCATAACTAATTACAAGCAAACGATGTTACTAACCTAGAACTGCAGTTGCCAGTCAGGTTTCAAGAGTAACTACTAACATTGAGATGGGCTTTCTTTTACCCACTGGCAGGCAAGGCCTGCCATCTACTGTGCGAGAGCCAACTCACTGGAAAGTTGATTAGAGTGAGATGCGTCTAACTGAATGATCTTTTAACTTTCACATATAAAAATGCTAATGCAATTTTTATCAGTAAAACTCCATATGGAAGGAGAATATTGACTAAATTGTATATATGGTACAGGTAATTTTATAAATCGGCATCCAACCGCTGAATCCTTGTCCTTTCTAATTCACCTCATTTTAATTCTGATTACATATTTTCATATTTCAGAAACTTTAGGATAATGAACTTTTAATATTAAGAAAATCATATTCATTTGCAATTCTGTTAATTCTCTATACTAGTTGAAAGTACTGCCATGAGGAAAATGTCTGTATCTGCACTGTCCCATACCATGGTTTCTGGCCACATGTGGCAGTTGGGCATTTGGAATGTAGCTAATGTCACTGAAAAAGTGTATTTTTAATTTTACTTAAGTTCAAGTACATTTAAATAGGCTTTTGTGGATTATAACCACTGTTATCCATGGGACAGCATAGCTCTGTACTATTGTCAGTTAACTCTATATTATTTGTTTTTGTTCTTACAAAATTCTCTATATAGGTATGCTATTTCTGATAAATTATATAGAATAACTTGTCATAGTTTCTTTCACATTGACTTCCACAATTTAAAATTGTCTTCATTTTTACTTCATCTATTAATTGATTCTTAACTACTTTAAACTAAAATTTGTGAAATTATTATTTAGCCATTTTGCTTCTGCAGTGTTAGGAGAGTAATCCTTGGCAAAATATCCCATATGGCCCTTTTCACATTTTTATTTTGCTTTATAAACACTCTTAATTGTATAAAGGTGATTACTCAAAGAATGGAATGATTTTTAAGATGAGATTATGATTCTGAGAAAATGTAAATTCTGAAGTATATTTTATCCCATATTGTCTATAATTTATATTTGCTTATTGTTTGAAATTAAGAAAAGCAGTATAAGAAAAGCTTTATAAAAATAAACTACAGTAACTTTTTTTTTCCTGAAAAAGAAAATCATAGATTTGGAGATGATCTTTTTCAGCATATTAGAGTAGAAGGTGATACAGAGAAAGTATCCCAAATAATTCAGTTAACATTTTTAAAAAGCAGGATAAAATATCTTAAAGTAATATACCTAGAGTATTGCAGTGCAAAATAAGATGAGAGGAATTCTATGTACGTGTAAAAATTTATTTAATTACTTTGTTAGAATCTCTTGAAATTAAAAAAAAATGGGTAAGATTAAGCTACCTCACGTTACATAATACAGATCATTTGAATGGATGTTATTACCAATTTTATGGAGTTTCATGAAACAACTGGATTTTTTTTACATTTATGGCACCAGTCATCCAGAATTTTATACTCACTCTCCTGGAAAATGCCACTTGCAAAATTATTAATGAAACAAAGCTGCATTTTATAACTTCATTTCACATAATGTAAAACACATCAGAAGAATGTCACTTCTGGAACTGTTTTTATTGTAAACAGGTTAAGATTCAAAATTTACAAATTTCGCTGTTATACATATGCACAAGTTATATAATAAATAACCAAAGGAAAGGAAGCATTTCTTATGTGACTACAGCAAACGTATTATGGAGAATAGAATTTGTATATTAAGTATACTGGTTGGGTTTCTGTCAACAAAATCAGTGTGAAGGAAATTAAATTTCACTGTGGGTATCTTCATTACATTACAAATGTATAATTAATAGCTATGTTAGCCAGGTCTAAGCACTTAATGTCTAAGGATTTAATTTTCCTCAGTTGTGTAATCCAAGGGGTTATTTAAAACGAAAACTCTCTAATATTCCTTCTAGCATTACATATCTGTGGATATCATAGACAGTAAGAAAAAAAATAGAATTAAAAATTATTATAGCACTAGAAGAGTTGAAAATGCAAACAAACAAATAAACCAAAAGCTCTAGTTTGTATTAAAGTTTTAGGCTTGAGTTAAAATTAAAAATATTATTTAGATGACCTATATTGTCCTTATCAAGAAATTATCTTATGGAAGTCACATATAATATTTAAGAATTTGTCTTACCATCCCTAGGCTTCATGACAGAGGGAAAATAGCCTTTATGTTCATTACTTATTTTCCAATGTAGAATAGATTGTAAGACTTTAATCATTCCTACCAGTTAGTAAGAAACTTTCTCCCCATATCAGGGGAGACAGTCTGTGGGACCTGGACTTACACCTTGCCTAGTGATAAGGAGGCACCATCCCCTTCCTCCTTGGATGATACTAGAGGAAGACAAAAGGAGAACCAAGACTTTTACCATCATTCAAGGGTAGCCTTAGCAGGCATCTTTCCCTTTCCATCCAGTTTTGTATCAATGGAGATTTAGTGAGAAGTCTGAACTCTCATATTCACTCACCGGTAACAAGGAGCCCCTTCCTCTTCCATGTCAGTGGAGGCTGAGGGGAGAATCTAGATTTCTACCCTCACCTAGCAGTAAAAAGGCCGTATTCCTCATCGTCTGTCTTCACCAGAGAAGATCCAGTTTTCTTATAATATCAAAAAGTCCAGGTTTCAATAAAAATAATTTATCATACCTAGAAGCAGGAAAATCTAAAATTGAATGAGAAAAAACATTCAACCAATGACAACCCTGAGATGATATAGATGTTAGAATTATCTGGCAAGGGTTTTAAAACACCCATCCTAAAATGCTGCAGTGAGCAATTATGAACATGTTTGAGGTAAATGAAATGATCCAGAGACTCAGAGTGAAAGAGGAGTCTCAGCAAAGACAAAGAAGATATAAAGAAGCAAATGGAAATTTTAGAACTAAAAAATACAATGACCAGAATAAGAATCTCAATGGATAGGTCCAATAACAGAATTGAAAAGACATAGTAAAAATAATCGTGGACTTTAGGACAAAAAATGCAGAAACTCCTACCTCAATATTAAAGGAAAATATACTGGAAAAAAAAAAAAGAAAGAAAAGGAAAAAAGAGCAGAGCCTCTGGGAATGTGGAAGTATAAATGTGTGTGTGTCATTGAAATCTTGGAAGGATACAAGAGCAAGGCTAAAAAAGAACTTTAAGAAATGTTTGAAATTTTTCCAAATTTGGCAAAAGACAAATGAATTTTGCAGAATTCAAGAAGCTGAGAAAATCCAAACAGGATAAACCAAAAGAAAATCAAGACAAGACACATTATAGTCAAACTTGGAAAAACTAAAGACAAATAAAATATAATGAAAACAGTGAGATAGAAATGATGCTTTATCTATAAAGGAAAAATAATTTAAATAATGTGTATCTTATTAGAAACTTTGGAGACCATAAGGAAATGACATAACATATTTCAAGTGCTGAAAGTAAAGAACTGCCACCTCATAATTCTATATCCAGTGAAAATATTCTTCAGGAATGAAGAGGAAATTGAGACATTCTGAGATGAAGGAAAACTAATAGTCACCAGTTTCTAAAGGGAAAGGAAATGATAAAAGAAGTCATATTGGAATATTAGAAATAAATAAAAATGTAAAAACAAATACTTTATTTTTCCTCTTGAGTTTTTAAATTATGTTTGATGATTAAATCAAATATTATAACACTGTCTACTGTGACTCAATGTCTATAGAGAATATATTTAAGACAATTGTATTATGAATGGGAAAAGATGAAGGGACTTAACATAAGGTGAAGTTTTTATACTTCATTTAAACTAAAATGCTGTTACCTGTAGAATATGATAAATTATTCATATACAATGCAATGCCTAGAACAACCTCTTAAAAGACTCTTCAAAAGCTACAAGCAACTAAAAATGGAATACTAAACAATGTAACCTACAGAAAGGCAGGAAAGTGAAAGCAGAGGAGTGCAAAATGAGTAAAACAAAGAGGGAAAAATTAAAGATGATCTAAATAAATGGAGAAATATGCCATGTTGATGGAATGGGTGAACATAGCGAAGATGTTTATTACTTCCAAATTGATAAACAATTTTGATGTATGAGGATGCAGAAAAGTTGACTATCTCATGTAGCGTGGGTGAAAATGTAAAATTATACCATTACTTTAGAAAACGCTTTTACAGTTTCTTAAAAAGAACAAACAAAACTAAGTATGTTAAACATACACTTACCATATGGTTTAGCATGTGGACTTCTGAGCATTTATCACAGAGAAATGAAAAAATTTGTTTTCATCAGAACTGTATATTAATGTCCATAGAAGCTTTATTTGTAATAACCAGAATCTACAAACAACCAAAACACCCTGAAATATGTGAATAGTTAAGAAAACTATGGTACATTGTAACATGGAATACCATTCAGCAGTAAAAAAGGAATGTTAATATAGGCAACAACTTAGATAAATTCCAAGGGCATTATGTTGGGTGAAAAAGAAATCTCAAAAGGTTACATGCTATGTGACTCAATTTATGCAACATTCTCAAAGTGACAAAGTTGTACATGTGAAAAAGAGATTAGTGGTCACCACAATTTAGGGGTGGGGTGGGGTGACTCTAAAAGAGGAGAAACGTTATCATTGTGGTGATTGAATAGGTCTGTATCTTGATTGCAGTGACAGCTAAAGAGTCTATACATGTAATAAAATGACATAGAACTATATGTACACAAATAATAGATTCCCATTTTGAAATTTTGTATCTTATGTAAGATCCTCTGTAAATATCTATATAAAATGTAATTATTGTAGGAAACTTGATTATAGGTACTCTCTGTTCTACCTTTGTAACTTCCTGAGAAACTGTAGTATTTAAAAGTCTGATTGCTATGGCTAGGACTTCCAGTACTATGTTCAATATAAGTGGTGAGTGGCATCTTTGTCTTGTTCTAGATTTTAATGGGAATGCTTTCAACTTTTCCCTGTTGAGTATTATGTTGGTTGTGTGTTTGTAATAAATAGCTTTTATTATGTCGAATTACATTCCCTTATAATATTGATTATATAGTAATATATGTCATTTATATATAACACATTACATATTAGATAATACTATTATATAGTTATATATTCATTTTATGTATTTTTTCTAATTATTCACTTTTCACTTTTAAAAAATTCACTTTTAAATTCACTTTTAAAAAATATTATGTTTGTCAATATATTGTCTGTTTATAACAAACATTTTTATTACTTGATTTCCCTTTGAAAATGATGCTTTGAAAATGTTTATGCTTTTCTTTTCCCTTAAATATTTTGGAGTCTTTTTAAACATTAGTTTCCATAATACAGGGCATAAAAAAAAAAAAAGAAAATGTAAGTGGATATTTTTGGGTGTATGTGGAGGAAAGTGTGTTAAGTTTTTTTAATTCATGAATAAATTCATAATTGAAACATTATGTGTGAAACTCCAAAGGGGATTTAATAAATTATCTGTTTTCACATAATTGTCTAAAAACTTAGTGGACTTTCCCAAGGTTAGAAAACTATTTCTTTCTTTAAAAGACCATCTCCATATAATTTAAATTACTCCTAAAAATGGTGTTAGTGATTCTCCATTTTAATTAAAATTATTGATCAAGTGTCCTTATATTGCAATGATATTAATGCTTCAGGGGAAATAATATGCATTTTCTTTTCTCTTGAATGTAACGGTAATATTAAAAGTTCAATATAGTATTCTAGTTTATGCTGTTTCTAAAATTCAGTTAATATGAATAATTATTTGAGGAAATCATTTAATAGAACTGACTATATTTATAATGCCATCAGCCATACTGTTTAGTTTCAAAACATTTCTTATATTGAAATTCTTGGGAAACTGAAAAAAATAAACCAATAAAACAAATGTAATAAAGGAATGATTTTTCAGGGCATATCTTCTTAGCCATCAAATGTTCCAGTTGGGAGCTAAATTATAGTAGTTCATATTTTTTCCACCTGATTGCACCTGTTTGGATTTGTATATGATGCTATTTCTGAGACATTAAAGAATATAGAATGAACTGACATATAAAAGAAAAATATTGTGACTTGAGAAGGTCTCAAATAAGTTAAAACTTTTACTTATTTGAATTGTTAATTTTTTTCAGAAACTTAATCACTAGTCGTTTTTTAGAATTATAAATTTTATGAGTTAAAAATGATTTGCAAGGCATTTAAAAGGGAAATTAAATTATGCCTTTTTAAAAAAAAAGAATCACATTTCAGTGGATTTATTAAGTTCTTGTATTGTTAAAGACCTTCATGTTTCTTTAACTTCATGAGTGACTCAGCACTGACTTTGGAAAGCACCTTCGTTAGGGTTTCCTTGAACCATAAAGATTTAATTGCTCCATATGCTGCAAATTCACTGCTAACTGAAGTGTAATCAGTAGTTTCTATTTTTCTGATTACCATATTTCTTTGGGAGTATTTAATTAATATTTTAAAATAATTGAAAACTGTTTTTTAATTGATAATGGTTCCCTTCATTTTTTTATGTCATGGTCAGTTCTCCCTGCTGTGCCACTCCATGTTATCATTGCCGACCTCAGAGAGCATTTAACTTGAGTAATTTTCTAAAAGCCTTATTTGCTCAAGTCAAGTGAATTCCACTTAATTTTTTCTAACTAAACTAAAACAACAAAAGGATCTTTAAGAAAATAACATCTCACTGATAGGCCTGTTCACCATGTTTAATGAGAAAATTAACATTATAGTGCTTGTAAGGCAAATATAGCTGTCACTATGTTTGCAATACCCAATGAGGCTTATGACTCTAGGTTCACAAAAGCCGTAGAATACCATATTGTAATAATATTCTGACAGTGATTACATTACCTCTGTATTAACCCCAAGGAGAGTTACCCCCAAAGGATTTATGTGTATAATTAGAGGTCATAAGAATGAATTTAATTTTATACATCATTTTTAAATTTTTTGTACCATGAGCTATTTTTCTTATTGTAAATTACATACTATAAAACACGCAATTTGAAAAACAAAGGAAACCAAAGGACAAATTTTAAAATTAATCCATGTTACCTCTCAATAATGAATTATGTTAAAAAATTGATTTATTTCTCTCCAGACAAAATTATGCCTCTTCAGCCTCCACAATCCAATATACAAAATCTGAAAGGTGTTCCAGACCTCTCTTTCAAGCCAGCGTCCACATTACTATTGGCAGGATGGAAAAGGGGACCCAGATGAATAATACATTGGGGATCTTATTAAAAAATATTGATAGCTGAAGATAATCACAGCAAAACACAGCAATGATTGAGGTGCCAACATATCACTGAAATGATTAGTGGTCTACAGGAACTAGCTATAAAATGATAGCCTCTCCAAAGAAAAGGAAATTGTCATTCCATTTTGCACCTACTGCCACTAACACACAACACCTAGTAACTTTCTTTAGATTATGGAAGCATATTTCACAAAATATCACATTCAAAGAACTTATCTTACAGCAAAGCAGTATGAGTAGCAGGCGTATAACCAAGATACCCATTGCTCACATCATACATCACACCACACAGAAGCTGCCAGTCTTACAGAATGATAGAGTGACTTTTGAATCCATAGTTATGCAACAACTTGGAGATGATGTTCTTTGAGAATGGGACTGCATCCCAGTATAAGTCACTTTATGAGACTTTGTCCCCAATAGATAGAATGTGTGTGGTCTGGGAAACAAATGGTTTTACTCACTGTAACTCTAAGAAGCCCATTTAAAATGTGAGCATTCCTCCCCACAAATCAAGACTCTATAAATTTATAGGTGATGGTCCCCAGAATGGAAATGCTTACTTCAGGAACCACAGGAGAGGTCTATTAAACTTTAAACTACACTTGCTGCATTGACACTGTTAGCCCTGTGTGTCAAGAGACCAACTGTAAAGGAAAGGGATTATCTGTCCTGGTTACCTATTGCTCTATAGCTACTTAACTCACAACTTCAGAGCATAAAACAAATGCTTATTATGGTAATGAATTCAATGGATCGGATCAGTTTGGATCATGCATAATGGGAGTGGCTTATCTCTCCCCTGTGATACCAAGAGTCTCAGCAAGAAGGTCCAAAGTCTTAGACTAGAATTATTTGAAGGATCATTCACTTTCATGTCTGATGATTGATGTAGGCTGAAATCACGAGTTCTCAGGTTTTCTTTCTGTGGACGCTCCATGAAGTACCTACCTATGGGCTATTTAGGGCTTCATCAAAACACAGAGATTGTTTTCCCTCGAGTTGCAAGTACCCTCAAGATAAGAAAACCTGACACAAAAAATCACACATCATCATTTCCATCATATCCTCTCGAATGAAGTAGTTGAAAGCCTTCCAGGTTGAATAGGAAAGGTTGTAGACTCCACTTCTTGATGTGAAATTGGAAAATTTCGAAAAGAACATGTGAAACTAAGCATATATCTGTGACTATTTTTTGAATTTTTAAATTGAAGTATAGTCGATGTATAATATTATATAAGTTACAGGTGTACAACATAGTGATTCACAATTTTAAGGGTTATATTCCATTTATTATAAAATATTGGCTATATTTCCTATTTTGTACCATACATCTTCATAGCTTATTTATTATGTACATAATAGTTTGTACTCTTAATACCCTACCTTTATCTTGTTCCTCCCTGCCTTCCCTCTCCCCACTGATAACCACTAGATAGCTGTGACTATTTTTGAAAATAACATCTGTGATATTGTTCTGGGGGTTGGAGACATGTAATTGAAACTGATTATCAGGAATAGATAATGCTGTTACACAGTGAGGTCAGGGACCAATAGTTTTTGCATCCAAGTGATCCACTTAAGAATGCTTTACCTCGTCCTGGTAGTGATAGACAGTGAGCAGAAGCAAGGCCTGAGAAATTATGTGATCAGTGACTTGGCTCACAGATGAGGGGCTAAATTGGCCCTGTTAGATAAGCCATAGAGATTAACAGAGGTGCTACACAAGGATGAGAGGAATCTAGAATGGAAGGTAGAAAGGGGATATGAGGACTGTCTGTCACAGTGAGCTTCATGTGTCAGCTTGACAGGCCACAGGGGACCCAGATGAGACATTAGTTCTGGGTATGCCTGTGAGAGTGTTTCCAGATGAGATTAATGTTAGAATCATTGGATTCGGTAAAGTGGTAAGCCCTCCCCATTGTAAGTGAGCATCGTCTAATTCATTGAGGACCTGAATAGAACACAAGACACAGGAGGAAGTTGATCCCTTTTTTTGCCTCACTGATTGAGGTAAGACAGCTCATCTAACTTCTGCCCTGGGACTGGGATTGATACCATCATCTTCCCTGGCTGTCAAGCCTTTGGACTCATACTGAGTGCTACTGGCTGTCCTGGGTCTCCAGCTTGCAGATTGTAGACTGTAGGACTTATCAACCTCCACATTTCACAGGACTTCACATTGGCTCCATGTGAGCCAATTCTTCATAATAAATCTCCATTTATTTGTGCACTTATATAATAAATATAGAAAATATAAGCTTATACATGATCACATACATGAATTTATCCTATTTATATCTATCTCATATATTTTATATAATTTATTATTTGTATATATCATATAATATATCATAGTATATATGTATGTATATACACACATCCTTTTGGTTCTTTCTCTGGAAAACCCTAACTAATACAGTATCCAGTGCAGACTTCAGGTGATTTGTCCCAGTATCTTACTCATATTTCATTCATATTTCTCTGGAAAAGTGAGTAAAGTCTAAGAGTATCTATGAATATGATAAAAGTATGTGGTTCTAAGCACTGCAAAGGATGGGATATAATAGACTGTAGTGGATTCTGTAGTGTACTGTTTAGATCCCCACTAAAGGGCTGAGGCTTATTCCTCCAGTTTCTGGGACTAAAGACACTCAGCTGAGTCTGTCTCTGGTAATTGACTTCAACTGAAGGGGCTCCTTCGCTTAAGAGCACAGTCACCCCCAGGAACAACCTGAATGCAATAACTGAGTAATGTCGGATGTATAAGGCCCTTTCCACATGCATCAAATTGGAAAGATGGAAGCTGAGGTTTCTGTTGCGCTGACATTACCATTCTTTCTACACTTATTCTTGCTTTCCTGACGCTAACAAGATTTGTTTATCAGAGCACCACGATGTATCTCCTGCATGTAAATGTCAAAGTCCATCTCCCATGGAAGCTGAACTTTGATCAATCAATCAGACCAAAACATAAGAAGATATTTGATAAAATTAGAATTCTATAAGAATTATGTATTAACAATATTTAGTAAGGATTAAGAGAGAGCTTCTCAAAATTATGTAAAGAGTATGATCCCGATGTAATAAAATGAAATGAAATAAAATGTGAAGTCATTTGTTGCCATGTGTGTGTGTGTTTGTGATGCAACTACATGGAAAAATAATATTTTACATACAAATTCTTGATAGATTACACATTGCTTATCAAAAAAAAAAGTTGGTCTAGGAGACTGTTTTAAAAAGTTTTCTCAATTTGAGTATTCAGGCTTTCTGCTTTGTTTGATTTTTAAAATGACAATCTGTTTTTAATTTTTTAAATGAATAAAAGGAGAGAGAACCAACAATTTATGCCTTTTGAAGAAGTAATCTATCCTCAGTCAGAAAAAGCTTTCATTCTGCTTTAATTTTCATGTGTGATATGTACTTATTATTAGCAAGGTCTTCCGCAACTAGGAAGAGAGTAAGGTTATCCCTTTCTTCATAGAAAATACAGTTAATTAAGTCTTCTGCTGAATGTCAGTTAAAAATATTAATGTAAATGTAGTGATTTAAATAAAGTTGTGCACTGTTATAAAAATCACTTATATATATAAGCCTTTTGGTTTTAATAACTGCCATGTAATCTATACCAAGCTTTTCAACTTCCTTTCTCAAGAATATTGTGAGAGAGAAAAGTTCAAATGGACATGTCAATAGAAGAATGACTTTCAAACAAGAATTACTGCATCAAGTTATTCAGAAATGAAGATAACAATACAAACCATTTTCCAGATCCTTTTTGCATTGATGCTCTCAATTCAAAAGCTAAATTCTTTCTTTCTGTTTCTCTTCATGCCTCTCTCTCTCCCTCTCTCTTTCTCTCTCTCTTTCTCACACACACACATCTTTACTTTCTATTTTTGGATTTTCTGTGCTCTTCTAGCACTACCAATACGTGAGAGTTGAGTATGCATTTGTTAATAGGATGTCACTGGTAGTGTAAAACTTTCTGTGTTAGTAATCACCACCTTCCCTGCATAAATGTTCAGTACACTAATTTTACAGCCTGAGTCACAGTTAGGAAAATGACAGGTGGTATCGTGCTCTGTGCTACACTTGAATAACTAATCTGCATAAGCACAGTAAGAAAGCTCATTATACAACAACATATGTGGACACATCGTTTTAGGGTGCCATATGTTTCTAAGGCACATATAAAGCAATTATCACAGCTAGCCCCAGATCTAGTCATGTGTGTTTCATTGAGCTCTAGCTAGGAGGCTTAATTATGCTATCATACCATTCCTTTTACGTTCCTTCTCTCTGGAGTCACTTTGTTCTCATTATCACTGGTAGTTTTATTTTCTACCAGTAATCTTTTCTCTTTGTCCCTTGCCCTGAAGACATGAAGTAAGTTTGTAGTTATTATCTTTGAATCATAAGATTAATTTATTGTCTTATTTTTATTGGAAACGTTTATTTTTTTATCCTTTTGAGGGGGTTAGAAATCCTTTCTTTCTTGATAACCATAAGTGATTAAAACAACAACACTGTAAACTAGTTTCCTACTGCTACATAACAGCTAAACACGAACACAGAGGCCAAAACAACACCTATTTATTATCTCCAGTTCTCTTAGGGAAGGAGTTCAAATCTGACCTCAATGGTCCTCTGCTCAGTATCTCCCTGGGCAATAATCAAGGTATCAGCCAGGGCTGGGGTATCATTTGAGCTCCAGGGTCCTCTTCCAAGCTCAAATGGTTGTTGTAGACTTAATTTTCTTAAGGCTGTGAACAGTTAACTGCCTGATGTTCAAGAACCATAGGAGAGAAAGTCTCTGAACCCATAGAACCTCAGTCGATCTTTTAAGAGTTATCATTTGACTAAATTAAGCCCACCTAGGATAATCTCTCTATTTAGTAAGCCCAAATCAGCTCTTCTGTCAGAAATTACTTCCAAAAAACCCCTTTACCTTTTCCATACACTGTTTACTAGAAGCAAGTCACAGTATCCATCCACACTCAAGCAAGGGGATTATAAAATGGCATAACTTATTGATGTCCACATTAGGCTAAATCTGACCTACCCTGTATCCATGATTTTCCAAATCCAGACCAAACTCATAACTGATGCAACTTAATTGTTCTGCAGTGTACTCTTCACCTCTCTTTACCTTCATACTCTGATGTCTTCTATGGAGCAGGCCTCTAATGCCAAATCCCTAAAATTTTTTGAGGACCATATAGGACCTTCCCTCTTTATAGTTTCGTGGACCAGGTTTGACCTTTTGTATCCTCTCCACCCCATCAGCTTCTGACATCATTCTTGCTTGCTGCTCCACAAAACAATTATTTTTAGCCATTTGAATATAGACCTTAACATTGGCTTTAGTTCAGTCTTCCACATTGTCCACCTGATCAACAGAGAATCCACATAGTATTGGCAAACGGGTGCAAAGACAGCCCCAGTCCATTACACTTTTGTCTTCTATCTTGACCCTGCCAACTCTCTAGAGTGCCCTGGAATTCTCAGTGAGGTATAAGTTTATATCCGTAAGTCTGCTGCCCAGTTTGATTCCCAATAGGGAAATGGGATTTCAGTCCCATTGCAGGCTATCCAGTTTCTGTGGGTGATTCTCTTTGAATTCTACTACAATAAGCAAGGAAAGGACAAACTTCTTAGTATAAATCCTGCAATACCCTGTCCAAATTCTTATATGGAGAGAAAAGAAGGAATGTCATAGAATGCCAGATGATTATAAGGCATTTTAATAAGCCCTGGGAAAAGATGTTAAGAGTCGATTGAAAGTTGCTTTCATGGAGCCTGGGGTTTTAAGTGTATCTTGATTTTAACTGTGGATTCCAAGCAAAAACCAGGACCAGAGAATGTCCTACTCAACTTTCTTTTACAAATATTTGTGTGAAACCAGTCTAAGAGGTTGACAATTACATTGGGAATATATATGTTTATTATTTGAAAGAAAGGCACATTTCAAGGTAAAAAGTGCCATTATAATCTTCTCATTTGAACTGTCAATTTTTAGTGTTTAACAGCTTCCTAATCAATGCTTTACTTTAACATTGTAGTCGTTATATACCTGTAAATTCAATTTGCATTGTATTTGGACCACATTTTAATCTTTGGATTTGATTTTTTGAAATGTCAGTCATGTGTCTATAGTAGATAAGAGTTTCTTTTTAGGCACTCAAAGTAGCTTTCTGGTTTTGACCTGAAAGTTTGCTCTGGCCTGATGAATTTCTTTCTCTAAGTTATTCAGTGTACCTATAAGTACCCCTCTCCCAACTCCCTTATACTTCTTATTTTCACTAATGTTTCTATTATTCCAGTACCTACTTGATAAATTAAAACTTTACTTTCAGTATGCACTTGATTACAGGTGTCTAGAGGTGATTATTTAAGTAATTTTTCCACTATTTGATATGGACTTTCAATATCCCTTTTACACATTGGCAATAGGGATGTTAGTGCCTTTTAAACCGAATCAGATGAGAGCACCACTTAGAGAGTCTCATCCATTTTACTTCGTCTGGAATTATTTCTGGCATCAATAACTATTTCAGTCAGGGCTGAACCAAGGAAACAGAATGACTTTGCTTCCATGTTTGGTGGTGAGCCTGAAGCAATCCAGTCCACCCAGTTAGCAGGTGGGACAAGAAACTTCATGTAGAGTCAGGCAGAACAACAGATAGGATCCATTAGTTTCTACTTGTTCACGCGCACTGAAGAGCAAAGACAAGCTGAAAGCAGACAGCACCTCTGAATTTCTCTCTTGGCTCATCTAAACAATGACCTTCAAAGCCTAGTGAATGCCGCTGTGTCTGCCCTCTGAATTTCACTTTTTCCTTTTCTTCTCTCTCTTTCTTAAACTCTAAATGGGAAACATGCAGGGAAATACATTTCTGGCAAAGTAGTTCCAGATTATCCAAGTTGAGATTGTGTGGAAATGTGAGAGCTGAACAGAAAAATTATAATAATATTTTTTGAAAATATTCAATAGTTTCCTCATATGTTAGTAAATTAATCTCCTCACTAGATTGTCACCATATGGCTACTTTTAGTGGTTCCATTTTGTCTGCATAGTTTTGTTCCTGATTTCTGAACAATAAGAGGCATGGTTGTTCACGTTGGGGTTCGGTGATGCTTAGGAAAATAAGACTTAAACTTGAGATCAGAGTGAACAAAGAATATCTATAAGAAAATATGTATGAACCAAAAAAAAATCATCTCTTTAATACAATAAGGTCAACTGCAGGCATAAGCAGAAATTGTGGTTTAAAATGTTCACCTAATGAAGCAAAAAGCTGAATTGAGGTTTAGCCTAGCAATTCTAATCTGTTTACTTTTTCAAGAAGTACTGACATCTAATCAGAAACTTTGAGGATTATTACATTTAGCAAAAATATGCTTATATAACATAATATCTTCTATCCTTTTTTATAACTAAGATTTTTACATGAAACATATCTTTGTATAGTTAATCTTTTGATGGGATCATAAAATAACTTTCACAGCAAGGAATTATGTCTAAGTCACTTTTCATTTTGCATTGGTTGAGGAATAAATATAAAGGTCTAAATGTTTCTCAGGATACCAAGTTTCTTATTTTAAGTTTATTTTTTTCAGAATTGTTCCATAGTGCATTCTATGACAGTGGAACAACTTTTAAATCCTTAAGGAATTATCTTAAATAAATAAATAGAGAATTAATTGTCTGTTTGCGGAGTGGGTAGGGATTTGCCTTATCTTTCAAAGAACTTTTAGGAAACTGTATGGCCTATGAGAAGTAAATCAAATTTTCAATATAGATGCCTCCTAATTGAAAAACCTATAAATGGAGTCTCCACTAGAAAACAAATATAACAAATTATTCTTGCTTCATACTATATATATTTTTAAAAGTTTAGGACACTTCAAAAGATTGGTAGCTATCTTGATAGTCATAACCTTTTTGTTACCAGTTAATATTGTACAAACATAGGTGTTCTAGATTATCTGATAATATTTCCAGGACCTAGTCAGTCAAATAAAGTTGGAATGGATTTATATTTTCTTAGGTAAGGTCCATTCTGACACTGAATTTATCATCTCAGCACTGATGGCTTCTGCCTTCTCAAGGATTGCCTTTTATCTTTCTATACAATTAGAACACCGGTTGGCACACTTTAAATGTTCAATTAATATTTGATGAGTTAATGAATTAATAAATGAGTGAATTACTGGCATTATCTGTAACATCCTGTGAAATTAAAAAATGCTGAAACCTAAATAACTATTGCCAGACAAAAAAGAGCTTTGTAAAATATCTAGTCTTAAAATAAAATCTGGTGGTCTTGTTTTGTATTTGTTTCATTTCTTTAAATTTTCTATCCATAATAATCTTTGGACTCTGGAAATTATTTCTTACATGGATTTGTACGTTTTAATTTGAGTAACTTTCCTTGTGAAACAGATAATAATGCTAAAAATGCCACCTGTGACAAATTAATTTTTTCTTGACCTTTTGTTACAGCAATGCCGTGCTTGAAAAGGAATTTAGAAGTTACCTAACTCAATCCTGTTATATTTCTGTCAAATTCGCAATCTGAGCCATCTACTATTTGCAGTTCTGAATTACTTTCTTCTATTTAGATATGTTCCAGTGTCCAATGCTCATTTGACACAGAGCTGCTGGTTAAGAAATAAATATGAATACAGTAAATTTAATAATTTAAATATAAGCATACTTATGAAAGAGCAATTAATCTTGGAATGATATGTGGACTTTTCAATCTACAATTCAGTAAATTCTCTACAAAGAACTCTATAGCAAATTTAAGATTTTCATACATGTGGGGCAAGCACATGGTACAATGATTTTTACCCCTATATTTTAAAAAGTAAAGTAAAAAAGAAACACTATTTCTTCTCATATCAAAAAAGCAATAGTTCATTTTAAAGTTTCAAGTTTCTCTATTTTCTGAATTTTTGTTTGGCATACTTTTCTATTACTAGAGTGTGTTCCACACCCTTAGGTTACAGTACCTGTGCAATTCGAGATTTCAAAATGAGTGGCTAATATCATTAGATAAGACTTTAAAATAACTTGCCTTTCTATGATATGTCCATCATGTATAAAAGACTTTATATTTTTACATTCATCGATCACAATGGTTCAAATCTTTATCCATCATTAAAATGCTCATTTAGGTTCTTAGTCAAAAGGTATTTTATGAAAAGCAACATACTACTACTGCTCCTGGTTAAACAAATTATCATATCATTTTATAATAATATGATTTTACTTTATTTGTGTTATTCTCTCTATTCTTTCCCAAATTAAATAGCAGTGAGTGATACCCTCTTTGGGATAAAGATATCTAAAACCAATTCTGACTCAGGTCTGTTAAATTTTGAAACTGATGAGTGATTTTCTTTTTTGAAGCCTTTATGATTGCTCTAAATTAAGTAAATCCTCTTGTAGCCTACATGGTACATATGGATGAATGTTCCTGATATTAAATGGCAACTAATAAGATCAAAAACTGTCCTTTATTTAGAGTTTTCCCAAATTCAGGCATTTGAAGATTAATTTTTTTTTCTATCTTAATTATGGCAATTCTGAAACTACTACATTGGGAAACACAAGGATAAAATTCACACGGGAAAAATAAATCTGTAAGTAAATGGGATCTTTATTTTTTGTAAATAAAACAATTTATGAACAAAAATGTATAAAGTTTAACATCACAAACCATGTAACTATAATCCAATTTATGGGGTAATACGTATATGTGTGTGTGTGTGTGTGTGTGTGTGTGTGTGTGTGTATATATATATATGGTGCTAACGATCCTGTTTATATATTTAACAATGAACAAATACTTATTAGTTGACGAATTTGTGCCAGGGAGTATTCTAGATGCTGAGAATATTGCAGTATGTTTGTTATCTTTTGCTGCTGTAACAAATACCAAACACTCAATGGTTTAAGACAAGAACAATTTGTTACCTAACAGCGTTGGGGGTTATAAGTCAAAATGGTTTTAGTAATCTAAAAATCAAGGCACCTTCTGGAAACTCTAGTGGAGAGTCCATCCACACCCTTACTTTTCCAGCTTTTAGAGGTGTCCTACATACCTTGGCTGAACACCTCTTCCTCTGTCTTCAAAGCCAGCAGCGTAGCATCTTCAGATCTTTCTCTGATGCTGACATTTCCTCCCTCTTTTCTTAGAAGGACAGATGTGATTTTATCAGACTCGCTGAGATAATCCTAGGTGCTCTCTACATGCCAGAGTTCTTAAGCACATCTGTCAAGTCCTTTTTGTGTGTGAAGTAAAAATAGTCACAGATCCTCAGATTAAGATGTGGACATTTTGGGATCATTATTTTGGCAATCCTAGGCAATAGATAAAACAGAGCAAAATCTCTAACTCCAAGAAAGAATATTTTAGTAAGAAAGGCAGACCAAGAGCAAACATATAATTTGTCCTCTTCTTTACTCCTTGCTTATTTGTACCTACAATCTTTTTCTTCATAGTGTTCCCAAGGAATTGTCCATCTATATCATTACCGTCTCAACTAATCAGCCTTTACCTTTGCCAACACACTCTATTTTGTGCATTTATGTTCATGTATATTTCTCTTTCCTTCTACTTTATTTGGTTTCCTTATTTCTCCCCAAACTTCGTAACTTATTAACCTTTGTTTTTACTTGCATAAACATTTAGTGTTAAAATTTTGCCCCATCAATAGGTTTGATAGCATGTTTTCATTTCATTAAGACCCAACTTTGTTTAATTTTTATTTGAACCATAAAATAGTGAAGGTTTGTGTGTCTGTATGATTTCCAAGGGTTGGCATATTTTTTAAAACATTTTAAATCACAGCACAATACATATATATAGCATAATTTTCATTTGTAAGTGAACAATCTTGTGGCATTAAGTGCATTCAAAATGTTGTCCAGCCCATGCCACTGTGTGTTTCCGGAACTTTTTCATCATCCCCAACAGCGCTCTGTAATCCTTTAAACAATAACTCCATTTCCCCACCCCTAGCCCCTGGCAACTTCCATTCTGCTTTCTGTGTTTATGAAATGGCCTAATCTAGGTACCTCATGGTGGCGGAATCACACAATATTTGTCTTCTTATGTCTGGTTTATTGCACATAGCATAGTGTTTTCAGTGTTTAATTTAAAAAAAATGAATTGTGTTAAAAATAACTCTAATCTGTTATGCTACCATAAATGACATATAGTACTTGTCTTGCACTTAAGTTATTTTCTGCATGTAATCCCTATGTGCTCATGACAGATGTATTTTTCCTAATGGTGATACTGAATCAAAATTGTAATTATGCTTTTCAGATATTCTTTATCTTTACTAAATTTTGGTCTTCAGAGGAAGAAATATAGCATGCACTGTAACAAAACTCTGAAGAATAAATGCAACCACTTCATGGCTTACCAAAAAGAGCAAGGAAGAACAAGGAAGGAAGGAAGGAAGGATTTACCATGCTAATCAAACTCCCTTTTATTTTTCGGGGACTTTACCTCAGGTTATTCTCCTCAAACTTTTATGCTTTACTCAATTGTATTTCAGTAACCACATGCACATACATATGTACACACACACAAACACACACACACACACTTAAGATGCTATAAGGCTTCCCATCACTATCCACCTTTATCCCCAGTCCTCCTATATCCACATCCATATTTATATATACACATATAAAGACATGCGTGTATATATTGATACTTGTTTCATGAAAATAACTTCTTTTGTAGATCTATTTTCAAACATAAGTTAGAACTCTAATTTTCTAATCACACTTGGTTGTGCATTTAAATATCTTTGTGTCTACTTAAAATGCACAAGCTTTGTTTTACCAAATGAAGGCTGAGGAAAACTAGGAATTCAATTTGGGTGTTTTTGAAGTAGCCTTGCACTTAAATTTTGATTCTAGTGCTTCTTACCTTTATGACATTGAAGGGCTTTATTCTTGTGGTAGGCAGAATAATACTCTAGCAAATGTACAATTTCCCTAATTCCCAGAAATTATGAATATATTATATATATAGCATAAATGAATTTTCAGATGCAATTAATGTCATGGACCTTAAAATAGGGGGATTATCCTGAATTATCTAGCTGGGCTCATCTGATGACATTAGCCCTTAAATGCAGAGAATTTTCTCTGGCAAGAGAAATGTGGCAGAAAGTGAGTCAGAGATTTCAGGCATGAGAAATATTCAAAGCAATATTGCTGGCTCTGGGATATAGAGTCCCATGTGCGGGGACTGGTGAAAAACCTCTAGGAACTAAGGGCATCTGCCAGTTGGCAGGCAGCAGGAAATGGAATCTCAGTCCTATGACTATAAGGGCCTGGATTCTGCCAACACCCTGAATGAACTTGGAAGCAAATTCTTCCCAGAGTCTCCTGAGAAGAGTTCAGTTGGCTGAACCTTGGTTTTGGCTTTGTGAAATCCAGAGCAGAGAAATCAGCAGAGCCAACTAGAACTTCTGACCTACAAAACTGCACAATCCTAAATGTGTGTTGTTTTAAACAACTAAGTTTGTGGTTATTTATTATGGCAGCAGGAGAAAATGAATACAGTTATCCTCTACAACTCAAACACCAGTATCTAAAAAATGAGAGAAAATGATATGATGTTTCAAGCATATGTATGTCTTGATTATGCAGAGTGGTTAAGTAAGTTATTTTTGCCATACAGTTTAAAATTTAAATGTAGGTTATACAAATCACTTTTTTTCCTCTTTGAGTGTTTGTGTGTGTACAGTGTGTATATGTGTGTCTAAGGCATTTATCACATTTCACTAGCCTAAAGAAAAATATCTACTGATTACTTACTACTTTTATGATGTATCCAAATCCAATATGATGATATGTCAGTGGAAAGTTCCTGAAATGAATGACACCAATGGTGAGAGTATCTTGGTCTATGTCCAAGGAATAGAAATATGCTATTTTGAAGGCAGACAAAAATGCTATAAAGTTTTATGTATTTCATTAAAATAGTATACACTAATATATAATCAGCCGAATTCTTTATTGTCTTGCAAAATGCTTACGAATGTTCTTAAATAGTAATTAAATAATGAATGTTCCATTGTTTAAAAAAAATTACTTGATTTCTGATATTTAAAATATAGTCTTGTTAATGAAAATATAATTTACACTTTACTTGATGTCTTTCAAATAGATATAAAATCTATATTCAGCACTTTCAAATTATGGTTGACTCCATGTTTCAATAGAAAAGAAGCCAGAAGAGAGGTCACATGGCTTGTAACAGATTTTCGGTAATCCCTATGATTCAATTTTATTTTCACAGTTGGACTTTTTTAAAGCAAGAATGAACATGGTTTTCATTTTTAATAGATAATTCTGTTTTCTTTTTTCAACTTAAATTGATTTGAGGATGTTATAGTAAACACATATCAGAAACAGTATTATATGTGGTTATACCTTTCAGTCACAGAACAGTTTTATTTATTGATTTACTGATTAAGTAGAAAGTAAGTCATATATTATTTGATAGTATTTTTCCTTTTTTGTTACTGAATGAGGAAGTGTTGAATAAAGGAATATTTGCCTGAAACCTTTCATTAATACCAACTTTGCAAATAACAGAATACTTCATTCTGAAGCATTATGAATTTTGTTTTGACATTTCCAAAAAAATTATTGCAAAATATTTTAATGAAAAAGTTTTGATACAGTTTTCAGTAATGCAATTTTGAACAAAATAGCTGTGAGGTAGTCAAATAAAAAGATCCATAAAGTGAATGCTTTCACTTTCTTTGCCCTATCTTTCACTTATTGAAATCAATAATCTGGTCTTAAACATTAACCTGGAGGAAGTGTCCAGGGACATCTGCCTATAGTGTATGCCTAAGAAGGAGCAAAAGTCTTTGCAGGTTATTAATCTTCCATTCCAGCTTGCTGTACGCAATCATCTATATACAAATTTTTCTAGACTTTCCATTTTTAGAGCCTCTTATACAGGTTATTGAATTATTGAAGGTCTGGCTGGGTACATAGGCAACTGCTTTAATCTTATTTGTGTCTTTTCTTAAGTTGTGCTATTATAAAGTTGATGATTGAAGGCAATCAATGAAGTAAATCACATGCATACACACAAACACACATATGATTTACATGAAGTATTAGATTCAGTAAGTTAATGACTTTTTTTAATCTTTTGAGTACTCAATCAATAATACATCTTTTGCTTTGTCATAAAAAAAGTCTTAGAATTATAAGAATTGACTACTGAATACAAAATACTGACGTGAAAATATAAACTAAGGTGTTAAAACTTAGATGTGGTGAACAGTTCTGACAACACAAATGAGAAAATAAGAAGGTAAGCCAAATAGACCACAGGAAGAAAAAAGTAAAATTTTTGAGTATTATTTCTTCTGCAAGCAAATATATTATTTTAATAACATATTTTGAATGAAATATTTGGAAAGAACTTCATATTTTAATTAATAAAGGTGTAAAGAAATATCCTACATAGAAGACACATTAATATTATTTATAGCACCATTATATAATTTATTTTTCACTTGTAGATAACTTGCATATGTTTTATTGAGTTATTAATTTATACATAGTGAAAAGCACATATTTTAATTGTAACAAAACTCTGAGTTTTGACAATTGAGTATTTATCACAAAAACACCATCAACCTGTAGAGTATTTCTCACTCCAGAAATGTCCTTTTTGCCTTCCCAATCTTCTTGAGGGAAGACGCTATTCTGATTTCTGTCTTTATTGGTTAGTTTTCTGTTTCACAGATTTGGAAATCCCTGTAGTTAGAAAGATACTGTATACTATTTTTTAGAAGCTCAGTTATTTCACAGAGCAGCATATTTTTGAGCGATGTCCATGATTTTACCTCTATCGGTTGTCTGTACCACTATTTATAGCTGAGTGGTATTTCATTGTATGAGTATATCACAATGTATTTATCTATGTACCTTTTGTTGGATATTCTTTTTGCTTATAGTTTTTGTCTTATGTTATAAAAATATTACTGATGTCTTGTGCAAGTCTACGTGCAGTTGTATATGTTCATTTATCTGGTATATATTTAGGAGTGAAATTTCTAGATCATAGTATATATATGTTTAATTTTATACAGGCATTATCAAATCACCTACTAATAAAAGATGAAATTCTGCTTCCATAAAATCTATGCCTCTCCTCTACTAGCTTTATTGGGGAATAATATTTATATAATAAAATTCACTCATTTTAGGTGTACTATTTGATAAGTTTTGTTCATTTTTGTATGGTCATATTACCTTTACAACAAACAAGATATAAAAGAGTACCATTATCCCTCTATGAAGTCTCACTCTCTATCCCTGGATCCTAGCAGACACTTACCTGCTTTCTGTCATTATAATTTTCTTTCCTAGAAACTCATATACTTTGAATCATGTAGTATGTAATGAGTTTTATCACTTAACTCTTGGTGTCTTATCTACGAAAAATTTGCCAGCTCCAAAGCCACAACAGTTTTCTTCTAGGAATTTTATAGTTTTAGTTTTTATTTTCAAAACTATGATCCAATTTAAATCAATTTTAGTATTTGGTGTGAAGAAACTGTTGATGTTCTTGATTTTTTTTTGTCCTATTACTGTTTGTTCAAAGGAATATTATTTCCCCGTAAACTTGCTTTGCCATCACTGTGAAAAATTAATTGACCATGTAAGTGATAATCTATTTCTGTATTTTATTTTGCATTTTTGAACTTTAAGGGTATACATTTGACAATACCACACTCTCTTGATTACCATGGCTTTAGGGTAATTCTTAAAATAAGGGAATGTAAGTATTACAACATCTTTTTCTTTAAAAAAAAAAACTTTGCTATTGCAGGTTACATCCACTTCTAATATTAGAATTATCTTGTGGAGTTTTTATTGAGTCTGCTTTAAATCTGCAAATAAATTTCAGGAAATTATCATCCTAAATGTTTAACGCTGAAGTATTTTCTAGCAAATGAATTAAATTTTATTAAAATTATTATATTTTATATAAATATAAAATATTTATATTTTAAGGTTAAAAATATCCTCTGAACTTCCAGGCCAAAACACCAAGTTATTTTATTAAGGATAAAAAATCAGTGTAGCATCATACTTCACACAAAATAATGTAAGGTGACAGTAGAAGAAAGGAATTAAGAGAGTCAAGAAAAGACAGTGAAAGTCAAAGCTTTTGTACCTGGAAATACTTTCTTCAAATATCCAGGTAATAGAAAAATAACTTATACATTCAAGAACTCAGAGAAAATTTCTTTCTGAAGTTCTGAGGTATCATCTCAAGCAAACACTTTTTTTGTTTGTGTTTTGATTTTCCTGCATTTTATTTGTTTGTTTTCAGTTTTGTTTGTTTGTTTGTTTTTGGTAAAGGGCAGATAGTACATATTTGAGGCTTTGAAGAAAACATAACCTCTGTCTCCACTCCTTAATTTTAGAAACAAGGTCCAGACTTTGGGCAAAAAATAGTCTTAAGTGTCCAACAAAACTTTTATAAAGATGATGATTTTTATCTACACAAGTAAATATTATGTTGGCCAGGTATATGAACATACAGTTCTTAGGAAAAGACTGCATCAGTCATGTGAACTTAGAAGCATCAAAGTAAGTGACTGAGCCATTTTTAAAGATTATAGTGTGAGAAAAAGAGCCTAGAATTAAAGTATAAAGATCTCCTCTCTTTAAATTCAAAATGAGGAAAATAAAACATTAAACAACTGAGATGAACTTTCCAAAGAAGTCAGAGGAAAACCAGGTAATACAGTGTCATGGGAGCCAAACAAAGAGTTTATCAGGCAGGTCATGTTGAAAATTGTCACATGGTTTTGAATGGCTCCACATCTCTCAGTTTTTGTTTTTAAAGATAGTTTTTGTTGTTGTAATTAAGGTTTACATGCATTTATATTTCTTTTTAAGATTTTTTTTAACTTCTGAGATTTTTAACATCCTTTATATTTTATAACATAATTCAGTGATCATAACTTTTGTCTGACAGTTTTGTCTCCAACATCATTTTTTTAACTTTTGTATTTATTTTATTTTTTATTTTTTAACATTTTTTATTGATTTATAATCATTTTACAATATTGTGTCAAATTCCAATGTAGAGCACAATTTTTCAGTTATACGTGAACATACATATGTTCACTGTCACATTTTTTTCTCCGTGAGCTAACATCATTTTTTATACCAATAGATTCTATAGTCCAAACAACATCAGTGGGCATATAGCTGAATAACAGTTATCTTCATCAGAATATTAACTTGTAAAGAGGCACCTACCAAAAAATTAGTATCTTTCCCCCAAATCCCACTAAGCTCCATTAGTCAGAATTGGTTTCTAATGCTACGGAAAAATCTTAACTTGTCACGTAACCCTCACTACTGCCCTCATTATTGGATAATTTAGTTGTATCCTAACATATATAACTATGGTTAATTGGTAGTAATATAGTTGTTATTAACAGTCACTAGTAGTGTTTATTCCATATGGAAATGATCATGCATTTTCAAAGTAAAGCACATAAGGGAAAATATGACAATATAGTTAATGAATGTACTGAAATCAACATCTAAGATTAAAATTTTGTAAATAGGCAGTTATATTGGTCTTTTTTGATTTATGATTTACTTTTACTCTTTATTACTCAGCAATTGATTATCATCCAGATGTTTAAAATTCTATCCATTGTTTTAATTTTCAGTTTAGTTGATTTTTTTTGTCTTATGACCACTCTCAAGAAAGTATATAATTTCTTTTGAAGAGAAGAACATATATTAGAAAACTAAAGCTGTTCTCTGAGATTTTCTTAATTTTATTTTTAGTATACCTGTAGGAGACTTTAGTAACAGTTGATAATACCCCGAGAAACAATAATGTACAACATAGCCCCTACTATCTCCAGTTAATGGTTCTTTCTATATTGTACAATTACTGTAAGACCTATTATAGTTGTTGAAACTTTTTTTCTAGCCAGCGAGCCAGCAATCATGACTTAAATTTAAACTACATTTTATTTGAACATATGTTGCAGAGTAAAACAACTTTAAAGTAATTTTTTTCTTTTGCTCTTCTCTAGTCTCCAAAAAGTATCTGTCTCAAGTCAGACTAATTGATTAAATCATTGATGCGAAATCTGAGTATGGGCAGAAAAAAAATGGATCTGACAGGATAAAAGACTGAGCAAGTTTACAAGAAAGGTTGAGTCATTGTACATTGAAGAGGTGAGAAAGAGAATAATATATTTCCTCTGGCTAAGGAGTAAAGATTGGCTTTAGCATGTAATTTTGGTGTATCTTCAAATCCTTGTGAGTTTAGGAGAAACAAATTAATTTTGAAAGTAGTCATATTTAGAAAACAATACTTAGAAAAAAGAAAAAAACTTAGAAAGAAAAATAATTATAACTATACAGCTGAGACAAAGAAACACGTAGCTCATTTTAAACTCCCATTGATCTTTATATGATACAACAGAAAGTAAAGATTTTTGCATGCTTTTGTTCACGGAAACCAAATATCTGTATATACTCCACAGAGAAAAGCAATGAACACCAAAATATTACTTTTACAAAAGGCTATGCAGGCCCCAAAGACTGTCCAGACCACCTGAAAAATATTTCCTGAAGTGTTTTTAGATGCACATATGAAGACGTAAATACCCAAACCTGATTCAGACCCTCATTTTGAAGACATTATTGGAAGATTCAGAACAGTATAAACATCATCTCAAGGATTTTTGCATCTGTGTTTGAGGGATTTTGGATTGTCATAGTCTGCTTTTGTTTTCTTTTTGTTTTTTTTTTTTTTTGTCTGGTTTTGGTTTAAGGTACTTCTGGCCCATAAAGTTAGTTAGAAAGTGCTCATTTCTCAATTATTTCAGAAATACTTTATATAGAATTGTTTTTTATTATTCCTTAAATATTTGAAACAAGTGAAAGAGAACAATAAACCCTGTTAAAGTATTAGGCAGAATAGTAGCCCTCCAAGGTTCTATAGCCTAATCCTTAGAACCTGTGAATAGGTATGTTAAACATGGTAAAAGGGACTTTGCGGATGTGATTAAGGATATGGACCTTAAATGGAGAGACTTCCTCAGTTATCTAGTTAAGCCCTATCTAATCATGTGAATCCTTAAATGCAGAAATACAGAAGGTCTTTCCAAGGCTATAACTACAGAGGAAATGTGAGGACAGAGGAAAGGTCAGAGAGATACAAATTGATGGCTTTGAAAATGAAGGAAGAAAACAGGAGATACTAGATTCAGGGATCTTCTAGAAGCTATAAAAGACAAAATAACAGATTGTTCTCTACAGCCTCCAGAAAGCATTGCAGACTTGCCAACACCTTGATTTTAGCCCAGTATTTAGACCTGTGTTGGACTTCTCACCCAATTTATTATCTATAAGATAATATTTTATGATGTTTTAACCCACTAAGTTCATATTAGAAATAGAAAATAGAAATATTAATAGCAGCAATAGAAATATTAACAGCAATATAAAACCAACATACCATGAAAAAAAAAAAAACACATTTCCAAGAATATTGAAATATTGGCTAGTGAGAACATACTTACCTACTTGAATAATAATAAAGTTAGAAATGAAGGGAAAAAATCTTGAATCTATAGATTGAAATTTCACACTACATTGCAGAAATACCCACATAGAATATATATTGTAAACTTCTTGCACTTCAGAGATAAGGAAAACCTTGTCATATATGGAATTTAAATGGTATGCCATGATTGAAACTAGAAAATCAGATTAGGTCCAGAAAAATGGGCTGACCAGAGTGAATAGCTGGCTCTGTTGTAAGAGGTCACCCTGGAATTCAGGTTTCTTTACTCTTGTAGTTCTGTTGTGCCTTACAGTGTTTTATTCATTTACATGGTCAAAACTAAAGCATTCATAGTATATCACTGCTGCGGCTTGCAAGAAAAAGGAAGAAGTAGATAGAGGGCAAGAGAGG
Organism: Camelus dromedarius; assembly: GCF_036321535.1. NCBI lineage: Eukaryota > Metazoa > Chordata > Mammalia > Artiodactyla > Camelidae > Camelus > Camelus dromedarius. The sequence continues at coordinate 16,842,289 of NC_087438.1, forward strand.
AAAGAGTAGGTGGAAGGCTTCCTTCTGTGGATATGATCCACAAAAGTTTCCTGTTTCATTTTTGCTTCCCAGTGACCAGAACATTGCTACATAGCCACTGCCATTAGATGCAAGGGAGACATGGGTGGACCAGTGCTGTGTGGCCAATTGCTCATTTGAAACTGGTGTATTCTATTACTAAAAGAAAAACATCAGGCAGAAAATAGGACTCCATTAAAAATATCCCCTTCAGTCTGTTCAAGTTTCTATATATGTCACTGCCAGTCACTCTTCAAAGAACTTACTAGTTGCTGAATGGACGTCGTCATGCAGGTTCTCGGGAGAGACATTGTGCTTTGCAGCCACTCAAGGAACAGCCCTTCATTTCCTGGTAATCTTTACTTGAAAGACGCATTGTCTGCTCCACCCAATATAAATTGGTGAAGAATGAGCAAGATAACTGAAAAAAGGGGGAGGGGGAGGGCAAAGTATGGATAGCATACTGCAGTCAGTATTTTATAGCATTTATCAACCTCTGTGGGCAGTAACTGTGAAACTCCCTGCTCTACATAGAGAAATTTCCATGATTATCCATCTGGCAACCCTAGATCTACCCTTTAAAAATTCTCTTTTGCATTACCCTCCACAGAGTCTGGCCTTCCCCTGTAGAAGGCCCTTTCTTGTCAATTATCCTCTTTGGCCTTATCTAAAGCGGGCACTGACGTCCGTGGACTGAACAGACATTTCAGCCTTGGGATTGTGGTTTATGTTTCTTCAGGGATGCAGATCCCCTCAGAGGCTTTTGGTTTATTTGCTTCTCATGGTTTTGACACTCGCAGATCACATCTGGTCACAATTCTTGAGAGGCCAGCTGAAACAGTAAGCTTGGAATGAGTTGGGGAGAGCAACACCATTAATCTCTTTTTTGCAGCTGAACTGGCTCCCGCTGTCTGGCACTTAACTGGAGGCTCTAGAAAAACACTGAATGACAGTGCGATCTCCTGCTGCTTGGGCTTCAGAAGCCTTTGGCTTTTCCACTGCTGAGGCTCAACATTATCGAAATTTCAGTCAATTTAAATTGTAGGCCATATGCATAGACATTTTCCTAGAGCAGAGCTGAATTTCTTCCATTTCTGCTTGTAAATTAACTGATTTTCCCTGAATCATTCCCTTTCTGATATCTGCCAGAACCATCAAGGAGCACCAATAATTTTAGGGTTTTTTTTTTAATCACTACAGGTTCAATCAGCACATCATCTGTGTTCTACATATGCTCTGTGTCCATACATGAGTGACAGTTTTACCACCTGTTTGCCAAGATAAACTTTCTATCCTGCATTATATGTATTCCTTGCATGCCAACTGCTAAGCCAGTGCTACATATTTTAGATTTGTTTGGTTATGAAAGCATCATGTTTTCAAGTATCAATTTCATGTATTCATGGAGTATAAGTTAAACCTCCGTAACAAAGAGTTCCAGCACAAATGAATATCTCTTCCTTCTTATGTAATATTGCAGAGGATATTTGATGGTCCAGAGTGAGTAGAAAGCTCCATTCCACAGGGACATTTAACTTCGTGGGATATGTCTCACTTGTAAAACACTCCCTAAGCTGTTACACTGGTCTGCACTGCCAGCTGGCTCACTGTTTCTGCCTTGTAGCTTGTAGGATAAAGGAAGTGAAGGCCAATCCTCCTTTTAAAGAGGTGACCTATAATCTGTGCATATTATTTTCACACACAACCCAGCAGCCATAGTTAGTCATAAAACCATACCTGTTTACAAACCAAGGTAAGAAATATGCTTGCAAGAAGTCGTAGTCCTAGTGCAATAAGGAAGAAGACTTTTGTGGAAAAATTAAGTCTCTGCCATATATCAAAAATAATAGAATTACTGGCTTTTGACTATGTTCCAGGAACTGTTTAAATCAACATCTAATATCTTTGAGTTACTCATTATTTTCTCTATTTATGAAATGAGCAATTTTAGTCTAATGTTATGAGCACCATGTCCAGATTATTACACCCATCTGTGGATTCCAGAATTACAAATTCTTATACATTATTACATATGTCTTAGATATATCAGGTAATTGTGGATTCTTAGAGATAAATAATCCATTAGTGAATACTTATATTAACTGAACATTTTATAGATAAGAAACTCATTTTTAAAAATAGCATATATCTGAATTAATTAACTCAAATTCTAATTAATTAATTCTAATTAATTACAGGAACTGTAACAAGAAAACAAGACTTTCAGAATCTAACTTACTGCTATTTAAAAGACATTGTTGGTTCTTAATTATAATGTTATATGTGAAAAACATAAATGGAGAGCATTGACACATGATATACATGAAGAATAATGTATTATGTAATAAAGGACCTGTACTGCACAAGGCAGTAGCTACTACCCACATGAAACTATTACAAATTTAAATTTATACTAATTAAGATGAAAGAAAAATAATGATATATTTCCTTAGTCACTCTAACCACATTTCATATACATAGAAGCTTGGGGCTACTATACTAGACAGCAAAGATACAGTTTCCATCATTGTAGGAAGTTTTATTGCATATCACTTGTCCAGACACTTGATAGAGTTTGGTGAATACAAATATATTTAGGGCTTTCTATAACTTGATTTGACTGATAAACTGAATAACACATTAAATTCTTCTTGTGAAAATGTCTAAGTGGCAAATAAAAATAACCCAAATAACGATTTTGTGAAAGCATTGTGCCAAGAAGTAAATAAAAATCTTGGGTTATGTATATTAATAACTTTTTCTAAAATATCAATTTATCATTATCTAATATGATCTTGAATTAGACATTTTGCTTTTTAGTTTATATGATACTCATCCCTAAGTAAAAATACATGAAGTGAAAAATCACCTGATTGATTTGGATTTATTTTCTTATAAAAGTAATGATGTTGAAATATGCAATGTGAATATATACTTTTGCTATTTAATTTCACACCTTTTAAAAATATATTAATTTAATACCTTTACTGTTTGTTGTTTTTCTGATTAAAAAATTGGTCAGAGTAGAAAATCTTGAGATTTAGGATATATAAATTAATAAAAGTCTAATTCTACTGTCTATAAATAACAAATGGTAACATTCCTGTATGTCTTTCTCATATTTACATAAAACATTTGTACCTTGAGCTTTACTCTAAATTTTAAAAATTCTTTTAATATATTTAGATATTAAGTAATTACTGATTTTTGTCTCATGTACTTTTCTGTATGTACCATCACTCTAAGCTTCTGATTAAGCTTGGTAGAGAAAAAAGCGTTTTTATGTTGGTAGTGGTAGTTTTTTCATGCAAAACACAATGGGGTATTATCATACAGTATTTGTCTTTCTCCACTGACTTACTTTACTAAGAGCAGTATTCTCTAGATCCATCCATGTTGCTGCAAATGGTAAACTTTCACTCATTTTAATGGCTGGGTAGTATTCCATTGTATATATAACCACGTCTTCTTTATCCATTTGTCTGCTGATGAGCCCTTGGGTTGCTTCCGTGTCTTGGCTATAGTAAGTAGTACTGCTATGAACATTGAGGTGCGTGTATCTTTTTGAATTAGTGTTTTTGTTTTTTCCAGATGTATACCCAAGAGTGGAATTCCTGGATCATACAGTAGTTCTATGTTTAAATTTTTGAGGAACCTCCATACTGTTTTCCGTAGTGGCTGCACCAATTTGCATACCTACCTACAGTGTAGGTCTTCACATCTTTACCAACATTTGTTATTTGTGGACTTTTTGATGATAGCCATTCTGACAGGTGTGAGGTGATAGCTCATTGATGTCCTGATTTGCATATGTCTAATAATTAATGATGTTGAGCATCTTTTCATGTGCCTATTATCCATCTGTATGTCTTCTCACTTATATGTAGAATCTAAAAATGATACAAATGAATGTATATGCAAAACAGGAACAAACTTACATATGTAGAAAACAAACTTGAAAGGGGAGAGGGGAGGGAGGAGAGACAAATTAGGTGTATAGGGTCAACAGATATAAACTTCTATGCATAAAATAGATAAGCAACAAGGATACATTATATAGCACAGGAAATTATACCCATCAGCTTGTAATAAGTTATAATGGGTTTAATCTGCAAAAATACTGGTTCACTATGCTGTACACCTGAAACTACTGTAATGTTGTAAATCAGCTATAATTAAATTAAAAAATACAATGGGACATATATGATTAAGTAAAGAGCAAAGATAGGTTCATTTGTCCTGAACCTTTGATAAGAAAATAAATATACCTGACATTTAATTATTCTAAATTAAGTGATTTTTGTAATAATTGAGTTTATATCCTAAGATTAACTTACTTTGAGATATAATAATTACTTCTAAAATATTATCATTGTTTTTATTCGGTGTTGTGACTATATTTACAGAGATTATTTATAATTAGCATTTTATATTTACGTATTTGAAGACTCCTTTTTTTGTATATATGTATATTTTATTGAAGTATTATAGTCAGTTTACAATGTTGTGTCAATTTCCGGTGAACAGCATAATGCTTCAGTCATACATGAACATACATATATTCATTTTCATATTCTTTTTCAACGTAAGTTACTACAGGTTATTGAATATAGTTCCCTGTGCTATACAGTAGGAACTTGTTGTTTATCTGTGAGGACTCCTTTTCATTGTCCTTTTTTCTTTAATATTTTATCAGTTAGTGTTATATTTCATTTTCAAGATAGTTTTCAGTGAAAGACATATTTGGCTTTCTTTTTTTATTTTTGTATCTGGAAATAATTTCTTTTGTCTTAATAGTTGAATAGATGACAATTTTATTGATACTGTTACATCATTTATGGATTCCTTTTTAAAAAAATCATTTTCTGAGTGGAGCACTGAGATTTGCAAAAAAGAATAATGCGAATTAAATTTTGTTCTTGTGAGAAAAACCATTTTTTATTTATTTTATATTTGATAATCTTATCAAATAAAAAAGATTATTTTTAATGTAGCTAATTCAGATATTTTTACAATTGAGAAATGATTAATTCAACTGTTTGATTATTGCCACTATTACTCTTTTTCTGTTTCATCTTCTGAAACGTCCCATACTTGAATTAGATTTAAACTTCTGATTCTATATTTGTATATTCATTTACTTTTTAATATACCTTTTTTGTTCTTTTGCATTCTTAAAAATAATTATTCAAAATAACCCCTACATAGTATCAGTTTTTTTCAACGTTAATTATGTCCTTTATGTACTGAATAGAGAATTTGCTTTATTTTAACTTAGTTTTTCTACTCAATATTAGAAAAACCCTCCTCTTCTCCCCTGAAGCTAGAAGATGGGTAACCTAAGATTGACAACTATTACTTTCCATCCTGTGGGATTACAGCAAGGGCATATAGACAAAAGGACAAGGTGAGACCAAATGAGAAGATGTACTGCACCCAGAGGGAATGAGAACAGGGCGATGGTCTCACTACCTGATTAGCAACATGTTGGTGCCTGTTTCTGCTCTCCAAGCCTCCCTTGCTGTCTACCATTGTTGGTCCTATTTTGTGTCATTACTTAGGGACTATGGATTTTTTAAAATATATTTTTCCGATGAAATATTTCCTGATTAAGGTAGCCAGTTGGTTCTGCTGTTTGCAACAAAGATTCTAATTAACATATGTTGAGTGCTACCTGACATTTTCTATTTAAAACTTATTTATTTCTATCCCTACATTCAAATATTTCCATTCTTTCTAGTTTATAATTTCTTGCACGAAGACACAGAACTCTTGTATATTTCTGGGTAAATCTAGTAATTGTATTTCTATTGATTTTGTACTTGTTAAATTCTGGCATCTGCTATATGCTCAGAAAGTATTTTCTGTAATAAAGGAAAAATTCAAGGGAAAACTGTGAGAATGGGAAGTTTAACAAGAAAATACAAGATACTTTTAAAATAGTCATTTTTGATAGTAAAATATTTATCCAAAATAATAATAGGCACAGAAAAATCTTTATTTTGCTAAAATAAATTAAAGATCATTCTTCTAAGGCAGTCTCATGTTTTTACCAGAGAAGTATTTTAATGTTTCTTTAGCCATTTTGTCTTCTTTTTGATGACAAGAGCTATTTGACTTCCTTTGTCTTCTATGAATAGCATTTATTCATCTATCCAAACACCCCCAAAATAAAATGACAGTTATTTTTGTTTTATTTAAATTCACAATCTCCTCTTATTTTTTTTAATGTCAGTTTTTCCCCCATAGTCCGTTTGGAAAAAAAATGGTTGTTGAAAAAATGAATGAATGGCTTATTTCTATGGATCCAGGTTGTTAATTTCACCTACTTCTTGAGTTATCTGTGCATGAACAATCACTCAAACAAGGAGTTGTTCTTTCCTGCACAGGGGACTCTTTGTAAAACATTTCTCCATCATGCCTGCAGAGTATATTTTAACTGTTCAATATATTTAACATGTGCATTTTTAGCAAACTGGAATGTATCAAAATAATATCACCAAAAACATCTACTAAAGAGTTTATTGGTGGTCACCAAACTCCTAGAAAACAGCATTGAGACTCCTGAAATGAAGAAGGAAAGGGACGCAGAGAGAAAGACATGACCTCCCTCCAGACAGGAGTCAGGAGCAGAGAGTGAGAGCTAGTGATTTGGAAAGCCTGGCGACTTTAAAGCGATTGCATAGAAATCGAGAAAATTATTACTGACCTTACCAATACTACCTAGTAATAAAACAAAGACATACCTTATAAGAAAGGCAAGTAAATGTAAATTATTATAAAACTATATTATATATTTACAAATCAGAAAGTTTTGCATATCATTTAAAACTTGTATATAAACAAAGAGGTTTGAATTCTGGAGTTAATTATAGTTGTACAAAATAAATATGATTTTGATTTTTTTAGTTCTGTAAGATAATTATATACCAATACTACTTAAACATGGTAAATACATTTAAGGTAGCTGGACAATTATCCAAAATTCTGTCAGTCATACTAGGTATAATATATATTTTCAATGGCAATAAATCATAATAGCTAAAGTTTCCCTGAAATTGCCAAAGAAACCTTCTGTATAATATCACTTTATGTATGCTTCACAGATGACCTGAGTTTTTCCAACATGTCTCCTCTGTACCTACTATCATAAGCAAAATGATGTGCTCTGACATTGTTATGGACTGAATGTGTCCTCCCCCGCCCCATATTCACGTGTTGAAATCCCTAGCATGGTTGTATTTTAAAGAAGAATCTCTAAAGAAGTAATTAAGGCTTAATGAGGCTGTAAGAGTGGGTCCCATATCCAATAGGATTTGTGTCCTTATAAGAAGAGATGCCCGAGAGCTCCCTCTCTCTGTACCCGCATGTACCAAGGGGAAAGCCATGTGAGGAAATAGCTAAAAGGCAGCCATGTACAAGCCAGGAAGAGAGCTCTCACCAGAAACCAACTATGCTATCACCCTGACCTCAGACTTCCAGCTTCCAGAACTGTGAGAAAAGTAATTTCTGATTTCTGTTGTTTAAGCAGCCCAGTCTGTTTTGTTACGGCAACCTAAGATGACTAAGACAGGCATTTATGTTATTCTCTGACTGAAGTATATCATCTAAGCTAGTTGATGATAACAGCATGGATCTCTTTAACAATCAAATACATGAAGAAATATTACCAAATTATGCAGGCATTATTGAAGTTCTTAAATTTAGATGTGGAGGGAGAAAACATGTACAACATTTTTCATATGCTGTCTGCAGTCTCTCACTGTAAATCACAATAAATCCATAGAAGCTGCTAAAATATACTCTTTAAATACTCAAATGATTGCTATTCTAGTAAATAATTCACATATAAAAATAGTTTTCTACACTATTTGCATATGTACATAAAACATTTATGAGAAAGATTGAAGATACCATTTGCTTATGCTTAAGATAATTTGAGCATGGCTATGCATATTTCACTAAATTCCTCTGCAATGTGATGTAAAAGCTCTAGGTAACTTACATTCTCACATATCTTGTTAAAAAAGAAATGATAGGCTCAAAATGGAGTCACTTGTGCTTAGCTCCATGTCAGCAAATCAAGACTCAATTCCTAACCAACTTGTAGTTATAACTTCCCCCAGGAATATTGTCTTAATCAGTTGGTCTGGAATTTTCTGGTCAGTACCAATGAAGTAATCTGTCAGATAGGCCCTTTCCACTCCCAAAGCAAGATGAGATAATCTACTTTTTCCATTTCCTTCTCCCTTATATCTATAAAATTATTCCATTTTGTATAGTTCCTTTGAGCTCCTTTCTGCTTGCTCAGTGGGATGCTACCTGATTCATAACTCATTGAATAAAGCCAATTTAATCTTCAAATTTACTCAGTTGAATTGTTTAAATAATATGCAGTATTAAATATATAGTTATTTATGCTCTGAGAATGAATTTCCAGTGTGTTTGTGTGTGTGTGTGTGTAGAGGGAGAGGTTGACAGACTATTCTTTCATGGAAAGGACTCAGCCAATGAAAAGCCATAGGCTCTTTGTTTAAATAGCCCTCCGAATTTTCTTCTCTCTCTCTGTAAAAGTGTTCTTCCCTTGCCCGGCAAGGACTTGCACACGTGGCTCGCCATAGTTGCAGACCCTGAATTGCAATTCTCTGCTGATTCCAAATAAACCCATCTTTGCTGGAGAAATATCTGGCAGTCTGGTTATTTCAGATCAGCATCCCCACATACACCCAAACAATTCTCAGTACACCAGCTGAGTGTTCTAATATTCAACTCAATTCTGACACTATCTACCCTGAAATGGCATCAGGCTCCATTGTCTGAGAGCTTAGTTCTACCCGATCTCCCACCCCTTCAAACACAGTAAGCCAAGAATACCACGTTTTGCTTACTAGGTACTAGTTTATTGTAAAAGGATACAACTCAGGAACAGCCAGAGAAAGAAATACGTAAGACAAGGTATAGGGAAAGAGTTCAGAGCTTCCATGCCCTCTTCAAGCATGCCACTTTCTCCAAATCTCCACGTGTTCACTAACCCAGAAACCTTCCTAACTTAATCCTTTTGGGTTTTTATGGAGCTTTCATTACATAGGCAAGGTTAAATTGAACCATTGGCCATTGGAAATTAATTCAACCTCCAGTGCTTCTCCTCTGTCTTGAGATGGGGATGGGGAGATGGGACTGAAAGTTCCAACTTTCTAAACACAGTTGGTTCTTCTGGCAACCAGACCCCAACCTGAGGTCAATGTCCTGAAGTACCCTAATTAACATAACAAAAGACACCTTTTTTTGCTCTCTGTGCTTAAGAAATTCCCAGGGATTTAGGAGCATTGTGCCAGAAAGGGGACAAAGACCAAATATTTATTTCTTTTAATGAATCACAGTATCAAAATAGTCATTTTGAAAATACAGAAATATAAAAAATTGCTTCAGGAAACTCCATACATTTCATGAATTTAATGAATTTTAATCCAGATTAAGTTTGAAACAATTGTATGATATTTGGGTATCTGTGATTAAACTTCTAATGCCTACAAATAGGATATTGCAAAAAAAATTAGTTTTGTGACTAATGATATTCTCTGTCTTAACTTTAAGATAATGGAATCGTGACTGCCAAGAGATTCCTCTATTTTGATAATGTAATATGAATCTGATTATTGAATTGTATTTGCAAACTTTTGAGCATCCAAAACTAATCATAATCAAGTTTGAGCTATTAATTCTTCCATTAGAATATAATGAAATCAAGATGATATGCGAAGTGTTCTCTGTACTGCTTAGTATTTCTTCTTCCACTCCATCCTCCAGTGTAAAAATATTTATTCCTGACTTTAAAAATACTGAAATTCAGGGTATGATAACATAGAATATTAGTCTTCAAACTATAAAACAAGAGCAGTTATAGTATCATTGACCTGTTTTATGAGGTAATAATTTGATTAAAACTAAATGAAAATAAAGGCAAGATAATAAAACTAAAGATAAATGCTCAGAAGAATAATTATATGTTTTATTTTACTCTCCTTACTGAGGGATTTTCTTTTCTGGAAGGAGCTTCTAAAGAAATAGGATTTGATGAGAACAAAGAGGGTGCATGCATTATTTGTAAATATAATTAGGAAATATCTCCAGTGGCAAAAGTGGTCATTCCTTGACTTCCAAAGAAACTTCACTATCTCCAAGGTCTATAAGGCCAGTCTCAACTGCCTTTTTCCTCCTTTTAGCCCCAAACTTTTCCCCAACTCCAAAGAAATGCCGGACTAACAGAGGTTAGGGAGGAGAATAAATGTACATTTTATTCTCAGTTTAATAAACTCAGCAATTCTAATCGCAGCTTCTCTGTTGCATATCCTTAGGTTTTAGAACACAATATAACCATTGTTTCTCTGAGCTAGTATTATGACAAGTATAGTGATTATAACACAATATTATATTCTTGAAACTCTTGGATAAACATTGAGGGGATAAAAACATGCTTATATTTCTAGGGGGTAAGGGAATAGAAATAGAGTTTATGAAAAATAAATATTTACTGTATTACTGCTAATAAATGAGTTGGAGAAAAATAAAGCAGAGAGCAGAATAAAGATTTCTGGGAATAAATTTTAATTTCATATTGGTTTTCCAGGGAAGACTTCACATTTAATTTGTGAGTAGATGTAGCCTTTCCCTGCTCTAGCTTTTAACTCCTTTTTCACACATCTGCCCCTATGTGCTGATTTCTGTTCTTTCAAAAACCAAATGTCATGGAAACCATAGGATCGCTCCCTTTAATATTCTGTCACCTCCTATGCCCCTTACCTACTTTTTAACTGTTACTTGGAAAAGCCTTGCCCTGATTAATTCCAGTTCTGTTGCTACTCATTCACTAACATCTATTTAGCTGAAACTGGCTAGAGAAAACGCACACACACACACACACACACACACACACACACACACACCCCCCAGTGCTAACTGGTCTCATGTTAAATACATAACTATTGCCACAAGAGGGCTCTTAATTCTTCTTGGCAAATACACTAAAATTTTAAACCATTTATTTGAAGATATGTAAGGTATCTACCTGTGTGCAAAAGAAAATACTAACAAAAGCATAATGGAGAATATCTATATCAGTGCTTACGCATTCTACAAACAACCCAATGTTGTACCACCCTTTAAAACAGATGATGAGGTATTGCCCTTAAAAAAGAAGGAAGTCTTGTCATATGTAACAACTTGTGTGAAATTGGAGGACATTATGCTAAGTAAAATAAGCTTGTCACAGAAGGACAGATACTGCACTCCACTTATCTGAGGCCTCTCAAATAAATCAGATTCATTGAAGTAGAGATCACAGTTGTGGTTGCCAGGGACTCGGTGGGAGAAGGAAATGGGGAGTTGCTGTTTAATGGGTATAAAATTTCAATTGTTCTAGATAAATAGGATCTAAAGATCTGCTATACAATGATGTGCCTATTGTTAACAATACTAACAATAGTAATGTCCAGAGAAATTTGTTAAGAAGTCAGACAGATCTTAGAATGCCTTGCCAGATTCCAGACATAAAAAGCATGTCCTTAAAAATTCCCTCCTCTAATGGTTATCTCCCCCAGTCCTGGGGTTCAGTGCCTCCCAGCTTTACATTTCAGTTCAAAAAAATCCAGTTCAAAAAAACCCAGGTTCAGGAAGATATTGTGCAAGAGTTTTACGTTGATGCTGAACAGTAGTACATTCTTAACAATACTGGCCATTTAATCTGTGTAATATATCCGCTCACTCTGTATTTTCTAGATTGTTGCCTTCCCATTAGAATGATAAAGTTTGTGTATTTTCATAACAATTACTATTTCAAGTTAATTAGCAAAGATGAGAATGCCTATTTTTCAATAATATTTTGATTTTTAAAATGTTTTCTATAGTGTATTCAGCCATATGATACGTATTTTTTAGATAACTAGATGCAATATTTGATAGTATCTCATAATTGCATTACTTTTAAGCCATATCTCCAAAATTTAAATTCAAACTTTGTTTCAGTCCTGAATTGTTACTTAAGAACATTTTGTTAGTGGGGAGTCATTTTCTTTTTAATTTTGAGATTTAAAATTAAGAAATGATTACATTCATTCACGTAACCAATTACATTTTTGAAGGAAGTTTCTTATATAATAAACATATTTTTATCTTTTTGATGTTATCTTGCAAATGTAACAAGAATCCAGAAGGCAAGGATGCTCCTCTCATTTATAACGGTGACATTATTCAATGGAAAGCATAATTCACATCTTCAATCTCCTTGTTAGGGAGGAGACGGTAAATCAGAACAGAATACTGAATATGTAATTTTGTTAGACTAAGTAGGATTAATACATAGTCTAGGAAATATTGTGTGCTTGCACATTTAGCAGATCATTTGAGCTACAAGAAAGTTTCAGTTAATATATCATTTGCTTAACATATTAACTCTAAAACATTTTGAGTTATAGATCACTAACAAAACTCCCAATAATAATGAAGAATGGTGAAGAAACTACAAATGGATCACACAGTAAATTATTAGCATATGTCCAGGTGTAATCAGCTTTAGACCTACACATATTTGTTACATAGTACATGAGAGATACAGGATTCTGTAACAACAATTCACTCAATGTCTATTTGGTATAACTCTTTGTGGATGATACACAGTTTAAGTACTCAAAATCTTGATCAAGGCTTATGGACTTATATAGATAAAAAGTACCTTAATTGGACTAACAGTTGGCATTGGGAAAAGGGGAGCCTGATTGGGCACTAGGAGCATATGGATGCTCCCAAGTACCCCAAATTATTTCCAGTATACCCCACTATAATGTATTATAGTTTTCTATGCATTTCAGATCATTAAAAAGATAGGAAGGTAGTTTCCCAGAACTCAGACACTAATCTATGACCAAAAAATTGGATTTATAAAAATGTTTTCCTTAGCCAATGTTGAGATACTGAACATGAACTCAAAACTTTTTTTTTTAACCTAAAGATGAGCTCATTCTCAGGAGGATATTAAGTTCCCTAATAGAGAATTTTAATTCAAACTTGAACTTCTCTTGAATATAATTAAAAATTGAATTTCCCAGAGTTTCATTCTAGGTTATATAGGCATTATTTGTTGAACATTAATGCAATCAAGTTGATGTTTTTGCATATACTTATAACACTTGGTAGAACTGGAGTTTTCCTTCTCCTTAGAAAGAGAGTAGGAAGAGGTGAAGAGTTATTACATACATTTAGATTACTTTAAGCCTCTGCTTAAAATGTTTTAATCCTCCATCAAATACATGCAGTAGTTCAGAGCAATTGCTTGGCGTAAGACTTGCATAGAATTAGAACAGAAGTTGGAACAACTTGAAATAAAATAAGAATAGACTGAAGACATAAAGATTCCTTAATGAGAGAAAATTATAATTTTATTGATAATATTTCCAGTGTATAAATATTGCTGGACATAAATTCATCAGTAAGAATAAAGTTAAAACTTTACCTATTGCTGAATTTACATAAATATAAATTTATATATAATTATATATACATAAAATCTATAAACCGAACTTATATATATGTATCTCTCTCAAATTATCTTCCTTTTTACTTAAAGGAATTTGTTTCAATGAATTAAATATAAGCATGTCCAATGTACAAATATTTATTTATGAGGTATTTTTATAATTAAAAAACTAAATGTCAAAAACAGAGTGTTAATGAGTTAATTATGTAATATTCATGCAAGATAATGATGATAATGGCATTAGGTGGCAAATATCAGTGCCCATTATACATTGTAAATTGAGTTAATGGATTTTATGTTTAAATATGCTGTCTAGTTTTGCTTACCTGACATCCATTTACAACCTTCTACTACCTCTTGGCCTCTACTATAGACCCTAAAGCAGGAATACCACATAATACAAGTACCTGTAAATAGTAGAAGAGTCCTTATAATAAAGTTCCAGACAAGGAGATAAAAGCAGAGTCTGTGGTACTGACCCTTTCCCCCCATCATTCTTCTCCTGAACTGAGTGGGACTGTGACAGCTAGAACTGCGTCACCCGTAAGGGAGAGGCCAGGAGAATCACTGAGATATTAAACAGACCCTATGATCAAATTGTTAAACCAGTGTCACCAAATTAGCAAATTATGCCTTCTAACTTCTTATTTTATGTGAGTGGAATATATATATTAAACATATATATATATATATATATTTTTGTATATAATTTTTATTAGTCATATAAATGTTTCTTGCAGCCTTACATATTCCAGGCTAATACTTGAGTTTCATCTAATATTGTCATTAAAATAACAATAAAGCAGACACATGTCATTTTCATTAGAGGATATTAAGTGTTAATTCACTTGTTTTAAATCATGTAATTTATAAGTGGGAGAGCTGGGGCTTGAACCAAGTTTTGTCTTCTATCTTCAAAACTTATATTCTTAGCCAGTCTACAGCTACTGAAATTCATGCTATGAAAGGCCAGCTAGTGATATCATCTTCCAAGCTTGTTTTCAAGTGAACTGATCTCCTCTGCTCCTTTCTCCTCTGACTTCCGTCTGCTTTGTCTAATCGGAGGTACATGCAGAATATCAGATAGTGGGAGGAGAAATAAGTAGAGGTATTTATTATCCCAATTCCTTCTCTTCTGGACCCATGTTTTTCAGTGGGCTCCTACCAAAGACTATTGGTCCTACACTTGGATTCTAGAAACTACTCTCTCCCCTCAGACCTGTCAGTGGTATCAGTGGTTAACAGATATTTGGTACTCTCCAAAATGTCCATAAGATATTTGGTCCTCACCAAAAAAAATCCTTGATATTTTACTCTATTCATTAGCATTTGACAGGACAAAATATGCTCATGGACATTTTGAACAGAACCAAATAATTGTCCTACAAGGGTAACAGCTTCCCAATGTTTCTAGTGTTGGGTGCATTTCCATCCCTTGTGGATTCTCTTAACCCTGTCAGTTCCTTTTTGTGATGCTTCATTTTATGTGTCAGCCTAACTGGGATAATGGATACCCAGGTAAAATGTTATTTCTGCATTTGAAACAGTAGATTGAGTAAAGAAGTTTCACCCTCACCCTTGCAGACAGGCACCATCCAGTCCGTGAAGGGCCTGAATAGAACAAAAACGAGAAGAAAGGACAAATTCATTCTATCTCTCTCTCTGCTTAAGCTGAGACGTCCGTCTTCTCCTGCACTCAGATAGTGGTGCTCTTGGTGCTCTGGTTCTTAAACTGAGATTAGGATTTACACCATTGTCTGCCCCTCTTCTCAGACCTTCAGTCTGGGACTGAATTACACCACAGGCTTTTCTGGTTTGTTTCTCCAGCTTGTAGACTGCAGATTATTGGACTTCTTGGCCTCCATAACCTTGTGAACCAATGCCTACAATTCCTACAATAAATCTTCTTTTATTTTATATATATATGGTATATATTATATATTATAATATATATCTCCTGTTTCTCAGGAGAACCCGACTAATCCACCTCTACAGCACTGCCTTAAACTCTCTTCAGTCACCCTGTGGCAGCATGCTCTTTAGTCTCTGCCGACACTTTAAATGATAAAACTAGCTAGGACACCATAGACTCTATTGTATTTTTCATTACCTTTTATAACAAAATGAGGAAAATTATATATAAAATAGTATTTATATATGTTTGACTTTATCTAGATAGAAACAAAGACCCTGAAGACTAAATGAAGATAGTGGTCACCTATAAAGAGAAATGGACAATGGAATGAGTAGGAACAGAAGTAGATGAATAATTTTTGATGTATAAATTGTATTATGATTTGATTTTTTAAATATATGAAAAGAGTATATATTGAAAAGAAACCAAATAAAATTAAGCATAATGGGTTTAATTCTAAGGTTTCTTTTTCCCAAAGAATAAAACTAACATTATTTACTAAATTTATCTATAGGTATTACAGATCATCTTTTCCCCTTTTTATATCCTAAAATTTGGGCGATCAAGGTGTCTATCTTTTTCACTTTATCACCAGACAGAGATTATAATATAATTCTAGGACAAAAAGGAGACCAAAGATGGGAGAACTTTAGTGTAAGTGTATGGAAAGAGGAAAGGTTTTGATAGGATCCTTTTTTTTACTTCAACTCTGTTTTCATTTCAGAATGGATGCATGATTTTTCAGGGCTCAGGGAATCATCTGGAAAAATATCCATAGAACACTAAACTGATTCTCTAGACTCTCTGGGAGACAATGATCTAAGCATAATATGTCTTGCTAGAGTAAGAGCACTGGGAGGAATCTGAAGCCTGCTGAGGCTGCATATATGTGCTGGACGCAAAGCTGGTGATGTTCCCTGGCGGTCGTTCTGGAACTCACAGTCTATCCACCAGTGCTTATGAGATGTCACTACTATGAATGTGATTAATTTAGGAAACATATCTAGTTTGAGGCACCCTGACATCATGTGATAAATATTGATTTATAAATCAAGTTTCTGGGTGTTGTTTACTTTCTTTCGTAGCAGCTACAGTAAAGTATTCATTTGCAACACCTCTGTTTACCTCTATTCATTAGTAATCTTTAAAAACTTACATAAGGAACAACTTTTTTTGTTTTATTCTAACTCAACAGTTCTAATTCTTCACAGTGCAAATATTTTTATATTTTAAAAATATTTTAGGATATTTTATTATTTCCATCCTCAATAAAGAAATCACTGAATTTTATAAAAACAAATATATTGTCTCCCATGATTTTTGTTTAAATTTTTGAATGCAAGGAAAGTATATACATATAGGGAATAAGTTGACTTTTGAGAATCTGCTTCCTCTTTTCAATACTTTTCTAGTTGTATTGCTGTCATGTGAATCTGTCCTGTTATTTGTATCTCTTGGTTCCAAGAGTCCCAAAAAGGAGATATATATATATATATATATATATATATATATATATATATATATATATACACACATACATAAATATATATAAATATATATATATATTATATATATATATATTTCCCTAGAGATCCCGGGGGGAAGTGTGTGGAACGTATTGGTGAATCCAGAGGGCCAATGGCTAGGGCCATCATGAATTACTTATGACTTAAGTGACACATTTTCATGGCCACTGCGAATTGATCTTACTGTGTTTCTTTAGTTAGTATCACCTGCTCTAATGATATAGCCTTATTAAAGGTTTTAGTGTGCTGCGTGAGGTAGCACACTAAATGTTTTACTCCACGCAAGATTACAAAAGCCTGTCACTGAAGAGAGCTTATTAAAGTAGCAATCATGCCATCTACAAAATCTATGCTTATTCATCTGTCATAAAGTATATGTGGAGTCTATGAATCCTTGCACGGTTGTTTCTAAATTTTAAAAGTGGAACAAAGAATTATGTAGGGAAAATTCCAAGGCTAGCAGTTTGTTTATCTCCATTTCTTTTCTCTGCAATCTTAAATATTTCAGATTTTTTTTTAAATGTAATGCAATCAAATTATTAAAATGTTACTGTGTGTATTGCTATGACTCTAATCTTGAAACTTAAGTATAGTTGGGCCTTGAACAACAGGGGTTTGAACTGTGTGGATCCACTTATGCACTAAATTTTTCCTACAAATATACAGTCAGTCCTTCATATTCCTGGCCCCACATTGCAGAGGGCCAACTATGGGACTTGAGTATCCAAAGATTTTGACATCAAACAAGAGGCAGGAGGAGGATACGGAGGGGTCCATCCCGAGAAGGCCCCATAGGTTCCTCCTCAGTTACACAGCTAGTGCTTTAACTGCTTCTATTTAAACTTTTTATTCTAAAATTTAGTATGAACTAATATTTTTGGATCACATAGAGCATATGTAGATGATTAACCTCATGGGATAAGAATTTATATTGTCATTTTGCCAACTGTGGGTCATTAGAATGGCACTCCATCTATTGCCCCAGAAAAACTTACTGCATGAGTAATATTTAATAAGTAGAATATAACTAGACTTACTGTGATAATCACTTTTAATACATACAAATATTTAATCATTATGTTACATACTTGAAACATATGTCAAAAGTCAATCTTACCATGATAAAAATTAAAAATAAATAAAAATAAGAATATATCAATATATCTAGTATTTTTTATTGATCATATAACATTTTGATAATACTATGAATCTGAGAATAGTTTACAAGTGGAATATATTTAAACCCATATCCATAGTTCTAGAGGAGTATACAGAAGTATGTTGGAATTAATGGTTATTCTGTTCTAGGCTTACCCTGTAGGGGAGCCAACTGCTGACACTTAGAGGTTCAGAAAAGAGAACAGTCTATCAATTTGGCCCACTTGGGTATATTTCTTCCCATCAAGCTACACACTACTACTAAAATACAGAAATGGACAAAGAAACATAATATTACATGGACATAGTTAATTACTTATCACCCTCGTTGCAGTGGTTTCATGAAAAGTTTCAATAAGCAATTCAGAAGGGGAGAAATTCTTGAAAAGTATAATGCAGATATGATCTCCAATTGAATATGAGAAGAGGGAAGGGGAGATAACATTGAAAAGCTTTCAAGGATTGGGGTGTAGAAATAAGTTATGAGAGTGATGTGATTATGCAATTTTATTACCTTTTTACTGTTATCTTGCTTTAACTGACTTAATCATCTAAAGATAGGAGCTACGCTGGGCCAGTTGGAGATGTCGCTATAAAAGACATGCATCCATAACACTGAATTTGGCTTGTGCATTCCTGAATAGAACCTTGGGTAGATCATGACATCCTCCCATATAGTTAAAAAGGGTTAGTTTTGACCAAAAGAGAGGAGAGAGGAGAGATTTCAAGTTGGAAAGTAATGTTGTAGAAGAGAAAGTGGAAGACAGTTGTGCAATTCTTTACCAGTCAAATTCTACCACATCTTCTAGAGGAGGAGGCAAAGGAGAAACCATTTCAGTGTTGTCATTACCACGTGCTCTGTGGGTAAAGAGTGCTGCCAAATGAGGCTGTTGTACCAGCATCAGTTTAACGAGATAATAAATAGAAACTGATGGAGACTGTGGCCATTGGGAAGAAGGCTCACAAGACTTCTTCAGAGGAAGAATAACACTCTTACCAACTTGTTTTAGATATTTTGCTGACAAATCTAGAACTATATATGGGTTACTAAATCAACCTGAAGTGCTGTTCCTATAGGAGAAAGACCAAATAGTGGCAATAAAGGGATCTTTTCCCCAAGAATTTGTAAAGGTTATGTAGTGATCTCTTCAATGGACAGGATTTGCTTCCAAGCTGAAGAGGAGGCCACGGTCATCAACAACACTGGGGGAGGCCATTACTCTCACTCAGGAAGAATTAATAAACATTTATATTACTATTGAGTCTTAGAAATTGATCAGGAGTCCTAGAGGACCAGTTGAGATTGGGGAAGCAGTTCATTTATTAAAATCATGGAGTAGGCCTAGCCTATGGGAAAAAAAAATGTTGCTAGAGAGTGTGACTTTAATTGAAATATTTGAGATATTGTGTACCATGCATATTTTGAAAGACTAATTTGAAAAACTCATTTCAAGAAATAAATAATAAACTTGTTTAGCTGAAAGCACAATGCAAGTGACCCTGTAAAATATATTAGTAATAATGATCAATTTAAATGGACAAAGGGTTCCATGGAATTTCTTATCAAAACTTAGCCAACTGTATACAGAAGGCCATGTTTTGCTTTCTTTACTAGAAATTTATCATGTATTTTAGGGAAAAACATATTGGAAACTTATTGAATATTCTTGAGGTTTATGGTCTCAAACTCTGATGCTATGGCAAAGCAAAATATGTAAACAATTGTGAACTTTATCAGATCCAACAAAAATGATTTCTGTATATAACAACAGAGATTCTTGCACACAAAATGCTATCAATATTTATTGAACTTATTAGCTATGTGGATATTGGAATATATGCCCTCCTGATGACTTTAAGATACTTGTCATGTGTAGGATTTTGAGTCTACTTCTAGTTTTAGCAGGGGCCATACTTAAGCCTATCTGATTTTAAATAAAATGATTCATCAAGATATTTATAGATTCTTGATGAAATTAACCCACTGTAACTTACAAAGCTAATCTCTTTCTTTCTGAATGCTACTCTTCTGTCAAACTGAACATCTGTAATTCCTGGATATTTCTCCTGTTTGCCCTAGTATTATGTGTGGTAGAGCTTTTGCTCTGCCTGCAAAGCACATCACCCTAATTCTCCCCATTCATCCACCCAAGTAAACAATTTACATGATTCTTCTCATTTATACTGCTCTAGCGCCTTGCTTTAGTTTTATCCCTTTCATGACACTCGCTCTATCTTGTCTTGCATAATTTTGCTTTTTGTATTATTTCTACTGAATCAGAAGAGATAGTATATTGTATTCATAATTGTCTCATTTCAATGGTTACCCAGTGCCTTATCAGTTTTTCAATAATTAGGTTTTATTTATGAACTATAATCCCATCTACTTTAAGAGCAAGATTTTTTATTATTTTTACTATAATATTGATACTCTTAATGGTCTTATTACTAAAATGATTTAGGAAGGAATCAACAGCCTCTCTGATTATTACTTTCCAGATCTATATAATGTTCATATAATACTGGCAAAAAAGCAAACCTGAGCAGGCTTAATGCAAGTCTAAAAACAAAAACAAAGAAACATTGAATAGCATTTGAACAAACTCATCAATTTAAGTGATAACTGCCTTCTCTTTTCTCATTTTATTTTTATTTTCTAATATTTTGTTGAATAAATATCTGTTTCTATATTTTGCTCAAGTTATGAATGCAATGTTCAGTTCTATGGCCAATACTACTAGAGCCCTCTGCTGTGTGTTAGAAATATAACAATAGAATATGGTTGCTTCAGATGCACTGGAAATAGTCCTTATAGCTACTCCTTTCATGCTTCAAAACTACCTCTTTTAGGTTACCTAGGCTATATTACTATAGCTTGAATAGTGGTCTTGAAAATTAATATGCTGTATAGTGACTACATTTTTCTCTCTGGGAGTGCTAGTTGTAAAACAATACTTTCTATATACAAAAAGAGAAAGAAATCAAGAGCCAACCCCTTCTCAGATTTCTTGCTAGTTTATTCCTGTAATAATTTTTTTTTTCTTTTTTCCAACATCTAGGGTCTTTCTTGATTTACTGCATTCACCTAACTGGCTGAGTTGATCTATTGAATGTAATGCCTATTATCTATTATCTATTTGAATATAATGCCTAATCCATTAAATAAGGGGCCCTTCTTCCCTTCCTCCTTCCCTCTTCCTTCTTTTCTTCCTTTCCTTTCTTCTTCCTTTCTTTCACAGCACCAAAGATAAATATAGAAAGTACATGAATACAAAGTCAGTTCCCTTCTTCAGTCCGGTAGAGAAAGGTCAAAGAGACAAACTTGTAAAATTCCAATTTTCTTTGCATTTCAAGGAGTGATACACTATTTCAGATAGCATTCTTATTGCATTAGACAGGAAATTTAAAAATCTTATCCACAGTTTCTCAGTGACTCACAGATCAGAATTTTAGACAGAATACATTCTCTCTTTTGAGGTTACACGTATTATGAGATACAATAGTATTCTCATTTTGATTGGGGGAAAATAAATTGTTTTCATACTACTTTCATTAAAAAACAAAACAAAACAAAAAAAGCTAACTTTCAAATACTCTTTGTGATCAGGGGCTGGCTTTGGGTTTCTCACATCTGTATCTTCAGGGTAATACACAGTTCTGATACACAGTAATTTCTCAATATATCAATTGTGTGAACAATTATTAGTACTTGGACAAAATGCACAGCAGCTCTCACAGTTCATTAATTCTCTGGCATGCTCACACCGTGCAAAAATGCACAAAAAAATCATTATAACCTATTGTTGATTCAAGAAATTTTATTTCTCCATAAAATAAAATCCATAGCATTTGAAAAAGTTATTGCTGCAGGCTTAATGAGGATACAGTTTCACAAAGTGTAAACAGTCAGTAAATTATTATAAGAAAAAACAGACCAGCACTTAATCTTTTCTATAACAAGGAAACTTTTGTGAATTAATTATACAGATTAACTTCATAATATTTTCAACATCCTAAAAAGAAGAATAAGACTTTGTTTCAAAGTATAGGCTTATGTTGGTATAAATGTATGTAGAATAAGATAAAATTCTACTAATTTTTAAATTATTTTTATCTGAATATATTAATATTAATTTAGCAATAATTATATGAGAAATTGAACAGGTTAATCTTCAGTTCTGGCAGTGTGAGAGACCACATTAATAATAACATCTTTAAAAATAATAAAAAATGTAAAGCTATGAAAATTTTTAAAATGGTCAATAAGGTATCATGTCCAGGTAGGATTTGCTGACACGAAGTTAAAATTAAAATTGAAGGAATGATTCTTAACAGATGTTGTATTAACTTGTAAATTCGAGGAAATCAGAATTTGAGGACATCTTATATATAACAAAGGCAATAAAAATAGCTTAATGAGAATATTTCACAGCTGTATCAGTACTAAAATCTCTGATCTTTTTATTTTATGATTCTTATTTAAATTGCTCTAATCAATATTTGTTCATAAGAACTTTGTATAGGAAAAGAAGTTGTTAATAAATCTGCTATGTGCCCCAAATCCAGAAAAACATAAATATATGTTGTTATTTTGCTTAATGTGGATCATAGCAAACAGGGATCAAACTACTATCTAAATTTTCATATTTTTTACCTGGGTTCAATCTTTTCCTGAATGAAGAAAGTAAAACAAGTGTGCTATTATTGATTTTAAGATGAAACAAAATATTTCTTAATTACGAAAATAGCAAAACTGTGTAAAATGAAAATGAATTATGGGCTTCTAAATTTTAATTTTCAAGCTTTATTCCCTTAAATCTAGGATTTGATAAACCCCATTGACCATATTGTTGCAAGAATTATTTTACCCTCATCTGCTTCCTTTTTGTTTCACACTATACATTGATTGCTTTTTTTCCTCTCTCACCTGTAAAAGTGTGATCATTTCCGTGTGTGTGTGTGTGTGTGTGCGCGCGCGCGCGTGTGTGTGTGTGTGTATGGACAGTGTACCATCTAGTTTGTTACTAGGTTTCGAACAATATGTATTTCTGATATGTTACTGTATAGATCCATTTAATGTTGGAGTTAAGGACAGTCCATAATTTGAAATGTAGTCTGTAGAGAGTACACTACGTTTTTCAGTACATTTCTCAGAAATGGTTTTGGTTTGTTCTCTGAGTTGGAGTTATTTTTGGCTGAAGGGCAGATATTTTTCTGAAAACCTTAATCTTTGCCAAAACACATTAATACATTGTTACATATCAGTGAAAATTATCCATTATTGATCTTTTATTTATCCAATAGGTGTAAGATATACTTACACCAGTTTTCTATGAACTGATTTATCTGAATGAAATTACTGTTTATTAAAAATATAAGAACATAAATTTCTTATATTTCTTATATTTAACCTAAAAAAAGATTGTAGAGATTTTGTAGATTGCAAAAATTAGTGCTTTACTGGGGGAGATTACAAAGACTACAGCATACATTTGTACAATTATATGTTTTATTCTTTCATATTCTTTAAAATATATAAATAGACACAGATTTTATATATATATATATATTCTTAAATAAATGGGATCATAATAAATAGGCCTATTTTATTTTTGTACAGTTTGAAATTTCTTACTTGCTTCCTCCTTATTCTTACTTCTCCCCATCTTAGCCCTATTTTCATTCCCCTATTCTACGTATCCATATTAAATAATGAATTTAAATCCTTCTTAATTATATAATCATCTACTTGTTTATTTTTATCCTTTTTGTTTTCTAAAATAGGTGATACTAGTTTCAATACATTGTAGATAATGATAGGAAGACATAATTAGGAGAAATGTACTTGCATAATGACATAACAGTAAAGAATGTAAGAAAATGCAGTGCACATTTATAAAGAAAAATATTTGAACTGAAAATTAATTTTTACCTCTAAAACTTTGTGTATCTGTCTATTTTAACTTTTTATCAGTTAAAGAGAGAATCAGTTCAAAGCAGTATTATCAAAAGCACTTGGCAAGTAAAATTTGTGGTAAATTGGCCCCTCCCATAGGAACAAAGCATAATGGCACCTGGATTTTTAGCATACGATGATGTAATTACTCTCTAGTGGCCTACTGAAGCACAGTGAGAGTCAGAAAAATAAGCAGAGTAAGTATTCAGTGCATATTTAATAAATTACATAAATAATTTTCTAGCAATGAAAAAAAATAACCTGACATTTCTATTATCCACCTCTCCATCTTTGTCCTTAAGAACTTCAGTAATAGTTCTTCATGGTCTTTTCAGTGTGATTTTTTTTGAGACATCTTATTAACAACGTTGATGAAGACAAAACAATAGTTTTGCATCAGTGTTAAATTAGGAATATAAAAAGTGATATTTATCTAGCATTCTTGAACATTTTTATAATTAAATGTACTATGTGCATGTGGCATGATACTGAATTTATCAAAGAGCTTGAGTGACCTCCATATAAGATTTGCTAAGAAAATAATAGCCTAAAAAATTGGAAGAATAACAAAAATATATCTAAATTATTTGGTAAAAATTCAAAAAATAAAAGGAATGTAGAATAAATGAATTAAAACTGAGTAGTTATCCAATTTAAACAAAGCCCACTTTCTGATAAGTGTAAATTTTTGAAAGATTTTGAAGTGAATGATGCCAAAAATACTTTTATTTAAATGTACAAAGAGGCACCGTTACATATTATTTAAGATGGTGGTATCTGTTTCAAACTCTGCTTCCACTGACTATTAACTTCATTACATGTAGCAAGTGACTTAACTTTTATGTGTCTTAGGTACTTCTATAAAATTTGAGAAAAGACAGTACCAAATATATAGAGCTATTTGTGAATTTAATTGCACAGTTCATGTAAAATAATAAGAACAGTGTCTGGAAAATAGAAAGCACTCACTACATATTACTTATTATTAGGAAATTCAGGTAATGGTTGAAATCTGCAGCAGAGCAAATAATATTTTTGATTGTGTCTGTGAAGAGGAAGCAAGATACAACTTCCTCTCTTGACAAGATGGTTGGAAGGAGCTTTGAAAAAATTCTTCTAATACCAAGTTGATGTATCAGTCATACTCAATAAGAAAGGGAAAATGTATACAGTATGAAATTGAAAAGTCCAACCTCAACCATATAGTTAGAAAATACATAATAAGAAGAACTGTTTAAAACTGTTCTTAGCTGCAGCACTTCAATAAGCAGTGCTGTTTCTGTTTAGTTGAGGTGATTAGAATGTGAGAAAGTAAGCATGAAGACAGCCAAAAATCAGCACCTGGACAGCGCTCCCTTGGGCTGGTGGTGCAAACTATGTATATGGTAACTTGAATTTAGAACTAGAAGATACTTATGCTTATCAATTTGTTTTCTAGACTTGGCAATGAGACTCCAGTAGGCAGCACAATCAGGAATGAACTGTGACAGTAAAGGGAATAGAAACCAGGTGTGGTCATCAATACCAAAATCAGCTAAGGAGCCCATTAGATTAGTCCCTGGAGAAGATTCACATCATTTAAAAATAACATTGTAAATGTATTATTTTTTAACAAAACCAAACCAATTTGTTTCTGAGTCACTAAACTGATCTTGGGTATTTTAGCTAATTATTTTCACTGTAATGAAGAATTTGTCAATAAATTCAATTCCTCTCTTGATATTGGGTTTGACCTGTAACCAGTTGGACTCATGCATGCTATCAGTACAGGATATGCTTAGAATGACGTGAATGTGAATGCCCCAAACAAATTCTATCATGTATCAGAGTGAAATATCATACGGAATTTAGTTAGAATCAACAGAGTGCTCTGAATATAACCAGACAGCTAAGAGACATAGGAACATGAGCAATTTCAAGATACATAGCTTCTACAGTAATTTTTATTTTCTTGTTTCTCAAACTTTCTGTGGAAATATATTGTCCTTCAAAGCTTAGAATTTACCCTGAGCATTGTAATACAGTTTGAAATCAGAGAGTGACGTCTCCAGCGTAGTTCTTCTTTCTCAAGATTGTTTCAGCTATTTGGGGTCCTTTATGGTTCCATTAAATTTTAGGATTTTTTTCTATTTCTGTGAAAAATGCCTTTGCAGTTTTGTTAGGGTTTGTATGGATCTGTTGACTGTTTTGGGTCATATGAACATTTTAACAATATTAATTCTTCAAATTCATGAACATAATAGGGAGACCAGCAATAAATCCACACTTATACAGTCAACTAATCTTTGACAAGGGCGTCAGGAATACATAGTAAGGAAAGGACACTCTCTTCAATAAATGGTGTTGGAAAAACTGGATATCTACATGTGAAAGAATGAAACTATACCCCTATCTTATACCACTTAGAAAATTAACTACAATTGCATTCAAGACTTAAAGCTTGAAACCATAAAATTCCTAGAAGAAAAGGAAGAAGCTGCTTGACATTGTCCCTGCAATAATTTTGTTCTGGGTTTGACACCAAAAGCACAGGCACCAAATGCAAAACTTAGAAAAAAAAAAAAAAGGACTACATAAAACTAAAAAACTTCTGCAAAATAAACAATAGAATGAAAAGACAACTCATGGAATGAGAGAAAATATTTACAAATCATATATCTGATGAGAGGTTAATAGAAAAAATACATAAGGAACTCATACAACTCAATACAAAAAATAATAACCCAATTAAAGAATAACAAAGGACCTAGACATCTCTCAAAAAAGATATACAAGTGACCAGCAGGTACATGAAAAGATACTCAACATTACTAATCACCCAGGAAATGAAAATCAAAGCTATGCTATGTCCCTTCACACCTGTTAGAATGGCTATTATCAAAAAGACAATAGGTAAGTGCTAGCGAGAATGTTGAGAAAGGGGGGAGTCTTTTACACTGCTGGTGGAATATATACTTGTACAGCTACTATGAAAATCAATATAAAAATCTCTCAAAAAATTATAAACAGAACTACGGTAAGATCTAGCAATCCCATTTCTGTATGTATATCCAATGGATACGTAACCAGTACCTTGAAGAGATACCTACCCTCAATGTTCATTGCATCATTATTCACAATAGCTGAGATATGGAAACAACTGAAGTGTTCATCAACAGATGAATGAATAAAAAAGTAATGTGTGTGTGTGTGTGTGTGTGTATATACACACACACAAAATAGAATATTATTCAGCTATGAGAAAGAAGGAAATCTTGCCTTTTGCAATAATGTGGATAAATCTGGAGGACATTATGGTAAGTTAAAAAGACCAGACAGAGAAGCAAAAATTCTGTATGATCTCATTCTTATGTGGAATCTAAAAAGTAATTGAACCCATACAAACAGAGTAGAATATTGGTTGCTTGGGGCTGAAGAGTCAGGGAAAGAAAGAGATGTTAGTCACAGGGTACAAACTTTCAGTTGTAAGATGAGTAAGTTCTGGGAAGTTAATGTACAACATGGTGACTCTAGTTAATAATGCTGTATTTTGTACTTGAAATTTGCTAAGAGAGTAAATCAGGCATTCTCACCACAAAGAAGAAAGGTAACTTTATGAGATGATGGATGTGTTAATTAACTTGATTGTGGTAATCATTTCACAATGAATGTGTGTGTTGTACACTTTAAATACATCTAATTTTATTTGTCAGTTATACCTCAATAAAACTAGAGGAAGAAAACCCTGAGAATTTACCTTAGGTAAAATATACTTATCTAAGGTAGAGGGCATTGGTCAATGACAGTGATGCACTAGCTGCTCCAGTGCCCACACCACAGGTTGGCAGAATATATGTCACAATGGCTTATTGTTTTCACAGTGACCCAATGAGATTCTGAAATTCCAGCAAAATTGAGGACACCCATCTTAATAAATATATATCAAAGGAAGAAAGATAATAAAAGCTAAAATATCAAAAGGTAAATTAGAAAAATTGTTAAACTGATTTTCTAGCAATGAAAATTACTTTTTGTTTTTTTCTCTGATCTCAACTGAATGCAGTACAAGATCTATGGATAAACTGAAGCTTTAATCTTCCCTCAGACAGAGTCCACTTCTTTCCACCTTTCTCATATTTTTTCCTCTTTCTTCTTATTATTAAATAAGCATCACAAGGAAAATTTTTAAGATCTTCAAAGAAAAGCACCTTATAGATAAGAAGACACTTTGTAACCTTCAGGGCTTTCTATGGACAAAACTTTTACATAAATGTAATAGGTAGTCTTTGGTGCGTTTCATCTTCTCCTTTTTAATAATATTGACCTGAAAGGGCATCCTCAGCTGTAGGTTACTCTTGTCTCTTAGAAGCAAATTTTAATTGTTTTTTAAGAGGTTTTTAAATATATATGTATTAAGTATATATAATACATATAATGTTTCTCAATGTAAGAATTTATTATAAATAGAGAAATGTAAGATAATTTATTTTAAAATATATAAATCCAGGTGAAAATCAAGAATGTTAGGAAGCTGCAACAATTTTCTTATTTTCTAATGCTAGATGTTTTGGCATTTCTTCTAAAATGCAGAGTAAAAACTGAAGGGAAAAAGGACTTTTTGAATTTAGATGAAGTAAAAAAATGAATAAATCCAAGGAAAAAAAAATCCTCTAAATGTAGAAAACAGCACATTTTATAAAGGGCATATTTTATTCACTTATAAAGCTTTAAAAAAATTATTTTAACATATCTGAAGTCAGATTGTAGCTTGTAATACATGGGGTGTCAAAATTAAACTGAAAACATTTTTTCTTATTGATATATAAAATGATAAAATTTAGAATTCTTAGGTTTGATTACAAATGACTTTTCTTTCAATTAGAAAAAATACATTATGGAAAATAAGTATGTGGCATTCTCAATAAAATTAGAGTAAACCTAAGTTTTTTTAAAAAAGAGTGTTGAGAAAACTGGCTAGCAGCATGTAAATCAGTGAAGTTAGAACACTCCTTCACTTCTTACACAAAAATAAGCTCAAAAATGGCTTACAGACTTAAATATAAGATAAGATACAATAAATCTCCTAGAAGAAAACATAGGCAAAACATTCTCTGACATAAATCTTAGCAGTGTTCTCCTAGGGCAGCCTACCCAGGCAATAGAAATAAAAGCAAAAATAAACAAGTGGGACCTAATTAAATTTATAAACTTTTGCACAGCAAAAGAAACCATAAGCAAAACAAAATGACACCTTACAGAATGGAAGAAAATGTTTGAAAATGATGCGAGTGACAGAGGCTTAATTTCCCAAATATATAAACAGCTCATGCAACTTAGAAAGAAAAAAACAAACAACCCAATCCAAAACTGGACAGAAGACCTAAACAAGCAATTCTCCATTGAAGACATATAAATGATCAATAGGCATATGAAAAAATGCTCAATATCACTAATTATCAGAGAAATGCAATTTAAAACTGTAATGAGGTATGAACTCACATTAGTCAGAATGGCCATCATTCAAAAGTCCATGAATGATAAATGCTGGAGAGGCTGTGGAGAAAAGGGAACCCTCCTATGCTGTTGGTGGGAATGTAGTTTGATGCAGCCATTATGGAAAACAGTATGGGGATTCCTCAAAAAACTAAAAATAGACTTTCCATATGATTCAGCAATCCCAGTCCTGGGCATATATCCAGAAGGAACTCTAATTTGAAAAGATACATGTACCTCAGTGTTCATAGCAGCACTACATACGATAGCCAAGATATGGAAGCAACCTAAATGTCCATCGACAGGTGACTAGATAAAGAAGCTGTGGTCTATTTATACAATGGAATAGTACTCAGCCATAAAAAAGAATAAAATAATGCCATTTCCAGCAATATGGATGGACCTGGAGATTGTCATTCTAAGTGAAGTAAACCAGAAAGAGAAAGAAGAATACCATATGATGTCACTCATATGTGGAATCTAAAAAAAAGAAAAAAAAGGACACTATGAACTCATCTACAAAACGGAAACAGACTCACAGACATAGTAATCAATCTTACCAGGGAAAAGGGGTGGGAAAAAATAAATTTGGGAGTTTGAGATTTGCAAATATTAACTACCATATATAAAAATAGATAAAAATCAAATTTCTTCTGTGTAGTACAGGGAACTATATTCAATATGTTGTAATAACCTTTAATGAAAAAGAATATGAAAATTCTTATGTATGTATGTATATGTATGACTAGGACATTGTGCTGTACACCAAAGATTGACACATTGCAACTGACCATATTTCAGTTTACAAAGTCAGTGATAAATATTGAAAAAACAAACAAACAAAAACTGTAATAATGGAGTAATATTCCTTTTTTTTTTTCTGTTGTTGTTTGTGTGCATGTGTGGTGCGTGGGATTCTTGACTCCCATCCTCCAATCCTCCTCTTATCCATAGCCTTGTCATAGCCACATCGTGGACAGAGTCCCTTGGCATTGTGCTTGGCCCAGTGTCTTGCTAAGGACAATGATATGTGAGAAGAATCGAACTTTTAGGGCATTCAGTCCAAGCTGAGATCAGAAAAAGTCTTATCTTTCCACTAGCTTGCTTGCACTCTTGACATCACCATGGGAGGATGGTGGAACAAGGAGGGGGAGGTAGCCAGGGGTGGCAGAACCACCACAGCTGAACTGCCCCAGCCAAGATCCATTTTAAGCAGCAACCCCTCAGTGACAAGCAGATGCATTAACAATAATAAATGTTGTTACAAGCCACAGGATGTTAGGTGGTTTTATGTAACAGTAGTTAACTGATGCAGTTTTATTAAACTTCATTAAAAGTACAGGCAAATCTGGAGCATTACTGAAGCATTCATTGTTAATCAACTCCTGAGGCTGATCACTTACCTCATTAATAAAGTCAGTTTATATTCAGTTTCATACTAATTTCCCAAAAACTGATAGGTGAACCGGTACTGAGGAAATCAGAGAGATAGAACTATTAGATACTGTTAAATACATGATCTATTTAGGGGACAGAACAAAGCAACAATGGTTTCGTGTCATAAAGAATAAAAGGTAAATAGGTTGATTTTATTTAAAGTGATGTGGAACACATTCCCCTGTACAAAATTATAGATAAAATTTTTATTTGATCTTTGAAATATACAGGTACTTCTCAATCCTTCCCAGGAAAATAACACTATTGGTAGCTAATTGTTAGAGAGAGGCAGTAAATTATGTGATTTATAATATGTACTACAGTATTTCTTTATATTTTCATTATAAGCAAGGCAAACTTTATTAAATATGATCAATTTCTGTTTAGTTGTGCGTTACCTCAGACTTTGAATAGAAAATGTCCTGTAATTAAGCTTTACAAATACTCATAATTATTTGGTGTAGGAGTGAAAGTATTGAATAGCTCTGCCAGCAGGTTCTAGATTTGAGTTTTTCATGATCAGTTAGAGCAGGCAGCATGCAACATGTAGATTCTGAGGTTAAAGGAAAATAAATGTGTATATTTATTTTTATTCAAGTGCTGTGGCATATTTTGTCTTTTTATTTTTTATACAGTAGCAGCTAATACTTTTGTGTACTATAAACATGAAATCTGTTTGATAACTATCATTAAAACATCTGCTCTTCTGTATATGCCATTTCTGAAATAGGCACTTTTATGTCTCCCCAGTGGTATAATTGAATCCAAGTTTGGCTTGTGCATCTTATACGGATTTCTAGTTCTGTTTCAAGAGTCATTTTGTTCTTGGCTGTTACCAGTTTTAAAATGTGTCCCCCAGTGTGAAAGGGAGAAGCTAGATGCTACTTTATATTTTGTGGTAAAGCAAGCATTGTGCTTAAACAATTATGGGCTGCAGGCTACCCTGGAAGGCAGTTCCTGGAGGACTTAGATTAAGATTGTCAGTACTAGAAGATGGAGGAATGAAGTCTGTCTTGTTGGGAAATCTAGGAGGAAT
The DNA here is from genome assembly GCF_036321535.1 of Camelus dromedarius. Taxonomy (NCBI): domain Eukaryota; kingdom Metazoa; phylum Chordata; class Mammalia; order Artiodactyla; family Camelidae; genus Camelus; species Camelus dromedarius. The sequence continues at coordinate 16,874,335 of NC_087438.1, forward strand.
GCCATAGAAATCTGCAACATTAATTTTTTTAAACAAGAAATCCACATTGTGGCTTTGGAATTACTTTATTTATAATTTGAGAGAAGTCTGCTTAAAAGTGATATAAAATGCCAAGTGAACCTAGTCAGTATATAAGCTAAACATAAGCAAAAACATTAACCCTTATATTTATAGTCGGTTTGCATAGATGTTATCCATTTAATGGCATTTTCATGTTGTGTATTTTATGAATTTTAAGACTTTTTTCATATTGTAAATTTTTCCAAACCAAGACAAGTTTAATGATTACTATTGGCCAGGTTGTAGCCATTCTTGTTGACATTGCCCTAACATGTGTAAAATACCTTATGACTGCTTACTGTTTCCTCACCTCAACTGAAATATATGCATCAGTGATTGCACTTACATTTAATTAAACTATCACTTAACTTTTATTACATAATATTATAACCAGCTTTAACAGTTGGATAAGAGTTTTCAAATTTGAAGAAAATGTTTGAAACAGTACTGGAGAGCTTTTTGAAGAAATGATGCATCACATTTACAACACTAACAGAATTTTTTTTAAAAAATGTTCATCTCAATAGATACAGAAAAGGCTTTAGAGAAAATTCAACATCCATCAATGACAAATTTTTTTTTTAAACTCTCAACAAAATAGGTGTAGAAGGAATGCACCTCAGCACAGTAAATCTATATATGGAAAGCCCACAGCTAACATTACGATCATTGGGGAAAAGAAAGAAAGCTTTTCCTCTAAGAAGCCCAAAGCAGGGATGCCCGCTGTTTCCGCTTCTATTTAAATAGTACTGTGATTCTTAGCCAACTGAATTAGACAAGGAAAAATAGGGATCCAATTCAGAAGAGAAGTAAAATTACCTCTCTTTGCAGATGACATGATCGTATGTGTAGAAAATCCTAGAGACTCAACAGGATAACTGTGAGAACTAATAAATCAATTTAGTAATATTGCAGGTTACAAAATTAACCTACAAAAATCAGTCATTTTTCTATGTGCAAAGAATGAACTATCTGAAAAGGAATTTTAAGAAAACAATCCCATTTAAAATAGCAAAAAATGAACAAAATACTTTGGAATAAACCTAACCATAAAGGTGAAAGACTTGCTTACTGAAAATTATAAAACATTAATAAAATTAAAGAAGACACAGCTAAATGGAAAGACATTCCATGTTCATGGAAAAAGTAATACTGTCAAAATGTCCATACTACCCAAAATGATCTGCACATTCAGTGCAATCCTTATCAAAATCCCAATAGTATTCTTTACAGGAATTAAAAAAAAAGACAATCCTAAAAATCCTATGCAGCCCCAAAAGACCCAGAATACTCAAAGCAGTCTTAAGCAGGAAGAACAAATCTGGAGGCATCACAATTCCTGATTTCAAAATAAATTACAAGTTACAGCAATCAAAACAGTATAGACTCACCTAAAAACAGGCATATAGACCAGTGGAACAGATTGGATAACCCAGAAATAAATCCACAAATTTATGGTCAATTCATCTTCAAAACTGTGTGCCAAGAACATATAAATGGGGAAAGGATTACTTCTTCAATAAATGATGTTGGAAAAATTGGATAGTCACATATAAAAGACTCAAACTGAATCCTTATCTCATACCATATACAAAAACCAATTCAAAGTGGATTAAAGATGTAAACATGCAACCTGAAACAACAAAACTACTAGAAGAAGAAGCTATGGAGAAAAAGTTTATTGACGTTAGTGTGGTCAGTTATTTTTTTTGGATATGACTCCAAAAGCGTAGGCAACAAATGCAAAAGATGATAAGCAGGATTGCATCAAACTAAAAAGCTTCTACACAGCAAAGGAAACAGTCAACAGGGTGAAAAGGCAAATGAGAGAAAATATTTGCAAACCATATATCTGGTAAGGGTTTAATATACAAAATATTCCAAGACTTCACATAACTGCATAGCAACAGAGCGAATAGTCTGACTTTAAAATGAACAGAGGACCCAGACATTTCTCAAAAGACATACAAATGGCAAGGAGTTATATGAAAAGGAGCTGAATATTGCCAGTCATCAGGGAAACGCAAATCAAAATCACAATGAGACATCATCTTACACCTGTTACAATAGCTAGTATCAAAAAGACAAGAGATAGGAATACCTGAAGAAGGATATGGAGAAAATGGAACCTTTGTATACTATTGGTGAGAATGTAAATTAGCACATTCATTATGGAAAACAAGTATGGATGTTCTTGGAAAATTTCCAAATATAGCAGTCATACAGTCCAACAATCCCACCTCTGGGTACATATCCAAAGGGAATGAAATCATTGCCTTGAAGAGGTATCTGCAATCCATGTTCACTGCAGCATTACTCACAATAGCTAAGGTACAGAAGCATACTAAACATCCATCGATGGATGAGTGAATAAAGAAAAAGTGGTATATATATAAAATGGAATATTTTCAGCCTTTAAAAACAAGGAAATCCTGCTATTTGTGGCAACATGGATGACAGGATGACATTTTGGTTATCTGGAGAATGGTCAACTGGAAGGCATTATGCTAAGTGAAATAATTAGTCAGACAGAGGGGACAAATACTGCATTATCTCATATGTGTAGAATGTTAAATTGTCAAACTTATAGAAGCAGAGAGTAGAATGATGGTTGCCAGGGACTAGCATATGAAAAGGGAGCTGTTGATTAAGTGTTACGAATTTTCAGTTATGCAAGATTAATAAGATCTGGAGATCTAAGTTACAGCAATATGATTATAGTTAACAATTCTGTACTGGATACTTGAAATTTGCTGGTTGATTAGGGGTGAAGTGTTCTCAGCACCAAAAAAAAAAAGTTAACATGAGGTGATGAATATGTTAATTTGCTTGATTGTGATGATTACTTCACAATGTATATCAAAAAATCATGTTGTATACCTTAAATATATATAATTTTTATTTGTTAATTATATTTCTATAAAGCTGGAGTGGGGAAGAAATAATGCTTCACAAATACCATTGATAGTCCAGAAGACAATATTGTTTAAGAAAAATGCAGGTATGAGAAGTTATTTTTCTTACAGTTTCATTGCCAGTGTTTTTGCTCTTAGTGGTAGATGAAGTAAGTGTATTTTAGCATAGTGGTACCTTATGTATGATGTAGTTTAAAGAATGTTTACCCATAATTTCAAAATCTTTAACAATTACCAAGGTTGTGCTACAAGACTGAAATCCAAAAGTGTACTAGAAGGAAGGGGAAGCAACTATGAATCAGAAAAACAAGAAGCAAAAGAAAGAACTCAATAAATATTAATATTATATCAAGTAGCATTGAAGACAATAGGTATTAAATATTGTGTGAGGCATTTTATGTAAATTAAAATAAATAAACTAAATTATGGAAAAAATATAAGTCAAGATGATGTGTGTACCATATAAACTATCTCCAAAAATATATAATTATAAATTATTAAAATAATTAAAGAAACTCACAGAAATACAGTTCCATAAAAAACAACTTTAATACCGTTTGTCTATAACAAGTAAATAGGATAAATACGTTAAGAACACTTAGTAAATATTTAAAGGTTCAGTAAAATATATTTATTCATATAGTTTAGAAAAATATCAGTTTTTGTGGTATTTAGTCTTAGATAAATCTTTTTAGTGGTATCTCGTCTTAGATAAACCTCATATGTATATTTTCCAGACAATTGAATATATACATAATTAAAGATAACTCAAAAGAAACAAATTGGGCAGATATTTTTTAATACAACATGATAAAATAAATTTTAAAACATGAAACAAATGATAGTCTATTCCTACTCTAATCCAAAACTCTTAAAGTAGCTGATACTAATTTTGTCACTTATTTTTCCACATCTTTCTAAAGTTTGATGATATATGTGACTCACTGATGTAAGATTTTCTTCCTTCTATTTTTCCTCTTCCTTTTTCCCAGTCTTCTTTTTTCTCTCTCCTGCTTCCCATCCCTCCCTCTTTCTTGTCTTCCTCTCTTTACTCTCTCCTATCTCCCCTCTCCCTTCTTTCCTCCATCCCTCCCTTCCTTCCTTCTTTCCTTATCCCTGAAGCTTCCCCTGCAATAAAGGAAAAAATCTATTCATGCTATTACCCTTATTCATCTTACCTGAAATAATAGGATTGTACATAATTAAATATTTAAATAAATACAGTGGAACTCAAATCCATAATCAGCAAATAATGGGTGCCTCTGAAACTTAATCATCATTTTACTATTTACACATGATTTTATTTTTGAATTCGTCTTGCTTCTTGCATAATTTGTTAGAAATTTAAGTTTTTAAAATTGTGTTTGATTTGGCTTTAGTGGCTGATCATTACAATAAAATAATATATTGATAATTCTGAACATATATGTAATATGTAATTATTGGAAATCATATGGGAAACTAAAAAGAATGAGGCAAAATAAGTATATTTATAAGTGGTAAATTATAAAAAAGAAATGAATGTAATATATGCATGAACAAGCTTTACTAAAACTCCATTACGTTAGTGGAATAATGACCACAGATAATACAATGTAAAACACTTTCCATGTGTGGTTATGCTTTGAGTTTTGTCCAGCATGTAGGTACCAAAGTAAGAAACAAGTACTGATACATGCCACAACATGGATAAGTCTGAAAACACTATGTTAAGTGGAAGTGGTCAGTCACAAAGGACCATATGTGATTCCATTCATATGAAATGTTCAAAATAGGCAAATCTATAGACAAAGTATATTACTGGTTACTTAGAGCTAAACACAGATGTGGGTGGGTGAGATAGAATGGGACAAGGCTACTTACGTTTACAGGGCTTTTTGGGGGGCTTGATGAAATTCTCCAGAATTAGATTATGCTGATGTTTTCACAACTTTGCCAACATACTCAAAAAGACTGAATTATACATTTTAAATCGGTGAATTTTATGGTTATGATTTGTAACACTTGAAAACTTATCTTTTTCTGATAAATTACAATGATTTATGAAAAGTTTTATCTAATCCCTTTAAAGTTTCTTAATAAACCTAAAATTAATTTTCTCACAGACCAAAAATTATCTATAATTGAAAGGAAAACATATATATATAATATTTCTAGAAATAAATGCAAAATAAAAATATGAAAAATATGAGGCAACACTAAAGAAAGAAAATCTTTAATGATTTAGTATATAATGTTAAATCTATCAGAAGCTTTATTCAAATGCTACAGAAATGTTAGAGGATTGCAGATTATAATTCTTCAAATTGTTTCTGAAACATTTTGTGATATATTTTAATTTAATTACTAAACAATCTGTTCACTTGATGAATAATTTTAAAGTATTCTTTCAGTTATATACATAGAATTCACAATACTTTACATTTTTGTATGGGTTTCCCATAACATGTGACTTTTATTGAATCATATGATTAAACAGATTGGCATAATCTATTACTTAAATACTTACAAAATTTAAAGTGTTTATCAAACACATAAAAATAAATTTCTTAATGAATGTGTCCACTTGTGAAAATATATCAGCAATTGATTTATTTTAAGTTTATAACATATAATCTATCATCTATATTTCACATAAACTAGAAGAAATATAAAACCTGTCATTGTTATTATGATTAATGCTCATAATTTTTTTCTCAAAGAACAAAGCACCTTTCTTTAATTTAATGACATTTCTGTAGTCCATTAAAAAACAGATACTAAAAACTGCTGAATAGTGTTACCTCAACATAGATACTGTGTTCTTTTTAATTTTAATTTTTCTTATCCATTATAATGCTTTCTGAGATATTTCCCACAAAAAGGATTTCTTCATTGGTTCTTATTTTTTTTGTAGAAAAGTTGTTGAATTACATTAAAATAAAGTAATACAATATTAGTAACCAGAATATGAAGTATTTAAAGTATGCAGAATGCAGTTATCCATTGGAATGTTTATAAATAGGAAGATGTGTTTTCAATTTTAACTATATAACTTTACATGCTGGCAATGTTATGAAATGATTTTTAACTTTTATAATTGATATGATCAACTCAGGTAAAAAGAAGTGCCTATCCAAACCATACCTTGATAATTTAAGAAAACTGACAAAAGAGTGGTAGTCAAGCCAAAGTTCAATAAACCTGGCTCTATGAATATTCCAACAGATAGACCCAGAAAGAGGCTGGAGTCTTTTCCTATGTTTTAAAATTTTAAAACATTCCACAGATTTAGAATCCTAGTTCATCACACTTTTTAACACTTTAGTGTGGGACATTTTAAATATGTACAAAAGTAAACAGAGTAACATGTTCCTTTTCTCTTCCACATCACATAGGTTAAATAATTATTAATTCCCAACATTTTTAAAACCTAAAAATGGGAAAATAAATTATTAATAGTATCAAATATTTAATAAATAAATTTCCAATACTGTCAATTGCAAACACTATTTTTTTTGAATCAGAATCCATAAAAGTTCACACATTATAATTGGTTGATATATTTTTCAGTATCTTTTAATGTATTGGTTATGACTCCATGTCTTTATTTCATCTAATAATTTATTTTTTGATATAAGTGAATTACTGGCCTTACAGTCTTTTCATAACCTGCATTTTTCTGATTGCATCACTAGGTGTTCACTATGTGATTATATGTCATCTACATTTTGTGTAAATGCATATTCGAATCTATGAGTCATCAAAAAATTTAAGCTTTATATTTTAACATGTCTATTTTATAGATGGCATTTTGTTTTTCCTTTATAAAGCTATTATTTTCTGATTATTTCTTTATCATTGATGTTATCAGCCCACAATAATGCATTTGGGATTACAAAATCATTCCTTCTTAATTTATTAGCTGAAGGAAATTGAAAGAGAAATTACTTAATCTACTCTTTAGCCCTCCTGTTGTATCATTATTATTGTTATTATTATTAGAAAAAAATTAGCAAGAGTGATTTTATTCCCAACCAGTATCTAGTGGTGACCAATTATTTTCATTTCTTTTCATTTAGTGTCATTATCTTATTACTGTTTTTTATAATTTGGTATGTTTAAATTAATTGCAGTCATTAAGCTTATGAATCCTTAAGTTTTTCCATCATTGACCTGTGAGAGACACGTGACATAGGATCTTCCTGACTCCCTTTAACACCTCAGTTAATATGGTCTTAATATCGTATTCATTTTGACAACCTTCTTGCTGTATTCTTTAAAAAATATTTCAATCTCACCTTCTAAATTGCCTTTTCCATATATATATTTATATCTTCAATTAACCATTTTTATTTTTAGTGAAAATTATAATTTGGATATCATAGTATGGACCCTAGGCTAACCCACTGATACTTGGTTAGGCAATGTTTTGAATCCTCAGTGGACTTATCTAGGATATAATTTTAATGGTGAAAATAAAACATTCATTCTTTAATCAAAAAATACATGCAATACAAAGGATATAGAACATGCATCTCAGGTCCCATAAAAGATACTGTCTTTATCATCTTTAGTTCTGTCAAGAAAGCTATTCTTGCAATGAGGAGGATTCCAAAGAAATCCTGACTCACATAAAAGAAGTAAAAGATTTCTGGTCTTAATATATTGGGAAAATCCTTTCTTGATACCAAAAGCAAGTGTGTTAAGTATAAACTAATTTGTCTAAGCAGCATCTCCCCAAAATGTTCTGCAGAACACAGTATCCACAGGATGTAAATAGCTATAACACAATGAAACATTTCTAAAGACAAAAAAAGCTAAAGAAAAAATAAAAAGAAAGAAAACATAGTTAATGTGGATTTAAACAGTCTTCTTTATTGCAGGGCTTCTGTCCTGTGATTTTCCAAAGAGGAAGATAAAATATGCTGTGTGGTCAAACTTGATAAAGCATCTGAGCTGTACTGTGAAGTTCAGTTGACAATAGTCACACTATATGAATTTAAGTATAAATTAATTAAAATCAAATAAAATTAAAATTCAGACACCTGGCCAAGATGAAGTAACAATGACCAGATTTACTCTCCCACCTGAAACAACCCAGACAACAAACAAAATATATGAATAACAATTTTCAGGACATAAAACAGTACAGTAAACATTCTGAGAGGCTGGAAACAAACCATGGGAGCCCTCCAATTACCCCAACTTACTGCCTAAGAGTTTCCACATCCTGGCTCAAGGACGGTGAACCCTGGCAGAACCCACGGTCCCTTACCCGGAGAAAAAGCTGAGAGTCTAAGGAGATAAAGGCAGTGAGATTTTTGCGATGCTGAGTGCTGAGATGAAAGACCTGCCCATAAAGAGAAGACAGAAGATCTCACTTGAGTATTAAGCTCAGTATTACTGATCAACAAAGAGGTGTGAAGTAACATCCTGAGGCCAAGAAATAAACACACAAAAGGATGAACAGTAACTCCCTGGAGATCACACAGTGTCAGGAATAATGCCTCTTCTTACCAGCCATACATACACAGGCGAGCACACGTGCACTCACACAACCCCGTGTATACACAGAACTGGGGAATAAGCATATGAGACTATGTTCAAAATCATTAGGGAAATGCAATTAAGAGAAGTAGATACAAATTTACCCACTCAAATAGATAAAATTGAAAAAGACTGAGAATACCAAATATTTCTGAGGATGTAGACTGACCAGAACTCTCAGTTATTTAACATACAGTTAGCTTAGGTCCCAGCAATTCCACATTTAGGTGTTTACCCAAGGCAAATAAAAACATAGTGCATAAAAAGATTTGTAAATGAATGCTTATAGCAGATTTAACCAGAGTAGATCCAAACTGGAAATAATGCAAATGCCTGTAGTAAGTAAATGGATAAACACATTGTAGTTTAATTCATACAGCTTAAAACATGCAGAATAAAAATTGAATGAACTACTGATACCTATAATAACATTGGTGAATCTCAAAACATTAAGTTGGGTGAAAGAAGGCAGATACTAATAGTATGTAATATACATTTTTAACATTTTGTTGGTTAGAAGTTCTATAAAGGAAAAATATGTGCATTTCACTGAATGTAAAGTATATTGGGGAAGTGAGACATTTTTACAAATATGTGTGTGTGCATTTTATCAAATCACAAACCCTTCTTTGACACAGCTAAATTATTTTTATTATTTGATTGTTTTAAATCTCCATTAAAACATATGATGAAATAGCAGTGACTCAGATTTTATGCCTCTGTGTAAAATTCTCCTTTTCCCTTCTTTTGTAGCCAGATTTGTAAAAATAATATGATTTTTACATAGCTGGGTGATAGTAATTTTAACAAACCTCCTGCTGGCAATGGTGGTTTTTATTTTAAAATATAGAATGAAAGTGTGGGCTCTGTTACTAATTATTTAGAGAGAAAATCTAAAAGGTGCATACACACAAAAATGAGTCATATACATGTAATAAAAAACATACATAAAGTCCTCTCCATTCATGGTAGGGCCTTGGTACTTCAGAAAGATTTCTTCAAAGTATAGCAAACACTGAAAAAAACCCAAAAAACAAAATGAAACCCAATTTTAATTTATTGTAGCCTCATTCTGAAAACCGATATCAGTCTAAAAGGAAACAAAAACTTCCACACAAAACTAGTAATGCTAGAATTATTTCCAAAGGCCATCTAAGAAAACTACCCAAAATAATTTTTTAAATCTAACTTGGAGATCATATCCATGCTATTTGGGCACAGCTCTAGATTACAAAGCAGGTTACATTGTTGAAGTAAACATAAATATGATATTTTAGCAAAGTAAATAATAGTAATTTTGCTCATTTTGCAAATGATACATGATGCTGAGCATAGTAATAACATTTCTCCATCTAGGCTTGAGAAAATGCAATAAATCTTTCTGTGTGTGAAAAGGAGTATTCACAAGTAAGATAATTGAAGTGGCTTCAGGAGGTAAAATAGGATGATGGTGGGGTAAACATTACAGGGAGACAGATTTCAGCTTGGTTTCAGAAGAATCTCTTGCTGGCCCAAACTGGATCAGAGTATATTAATAGCTGCATTGGTGAAATCTACATATTTGATAGGATCCAGTACCTATAATATTACCCTTCCTGGGCATGTCTGGTATTATAGAAAAAATATTGTTTATGTTTTTGTCTTAATATCTCAAAAAGTATTGCTCTTGCCATATGTCAGTGTCTCTACTTTCCTTAAAATATTTTATTATGTGATACATTTCTATATGCAAATATTAAAATTCTAAGGAGTCTATACTTCCATTTTCTGTTTCATTTCAAGAAAATACCAGAGCATCTTGACCAATAAAGGTAGACTAATAGAGAAGGAAGTAAAGATTTTAAAGTGCTTTTGTTTCCTTTACTTTTACTATTTTTCTCTTGTTAAATTTTCCTAGTTCTGTAAAAATTTTCAAAACAAATGCACTGTTGTTGAGTAAGAGTGTTTAGGGTATGGGTAAATTGTCATGCCATAGCTTTCTCCAGTATAATCCCAAACTGAGAGAGAACGTGTAAAATGGTTTGTATTTGCTAGAGCAGAAAGAGTCCTCCTACTTCTCAACTAGATAACTTGGCTCTCTTTTGTTCTGGGAGCTGAATAGATACCCTTTAGGCCAAGGAAGTTATTCTACATTATACTGACTTGAAATATTTATTATGAAGATTTTGACTTATTTTGAATAATATCATTAGTTCTTAAATTAATATTTTGTGATATATAAATTATGTTCCCTGTTTAATATAAAAAGAAAAAGAAGCATAAAGAAGATAGAGTAGTTTGCCCATACATAGTAAATAGACAAAGTTTGAAATGTAAATCTTTGCCTCTGGAATTGTCACTTTTAAGTATTACTTTTAATTATATACCCAATATTTTATATTTCATTCTAATGGTATTGTCTTTATTTTCCTAATGTTGTTTTTATATTTTTATACTTACAATTATTCTGAATTAATTTTTTAAATAATTCAACTGGGATTATTTTGTTCTTTTGCATAACAATTTAGTAATATTTCAAAGGCTTATATCTATATTTACCAATTAATCCTACTCTATAATATTAAATTAAGATTAAATCTTTTGTAATATTAAATATAAATATTAAATTAATATAAATATTAATAAATCTCTTAGGAAAGTCATGCCAAAAGAAAATGCTGAAATTAATTGATATGCCTTAAAAAGAACTTACAAATAATATTTTGAAAATCTATTTTTAAAAACATGGTTCTTTGATGATGGTTGTGATGATAGTGATGATAGCATATCAAAAGATGATATCAATGTGTCCAAAGGAAAACTTTAATCATCTAGAGTAGGGAGAGATATCAAGAAAATTATCTATTGTTTGTCTGTTTGGTGAGGTTAATACAATAATTGCCAATTTTTTCTCTACTTCAGTGTTTCTAAATATTTAGTGAATAATAAATATTACCTTCAAATGAAAACAACAAAAAATATAAAAGTTATTTAAAAATTTTAAAGTTAGTCATATATTTTTACCAAAGTACGGAAATTCTAAAATTTGATTAAATAAATAAAATTATTAAAGTTATCAATTTTGTATAAGATTTTTGAATATAAAAACATGATATAGTTTCTTTAAAATCAGCTAAATATGATTTAAGAAAAATAAATCTAAAGAGATGCTGACAAATATTTTATCAAGTATTAATAGAGTTGATTTAAAGATGCAGTTTTTAAATATAAAATAAAAGCAGATAGACTCTAAGCTGTGCCCCCACCATATGAGAGAGAAAGACAGAGGCAAAAAGAAAATCAAAGATTTCCTAAAGCTTTGATGACAAATCTTATGGACTGAATGACATTTCCATATAGTCCTGTATCAATATTTTATGTAATATAAAATAATTTAAAACATTTCTCATTTTATTAAAATATTTCTTATAATTTTATTATTAGCGCTTTGCTTAGGAAAATGGAAAAGTAAAATAATTACAATTTAATTAAAACTAGATTATATTTGATTTTTAAGCATTATTAGTTTTGCAAGATACCTAGTCATAAAAATATGTATGTAGTATGTATGTATGTGTGTTACAGAACATGCAAGAAAACATCAGTGGTATAGTTTTAAGCTTTAGGATTCCGAAAGTAGAATCTTCCTTAAAAGAAAAGAAAGATTGGGTATGAATGACAGTGGTAAGGTGTAGTAGAGTGTTGCTGTGCTAGCTTGAATTTTGTTTTTTCAGGTGATGCTTTGCAATGTTTGCATCCCTGTGACTTACCATGTAAAACACACGGTTAAAAACGTAGATCAGCAAGAATGAAGTCCTGGTTCAGGATCATCTTGCGGGAGAAGTTCACTTTCTTATAAGCACTCTTTGATACAGGTATTTCAGAAGAGGAAGGTTAGTGTTAAGGAAAGTTAATTCTACATTTTTGTGTAGTTTAATCATCAAATAGGCTTTACATTTTACAAGTATATGGTTTATTTATTTCATATGGAAGTATGAAGTTGAAATTTTTAAATGATTTTATATTTTTTTTAATTTTATTTGGGATGATTCTTCTTAGAATGTGAACTGAAATACAAATAAGTCTAAAAAGTAAGGTTTCCTCTGGAAGCTTGATGTATATTTCACAAGCACCCACAAAGTGTTATGAAAATAGTAATATCATGTAAGGTACAATTCCATACCATTTATTGAAGCTATAGATTAAATATTAAACGATGCTCATTCCTTCTGAGACATAGAATTGCTTTATTATTTTACTGAATTTTTAACACCCCGTGAAATGTGGAAGGTGGAGATGCCTAGAAATTCATATTGGCCAATGTCTTCTAACAATCTGCTCTGGGAAATCTGTGGTATTTTGCAGCATATTTCAGCTTTATTCCAGGCTTGAAATGTGGTTCAGTAGTCAGTATAAGCAATTGGTACATCATGACCATCTGGTATTTTTTGGCAAAGTTCAGTCCTAATTTCATGATGCTGTAGGAAATAGTGACATATGCTTAGTGCAGCATTCTATCCAAAATGAATAAACCAATTCATTGTAATCCTGAAATTATAGTTATCTTGGTATGGCAAGTGTTGTAGAACATCTTTTTACCGTGTGTGTGTGTGCCTGTTGAAAATCTTTTAAAAACAACACGTTTCCACTTTTATATGAAAGAAAAATAAAAGCTATTTGAGGCACATGTACACACACAAAGCAAACCAAAATCATGGAAAGTTTCAAAGGGAATAAAGAAAAAAAAAAAAGATTCTCTCTTCACCACTCTTAAACAGTTTCTCAGTCCAACTACTCAGAAATAAGTGTGAAGTATTTTATGTATTCTTCCATATACATCCAGATTATACATAGATGTGGACATAATTGAGAATTTATTTTAAACACATTCAAAATTGAGAATGTATTTTAAATAAGCAAGAGTATGTTCTGAATATATCTGCAACTTTGCTTTATTTATCTAATATAAATTTTCACTTTTTAACATCAGTATATATACTGAGAGAGAGAAAATTGAGAGGGGGAGAGAGAGAGAGATCTACCATGATCTTTCATTTCTCTATGGTTCTCCATTTTATGGCTGTTTTAAAACTACAGAATTTACCTACTTCAACCTATATTATTAGTCACTAACGTTGTTTCTAGGATTTTGGTGGGGCAATTATAATTACTATGTCAGCATATCTGTAAATATGTATCTTGCCCTTGGCGGAGTAGATTACTTTAGATTACTTTCAAAAGTAGAAGTGAAACTTCTCTCCCAAATATAGTACTGGATACTTTTTGAACAAAATAAATAAACTGAATAGACCCACAAAACTGGATGATTTTTATTTTAGTGTATGTATTATACTCAGACACAGATACAACAAATATTGAACATCTATCATATTTTGACATTATTGTGGATACACTATGTTACAACATTAAATATAAATATACTTCAGCCCTCTTTAGCACTTGCATTTTTTAAATATAAGCCCACTCTGTCGAATATTAGTATGTGAACAAATATTTATTTGGCTGTTAATTGCATGACAGAGATTGTATGTCTCCCTAATCTCACATTTTCTGTGTCCCAATTTTAAAAAAAAGGTATTTCTCATGTACAGTATATTTTTATTCACTTCTTTGGACTTTAGCAACTACATTCAGGTATGCCTAGTTGTGATTTTCTTTTTATCAATTGTTACAAAGTTTTATTGAGCTTCAGGAATCTGGGGGTTAATGTCTATCATGAGTTTTAGAAAATGTTTCCCTGGTGTTTCTTCAAATAATTTCACTAAAATTATATGTATTTTAGATTCTTTTTTCTTTTCCTGCTTCTCACATGTTTTTTACCTTCCCCCATTTTTTTACTGCACTGTTTATTCTCTTTTCCCTTTACTTTTCTGTGTCCAGTCCAATAATCTTTCTTCTGTTGAGTCTAGCTTGTTTTTTTTTTTTTTAATTGAAGTGTAGGTTGATTTACCATGTTGTGTTCGTTTCCGGGGTACAGCAAAGTGATTCGGTTATACATAAAGCGGAAAAGGAGTAGCCTGCTTTTAAAAGGACAAACTGAATTCCTAACTTCATTTTAAATTCTAAAACTTCCATTTGAATCATTTTAGATATTGAATCTCTTTTAGATACTGTAATGTCAACATAAATAATCAGTGAATAGTCTACACTAAGAAATAGAAGAGAATTATACAAGACAAGCTGAGGACTAGCTCAGGAGTGCAGCCTCCACCAAAGAAGAAAGTGTTCCAGAGAAACCTGGTTTTCAGCGCAGTTTTGTACCTTGTCAGAACAAAACACATACGTCAGACATGACAGGGTGCATCCCTTCCAGGTTTCCACAGAGACACATAGTTACAGATTAGCATGTACATAGCTGGTCAGCATGGGCCCAGGAAGGGAACCCTATCTTGGAAGGCATGCTGGCATCGGTTTCGTAGGAAGGAAGATATTTCTCCCTATCTTCAAAGTGTTCATCCTTTAATGGTTAAAGCAGATGTACAATGTATGTTTGACTGGCCACACATCAGGCTGTTCTGGTTCACATAAAGTTCAGGCCAAATTGTGTAAGCAAGAATGGCTTCCTGATACCCCAATACACAAAAATTTCTTCCATTACAAATTTTCTCCTGAAAATCTCTATTATGTTTTCAGGGCATAAGAAAATTAAATCCTCCCTTGAAGATGGTAAAATCATCCAAATCTCAATATCTCAATAGTATTTCATGTGTATCATCCAATACTGAATAAAAATTGGATCATATAGGCCAACGGGTACTTCTGACCTGCCCAGTGCTGGTCCAGTGACACCACCACACACTGTGACAAAGCAGAGCTGAAAATGCTGCAAATATTTCATAAATGAGAGCTACCTGAAGTTGCTTCTGTTTCTCACTGCTTTAATAATCACTGTTTCTATTAGGTTATATTTGACTACTAAATCCCGTATATTTGAATCACTTTTGGGATAGCAACAGCTGTATGCCAACATTCTTTGCCATGGTTATCACTTCCTGTGATGTGTTTAACAAATATTTGTGTGCCTGATCATATTTTCTTCATTCTTTTCTCTAACTTTTATTGTTTTACAACTCTATGTATATTTATTTTTGTGTATAGTGAGACCCAAACTAAATTCCCAGTACAGGTGACAGTAGAGAAATCAGAATTGAAGATGGCTAAGACCAGGAACAAACTGGATGCGGTGTCTGCTGGAGAAGTTACATGGACAGGGAGCATCTGGATGAGGAAGCCTGGAAGACCCACTTGCACGCTCACAGCAAGGATTGCGCGATCATCACAGCCACTGTCAAAAGGCCATCTGCCCACATCTACCACCAGCAAACGAGGAAGAGGAGGAAGATAGATGATGGGCTGGCAGAAGGAGGACTGCAGAGAACCAGTACATATGTGACCAAGGTGTTTGACCAGAGCATGGATTTAGCTCAGTGCAAGGAGAACACACTGCTGTATCCAATCAGTGGCACCTGGATGGGCAACGGCGGCTCACTGGGCAAGTATCAGTGCTCTCCCACCTCACTGCTGACCCCAATCTTTGGGCATGCAGAGGGTTCAGAGGTCACCAAACAGCAAAAGTCATTCACCTATAACCCCTGGGCCACCTGAAGATGCCTGTAGGTTCCACAAACCTTCCCCACTGCAGCTGGAGACCCAGGACACCCATGATGATGAGCCCAAGTCTGAGCCCTCCACAGCAACATGAAAAACTGGAAATGCATTTGGCAGAATCAAAGGAGGCATCTCATTGGAGCCAGCATCCTTGCTTACAAAGCATGAAGATACAGTGGGAGATGTAAGAGCAACAGTGATGCCCCTTGTCCCCCAACACCAATAAACATTTTCCTTCTTTAAAAAATAAGATCAAAATAAATTTTTCAAAGTAAAATTTCCATATAGCCATGCACTTTCACTAGGACCATTTATTTAAAAGACCATTATTTCCCCAGTGAACAGCAGTGGCCACTTTGCCTCAAGTCAGGACAATATGTACATGCCAATCTGTTTTTGGAATGCCTATTCTATTCAGCCTGTCTTTTGTCTATTATAGTTAGATTTGAAATGTGTTGTTTTCTTCTTTTCAAAATTTCCTTGTTTTTTCTGGTCACCTTGCATTTTCACATGAAAAACAGAATTATATTCCTATTCACACACAGACACAGAGGCTGGTTTTGATTGGAATAAAAATCAGTTTGGAGAGAAGACACATTTTAACATTATTTTAACATGAGACTTCTAACCCCAAAATATGGTACATCTCACCATTTATTTTGGCCTTTTTAGTTTCTCAGAGAAATAATTTTTGGTTTTCATTTTATATAACTGAGACATTTTTGTTACATTTATATTATAAATAGTTGTATATATATGACCCATTAATAGTCGGGAGAGCACTGTAAAGAATCACTAGACAGAGGAATAGAACAATTTAAAATATATATGTTAGTAACTTAAGTAAGTAATAGTTTAAGTAAACTATGAAAACTGAGGGACACATCCACACAAAATACCATTTTCTACAGTTACTTGTCCTTTAGAGAGATCATGAGGAAGGAAAGTGGCCAAATTGATCTTAAGAGCAGGGAATGTGACACTGCAGAGACCATACTGAGACTCTTGGGTTTCATATTGTTTAATACAAATGCATGAACATTTCTTTTAGGCTACCTGTGAGTTCTTAAAGGAGCTGATGTGAAAAACCATCTCTGACTAAATTATTCTAACTGGCCATTTCAGGATTTAAATATTTTGTGAGTAATGAGGAAGGAACAAGTGTATTCCCTGTTATTCAGGTTGATTACCATAAAGTATCAGTAAGACTGAATCCACGGTCATCCCCAGGTCATTTCTTGTTTGAACATCTTTATATTCTGGATAAAGTAAAAGATCACAGAATTCTCTAGTGAACATTGAAGGTGATGACTTTTTGGAGAAGGATGCACATTTCCCAGACTGCCATATGTTGCAACAAGGAGCTAATCCCATTACTAACATGGTGTGGAAGCAATGGGAGCAGAGAAGCTTTTAGGGATAGCCAACAAAAGTTCCAGGAACATTAGTGAAAACAAAACAGTACCTTAAAAAACAAACCAGTGTATCTCAAATAATCAGTTTTATGGCTTCTTGTTTTCCTGCGCTTATCTGTGGAAGTAGATAGCATGCAGAAATTGCTTAACTAAAGAAATGCAACGGAATTTTAAACTAATGGGTATGTTGTGCTGTGCTTTAACTTAATGATGTGGCACTTTTTGGACTATCCCACTTTATATGCAAATTTCTCTAACCCTTACAAATGGAAAATCTCATACAGGCTATGAAACATCATTGTGTGGCATAAAAATTA
This sequence comes from Camelus dromedarius, assembly GCF_036321535.1. NCBI lineage: Eukaryota > Metazoa > Chordata > Mammalia > Artiodactyla > Camelidae > Camelus > Camelus dromedarius. The sequence goes on from NC_087438.1 coordinate 16,892,179, forward strand.
TATCAAAATGTTTTTTCTTGATGACATGCATCCATTAGAAGGAACCCATAAAAATGTTATAAACATATTTGAATCTGCTAGGTGATGATTTTTCCTGACAAGCTAATGTGCTGTGCTATGAGTAGAAATGGAGTAATATTGTTGAAAAGAACAAAATGACTTTAGTATCTTTTATGCCAAGAAAATATCAAGAAAAAAGTACTCTCCCTGAAATCCCTGCTGTTAAGGTAGCCCCTTGAGAATTACAGATTTTTACATTATAATTTTACACATACTTTCTAGATTGATGGAGATACAATTTTCTTAAAATTTCATTTTAAGAGGTGAAAACTTGTAAAGATTGTCACTGTTCCTATAAATTGTTTCCCTGCTGAATTTTCTATAATTTAAATAATAGTTTTGCAGAACTGAACATTTTTAAATACAAGTAAATTTTCTATGGAGAGCCTCTTAAAATATTGTATATTTGCTTAATTTTAGAAGAAGATATACATGCAGGAATTAGTGTATATGTGATTTATATGTGATAAATCCTTGAAACCTTGACTAAACTCTTATAATCCTGATAAATAATTCACCACTCATTCCTTTTTTGTCATTTAAATGTAATAGTCACATTCTAGGTATAATATTAGCTAAAACTAAGATTAATAAGCCTTTCAATCTGCCTGTTTGGAATGTATTAAATATTTTAAAATGAGTAAACTTCCAGTTCATTTCATAACTATGACCAGTAAAATAAAAGAAGGAATAGCATATATGGCAAATGTCTACTCCCAATATAGCAATATTTAATTTAGTGTTACTTTAGACTTGTTTTTTTATTATGTGCATCATTAGCAAGGAAATATATTAGTGTCTTCCAATTTTGAAAATGGCAGAACCTGATCAAAATAGATATTTGTTACAAACATATGAAAATTCTGAGTATACTAGCTCATCTAAAATAAGTTATTAAATGCATCAAAGAATTGGTTTGCCCAAGAGAACATTAAATCCAGAGACAATAGGCCATGAACCAATGTGGTGTGATGGTTTGAATTCCATATTGATGACCAATAGCTGGGATTTGAGACATATAGAAAGTCAGGACAATTGTGTTTAGACCTGAGAAAGCTCAGTAGTCAGATTAAAATAAACCAAGGCTCTGGAAGGTTCACACTTAGTGCCAAAGGAACTAAAGATCAGTAGTCAAATAAATAAATACATAAATCAGTAAATAAAATAACATAGGCCCTTAAAACCTAAAGTTAGTTGTAGCACACACACAAACACACACATATACATTAAAAACTGGTTAGAAATTAACAACCAAAATAGATCACATAATGGCATCAAGTCCCAATGTATATTGAATATAAAAGTCAAGAAATCCCATGGTGAGTAATTATTTTATAAACCAATTCCAGGTGGTAAAACCCCAATAGCACATACTGTGAGGAAGAAAGGGAAAAAAAAGAAAAGAAAGGGAAAAAGGAAGGAAAGTGAGAAAGAGAAAAAGAAAATATCTTTAATATCTTTCTAAAAATAGTTTTAAATATACTTCAATCTAAAATCTGTTGTGTACCAATATGTAATTAAAGTAAAATTAATTAAAAACAGAAACCAATCGAAACCAGTTGGAAAATTAGTTCCACAAACAACATACAGACAAAAGGAAAAGTTATACATATAGTTAGAGGTATAAGAGATAAGATTTGAAAATTTATAAGTATTTTTATGTAAGTAACTTAAAATAAGCAAACAAATGTTACTTCAATATGAAATAGTAAAACATTAAGATATAGATAACCAAATCGTTAACTTGACAATCAAATTCAGGGGAAGTCAAAAAGTTAAAAATTAGACATGGTTGGAATTGTCATAAATTTATTTGTGAAAAGTATTCAGACGACAACACAGATATGTGAATAAAATTTTTTTTTCATAAAAGGAGATCAAGGAGCATGATGAAATAAGAAAGCCCAGTATAAGTCTTTTAGAAGATTCAAAACAAGAAAGTAAAAAAATAAGAATAAACAATATTTAAATAGATAATGACTGAAATGTTCTGGAATAGAGAAAAATGCACTAGTTGATTGAACATTAATAACAACAACAAAAATCCATAAAGTAAAATCATACTTTAAAAATAGAAATTATTAGAAAAAAAGAGATTTTATGATCTAAAAAGTAACCAAAGGAAAAAAATGGACAAAGTTGTTAGAGTGAAAAAAGACTTCATTAACGACAAAAAGCCAAAACCAATACATTTGTATCTTTCAAAGTCTGCGATTAAGTGTTATATTGCAGTTTTGTATCTAGCTCAACTATCTCCATTAAGAAAATAAAAGTAAGACAAACTGGAAAAATAATCCTGCTAACAGCTACTCAATTTTAAAAATAGTAAGAATAAATTTAAGAAAGAAAAATTGAAGAAACAAAGTGGCATCAAATATTATTGAGAAAGTAAATGGAAAATACATGAATACTCCTTAAAAATAACTGAATAACATAAATATATATCGGAGGCATTAATAAAACAAGAACTAACTTAGTTTTAGGCAGCAATAGCATGGCCAGTAAGGATGAATGAAATTTAAGTTAAAATAATCTTATTTCTTAGTACTGCTTCTTTAGTAGAAAAATATCCTGAAAATGTGCTCAGTTTAAAGGATAACCATTATAGAACAAAACTAGACACAAAAGTGTAGAAAACTAGGTAAATGCAAGGCACAAAATGAGAAAAATGAAAAAAGGGGAAATGTGTGCTATAAATAACACAATAAGATAGAAATAAGCTTGTGCATATTAATAATCACAATTCTGTAAACAAATGAAGCCCTGCAGAAGTTGTGTGTTTACATGCTTTCTCTCTTAGCTGTGATTCTTTTGCTCTTCTCTAATGACAAATAAGACTCAACAAAGCTTGCTCTGCAGTCTGCAGTCTATTTATGTTGTTCTAACAAAGACTTGTTAGTTTCTTTTCCTCTAATTGAAGCTCATATTTGAAGAAATTTATTGTACCAAATCAGACTGAAATTTTGTAGCTACAGACTCTATCTCTCCACACTCTTACTCATCTTCACTGAATTTGGAATTCCACCCTCTTTGGATACTGCTAGGGATTAAAACTTCACTGTATTCAAAGTTGGATTGCTTTGCATTTATATTTATTGTTCTTCTTGCTTTGGGTATATTCTTGAGAAGCATGTGGTGCAGAGACAACTATAGTGAGCATTCACAAAACTGAACAGGTTTGAATAGTTTTAGAAATTGTGTTCAATGCAATTAGTATTTCAAAATTCACAAATTACTTATAGTTCTCCATTGCTTTTACTAGAACATTAAATATCTAAATGCCTGGAATGTTTCCCAAAGTAATTAATGTGCAGGATGACGGAAGGCCAGTATGTACAAATAGATCCTGTTAATTCATACATATTTGTGTTTAGTTGATATAGAAAGACAAAGAAGAAACATTTCAGAGTTTTCTACCCTTCAGCATAATTAATTGCAATTCTGTGATATTAATTGGTCTTCATATGTTTACTATTAAATCCTGGTAGTATTACTTCTTCATAGGCTTAGGAGAAGAATAAGTAACTTTTATTAACTTGATTTTCTTTTATGTCATTGTCTTCACACATTCTCTTTTCTCTGCCTGGAAAATAACCATCTTTAATATACCAGGAAAATGTGTATTTTTTCAGATGGTTGCTGAAGTATCATATTTTTCTGAACTTTTAGAGATGTCTCATAAGAAAATTTTCAAAGGAGTTAAGAGACTATTATTATCTGTGTACTCAGAAAGTTACTTCTTATTTTCAAAGTCACTGTTAGTCTCTCTCATGAAAAATATTGCTAGATGTATTTAGGAGGGGAATGCATTGTGTTAAAATAGGAAAAGTTGTTTAGATCATAATTCATATGGAAAATGTTCCCTGTAGAGTATATCTCTACTGTCAGCCATGCTTAGAAATATTTTGTGTATGGCAGATATACTAACAAAAATAAGATATATTTCATATGGTCTTCATGTGGGAAAATAAAATTCATTAAATATTATATAAGTAAAAGCTTAAGAAATTATTCAGGAATAGTATGGGAGAAAAGACTGTTTCAACAAGAAGAGAGGGAAGAACTACTGAGCAACTTGATTTGCCTTATTGTAGAAAATAGGACATGAGATCATGTAGAGGAAAATTTAATTTATAGAGATGACTTTTACACAGCCCACATAACTTAAGTTGCTTCAGGCACTGAACATGCCCGGTCATTTCCCCACTGATGTGGATTCAATGGATATAAATAAACTACGAAGTAGACTTTTCCCTTGTCAGAGGCAATCACTAAATGAAAAGAGGCCACTAGAGGCAGTTGTCCACTCCAGGTGCTCAGAACCATTGCTGCTGCCCCCTCATGCAACACACACTCCTGTTGCCATAATTCAGTAAGAAGTAACATTCTACAGTCAAATTCTGATCGTGTCATTTTCCCATTGGTGATTCTTCTATGGCTTCTTGTTGCCTTTGTAATAGAGGTCTATATCCTATAGTAACTTAACATAAACCGGCCTCTTAACTAACTCTCCAAACTCATCAGGAGCTTTTTTCCCCATTGCTTACCAACATCCAAGCAGAATGATCAAATTTCAGTTCTCAGAAAAAATTAGCCCATGTACTTTTCTGAAAATTCACATACTTTATTGCCATTATCATTTTTTTGTTATGTTCTAAGTCCAGTTTATCTATCACAAATCAAATTGGAAATGAAAAAGTCTTTCTGGACATACTAGGCTAGATTAGTTTTCCTATTAGATACTTTCATGTCACTTTTAATTCTTCATTAAATAACTGGCCTGATCATAATGAAATAATTAACATTGTAAATATTTAAATGACTTTGTTCCTATAATGGAATATGAGCCATGATAAATATAACCATATTTCTTTTATGCAGTATTCAATATACTCTGTCATAGAAAATGTATGTAAAACAATTTTATTTAAATACTTTTAGTAAAATGGGCATAATGATATTTCCTTCATGTGGTTGTTGTAAGATTAAACAACAGAAAGGTCCGCTAATAATCTGACAAGCACTTCACGTATGACCACAGCCTCGTGTAATTTGTCTCACAGTAACTCAATATGTCAGACATTTACTCATTTTCTGCAAATTAAAAATTAATGTCTCAAACAGTTTTGGACTTATTTCAAGGTCATAAAACTAGCACACTTCTATTTCTCTCTAAAGTATATACCCTTCAGATCATTTATAATCCATAGTATTTTGTCCATTCTTTCATTTTAGGAATTATTTGTGACTATTAAATATCATCCCCCTTATTAGATTGTTTTTCATTGCAATGACTATCTATCAGACCTTTAACTTTTCTCAGTTACTAGCATAGTTACTAAATGCTGGATTAATGAGCTCTGTATTGTTTGGAAAGTGACTCATACAACTTTGCATAGATTTCTGGAGCTTATCGGAAATTAAAGCAAAATATAAAACATTTCTCTATCATGCACTCCTTGTAACAATGGCACTTGATGTTTCTTCTCTTTAACACTATCTAAACATTTATAAGCTAAAACTTCATATTAACTGTATAAAGGTATTTTAAACATATTAGCTTATTATTTGGAGGTCATTAGAGGCTTCAGTAAAATACTCAGCTTAGGCTTTATAGGAAACCAAAAATCAACTTCATCAATGAGTAGTACATGCTTTTTTAGCTAGAATCATATATACCTGAAAGAAACACATTTCCTTCATGCATGTCTGTCCTCATGAATTTTATTTTTTGTGTCTTCTTTATAGTTAATAAAGGTATGTAGAAATTGTTTGACTATTTTACAAAGTATTTATAAATAAATATGCAAACGTATCTGTAGTGAACAAAATAGCAAATGCAAGTGTTTTAAAAAATGCCTTTAGGATTAAAATAAAGATGGCTGGCATGCCAATTAATTTCATCCGTAATTTGAAAAGGAACCACAAAAGAAAACCAGAAATAATTTGTCTTTTAACTAGATGCAAAAAAGTCAAATTTCTTAAGGATGAAAATACTGAAAATGATTTTCATATAGAAAGACATTCTTATTATACCTACATAGTTATCTGTGTTTATTGCTAACTCAGTGTTCCATTCCTTTTCTTTACTGAATGAATGCAAGCCTCACAATAATAAATAGGATGCAGAAACACATTTTGAAAAAAATGGTATTATTAATATAAGTGACTGGTTGATGAGGAAAGAATCTTACATTTGGAAGTAAGAGGCTGTAGCCATAAATTAGACACAAGATGCTTAAGAAAGCAGTTACACCTTCTTCGCCTCAGTATGTACATTTATATTAATATGATGGGGAGTGTGTATTCTTAGTTCTGTTTTTTTTAAATAAAGCCTGTTACAATTCATGTTCTAGTATATAAAGGAATAAATTGAACAGATACAGCTAAGCACTCCTACTACATAGTCATCTTGCTTGATAGGGAGACTAATAGTTTCAACTTAGTATGTTCAAATACTGTAATAAAAGCATAAGCTATTGTACTTCCAATTTCAGCTCACAGATGCAGAGAGCTGGTCAGGGCATCGCTCCTGCCCTTACAGCAAAAACAAGCTGGACAACTGCAGATTTAAGACTTCTTGAACCGGTTGGAGAACCAATGTCACGGGTTAAACAAATAAATCCAAATCTAGGGAGATACATCTCCAGGCTTAAATGGCAAGTGCAATATTAACTGGTGAGGTTGAGCTAGAAGATTTAATAAATTGTTAAAGGCTAACCATGAGCTAGTGTGAGAAGGGGACGCTCCAGGAGATGACAGACGTCTGCCTGCACCCTCGTACAGGCTTTTCCTCCAGGAAACCCAGCATTCTGACCAAGACTTTGGACAGGCTTCTTCCTGACTGTAGGAGACTGAACTCCCTTTTCTTAGATCTTTCACTTTAGAGAACTTGTGACTAGATTCTTTCTCAGCTCCTTGGAAATTTAATCTTCTACAACCCAAGAATGCTTTTCTCAAGGACCCGGGAGACATACCTCTGAAATGTAATCAAGAAAGGTAGTGCCTCTGTCTCTCTCATTCTTTGTGGGATGGTAGAAGCTTAGCTTTCATAAGCAATACTTAGCAAACACAGATGGTCTAAACCCGTTGACCAGTCTTCCCCTAAATGTACACCAGTATTTTTCCACTAGCTCATTCCAGTGTTTAAAACACTGCCTTTCATGTCAGTCAAATTGAGTTCAATCTTTCTCCCCTATTCAATAGTTCTGAATAAAATCTCCCTTGCTATTTATAACAAGTGTCCCATGCAATTCTTTTCTTTTTAATGTTTTGAAAAGAAATAAAAGTCTTTTAAAAGAATGTATTTATATTCAAATTCTTCCCAACTTGTGAGCAATGAATCAAATACAGAACACAGGTCTCTATTTTTAAGACAACTAGCATAAACTGTATAAAAATTGGTGGTTCACTTAAGATCTTCTTTGGAATTCCATCAAATTACTAATGTTAACAATGTAAGTTTTAAAAATTTGAAATGCACTTATAAATATGCTAGAAGAAACAAAGTTACTTTTAAAAATATTTTCTTAATTAGAGATCATGGAGTAGTGATGTAAGATAAATAGTAATATTTTTATCTCAGCCTCTGAAAATTAAATGTATTATGATATCTTATTTAAATAAAATGTATACATCTGAATTTTTTCTGGAATTAAACCTTCCACTAAGATATTTGTTTTTTTAAATCATGGGGAGAAAAACCAGCATCTCTAACCATTCCCAAATACAATCTGATACTTTCATGTACATTCCCAGTGTCATAGTTTCACATGTTTGTCCCTGACAACCATAGTTGATTTTGAGCTGTTCATTCTAAAGTTCATCAAAGGCATTATTTAGATATGTTAGGGAAAAAATATACCTCATATTTCAAACATATTTTTGACTTAGGGGAAATTTACTGAACCTCGTAATAAAGTTTAAAACTGGATTTTATTTTAGATCACATTAATACATTTAAAGGTCTCCGTGATACTCTTCTAGCCCATAAACAGAATGATTTTATCTTAACTATGCACTGTTAATTTCATTGCAGTGATTAATAAACCCTGTCACTATTCATTTATAAACCTGCTATTCCAGGGTTGCATTTATTGCTTCCCTTTTTTTCAAAGTGCCTTTTCATAGGAGCAGTTTAACAAATGTTAAATTTCAAAGACAGATAATAGATAATTACAGACATTTAAATGATGGATGCTAATTTGATCCTTATAAAACGTCAGGTAAATTAAGGCCATGTCTATAGAAGACAGTCATTCTAAACTAAATTTTATTGTTAGATAATAAATATGTCTCCCTTCCTACATCCTACGCATACATTTATCTACTCAGAATTTAATGTAGTTTTTAAATAAGCATTAGATATGACTAAATAGTTCTCATTACTCATCAACACAGATTTGAAATAAACAATTGAATGAAATGTTCTAAAATAATAGAATGAGTTTGAATAACCTCACAACAGCACACATAGGACAAGGAGTTATATTACATTTTCCACCTTACCCACAAGAAAAGTTCGGCATAAAGAAATTCAGCAATCTGGTGAAAGTGATGAAATAAATCTAACCAACTGCAACTCCAAACTCTTCACACATAAACTGAACAATTACATTGCTAAAACATTTGATCCATTATTTATGAATGTAATGCTGCTGACATGCTAGTAAAGCAGTGTGAATGTGTCCAAATATAAATTGCATTTATAACTGGTCATCTGCAGTCTTTGTATAATTAATAATTAGCAGTTACTCTCAAGTTTACCACTCTATTTGGAGCCTAATTATACCCAATAAAGTTAAAATATATGGTCTAGGACTAGGATCTGAAGTCTTATTTACAAAACAAAATTGAAAAATATTTTGAAAATATTTATGAAAAAAATACCTCTCAGTCACATTCTGTTAGGCATTTCATGTCAATGAATATCCAATTAAATATTTTTACATTCTCAATAAACCTATGTTAGATCTTTTAAATATACACTATGAGAGAAAATTAATCAAACGTTTATAATGCTAAACGAGGGCATGTGTCTGGAGAGATTTTAAGAAAAAGGAGTAAAAGAATCAGAGAGAAGAAATACGTAACACCAAAGTCAAACGACTCAGTGATAACCTATGAATGCACTTCTAAGGAGTCACACAATATTGTTTCTCAAAATATTCAAACAACAAATATTAACGCTGTGGAGACTACTCTGTTTATTTTTATTGCATGATAATAAAATATATATTCTTTTGGAACTTAATAGGTGAATTGATAAACTAATGAAACTAAATAGAATAATTTTATCTTCAAGTCCTTAATATTACAAAGCCAGAATACTGATAGATAGATACTTCAGATTAACGCATGTGTTATGATTTTGTGTTTGCATATACATATTTTATCATGTGAAATTTTTTTTTTTACTATTGTGAGAAAATTGTCTATAAAGAAAATAATTCTATAAATATATATTATTTTGTATAGTACATTTCCTGGAACATACTGATCATTATAACTAGCTACATACTATAACCGTGTTAAATATTTCCTGGTTAAAAATATTATATTGCAAGGCCAAAATTTTATACTATTCATTGGACATACTAGTGTTTGAATATGCACTTTAGGAAGAATCCTATAAAACAACTTAATTGGAATTTGGTAGCATATCATTAGTTTCTCTACACTAAAACCAAGACATAATTAATAGTCAGTATAATTTATCCATTAATTAAGTTTGAATTTGGAATAAAATATCATAATTAAGTGTAGTTTGTTCAATTTACCTTGTTTATTCTAGCAATTTAATAAACTTGTATCGTATTTGTAATTGAGAAATGCAATACTGTAAGTATATTCTCAGTGTTACTAAGTGGTGTCTCAGGATATAGCCATGCTCCTGATTTAGGCTGAGAGCTCATTCAGAGAGATAAATTGATTTTGCTCAAGGATTTCTCTCCCTGAAATTTGTTCTGTTACTTCACAGATGGATACAATATATACTTGAAGTATTTGTAAGGAAGTATTTCTATTGATCTAAATGATTTTAGGTTTAATTTGGTTTTAATGTTTTTCATATATACCTGAATATATGGTTAAAGTAGTTGGTTTGTTTAAATGGACCAAGATCCTAATATTTATAATAGATCTCTTCCTCATTAAAATATTAATATAAAATAGTCACCAAAATTTTAAAAAGCACTATTTTCAAAAATACATTTTAAATTTCTTATATGTTACCATTACAGTATGCTAAAAGTAAAAATACATCTTGATAATGAAAAAGGCTGATATAATGAGAGTATTCATGGGAGATTCAAATAACTAATAACAGGTTTTTTTTAGTTTTAATATTATTTAAATATTTCATAAAATTCTTGTCATCTGATATATGGTTTCAAAAATGTGTGACATGTACACTTTTTACATGAATTAAATGGTTAGCTTTCAGTTTGATTTATTTTATAAACCTCAGTGATTTTATCAAAGCAGAACCTTAGTTCTTCAAACATCACCATAGGAATGAAACACAAATAGGGAATATCTAATCACAGAGAATACTGTCAAATTAACTAGTCACATCCTCAGACTTTGTACATATTTGTTTTAGTGGAATATCTTTAGGGACCTTCTCAGTACCAACAAGAATAAACAACTTAAAAACTGAAGACACAAGAGCTTTTGCTGTTTTCGTTATTAAATATCTTACATGACTCACTTGTGTGGCTCATTAAAAAGGACCCCTGATGATAGTTTATACATGTTGTAGTATTTTTTCAGTCTTCAAAGATTGAAACAATACATTTTGAAAATAGTAGGTTGATTCTTTTATTTAGTCTCACTGTAAAGGAATAAAGAAGCAGTATTAAGGAGATAAAGGAATGTCTTGCTGTGTTTGTTTTTGTTAAGTATTTTCAGGAACTAATGAATTGGTTTTTAGGAAAAGGGCATATGAAGTCAGAATTTTTATATTCAAACATTAGAAGCCAAACATTAGAAGCCAATTTAATCTATTTAGAAAACAAGAGGGAATTTTAAATATGGCTAATTGGTAGACTAGAATCTGTGAGACTGACAGAGAATTGAACTTACATAAACACAAAGATTGAGAGCCAGGCATCGGAATGGTGTGCTTAGGATGTTGCTACTGGCACAACCACCACAAATACTCCACCCTTGTTCCTGGAAATGTCACCATAAGAAGTGATCTGGGGATCTGTATACCTCAGAATGGTTATTAACAAATCCTGTAACTTCATGTGCATCTCTGAAATTGTAGAGTCTCAGGAGAAAGCACCTTGATAGTCTATGCATAGATCCCATCTTGTATTTTGAGAGAGAAGGGACCTTTAAGGCTTCTGTAGAGAAAAGTAGTACTACCTATTACCAAAATCTCCTAGTGGTTATGCTTTTTGAAATTGTTTTAATTGTCGTATTTTTTTAATATCAGCCACGTTCTAATTAATTAACTAATCGTAACTAAAAGTTGTGTTAAGATTTATATTTTGGAAAATGTGAATCACACTGTTTAAAAGACTGGAAATAACTTATATTCCATCCTTCATACTGCTTCTCTCACTTTTTTGTTTTATAATTTAATTTGTTTCATTGTTGCTTATTTATTTTATCATAATTTGTGTCTCTTAGTCCCGTATCCCTATTTTGTCCCCTCTTCCCTTTCTCCACTGGCAACCTCTAATCTGTTCTCTATATCCATGAATCTGTTTTTGTTTTGTTAAATTCGTTTTGTTTTTTAGATTCCACATGTAAGTTATAATATAGAGTATTTGTGTTTCTCTGTCTGACTCATTTCACTAAGCATAATACCCTCTGGGTCTATTCATGTCATTACAAATGGTAGGTAGAATTTCATTCTTTGTTATGGCTCAGTAATATTTCATTGGACATATATACCACATCTTCTTTATCTGTTGATGGACATTTAGGTTGCTTTCATATCCAGGCTATTGTAAATAATGCTGCTGGGAGCATCAGGGTACATTTATCTTTTCGAATTAGTGTTTTTGTTTTCTTTGGATATATTCCCAGGAGTAGTACTACTGGATCCAATGGTAGTTCTATGTTTAGTTTTTTTGAGGTAAATCCATACTGTTTTCCATAGTGAGTGTACCAATTTACATTCTCACCATCAGTGTGCTAGGGTTCCCTTTTCTCCAGAACCTTACAAATATTTGTAGACTTTTTGATGGTAGCCAGTATGACAAGTGTGAGGTGATATTTCTTTGTGGCTTTAGTTTGCATTTCTCTGATGATTAGTGATGTTGAGTATGTTTTCAGGTGCCTGTTGGCCATCTTATATCTTCTTTGGAAAAATGTCTATTAAGGTCTTCTGTCCATTCTTCAAGCAGATTGTGTTTTTTTGATACTGAGTTGTATGAGTTGTTTATGTATTTTGGATATTAACCCTTTATCAGTCATATCATTTGTAATATTTGTCTGTCATTTAGTAGTCTGTCTTTATGTTTTGTAGATAGATTCCTTTACTATGCAAAATATTTTAAGTTTAATTAGGTCCCACTTGTTTATTTTTGTTTTTGTTTCCTTCACTTTTAGAGACAGATCTAAAAAAAAAAATTGCTGCAATTTATGTCAAAGAGTTTTATGCCTATGTTCTCTTCTAGGAGTTTTATGGTTTCAGGTTTTACATTTAGATCTTTAATCCATTCAGAATTTATTCTTGTATATGATGTGAGAAAATGTTCTAATTTCATTCTTTAACATGTAGCTGTCCAGTTTTCCCAGCACCACTTATTGAAAAGACTGTTGGTTCTCCATCATATACTCTTGCCTCGTTTGTCATAGATTAATTGACCATAAGTACATGGTTTTATTTCTGGGCTTTCTGTTCTGTTCCACTGATCTCTGTGTCTGTTTTGTGCCTGTACCATGCTGTTTTGATTACTGTAGCTCTGAAGCATAGTCTGAAGTCAGGGAACATGATACCTCCTGCTTTGTCCTTTTTTTCTCAAGATCACTTCGGCAGTTCAGAGTCTTTTGTAATTCCATATAAATGTTAAAATTATTGTTCTATTTCTGTGAAAAATGTCATGGGTATTTTGATAGGTATTACATTAAATCTGTAGATGCTTTGGGTAATGTGGACATTTTAACAATATTGATTCTTCTAATCCATGAACATGGTTTATCTTTTCATTTCTTCATGTCATATTCAGTTTCCTTCATCAATATTTTACAGTTCTCAGAGCATAGATCTTTCACTTTCTTGGTTAAGTTTTTTTTTCTTTTTTCTCTCTCTTCATGCTTTCATTGTTGAGCATGATGTTAGCTGTTGGTTTGTAATAAATGACTATTGTTATGTTGAAATATGATCCCTCTATATCAACTTTGATAGTTTGCATATATGTATGATTTAAATGTAAATCTATATGCAAAACCCTTTTCATAAGACCTTATTACAGAAAATGATATAGGACATGGGTACATTCATAAATGTATGTTCAGGTTAAAAATTGCCTATGAAGCAGGACACTGGAATTTACAAAGATGCTTAGTTTCCTGGAGTTGTCCCTGAAGTGACTCTGTGTTATATAGTTTCAAAAATTCAACCCAATTTAATTTCACCAATATGTAAACTGTAAAGAGAAGATTAATGAATGGCTCAAAGTGAAAGTATTAGAACTATGAGTATAATTAATATATTCTATCTACTTCATTGTATTGCATCTTGGATTTTTCATTTCTAGATAGGAAGATCCTCATTCTTCAGGAAGAGATCTGCTATTAAATGTTTAGCAATTGCATTTTATTAAAGTGTGTGTTGAATTGAATATATAGATATCAAGTGAAAATATTTATGTACATAGCTCACTAAATTTTTTTTGAAATAAGTAATTGTTTTCAGCTTTATTGAGGTATAATTGACAAATACAATTGCAAGTATACAATGTGATGATTTGATATACATATACATTGTGAAAGGCTTCCCACCTCCCACCAAGTTAGTATACACATCAATCTCCTTATGTATTTATCTTTTTGCTTGCATGAGGACACTTGATTTTCTACTATTTTATCAAATTTCAGTGGTACAATACAGTATCATCAACTATTATCACCTCAGACCTTACTCATTGTATAACTGAAAATATGTAGCCTTTGACTCCAGAGCCCCTAACAACTACGAATCTACTCTCTATTTATATAAGTTTTGCTTATATGGTATTTGTCTTTCTCTGTCTAGCTTATTTCACTTATTTAATTCATGTCATCATTAATGACAGGATTTCCTTCTTTTTAAAGGCTGAATAGCATCCCATTATATATACATACCATGTTTTCTTTAACTCACCCATCAACACTTAGACTGTTCTCATACCTTGACTATAGTGGATAATGCTGCAATGAACACAGTAGTTGAGCTATCTCTTCTTTGATTTCTGTAGAATAGTATAAACAATAGATTAATGTTAGGCTTTTTAGGTAAAGAGAAAAAATAATAATGAAAAGAAAATAGAAAACTGCAAAAGTTTATCCAGCTTCTAATGAGATAAAATGTGTCTCATAATTTGCAGGGATAAATAATTGAATCTAACTGTAAACTGAATACTGTTTTAAATTTGAGGGAAACCAGGATATTCTGATTAAATGGTAATAATGTAATATTTGTACAATGTTTAATCTATGTAATTGTTACAGATGTCAAATTATCTATTTAATACTATTCCCTTGAATGTTTAAAATGGTATTTTTCTAGTTATATTTTAGTTATCTAGTTATAGATCTAGTTAGTTATCTAGTTTAGTTTTCTAGTTACATTCTAGTTATATATTTCTAGTGATCTTTTTTTTTACAACTTTACCTTTGAATTTTCATCAATGGAAGTTTGACAACACTGATCATATGTAAGGATACAATGCTTCTTTTAACTTTATCCACTTCATTAAATAATTAACATTTATTCATGAATTCAAATAGCACATATATAAAAAGGTGATTTAGCCAGTTGTATGGCTGTTCATACATTTCCCTTCTTCTGACTTCAGGTGGACTGTCTACTCTGCATCCTGCAATCCCTGAAAAACTAAGATGCTAAAAAAAAAAAAAAAAAAAGAAGAGCGTCCCCTCGAACCTAACCTAGTCATATTACCAACATGGTCATTTCTACTAATAAATTTTGCTTATATCTAAAGACCTAGATTTAGAACAATGGATTTAGACAGTTTAAAATATAATTTCAATGAAATCATTCAGTATTAAATAATTTTTAATCAAATATCTCTCAATTTTATTTGACCTTTAATATATACAATTGACCCTTGAACAGTGGGGATTAGATTACTGAGCAAAATACCTGCATGGAAACATTGAGTTAGTATAAAGTAATGACCTAACTATACCATCCAAATCAGCACATAAAACATGACCACCACTCCAAACTCTTATATGTTTTATTTTTCCAAGATATTAAATATGTTTCAATTAATCAAACCTCTTCACCCTGCCCAGAGTTCCTTAGTAACTCTAATTTAAGTGAAAAAGCAGACGGTGGTGGATGATAGCTCAGTAGTAGGGCTCATACTTGACATGCAAGAGGTGGGGGACTCAATCTTCAGTACCTCCATTAAAAATAATAAATAAATAAATAAATAAACAAACAATCAGGGCTTTATATGCATATGATTTAAAAATAAGCAATTTTTTACCCCAAGAACAAACTTAGAAAATTGAAAGAATTTGAAACTTGTCTTTTTTTTTTCCCTAAATCTCAGAAAAAAAAAATCAAATAAGCTTTTCCAGTTAATGACTATGTCATTGAACTAGTCAGATTTTCAGGATAAAATTTACAATCTTCTTCAATTATAAAATTAATCATGTCAGCCACTTAAATTTTTTATTTGTATATTTTCTGTTTATATTAAGTAGCTTCAAAATCTTTGCAGAAGAGCAAGAATCAACTAGATATTAAATAAAAAATATAAATAGCATATAGTTCAAGATTTGCAAATATTAACTACTATATATATTAAATAGATATAAAACAAATTTCTTCTGTGTAGCACAGAGAACTATATTCAGTATCTTGTTGTAACCTATAATGAAAAAGAATATGAAAACAAATATATATGTATGTATATGTATAATTGAAACATTATGCTGTATACCAGAAATTGATACATTGTAACTAACTATACATCAATAAAAAAGAAGAAAATTACAGTGATTCTACATGGCTATTAAACTCAATCTATACAATTATTATGTAATTATAAAGTATATTATGTTATGGAACATATATAATAATTAGAAATATGAATGCTTAGGATAATATTGCAAAATTATATATATTTTGGATGCCCTAGTAAATTTTATAGTTGTAAGTAAGCATCTTAAAATTTACTTTGTACTTATCTACCTTGATAGTTATAATTGAGATTAGTAATCAGAGTTTTAAGGACATGCTGAAACATAAAATCAGAGTATTTTATTAGTGTGATTATTATTTAGAACCTAATAACATTGGATTATTATATACATTTTTTATCATTAACTTACACTTACGAGGGAAGTTTTATAGTAAAACTTATAATGAATAAGATAAAATGCATTATGTTCAAAAATCCCAACTAATAAAAACCCATCTACTTATTAAATATATCCTCCTAAGTGAAATAGTAATTTTAAAAGAAAAAAAGGAAAGGAAGGCAGAAATATCTCTGCTTTGGTTGTACCTGGTGGAAGCAATTCAAGTAAGAGAAAGTCTATCCAATCTCTCTACTCTTTGAACCTACCCCCAAACACTTTGAAGGCAAAACTTTTATGTAATATTCTCAAAGGAGAGTATCTATGGAGAAACCCACCACCATGGGATTAAAATTTTCAAAAGTACACATACTAGGCAGAGATCAAAAATGTTCTTCCTTATTAATTTATAGGCTGTTTATATATAGATGTTCAAAAATGCATGTCAGGGCTACCCATATAAACCACTACTATCTCAATCAAAATGGGACATACAGCAGGGGGTGGATATAACTCAGTGTTGGAGCACATACTTAGCATGCATGAGGCCCTGGGTTCAATCCCCAGTACCTCCATTAAAAAATGGAACATATAATCACATTATTTACATAAAATATCTAGGTAATCAAAATAGAGCAGATTGAAAATTGCATAAATGATGGCATGGTGCATGAGAATTCTTTAACATATAGGCTACCATAAACCATGTCTAGTCCAATTAAGTTAGGATCTAGGGTATAGGAATGAGAGTGAAGGCAAAACTTATTCTATTCTTTCTTTATCTTCCCTTGTAATTAAGTCTTGTGTCCTTTTCCCAATGCCTGGTGTCATTGAGTGCTTAAGTGTTTTGAACAGTGAAGCAAACTACAGAAAATGGAAACTCTTTTATTCCCTCAACATAGCTTAGTAATAATGGTGTAATTGCAGAATGTTTTCAATAAACTTTATTGAGGCATAAACTAATTTTTTTTAATGTTTTAAGAGTCAGTTTGATGAACTTTGGCAAATAAATACAAGTGTGTAACTACCAATACAAACAAGTCGTAGAACATTGCTGTAACACCTAAAGTGTCCTTCTCCCTTTAGTAGTCATTCCTTACCTTGGCTCCAGGTAACCACCTCTGCTTTCTGTCATTACAGATTTTAAAATTTTGCTTCTTCTAGAATGACATAGAAATGAAATTACACAGTATGCATTCTTTTGTTTCTGGCTCTTTCATTCACCATAATGTTGTTTTGTGTTTATTTAGTACATTCTCTTTTATTGCCAAGTAGCATTTCATTCTATGGATTTTACTTATCCTTCTACCACACATTTGGATGCATTTTTCAGTTAATGGGTATTGGACTGTTTCCAGTTTGTAGCTAAAGCTGATTAAATATTTATATACAAGTCTTTATATGGACATATGATTTTGTTTCTTTTGGGTAGATATCTAGGAATGAATCATTGGATCATATATTAAGTGGATGCTTATAATACTGCCACTCTGTTTTCAAGAGGGGCTGTACCATTTTGCGTTCCTACCAGCAGTATATGGGAGCCTAGTTTCTCTTCACTTTGCAACTGCATCGTGTAACTGCTAGTTACTGGCAGTGTTTTTATTGTTCTCCTTCTTGTTTTGTTTCATTCTAATTTTAGCCTTTAAAATGAATATGTCACAGTGTTTCATTGGGGTTTTATGTGCATTTGCCTAATGACTAAAGATATTGAGAATATATCCTTATGTTTATGAGAGATAATTGTCCATCTTTTGTGAAATATTTTTTCAAGTTTTTGTTCTTTTTTATTTTTATTTTTACATTTATTTCTGTTTTTTCTCTTTTATTTCTTCAAATATATGGCTTGCCTTTTCATTTTATTAATGATACCTTTTAAAGGGTAGAAATTATTAATTTTGATGAAGTCCAATTTATCATTTTTTTATAATGAGATAAAGACTTTTTGTGTGCTGTTTGAGAAATACTTGTATATGCATTGCTATAAAAACATATAAAAAACAAACAAACAAAAACCAAAAAGACAACCTATGGACTGGGAGAAAATATTTGAAATGGATGAGACCGACAAGGGATTAATTTCCAAAATACACAAGCAGCTCATACAAAATAAAAATAAAAAACTGGGCAGAAGAGCTAAATACATATTTCTCCAAAGAAGGCATCCAGATGGCCAGTGGGCACATGAAAATATGCTTAATATCATTAATTATTAGAGAAATGCAAATCAAAACTACAGTGAAGTATCACCCCACACCAGTCAGAATGGCTATCATTAAAAAGTCTACAAGTAATAAATATTGGAAAGGGTGTAGAGACAAAGGAGCCCTCCTACACTGTTAGTGGGAATGTAAATTAGTGCAGCCACTATGGAAAATAGTATGGAGAGTCCTAAAAAACCTGAAAATAGAGTTACCATAAGATCCTGCGATCTCATCCCCTGGGAGTATATCCAAAGAAAACTAATTTGAAAGGATACATGCACCTTATTGTTTATAGAAGCACAGTTTACAATAGCCAAGACATGGAAGTAACCTAAATATCCATCAACAGATGAATGGATAGAAGATATCACAATGGAATATTACTCAGCCATAAAAAAGAGTGAAATAATGTCATTTACAGCAACACTGATGGATCATACTATGTGAAGGAAGTCAGACAGAGAGCGACAAATGTCATATGATATGGCTTATATGTGGAATTTAAAAAACGGTATAAATGAACTTATTTAGAAACCAGAAGTAGACTCATAGATGTAGAAAACAAACATGGTTTCCAAAGAGGAAAGCATCAGGGTGGGAAGGATAAATTAGGAGTTGGGGATCAACAGATATATACTACTATATATAAAATAGGTAAACAACAAGAACTTACTGTATAGCCCAGGGAACTATATTCAATATCTTGTAATAACCTATAATGGAAAAGAATCAGAAAGAATTCAGTATAATTGAATCACTTTGCTGTACACCTGAAACTAGCACAACATTGTAAATTAATTATACTTTGGTAAAAAGAAAAAGAGGGCAAAAAAATAAGGGAAAAGGAAAGAAAACCCAAAGGAATGAATGGGCAACTTATTAGAATGAGAGATTTCTAAAAAGGCCACTTTTATAAAAATATATAAAATAGCCAATTATATTTCTATTCCCATGCACAGTAAGCAAATGTAATTTTTGAAATGATACTATTTACAATAGCATCAAAAAACTGTAAAGTAGCTAAAAATAGCTCTAATAAAAGATATATATACTCTTTTTTTTTTTAGTGAAGATGTACCTTATTCCAATGTCCAAGGACTTATTACTATAAAGATACAAATCTCTTCAAATTAACCATGGAATCAACTCAATATGACAGATAAAATTCCAGTAATATTTTCAAGATAGATACTTGATAGATAAAGAATGAACAGAAATTCGCATTACTGTATATTCCACTGTGATGTCTGACTAACTCAGATCTCATTATTAACATTCATTTTTTTAAAAGTCTATCTTGAGTGTAAAGTCTAAGAATGTGCTTGTAGTTGAAAGTTGCCATAGGACAGTTTTGTGTATCCAGAAAAAAAAATCTCATTTTTTTGTTCTTGTCATTTGACAAGGAGAAATACATACAATATTTAAATTCAGAAGAAAATAATCAAGCTGGTCAAAAGTATTTAGAAACAAGGATATAAAAGGATGAAAATTAGCCAAATATAGTTGCAAAAGGCAATTAATGAAAGAATAAGATCAAAGGAAAGTTACAAGTGTGATAGTTATAATAAACCTAAAGTAAAATAACAAGTAGATATATTTCTCACTCATAAAATTGGCTAAACATTTTAAAATGTAAAATCTATCCACTCCTGCCAAAGAATTGAGTAAATTGGGATTGTCATGTAGTGAGTACTGTTGGAACTGTCACTTCCTACAATCTGCTGGGAAGATAACTTGGCTACATCCATTTATAATAAATATATAAACCCCATACAAAGATAAGTATTATAGAGAAAAGCACTCCTATATAAGGATTCATATTCAAATATGCTTACTTTTTATACCAGCCAAAAGAGATCAAAGCCATGTGCACCACTGAAATGACACTTATTCATTGATAATATCATCATTTAACTCATTTTGATCTCTTCCCCTTTCCTATCACCATATTGGTTACTCCAGCATCCACTTGATCTTTCTAACATTCTGGTTTAAATCTTCTGAAGTCTCCTTTCAAATGTACTTCTCTTTACCACTTTCAGCTACAAAATGTGTCCATCACCAATTCTATACAGCACCTGAAATCTTGACAGCCATCAGCCTATGAGCTGGCTTCTTGTGCCTATCCCACCAGTACAGGAAATATAAGCCCTCACTCCAGTATCCTACCCTCACAATATCTTCAACATTTTAAAGTATTCTAAAATCAGATTCTCCAAGTCATTGACTTCTACACTTCCATGGTAGTCTTCAGATAAAACCCAAAGTCTCATTAAATCCAGAAACCAACCTACTCCACACCATCAAGCAAGTTCTTGACTAGGACTGGAGACAAACCTACACTTTGTTGAATGGTCTTTAAATTCAAGCCAAAATGGACATGAAAAATGCTCTTGAACAGTGCTTCTCAATGTTTAGTATAGCTTTAATAGTAGATTCTACATGCTGTAAATGAATGCATCAGTGTATAAGTGCCAGTATATTTTATTGAACTGATAAGATTATATGAGTTGGCAAACACCTTCTCCTGGTTGAATCAGGGTTAAAGGAAATTTATGATAACCAGAAATATGTAAAACATCCTTTGAAATATTTATCGTTATTATTATTGTACTAACTATGAGATTTTAAATTCATCTCCAAGGTGAATATTGGCTTAGCATTTAGGTAAACATGCATTTGTTATCTGTCTCTCATAATAATCTTCCTGTAGAATAATTACTAAACTGGAGTCTGAGAGCTAAGAAACAATGATACATGATGCAATGAAATTAAACCTGTGAAATTATTTGAAAGGCAATGGCCTTCCATTAATTGAAGCAGATTTTAATATAATCATTATGTAGTTTTCAGAGAAATCCTCTGAAATTATAACAAGTAACTTCAAACTTCCTTTACTTTCTTTTCTTTTAGTCATCAGTAATATATTAGTAGTATTTTCAAATTTCAAAACTTTAATCTTCCCTCAGACAGATGCCACTTCTTTCCACCTTTCTCATATTCTTTCTCTTCCTTCTTATTAAATAAGCATCACAAGGAAATTTTCCCAAGATCTTGAAAGAAAAACACCTTGTAGATAAGAAGACACTTTGTAACCTTCAGGGCTTTCTATGGACAAAACTTTTACATAAATGTAATAGGTAGTCTTTGGTCCATTTCCTCTTCTCCTTTTTAATAATGACTCTGAAAGGGCATCCTCGGCTGTAGGTTACTCATGTCTCTTAGAAGCAAATTTTAATTTTTTTTAAGAGATTTTTAAATATATATATTAAGTATATATAATACATACAGTACTTCTCAATATAAGAATTTGTTTTAAATAGAGAAATGTAAGATAATTTATTTTAAAATATATAAATCCAGGTGAAAATCAGGAATGTTAGGAAACTGCAACAATTTTCTTATTTTCTAATGCTAGATGTCTTGGCATTTCTTCTAAAATGTGTAGTAAAAACTGAAGGAAAAAAAGGACTCTGAATTTAGGTGAAGTAAAAAAATGAATAAATCTAAGGAAATAAATCCTCTAAATGTAGAAAAGAGCACTTTTTTTTAAAGTGCATATTTTATTCACTTACAAAGCTTTTAAAAAACATTTTAACATATCTGAAGTCAGATTGTAGCTTGTAATACACAGGGTTTCTAAGTTAAACTGAAAACATTCTTTCTTATTGATATATAAAGTGATAAAATTTAGAATTCTTAGGTTTGATTACAAATGACTTTTCTTTCAATTAGAAAAAATACATTATGGAAAATAAATATTTGGCATTCTCAATAAAATTAGAATAAACCTAAGATTTTGGGAAAACTGGCTAGCAGCATGTAAATCAGTGAAGTTAGAACACTCCCTCACTTCTTACATAAAAATAAGCTCAAAAATGGCTTAAAGACTTAAATATAAGATAAGATACAATAAATCTCCTAGAAGAAAACATAGGCAAACGTTCTCTGACATAAATCTTAGCAGTGTTCTCGTAGGGCAGTCTACCCAGGCAATAGAAATAAAAGCAAAAATAAATAAATGGGACCTAATTAAATTTATAAACTTTTGCACAACAAAGGTAACCATAAGCAAAACAAAATGACAACCTACAGAATGGAAGAAAATATTTGCAAATGACGTGACTGACAAAGGCTTAATTTCCAGAATATATAAACATCTCATATAACTTAATAAGAAAAAAGCAAACAACCCAATTCAAAACTGGGCAGAAGACCTAAACAAGCAATTCTCCATTGAAGACATACAAATGATCAATAGGCACATGAAAAAATGCTCAATATCACTAATTATCAGAGAAGTGCAATTCAAAACTGTAATGAGGTATGACCTCATATTAGTCAGAATGGCCATCATTCAAAAGTCCATGAATGATAAATGCTGGAGAGGCTGTGGAGAAAAGGGAACCCTCCTACGCTGTTGGTGGGAATGTAGTTTGATGCAGCCATTATGGAAAACAGTATGGGGATTCCTCAAAAAACTAAAAATATTTTTACCATATGATTCAGCAATCCCACTCCTGGGCATATATCCAGAAGGAACTCTAATTTGAAAAGATACATGTACTTCAGTGTCATAGCAGCACTACATACGATAGCCAGGATATGGAAGCAACCTAAATGTCCATCGACAGGTGACTGGATAAAGAAGTTGTGGTCTACTTATACAATGGAATACTACTCAGCCATAAAAAATAATAAAATAATGCCATTTACAGCAACATAGATGGACCTAGAGATCATCATTCTAAGTAAAGTAAGCCAGAAAGAAAAAAAAATACCATATGATATCACTCATATGTGGAATCTAAGATAGATAGATAGATAGATAGATAGATAGATAGATAGATAGATAGATAGATAGATAAATAAAGGACACTATGAACTCATCTACAAAACAGAAAAAGACTCACAGACATAGTAAACAATCTTATGGTTACTGGGGAAAGGGGGTGGGAAGGGATAAATTTGGGAGTTTGAGATTTACAAATATTAGCCACTATATATAAAAATAAATTTTAAAAACATTTCTTCTGTATAGCACAGGGAACTATGTTCAATATCTTGTCATAACCTTTTATGAAAACAAATGTATGTATGTATATGCACGACTGGAACATTGTGCTGTACGCCAGAAATTGGCACATTGTAACTGACTATTTCAATAAAAAAAAAAGAAAGATGTAAAAGGCAATGACTGAGAGCCTACCAAGTGATAAAAATAAAGCTGTACCAGAGGTGGAAATATTGCATTGTTCTAGATAAAAAAGTTAAAAATAATTAAGTGTTTATTTAAAGGAATAAGCATAGGAAATGACTGTTAAACTATTATCAGTATTAGGTGGATGTAATGAGTTGAATAGTGCAGAGGGAAGACGAGACCGACATTGGAGTGATGCTGCCACAAGACAAGGAACACCACACATGCCCAGCAACCACAAAAGCAAGGGAGGGTCAGTTTGTCCCTCACACACTTCAGAAGAAAGTGTGATCATTTGTTACAGTAACCCTAGGGAATAATGCAGTTGGGAAAAAAATGATAGAGATGATAAATTTTATAGCATCAGAAAGGACACTCCAAAGACAGATATATTGAAATACTTGATGTATTCAAGAAGATAATTTAACAAATCAAATACCCAGATACATTCCACCTCTGCTTCCCAGGGTTTGTAAGATGAGGAATTCTCAATTTGTACTTTTCTGAGACTGCTTTGTCTGTTTTTGGTCCCCTGCAATTCGATACGAATATTGGACGATGATGAGCTTTTCCATTCCGGAGAAAAGGGCAGTTGAGATTTTGCAGTCAAATACTCTACCACTGAGCTATAACCCCAGCAGTTGAGATTTTGATAGCAATTGCCTTGAATCTAATGTTTGAGTAGTGTTGCCATGTTAATATCATCAATTTTGTTGATCCTCTTGGAGAACCAACTTTTGGTTTTGTTGATTTTATTATTTTTCTAGTCTCTATTTTGTTCATCTCAGCTCCAATGTTCTGTGATTCCCAGAACTCCTGAATTATTGTTATATTTAATTATTATAATTCACTCTTTGTAAAGTTCTGTGGGTTTTGGCAGAATGCATAGTTTCTCATAAATACTGTTACAGTATCATAGAGAATAGTTTTACCAGCCCCCCCAAAATATTCCCTTGTGTTTCACTTATTTAATCTTCCTTCCCTCCTGATACCGTGGCTATCACTGACCATTTTATTGTCTCTATAGTGTTCTCTTTCCAGAATGCCATAAGTAGAATCATACACTATGTCACTTTTTTCAAACTGACTTGTTTCACCTTTCAATATATACTTAGGTAGTTTGATAACTCATTGTCTTTTATTGCTCAAGAGTATTTTGTTATATGGATGTACCCCAGTTTGTTTATCCACTTATCTATTGAAGGGCATCTTTTTGCTTCTAGTTTTTGGCAATTATCCACAAAGCTACTATAAATGTTGGTGTGCAGATGTTTTCAGACATAAATTTTTAAATCAGTTGGATGAATAATTAGTAGTGTAATTGCTGGATCATTTAGTAAGACTATATTAAGCTTTGTAAGAAACGGCCAAGTTTTTACTAAATTAGGCTATGTCCTGGGCCCTAAAAAAGTCTTAAACAATGCATGTTATCAGACCATAACAGCATTAAATTAGAAATTAGCAACAGAAAAATATCTGAAAGATATCCCCAAATATTTGACATCTACATAAAGCACTTCAGAATAGCAGATGGTCAAGAAGAAATCAAAAAGGAAATTAGAAAATATTTTAAACTGAATGAAAACGAAAATAATACAACATATAAAAATTTATAGAAAGCAGCTAAACCTTAAGTACTTAGAATGAAATTTTGAGTACTAAAAGTCTATTTAGGATAGAAAAATATCTCAAATTGATGAACCCAGTCCCCATTAAGAAACTAAAAAAAATGGAGCAAATAAAATATAAGCAAGAAAAAAAATAATGAAAATCATTGTGGAAATTAATAAAATAGAAAATAACAGAAAAATAAAACTAAAATTTAGTTCTTTGAAAATATCAAAATAAGTTGATGCCAAAATAATCAGGATGGAAAAAAGAGAAACAGAGACAAAGAGAGAAAGATAGAGAGAGGAAACAAAAATTATTAACCATGGATAAAGCATCTAGTTATGTGGTTAACTGGTAATTTTTAAATTCTAATCTCTTACATTTCATTGGAGATTAAGTAGAAGTTATTTTATTTTATATTCCTTCTCAAATACTTATTAGAAATAGCAACATAATAAACTGTTTAAGTTTTGTAAAAAACACCACTTATTTATTAATTCATTCAACTTTATCCAGAGAGTGCTCTAAGCCCTAGATATAAATAATAAAAAAGTGTATATATGTGTGCACACACATGTGTATAAGTAACCCTTGAATGACACGGGGTCTGAACTGTGCAGGTCCACTTATACTTGGATTATTTTTTCAATAAATATACAGTCCTCTGTATTTGCAGTTTTCCCATTTTATACAAAGGACTTGAGCATCTGTGGATTTTGGTATCCGTGGAGGATCCTAGAACCAATCCCCAGCCGTTACCAAGGGATGACTGTAGAGACAAATTTTTAATAAGGAAAATTTAAATAAAAGACATAAGATAAAAGGCATTTTGTATGCATTTGACTGGAAAAATTAGTACTGCCAGCACCAGGTGTTGAAGTGATGTTGATGAATCGACAAAGACACACTGATACAACATTGGCAAAGATTTTGGTATTGTTTTGCAAAGATGCATAATTATATACCCTGTGACCCTAAACGCTACTTCTAAATGTACAAGAAAAGTTCCTGTATAGTTTCATTCAGAGATGTGTAAAATTATACTCCTAAACTCTGTCCATAGTAGCAAAAACTAGGAAACAACACAGATGTCCATCAACAGGAGATTATGGAGATATGTTGTTATAGTCACATAACAGAATTTTGACTATCTATCCAAATGAAAGAATTAGAGGGAAGAGCTAAAATACACAAAAACATGAGACATGTAGTGATGATTATAGTATTAAATGTCTGGTTATTAAGTCAGTATTATACACTTTTATAAATATAACAAACTATTATATACACACATATATACAAATAAAAAATTATATTTAAACATACAAAAACAGTGTGAAACGACATTCAGAATGTTTATCATAATAAAAAGAAAAAGTTTGGGCTGTGGATTGAAGGGGCACATACAAGCAAATGTAACTTTACATCTGTATTCTTACTGTCATGATGTAAGTTTTGGGAGGTTATTTAATATTCATGAATCTACACATAAAAAATCAAATGAAAACATACAAGTACAATTGATGAGACTGTAAAGGTTGGGCATCTCTGGCCTTTGAACTGGAAATACATTTTTACTTTTTTAAATGTTTGTAAAAACAAAGAATGTGTGGCAGAGATTATATGTAATCTCTCTAAGTTTAAATTATTTTCTGTTACCCTTTCCCCAAAAAACAACTTTCCTAGCTACAACCCTAGACATAAAGATACCTTATTCATTGACAGTTGCTTATACATTTTGTTCATTAGTCCATAAATATTTTATCCATTTGAAAAATTACATGTATATGTATTCATTTTTTAGACATAAAGTGTTGCATACTACAGCAGTATTCTGCACAATTTTTTAAACTTAATATATTCTGTGGTATTTTCAAATCATTGTGTATGAAAGTGATTCATTCTTTTTTAACAATTTTCTTGTATTCCAATATGTAAATGTACTGTGATTTATTGAAAAAAAATTTTTTAAAGGACATTTAGGTTGTGTTTTTTATGTTTTCCTATTTTAGAGCAATGTTCTAAACATAAATTATCCCACATAGGTGAGAGTTTCTCAGTAATATAATACAAACAGTTCCAGCACAAGAGTTGTGTGCATGTGTAAGTTTGATAGATATTACCAACTACCTCCTTACAGACTGTACAAATTTACACTTCCACTGGCAGTGAAAAAAAAAGACTGTTCACACCCTTTTATGATAAATGTACTCATTTTAAATAATCATCTCCAGTCTGATTGGCATAACAAATTCCTTGAAGTTTATGTAGTAATTCTCAATAAAAATATTTGGGGATAGTGCTGATTTCAGAAGATAGGAGAGTTTATTTAATCATCAGTTCCTTCTATAGAAATATATCTGATTTTATTTTATTCCTATCTTTTGGGGAAAGCTTTGATAAAGTATATATTTTTTAAAAATAGCATATTTCATTGCAGTTATTACTTCATTTCCATAGCATTATCAAAGTATCCATTATCTCTTTTGATTTTATTTTTACTTTAGCTGTGTACTCATTATTACACATTTAGAGTATTTATGCATTTTTATTGACTTGCTTAAAATTTTAATCTATTCATAAGAAATGTAATTTGGATTTATTTTTTCTACCTTATATATTCCATTTTCTTATTAATTTATTATTTAAAATTTTTCATTTGTTATGCTATTTTGTTTTCCTTAGGATTATATAATTGTGTATTTTGAAATTCTTTAATTGGTTGCATAAATCATTTGAGTTTTGTTTCATTTTAGTTAGTATTTAATAGTATAACTTTTACTTTTCCATTGTTTTTAGCTCACCCATACATTTCAATATGTAGAATTTACTTTTATTTTATCATTTTTGATACAGTAACTGGTACCTCAGTAGCCCTCTTGTGAGAGTAACATGAAAAATTAGGCAAATTATATTTGAAAACACTTCTCAGGACTGATACATCAATAATCTGTTATCCCTTTGAGACAGGAAAATCCGTGAGGAAGGGGGGAGCCCCACAATTGCCCTGGCTCTCATATTCATGCAGCCATAGTGCAACAAGAGATTCGTATAAGAGCATGGTGGACCTACTGTACTAAGGAGAAGGAATTTGTGCCAGCTGAAGCAGCTAGAATCTGCAGAGTGCAGCAACTAGAAGTGAGGGATCATGCACTGAGGGTGTTCTAGAAGTCCCCGTGGAATTCTTCTACAACTCTACAGCTGATAACCAAACTGAACAGGCACAAACTAGACTATCCAAAAAATTCCAGGGAGTTGAGTGCCAAACAGAGGTACTAGGAGATGGGCAGTGCTGGATTAGAGTATTGCCAGAGTAGTTACATCTCCTTAACACCATATTATAGACAAACCTTGCAAACAGATTTACCTTAGAAGTAAGAACAATACAATAAAAGTTTTAAAAAGTACTCCATAAATTAAACAACATACTACTAAATGATGTATATTTCAAAGACTAAGTCAAACTGGAGATTAGAAAATATTTCAAACGGAATCATAAAAATAAAGTATCAAAATTGTAGGGATTCAGCTAAGTTAGCATTCAGAGGGAAATTTGTGTCTTTATTTGTTTTATTGAAATATAGTCGATGTACAATATTATACCAATGTCAGGTACACTACATAATGATATATTTGCTTACATTATGAAACGGTCACCACTGTAAGTCATCATAAAATGTTACTACAATATTATTGACCATATTCTTTATGCTGTATATTACATCCCTGTGACTTATTTATTAGATAACTGCAGTTCTGTACCTCTTAATGCCCCTCATCTATTTCACCCACCCTCTGACTATTGCCCATTTATTCTCTGTATCTGATTCTATTTTCAATTTTTTTAATTACTTTTATTGATGTACAGTTGATCTACAATGCTATGCTAGCGCTAGGTGTACAGCAAAGTGATTCAGTTATACATTTACATATGTATATACATATATATGTATATTCTTTTTCAGATTTTTCTCCTCTATAGGTTACAACAAGATGTTGAATACAGTTTCCTCTGCTATACAGTAGGTCCTTGTTGACCATCTACTCCACATACAGTAGTGTGTATATGTCAATCCCAAACTCCCAATTTATCTATATATGTAAGTATTTATTTATATATTTATATATACACACACCATATCTTCTTTATCCAGTCATCTATCAATAGATATTTACGCTGCCCCCATGTCTTGGCTACTGCAAACAGTGCTGCTGTGAACATTGGGGTGCCTGCATCTTTTTGAGTTAGAGTTTTCTCCAGATGTATACCTTGGAGTTGGTTGCTGGATCATATGGTAACCCCAGTTTTTAGTTTTTTAAGGAACCTCCATACTGTTTTCCATAGTAGCTGCACCAATCCACATTCCCACCAACAGTGTACAAGGGTTCACTTTTCTCCATACCCTCTCCAGCATTTGTTATCTGTAGACTCTCAAGATGGCCATTCTGACCACAGAGGTGATACCTTATTGCAGCTTTGATTTGCATTTCTCTAATAACTAGCACTATTGAGCATCCTTTCATGTGCCAATTGACCATCTGTATGTCTTCCTTGGAGAAATGTCTATTTAGGTCTTCTGTCCATTTCTTTTAGATTGGGTTGCTTGCCCTTTTGATATTAAGCTGTATGAGCTGTTTGCTTATCCTAGAAATCAGCTCCTGTTGGTCTCATCATCTACAAATATCCTCTCCCATTCCAAAGGTTGTCTTTTCCTTTTGTCCATGGCTTCCCTTACTGTACAAATCCTTCAAGTTTAATTAGGTCCCATTTGCTTATTCTGGCTTCCATTTTCCTAATTTTAGGAGGCAGATCAAAAAAAAAAATTGCTGCAAATAATGTCAAAGAGTGTTCTGCCTATGTTTTCCTCTAGGAGTTTTAGAGTATCCAGTCTTACATTTAGGTCTTTAATCCATTTTGAATTTACTTTTGTATATGGTATGAGAATATGTTCTAATTTCATTCTTTTACATATAGCTGTCCAGTTTTCCCAGCACCGCTTATTGAAGAGATGGTCTTTCTTCCATTGTCTAGTCTTACCTTCGTTGTCATAGATTAATTGACCTTAAGTGTGTGTGTTTATTTCTGGTCTTTCTATCCTGTTCCATTGATACTGTGTCTGCTTTTGTGCCAGTACAATACTGTTTTGATTACTGTAGCTTTGTAGTATATTCTGAAGTCAGAGACTGTGATTCCCCCAGCTCCATTCTTCTTCTTCAAGATTGTTTTGGCTTATGGGTTCTTTTGTGTTTCAATGGCATGTTTTTCAGAGGCAGAACAAAAAACTTAAAATTTGTATGGAAACACAAAAGAGCCTGAGCAGTAATTTTGTTTGTTTTTTTAATATTCCAAATGAGATCGTATGGTATTTGTCTTTCTTTGCCTGACATGCTTCACTTAACAAAATATTCTCTAGATCCACCCATGTAGTCACAAATGGCAAGATTTTTTACTTTTATTGCTGAATAATATTCCATTGTGTGTATATATATATATGTGTGTGTATGTATATATATGTGTGTGTGTATATATATGTGTGTGTGTATACACACACATATATATACACACACACACCACTTTGTCATTGTCCATTCATCTATCAAAGGACACTTAGGTTGTTTCCATATCTTGACTGTTATAAATATTGCTGCAATAAACATTGGTGTGCATATATTTTTCTTTCAAATTAGCGTTTTTGTTTTCTTCAGGTAAATAACTAGAAGTGAAATTGATAGGTCATATGGTAGCTCTATTTTTAATTTTTTGAGGAACCTCCATGCTCTCCATACTGTTTTCCATAGTGACTGTACCAATTTACAGTCCCATCAACAGTGCATAAGGGTTCCTTTTCTCCACATCCTCACTAACCATTGTTATTTGTTGTCTTTTTGATGACAGCCATCTGACAGGTGTGAGGCGGCATCTCAGTGGTTTTGATTTGCATTTGCCTGATGATTAGTCATGGTGAGCATCTCTCCATCTGTCTGTTGGCCATCTGTATGTCTTTTATGGGAGAATGTTATTTCAGGTCCTCTACCCATTTTTAATCAAGTTGGGGTTTTTTTTGTTTGTTTTGTTTTTTTATATATATATATAAACATTTTATATTGAGTTATAGTCATTTTACAATGTTGTGTCAAATTCCAGTGTAGAGCACAATTTTTCAGTTATACATGAACATACATATATTCATTGTCACATTTTTTTTCCTGTGAGCTACCACAAGATCTTGTATGTATTTCCCTGTGCTATACAGTATAATCTTGTTTATCTATTCTACATTTTGAAATCCCAGTCTGTCCCTTCCCACCCCCTGCCCCCTTGGCAACCACAAGTTTGTATTCTATGTCTATGGGTCTGTTTCAGTTTTGTATTTATGTTTTTGTTTTGTTTTGTTTTGTTTTCTTAGATTCCGCATATGAGCAATCTCATGTGGTATTTTTCTTTCTCTTTCTGGCTTACTTCACTTAGAATGACATTCTCCAGTAACATCCATGTTGCTGCAAATGGCGTTATGTTGTCGGTTTTTATGGCTGAATAGTATTCCATTGTATAAATATACCACAGCTGCTTTATCCAGTCATCTGTTGATGGACCTTTAGGTTGTTTCCATGTCTTGGCTATTGTAAATAGTGCTGTTATGAACATTGGGGTGCAGGTGTCTTTTTGAAGTAGGGTTCCTTCTGGAAATATGCCCAGGAGCAGGATTCCTGGGTCATATGGTAAGTCTATTCCTAGTCTTTTGAGGAATCTCCATACTGTTTTCCACAGTGGCTGCACCAAACTGCATTCCCACCAGCAGTATAAGAGGGTTCCCTTTTCTCCACAGCCTCTCTAGCATTTGTCATTTGTGGACATTTGAATGATGGCCATTCTGACTGATATGAGGTCCAAGAATAAACAAATGGGACCTAATGAAAATTACAAGCTTCTGCACAGCAAAGGAAACCGTAAGTAAAACAAAACCACAACTTACGGAATGGGAGAAAATTTTTACAAATGAAACCGACAAAGGCTTGATCTCCAGAATATATAAGCAGCTCACATGATTTAATAAGAAAAAACAAACAACCCAATCCAAAAATGGGCAGAAGACCTAAACAAGCAATTCCCCAAAGAAGAAATACAAATGATCAATAGTCACATGAAAAAATGCTCAATATCAGTAATTATCAGAGAAATGCAAATCAAAGTTGTTTTTTGATGTTGTATTGAAAAATGAAATAAATAGATACTCTATATCTGTTAGTAACAGATGAGAAAACATTTTTATAGTGTTTAGGATGATTTCTAGTGACAAGGTATGTTGTGGAGTATCTATTTTTGTTGGATTGGCCAAAAGAGACCTCTCTGCTAAACTAACCTACAAACAGTATGTGAATTTCCAAGGACTGCTATAACAAAGTATTATAAACGAGTGGCTTAAAACAACAGAAATTTATTGTCTCACATTTCTGGAAGCTAGAAGTTGAAAATCAAGGTGTCAATAGGGTTTTGTTTCTTCTGTGACTCTAAGTAAAATTCTCCCTTGCCCCTTTCTAGCTTCTAGTGGTGCCATCAGTCCTAGACTTGAAGCTGCATCACTCCAATCTCCGTGTTGGTAATCACATGGTATTCTCTCTGTGTCTGTCTCTTCACATAGTATTTTTCTCCTGTATCTTCACATTGTCTTCTTATAAGCACACCTGTAGCACACCGTAAAGTGGCCATCTTACCCCAGACTGACTGACTCTGAATTTAACTAGTTCGTCTACAGTGATCTTGTTTCCAAATAAGGTCACATTTCAAGGTACTGGGGTTAGGGCCTTTTGAGGTGAGGCACAATTAAACTGATAACAAACTGTAAGCTGAAATACAACAGGAATGGAGCCAGAAGGCTTGGAAGAAGAGCATTCCAAGTAGACATCAGAGCTTCTAAAGCAAAGGTACAGTTGGTGTGTACAAATGGGGTCACCATTCACTTCAGTTTACCAAGGGAAACTGTCATTTATTCCTGTTGTCTCAGTGTAAGTACTAATAGATTTCCATTTCATTTTCAAAATGCAAATACTCCCTGGTAGACCATGAATTACATGTTCTCCTTAAGTGTGAGGAACAGGAAGTTCAGTGCTGTGGAAACAGAATGTGAAGGAGATTATTTTGGAGAGATGAGTATCCAACCACTTTGTTTGCCCAGGTTTGGATTTGGGTTTTATTTTACATCACCTAGGAGATGTTTTTAGTGGAAAAGTAAAATGGTATATTTATTAAATTATAACACATAAAGAAATCTTCAAAAATCATAAATAAAGACTTTTTGATGATGGCCATTCTGACAGAGAAAGACAAATATATGATATCACTTTCATGTGGAATCTATAAAAATGATACAAGTGAACTGATTTACAAAACAGAAACAGACTCGCAGACATAGAAAAAAAACTTATGGTTACCCAAGGGGAAAGCGTTGCATGGGGGAGTGATAAACTAAGAGTTTGGGATTAGTAGATACAAACTACTATATATAAAAAAAGATGAACAGCAAGGTCCTACTGTATAGCATGGGAACTATTCAATATCTTGTAATAAGCTACAATGGAAAATTTTACATATATATATATATATATAATATACATACATATTCTTTTTCAGAGTCTGTTAATCACTTTGCTGTATACCAAAAACTAACAAACACAACACTGTAAATCAACTATGCTGCAATTAAAAAATCATAAATATAGCTTAATAAATGGTTCAAAAGTGAACTCACTCATGTAATCATTACCAAAGCCAAGAGACAGAGCATCACTACCAATCTCAAAACTCCCCTTTACCATCCCCAGACAATTCTCCCTTTCCTCTTCCAAACATCACTTATTTGTTAATTTTAAACACGTGGAACCAAACCATGTGTATCACTTAATGCTTGGATCTTTTACATTTAATATATAATCGGTAGATTAATGCATACTATTTGCAAAATAACTTATGTATGTACTTTACTGTTGATGGTGAATTTTGGCGTTTCTAATTTTTAACTCCATGAGCTGCAGTCAGCACTTATCACAGACTGCAAAGATACTCAGTAGCCAAGACTCTGGAGGTCCTGTGGGTGACAGTAGTGGCTAGGACTATTGGGATACTTGGAGGTAACACTACAATGCCCTGAGATCCTTGGAGATGAAGCTACATAAATGCTTCTATGATTATACATGATCAAATATGACCTTCTTTGCTGGAGTACTTTTTAGAGGCAATTCATGTTGTTTATTCTGACTCCATTATGGTTCTTCATAGCTGTCACTTTTCATGGTTCATTAAGACGAGCTATCAGCTTCTTCTTAATTGTTTCCCATTTAAAATCTTCATTGTATGTGAGAACAGCCTTAGGCTTGAACTTCCCCACAGTTCGTCTCAAATAAAATGAGTTCCTTTAGGAAGAGCTTTGGAGTTCCTTGTTCTTATGAACTTTCTGCCCTCTGGCTGAAAATCACTGAGTCACTGTTTCTGAGCTAGAAATGGGAACTATTACCTAACTTTTTTCTCTTAGAATGACTCCCTTCTTTAAGAGTAGGGGCAGGACTGGAATAGTAACACCAAGTTTTCTCAGCCTGACTCTCCTAGTATGGAATCTACATGATGTGAGCAAACTAGATGAGGGTAATCAGGGTTCCATTATTCTTGGATGTGCCTGGAAAAGAGACTCTATCGTATGAGTGGGAGATGGCTGGAAGAAGGGAGCCCCTGATTTCATAGCCACAATTTCTGGGTTATACTCTGTAATCAGATTGGGAGGATGAGAAATGTTTGTGGCCTGCCCCTTCTGGTGAGATACTGTATTGCCTGACAAGGAACTGAAGTAGGATAGGGCCCAATTGTCTTAGCCATATTTGTTTAAGTGGAGCGTCTGTCACATGGTGCTGGTGGGGAGCAGGTGGAACAAGGAGAATTGAATGGTGGCTCAAGTGCTAATGATGCTCTCTGCTCTTCTTTGTATCTGTAAGATTCGGTAGATTTTCTTAAATATATGTTTCTTAACTTATAGTATACCCTTGGGCAAATGGTAATTTTAGAAATAACTTTCAATTGTAGTTGTTTTGCTGGAGAATGGGTACAAAGAACTCTTCAGGTTGCTATTCTGAAAGTGAAATGAATACCT
This sequence comes from Camelus dromedarius, assembly GCF_036321535.1. Lineage (NCBI taxonomy): Eukaryota > Metazoa > Chordata > Mammalia > Artiodactyla > Camelidae > Camelus > Camelus dromedarius. Next base: position 16,927,884 of record NC_087438.1, read on the forward strand.
TATATTCTTTAAGATAATTCTTGGCACCTGGTAGAGTAAATCTTTCCACCTGGTTCTCATTCATCAAGTGTGTGTTTCCTATTTTGTTCTTAGCCAAATAAATATTAGAATCAGCTACATAATGACAACTGATAAAGATTTTTTGTCAATATGATAAAATCAGGAGCAATAGAAAGCAGAAATCAGTAAATTAGACAAAATATAAAAATAGAGAAAAATTAAGTTTTTCATGGAAAAGAACTCAAAAATAAAAAAAAAAAAGTTTTCCTAATACAAAACTATTTGCAGGATGTTATTGTAGTTAACTACTACCTAAATGCCAAGAAACAGTTAATTTCTTAGAGGATTGTTTAAAAAAATAGGACAGACCATGTCCAGCTTTTTCTTTGCATTTAGCATACTGTTGATTTTTTAAATTCTAGAAGACAATACAAAAAAGGATATATGTAGTTCTATTTCACTTGTAAATTATGATGAAAGACACATTCTAAGTTAAGCATTATATAATTGAAACCAGTTTATTTTTTTAAATAGACAAAATGAACTTTCCTCTGTATTTCAAGAATGTAAAGATGGCCTATAATCAAAAGATCTGTAAATATAAAGCAATACATTAATAAATTAATGAAAAAACTATTTGATATTTTTCAATAGATAAAGGATGATGAATCTAAAACACTATATGCTTAAAATTACTTGTCTGACTAGCATAGAAATTTATTACCTTTATTACTTAAAATAACATACAAAAATTCCATAAAACACAAAAAAATTATGTTAATTTTTTAATTTTATAGATATCATGTGTCATATTATCATATATATAAGAAGGTGTTTCTGTTAACTTATTCCATAGTAGCAATAAATAAGAAGTATTTCTTAATTTTTATAAGCCCACAGATCACTTGAGCAAGAACTGTTTGGCTGATGTCAGTTGGATTCATTATACTTCGGTGGTTAGCTGTAGGTCTGGCTGGAGCCTGGCTGTTCTAGGAAGGCCTCTGATACATATCAGGCAGTTAGCTGTCTGCTGGTTTAACTGGAGTGATCAGACAGTGTATTTCTCAGGATCCAGCACATTAGCTGAAACCTTTCCCCATAGCAGCAGCAGGTTTCCAAGAGAGTGAGAAGCAGCATGCCAAGCTCTTGGAGGCTTATACTTGGAAGTGGTACAGTGTATTTCTACTTCATGCTACTGGCAAAAGCAAACCATAAGGCCACTGCAGAAATTGGAATGAAAAATTAAATTCAATCTCACTATGAGAGAAGCTGCAAAGTAATATCTTTAAAGATATAGAAACAGAGTGGGCTCAGAAATCAGGGACATTTTGTAATCAATCCACTAAAGAAACAAGAAGTAAAATTGTCATAGTTGGTAGTTGATACAAGCATCTGCAAAACTAAAACAAAAACTGTTAACATATAATATAGATATTTTCTACTGGTTTTCTTTTTCTGGAATTCATTTTTTATTAATTTCTTTGTAAAAAGTATACAGAAGTGTTGTTTACCTGTCTTCATGCACAGGTACAAGAAAATGTATGATATTGTTTTGATACTTGACAAACATTTTTTGCTCAAAATTTGAAGGCATTTCTCAATTGTTGTATGGCATCCAATATTATAAATGCCAATTTTACTGAAAATGGGATTATCATTATTTTGTATAACCACAAAAAACTTTAAGGCTTAGGAATTTTACCAAATAACAAATAATTATATTAGCATGTTTATCATAGGTCATTTTTCTTAAATGTGCATGTGTTGGTAATTAAATTATTTTATCTATTATAAAAAATGACTACCTTTATAACTGTATGAAAATTCAAGCCACTAAAGTTTTAAATCAGTATAAATTTAATTTGTATTAACTGAATATTTTAATTTATATAAGTATGTTTATATTGTTCTAATTAATATAAATATATTTATGTTTATATTGTTCTAATTAATATAAATATATTTATTATTTTTATATTTACTTTGAATTGAGTAGACAATTTTATGCATATAATTTTTTAAAACAGACTTATGTGTTCTAGTAAGCAAATTGCTAGAAACTTTTGGTATCATCATTCAGCTGATTCGCTAACAACCTTAACTAAACACCAAGTAAATAAGGCAGCTAAAAGAATATCTACAGAAGGTGATATTTAGAGTTCACATTTAACTAGTCTTATTACTAAGAGTGGTAAACAATGTAAGCATAATGAGCCTACTAAATTAGTGACAAAAAAAGTCAAAGAAACTAATGGATTCAAAGAATATTATAGATGATAACATGTTATTTCCAGACTATTAAACATGACCATGATGAACAATTGCAGGTGCTTAAAATTTCCATGACTTCATAAAGCATTAATTAAACACTGAATATCAGAAGAAAATCACTAACAGTGTTTCTCAAAAGAAGGTACATGACCACCTGTACCTGGATCCCTCCTAGGAGACTGCTAAAACTGTGAATTCATGTTCTGATGTTTAATGAATTGGAATACTAAACAGAGGCGTCTGCAACTCTGACTATATAATTAATATCTCAGATAATCTCATGCACATTACTATATGTCACACTGCATTTAGGAAGAGAGACTGGCGAAAAAAAAAAGTCTTCGTATTCATTTTGATGGCTAATTTTTTGTGTCAGACTTGGCTGTGCCCTGCTACCCAGATATGTGGTCTAACATCATGCTGGATGTTTCCTTGAGGGTGTTTTGGGGTGAGATTAACGTTGAGATTATGGATTTTGATTAAAGCAGATTGCTCTCCATGATGTAAGTGGGCCTCATCTAATCAACTAAAGGCCTGAAGGGAATAAAAGACTGAGCAGGAGAGAAACCTGGTATCAAATGGTCTTGAGCCTTGGACTCCAACATCAGTTCTTCCCTGGTTTTCCCTCCTGCAGATTTTGAACTTGCTCGCCTCCATAATCACATGAGCTAATTTCTTAAATTAAAAAAAAAAAATTTAAACAAATAAATAAATAATACATAATGTTGTATATGTATGTGTACACACACACACACACACACACACACACACGTATATCCTGTTGGTTATATTTCTCTGCAGAATCTTGACTAAATACATCTGTGATATACTGAATGATTGGCCTTCAGGATTTCTCTTTGCCTCACATTAACTTATATTCTGTAGATAAGGACCCAAAGGTTTCTGAACAGTGGTGCATTCTCAGCCTCAGGCAGGACTGGAAGGCAGAGCTGCTCCAACCAAGTATCAACAGACCTCAGGAAAACATTTTTTTGTCCAAATTCCTGATCTTGGTTCCTTCTAGACTTGTTTTATTCTCCCTATAAAAGAAAAGTCCTTTTATTCCTGATCTTTAAAAAGCTTGCAGATCTTTTGGTTGAAGCATTTTTCTTATTAAAATAGTCTTTTCAAATAAAATCTCTTCATATCAATTCCAGATTTGGTTTGATTTACTGATACAAAATACAAATGTTTTAAAATAACTTGTTATGATAGCAGTCAGAATCTAACAAAATATATAAAGATCCATATGAGGACAATTACAAAAGTCTGATGAACAAAATCAAATAACTGAATAAATAGAGAGCTATTCCATTTTTGTGAGGAAAATTCCATATTGTCAGGATGTCAGTTTTTCCCAACTTGATCTATAGACTCCATGTGATCTCAACCAAAATTCCTGTAATTCATTTTGTGATATTGACAGACACATTCTAAATTTTATATGGAGAGGCACAAGACCCAGAATAGTCCAAACAGTACTGAAGAAGAAGAACAAAGTTGAAGGACTGACACTGTCTAAGTTCAAGGCTTATTATAAAGCTACAGTGCACAAGACACTGGTATTAATGAAATAATAGATGTATAGATGAATGGAACAGAATATAAATAGACCTATGTAAGTATAGTCAACTGATCTTTGACAAAGGAACAAAGGTGATACCATGCAAAAAAAAAAAAAAAAAACTAATCTTTTCCACAGATGATGCTGGAACAACTAGATCTCCACATGCAAAAAAAAAAAAAAAATCTAGATGCAGATGTTACACATTTCACAAAAATCACTCAAAATATATTACAAATCTATATGTTAAATGCAAAACTATAACACTCCTAGAAGGTGACATAGGAGAAATCCTAAATGACCTTGGGTATGGGAATGACTTTTTAGATACAACACCAAATACCTGATCCATGAAAGAAATAATTAATAAGCCGGATTTCATTATTATTAAAAATTTCTGCTCTGCATTACACAATGTCAAAAGAATGAAGAGACAAGCCACAGACTGGGAGAAAACATTTTCAAAAAACACTGTGATAAAGGGCTGTTTTCCAAAATATACAAAGAACTCTTAAAATTCAACAGTAAGGAAACAACAAACCTAGTCAACAAAATTGGCCAAAAACTTTAACAGACACTTCACCAAATAAGATATACAGATGGCAAGAAAAGCACATGAAAAGATCTTCCACATCATATATCATCACGTAAAAGGAAATTAAAACAATGATGCAATACCATTACATTTCTATTAGAATATCCAACATCGGAGAGACTAACACCACCAAATGCTAGTGAGGATGAGGAGCAACAGGTGGGAATGCAAAATGACATAGCGACTCTGAAAGATAGTTTGGAAGTTTCCTACAAAACAAAGCATTCTTACCATATTATCCAGCAATTTTGCTCCTTTGTATTTACTCAAAGTAGTTAAAAACTTATGTCCACACCAAAACCTGAACATGGATGTTTATAGCAGCTTTATAATTGCCAAATTTGGAAGTAATCAAGATGCCTTTCACTAGATGAATATAAAGAAACGGTGATACATGCACATAATAGAATATTACTCAGGTCTTAAGAAGAAAAGCGCTATCAAGCCATGAACCAAACAGAGAACCTTAAATGCATATCAAAAGAAACCATCTGCAAAAAAGCTACATACTACATTATTTCAAGTATACGACAATCTGGAAAAGGCAAAACTAAGATGTAAAAAATCAGCGGTTGCTGTGGAGAGGTTTGAAGAATGAGTAGGTAGAACAGAGAATTGTCAGGACAGGGAAGCTACTCTGTATGATACTGTAGTGGTGAATACATGTCATTATGTATTTGCCCAGGGCCATGGGATGTACAATGGCAAGACTGAATTTTAATGTAAACTGTAGACTTTGGATGATTATGATATGTCTATTTAAATGCATTGATTGTAACTAATGTACCACTCTGGTGGAGGTTGTTGATAATGGAAGAGGCTATGCATGTATAAGGTCAGAAGTTATATAGGAAGTTTTAGTATCTTCCCCTTAATTTTGCTGTGAACATAAAAACTCCTCTTAAAAAAAAATCTTAAAAAAAATATCAATCTGAATGTAAAACACCACCTAATATGATATCAAATGAATTGTAGGAGGTGTTTTGAGTAACAGAAAGAATGCTAAGATTATTGTCTTGGAGTAATTAGTTCCACATGTTGATAAATGATACACTGATGTTTCTATGTGAAACATTTAGTGATGACTGTTGGAAGAGAGAGAAGATGCACGGTTTTCGACAAGCAATAGGAATAAAAGTGTACAACTTTATCCAATCAAATAATAAGAGTTTGTTAAGAAATCTCTACATTGCCTTACAATTTGGCAAAATGAAGTCGAACACTTTAACAGATTGATAAGAAAAACAAAATATCAAAACAGTCCTGACATATGCATGAAAGATCAAATACATCTTAAAGAAATTTGTATTTCTCAAATCTATAAATAATTTCAGATGAACATTAACAGCAAAAATGAATACATACTAGAAATTTCCCAATTCGCTTTATAAACCAGGATCAACCAGGGAATGTGAATACAAAAAAGAAGAAATGGACTGTTTGCAGGTTCGTCACCAGTTGTGGGTTCTGGCCAGCAGAATTCCCACCAAGATGGAATGAATTACTCAAGACTCTGAGGAAAAGTCAAGAGAAGAAGAGGGAGTCGGGAGCCAACTCCACGAGCCTCTCAAATCTCTCATATTTATTGAGTACAGTTGAAGCAGGAATTTAGGGAAGGACAGGGTGGGATTACAATGAGTACAAAGGTTTTGTTTATTGTTGGTGTTTGGCTCAAGGTAAGAAGACCCTTTTTGGTGAATCATAATCGTGTTGAGCCTTTCAGCTTATCAGGGCGGAATGTATGAGAATCAGCTGCTTGACAAGATTTTCCTGGACTCAGGCGGCTGTGCCTGTCTTAGGTTGCCCCCTCAGGGGGCCTTACCGGTCATTGGCTAACCAGCCTTCTCACCTCTGAGTCTGCAGCTTCTTACCATTCCAGCCCAAGGCTGTTTTGGGAATAGAAGACTAACAACAGGCATGCCCAGCGTTGATAGCTGGGGGCCTGGGTCATTGCTAAAACCTCAAGGCAGTTACTAAGCACATCTTCTTTAAGGAGGTAAGTGGCTGGGATCTGTTACAATTTGTTAACCCAATCATGGGCTCCCACACTGTTCTCAGTTACCATGAATCATGTGAAATTGGCAATTCTATAGATCAAATAATTGAGCACCAGTAATTTCAAGTGTTTTACTTTATAAAGGTACAGTTTTAATTACATATAATGAGATACACACTAGTAGCATAAATTTAAGTTTATAGAAATAATTCAATTATGTGCCAACTTTACAAAATGTATCAGTATATTTTAAAAGATGAAAAAAATCATAGAATAATTTTTATAGATGGTGATAACAATAGCAAACAATCATATGATATGCTAAAAAAATCATGACTTAGGTGAGAGTCTTTATTTTAAAATACTTACAATAGTGAGAACAATATGACATCAGGATTAAACGTGTCTCAAAATCAAACAGAGAAAAGTCTTTCTTTTACAGGTAGAGACGAACAGAACTAGCAGGAACTTTGTAGGGCATAGGGTAAGCAGGTAGGATAAGCAGGTGGCAGAATTAAGTGCTTCAACAGGAAATACTTCCTTTGATGGTCAGCAGATTCTTCAACTGAGCTGTTAAGGGGCATGTTATCCACCTTAGTGCCTACTTAAACTTAGGGTGAGCCAAAGTTCAGGACCTAGGAGGAGGAGAGAAGCCTGACCAAAGTTTTTCAAGCCAAGTTAGTGGGTAAGTAATAGGCAGTCATGAGTACCGGGTCCAGTGCTTCCGATGTACCAGGAAGTCTCCTATGTTCTTAATAAATATGAATTTATTTAATTAACAAAGTTCAAATTCTGCAGGTAAAAAATATGGTGAATCCTATACTGATTCACAAATCTTCTCCACAAAGTAATATGTCAAAAACAGGTCATGGGACCACACTTGACTTCAGAAAAGAAGTAAAAAATGTGATTCTGCATGAGAGTTGGTGGATGGAGAGCTGGAAAGAATTGTTGAGCATCACAATGGATGACCTTGTGTACATTTTCAGCACAAATCTTAGATGATCTATAACATGTCCTAATAGGGGAGTAGGAGAGGTGCATCCCATGGGGAAAAATGAGGATGTGAAAAGAATGAAGCTAAACAAAATTCTGTTATAAAAATGATCATGGTCACACTACTTCCATACAACACATTAAATAATTGCCATTATTCCAGGCCACATAGTCGACAGGGAACTTTTGTGGCAATGGTTACACAATGTAGAATATATGAGTCTTCAAGAGGTTACTCTTTCATATTTTACATAGTGTTATTTAGATTTTGCACTAGCTCTCAAGGTGGTAACCTACACCTATGTGTGACAATTTGTGAAGTTTTAATAATTGAAACAATCTGTACCTAAATATGTATATGTTCTTTGATACATATATAATCCCTGATATTAAGAGAATAACAAATATATTGTTTAATTCAATTCTAGCAATATACAGTTGACCCTTGATCAACATGGGTTGGAACTATGCAGGTCCTATTATACTTGGATTATTTCAGTAAATACCTACAATACTACAGAATCCTCAGCTGGTTGAATCCCGGATGTGGAACTGGGAGAGCCAGCTATGGAACTTGGGCATAACGGGAATTTGGTATCTGTAGGGGCCCCTGTAGCCAACACCCTGTGGATACCAGGGTATGGCTGTATTTATAAACATCAATATAATAAAGCAGTGTTTTCTCATAGACCAATATGAATTACATTAATGTAGATTTATAAAAGTGAATGTCTTGTGTTAGAACAAAAACAGACACATGTGCGCATATATATATATGCATATATTCTATATGAAGTATTACGTGCATATAAGCAAGTACACTTTGAAATGTTTGTGCATAGAACTTAATGAAAAAGAAAAAAGATATGAAGTGTCGTATCTTTCTTTCTATATGTTTGAATCAGTTTTGGCAATTTTAAAATAGTGTAGAGATAATTGAAATACACTTTATATAGGCACTTACTTATATTAAAACAATTCATACTATAAAAAAATAACTCTCCTTAACAAAGAAACTGAAGAGTGGTATTGAGAAAATATTCAAAGATGTTTTCTGTTTTGATTACTCCTGTTACACCATCTACTGGTAGCTTTTGAGAATGCTGTTCATTTCCTCAAAAATCAGTTCACTTTTTCTAAAATATGTTATACTTTTTTTATTGAAAAATAAATCTCAAGATTTTCTCTTTATTTACTTAATCATTGCTTCAGAATAAATTTCTAAAATCATATTGTTATCTGTCCTTTAAATACTACTTGCTTGGGCAATCACAGTGTGCAACTGAAAAGTAATAGTGTTCCAAACTCTTCAAGTTTAGAAGTCATGCAGGTAAAATTAATGCTAATTAGTAATTACAGTTAATTGGTTTGAAATAAATTATTTATGGAAAATTCTTTATAAATACATACATATGTACACACACATAATTTGTGTGGTATTATATATTATTGTAGGTATTATAGTTGTTTAACTTTGTTTCTTCATTCTCTCTCTCTCTCGCTCTCTCTCTCTCTTTATATCTTTATTTCATCAAGATTAGGCAACTATGTTTAAAAAGGGAGATCATAGTTTGTTGATGAGTGTTATTTGTTTGCTCAAGTTTCCATAACAAAATACCATACGCTGGGTGACTTAACTACAAAATTTATCTCCTAACAGTTCGGGAAACTAGAGGTTCAAGATCAAGGTGCCAGAAGGGTTGGTTTCTGGTGAGGCCTCTCTTCCTTCCTGCCTTGCAGAGACATTCTCACAGTGTCCACACATGGCCTTTCCTCTGTGTATGTGCACTTCTGGTTCTCTTCCTCTCCTTATAAGGAAATCAGTTGTTTGGGATTCGGACCCCACTGTTATGTCCTCATTTAACCTTAGTTGCCTCCTGAAAGGCCGTATCTCCAAATTCCGTCACACTGGGCTTCCACATATGAATGTTGGAGGGACACAATTCAGTCTACAGTGGAAGTGTGACCTGATACAACTTTTATACAAAGCAGTCTTGCAATATGCACCATTTACATGAAAACTGTTATACCTCCATCCAGTCATTTACTTAGAGGAATCAAATAACAAAGAGTGAAACACTGAATATGCTTTTGCTCATGAATATGTTCATCATAGTATCCTTAAAATGTGAGACTTAAGCGATGCCTTCTACATGTGTACAGATCGAGGCACACAAAGAAAATTATAACAGTGTACAGTGTGTTAGGATTAATAGATATGGCTGTTACCAGCAAGAGGTCCCATATGTCTGGAACCCACCCAGAAGCCTATGTACCAGTGGGATCTGTACCTTGGCTCATATGTGACCCATGTGTGATAACTATTGACACTGAATGCACTGAGAAGCTCTGACATAAAGAGACAGATGATGAGAATAGTTTCTGGGGAGAGCCTGATCTATTACATTAATCTAGCCTCTACCTGGGAAAAAAGATAGCAGACAGATACATGAAAGATGAAAAAATGTGCTACCATTAATGGCTTTTACTCAAAAAAAAATTTTCTTATCATGTTAAAATATTTTAAAGCCTTTAAATGAATATTTCAGTAAAGTTTATTATAATAGAAAAAATACCTGTTGTAATATTAAATTTCAAAGTTTTATTTGTACAAGCAACATATACAGAACTATGACTGTAATGAAATGTGCCGTAATATGAGGCATTTGCCCCTGGGAGTAAGAAAGTAAATAATTTGGTTCTTATTACTTATCCATCATTTTCCATCTCCACCAAAATAAATAAGGTTTAACAATAAATAAATAAACATACATTTTAATGTCTAATGTTTGCATGTTACCTTTGTTATAGACTGAATTGTGTCCCCTGCCCCCATAATTTATATGTTGAAGCCCTAACACGATGTGTGTATTGGAGATGAGGCATTTAAGGAAGATGTTAGGTTAAATAAGTTCAAATGGGTGGAGCCCTGATTTGATAATATGGCTGCTCTTATAGAGGAAGAGACACCAAAGCTCTCTCTGCCATGTGAGGACACAGCAAGAAGGCTGTCTGAGATTCGGAAAGTGCGCCTCACCAGAATCCGGGCACAGACACCCTGATCTTGGACTGCTAACTTCCAGACTGTGAGAAAATACATTTCTGTGATTTACACCACCTAGTCTGTGGTATTTTGTTATGGCCGCCTGAGCTGACTAATACAGCTTTATCACTTCATAAATATCTCTTAACTTTTTTACAATACATAGATATATAATTTAAAATATTAGTGTTCTAGAAAGTATTTTATTCATAAAACTATGTAGTTTTCAAGCTCCTAGGACTCTTGAAAAACCTAAAAATATCAATAATTGCCTTGTACATTTTTTAAATCTTTCAGTGGAAATTTATGATAATTACTGCTGCTTTGTCAGAAGCTGACACGAAAGGTTATGCCTTTGTGACACTGTCACACTGTCAGAGCTCTGCATTTGCCTGACAAAGTTCTGAAATTACTTTGTCTCCTGAACTATGTGAGTTCTATGTCTGAGGCTGACATGCTCAGACCCGGATTGGTCCTAAATCCATGGGCAGGTTATGACCCTGGGATAAACCTAATTCTTACCCTGAGAAACTGGGGATGGCTTCTGGGAGAGTCATTTGATCTGCTGCTTCCGCTTTTACCTCTCACCCAGTCTTTATGGCTGAGCTCTTCTGTTGCTTGTTTGGTTTACTTGGTAACTGAGTTTTGCTTCTGGCCCCATATAATCCCATATTTGTATTTTGTCATGATTGACTAGTTTTTTTTTTTTTGTTTTCCACTTAATTACATGCTCACTACAGAAGAATTTAAAGGCTCCCATTGCCCCCAGTGTGTCATATCACCTGCCTGTTTAGAGCAAACCATCTTCCTCTCCCAGGGCTTGATACCTGATTTCTGAAGGCTACATTCAAAATCTGCAGAATTGTGCTGTTTGGCTTTAACACTCTGGGCACCTGGCCCTGAACACAACATTATAACAGAAGATTAAACCTAAATATATCCTTAAAAATTCAATGTAGTCATTTTACATGTGAGGAAATTAAGGAGTGATCTGGCCAAATTTACACAAGAAGTGAATTAGTTTCGTATTGTTTCTGCAACAAATTACCACAAATTTAACAGCTTAAAACAACACAGATTTATTATTGTACAGTTATGTAAGTGAAAAATTCAAAATAAGTCTCAATGGGCTAAAGTCAAGTGTCACCTGGTCTACTTCCTTCTGGAGGCTCTAGGGGAGAACCCATTTTCTTGCCTTTTCCAGATTCTAGAGGAGGCTTGCGTTTGCGTGCGTTTTGCATCATGGGATTGGGATTGTACAGTGCAATGGCATTTCAACCTCTGCTTCTGTGGTCATAGCTTCTCTCTCACTCTGACTATTCTGTCTCCCTCTTATAAGACTCCGTGTGATTGCATTGATCTGTAAAGTTAAAAACAAATCCAGTGTTAGGTAAGGATAAGCTTTATTGGAAAATAATTTTCCAGTGGGGAGAATGTTCTAAATTTTAGATCTACAATTGTGTCAAGAGACAAGCAAAATAAGATTTCTCTTTTTTAAAAAAATTATTGAATTATAGTTTCTGTACAACATAAGTTACAGGTATACAATACAGTGATTCACAACTTTAAATGTTATACTCCATTTATAGTTATTATAAAATATTGGCTATATTCCCCATGTTGTATAATGTAACCTCGTAGCTTGTTTTATACCTAATAGTTTATAACTATTATTCTCCTACTAAGATTTCTCTTTTATAGAGAGGAATAAGCAAGACTAGAAGGAACTTAGTGCAGGGAAGTGAGATGAAAGGGTTCAGGGAAGTGGGATGAAAAAAAGGTGGTCTGACTGGATAGTAGGCCAGAGAATGATAAACCCTGGAGCCACCCCATTCCCCCACAGGGGTCTTTCTCAGGCTGAGGGTGGCCTGAGGAAGGAGAGATTCTTAACTGAAGTTTGATTCACAAACATTTGTTATGATTGATCAGTAGGGTCAGAACAGTTCAATTAACTATTTATGAGGTAAATGATATGCATATGGAGAGTGTGTGTCTGGCTTTATTCTAGGTAAACAAGGGGGGCATTGGTGAATCTTAGCTAAGTCACATGGGAAGGGGTGGTTTTCTGCAGTAAGCCGTCTTTCAGAACACGTAAGGGTGCAGGATTCCTTTATTACTCTTCTCTAGGGTCACAGGTAAAGTTCAAGATCATCAGAGCCCACCGAGATAGTCCAAAATAACCTTCTCATTTCAAAATGAGTCAATCTTAAAATGAGAATACAAATGTAGAATTCTTTAACTTAATCATTCCTGCAAAGATGACCTACCACAAGAGGTTAGCAGGGAATCCTGGACAGAAATTCAGATCTTCTTATTTCTAACCAGAGCATTTTTCTGTCACACCTTTAGAGGAATCAGTCCTTTCCCAGGCGTCAGCCTGTGTTCCCTATCCTGTCTGAGATACCATAACATCAACAAAATTTATAAACATTTTACTTCTGTTCTGACTTTTGGCCATAATCGCTGACTCTGACTTCAAACTCTACCCCACATTTCATGATCCCCACATGTGCTGTCAACATTAGTAGCTTTAAAAGCTCAGATGCCTGTTTTAGCCATTTACTGTCTATTAGGCCTCGGTGGGCCAAGCGAACTTTCCTAGTCGGCCTGATTCCATTTCCGTTCTTGCCCTACACTAGCATAAACAAGCTCCGTCCAGGGGTGTGAGTGAGGATGTATACTTTCCTGCTATTTTGATGTGCATCCAGATGGGTAAATATTTTCTGTCTGATTTGCTCTACCCTATACAAATTATATACCTGCTATTTTAGCATAATTTCTCTAGTGGAAACTTTCCTTACTTAGAAAATGTTCCATTTTAAACTCTTAATGACATTATCTAGGGCATTACAAAATAATTCACAATGTATGTACAAAATACAGACTGTGTATACAAATAATATCATAATCTGTTTATTATCTTTACATATAGAGTTGATCATCAGTATCATGTCTCAGATAGTTCTCGTAGTAATACATATTCTGCTCCATCTCTGGCCATCCGTTCTCACTTGGATTCCTGCAGTGGATTAATGGATTCCTAATTATCTGTCCAACTCCTGCTTTTACCTTCCAAAAATCAATTCTGTATATAGATGCTGGAGAAAAAAATTATATCTATTTATATCATGTCCATATCTATATTCATGTCTATCTATAGGTACAATATATACACAATATATACATTTGCATATGTTCAAATCTTTTCCAATATAAAGCATGATAAAAGTGCTATGTTATTTTTAGAATGAGCTCCAGTATTGTAAACCAAACTTGTCATCCCAGATGTTTGTTAATATAAACCTCTACCAAACTCCCAGTCTGAAGCCTTGTAAAGACCTATTGTGCAGTACGTAATTTGGTCTTTCCCAAAGAGAGATCTGACATCTGCCTTCAGCTTCTGGGAGGTATTCAGGGTTATAACTTAATCAGGAGTGCTTTTGCTTAGGACGGGGTTGGCCACACTGCTTTATTCTTAAATTCAGGGCTGATCATGCCAGAAAGCTGACAGTGTGGCTCTAAGAGTCGGCCTTTGGGTCATGCATATCTATCAATCAACCTGGAGGCTGAGGTTAACCACATGGAAAAACAATAAATCAATCATGAACACCTAATGGAGCCCCAAAGAGAAACTTGAAAGTTGGGCTAGAGTGAGCCTTGTTGTTTGCCGATCTGCTATATTGTTACACTCTGCACCCTAAACTAAGGTGTCCTGACTCCACAGGACAACAAAATATCCACATTTGGAATCCTCTCAGATCCTGCCTTATGTGTCTCTTCCTTTGTCTGATTTTAATGTGTCCTTACCTGTTATAAACTTTAACTGTGAGAATAATAGCTTCCAGTGAGTTCTTTGAGTCCTTCTAGAGAATTGTCAAGACTGAGGGTGTTTTTTTTTAAATTTTCTGTCTTGCAGTTGTTGTTAGAAGTGAAGTCAGTCTTCTGGAGGACTGTGTGCCCTCAGCCTTTGCAGTTTGGTTAAAGTGCAATTTGGGCATTGACTTTAGATGTGAGATTTGCTAAAATGACCCTGACTCACATTAATACATGGTTTGCAAAAAAGGAGGATGAGACAGTGGGGGATGACAAATCTGATTCCTGACTGGCCATAGGGTCACCATTTTATGGAATTGCAGGTGTCTTGTAATCAGCTACTAGAAGTAAAAGTTACCAATTGAATATAGAAATGATGACTATAACTTCTGAGGTGTTTATCTCCTGGATTATAAGGAAATGCAAATAACAAGAAATAAGCAATATATGTAATCTCCTGCTTACTGTTTTCTTTAATACCTACAGTGAAAATAAGGGAGAATGTTGGGGTGGATCCTGATGCTGGGCCATACTGGGATGCTAGCAGTTCAGAGCATCAGCCTCTACTTCAGAACCACTGCTAATGGGATAAATTGAGTTAAAATATCAGATAGTGAAGAAAGTTAGAATTATGTGTAAGAGAATGGGTAAAGAGGAGCTGGAGAGTCAAGATTTTTGTCCCAATAGGATGGAAATATTTAAACAGTTATTAAGGAATGGGATGAATACAGTGGATATTGATGGGGTCAAAACAAATTTTTAATATAGCATGCACAGAAGTAGATCTGCTTAAGAATGCTAGTTTGTAGAAATTTAGAGAGCCATAAGGCAAAAATGACAATGAGAAACTCAACCTCCAAATTCCTGGGACAATGGTCCTAAATATAATCAAGGTAAGTGCTCAGAAGTAGGCCTGGGACCTTTGGCCCCACCCCTAGCTTTAGACATATGCACATGATTGGGTAAAATGGTCAGGCAGGTGAAGAAATTCTGGGATTCCTTGAAATGGGTCCCCATGCATTATGGTTCCAAAACCTATTGGTGAGTTTCCAGTGGGAGCTACAGTAAAAATTAAAGCAAAAATTTAGATGAAAACTGATATGTTTAAATAGACTTTATGTGAAGTGGTCATGCTTTCTTTTCCTGTGTATGTGTTGAGAAAGGATACTGTGACTGGCAATGCTCCTTCTACTGAGTATTGCAAAACAGAAGACATGTAAAGCCACATTCCCCCAGTATTGATTGGACATGCTAAATGGGAACACATAAGATTGTCTGAAATCACACAGATTGTTAATTTACTGTACAACAACCCTGTGTGGAGTGCGGACTAGAGCTGTGAGTGTCACCCAGCAACAAAACTGGGATTCTTCTAATTAGAAAATTTCCATTTGGGAAATAGTTACTAGCTTGCTGTTAAAAATAATCAAAACTGTCTCTATGAATGAAGGACATGAAATAATCTGGAAACCTATAATGCCCATATTCTCTTGGGTGATTTCAAGAAACTCTAATGGAGGAGACAGTGCCTATGAGTTCCATAGTAAAATGGAAATGGCTTATTCAGAATATGCTGCCAGGGGAGCGCTAGGAGATGCTCATGAGCTGGTAGCCTCTTCCCTCAGGGATGACTCTGGAACTCCTGAGGTGATGTTAGATACTCTGGTCACATTTTAGTCAGTTGGGCCACTTGAGCAGTGCCCTATGAACAGCTCTTTGTGACCAATAAAATGTTCCTTGGTTTATCGATGTTACTTCCACGATGAATGGATGCATACTATTTGGATGGCTGGCATTCTGATTGAAGAAGGTAAAAACAAATCAGTTCAGTGGTTTAAATTCTATACTCAAGAATCGTGGCCAATGGATTAGTCACATAGTCAAGCAGAAGGGCAATAGAAAACGTGTTTATTGAAGGGATGTCCCTATGGGACACTGCCCTATGGGAACCTCTGTGGGAATATAAGGGATGCATTATAGTAGGACATGTTAATGCTTATCAGAACAACCCCCTCCAGGATCCCTGGTTCTGCAGAAAGTGGACAATGGAATCCTTGTATTTGGAATCTTCCAGAATTTTAGCCTATGTGCCTTCTTTTGGTTGATTTTATCTGTATCCTTTCCCTGTTATAAACTGTAGCTATGAGTGTAATAACCTTCAGTAAATTCTGAATCCTTCTGGCAAATTGTTGAACCTGACAGTGGCTCCAGGAATCTCCTGGAGTTGCCACTAGAGTTAGTCTCATGGAGGAAAATATGGCCTCTACCTGTGTAGTTGGTCTGAATCTCCTCGTACCTACTTCAGCTCTTTCAGCATCTTTTTATTTTATTTTATTTTTCAATTCTGCCATTGCATTACTTAATTTCATGCACTTAATTACTGAATCTTTTTTGAACCTTCATCTCTATAAAGAGACTGATACTTCAAATATATTAAAATGACAAACATATTTTCTGTGAATATGTCATCTAAACTTTGAAGAGATGTCTGCATGCAATATACATATGTATACATATAGAATCGTATATATATGATGCATTTTTATCAGCTAATTTTGTTATCATTATCAATTCATTTTCATGTAGATATCTAGGAAAAACCTCTAGTTCTGTGGCTAAAATGTATAAATGTATACTTTGATTTTTTGATTGTGTGTGGGTTTCTTTCCTTTTTGTTTTGTTGTTGTTGTTTGCTCATAACATCCAAATGGAGCAGATAGACTTCATCTCCTGCTGATTGTGATTCATTTGAAACAGCATGGGACTTCATAACTTTATTTTAGCAGGATATTTACACTTGTTATTTCCTTAGGCACTAGAATAACATTCACATTAAGCAGATTTTATTACCATGTATTTTGAGAAAGCGTTTTTCATTTGTTCAGTTTATATTCTGTAACCAAACAGCCTTGAATTTGAATTCTTGCCTCATGTCTTACTAAGTTTGAATTCTTGGCCAAACTTCAGTTTTTCTCACCTGGATTTTTAAGATAATTGAAGCAGTATCTTACAAAACAAATTGTTATTCCTATAATGATTGTTATTATATTTACAGAAAACTTTGTTGCTCTACTGAAATGCAATTTGCAAAATACTTACGTCTGTATGTTACACAGCAGTCTGCAAGTCCCTTGCTCCTTTTTCCCCCACTTTGAGCTGTGCTTCACAGTTGTGCGGTTACTGTTGCTGCGTCGACGTGAGGGGTTTAAATCCAGTTTGCTGCGTCGACGTGAGGGGTTTAAATCCAGTCATTTCAACCTTTAAGGGTCTAGAATTTAGTAGTGTCTTCACTATACGTAAGTGTGATCAGTGGCACAGTTTTGGTCGGTGTAGATTATTCCCCTGTTACAGCTCAAGTGTTTTACTGTCTAACCATGCAGACACATTCTAATAAAAACGTGGGCTTCTTTGTGGTATTTACTGATTTCTGGCCATAACCTCGTTCTTCCCAGTCTTTCTGGCTGTGTGTTTCCCTGACCTGTTTTAACCCCCTTCCTCACAGCTTGTTGCTTACCTCCTGTTCAACCACTAGATGGTACTCACATATTTTTGGTATCTTTCAAATACACAACTTTGTTGTTCAGGTAAGCAGAATTTAAATAATTCAGAAAAATGAATAATTCTAAAGCCTAAATAAATTATCATTTACATGATTTTATTAAATTTAATTACAGTTATATGCATTACATGTAAAAATCAAATGCTAAATACACTTTTTTCTGTCTAGATTCCTATATTTTTCAGTATATGTTTAAGAATATGGAAATATAAGAATGACAATGATACATACTCTACATTAAATATATATGCATAATCTTTTTTTAAAAAGTTCTAATATTTTGTTTTTAAGTAGCCCATATTCCCGTACATTTCTTCTCAGCTTAGTCTACACACTTTGATTTTCTGTTTATCTGGTACTTAATCATCTCATGGAACTATTTACTTTTAATTGGAAAATAAATTTGAATGTTGCCTTTAATGTATATATACATTAAAACTATTTTTTGGCTTAGGGTAGTCCGAACACTATTCCAGTTAAACAGTTTATCATTGCATCAATCAGTTGAGATAGGTATTCTTTTGGTTCTCCTTTTACATATCGGATTAGAGAGGTTAAGTCATTTTCCCAAGCCACACAACTTGCTAATGCTCAAGCTTGGACTGTCTTGTTTAAATCTATGATCTTAATTATTATGTAATATCTACTAATATGATAAAAATGATTTTGTTATCATAAAGCTTTCCACTCTTTAGCAACAATGAATGGGTCTTATATATATGTTTACATAAAGAAAAATTTCTAGCTTTGTGGTCTCTATGGAAAGAACAAAAATGAATACCTATATTCTTGACGTGGTCAAAGTTGAATATTAAGGATCAATGGCAGATGAAGAAATTTTATTATAATGACCATCGCTTTAGAATTTAGTTCTCACCTTCTTTTTCTCTACTACTCATTAATATTAATGTTTCTCTGTCAACGGTTTTTGTTTGTTTGTATTCAAAGGGGAAAAATACATGTATACAGAAGCTGGTTTAAAGCAAGAAGAATAACCAAAAAAAATGACTATATCCATAGCCTATTTCTAAGCCAGAAACTGAGTGTGAAAGTTACATTTTGAGCAGATTAGATAAACATTTCTTCATTGTATGACTTGAAATTGCTTATGGACAATAAAAGGGAGAAATTACACTTAATAATTTGATTTACTAAAGCAGGTCCTTTTATTTCAAGTTCAGCAGCAGTATTTTTGCTGGCAGAGATTGGAAATCAAAAGTCAGTGGCCATTTGGCTTGGAAGATTACCTCATATTATATGTATGTGTGTGTATGTGTGTATATATATATATGTATATGTATGTGTGTGTATATATATATATATAGACATGGTGGTCCTAGTACAAAGTAACAATAAGAGCTGAGCTTTTCAGTATATAAAGAAAAATGTTTAGCTTCAGATCATCATTCAGAGAAGAGTGAGGAAATGAGACACAGAGAGAGAATAATAAGAAGAATGAGAAGGAATAAAAGGGATGGAAGATAAAGAGAAAAAAAGCATAGAAAAAGTAATGGGTTCAGTGACAAATAGGGAAATTGAAAGCTTTGGAAAGGGATATTGGTAATAACTATTGAGAGCCATATAATAATAAAGATGCGTTAACATGATTTTTTAAGTATTGGTACTTTTTCACTTTTTCAGTGTGGTACTTTGGTATAAAACGTTCAATTTCCACTTTCTCATCCCAAGGACATTCCTTAAAATCTTCTTCACGCAAACTTACTTGACACATAATAGAATAAGAAAGATTCAATATTTGGTCAACAATAGAAGAAAAATTACAAGTAGAATAGGAAGTGAGGTCCAGAATGGAGATTACAAACCCAGAGGAAACAATATGTCAAAGCTAGAATTACTTAGGGTTAAAAATACTCCTCTGTCCCAAGAATCTCTGAAGACAAGGTGGGGGTTTTCAACATAAACAGAATAGGGCAAAAGCCATTTGTTCAAAGAAATTGGTTCAAGCACACATTTAATCTAAACTGAGGGGGCATGCATATTAAATACATATATATTTCAATTCTGATTCTGTAATTGCACTATTGTATTATTTTTCCAACTATGTTGCTATTTCTGAATGTATCTCAGTTTTACTTCTTTAAATGACTACCTAAATGTTATTAGCTGTGGAATAAATATATATAATAAGATGCATATAATTGCAGCATTGTGTGTAATAGGGATACACAAACAAGCAATGTAAGTTGTATCAATATAAGACTGAGTTTGCAATCTATGCCTCTAAGTGAATAATTTGAAACTCTACATAAATTAAATGCAATAATAGTGAATAATTTTAAGAAAAAAGCAGAAGAATGTCTATCATTATACCATTAAAAAATCATGGAATACACACAATAATTTTCACTTATGTGAATGTTCAACTAATTATAGTATAAATAATGACTGTGTCTGAGGGAAAGTGCTAGAAAATTCTAGAAATGAGGCAAAAGAGTAAATTATTCACAGTTTACTCATTTTAATCTCATTTTTTCTTTTGTTACCACGTGTCTACTACCTACTCAAGCTAATAAAATATAGATATGAAAACCTAAGTATTTAAAACACAAGATTAAAAAAAATTCTTTGCAGGCCAGACAGCTTTTGTTTCCCCTAGGCATTGCATGTAGCATCTGATTACAGACGTGAGTGTGAAGAGAACAGAGGGAGACAAGATGGGTGGACTTCTCATTCAGACAAGGAGCTTTCCTCTGTATATATTGCTGACTGGACCCTGCCATGCTTTGGCCTCTGATGCCAGTGTTTATTTGAGGAGACTATTTTGGTAAATCCTTATTTTTATTTACAACAGCATTAAAACAATAAAAATATTTCCAAGAATGGGGAGGAAAACAACAAAATAGCAACAATGCCAAAAATATCCAAATGGAAGAGACACCATCTGTACATTTATCTTGCCATATATATATTTGTTAAAAATTTATTCAGTCATTTCAGGATGGAGTCAAATATAATTAAATTGTAGAACTTTTAGAAACATCAACATGCTCAGGAAATTCAGAATTTGGCTTGTACTATGGGATGGAACTATGTCCCTCTAAAATTTATATGTTGAAACTTGATCCAATTAATTGTATTGGAGATTGGGTTTTTAGCAGGTAATTAAAGTTAAATTAGGTCATAAGGGGCCCTGATGCAAGAGGATCAGTGGCCTTATAAATAGAGACAGAGAGAGATTTTTCTCCCTTTCTCTGCCATATGAAGACACAGGGAGAAGGCAACCATCTGCAAGCTAGAAAAAGAGCTCTCACCAGTAACCAGATTAGCTAGTACCTTGATCTTGGACTTCCCTGTCTCCAGAGAATTGAGAAATAAATTTCTATGGTTTAAGCCACTCATCCATGGTGTTTTGTTATGGCAGCCCAAATAGACTAATAAAGATTGGAATAAAAATTTTATACTTTACCACCCCAAGAACCCAAGAACCCAAGAACCATAGTGAGTTAAAAAAATAATAATCTGGCTACCAAAATGGTAAATGACTGGATATGATTAAATATAAAATTGAAATGATTTTAAAATATATCTATCTCTACAGTTCAGGTGCTTAACATATTAAATGTACTTCTGAGAACCATTTATATGTTATAAGGTAAAATAGACTGCAACCTTGAGGGTCTGCTCAGGCCAGTCTCATATTCCCACTCTCATGTGATGTTGGAGGGCTGCTGTGCATGGTCAACTTAGTGTCTGGGTATGTCAGATAACACTCAGTTCACGACTGGCAGCTAAGTTTGCAGGGTAACTTGGTGGCCATGATGAAGCATTCAGTGTCTGCTAAGTCCTAGCAGCAGGCCAAAAGGTGTTTCTCAAAAGTGGAGCAGTTATTCACAGGAGATGGCAGGGATTTTCTTCTACACCCTGAGAGGCTGCACTATGATTCACTTGCAGGGGCTGATCAAAGACTCCAAGCAGCTCCCTGTTGGCCACTGCTGGATTGTATGGTCCCAGTGACAAAGCAGTACGCACAGCAGCCAGACCTGCTGCAGATCCTTCTCTCGTTCTGGGCCCCACTCAAAACCAGCAGCTCTTGGGTCACTAGGTAAATGAGCCGGAATAGCATACCCAAGTAAGGACTCTGTTGTCTCTAAAACCCAAAGAAGCCCACCAGTGCCCACCAGCTGTTGTACCTTTTTTCAGTTGTAGAAGGGGCCGGATGCACCAACTTATCCTTCAGTTTAGAGAGAATATCTCAACATACTTCACACCACTGGTCCCCTAGAAATTTCACTTGAGGTAGGAGGCTCTCAATTGTTGTTGGATTTATTTTCCACCCTTTCACACACAAATGTCTCATCAATAAGTATAGAGTAGTCACTACTTCTTGCTCATTAGGTCTAATCAGGATAATGTCATTAATGTAATGGATCACTGTGATATCTTATGGAAAGGAAAAATGATCAAGATCATGGTAAATTAAATTATGACACAGGGCTAGAAAGTTGATATACCCCGGAAGTAAGATAATGAAATGTATTGCTGGCCTGCCAGCTGAAAGCAAACCCTTCCTGGTGGTCTTTATCAACAGGGATGTAAAAAAAAGCATTTGCCAACTCAGTAGTTGCATACCTGTTACCATGGAATGTGTTAATTTGCTCAAGTAATGAAACCGTATCTGGTGAAGTAGCTGTAATTGGAGTAAACACTTGGTTATGCTTATGATAATCTATTGTTATTCTCCAAGGTCAGTGTGTTCTCTGTGCAGACCTAAAAAGTAAATTGGATAGAGATGTGTTGAGAATCACCTACAGAGAAAAGCAATCACAGAGCAATTAATTTCTCACTGTTGTAGTACTGTTGGATGTTTTGTCTTTTGGACTCTCCCAAGGTTGGTAAGTGGTTCTTAAGTGATAAAGCCACTGTAACATCCCAATTTCCTTGAGTCTTCTTTGAATCCCTTCCTTTACAGTAAACCAAGTTAGGTCCAGCATTTCAAGTTTGCTTAATGTAGGCCAGTTTCTTGTCCATGTTTCAGCCAGCCAAGCAAGCAATCTGATAGACCTCTTTCGAATTCTCCAAGTTGCAGCATTAAATACAGAAATCTCTACATAGTGAGCCCATATCAGTAAATTTGTCCTTATCCAACTATGTGTTCTTTCCATCGTTATTTCACACACTTAATGTGGATTCCCACATATAATTTTCAGATTTCTGTCTATAGAAATTAGAAAAATCAAGTATTTTTTCAGAGTGTAGCACACTTCCTCATGGGTCAAATTTTGTACCTGACTTTTAGGAGCCTCCTGAGACTTAAGTCTAGTTATAGGTCTAGAAGCAGAGTGTTTGGAAGTTGGTCAGCAGTACCTTGCAAGGCAATCTCCTCTTGCATTTTCTTCAAGTGATGAGAGGCTGCTGGTATTGGCAAACAAGACTCACCAGACTTTAGAGGCGTAATGTTTCCAGTTTCCGCATTCCAGCTTTTGGTATCCCATACCTCCCTTCCCAATCAGTATTCTCACTTTAGCAGTAGACACCCTGTGAGCCTGGGAATTCAGTTTTCACTGTAATTCAGTCATGTCCAGGATGAGATTTTAGGTTTGCTTTTAACAGTATCAGCCAAGTGACAGTAGGAGATAGGGTTTCTTTCAGGGCAGATGTAGGAGCTTTCAGATTATTTATTTGTCACTTGAGCTGAAAATTCAATACCCTGAACTCTTCCTTTTCTTTCTCCACTTTGTACCAGAGATATTAGGAGCAACCAGTTAATCTCATTTTACTCATATATTTGACAAAAATGTTTGAAGACATCATGTATATAGTCAATCAAACTCTTGCCTCGTAAGTGTTTCTTAGGAGTATCCCATGGTCATATTTTGCCTGTCTCTATAGCCATATCACAAGATGAATTATCAGTGTTCTCTTTCCTCCTGGAAGTAAAGTCATTAGTATCTATAAGTCTAATCAGAGTAAAGAGGCAATTCTAGAAACCCCAAAACCAATTCAGAAAACTCATTCTTAAGATTCTGTTCCTCACTGCTTGTACCAAGATCTGTACTAGTCAGGGTTCCTCAGAGAAATAGAATCAATAGGATGTGTGTGTGTGTGTGTGTGTGTGTGTGTGTGTGTGTTTAAAGAGAGACAGTTATAGAGACAGAGAAATAGAGAGATATTTATTTTAATAAATTGTCTCAACTGATTATAGAGGCTTCCAAGTTTACCCCTGCCAGTTGGACCAGCGTTTTCAAGATTTCATGCTGCATTTCAAATCCAAAGGCAGTCGGGCTGGAGACTAGGAAAGGGTTGGTGCTGTATTTTCAAATCTGAACAATTCAAAATTAAAGGTCATCTGCTGGCAGAATTCTTTCTCATTCAAGGAAACTCGGACTTTTATTCTATTCAAACCTTCAGCAAATTGGATGAGACCTACCCACACTATGATGACAATCTACTTTATTTGAAGTCCATTGATTTAAATGTTAATCTCATCCAAACACACCCTTGCAGAAACATGCAGAATAGTGTTTGACCAAATATGTAAGGACCATGGCTCGGACAAGTTGACATATAAAATTAACCATCATACCCTACATTAACATGAAATACAAAATTGTATATTTCTCATTATATACCAATTTTTTTTATTTCAATAGGTTTTACTTTCTCTAGCATTATTCAGGGAAAAAGAAATTTTAATTAGTGTTTAAATTTTTCTTTCATTCTTCTTTCCGTTACTCTATAGAATAATATATAGCATTCATTTCCTCTTTGTATATAAATGCCTTCAGCACATGTATTAATCAGCTTTTCCTGTGGTAATAAATAATGCCTTATTTCAGTGGCTACAAAAACAAATTTTTATCTTTTCCTCTTCTTATGTGTTCATCTCCTTTGGGCTCAGTTGGACTCCACAAGTTCTTTCACCCTAGGACTCAGGCTGAAGAAACATCTACTCTCTGGACATAATATTGTCATTGAAGAGAACTCAAGAGGGGCAAGCATAAGGTGATGCATCTTAAAGTGTCTTCTTGGACTGAAAACAGTGCTTTTCTTAACAGATTCTGTTGGTCAAAGTCATTTTCATGGACAGGCTTAGGGTTGATGAGGTGGGAATGCCA
Organism: Camelus dromedarius; assembly: GCF_036321535.1. Lineage (NCBI taxonomy): Eukaryota > Metazoa > Chordata > Mammalia > Artiodactyla > Camelidae > Camelus > Camelus dromedarius. The sequence goes on from NC_087438.1 coordinate 16,952,797, forward strand.
CTGTTTATACTTTACTAGAATGTGCCAGACTCACACAGCAGAGGGCAAGGACATATGATGCTATTATCAACAAGTAGCAAGAGTTGTGAATAATAATCCAACGTATGACCATGTCACTAAAGAAATGCATTGCACTCAGATCAGTGACATGTTAATAACTAGGAGGCAAATCTTTTCCAATTCAGCCTGGTTTCTCTGCTGAAAAATACTGTTTCACATTAGTTTATAGTTGTGGAAGCATAAACATCATGAGTAACGTGGCTAACTCTTAATACACTCCAAAATAGATTTGTCTGAAAGAAGATTATGAAAATCTGGAACAAGGCACATAATAAAATTATTATTAATAATAATAATTTTGTTTCTTATATATTTACACTATTTGAGGTTGTTTTACCTGCCTAACTTGCATGTTCTTATTAATTGTCATAAGCGATTACTTTTATTACCTCCATGTTAAAGATGAGAAACAAGTATCAAAAGTTTACCCAAGTGCCTATGATTAGGTAGGAAATAGCAGAATCAGAATTCAACTTCAAGCATGTAAAAGCTACATCAAACAATTACTGCTATGATATAGCACAGGAAACTATAAATTCTATCTTACATTTAAAATATTATTTCTTCTAAAAAGTATATGAAAATACAGATGCATGGGTTGTCAAGATAACTTTTTCTAAAGATCTTTGAAAGTATTAGCAAACTTAATTGAGAAGGCTGTGTTTTTCACATTAGGATATGATATTGGAGTGATGGATTTTATAATCACAGATTTAAATTTAAGTGATAGACAATTTGACCTAATCAGAATCCACAGGAGTTCCTTTTAAAGACAATCCTGTCATTCATCTCATCAATTTCTGTCAGACATACATGCTATGAATTTCTGTCATGTACATACATTAAAAGGCAAAAATACCAGTTGTATATTTGTTTTCAGGAAAATGGTCTTTAGAAAGTTCAATTTTAGCATGTGTTTTGATGAGACCTTGGTTTTAAGGCATCAGTTTTGAAAAAAGCTAACAGCAATGTATTTAATTGTAGAAATCAAAATCAGAATCTTATGTGACAACATTTGCTATACCCATCTAAAGCTGTTAAATTTAATAGAACATGCAACTTGAGTTATATATTGTCTACAAGAAGAATTTAATGCCCTAAGTATTTTACAGTTAAAATGAGAAAATGCTAAAAGCTTTGGGATATTTTTAAATGTGCATATATATAAATGTATCTAAACCCATAGACATTTTATAATATTCTATTGGAATAATTACAAGAAACCTTTTATTTGACATGCCTAGCATATCCATTGATACACCTGGATCCTCATAAACAGCTGTATTTGTAACAGTTTCTCAGTTTCTTACTAGGTAGTAAACAAGAAAAAAATGTTGAAAGCATATAAAATAGCAGTAAACATACTTAGAGTAAACTTAGAGATTAGAAGCGATGTACACAATGTCCCAAAGTGACGGTAGAGATGGGTATAGAAAATGGGGATGTTTAATAAGCAGATTATGTGTAATAGTATCTGTGTGTAATACAAAGAATAATTTCTGCTTATTTTTAAACACTTCTAAAATATTTTTTATGACAAGTCTAACTTTTGTGTCTGTGTACACACATTATAATCACTATCACCCAATTTGGATGGATTTAGGAAATGTATGTGAACAGCTCCACAAAACACTGATCATGTATGCATTTGTTCAAATTGATGCAACATGGTAGCATTCTGTAAAGGAAAAAGTGGGTTTATTTGGTTGCAAATCATTTCATACAGAGTTAACAGTTGAGGGAAAATGTGCATTATCTTTTGTTACTATGTCAAGTCAAATAAGTCTCTGTCAGAAGGATGCAACTGAGAATTGTAGGGCCTGCAACATTCTCTGATATAGTACAGAAGCCAATTTCCTGTACACTTACTTGCCAGGATTCAGCATTACTTGTCAAGACTCAGTGATGACTCTTTCAGGTTTAAATCCTCACTGACCTTGCTAGTAGTGAAGCAGATGGAAGAATCTAGAATGAGTTGGGAATTTGAAAAGCCAAATCACTATGCCTCTGACACTTGTATTTCTGCATATTCCCTGGCCTTTGATGCTGCTAATAGGTATACATATAATATACAGCGATGTGATGTATGTATACACATATAATGTGTCATATATGTCGTATTCATATATATATATATATATATATATATATATGTATAAACACATGAAAGAATAGATATATGAGATCTACCTTCATCACATTTCTGAGTGCACAATGCAGTACTGCCAACTATAAGCACAATGTTTTTCAGCAAATATCTATAACTTACTGTGTTACCGAGCTCTCTTCAGCTTCCTGGACAGCAATACCACAGAAGTGAATATCGCTCCCACAGGACTTTTAGGTTGGCAAAGCCTTTTATTGAAAGGATAGCGTATGCACAAGGAAGAAGGTGGAAGAGTGCCAACTCCCTAAAGACTCTCAGGGAAGGGGTTTTCATGGCAATATGAGGGAGGGGGCCGCAGGGTGCCTAATCAGCTCATGCTCAGTTCTTAGATAGGCTGGCATCAAGGTGAAGTTTTGAGCATTATCAACCTTCTGGTTTCAACCAATCTGGGGTCTACATGCTTGCAATCAGCAGTTTTATCTGGTGGAGGCCTGCTTCCTGCAAGAACAACTTAAGAATGTGCATCAGGTCTTTATCTCTGTCTTTCAGGAAACTGGGTGTTCAGTGATTCTGCCAGGTCGCTACCTAGTCCCACTTTTGTCTTTCGGAAACCATGTGCATACATTCGTGGAACAGAGATAGAGCTGCTCTTTTCTACCTGCAGGTTTTTGGTTATTATCTCAGAAGCCCAAAGGCACTTTGTTTTACTGGTCCTCTCAGTCCCACTTGCTCAAGGCCCTTCCCTACGTCCTTTAACAAAGTGGCTGTACTCTTGTCTTCCTGTCTCACTTATGTAACTGAAACTATTACTGAATCCAAGCTCTTACCGTTTATCACATGACAGGCCAATAAATCGAGAAACTAGTTGCTGGGGGAAGAAATAGCGACTTTATTCAGAAAGCCAGCAGACCGAGAAGATAGTGGGTTAGTGTCCCAAAGAGCCATCTTAACTCAGTTAGAGTTCAGTCTGCATTTATACTAAAAGGGGAGGGAGTGTGACTGGTTGTTGGAAACTTCTAAGTGTCAGAATCCTTTGTTCTTGTTGAGTAGGTACGGTCACAATCATCCTGTAAACCTCCAACAAGACAAATGTTATTCTCTGTTCTGCAGGTTTTTATCTTTATATGAGTGAGAAGTGTCATACCTTTAAAGATCAAGCCTTAGAAGCAGGGCCTTGAGAAAGGGCTATCATGTATATTTCAGGCACTAGTCAACAATCTTTTACAAAGGTGCAGAGTCAGCATGATTAAGCACAGGCAACAGAGCAGAAAGGTTAGAGCTAAAGGAATAGATCCAACGTGGAGTCAGGTTTGTTCTCTGTTACAGAACTTTACGTACCTTGAACAGTAACTCCCAATTTCCTCCTCCCTCCAGTTTCCGGCAATGATCATTTAACTTTCTGCTTCTGTGAGTTGATTATTTTAGATTTCTCATGTAAGTGACTAGACATGCTGTTAACATTTACTCCAACTTTGGAAATTTATCTTCTGGAAAAAAAAAATCTGATACTGATATATTAAATATTCTCATGTAATATTTTAAAAAATATGTTTTAAAAAATATGTTTCTCCCATTTTCTTATTTGTCATAGTAGGAGGCATGAGAACAATTCTTCAGAAACAAATTACATTGAAATCAGATTTCTTTATAATTAGGGATATTCATTAAAAATTTAGTTTTCTATTATATATTTGAAACACATATTTTGTTTTATTGACTGTAACCTACATGCTTTTTTAGAATTGCCATAATGAATTATCACAGAGTGGGCAGCTTAAACAACGGAAATTTATTTCTTCACATTTATGGAGGCTTGAAGTCCAAGATTAAGGTGTAAGCGGGGCTGCTTTCTTATATGGGGTTCTCTCTCCTAGGTTTGTAGATGGCTGTTGTCTCCTGGTGTTCACATGGTCTTCTCTCTGTGTGTATTTATGTGTGTGGTAAGAATTTCCTCTTTTTATAAGGACACTAATTATATTAGGACCATACTTATTAAACTCATTTAACCCTGATTACCTCTTTAAAGACTTTATCCCCAAATGTAGTCACTTTCTGACTTACTGGGGATTAGGTCTTCAGCATATGAATTTGGGGGGAAACACAAGTCAGCCCATAACATTGATATAATTAAATATATTGATTCGTTATTGATTTAAGTACAATGTAAAAATATAAATTTATGAAGTAATATTTAATATAATTCCACTTTCTAACTAATTGCCCAGCATAAAAGACAGGTCATGGAGAAATATTTTCTATAAAAATAACACAAATATTATAAAAATTGATCTCCTGACAGATCAATTCAGTTTCCTCTTATTTTCTCTCTCATTATTTTAATATCAAAGTCTAAAAGCACATTTTCAAACAGTCTTATAATTTGTATTTTTAGCGCTTTTTTTCCATTAATATAAATGCCTCTAAGTTTTAATGTGGACATGCACATGTATGTGTATAAGAATGAAATCAGAACAATTTCTAACACCATATACAAAAATAAACTCAATATGGATTAGAGACCCAAACATAAGATCAGATACTCTGAAACTCCTAGAAGAAAAAGTAGGCAGAACATTCTAACATAATTCACAGCAATATTTTTTGGATCCATCTCCTAGAGTAATGGAAATAAATGCAAAAATAAACAAATAATACCTAATTAAACTTAAAAGAAATCATAAAAAATGAAAAGACAACCTATGGACTGAGAGAAAATACTTGCAAATGATGAGACGAATAAGGGATTAATTTCCAAAATATATAAACAGCTCACACAACTTCACACACACACACACACACACACACACAACAGTCAAAAATTGGCAGAAGACCTAAATAGATATTTCTCCAAAGACATGCAGATGGCCAACAGGCACATGAAAATACAACACCTCTAATTATTAGAGAAATGCAAATCAAAACTACAATGAGGTATCACCTCACACCATTGAGAATGGCTATCATTAAAAAGTCTATAAATAGTAAATTCTGGGGAAGGTGTGGAGAAAAATGAACTCTTCTGCACCATTAGTGGGAATGTAAATTGATGCAGCCATTATGGAGAACAGTATGCGGTTTCCTTAAAAAAACTAAAATTAGAGTTACCATATGATCCAGCAGTCCCATTTCTGGGCATATATCTGGGTAGAACTATAACTCAAAAAGATATATGTACCCCAGTGTTCATAGCAGCACTGTTTACAGTAATCAAGACATAGAAGCAACCTAAATGTCTATCAACAGATGAATGGATAAGAAGATGTGATATATATATGCAATGAAATACTATTCAGCCATAAAAAAGGATGCAATAATGCCACTTGCAACAACATCGATGGACCTAGAGATTATCATATGAAGTGAAGTCAGACAGAGAAATATAAATATCATAGGATATCACTAACATGTGAAATCTAAAAAAAGACACAAATGAACTTATTTACAAAGGAGAACAGACTCACAGACATAGAAAACAAACTGTGGTTACCAAAGGGGAAAAGCAGTTGGAGGTAAGGATAAATTAGGTGTTTGGAATTAACATATACACACTACTATATATAAAGCAGATAAATAACAAGGACCTACTGTATAGCACAGGGAACTATATGCAATGCCTTGTAGTAACCTATAATGGAAAAGAATCTGAAAAAGAATATATATATACACACATACATGTATATGTATAATTGAATCACTTTATTATATACCTGAAAGTAACACACAACATCGTAAATCAATTACACTTCAGTGAAAAACAAATTATACTATGGAAATTTATTTATTCCTGTTTATTTTCATTGTTGCCTCTAGCCCAGCACCTTGTCCTTCTGTTCCTTTATAAGCCTCTAAGCAGCCTCTTAAATTATGATATCTTTATCATAGTTATAATAACTTCTCCCAGTTATTTATCTGATTCCTACCTTTAGAAGAATCTTTCATGACAATGTTACCTACCTCCCTATAACACACTGCTTGTAGAAAATTGTACAGACAGTACTGGCATTCACATACTCCACATTTTTAGAGCATTCTAAACAGCAAATAATCTATCCATTTTTCTCATTGTTCTAATATAAGCTTGCCATTTAAAAGGCTCAAATCTTTAGTGACTATTTTTAGTTGTCTGTTGCTGCATGCAATGTTATAAAGACTTAGTGGCATAAAATAGCCAAGATTTGTTTATCTCAGTTTCTGTGAGTCAGGAATCAGGGAGCAGCCTAGTTAGGTCCTCTGTTGCAGGGTCTAACAAGGCTGAATTCCATGTGTTGACCAGGGTTGTAGTCTCATCTGAGGCTCAACTGGGGAAGGATCTGTTTCCATGATCAAATGATTGTTGGAAATGTTCCATTTCTTATGGCAGCATACTGAGCTGAAGACCACACTTTCTTGTTAGTTGTTGAATGCCCGCAGCATCTTACCTGTGGCCCTTTCAAAGGCAGTATGGCAACTTGAGATCTAAGAGCTGGCAAGGGAATTAGAATCTTATAGTAATAAGATTGACAGTCAGGCAAAATAAACGTGTACAATTAGTAAATATGTGCACCATATCACATTTGCTCTGTGTTATTGGGTAGAAGCAAATCTCAGATTCCCACCCACACTCAAGGGGAGAGGATTGCACAAGGACATGAACACCATGAGGTCTGCCTGCCACGGCCACATTTATATAAACCATGTCCTTTGTTGACTATAATATGTAACTCATAATGTTGATTTATCCTAATACGTTGTTTTTCACCTCTCCCTCTATGTTAGTATATCCACACCTTTCTCTTCAGAAAGCACCCTCTGACCAGTGTAATCTCAAAACTATTCAGGAAGTTATTGTTGCAAGCAACCATTTGACAATTTGACATTTAAATAGACTTAAGAACTTTATGTGATATTTTTTACCTATTATTTGTCTAGCCCTACTAAGAGAAGAAAAGCTGAGTTTTTATATGAGAAAAATGTCTCTCTGCCATATACTTTTCTAAGATACAATTTGTAATCTTTTCCCAGTGCCTAATAGAATCAGGTTCATGTGTTTATAAGCAACTTGACAGCAGAAACTATGTACTGGGAGTACATTATCAATATGTAGCAATAATTATTAAAATGTTTATGATCAATTGATTCAGTCAAATCTGAGTAGCAGGTGATTGAATACAGAGTACAGAATTACTTTTAACCAAGCAATATAGTCTGCATAAAAAGATAGGTTGGAAAGATGAATGTTTCAAGTGTAGCTTAACGGTTAATAATCCAACATGATATAGATTACTTTTGACATAAAGAAATGCAATACTCAGTAAATATTTCTTGCTGATTGAATGGATTCCTTAGATTAAATTCAACATCAAATAGCACTGTCTTTCCCCTTTTTTTTCTTTAATAGTAATTTGCTTCCAGAGTTTATTAGTGACTCTAAATTGCTGTTGAAACTTAATCTAAGATGAGCGAATCATGTTATCAGAATATAAAATAATGACACATAATATAAGCTTGGTAATAAAAAAGCAAATCCTTTCAGTTCAAAAAACATCACATTTAATAGCCTGCAATCCAAAGGAGTGTATGGCTGCCAGACAAATTACTAACACTTCTGTATTGAGCTGTGATGTGCATTCATTACTGTTGCCAACATATACTTATGTAAATGCACTGCCTAGCACCTCATATTATCTAAAACTGTATATTTTTGATCATTCAGCATATATTTTCTAACAATTATTTGTCTGCTTCAACACATGATTTAACATCAGATATGTAAAATTGTTAATAGATTAAATATAATGTGTTTGCTAGATATTTGAAAAGTAAACTATGATTAAAATGATTTTTCACATGGTTAGATACCAAAATGAAATTCTTACAGTAGTAATACTTCATTTGAATTGGTTTATAAATTTCCTGTAAGCTATAAGGCAATGAATTGTGTAATGGTTTTTAGAAATCTTTTTTCCCAAGTCATGTAAAGTACTTCAGAGATGAAGTTTCAGAGTCATGTAAACTTTTTATCAGAATAATATTAGTAGAGGATTCAAAAAGTTGTCAACATTTGCTAGTTTTTCAATATTAAGTAAATGTATACTCAAAGAGCATAGATTTTTAGGTAAGGAAGACTTTAGTATCTATGCAAGGAACCCAAATTTAAAGAATTGAAACAAATTGATATTTCAAGAATAGAGATATTACTGACTTGTTAACTGGTGTCATTTAATAACTAAATTAAGTATATTGAATAACCATTAAGGGAAAGATCATATGCAACACTCTTGAGGTGATACAGTAATGGATATTATATTTCTTTCTTTCTTACGAACTTACAGTAACTGAATTTGAATAAACAAATACAAATAGATAAAGTACAAAGCTCTAAAGAGTACAATCATAGTAGTGATCAGAATGCAATGGTATAGGATTTAGTAAGGCAAAACATAACTTCTAGAAGGGGAAGTCATGAAAACTTTATTGGAAATAAAAAGGATTTTTACTGCACCTAGAAAGTTTGATTTTAATGTTAAGTTACAATAGAATATAGAGAAACAGAAACTTCAAGCAGAAATATGAGTATGAGCAATAATTTTGAAAAATGAAAATTCAAGTTATGTAAATCTGTATTGTAATTTTGTTCCATTGCCCAGCCCTCCTTGTATTCACACACTTTGCCATATGTATGACCTTGAAGTTCTTTCCACTGAAGATGTTCAGTATGCTCTTGACTTTGATTTCATATACTTGACTTGTTTTTACTTGACTTGTACTTACTTATGCCATGCCATTGGGGCTATACACTTGGGGATGATGTTTATTTCAGAAGGAGAATAAGAAACATATAGACCAAAGAAGCCTCAGACAATCCACTTCAGTTGTGGCTAAGACAACCATCTCTATCCTGATCCACAGATATTTGCTTGAACCCATCTGTGATTTTGAAGCTGTCCACCTGACCTCAGTTTCCTTCAGTTAACTTTGTGCTGACCTATGGATGCATAAGTGAAAATAATTTTTTTTTTATTTTCAGCCACTGAGTTTAGGGGTTATTTGACACACAGAAATTGTGAACCCATTTAAAATCTGATACTGGAAGTTAGGTCAAAACTATAATAAAATGTTCATAACATGTATCATTGTCATTAGAACTACATAAAGAATGGATGCTGAGGAAATAGTAAGGAAATTGTTTAAAGAGACCAAACAGAAAGGTTGGCTTTTATTATTTAGTTGTGAACATTTGGTAAAATTAAATCTATGATAACTTGAAAGGCTGAAAATTTATATAATATCAACAGAAGCATGGTTTTTAGCTAGAATATCTGAGAATGAATTATTTCTTTTTAGCTTCATATGATAAAGTAAAAAAAAAAAAACTCATCTTCAGAAAATAAAATAAAACTATTTCTCATATCCAGACTCTTCAATAAGTAAAGGACCTTCAAATTCTATTACAGCATGTAGTCTTAGACCAAATCCAAGGTATTACCCAGTATTATATGGTTTCCAGGTGAAAATATGTAACTCACATAATGGTAGTATATATGTAGTCACTCAGATGATCAAAATGTATTTCTCACATATATTTGGTCTTTGACCCTAGTTCCTGGCCCACAGCTTCCAGAACCTTTGGAATTCCTCAAGTGTTGAGAGTTATAGAGGTGTCTTTTATTATGTGAATGAGTTGAATTTTAACAGCACTTAAGAGTGGAGGCTGGTTACAAGGAGAACCAACTACATGATTAGAGGGTTGGAACTTTTAGCCCACTCCTTGATTTCCAGGTACGGGAGAGGGGCTTGAGGTTAGATCAAATACCGCTGGCCAATGATTTAGTTAATCATGACCAAGTAATGAAGCCTCCATAAAAACCCCAAAGAACAGCTTTTTGACACCTTTTTGGAGAGCTTCCATGGTGGGAAAACAGAACACTTCCACAGCCCACTGTGTAGGGCCCCGTGCTATACAAGGGCAGAAGCTCTTTTGTTTGGGACCCTACCCTAGCTATTGCCCCACCTGGCTGATGACTCATATCCTTTAATATTCTTTTATAATAAACTGATAATCTAATAAGCAAAATGTTTCCCTGAATTCTGAAAGCCTTTCTTGCAAATTAATCTAACTCAGGGAGGAGGGAAGGACTGAGGAAATGTCTGGTTTATAGCCAGTCAGAAGCACAGGTAACAGCCTGGACTTGTGATTGGCATCCTGAGTTGGAGGGGGTTGCTGGAACTTCCAATTTATAGCCAGTTGGTCAGAAGTATAGGTAACAACAACCTGGGCTTGAGACTGGCATCTGAAGTGGAGGATGGTCTTGTGGGACGGAGCCTTTTACCTGTGGAATCTGATTCTGTCTCCTGATAGTGTCAGAATTGAGTTGAATCCTTAGACACCCTGCTGGCATCAAAGAATAGCATCAAAGAATTATTTGTTGATGAAGAGAATCCTACACACACACACACAAACACATGTTAGAATTGGGTCTGGAAATCCTATTTACTTGGCTTATTCATTTCCTTGCCTGAATGTCCTTAGGTAAGATACTTAACTTCCAGTGCCTCACTTTTCTAAAGTGCCAAGTAGGTGAAATAATGATATCAAAATGATATCAAAGTCATAGGTTGCTTTGGAGATTAATCAAATTCAAATATGTTAATTGTTTAGCAGAATGGTTGGCAGATAATGACTAGGCCTAGAGGCACTGTTCTGCAGTCATAAGATGTTATAAAGATAACTATTAGTTTTCTCTACACTATGCTGTGATGTTTGATTCACCTGTTTTTCTCCTCCTTGAGAGTATAGATTTCTAAGAGTTTTACACTGTGTCCTGTAGGAAAGCTTCAACACGGTGCTTGGTATGTAATAGATAACTCCAAGGGTTTATTTTAATAAAATAAATGAATGAATGGATGATTGACTGGGGGGAGAAATAATTGAATGTCACACCTAGACTTAGAATATACATATGAATTCTGTCTTGCCCACAATATTTCTAGGATCCCATGTAAATTTGGTCAGATTGCAATAATTATCTGTCTATCTGCCCATCTATCATTTAATCTCTTTTTATCTCTGTGTATATATATTCCCACTTTGATATTAAAAACTCCTTTTGTTTCTTCCCAGAACATAATGAAAAGTAAAAAAAATTCAAATCACATATCATTCAATTAAGTGTAAAGGAATGGAGAAAGGAAAGAAAGAATTAAATGAGAAGAAAAATAATGAAAAAAAGAAAGAAAAAGCCTGGAAAATAACACAGGAAAACTTTCACTGAGTAAAAAAGATATTGCAAAGATATTCTTTTAATATGCTGTCTTTAAAATATTGTGAGCTTTGTCCACTATGCACTTCATACAGTACCACATTGTCCAAAAACACTAACTTGTTATATAGGTTTTGGCACACCTTCTAGGAAATGATATAATATATTTTGAGGAAGAGTTTATTGATAAAGTCAAATGAAAGACAGACTATAAATTATATTTAAACAATCTAAATTAAATTCTATCTCAGCCAGTATATAGCATTTTATAGGCAAGTTCAATTTTTCTCAAATAAACTTTTCAGATAAGCTATTCCATTTTAAAATGAATAATTTTCACCTTAAAGGAATACATTGTGCCTAAACACTATTGCCATAAAATAATTATTATAAAAATAGTAAAATTAAACATACAAAAGTCAGGCTATTTTTCTCTTTTGCAGGTTCGATGTGACCTTCAAATACTTCATTTCATTATTTTGACTAGTAGCCACTAAGTCAAAGGGATAACTGCAATGTGATTTACCCAGCCAGACAATTTGAGTCAATATCAAAGGCAGTATTCAAAGAGGAGGGTATCCATTCCAATTCATAAAGAATCACCAATTAAAAATAATAGATATACATATATGTGAAATATTATACATGTATATGAGTATATACATACATACATACACATATCCATAAGCACATACTATTCATAGCTATTGTTTGTAAAACTTATTGATATAATTGTATATGTTTTGGTTATTCTTTTAAGAAAAAAATAGGATTGGAGAAATTTTCACCAAATTTGTTGTTGCTATTTTTCAGTAACCTAACATTAATACCTGGCATATAGTAGGAACATAGCAAATGCTTGTAAAGGTGAAGTTATACGTACCATCAAAATAACTGGATTTTTATAGAAGATTTAGTATGATGAGCCCCCTCTCAACGTTGTAATATGAGGCTTTTATTTAGTGACATCTACTTAAGGGAAAGAGACTCAGACTAAAGCAGGCGCGCGCACACACACACACACACACAACTAACAGTTATCTGTGATCAGAAAGAGATCATGGTGGTAGAGTAGAGGGCCTTGGACTCACCTACCATCGTGGACACATCAAACTCACAACTACATATAAAGCAACCCTTACTGAAATCAACCCCTGGGGACTAGCAAAATAATTCTTCTGCAGCAAAGGCTATAAAGATCCACACCGTGTCTGGTAGAAAAGGAAAAGTGATCTGGTGGGGACCAGCACCCCTAATGGTGGACACAGAAAAGAAGGGGATATCACAGGCTCAGGGATGCTCCCTTGGGAGTGAGGGGTTCAACTAAACATTAGGCACCCCAGCTCTAGGGTCCAGCATCAGGAAGATGAGCTCCCTCAGCTGTTTTGAAAACCAGCGGGACTCCCTGGACAACTCTAAGGAACTGACACTCTACTCTTAAAGAGCACACACAGACTTGCTTACCCCTAATTACAGCACAGAGGCAGCAGATTGAAAATTGTCTGGCACTATGGCTGGCTTGCCAGGACCACCCAGTGCACAGCCCAAAAAAGAAGGAAAAAACAGACAAGAACTACAAAAGCAACCAGACAACAAGTAACAAAATGGCAATTAGTACATACCTATCAATAATCGCTTTAAATGTCTATGGACCAAATGTTCCAATCAAAAGATATGGGGTGGCTAATTGGATTTTTAAAAAGTCACATCTATATGATGCCTACAAGTGACTCATTTCATATCTTAAAAAAAGAAACAGAACAAGTGAGGGGATGAAAATAGATATTTCATTCAAATGGAAACAGAAAAAAAAGCCTGGGTGGCAATACTCATATCAAACAAAATAGACTTTAAAACAGTGTCTATAATAAAAGAAAAAGAAGGGCATTATATAATGATAAAGGAATCAATATAAAAGATTATATAATGTTTATAAACATATATACACTTAATATATACACATATTATTTAAGTCTGGAACAGTTTCTAAGGCAAATATCATGTGGAATGTTAATTTTTGTTTGCTTTATATATTAATTTTTAACTTTCATTGTGCAATAATTTCAGACTTACAAAAAAGTTGCAAATATAGCACAGAAAATTCATTCTGATACACCTTTTACTCAGATAACCTAAGTGTTAACATTACCATATGAAGGCTGTTACTAAAATGAGGATTCCTTAGGGTTCATAAAGGAAGGACCTAAAAAAGTAGTCATACTGCTGTCCTGTAGATGCCTCTCATTTTATTATTATTTTTTTATTTTCTAAGTAGTCCTTCTTCTCTCCTAAAGAAATCATCTTCAGTTTTCTCATCTTCAATTTTCTCCAAGTGAATCTTCACCCTTGGTCACAAGATAATATCTTAATTTCTGAATCTGCCTTTATCTTCTGTTCCATGTTAGTTATTTCTACTGTGTCATTCTTTATAGTAGTCCTGACATTCAGTATTAGGATCAGTGTTTCTTATGAAAGTCCACCTCTAAAACCATGGTCAAGCCTGGATAATCGTATTTCCTTTCTCATTAATAAAACCTTGCCAAATGAAAACATGATTGTTTCTTTAATATTATTTTTTTCAACACTCATATATCTTTCAAGCCAAGACATTCATTTTGAGGGCCAGTACAGTATCAAGAAATTAGCTAGATGCCTCTCTTTTCCTTAGAAATTCAAAAATTGTATTGTATAAAGTACAATAGTACAATATTGTATAAAGTAGCAGTCGGTTTCTTTCTTACTTCAACTTGGAGCCTACTAGCTTAATAAATAGTATACATCACATTTTTCTGACCACTTTCTACGGAGGGCTTCCCCTGTAGTAAGAAACCAAATTACTTTTTCTTCATTTTCTGTTGGCAGAGAGAGGGAGATAGTAAATTATTCCTGTTAGATTGAGATGACAATTTACATTTACAAAGTAAAATATCTAGGTATGTAAGCTAAATAAATCATAAACCCAAAGTATTTAATCATGCCAAAAACTAGATTATTATATTTAGTCATCATTTATATTCGTTTGATCTGTCCAAATCAATGGTAATCTTATTTAGCAAGTATGCTTGAATGTCCTGTAGCTACAACTAAGTTATATTGCTGATAAGTGTTCATTTTATCTACTTCAAAGAGAAAAATAGAATTTATCCCACATTTAGATAGGTTAAGATATGCTTTACTGTTTTGTATTTCTAGCATACTCTATTTTTTACAAAGAAAATAGTGATTTACAAAAGTTGACAAGTCACAAAATAGGCTTCTCTGGGATTTATGAATTGCAAAATGCTCTCTTGATAGTAATCAGTGGTAGAATCACTGTTTAAATTTTCTCATTTATTTCCGAGTGCATACATTACAGTGCTGGAAGCAGAAGCAGCCCCTTCCAAACTTTCATGTTATGAAAGTTGTATCTTTATTACAAAGGAATCAAATTAAGGGCTTAAAGTTGTAAAATTTTATATTTGAGTCTATCCATCATCTTCTGATGATGTGAGGACATTTTTCTGCCCTTATGTTTAGAACATATGCCCTTATGCCATAAGAACATGGTCACTGTAGGAACTGGGTCTGTGACTTCATCATGCATAGTTAGAAAATATTTTGGGTTTAACAACAATGCCTCTGGAAAAGCAAAATTATACTTAATAACTAATATATAATAATTTAATATTAGATATTCAGATTACAAATGGTTAAATCTTCATATTAGGATTTGAGAGCCTAAAACATTGGGCACATTAATGATACTTATATACACGACAAAGTTTGACAACTAAATTATATTCATGTGTTCATATATTATATTATATCCAACCAAATAACCGAATATTCACCAACGCTTATGACCTTTATTTATATATTCCTGTTATGAACCTCCCCAAACCCTGCTGAGTTTTGTCTGTTTTCTCTGCTTGTATCTCCTACTGGTATCCAGATTTCCTTGAACTTACCTCAGTATTTCATCTTTGTTTGATTCTACCCTAAATAGTTTTATGTTTTGTTTTTCTTAAAGGGATCTTCTAAGAGATATTTCTAAGATCTCTGAGCACCAGTCTCCTGCAGTAAGTACTAGTGTTTGTTCAGCTCTCTGCATTAATCAGCAGAAGGAATTTTAGGAAGATTCCTTTTAGTTTTGACTGTTTCATTTCTATACCTCTTTGTTCCTCTAAGTTTATTGCATAATCTTTTTTTCGGTGAAGTGAATATTATTAGCTGGTAATTTCTAGGCTTTAATTTATTAGGGCTATCAAAAAATCCCATTTTTTTTCTCTTTGCTTTCTTGTATCAGTGATTTGACCCCATAAAATTATATTCTGTGATTCATGACCATGCATCCAGTTTGTTGAAGATGATTATCTGTGTGTGTATGTGTGTATGTATGTGTGCGTGTGTGTTCTATCTGAGGAAATCTGGAAGTAATCCAAAACCTCCTTTGCTTCTACTTATGCTTTTCTCTTCCTATACTCACCCAAATCTATTTTATTCAGGCTTTTCGCTACATTTTTTCATATTTTTCTTGACAATTTTAGTACTCATCCCTATCATCCTAAAGCAAACTGCCATTATCCCTTTCCTCGGCTAATGAAAGAGCTTCCTAACTGGCTTCTCTGAGTCTTCACTTACGATCCTCCACTCTACTTCAGTACAGCAAGTAGACGGATCATTTTAGAATTTTGATTATTCACAATTTGGAAATCAACTGCTATAGACTTAATGTTTGTGTCTCCCAAATTTCCTGTGTTGAAAACTAATCCTCAACGTGATGGTATTTCGAGTTGGGGCCTTTATGAGGTGACTAGGTCATTAGGATGGAGGCCTTATGAATGGGATTAGTTCCCTTTTAAAAAAAATCCCAGAGAGTTCCCTTCTGCCATGTGAGGACCCAATAAAAAGATGGTTGTCTATGAACTAGGAACTGGATCCTCAATAAATACCAAATCAGTCTATGCCTTAATTTTGGACTTCTTAGCCTCCAGAACTGTGAGAAATAAATTTAGTTGTTTATAAGCCACCCAGTCTGTGGTATACTCTTGTGGCAGCCAAAACAGACTAAAACAACATCTGCTCAAAACACTCAGTATCTCTCTGTGCTAGATATTATCTTTCTGCCCTTATATGCCTTCTGTTACACCACAAAAACTGAAATCCCTAATCCTTCATTTCTTAGACTCTCTTAAAAATCAAGCTTCAGGTTAAATGTGGCTAATGAAATATACTCATATAAAATTTTGAAAGTAAAAGAAATGAAAACCTATTTGTCTAGTTACCACTGTGGACATGTGTATTTGGTTCACAACAAGGCAAAAGTTAAAGTATTTCCATTGGCTTTTAGGTATCTTTCTAATAATAATAATCATCTACTTTGGTGTCAAAAAGCAGCTGACATTGTTCATCATTGTTTCCTCTGATTCCCAGTGTCCAGTAGTTGAAACCTAGAAATACACTTTCTGACCATTCTTCCAAATAGCTTTTATGTCATCAAAATTCCTGTATTAAAACCTTCATATTTGAAACACATAGTATAAACTTGTGTTTTCCCATTTGAATGTTTTTTTATCAAGTATTAGGTGTTTAAAATAACTTCGTGGAAGAGAACATTATAGACAGAAATTTGGAACTCCTTATGTGACTTGGTTTGACTTCAAGTTAGTAAGAGTCTTATCATCAGTGGAAACTGGGTTTAGATAGGCAAAAAGAGTGCAGCTGCAAAATATTTACTTAAATTATAACATCATTCACTGGAATGATGTTCTTACAGAAAGCAAGGATTTAGGAGATGAAGCTACGCAAGCTATAGCATGGAATATTGGAAATAATGATTAAAGTGACTACGAGGTGATGACAGCTTCTGATTACAGTGGAGAACTTACAGAAAGTAAATGACCAGAACAGTATTTTAAATATCAGTTCAAGACCAGGTAGGAAGACCAAAGACCTTCTATGACTGTCTTGAAATGATCTCCATGGTCAATATATCCAATTTCCAATCGAAATAATATGAATTTAATTAGATATTCAGATTATAAGTGGTAAAGAATTACAAAATGAGTATAATTCACAACCTTGAAGGTCATTTATACTAAATTTAAGTAGTTAAGAAAACTTGGGAGACTGGATGGCAGGCACTTGGGGGTAATTCTAGTGAATCTACCTATATTAAATACCCCTATCCCACTGTGCTACCCTTCTTAGTCAATACCATCCTATTCTCATTTGAAGAGACCAGTCTTCCCTTACTTGTAGAATCTGTACGGTTCCAAAAAGGGACATTTGCTTGCACACAGATGCCACCTTTCCTCAAGGCCCACCTCACTACTTATTGAATCTAGACCCAACTAGATGTGGATAAATAGAGTAAAATACATAAATCACCCAACGAAAGGATAAGTCTTTTCTTGGCAGGAGATAGAATAGCTATTAAAGTACTGTGGAGTTTGCCATTTATGTTAGCAGAACCTAAGAAATATTTATGAGAAAAAACTCTTAGGGGTTATCCCATAAGGGAAGGTACATAATGTTGGGCAAAACTGGACCAACCAGAGTGTTTGGATTCATTGAGTTACTTCCTGCCACAGAAGTATCTCTAGTAGTTAGCCTGATTGGATGACATGAACCTATATTCAGTAATAGCTTGTAATAAAAATAGTTTGAGAATTTCTTTTATATTACAGTTGGAACAGTGCTTACAGAGGTGGAATATTTGAATGGATTTGTAATAGTCAAAAGCTCTGTGCAATATCATCTACCTGTAATGTCCCTCCAGTGCCCTTTACTAAGAGAGCTTAATACTGTGTTCCCTTAAAGGAAAGATGGCTTAATGGTTTTAGGTGAAAAGATAGATAGATAGATAGATAGATAGATAGATAGATAGATAGATAGGTGAATATGGAGCTGAGAGGAAATAAATTCATAAATAGCACAGGTAATCAAATTACAACGAAGTTTACCTAAATCTGTCTCAATGTGCCCACAAACATACGTTTTACTAATTTCCTGCTCTTAAATATGTAGTTGAAAAATAACTGACATGGAAGCATTTCTATGTCAGGTAAGGGATTATTACAGTAAGAATGGAAAAGTGGAAGCCCTTGGAATTTTCCTGTCCTGACAAAATAATAAACCAAAAGCAATATACCATTGCTGACAGATTGCAAATATCATTGTCACACTCAAAGACATGAGAAATGTAGAAGTGTCTTTCCTACCACTTTCTCTGAATTTTCCTGTTTGGCTTCTAAAGAAAAGCAGATACTGAAAAATGAGTTTGTATTAATGTTATTTTCACAACAGTCAAGTGTTGACTTCAATTCCACCTGCTGTACTAGTTATTTTATCTTTACTGGAACCAACTAACCAAGCCTTTGTTTTTTTGGTATACAAATTGTTTCCCCTTTATCAAATAGGGAATGCCAGTATTCTTATATTATAAAGACATTAGTACAGCTTGACTGTCTAAGCTCAGGGTTATTGTAGTTCTACAGCTCTGTCATAATCAGGCTCACTGTTATCTTAATCTTTTGCTGCTATAGAAGTTATCATGCAGCTCCATTCAGTTGGTGATGTCATGCTGATTGGAACCTGTAAGCAAGATGTAGCAAATGTCAATGTAAATTCTTAAGACAATAATATGTCTGCCAGAACATGGGATAAAGTCCCAGAGAAAACTCAGGGACCCAGAACCTCAGAAGGAAGCTTCATAATTGCTAAGTCTCTTAGACATATAGAGTTAACCTTTAACACATATGTTTGTGTTGCCTTGACCCGTTTGCTGAGAAAGCCCATAACACTACCACTTTTGAGCAGGGATCAGAGCCGTAAGTACTGGTTGATAGTTCAGTCTGCAGTGCAAGTCACTCCACCAGTTGTGCCTTATAACTTGTCAGATCCTACTGAGTTCAAGCAGTCTCTGACAGATGCAAATGTAGTAAAGGAGTCTAGTAAGCTTAATAGGAAAATCATAGTCCAGTTTCTAAGGATTGGGGAAAAAATGGCTCCACACTTTGTCCTTGTAGGGCATAAATACCTGATGATGGTGAACCAAGTGAAGTGCTTCCTCAACTCTCGTTACCAAGCCGGGTATTATCTGATCTACTGAGTCATAAAATCAGGCTGTGCCACTAAACTCCATAATGGGCTGGAAATGGTACGTGTGAAACTGGGCTCTAGCAGACCCTAAGACTGTATTAAATTGTAGAAGCAAGTGGCTTAAACTCCCGTGGCATGCACTTTTACTTCATCATCGCCTGTTCCTCAGACCACACCTACAGCTTCATACAGCTGTATAACCACACAAACAAAAGAGTGCTGGCTTGGTTTATAAATCATTATATATAAGATGCAAATACTGAATGTAGACTAAAGAATTATAGCCCTACGAAGAATATCTCTAATTGCCCTAGTCAAGAATATACACTAATTTCCTTTGTAATTTTTTAGATATTTGATCTGTTTAGTCCTTCTTATGTCAGATTTTGGATATATCAGTATGTATCAGATACTAGAAGCTATGATGATTTTCTTTGGTAGAATCTGTTAATTTTGATTTCAAATTTGTTTTAGATTAAGAAATAGATCATCTATTGTTAAATGTGTTTCATCACATGCTGTCATTTTCTTTATTTTTTTTATAACCATTGTTTTGAAATGTAGCTATGAACAGAAAACTATTCTCTTTTATCATTAAAAGAGCTATATTAAACTCCTGATATACATTACTCCTTCAATTTGGAATTGGAAATATTTCATGGAAAGTCTTAATTTTAAAGGAGGTAAAAGAAAGGTGTGAATATTGTGATTTACAGTCTACCTGTGGAGTTAATGGTTGACATTATCTTAACTATTTTGTTAATAAACAAATGTTGTTACTGTTCTGTTACCCTGTGGCAGATGTGATGTACAGAAATATCTTTAAGGTGATAGGGAAATGTATATATTTATACTTTTATAACTTGAGGTTAAATAACATCTTGAGTGTGTGTTTGTTTAAATGTATGATTGCTGTGGTTTACAAACATTATGCTAGTAGTTCATTTTCCAAATTATGGGGTATTATTGGTGTCCACAATTGTAATCATTTGCAATTTTTTCAAGATTAAAATGACATAGAAAATGTATATGTCATATTTATTCCATTTAGGGATTTAAAATTGTTTTAATCCCTATGAGCAATATATTCTAAGGTACTGCTCTTTGAAGTTCATCAAAGAACATTCTAAGGTCTGCAGGAATATCACATAATAGTATCTGAGCCTAGTTTGAAAATAATTTTTAAAACCTACATATAACCTTTTCCCCTCTATTCTCATACAGGGTTTAGAGACATCTGAAATGTTATGATATATGTAACATCTGAAATATATACATTCAATTCGCATTTGCTGACTGCAAAAACGAAACAAAAGAAGGTACTCTATTGATATACAGCCTTGAAAGCTATTTCTTCAGAGATCACAGTGGCATTGATCCTAAAAATATTACTCTGAAATAAAATAGGAGATGCAATTGACAGGAACTACATGAAAATGAAATAAAAACTTGATATTTTTATATGAATAATGATATAGAATGAAGTTCTGTACTAATATAAGTTAAGCCAAGTACCTGGGGAAGAAAGAAGAATAGTCCTTCTGACAGATGGTGTGGTTGGAGTGCACAGAAGAGTAAATGACTTTTCCAGTTGCTTCTAGGAAGTCAGAAATACAACCTAGGGAAAATTCTTAGATTTAAGTCCTCAATAAATTAAGAACAATGAAATGCTGTTATATGTTTTGATAAAAATGAAGGCATGAACATAGTTCAGAGTAAGTCACTAGTTTTGATTTAATGGGGGTTATAAGCTGAACAGTCATATGACAGGAATGCCTACGACTGGTCCCGCTTTTTGCAGCAGAACTTTAGACATGATTGACAGCACTGTTCTTGTTTCATTCTTGATGGACAGGAGTCAGTGGAGAATACAGTCATGGTAGATTCCATACACTCACTCCTTCCTGACAGAAAATTCCATTGACTTTTTCACTGTCATCTTTACCTTGTTAATTTCTTATTGCTTAATCACTGACTATAAGGCTTCAGAATAAAAAGAATAAATAAATTCCTGAATTACTGCTTATTCGCATTCCTTAACCCTTCTCATTCAACAAACACATACTCACATAAACATACTCACACGCACGTGCACACATTTTCCCTCACAAAGCTAGTAGTTTTCCATCAAGATATATGTATATGTTGGCTAGTAGTTTTCCACTGATATATATACGTGTAATATTATATGTTACACACACATACACTATTTGTAATGTCCTTTTCAAGACTATCACAAGAAATATTCCTGTAACAAATTCAATAATATAATTTTTCCAGTTCTACGATTAGTAGTAGAAATTTGTACCATGCATGTGCCAAATATTTCAAAAAAAAAGGTAAAATAATTCAGATTATTTTGTTTTATTTTTGTTTTGCATTCCCCAGTTTGATTAACAAGACAGCATAGTGCCCTATAATTCTTAAAAATCTCATAAGACCACCACACATTTAAATCAATATCTATATTCAAATGTTAATTAGTGCATCCTAAATTAATTGTATTCCTTATAATTAAAATATATTGAAAATCTAGATGCATGTCCATGTAAATGTTTTAATATTTTATTAGCACTAATAACTAACCTGTCTTTCTTTCAAATAGCTTTCTTTATCACATGCTGAAATCAATACTGTATAATTCATGACTTAAAAGTAAACAATTCAACTATAATAATCTTTAAAAGCTCTATTTTGTGAAACAAAACATTTTCCCATTTAATTAACATTTTCTATCTTGTAGTACATTCAGCACATAATACCTAAAAACAGATTAAAACTCCTGATTACAAAAACAAATTACTAATGCAGATTGGGTTATTAATTTAATTTTACTTCATTTTTATGGTATGTGTAATTTTTGTTTTGTGTTTTTAACCATTGTGCATGATCTTGTTTTATCTTGCCATAGTTAATAACAAGCGGATTACATAAATACCTTATATGAATTCTGTTGGAGAGACACCTGTTATAAATAATAAAATTCCCCTTTTTTTGGCATATAAAACTGGAAGACAGTAGGAAAATTCAAAATAAAAACAACCTCTTAATCGCCAAAATTGTATTCATAAAATTGTTACAATTATAATTAAATAATTTGTTTAATTGTTGAAATCTTTCACCACCCTGTGACAACAGCAGAGTTTCTATGTTTTGAAGACTGCTGTTCTCACCAGCACATAACAGTGTCTGGTACAAACACTGTTTGTTGGATGTATACATGAAATCAAAGTTAATTCACAGGAGATTAATGCTACAAAACATATGTAGCTTTTAATTAACTGAATCTTTTTGCCTATGACAGTCCCAGGTCTCAATCGACCCAGGTAATTATGAAGAATACACCCCTTTCTTTCTCCAGGTATCCCAGAATAGATGACAAATTAGATTATCTCCCTATTCTATCTCTAAGTTATTCTGTGTTCTGTGTGTTTTTATATTTACCAACTCATTTGATTTTTAACAGATGCTTCCGCAGTGGGGGACTGTTGGTATCCCTGACTGACAGGTGAGGAAGCTGAGTCAGAGAAGTCAGTCCGCCATCCTTTTTGAACATGGAGGACCTAGGATTCAGACTCAGGCTTTGTGGCACCACAGCCCTTGCTCTTGAATCACTAGACAATGATGCTGAAAGTGTTTTATAAAGACATTACCCAGGATACTGATATGTAATGCCAGTACAATCAAAATGAAATTGTGAATTATTTCAGAAGAAGGAGTGAACTAATCACCGAGAGGTGACATCTATTTCTTGCTCCCACTTTTATTATTTTAGCTTTCCTACCAGCTACTGTATAATCTGCCTTATAGACTGCAGAGAAATCGTGTGTGTACATTCACACGCCAACCTCAAGAAAGGTGTATTTGAATTTCCTCATATCTAGTACCTCACCAACATCAAGTTCAAGAAAATAGACAAATTAAAATCGCTCTACCTCCAAACAGACCATGATTTCCATAAAAGAGTGGTGTAGAAACATCAGTCTTTTAGTGACCTAGCCTACTTTCTATATGAAAATCCTTAAAACATGCCATTCTGATCTCATTTTAGTCCTTTCGGATGCAAAACATTCCAGAATATATGTGTTTTACTGGAACTTTTTGCTGAAATTATTATGAGTTGACTTTTCAGTAATTAGCTTTGATTTAAAAAATCAATATTTTTGTTGGTGGTGGTGGTGAGTTATATTCAATATTAGCAGTCAGAGGCTCTGCAAGACAGTTGGATCTTAAATCTCTGGTCAAGAAAAGCTGGAATTTCTAATTTTCTAATGCCATCATTCATTAAACTGAAAGTGATCTTAAAACTAAATTATGTTATAGTGGTATGACAGTACCAAGCTAAACATTTGGTAATTATGTCTGTCTTATTTTTCTTTCTAGATTTTGATTAAATAAAATCCCATTATTTCATCCTTACTGCTAACACTTTATTTCATAAACTCCTCTGATATAATATTGTCCTGAAAATGGTTATAGCTTCCTCATTGTTCTTTTATTATTCTGTATATACTCGCTCCGATCCATTTCCCATATTTATATGGTTATGATTCTGAAATGCCAATCTGATTTGGTATTTGCATGCTTGAATTGTACATAGCCTGAGGATAAAGCTGAAAACGCTCAGCTTGTCAGAAAATCCTTCTGTATCCTTCTTTAAATTTCAATAGCTTTTTCTCTGTGCACTTCTTTAACATCATGTACGTACATCCTTTAGGGTCGCCATATTCTGGATTGCCCAGGAAAGTCCTATTGTGCCTCTTTCCCAAGCTTCCTGTCTGACTTAGCATTTCCCTGAATTTTTCTTTTTTAACAAAATAATATTTTGAAATTTGTGTTAAAATGGCCTCAGTGGGTTAGAAAAACATTTAAATGTCATTTTCAGTTTATTCTGGGTAATCTTGCAGTCGTAGCTGAAATGCGTATTCAGTACAGACAGTATTGCTATAAAATGGCTAGTGATAGCACTTTCTCTAGATGCATTCTGAAAGCAGCATAACTAACACTTCTCTTTCAAGGTCAGTATGTAGGGCATGTTACTAAAGCAAAATGCTCAGCTGCAAATGGTTAAGAACGTCTTACTCCTTGCCGTAAGAGAGAATCTTCTCTATTGTTTCTGGCTATTTGATATACCAGCTTACAGTGCTAGGTCCGTGTCATACCCAGAAAGATCCAAGAAACCAGTAAGTCACAAGATGGCAAGGGCTGTTAGAAATATAGGGGATTATAAATTAGGTGGGAAAGTAGAAATATATAGAAATCTGTATTCTTCCCTTATCAAAAGTAACCCCACTTGGATAATAAATTATATGATTACTGAAGCAATTTAATTTTCTAAAAGAAGGTATTTTTTCATTTTCTTGAATCTGGGCAGGTCAAAAGACTGCTTTGACCCACAGTGCACGGCACTTCAAAGCATGGCCTTTTCACGGATTAGTACTTTTCTGCTTCCTGGGTCTTGGTATACTCACTCTCACAACCCAGCCTCCATGCTGTGAGAGGTCCAAGCCACACGGAGAGGCTTCACATTGATGTGCTTGTCAGCAGTTCCAGCCGAGCTCCCAGACAGCTCAGTACCAAATGCCATTTTGGACTTTCCGCCCAACTGAGTCTTCAGTTGACTCAGCTCCTGGCAATATCTGACTGCAACTGCATGAGAGAACTACTTACTTGAATCAAGTCAAACAAGCAAAATAATAATAGTAATAGTATTCAACCAGTAAGTTTGGGAGAAGTTTGTTATTTATCAACACATTAACAGACCAGCCACTCTCTCTACAATACCCCTTGCACATTTTACATGCATTTTTTAATGAGCTCTTTTTCCCATTGGGGTATAGGTTTTGCTAGAACAATTCATGGTCCCATTATTCGTCATTTGAGCCCTCTCCCAGACCTTTCCCAATTCCTGGCTCAGAGTTGGTGCTTACTCGATATTTGCTGAACAAGTGAGTAAAGAAATTATGTGGAGCTTGCATGCAGTTCCAGATTTTATTTTTTTTCAGACATTTTTACCCCTCAATCAACCATCATACCATACTTTTAAATCTCTCTAAACACGTAATACAGTCCCAGCCATGACACCTCCTTGGTCCAGCATGTCCTTTCTTTTCAGACTGCCTGGTAAATTCATCTTACTGTAGAAACAGTAGAGTACAACTCCCTACACATCAGTCAAGGTAACCTCTTCCCTTTTAAGCATACTGCTGCACGGTATACATAGCTCCACTGTTTTACCCAATGCATTGTATTTTAAATGTCTATATTTTTATACTTCTTTTACTATGTAGAGAGATTGAAATAGGTACTGTATTTTAATAATTTTAATAAAAAAAGGAAATTAAGGGATACTTGAGTACATAAAAATATTCAAAAACCATCACCCTAAATATGTCAAGAGAAGTTCACTCTAGTTTAGAATTGCTGAAGCCTGGTAAATGGTCCATGAGAACATGACTCCAAAGATGGACACTTTATGAATCTGCTAATTAATACTATATTATCTATGCTATTGAGGATTTTAAGTTCTAGTTGGCCTCACATTTTCACATAAAGTAGAAGTAATAGAAAAGAAAATTAATCCATTTGCATACATTTAATTTATACTTTGAGGGCTATGAAGGAGAAAGGAATTTCTATCCATTATAAAGTTTTTTGACCCCTTATATTAGAATTTAATTCAAAATTTCATGTAAAACGAAAAATAATGAAAATAATCTACATATAAATGAAAAAGTAATAAGCTGCTTATCTGTACAAGATTCTGTTGCCATTTTATTCTGGAAGCGTACTCTTAGAAGCTTTTCTGAGGGTTTTTTTTTTCCTTTTTAAAAAATATTAATACACATAAAATTGAATCATGATAAACAAAAAGTCAAGCTTTTCTGGATTATTTTTTCTTATATGTTGATTTATTTTAGTGGCTCAATTTGGTTTAAAAAAATTTTTTTTGAGACATGGCAAGATTTTATATTATTGACCTGAAAAAAATAGACTGCCAGATATTTCTTCAGCAAAGATGGGTTTATTTGGGATTAACAAAGAATTGCAGTTTGGGGTCTACAACTAAGGTGAGCCATGTGCAAGTCCTTGCATGGCATGGGAAGGAGAATGCTTTTAAAGAGGGGGAGAAGGAATTTGGGAGGACTAGGGTCAATGAAGAACCCCTGGCTTTTCCTCGGTTGAGACCTGGCCAGGAAAGAGGAATCTTTCTTCTTTGTGTTGAGCCCTGCTGGTATCATAGGGCACGAGGGCTCCCCCTACTAGCCTCCCAAATGTATTTAATTGAGGTTTCTGTTTATTAATTTTTCACAGTCCTTAAACTGTGATAATCCTCCTGTTTATATTTTAGTTTCTTGTTGTAAATAAGTTATAAATGTGATGCAGTTTCTGCATATAAGTGTGAATTGTTTTATATATTAGCCGAGTGAAAATTACCGTTTCTTCATACGTTTTTCTAGAATACACCTGAGTTATTATATATATTTCTTTTAGAATTTTGGGATCACAGTGAAGATATACAGAAGTTTTCATGGGACTAGCTTTGCAAGTTTACATTTAAAATGATACTGGCTTTTACATTTTCTGTCAAGAATGTATGTTCTCAAAAAAATCAGCAATATGCAAACAACTCTGTTATATTGAATGATAGATTATGTTAATGAAGACCACTGAAAACACTAAAGCAAACATCTAAGGACTGGTTAAAAACATTATGTAAGGGAATTATTCTTTATGGGAGGAATATTTGTTAAAATATAGCATCTGTTAAAGTATGTTTCTTTTGATTTCTTGTATAAATAAAATATAATGTCCAAGAACAAGCTATTTTATTACTACTAAAATAACCCACTTAAAAAACAAAATTGCTGCTTTAATTTGGATAATAAACATAACTGGGATCTGTGCACCATCTTCAGAAACATCTGCTTCTGTCTAGTTTGTTACATTTTTGTACCTGAGACAGAAAGTATTCATTGATTTTTTTTTGTATTAGTTTATTTTAGATGAGTATGCTACATTGTAGGAAATTATAGCCCTTCAACGGCCAGAAATTCCCCCAGATATTGGAGAAAATGGAATGCTTTTATCAAGAAAAATTAATGATAAAGGCAACTGAATTATGTATAAAAATTTAAGGAAAATATATTCCAAATAAAAATATTCACATGCTAAAATAAAATGTGTGATAATGTCTCAGAAGTTCATACAAATGAGCCATTTATAAATAACTGTATCAATGGAAGATATTTAGCTGGAAATAAGCGAAAACTAAGAAAAATCATTGAATTTATTTTCTTAAATATGGCATTTTTTATAACC
Source organism: Camelus dromedarius (assembly GCF_036321535.1). Lineage (NCBI taxonomy): Eukaryota > Metazoa > Chordata > Mammalia > Artiodactyla > Camelidae > Camelus > Camelus dromedarius. Next base: position 16,980,607 of record NC_087438.1, read on the forward strand.
TTAGGGGAACTGTGTCAGTCACACTTTAGGCAAACTACTGATTTTTTTTTTTTTTTATCAGTTCAGGATAGCCAGTGAAATGAATGAATTTACTTTTATCAAACCAAAAGCAAACTTTTAAGTTTTACTTATTTACAGCTAATACGTGACTAATGGGTCTAATTTGTGTCTAATGAGTCACCTTGTAATTATTTTACTGTACTATATAAAATAAATGCTCTGATATATATCACAAGCATTTATTAAGGGCCTACTATATTCTATTTTTCATATATATTTTTCAATAATATTTAATTAACATCTAATACGGATTAGGAAATGTTCTAGTTCCTTAGGGTACAGCTATGAACAAAGCACACAAAAAAAATGCCTTCATGTCACATACTTTCTAAAGAAGGGAGACAGACAAGTGATAGCTGAAATATGTAGAATGCCAGATAGTAATAAGTTTATGAAGCTAAGTAAAGTTTACAGGGGCCAGTAAAATGGATTTACTTACTGCTCATTGAGATTCATGAGTTTGGAAGCCTATGAATAAAGAATATCCCAGGAATCCTGACTTTCTTGTGAAATAAATGGCATGATGAATGACACAGGTTCATTCATTCTGGTTCCTCAGTCTGAGACTCTGGATGAAGGGAAGGTGGGATATTTCTAGGAGCGTGTAGAGTTTGAGGCCCTCTCTTAGGTCCTGACAGTGGTGATTTGGAAGCCAAGTAAATGATAGTTCTTCCCTGACTTGTACCAATAAGAGGCATAAATACAAAAGAAGGTAGCTGTGTACTCAGACTTTAGTGTAATTAATTTTCTCATTTGTCCCTCCTAGGAATAATATTTCCATTAACATATAAAGAAAGTGAAACCTAACTTTAAAAGTTGAAGGACATTTAGGTATTGGAATCAACAATTTATATTTATTAAATTTTACTAGGAAAATTGCTGGAAGAATGACAGTTTTTATAGAATACAAAAAAAGGAAGAAATTATCATTTTATTTTTCATAGTGGTAACAGGTGTTTTTTCAATATGCCTTTTTGAATGAACAGAACTTATAAAAGTTCTTGTATTAAGTTCCCGTTCTGTTGTAACAGATTACCACAAACTTAAAGACTTAAAATAACAAATTTATTATCCTACAGTTCTTGAGTTCAGAAGCTCAAAACCAGTCTCTGCAGGCTAACATCAAGGGTTGGCGTGCTGTGATCTTTTGTATGCTCTGGGGGACAATTTGCTTTCGTGTTTTCTAGCTTCTACAAGATACCTGTATTTTTTGGCTCATGACTCTACATCAGTCCAATCTCTGCTTTCATTGTCACATTTCCTTTCTCCTTCTGCTTCTGTTGTCACATCACCTCTTCAAAGAGCACTCTGTGTGATTGAACACTCTGGCATTTTGATACTTCGGAGACACTAGCTAAAGGTTAACTTTCTCTCAAGAGCACACTTTACTGACAGTAAATCTTTTCATTTTAGAGTCTTTTGCAATTTGGATAGACTTAAAATTTCCCAAATTATTAAAGTCTAGTTCCTTTTTGCTTAACAGTTCTTCCCCCAATTTATCTCTTTTCTCTAGAATTTTACTGTAAGCAGTAAGAAGAAACAATACCACATCTTTAACACTTCACCAGGAAATCTCACCTAAATACACAAGTCCATTGCCTAAATGTTCTGCTTTCCACATATCTTTAGGATGCAATTCAACTAAGTTTCCTGCCACTATATAACAAGGATCACCTTTCCTCCAGTTTCCAATAGCATTTTCCTCATTTCGTTTGAACCTTCACTTCCAAAAAGTCTTTTTAAGATTTAGATATTCTATAAAAGATTTAGGTATTCTTTAAGATGAAACAGGTTTTCTCTGTCATACTCAATTCCTTCTAAGCTCTCACTCACAATGCCCTTTTGCCCATGTATTTACTAGTAGTCTGAGCAAATAAATCCAGGATTACCAAAATTCTTTTATCCTCTATCAATTTGCAAACTTTGAAGCCGTTTCCATATTTTCAGAAATTTTTTTAGTGCAGCACTCCACTCCAGGTACCAAAATCTTTATAGGTCAGGGCTCAACCAGAGAAACAGAACCAGTAAGAAAGATATGAGAGAGCCATTGCAAAAATCTGGCATCTTTCTGTGCAGGCCAAATAGTTAAGTTGAATGGGAATATGGTAGAATCACCAGAGCTGAATCTTTCAAGTCCTTGATGATAGTACTAACCCCTGCAGACCCTCCAGGAATGCAGTATTGCTTTTGGTTTGTTAGTTTTGTAGTCAAAGTGTATCTAGTCACAGCATACAAATGAACCAGGTTCAAATCACATAGACATTCGACCTTCTCTACCTTTTCTTTCCTACCATAAAAGCCCCAAAAGGGGTCAGAGATTCATGTGGGAATTATGCTAGTTGCTGTGTATGTCTATTCCAGATATACATTCTAAAACTGAAGAAATGCTATGCATAAGATTCACGGGATCCGCTGAACCCACTGTGAGATGGACCTGCGCTAAAACTCTGTTGATCACCTGACTTCCATAAACCCCTTCTCTGACTGGTGGACCACAGTAACTTCTGAGGTGTCCTGGAGTTAGTGTCATTTCAGTCTTAGTGTTCAGGAATCCATAAAGAGTCTGACTTCCCAATGTAAAATTGCCAGGGTAAATTGTCATATGTCCCTTTAGAGAAATATAAATGGTATATCAGTGTTGCAAGTACCCTTTTCATGCACCCAGCCTCCCCTTCATTAAGTGGATTCTAGGTCTGTAAACTGGCACAAGTCTGAGAATGTATTGAGAAGCTGTGATTCTCTGCTTTGCTGATTCAAGTTAGAATTTTGTTCATGCAACCTGGAACTCTTCTGCGTGTGTAAACTGAGTAGAAAATTAGTGAACTGCCCATCTATTTATTTTCTAGAAATACTATAATAAATTAGATTTTTTTTTCACTCTGTCCCTACCCCTACACTGGTTCCTCCAAATGTTATGATTTTTTTTTTTTCCCCTGGAGGAAAGCCTTGACCAAAGGCCAGGGATTACCTTGTGTAATACAGAATATGACTTTGCCAAAGAGGAGATCTAGTCTCTGCACAGAAAACACAGAAATCAGTTTCAGAGAATGACATTGGATTATTATAAACTCAAACAGGTGATGGCTCCAATTGCAGCTGCCATTCCAGATCTGTTTCATTGCTTGAGCAAATGTACCTACCCATACTCTGATTTGAATATACAGCTAGTGATCTAGAATTTTTTTTTCTTGATAACTGTTTGTAAAGACCAGCAGAAGCTGGCAAGACTATTAATATACCTTCACTATCCTACCTTGAGAGGACGTCGACTCTCAAGCCCTGTATCATAGCTTAGATCACAAGGAACTTGATCACCTCTTTTTTCCTCCAGACATCGTACTGATCCTTTACATGGAAGATATCGTGCTGATTAGACATAGTGAACTAGAAGTAGCAACTGCCCTAGACACACTGGTAACACACTGTGTATCACAGGATAGAAAGTAAACTTGACTAACCTTCAGAGGCCTTTCACTGGAATGAAATTTCTAGTGGCCCAATGATGAGGGGCATATCAGTATATTCCCTCTAGAGTGAAGGATAAGCTATTGCATCAGACCCTTGCTACCACTGGAATAGAGATACTCGAGTCTACCGGGATGCTTTGGATTTTGGAGGCAGCATGTTCCTCATTTGTGTTTGCCACCATGGCCCATTTACCTAGTGACCTGAGGCACTGATAGTGGTGAACAGGGCCTAGAACATGGAAAAGCTCCACAGCAGGTCTGCGCTGCTGTGTAGGAGGTCGTTCTTCCACTTGGTCCGTACGATCCTGCGGATCTGATTGTGCTTAAAGTGTCAGCGGCAGATGGAGATGCTGTCTCGGGCCTTTTGCAGGCTTTTACAGATGAGTCACAGAGCAGACCCTTAGGATTCGGGGGCCAAGTCCTACCATCGTCACAGATAATATTCTCCTTTTGAGAAGCAGCTTTTGACTTGCTGCTGGGCCTTAGTAGAGACTGAATACAAGTATTGGCCACCCGTTTTCCATGTATTCTCAGTTGCTCGTTTGGTATAGATATCACAGTCCTCAGCTCTATTTAATGCAAAAAAAAAAAAAATGAGGTCTTACAAGTTCATGCAAATAGCTAAAAGAAAAATGGGAAATGTTAATATGCCCTTTTGGAAAAGATGGTTAAGAATAATATCAATAATTATGTATTCTTGAACCACGGAAAACAAATTTAAGAACCAATTATTTATTTAGGTTTTAGCCAATTATTTAATCCAAATATAAGTTCAAATTAATAGGGCAAAAAGCCCTTGATTATTTCTAGTTTTATTTTTTTTGTATGTCCACGTTTAATAGTTCAATCAACAACCTCCCTTGTCAAGGACATTTCCATAAGATTCTACTGAGCTCTTTAATTGCTTGTTAATGCCTCTCGCTGAGCTGGCACCATTGAAGATGTTCTGGCAGATTAATCATAACATTTTTTTTCTTCATAAGACAAGTTAGGACAAAAATGATAATCTAGCCTAGTTTTCCCCTGCTTTAATTTCATTAGGTTACTATATCTGTCAGATACCATTAAAACAAATAGGTACATTTTTGATTGGTTAGACACAGAGTAAGTAATATTACATTATACAATCAGATAATTGCCAAAACATTTTTCAGTTCTGTAATTGGGAGAGTGAATTATTATGGAGTAAATGGAAATATGACATTAACATATTATCTCTGATGTAGAGTTGGTATCCCCTGCAATAAAAGGTTTATGAAAGATTTAGAAGATGAATTAACTTCTGTTAAGCACTGTGTGCCCAAATAGCAAATAAAATAATTTAAAACCTTTGTCAAAGACCATATTACACAGTGATTAGCAATTATTAATGTACAATTCATGGCAAAGTGTAATGGTCAAAATACTTAACCTATGGTACAGTAAAATTTGGTGATTTTGTTTTTGCTTTAAATTGTGTATTGACTTATTTATGGTACATAAAATATTTGTGTAATCAGACGTGATTGGATTTTTTACTGCTTTATTACCTAAGTTTATTGTTCAATCAAAAAAACATATATTTCAGGGCTCTTGTTGACAGGAAGTAATTCCAAATCCTTCATGCTGAAATTCCTCTTCATATTTTCTCCTCCTGCCCTTAGTAAAAGAGAGACAAGCTAGTCAGCAGTTTTTATATTTTCTCAGTTCGTTTTCTCTTTTTACTTTATCTAAGGTGGGTCAATATTATGCACATGCATAAAGTTTTGACTTCTGAATATAGTAAGAGAATGATTCAGTAAATGTAAATATTGCAGAATTTTGTATGAGATGTATATTTAGAAGTCTCTGATTACATTTACTAATTAGAAGTGAGAAAATATAGGCTAAAGGAAAATTGAATGGCGAGAGATACGAAGTTTTTTTGCACCTTTGAGTCATTTTTAATAAGATGAAATATGAACACAGTTAATTCACCCTAATAATATTCCAGTAAATCAAGAAGATTAAAGTTTGAAAATTATAAGTGTGTTAAAAAAATACTATGCTTTGTCAAGTTAAACTTGCATATTAAAATCTGTCATGTATTTATTAGAAAAGGTACTTTTATGGATGAGAAAGTAACTTACTCTTTAAGAGATAAAGTGTTATTTATCTTTCTCATTATTTTATTAAGAGATTCTTTTAAGAAGATAACTATATTATCCAGTAAATTCTGATTCATGTTCGCCAAACAAGCAGCAGTCATTCATTTATTGAGCACTGGAAATTTGAAGGCATATGTTGCCCAATGAAGACGGTCAGGTAATTGTCACAATAACTGCAATAATGAAATCTCAGTGACATACCATGTACATAAAAAAACTTTATATTTCTCATGTGCTAATGCAGTCCAGATCAGCTGGGAGACTTTATATCATGCACCTAGTCATTCAGTGACCTAAATCCCTTTGCTCTTCTGACTTGTAGGCTGAGGGAAGAGAAAAAACATGGAGGATTCTGCAAGATATTCTGATTAAATGCACTTGGACATGGTTTGGTCACTAGCCAACATTCACTCTCATGGCCATACTCACTTGCAAAGAGAGGCAAGAAAATTAGCTGGAAGAGGAAAAAGAATAGGAAATGGGATCAGAGTGTGTGTAGTGAGTCTCTGAAAAGATACAGAAATGTTTTCCCTCATTCAATTAGGGCTAATGAAACAGATGATCAAGAAAGGATTCTGTTCTGAAGCACTGGGACATAAGGCCAGAAATGATAGAGCGAAATCATTTGAAAAGAAAGCTACAGATTTGACATTTCCTAGTGTCACTCTATGTCTGTTGACAATTCTGGAAGAAAGGAATGAGGAAATGGAAGAGCAGTGTTAGGAAGACAGAATGACAGAAGAACAAGGAATAATAACATGGCTCACATGTATCGTATGCTCCATACATGCCAGATTCTCTTCTAAGTATTTTTACTTATCAACACCTGTAAAGCACAAAAAAAAAAAAAATGAGTCAAGTATTATTTTCAATCCTATTTTACTGATGAGGAAATAGGTAGAAAACAACATTTTTAAAAGCAAAGTTAAATAACCTGTTCAAGATCATACAGCATAGTAGGTCACAGAAGTTAAATACTAACCCAGATAATTAGCACCCAGATTCCAGGTGGTTTTAAATTCTACATTATATTCTTCTCATGAAGAAGCAAATTCAGCATCCTATACTGCCAGAAACAGCTACAAAACAGTTCTCTTTTGGAAGGTAATCTAATAATAGGAAGCTTGAGAGAGGACTCTAGAATCAAATTATATCAATACATTTAACACAGGTATCCATTAATCCAAGTGATTTCATTACAATTATTAATTTCTATTTATTGTTATTTGAATGTTATTAATATATTGAAAGTGATATAACATCCCTTTTCTAGTTATCATAACTTGATGCTTCTCTGAAGATTACAAACTAACTTCACTTTGTTCCACCATCTATATTTAAAAAAAAAAAAAGGGAGAAAGATATTGTCAATCACAGAATTGTCCCTGTTTCTGATAGCATCCTTTCCAGAATAATCAGCTGCTTTCTTAAACCCTCATCAAAATCACCTAATGTATTCTAAGCCCAATAAACTCCTCCTCAACCCTCTCTCTGAGACACCCCATGATTTCAACATGCTTTGTGGTCTCCCTTTTTCTTTTGCAACAAATATTAATAAGCTAAACTTTTTTCAACTAGTTATCTCCCTGGTGGTTGCTAATGGGCATACACAATTATTTCTTTCTTATTCCTTCACGTTTATTGAGGTATAATTGATAAATAAAAGTGTAAACATTTAGAAAGTATAATGTGATGAGTCGATGTATGTATACTTTGTGAAGTGATTACCACAGTCTAGTTGACTAACATAAGCATTGCCTCACACAGCTACCTTTTTTGTGTGTGGTAAGAATGCTCAAGGTCTAATCTCTTGGCAAAATTTACATACACAGCACAGTATTATTAACTGTAGTCACTGTGCTTACTTTAGATCCCCAGAGCTTATTCCTCTTTTAATTGAAGGCTTGTATCCTTGACCAGCATCTCCCCATCTCTCTCACCCCATTGATTATCACCTGATAATCAATACCCTGCTTTCTTTAACAATTATAATTGAGAACGTAAAATAAGAGAAAATCATGTTCTCAATCTGGGCTTAAACTTAGTAGATGTCTGCCAGTTTAATAAGAGCAGATTTATCCAAGAGAAATAAGTTTAAAAGAAAGAAAGAGAGAATTTTAAAATATCTTTCTCAGTTGCTCCTTATAATGAAGTATTTATAAAGACTAATTTATTCATGCTTTAAATTTCACCTGAATAACCTTATCATCCGGTGAAGGAAAATAGGAACCGAGTAGGCAGATGTAGAATATATTGTAAATAACCTATCATGAGATGAAATATATGGGTGACAGAAAAATTTAAATATTTTAAATGTACAAACACAAATTTTAATTCAGAGTTTCAGAAGTCATTACTTGTCGAATTCTGGTGCTGCCACACAAAAAAGCTATGAGAACTATAAAAGTCGAAGAAGGTATTATAAACATGAAGATCAGAAAACATTGCAACATTTTTTTAAAAATGACCCAAGGAGATAATAGTGACCGTTTTATTATTTACAAAGTTAATTGAGAAGTTCGACTGAAATAGAATTAAGCAAATTCTGTCACTTTTTGATCCAAGAGTACCAACTGATATATTGAAACTATAGGAATCAAGGAAGTGACCCTGAATTTTAACTGTAAAAAAAGACCGTAGGTAGGATAACCTTAATCATGATTCTTAGCCAGATATGTACATTTGACTCACCTCCTGAGCTTTTAATAAATTAAACATATACAGAGCAAATAATTCAAATTCATACAGTGTCAGGACTGTGTTAAGAGGTGTGGTGGGAGTTCTGGAGTCCTGGAATACGATAACAATTCTTTATGTATTTGGCAAGCTATTTCATTAGAACATCCCACGGTTACTGCTTTATTGTATTCATGTCTAAACTGAATGAAACAATGTAGAATCATCACTTGAGCGAATGGCAGATGAAAACATTACAAACTCTTTCTATAAAAAATGAATAAATTGCAATATAACAAATCTCTGGAGAATGACTTGGAGAGCTCCATTTCCCTGTGCCAAACACTCATAAAATATTTGACTTAATGGCACTTTGTTTTCCCTAATAATCATGTGAGATATTATCACCCCTATTTTGCCAGATGAGCAAAATGGTGTATAGAGAGCTTAGATAGCTTATCCAAATGTATATTTCTAGCAAGTGACAAACTGGAAATTTGAACCCGTGATGCCTGTTTCTAGGCCACAGTACACCCTCCCTCAAGGAGCATTTAAATTTTCACCCAGCATTTCATAAATCTGATGTATGAAATAAAAAGATGAAAGTTTATAATTGACTAATAACAGAAATTATGGGTCTAAATGCACTATAATTAAAGGATATAGAATCTTTAATTATCATAAATGCCATATAATACTAATTATGCTTTCTTAAAATGTGAATTGAAATAGCTGATGTCACCACCTTTGTCATGTTGTCTGTTCTATCCTCCTTTTTATTTCTGTTTAATCCATATAGATAGCTGGTTGTATAACAAAAAACTGCTTTGTCATGAGCAATGTGGTCAGCCAAGTGAATTAGAAATGGCTTATAAAAACACAAAAATCTGCTGAAACTACCACTGCCAGTAAAGCCAAGTTTAAGATAGTAAAAATCAATAATGTGATAAAACACATCAGAGTTTAAATTATAAATAGCATATAGTTAAAATCACTTTATGATCAGAATTAATTTACCATTTTATAGCCATAATTATTTCTCCTCATTAAATCTTTGCAAACAGAGTACATAATAAAACATTAATCAGAGGGAAAAATCACAACACTTTTCAAAGATTAAGTTTTCATTATTCTGGCTAACAGTTACTACTCATCAATATTGGAAAGTTAAATCACTATTCAGATATATCACGTATTCCTTACGATGCAAAATCTCCTCTAACTTACCCTCTCAACCATCTTTTGACAACTCTGTAATGAGTTCCCTATTTCTCAGTTCAAAATCAGGTATATTCATGTACATCAATGTACAGCATGGGGAATACAGCCAATAATAGTGTAATGTTGTACGGTGACAAGTGGTAACTAGACTTGGAAAAAAAAGAAAGAAAAAGAAAGGATACAGGTATATTCAGACATGTTACACATACATACATACTCAAGATGACTACAATGAGAATGGCGTCCTCTGACGCTGCAAGAAGCATTGCATGCACAGTCATACTTGAACTAGTTCCACTAATGTCCTGGATCCTCTATTTTGATAGCTACACAACTCCTATACTTAATTACTACCCTCCTGCCCCTCTGTCTCTACCTTTAATCTCAGAGGTAGAGACGCTTAGCATCAACAGATCTCTAATCTTACAGTAATTTTTTTCTTCTTGAATGTTCTGTCCGGTATCACAAGAAGGGCCAATTGTCCAGTGCCTTTCTAAAATTCTTTACTGTACGAAATGATTCACTTTTTCTCTCTCTTGTAAGACAATCAGTAGTCTCTCTCCTTTCAGGGTCTCTAACCATCAGTCTCGAAGATTCTGCTGGCTCTTTTTCTTTTGGCTTCAAACATCTTCAAACATAACATTTGGTAAAACAAATTTTTTTTTAATGTAAAAGTTAAGAACAATCATACAACACTGACTTCTAAAATGAAAATGATATATTTGTCCTTTCTTTTTTCTCTGTATTTCAAAGCTCTGTGATCTATGTCTATAACCACAATTTTCCCATTATATCTACTCACTGTTCAGTCTCTAATTTAGCATGAAAAAAACTGAATAATCAAATGAGAATATTATAAACTTTGAGTACATAGATTATTAATTGTAGGAATATTATACTTTAGTTCCTGCCACCAGTTTTTTGAGTATAATCTTTAGAAGTAGCAAAGACAAGCATACTCTAGAAAAGTCTATGTTTAATCATAAGCATATGTAAACAGATTATTTATAGAAAAAAGCAATTAAATGAATATTAGTTTTAAGGTTGAAGTATATTTTTGTTGGATTAACTGTGGCATTCTTTGCTTCCTGAAGTTCTTATTTTGTTCTTCCTCTTTAGTAGTATCTGATCATGCTCTTCTCTGACTCTTCATTGTACTTTTATCTTTCTTTATGGAAATTAGAATATCCCTGCTGTATTTAAATATCTTGATTTTTTTCCTTATATTGTTCACACATTTCTGGCATGAACTATGATTGGACCTTATTTGTGTTGCCCATAGAATACTGCATATAGTTAATACTCAATATTTGTATATACACATATTTCTTCACTAAATTAATCAAGATTTGAAAGGTTACACTAATTCTTCCTTTTCTTTAAATAGATGGATACAACTAACTGTATGCACAGGCTCAGAGGGCTTATAAACAACCAAAGCTTGCTATTCTGGATTTGAGATTTTAAATGATTAAATATAAGTGAAATCAGTGAAATATTACAATATATCTGTAAAGTTAAGGAGTTTTGTTAAGTGATTGAGCTGGTAGATCTATGAAACAAAGTGTAATCTAACAAAACCTGTATCTATGTAAACTGCCAACTGATACAGAATGAGAAATACAACAAATATCTCCATAGTGAAGCCCCAGTTCCTATGACTATATTATACTCAGTGGAAAATGGATCATTATTTAAGACTAAGAAAGAAGTACTATGCTTTCTCAGTTGATACTTTTTAATACTAATTCATCTGTCTTCCCATCTCTGGAGAGCTATGAACTCAATATAAAGGCTAAGTATAGGACCAATTTAATAACACAGAAATTGGGTGCTAAATTACCAGACAGCTGCATATCATATTTAAAATACATATTGCACAGTAAATAACACTTTGAACAAGCAAACATTCCTGTTACTGAGTTTAAATATTGCAGCTACCTGTGAGATTCTCCATCCCTAATTTAATCTCAAACAGATGAAAGTATCAATCAAGATGGTCTGATAATTTGTGTTTCAATAAATTTTACAGATGATTCATATACTCAAAGAATTTTTAAATCAAATCTTTAAAAATATAATTTACATGAAATAAAATGCACACGTTTTAGGTCTACAGTTCACCGGTGATGGACATTTAGGTTGCTACCAATTAAAAACTATTATGAATTTAGCTTCAGTGAACATCAGCATTCATTTTTGTTTAGACATATCTTTTCATATCTTTTGGTTAAATACCTAAGAGTAAGAAAGTTGCCACATATGGTAAATATATGCTAACTTGATAAGGAACTATCAAATAATTTCCAAATAATAATTATGCCTTATTCTGTCACCACTTGGAATGTATGAGAGTTCCAGTTACTCCACATGGTTGTCAACACTTGAAATAGACTTTTAATTCTTGGCCTTTTTAGTGCATATATATTATTTTAGTCCATTGGGGCAGCTATGATAAAAAAAAAAAAATACCACAGACTGGGTGGCTTAAACAGCAAATATTTATTTCTTAAATTTCTAGAGCCCGGGACTTTCAAGATCAAGGCCCTGGCACATTCAATGTCTGGTGAAAGCCAGCATCCTAGGTCATTGATGGCTTTCTTCTCACTGAGTCCTCACATGGCAGAAAAGGGGCAAGAGAGATCTTTGGGGTCTCTTTTAAAAGGGCACTGAACCCATTCATGAAGACCCCACCCTCCAGACCTAATCACCTCCCGAAGGTCCCACTTCCTAATACCATCTTATTGTTAGCATTTCAACATATGAAATTTAGAGGGACACAAACATTTATTCCATAATATATATTCTTCTGTTTTTGTGATTTAATTTAAATCCAAGTAAGGACTAATGCTTTTGAGTATCCATTGATGTGTTTTACTGCACAACTATTTTTGGAAAGGCTCGCTTTCATTTTATTTTCTGGCAGAATTTGTATAGAATTGGTATTATTTCTTCCTTACATGGTTTGGAGAATTCACCACTGAAGCTATTCAGGACTGTTTTTTTTTTTTTTTTTTTTTTTTTTTTTTTTGGTGAGGGGATTAAATTGCAAATTCAATTTATTTAATGAATTTAGAATTGGTGTTTTTTTTCCTTGGGTAAATGTTGGTCTTTCAAGGAAGTGTCATCTCATCAAAGTGTTCAAGTTAATCGGCAGATAACTAAAAGCCAACTGAATGATTGCTTTGCTGTTTGCCTTATTTGGAAACATTTAGTTATTTGGCTGCTTTGATACCTGTTCTTCAGTTTCATTTTCTCAGAATGACGAGAATCTACTTAAGTCTTCATGATGAATTATTTTTGAGTTTCATTTTCTCAGATTCAAGCAAAGCCAAGTTAACTGGGTCTGTTTTGTTTATGTTACCAAAAGCACTAGAGTTGCCCCAGTCTAATGACCCTACGTTAGCCACAGACAGTTCCTCTAGCTGTTGTGCCCTCAGTTCCCCGAATACCGATCTGTGACTCCTTAGCTCCGTGAGACCAGCATCCTCCGCTTGGATTTCCTCTCCCTGAAGGTAGAAGGTGCCTCACAATTCTGGGTGTCCTGTTGTCTGGTGTCTGAAAACGGTTATTTCGTACATCTTGCCCAATTTTCTAGTTGTTCACAATGTGAGGTCTTTCTGGTACCATCACTCCTTCCTAGCTGAAACCAGAAGGACCCTGTTCACTGAACTTTGAAAACGACTCTAAGAAAAACATCCCAGTAACAAATTTTTATCATACTCTTTTCAGTTACTCTACCTTTGCAATTGCATTTACTATTCTTGACCACACTTTCCCTTTTCCCGTAACTTTCTCTCGTATTTTCCGTAATTTATTAGAAGGGCGTGCTGGAAGCCTAGGTTAAAGATTCTCTTGAATTCCTTCTCTGACTCCAGAGCCTTTAACTTCCCAATCCATGAGGAATTCCATTTCTAGATAGATTTTTCTTAAACATATTTTGATTGATCTTCTGATCCAAGCTATAAAAGGTTTCATATTTCTAACTTCAAGAAGTTACATTTCTCTGCCTAACATTTAATGTTGTTCAGATCTGGACTTCTATCTCTCTAAGCTTATGTTTCCTGTTTACAACATATACCTTCGTCGTAACATTTATGTGACATGTTTCTTAGGTATTAACTTAGTGCTTCTGGAAACATAGATGTATATGTGAATATTCTTTTCATGTTCACTAAAATTAGAAATATTGGGGAACTATATGGAATTTTAAAAATTTGTCTTAGAGGTGGAAAAAAGAAAAAATAGTTTTTATCCTGTTGAAAATGCTGTTGGAACATATGTACTGAATACACTTTCTGTCCCAGATATCTTCACACATGCTTTTATACCATTTGTACAGCAAGTCTAATCATGTTTTGTCTTACTAAGTTGAGACAACAGAAGGTTGATAGGACTGTATTTAAATGTGTCTGTATCTAGTGTCAAAGACAAGCTGACAGTCTTAACACATCAGCCTTCTGAACCCCACATATGATATTCTAGAAAGGAAACACTGGGAGTTTCTTGTTGGGCATCTAGATAACTCTCAGACTTCTAAATTCAACATGATGTAAACTAAATTTTTTCTGCTACCTGTTAGTATCAAGCAAAACTCTTTTTGAATCTTTTCATGCTGTTTCAGCATTTTTCTCGTATAAACAAATGTCTTTTTACCCAACTTTATTTTCTTTTAGAATGATCACATCGGGGAAATAAATGTTGTTTATATACCTCAGGCTTCCATTATGATGAATTCCCATCAGCAATTTTCAAAAGCTATCTTCATTTACTCTTCTAAGTGCTTCTAAAACCTCTAAAATGGTCATTTATTTCCCTAGTCACTAACAGTAATCTAGGCAATGTGTCTTTTCCAACTGCCAATAATGCTGATTTATATGTTCTGTTTGGAGTTTTTCTTGTTACAATCAAATAGCAATTTTACTTCACTGAACAGTAACTTGCTGAAAATTAATAGAATTTGTTTACACTTAGCCTTGTAGAACATTACATACTTTAGGCAAGAATGTGTTTGAAAGCAGAAAAATACATTTTACTTACCAACCTGCGTTCAGAGTCAGTTTGTGAGAATAATGCTATCACCCTGATTAACTTGAAAATCAATTAGCCTCATTCAGTGTGGAACTAAGACTTTTAATGTGACAAGTAGATGGTATGTGTGGATGTCCATAGCATTTTTTAAAATATGAAATTCCTTGTCTTTTAACAGTTCACAGCTAATAACTATCTTGCAATAATGTATATGAATCAATACAACTGAGCTTGAAATAAGTGCAAGAATTCCATGTTTTACTACTAACTACATTGTACATTTGTTTTCAGAACTTGTAAGTATGCGCTTTCCAAAAGGAAGTTAACAGATTCAGAAATAATTTGGTGAGAAAGAATTTCCTCCAAATAATTTCTAAATGCAATACAATTTACTGTGACAGGAAATGTATATGCAGTTTGGCCTCAAGTCCTGATGACATGTTGATGGCAGTTGAGAAGGATGCTTATGGCAAGTCAGTTACATTTTAGGACTTAACATAATTACTCTCATTGTGAAAATTGTGTGGGGTTCCAATAAGTATAGATCTTAAAA
This sequence comes from Camelus dromedarius, assembly GCF_036321535.1. NCBI lineage: Eukaryota > Metazoa > Chordata > Mammalia > Artiodactyla > Camelidae > Camelus > Camelus dromedarius. Next base: position 16,995,741 of record NC_087438.1, read on the forward strand.
AATCAGATAGTGAAAATTTCAGTAATATAAAAGAAATCCCTGTCTTTTGGTGAGGAATTAATGTACAATATGGAAAATAACTTTGATTTTCAAAGTTAATTAATTGCTTTCCATAGAATACAATTAGATAAAGTCAAGGATACAAAAATTCAATGGCCTTATGTGAGTATCTAACTTATTTCTGTGTTGACTAACTTATAGTATCATTTTTTTGCAGGACTAAATTCTTTTTTATTAGACTGTATTAATTTTTTTTCCTAGTAAGACACAACCTCGTAACACTACAACATGATGATGATGATAATGATGTGATGATGGTGGTGACGATTATCATTATTGGCCACAGCAAGGCTCACATGGTATGCATCTGCAATAAGAGAGTACATGATCTGAAGGACTTAGAGGTCACCAAAAGCAATCACCATCCATCCCTCCCTCTTTGTCATCTCACCAGGCAAAGGACTCCTTGTCCCTTGCAACTGAATACTGTGGGGCATGTACTGTATTGGATTTTATGTCAGGTCATGCAGAGCTGGTAATGAACTCTGAGCAGTACACTCCCGACATGACAGAGAACATAGCTTCAAATCATTAAATTAGTTTTCTGTCATCTAAACCCATACTAAATGACACTTGTTTTTTCAAAGTCTTTAAATGATTGATGGTCTGGTATTTTAAAATACGCAGAAGGAATTCTTAACAATAGCTCCTCTAGCCGACTACATGTATTAGATAGAACACATTTTCTCACTCTCTTAATAAACATCAAACATATGTGACACTGGAAAATTACATTTTACATATATGTCAGAACACTGGATTTAAGAATTTCATAGCTATGAAAACAGCTATTATTTATTCTTTGTACTAAATATGTGTATTTATTCTATGTGTGCGTATTACATGTATATCATAAAACAATCTGAGGAACTTTAAATTTTTATTATAAAAATAATTTTCAAAAACAAAGAAAAAACATAAAGAATAATACTGTGAACACTCAGGTATACCAATGCCTAGATTCAGTCATTTTTCAATTTTGCTATATTTGCTTTATTTACACACACACAAAACCAAATATTAAAGAGCTAAAATACTGCATGCCATTTACAAGTGTCATATAACACTTTATCTTTAAAATCTTGAACAAATATACTCAAATGGGGAAGCATTTTTTTCATATTTAAACACAATTTAATTATCATGCTAACAATATTATTAATGTTATTTAATATACATTCCATTTCTAATTTGCTCAGCTTTTCTCCAAAGTGCCATTAGTAGCTATTTTTCTTTTTCTCCAAATAAAAATATAATCAATGCCCACATATTTCACTTTCTTATGTATCTAAAGTCTATTTAATTTAGGATAATGCCTGCCCTCATTCTTTTATATATATATATATATATACTTATGGGAAAGCTGAGGACACTTGCTCTGGAGAATGTTCTCAACTCTAGATTTCCCTCACCTTTTCAAATTGTTATTTAATATAGTCTTCTATCTTCTGTGTTTCTGTAAACTGCAATGTAGCTCCAAAGGAGAGAGTTTAAATTCAGCCTGAATGTTTAAACATAAAGAAACTAATGAGGTTATTTTGTTTCTTCATTGCATTGTTACCATATTTTGTTGAAAAATAATACATAATCTATGTTGTGATACTTTGGAACCTTGTGAATGTTCAATTACCCAACAACATTTCACCAGTGGGTTTATCATTGATTGATGGTTCTTTTCTGAATCAATGATTTCATTGGGATCATTGGCAATTTTCAACTTCTGATTCCTTTTTCTTTTACCAGCTAGAATCATTGTCATGAGAGTGCAATTTCCTAACCATCAGAAGGTTATTATTTATTGAATGAAGTACAGTTTTTAATGAAATAGATTAAGAGTTTGCCTGTTTATTATCAACTTTCAGACCAAGGAGCTAACGTATCAGAGATATGTTATTGTCATATGTGTGTTTTTTGTTTTTTATTTGTTGGTTTTTCTCTTTCTTTTATTGGAGTCTCCCTGTGGAGTCAGATTTTTATTTATTCAATCTGTTCCAATCAATTAAAATCATTAATATTTTGGTGTTCCAATTTTCACAAATTAAATAAGTGCTAGAATCTTCAAGCTGATTTCTGTATTCATGTGAACAAATCATGAGTCTTAGAATTCTTAATTTCTGGTGCGTCATGCAGTATCATGCTCACCTTGTACTAGAGACTGGTCTAACATCCTTGAGCGATCATTGTTACAAGGATATTACTTTGAAATACTTTTAAGGAAGATACATAAAATAAGTATTGATAAAATTGTGACTTTGTTTTAATAGTTGAAATTTCCAATGCTTATTTAGTGTTCCAGACAATTGATATAACTAATTTTTCAAATGTTCTGTTTCACTTAAAATCGTGGCCTCTAGAACTTTAACATTAGTTTTTCTCTGACTATATACCAGAAAAAAAATATTTCTAAAGCATTAAAAATAACTGGAGGAAGTTTGAGATTTATTTGTAGCAGTTCTTACCAGTGACAAATAGTAGCATAGTAGTCCTTTCTCTCTGTCTCTGTCTCTCTTCCTCTCTCACTCATTCATATATACATATTGGCATGTGTATATAGTATTTTAAGAGTATGTTTCCAGAAAGATTATTTGCTTTAAATACAATGGAAATCATTGTAAACTGGATTCTGTTCAATGTTAAGAAGACTGTTTTGAGCGTTATATTTGTTGCTAGGGCTGCCATAGCCAAGTGTTGCAGACTGGTGGCTTAAACAACAGAAATTTATTTTCTCACAGTTGCGGAGGTTGAAGTCCAAGGTCAGGGTGTGGGCAGGTTTGGTTTCTCTTCAGGCCACTCTCTTTGACTCTGGTTCTGTCTTCCCATGGCCTTTCCTCCATGTGTGCACCCCTGCTACTTTTTTCTCATTATATACGGACACTACCACATATAATCTCATTTAACCTTAATTACTTCTTTCAAGATCCACCTCAAAATATAGTTAAATTCTGAGGTTCTGGGCTTGAGACCTCAAAGTATGAATCCGTGAGGAGCACAGTTCATCCCATAGCAAGCACACTGAATTGCGTGGGGAAGGGTTCACTGTGAGTGGAGCAAAATTGGCTGCAGTTCAAATTCTGGCTCTGGCATTTGGTGACCTGTGATTAGTAATTTAGTTCTTCAGCCCAGATTTGTTTGATGTGTAATGGGTGGAGGTGGAATTGAATTAAATGGATTGTTTTGAAAATCGGAGATAATATTTGTGATGTGCTGGGCACATAATTGCTAAGTATGTTCTCTTGTTGAAAAAATTAAGGTTCCTCTTGTTTCATGGAGAACAAATTCAACAATATGCATTATTTCTTACCATAATTTGAAAAGAGTATCTAAGGATTCTATTAAAATTTTAGTTTATATGTGTTTACATCTAACACTGAGCATCTCCAATGGTGTCACTGTGCCAGGAGTGACTTCCAGGTTTCTGACGTATCGATCCCCTCAATTCTATGCTTTGAACAGCCCCTTCTTTCTCTCCAAGCTTGTCACACAAACATTATCATTTTTTGTGTGTTTACCTTGCTACATAGAAGTTCAAGGAGCTATGTGCTGACAAGAACATACACATATTTACATATGATATACCATGACATTTGATGATGTCAAAGGACACGTCGTATTAAATTAGTGGTTGATCTCACCATCATGCACAAATGACAAGCAGTAAGACTTTTTAGTATAATCTTTACAAAGATTTTAAGAGGCTCCTATATTTTGTTTAAACTTTTGATAATAATAATGAACCTAAGATAATCCTTAATTTTGAAACTTGGAGTTATTTTCTCATTGAAATATATTTGTGACAGTATATATATAGAAAGTTGAATTAAATATATTTTCTGCATTATTAACATAATCAAAAATATTTTCATGGTCATAGATATGATAGATAAAAGGCAAAAAAATAGAATCTATACGTATAACTTAGTGAAGGCAGAACAATGGTTTTTAATTTTATAATAGTCAACAAATTTTAAATAGCATGAGACAACATTGGTTTATTCACATTATCTTCTGAATAAAAGCCTATTTTAACTTCCTCTAGCTGCAATTCATTCATTTCTGAATTTATGATGGATTTCAAGGAAACAGCAGCAATTGTGTTAGCCTTTTGCTCTTCTGATTACACAGGAATGCCATCTAGTGTCAAAACAGTAACTGCATCCTTTCTGTCCAACAGAACACTCCTGATTGCTTATGGAGTGGGAATAATACATTTTATACCACTTCTCTGTAAAATATGCTTTAAAGAAATATAGCACAATGAATTGCTGAGGACTGCCTATATATAAATTAAAAGAAGAATGTAGTTCAAAATAGTCTTTAGTTATTTTTGGTTTTTCTTTTTATAAAGTGAAAGTTAAATTACTTAATTTAATATGAAACAAATTTGTCAAGTCATTCTTTATAAGCAATTACATTAAGAAATGAAATTCAAAAAAAGGAATTACTACTCAATAAGCTTAATCTTATGTCAATTTATTTTTTTAATTTTAAGTTAAACAATTCAGAAACGCATAGAAAGTGTATTTTCTTTCTTGTTGTTCACAATTAGTCTGTTATTAATAATATCCACTGAAAATGGGGAAACATTGAATGCAAGTCTAGTTGAAAGATTGTCTGAAATTATAGTAATTTTATTTATTACTGTTTATCAAATGTTTATTACAAAAATGATAATTTACCTGTACATTTCTATTGTAAATTTCTCATGCTGTACTAGTTTGCTATTGGAAATTATTCTTGATTTTCACTTAAATTAAGTACTGAGATAATCCAAATGAAACAATTCTATTAAAGTTTATTAAATTGTTTTGTTAATTTCTGCCTCTGTAGCTGACTTTTATTATAAGTAAGAGAATTTTCAGATGCTCTGTTTCTTCTCAAGGAAGCCCATTTTATTTTACAAATACAATGAAGTCACTTATCAATGAATTTCCTATCATGTAGAATACTGTTATACAAATGGTAGAAGGTACTTGAGTGGAATTTGGTAATAAACAGCAGAAGATAAAGGTATGGATGGAGGAGAACTTGGTTGAATGGGGGAAATTGTAGAAGAAGAGGACAGGAGGCAGTAGATAGAGTGGTGATTCAATTTCAGTGGCTAATTTTTCTGGATCTAGATGACACATTTGCATCCACCATTAGCAAAGGTTTGGCTGTCAACTCTTGGCCTGTACGCAGCTTCCTACTTTAGCTCCAACATTGGGCTACTGCAGAAGGGAGCAGCCCCAAGCACTGGCACCTTAAAAGGACTTTGACCCATAGCTAAGGACTGTTAGACCCTGTGCATGCATCCTAAGACTGACATTTATATTTTTCAACAAAGCTGCATAGTAGAATCATTGTTTCATATCGCATGTACTAACTAGCATCTGCACTTGGACTGCCAGTTCTGACTTAACTCAACCTGAGAGAGTTGACGGTAGAGTTAAAAGTCAGTTGTGAAATCAAGCATGCCTGATCATTATTTGCGGCTTTCATGTGTCCTGTGTGTAATATGAAGTCATGATCCGACCTTTCAGATTTGTGGGAAAAAATAAATAAATGTCATTACTATATCACATTACTGGGCAAAGTGTTATTATAAACAAAGAATTCTGATAAATCCATGTATTAATAAGAGACAGAAACCAGGATTCAAACACAGGCTTGACTGGTTTGAAAATCCACACTTTTGCTGCTGTTACACAATGCTTCTCTAAACCAAGTTCTGCCATTAACTATATCCATTTGAAAAAAAATCAAATTTTTTTCAGTTTTTTAAATTGAATTACAGTCAATTATAACGTGTCAGTTTCTGGTGTATAGCACAATGTCCCAGTCATGTATATACATAACATATATTCATTTTCATCTTCTTTTTCATTAAAGGTTATTACAAGATATTGAATATAGTTCCCTGTGCTATACAGAAGAAATTTGTTTTTTAATCTATTTTTATACAGTGGCTAACATTTGCAAATCTTCAATTCCCAAATTTATCCCTTCCTACCCTCTCCCCCACTAGTAACCATGATTGTTTACTATGTCTGTGATTCTGTTTCTGTTTTGTGGATGAGATCATTAGTGTCCTCTTTTTTATCTTTTTTTTTTTTTTTAGATTCCACATAAGAGTGATATTATATGGTATTTTTCTTTGAGAAAATCACTTTAATCATTGTTGGCAGAATAAGACAGTGATAATACCTATGTATTTTCTACTCATTAAGTATTTTCAATTACAAAAGAGAAAATGTTTGATATGATTTATTTCAGTATCATACTGCTAAAAGTTTAGTAAGGAGAGAATGATTTAAAAAAGATTTTAATAAAGCATTGGAGCTTTTATGATAGAAGCATCTAAAATTAATGGTGAGGAGTAAGTCAACACTAACACCTGAAGTGGCAGCAGAAAGTATTAAGAGAGGAGGTAATAAATGAACAAAGTCTGGGAGCACTAGTCAGTATTCACATGGCAGACAAGAGGAAGGGGATGTCACCGCCTGTGGAGGAAACAATATGAAATTGAGGCATGCATTAGCTCCATATACACAGTGTATTGCCAGTAGTTTATTAGGCTTGTGAGGGTGTGAGAATTACATGAAGTAATCTATGTAAAGCAATTTGGACAATTCCTGTCCTGGTAAATAGCAAATACTCCACAAATGTTAGCTGTTCTACATCATAGTAGGTTGCTGTGGGAAGACAATAGCAGAAGAGAAGGCCACAAAGTAAACAAGAGAATGATCCCCAAGTACCTGTTACAGAGCAAGATTAATGTGTTTTGTTTTTTTTAATTTTTTTTTTCCTGTACCTAATGGAAAGCCACAAAAGAAGGATAAGTTTGGAAGTGTCAGTATGAGTTTTTAATATTAGAATGACCACTCTATTAGCTAAATTATGGAGAATTGACTAGAAAATAATGAGGCAGTCAAATTTAAAAAGTGATGCTCAAGGCAAGAATGTAGGCAGTAGTAGAGGGATGAAGAGGGGACAGTCATAATTGAAATTGTATAAAGCAGTGTGGATAGGACTTTGCCAATGACAAGATATGCGAGAGTCCGGGATGACTCGCAAATTTCTGACCTGGTTACTTAGACAATGGTCTTTCTACCATCTGAAGAAATGCATAGCCAAAGCAACATTGCTCTTAAGACACTGACGCAGTATACTACCTTCATGTCACTAGTCAAAAGAAATCTCATTCCCCGCATGAGGAACACCTTGTCTGTTCAGTTTTTCGAAACTGCCAGCTGTTGCAGGTTACCTTCCCAGGGAAGTAGACCCCATGACAGAGAGGAAGATCCTGGAATTTCATTAGGGAATGTGCTTAGGATTTGTAGAAGAACAGGAGAGGAGAGGCAATAGGTGGAGACAGAAGTTTGTGATTGGTCTTAATAAAGGCTTCACAGCTTTACGAACATTTCTGAAGCTAAGGTAACCCTTCAGATTTTCACTTGTTCTGCGGTTTTACCTCCATTATATTACTGTATTAATTGGGCGGTAGATTTGGGCTGTACCAGAAAGGTCCGTGAGTTCAGACAAGGTGGCTTCTTCAGCCAAGGCATCTCCCCAGGAGAGCTGACAGGGGAGGGTATCAGCGACCAGCATCTCCAGAACCAGGGGGACATTGTCTTCATTCCTGAAGGGGAATCTGTGTAGATGACAGCACCTCTTCCACCACCATTATTCAATCTCACATGTTTAAAATCGCATAAATCATTTTGCCTAATCACTCTCCGTTATTGCTTATAGTCAACTAGTGCTCCAATTCAGCCATTTTCCCCTTGATTGCAACTTTTATGTGCGCCTTCCCATCCCAATACCACTAATTAGGAGCACTCCCTACTTGCCCTACTTTGAGTACATTCTTTCTCCAACTCTTAAGAGCTACATTAAAATGTATCTTCAGCTTGAGAAGAAAACTTAGTTTCTCTAAAGATGTTGCTGCCTCCTAATATGTCTTATATCTTAGTGGCTCTTGATTGACTGGTTTTGAAATGGATTCTTGCAAAACAGTGTGTTTCACCTTATGTCTTTGCAGTTCTTGCAGCCTTATCTTCTTGTTTTCAATATAAAAAATGTTAAAGAAGCTCATAACTATCTTTAGAGCTTCTCTAGCCCACGTTGGTTTCACTCATCTTTAGATTCTGGAAGGCTTACACTAGGTGCCATGGAAAGGCTAACTATTTAGAGAGGCAGTTAAAAATACTTGCACAAATACCTAGATTTAGAGACTGGTTCTTTTATTTGCTGGATCTCTGAAGTTGACTTTGTGCTCAATATGTCTCAGTTCACCCATATTTAAAGATAGTATTGATACCTCCTTTACAGGCTGCCTATGAAGCTCTGAGTGTCAGATTTCATGTGAAAGAATTTAGAATAGTGCTGCCCCTTAGTAGGTACTCAGTAAGTTGTAACTATTATTTCTATATTATTCCTCCTAAATAGATGGATCAGACTTACCTTTTTCAGTTATATCCCCCAAATTAGCAGGATTTTTGTTGCATTTTGTTATTGAGTAAGCAGATGTAATACAATGTGTCAGGCACATATAATATAAGCAATACATATTTGAAACAACGTTCTTATTGTTATGTGTATGCTAAAAGTGATTGAATTTAACACAATAAGCTATGTCTTATTTAATTATAGCTCCACAGAAAAAAATGCTAGGGTATAAATATTCAATAAACTTTTTAAAGATATTTTTAAAACTTTTTATTTTGACTTAATTGTAGATAGACAAGCAGTTGTAATAAATAACACAGATCTGATGTACTTTTGACCTGGTTTCCCCCAATGATAACATCTTGCATAACTGTATAACAACACCATGACCAGAACATTGACATTGAGCCAAACCACTGACCTTATTAAGATTTTAGCAGTGTACATGCACTCATGTGTCTGTGTGTCTGCACGTGTGTGTGTATTTATTTTTATGCAATTTTATCCCATCTGTAGATTCATGTGACCACCAGGACAGTCCAGACACGAGTTCATCACAAGTATCTGTCATAGCCACAGCAACCTTCCTTTCTCTCCTGCGATTACTAACATGCTCCTCTCTAATTCCTGGCCACCTCTAATATGTTCTCCATTTCTATAAGTTTATAATTTCAAATGTTTTATATAAATAACTCATAAATTATGTAAACCATTTAGATTGTTTTTTTTTCCATTCAGAATAATTCCCTTAAGCCCCACCCAAGTTGTTGTGTGCCTCGACAGTCTGCTCCTTGTTATTGCTGAATAGCACGCTGTGGTACATATGGACCACAGTTTATCCAACCATGACATGTTGATGATTAAGAACAAAGCTTTCTAGAACATTCACACACAGTTTTTTGTACATTTACAGGTTTTTGTGTGAACATGTATTTTCATTTTTCTGACATAAGTGCAATTGCTGAACTATATAATAAGCACGTGTGTATTTTTGAAAGAAACTGCTGAACTACTTTCCATTTTAGATCTCTACCATCAATCTGTGATTTAGTTTCTCTGCATCTTTGCCAGCATATGGTATTTTTTATTATGTCTTTTTAATGTACTCATTCTAATAGATGTATAATGATAGCACATTGTGGTTTTCACTTGCATTTCCTAATGCTAATGATGTTGTAATAAAGATTTTAATTGTTTCATTTTGGACTAGTTTTGCTAAAATAGCCACTATTTTATTATATATAAAGTATCATATAATAATTGTGCAAGTATGCTTATAGCCACCTCTATATACCTAAACTGACATTTAAGGGAAATCACTGTGTGCCAACAGTGTATACAATAACCCAAAGAGTTTTCAAAGTCAGCACTAACATTGGACACGTATTGTGGGTGAGAAATAAACTGTTGTTTGTTTGAACCAATAAAAATTTTTTTCAAATAACAGAACAAATTTAAAAGGTTTATACTACCTAATTTCAGAAAATTAAGATGCTATAGTAGATAAACTAATGTGGCATCAACATAAGAAGACATGTTGATCTATGGACTAGAAGAAAAATATAGAAATAGAGATACACATATGGTCACTTGATTTTAGATTAAAAATACCACAGTAATTCAATGAGGAAAGGTTGGTCTTTTCAACAAATAATGTTGGAATAATAGGAAACCCATAAAAGAAAACAAAACCAAAACATCATTACTTAGCTAATACCATAAAATTAGCTCGAAATGGATGTAAAATTAATTGTAAAAGTTAAAACTATGAAACTTCTACAAGAAAACCTTGGTGAAAAAACTTTGTAACTTTGGGCTAGGTAAGGAGTTCTAAGATATGACAGTAAAATTAAAATGATTAATTAGTGTTCATCAAAATTTTTTAAATTTTCTTTTCAAAAAACACCTTTAGGAAAATGAAAAATCCAGCCACAGCTGAGGGGAAAACACTTTCAAAGGATGTACTGGCTAAAGGAGTTGTATCCAGAATATTTTTTTAAAGTATAAAAAGTCAACAAGGAAGACAAACCAATAAAAATAAAACTCTGCAAATAAGTTGAATAGATGTTTTCCAAAGAATGTCAAATAAGGACATGAGTATAATGTACAGTACGGTAAATATAAGTAACAATAACATATTATATATTTGAAACAGATCTTAAATGTTCTCCCCACAAAAAGGAAATAGTAATTGTGTAGCCTGATGGAGGTGTTAACTAAGGCTATGTAGGTAATCATTTCACAAGATATGTGTATAAAATCAACACATTGTGTACCTTAAATTTACACACTGAATGTCAATTATATCTCAATAAAGCTGGAAAAAATAGTTCAACATCATTAGTTACGGAAATGAAAACAAAACCACTATACATCCACTATAATGGTTAAAATTTTTAGAAGACTACGAACACTTGATTGTTAACAAAGTTGTGGAAAAAACAGAAACTCATACAGTGCTCATGAGGATGAAAAATGCTATAGTCACATTAGAAAACTCTTGGACAGTTGTAGTAAGTTAAACATGGATTCACATTAAAACATTGCACTTTCTCTCCTGGATAGTTATTTCAGGATATGAAAACAAGTACAAACAAAGACAAATACACCAATGCTCATAAATACATTATTCGTAAAAGACAAAAATTGGAAATCAGCCAAATATTCATCAACTGGTTAAAGATATACAAAATGTAGTGTATCTATATGATGGAATACTACTCAGAAACAGAAAGGAATGATCTTCTGATTAATGGAACAACATGGGTGAACCTCAACAACATTGCACTAAGTGAAAGAAGTCAGACACAAAAGATGACATATTACACAGTTCTCTATATATGGAATTTCTTGGAAAGGTAAAGCTATAGGAAGCAGATCAGTGATTGCATTCAAGAGAAGGAGCAGAGGTTGACTGTAACAGGCATGAGGAACCATTTGGGAAATGGAAATACTCTAAAACTGGACCATGCTGATGGTTGCACAACTATACAGTGTGATAATCTAATCATTTACTCTTAAATGGGCATGTTTTAAAATATAAAAAGTGAAAAAAAAATGAATGTGTGATATGCTACTTAAGATAGTAAGAAAGAAGAATGGTACAAAAAACTATGGTTCTAAGAAGAGATTTTGTAAAGCCTGTTAGAGAAAGGGAAAGATTTAAGAAGAGGGGTTTTTCTTTGCTTATGTTATTTTTGAGGGGAGGTATGAAATGGAGTTTTCTTACAACTTTGCTGAGATAGCTCTATGCTGACTTGCAAGAATGCCTCAAAGTCAGAACTGAACCTCAGACTCTAAGGACAAGGTGGGCTACCTAGGGATGTATACTGTGCTCTCTAAAGTTTGAAACGCTTCTGGACCAGCTGGATTAGATTAGTTAGAGATGTATAGATTGATGCCCTAAGCCTGTTGTACTTGGTTAGGTCTGCCTTGGCTTTGTGACCAGTGGGAATAAAAGACCCTTCAGGAAAATTTGCTTGAGGTCTCCTGAAGCCAAGACTTCTCTTTCAGACTCTGGGAATTCATAATCCAGAGACAAAGCCCATTTCCACAGTGGAGAAAGGAACTAGGGGGGGGCCGCACCTGGCAATCCCATTGGTCCTCCAGACATGTTTGTGCTTCCTTCCTCCTACTGGACCACACCCTACATCTAAATTAAAGACTTGTGGGAACACCCTGAAGAGTCTGATGGGTCCTTTCAATTTTTTTTAACCTATGTAATCAATGCAGAGAAGATGTATTAAGATTGAGAAATTTTGTTATTCGTTGTATAAAAATTTAAATCACATGATTTTAATGTTTCCTTTTAATCTTATATATAAACTAAATTACTTTACAGCAGTGGCTCTCAACAGGCCTGATTCTGCCTCTGGTGATACTTGGCTATATCTGGAGGCATTTTTGGTTGTCACCAGTGAGAATGGGTGCTACCAGCATGTAATGAAAATAGGCTACGCATGCTAACAGAATATTCTACATTGTACAGGACAAAAACTGACCACATGAATTGTCTGGCCCAAATTGTCAATAATCACAAGGTTGAAAAAACCTGTTTTGCAGAAAGAGTTGAAAAACCAAAAACATTATTGATGCAGAAAGCTTCATGATCCAGCATCATAGCAATGTATAAGTCTAAGAAGTAGTGTTTAACTGATGTAATTTCAAAAAACCCCAAAGATTTATATCAATATAATGCAAGTAATTTTCTGTGTTTCTCAAACACCAACCCACAGAAACATTCCTTCAAATCGCCCTTCTTTTCCCAACTAGTTGTGTTGTGATTCGCAACTACTGTTGTGCTTTCTCTTCAAGTATCTTTTGGCCTATGTGAGAATTAACTCATAATTAATAATAAATAATTGATGACTAATTGAAATGGTTAACAAAAAGATATTTGGGAAATCCTCAAATTTGATGATTAAACAATATAATTCTAAATAGCCCACATTTCAATAAGAAAGGTTTAAAATGGAATAAAAATACTTTATGAGAGTAAAATTAAAACATAAGATATTAAAGTTAGTTAATTATCAAAAATAGCAATTTGGGGGGAAATTTGTAGCGTTAAACGTTTTTATTAGGAAACGAAATATGGCTTCAAATAAGTAATTTATGTTTCCATCTAAGAATGTAGAAAAAAGAGCACATTAAATGCAAAGCAAGTAGAAAGAAATATGAATTATAAGAACAGACATCTAGTAAACTGAAAACAGCAAAATAATACACAAATCCAATGAAAGAAAACGCTACTCTGGGGGAAGGATTTTTAAAAATTTAATCACTCTCTAGTCAGCTTAATCAAGAAAAAAGGGAAATTACACAAATTAGCAATATCATAAATGAAAGAGGGGACATCACTGCAAAACTTGTAGACAGGAAAAGGAAGAAGATGTAATACTACAAATATATTTATGGCCATAAATTTGAAACATTAAATAAAACTAGTGACGTCTCATACACACAAACTAAGAAATCTCACTAAAAAGAGATATTCTCTTTATAACCAGAGTTTTTGGTATAATTCTTTTTACTTATTGTCTTAATTACCATACCATACAAACACTCATTTTGTTTTTTAACTTCTTTTAATATTTTAATTATCCTTTGTCAGATATACTTTGCTAGATGTGATTGGCAAATATTTTATGCCAATCTGTGGACCTGTGGATGTGTATTCATCTAAGAGAAAAATAAACAATAATATGAGGTCAAAAATTATGAACACAGAATTCACCAGAGAAGATATACAGATGGCAAATAAACACATGAAAAGATATTAGGCATCACTAGGCATCTGGGAAGTGCAAAGTAAAAGTGCAAATGAAATACTCAGATGCATTTACTAGAATGGCTACAATCCAAAAAAAAAAAAAAAAGGAGAAAAGACAAAAACCTGTATCAAGTGCTTCCAGGATGCAGAAGAGCTGGCATTCTGATATATAACTGGTGGGAATGTACAGCAGCACAGCCATTTTTGAAACTGTTTGGAAGTTTCATATAAAATTAGCCATACACTTATATGATCCAGCAATCTCACTACTAGGAATTAATCTAAGGAAAATATAAACATATGTTTATACAAAGTGTATATAGGAATGTAGCATCTGAAAATAATCATCAAAATCTGGAAGCAGAACAAACACTCTTCATCCAGTAAATGGCTTAAATTAAGAAATTTATACTGTTCAGTAATAAAAAGTTGAAGTCTTCTCAAATGCATTTTTACTGAGTAAAAGAAGCCAGAGGCAATGTGCTGTATGTTTCCATTTACACGGCATTTTGGAGGAGCACGTAAGTGGTTGCCTGTGGGAGAGGACTAACCAAACGGAGCAACAAGAGGGATTTGTGGATGTGGACACATGACTTCTGCATGTATCAAAACTCATAGAACTATATACCATAAAGTGAAATTTAACCCATGTAAATTAAAAGTAAGTTATTTTTACTTTTCATTAATGTGGATATTTAGATTTAGGTGGGTTAAACAAATTGTCCACATTTAAAAGGGATAATGTCTTTGCTGTAAACATTCTACAGTGGGCCTTTAATTTTTTTTTCTTATGCAAATGTTAGTACAGTTTTTAGTTTACTCGTTGTCATTCTATTTTTTTTTTATGAATACTTCCAGGTATGTTTACAGTGAGTGATAATATATCTCAACTTTCCATTCGTTTCCTTAGTAAATGCATTCATTCATTCCAGCTTACTGTCAGGCACACTGAGGTTTTCTCATCTTTATTTTCCTTTGTTATAATTTCACTCCTGCTTTTTAATTACTTTGCTGTTGTTGCTGCTGTTGCTATACTTCTGTTTGATTCTTTGTTTATGGTAATTATTTAAATCATTACTTTTAATTTCTTGAATTATTTGTTTAATCTCTTCTGAGAATAATTAAAATTATATTTCATTTTCCAAATCAAAAATAATAAAATAATTCTAGCCAAGAATGATGCAAGTATATTTATCTTTAGAATACATGTTGTCTCAAATAATTATAATATATATTAATGTTATCATTTTCATAATTTAAAATGATTCTCTAAAATCTTCTTGCCTAAAATTTCCCCCATTCAATACTTTAATGAAATTTTAAATAATGGGAGTAGTCCACAGGATTTTATTATCCCACTTGATTTCTTTATTATCTAAAACTATATATGATAATAAAATGGATAAATATGCATTTAACAAGAAAGAGTTATTACTCTTGACCTTATATCTTTCATGTGTTCTGATTCCATTTAAACATCCTCACAGTTTTCTCAGATAGTTCTGCTTCCTTCTGATTTCCCTTGCAGTTCAATTTTATTTGATTAAGCAGTAACACTAATTTACCAGAAGATGCTAAAGAAGAATATTCTTTTTCATCCTCTCTTCCTTAGGCAATGTTTTAAGTTCCACAATCTCATTAACTGGAGTACAAAAAAAAAATGAAACTTTTCAAATAACTCCTTTAATAGTTATTAGAGGACATCATTTACAAAGCAAATATGTTGACTGTTATTATCAACAGCATAT
Organism: Camelus dromedarius; assembly: GCF_036321535.1. NCBI lineage: Eukaryota > Metazoa > Chordata > Mammalia > Artiodactyla > Camelidae > Camelus > Camelus dromedarius. Next base: position 17,011,248 of record NC_087438.1, read on the forward strand.
CAGATCTATTTATTCTGTTGCTGCAATTTAGTTTTGCAATTTGGACTCCAGTTTATTGTTCCTGCCAAGCCCCATCCCTCTATCCTGTTCTGTTTCACTAAGTCCCTCTTTTGTTAATGTTTCTTACAAGCCCAATTTATGAAACATACTATAACTTCCCAGAAATGAATGACTCAATTCAATACCTTTCAAAGTGTGAGTCAAACACAGGCCATAGAATTTGAATTATTTAATAAAAATGATTAGATTTCTCTGTATCCCAGGGCATGATTGAGCGTGTCTGTGATGAGTTTCAGTGCATGTAAAAACACCTTCAGCACTTGTCATTTCTCTGATCTCTAGCAAAATGAACAACCCACATCTGTGCCCATGGCTCTTTTCATTAGCTTCTCGGTGATCTGATGCTAATCACTCTTTTCTGCTGTGTAAATTATATTTACTATAGATAAAAGCTGACATTTTATAATGTCTACCAATTATACTTCTGTAACTGCACTAAGGCGGCTTATGAAATCATTTGCCACACTTTTTCTGTATTTTCAATTCTCTTTCTAAATCCCATTCTTTCTATCACAAGTAGCGTAAGATGGAAATTATGTAAATGTATGGTTACTTTCATGATAAAATAAAGTTGTATAATTTTACTAAAGCTATGTAATGTTCAATGTATATATTAATTGGGTCATGAAGTTCATTTTGCACTTGAAAATAAGAATATTGATATTTCATCTGAGGATGTGTAAAGAATCAATAGCTATGATATTTGCATCTATTTGTTCCTTTTGATAGATAACGGATATTTTAACATCAAAAGTCTCGATTCATTTTGAGTAATGTTAGACACGGATGAAAACTCAAGAATACTTTGAACAGAGAAGGGGAAAATTGGAAATTTTATTTTGACAGTGTTGAAACAGAAACTCCCAAAGTAGTTTTATTGGTAACATTTTCAGTCACATTTTGATGGCCAAACCATTATGACAATTCTTTGGTTGTATTTTCTTATTTCATCCAACATGATATTTCTACTTTGATACTGATAATATTAATACTACCCCATCGTAACCATAAATTCCTCAGTTTCCTCATTAACATTCAAAGACAAGAGTATTTTCAATCCATAACGGAAATACTTGCTTAAAAATACTATTAGAGAATTGAATATTCATTGTTAATGAAAGCATCGCATTCAAAAGTTCCTTCTGACCTACATTTATATCAGTTTATCACTTATTAAAACAAAACAGATAATGCATTTTGTTTTTATTCCCTAGATGAATTATTATACTTCTCCATGACCAAAAGGATTCAAGAATCCTCAAACAATAAATTGTCATCGTCCCAGAAGCTGTGATACACAGTAAGTAACAAATGAATGCCAGATTTTTCAAAAGATATGGTTGAAAATAATATTTTGTACTATTCTGTAAAAAAATAAACAGAAAATGGTTTTGGGTACCCAAGCTCTGACAAAAGTGTGTACAAATGAGACTGAAAAAATTAAGAAAAACAATATTGGTAGTATTTAAACACATCTTTTTGTCTGGAAAATAAGGTTCTAGATGAAAATTTTGGTAATGCTCTGAAGTCAGTATACTTGCCTTGCTGCTGATATAATTTGTGATTATTGTTTTAGATTTTTATGTACATATTCAGAGCTTCAGTGCCATCTTAATTATGTTGTGGGTGAAGGCAGTTCTCTTTTTTATATTCCCTGAGCAATTGTATCATTCTAATTCTGCCATCAGGGGTCACCTAAACAGCTATTTTGAGGTATTTGTCTAGGAAAAAGTTTGAAAATTACAAAATTGAGTCATTAACTCAAGAAACTAGAAAAATAACTGTATATCCCTTCAAAATAATAATGTAATGGCATTAAACAATGGACTGGAAAACAAAGATATATAACAGCAATTCTTTCACAAGGCTGCAAAGCAAAAACATATCTAAAAAGCTTTAAAAAAGAGAAAACAAAAAAGTAAATACAAAGAAAGATTAAATTAATGTAATGGCAAAGATGACATATATACATATGTTAATTTTATGAAAACCATTGTGCCAATAAATTTGAAATATATTTTAGGAAATTTTAAAGAAAAATGAATCCTACTAAGTAACCTTGACATAAAGCAAAATTTTAATAAACCAATAATCACAAAGTGTACATGGTAAACAGCTAATGGGGGAAGCATTCAGTCCTTCACTGTAAAGTGTGATATTCACTGTGGATTTTTCATAGATGCCCTTTATTGTGTTGAGGAATTCCTCTTCCTCACCTGGTTTGCTGAGTATCTTTATGATGAAGGGCTGCTGTATTTTGTCAAATCCTTTTTTTCTAAATCTATTGAGATTATCATGTGATTTTTTTTTTTTTTTGCTCTTTATTTGTATGGTGTATTGCATTGATTGATTTCCTTAAACTCACCTTCAGTTCTAAGGATAATTCCCTCTTAGTCATGGTGCACAATCTTTTTTATGTATTGCTAGATTTGGTTTGCTAGTATTTTGTTGAGATTTTGTTTGTTTCTGTTTATAAGAGATATGAGTCTGTTGTTTTCTTTTTTGTAACATCTTTCATTGATTATGGTATTAGGGTAGTCCTGGCCTCATAGAATATGTTTGAAAGTGCCTCTAATATTTTTTCAAAGAGTTTTTGAAGTATTTGTATTAATTCTTCTTTATATGTTTAGTAGAAATCACCAATGTAGCCACATAGGCTCGAGTTTTCTTTGTGAGTAGTTTTGTTCCTTTATTATTTATCTCATACCAGTTAAATGTAGGCTCTTTTGCAAGGGTTGTACTTGAAGCGAATGTTTGAGAGTTTCTTTTTTCTTACCCCAGGAAGGCATTTCCTAGGTGTCTCTCCATGGTTCTTTCAAGCAAACTACGTGTGCTATGTTTTAACTTGTATCTTTCATGGAGCTCCCACCCTATTCTTAGTTACATATCACCAAATTCTCCTCTGTTTTTGAGAGCACCCGTAAACTTGAATTTCTCCACATTCTGTTTTAAATAAAGTCAATTCTTCTGGGAAATTTTCAGTTATTTTATGACCTGGCTTTTCCCCTGGGAAACATTTCTGAGCCATAGTTCTCGAGCTGGAGGCAGGGACAGTGGCATGCTTTTCCCTGAGGGACATCTTTGCTTGCAGCCTCTTGCCTTTTCAGCTTGAGTTTCCCAGCATAGATTCTCCACTCAACAAGCTACGGGGATGTGGTGACAGAAGCCCCAGTATTCTTTATTCTCAACAGCTATGCCTGTGTGTGGATTTTGTGAATATATATACTAGGTAATGATATTTTAGGTGTTCTAACATTTTATGTGGGAATTCCACATCCAGAAAGGTGGTACGCGATGCTCTGTGGAATGAAACCAGCAAAAATCATCAAATTTCAATTAAAATAATCATTTAAAGTCTCTGGAAATTGTTCTAAGGTCATACAGCAAATGAAGAAATACATATTTTAGAAAATCTACTAAAACTTGGTAGGAACAACTCCCTCCCTCCTCAGTCCAGCCCCCAGGTTCACCTTGACTGAATCCCCACTCCAGGCAGGTACAGCCAGGAACACAGTGCTGTCTCTCCCCTGTTCATGAGATCTTTGTGGAAGAATTGGACTTATTATTAGATCCTTCTGCACATTTTTTTAGCTTCTGTTTTACTTAAAAACTAATTATATATTTTGTATTTTTTATATTTTAAAATCTATTACAATATTACATTTCTTTGCGTTTTAAATTATATATAGTTAGTCATATGAAATGCTATATATTTGTGTGATTGATATATATATATATATATACATATATATATATATATATATATGCGTTTTCACTCCATATTTATCCCTTTCGTTTTAGGTGCTTTTTATTTTACCTTGATTTTATGCATGATTGTCTTGGTAAATCTTTTTATTTTGTGCTTCCTTTGAGTCAAATTGGTAGTAGATAGACAGTATTACCCTTTATATGGTAAGCTGATTTTGCTGAGATGCCAGCTTTAAAAATAAAGCTTCACATTAGCAGTTAATATGTGTGAAACATTTTCCATAAGGTCTGGCAAGACAAGGTCAATATACAGAAATGAGTTTTTGGCCGTGATGATATGTTATACACCTTTAATGCAATCTGATTAGTCGTTACTCTGCAGCCTTTTCTGAAGCTGACTTTCTATCACCTCCCGTTCACTAGAATCATAGGTGATGAATATAGGGTTCAGCCACTAGCAATGACTCTGTGTATGAATTGAATTATGGTAATAGTGATATTTGGAAGTGCAATCCACTGAAGGTTCTATTAACTCTCCAAAATGTTCTTATTGATTTAATCATTAGTGGCATTATTGTTTCTAAAAGTAAATTCTCTGTTAGAGCAACAGAGGAAAAATTTAGTCAGATATTTGATGTGTTTTCCTACCTCCTTTTTTTTCTAAATAGTGTTGCTATTTGTTTGCATAAGAAATAATTTTGCATCATATAAAATTCTGTTTAAAGCACTGTACATTGTTATCACATGGAAAACTCTGCAGACAAAAATTCTCAAATGGATTTAAGGTTTTCATTCTATTTACTTTATCAGATTATCTACACTCACTTTAACTTTCAATAGTTGATAATGGCTTTAGTTGCATTTATAGCTAAATGACCTATATTTCACAATTTTGAGAGACAGATAGTGCTAGCACATAAAACATTGTTGCTAATAGTTATCTACTTTCATTGATTTTCTCCCTCATCTCCACCTGTCAAAATTCTATATCTCGTTGAAAGACAGTGCTATGGAGTGAATACTTACGCACAACCCCCTCCTCCAAATTCATATATTGAAGACTTAATGTCCAGTGGATTGTTAGGAGGTTTGGCCCTTGGAAGTTAATTAAGTCATGAGGGTGGAGCCCTAGTTATGGGATTAATGCCCTTATAAGAAGAGACATGAGAGAGATGACCTATTTCTCTCCACCATGTGAAGGTGCAGCAAGATGGCTCTCTGCTAGCCAGGAGCAGAGCTCTCCCAGGTACTGTATAGGTCAGCACCTTGATCCTGGATTCCTCAGCCTTCAGAACTGTGAGAAATAAATCTGTTGTTTAAGCCACTCATTTATGGTATTCTGTTTTGGCAGCCTGAGCAGACGAAGTCAGACAATTTAAATACAACACCACAAGAAGTCTTATTCTTCCTTAAATTGATCAGGGATATTGATCACATTCTTCCCTCTTTTGGGTTTATTTGGTAAATTCTTTTATGTAAGGAAGCTTGTATTTAACCCTTTATTTCACTAGAGTTGCAGAATAATGCTGTGCACATATTAGGAGTAACCATTATTTGTTTAATTCAATTAGGAAGAATAAATTAACTTTAATATTAATTATTTAAACAGACATTATAACAAACTTAGATTCCAATTAGTTTTATTCTCTCTGTTTTTCCCTTTTCCAGTTAGTTAAAAATTTTAACACAATTTTTAAAGTGAGATATTTTAAATAATTATAGAAAACCTATAATACATTGTATTGCATTTTTGATAAGTGATCTGATGAAGAGAGTTCATAACTCTTGGGAGCTAGGTGAAATATCTTTAAAATTAAATATAAAGTTTTATATATAACTCATATAAAGCTGTTTTATATATAACTCAGATAAAACTGTTATAAAATATACAAGATTATAAAAAGAGTTGAAAGAGTTTCCACAGACTATATTATATTCTAAGGCTGCCCTTTAGGATGTCTGCGTCTTAGGACTTTCCCAATGGGAGCGACTGCAGTAAAGTACACACATGAATTTTCTTTCAGAGGCTCTAAACCATCAAGCATTTGAAGAGATTTATGTTGAAGAAAATGTATGTCACACATAGAAATGGAGATTATAAACATATATCAATATTAAATAGATATCCATGCATATAAAATATCAATGCAAGTTTTGAGATTTCTATCCAGTGAGTTATCTTAACAGAAAAATAGGTACAGGAAGCAAAATGAAATCATAGACTCTTTAGTTAGCATTTAATTGAAGCAAAGACTTTCACTATGGTGGTCTTATTGGTCAATCTCAGCAATTGTAACAACTGCACATACTTTGATTTTTCTTCTAAAAATCTATCCTATTAAAATGTGAAAACATATATGTTATATAACACCTCCTTCTATACCCACTTCTGGGTAATCCTCTCCCAAGCTGACTGTCAGTTTGACCGTATGACTTTCCTTGTTTAACAGGATATCTGCAAACATAAGGAGGGCAGAGAAATGTAAAGTAATCGTATATTGGGACATTCCCTCTCTGGCTTATGGAATGTCTTCTTCTACCCTGTGAACTAGCCAAGGCAGATTGGCTGAACCAAGAGACCAAGTAAAGGGTGATTCCAGACAATCCTGTTACTCAAGCTTCTTCAGCTGAAGGCCCACATACATGAGTCAGATAAGTCAGCCGCTGCCGGGTCAGCCAGCTCCAGGTTGGCCAACTCAGCCGGGAAGAATTCACAGCCAACACACAGAATTATGAAAAACAATAAATGCTTTTTTGGAGGAAGCAGGGCACAAAGTATTACAGTGATTTGTTACAACTGATATTTACATTCCCTATCATTGTTCAGTTTATTCTGTTCAACTCTATTCCACCTTGATTGTTATTTTACATGATGTGACATAAGTAGGACAAAGAGAAAACCTGGATTCCAAGATCAGGCACCCCTATATGGGTTGGTCTGAAATTAGTCACTTGGGCATCATGTCGTAATTTAATTATAACTATTATATTGCTGTCTCTTTATATGTCAACATATAATCAGACCAAAAAAAAAAACAAAAAACCCATCACTGACTAGTTAAAGGTTACTCATTGCTGAAAGCAGTACTAGGATTGAATAAAAACGTCAAAAGGTATTTCAGCAGCAGCAGCCCTAATGTGACATCAAGTGTTAGTATTACTAACTCATAATGGATTCCTTTCATACTGCAAGAGCATATCCTAGTCTGTCAATAAATAGTTTTGTATGTGAACAATTATTTGAATGGTGTGGAATTATAGTTACATGTTTAAGAAACTAGTCATACAGAATGTACTAATATAAACTTGTTTAAAGATATGATTAAAAGGTCTTTAAACTTTAAGTTGATAACTTAATCAAATACAGTTCCTTTGACAGTCTGAATTCCCAAGAAGATATTTTTATCGATGGCACCATTAGTACATGAGTATTATTAACAAAAACACTATTGCCAAAAAGATTCTGCAGGAGTGAATCCAGTATCAGAAAAGGTTCAACTGCAAAAAACAAAAGCCACCCTTATTTAACAGAGAGATTTTGCTGCAGGCAATTGGATGCTTATAAACTTTGCTTTCATTTCTAGATTTGTTATTTGGTTCTTTATCAAAATGAACTGTTTTTTTAAAAATGCTGTCCCGTTTTATTCCTAGATGGGGGGACCCTTGTACAATTTTAAACTATATATATTTATGCTGTTTTCAGTTTGTTCTTTATTTTTTATTTCTTTAAGTTTTTCTGTGTTATGTCTAGAATTTTTCGTCACAGTGGTGCTTTTTTTTCCTTGATACACGTCTTTTTCATAAGCTTGGTTCACATGGATTTGTTTAGTTGCTTGTCATTTGTTTTGATGAGGTCTTCTACATTTATCAGACAAAATTTTTTTCTGTACAGTAGATGTAAATTTTCTTTCTGCTCTCACAGGAGCTTTTAACAACTCTGGACCACTTTATTTTAATTTCTCATCATTTGGATTCCTGCATGTGTGGGTGGAATAAATTTTGGTTCACTACCTCCTGCACAGATTTGAGATTTTGACTCCACACAAAAGATTTTTTTTCTCAAGAGTTCTGTGTCTGTTGTATAACTTCTTCCTGCTTCTCCAGGCCTACTGAGCAAAGATATTTTTGGTTCCTATTATATGGATGGTTGTGTATTTTGGAGATTCAGCTTTTATGGAGGATTACTTACCCTGAACATTGACTGAATCTATCATCCCAGTGTGTGCTCAGAATTTCTACCCCGTTATCGGCTCCTTGTCACCATGGAGTCAGCTTCCAGCTTATTAATCTGAGTGCCCAATTTGTCTTTTATACCTAAGATTTTTAATTATAAATTATCTTAAATAGTATTTCCCTTTACTTGTGTGTAGACAAGGCATGCTGAATCAGATTTTCTATTTTATAGAAAGCATCTTATTTGCTCTGAAAATATTGTGTAAATATAAAACATATGTATATAACTTATTTTTTTCCTAAATCTTCAGTGTAGACTTTTTAAAGTTCCAATAGAATCAATGCACAAATCAATGCAATGCATATTAAAGGAATCCAAGTTTCTGTCTAGCATTTTGAACAACCAATGACAGTAAGTAATACATTATCCCTGACCTCAGAGTGATTAAGATAAATTAAAATAGATGGAGTAGATAAAACATTAACCAATGTATTTTTATGTATACCTTTTGATCTTTTTCCACTTCTCAATGTGAAAATTTTCAAATCATACAAAAGTAAAATTTCAAAATTAATCAGTCTCCTCTGACTGTGAATTCGCCTCATTTGAACATTTTTTCAGTCAAAGAATTCCTAATTCTGCCATGCTGTACAATTTATTGTTGGTTATCTCTCATTTTAGAATTCTCAAAATGGGTTTTCATATACCTCCCTACAAGACTCATCCTAATTCCACTCTCTGCATGAAACAGGAATGAATGTTTTTCTTTCCCACATACAGATTACTCAAATATTTGGAGAAAACTCACCTTATTCTAAATATTAATTTCTCTAACCTGCTCATCATTCCTCAGATAACATTGTTTCCAAAGTTTTATCAATCTGCTCGCTTGTCCACTTTCTTGAGTTAATTTCAAATTTCAGTATCTAAATACAGTACTCTGTAGGTGGCTCAATCTACACAGAAAGTAATTTTACCTACTTTGAATTAGACACTGTTGTATCAAATAACATTAAATTTACATTTTCTCTTTCAGTGACTTTTCATTTGAACAAGCTATATCCATTTATGCCTTCATGTTCTCTCATGCCAATAATCCTGATGCTAAAATCTTCTCTCTGTTTCTCTGTTTTCTCTCTCTGTTTGGTGCTTATGTTGTGCTTCATCAGATGACAGAATGAGTGAAACATGGTTTATTTCTTATAATTTTGGCTATCTTCTCTACTCTAGCTTCCATAATAGTTTTAATTAAACTGTTATTTGCAAACTACTTCTTCCAACTCTGAGCTTTTATTCCTTTTCAAAATGATTTAAAACTACTTAAGATAATTATTTCGAAGAATATTTTTCTTTTTTGGCTGCTGAAATTAATTTTGAAAGGGTAATAATAAAGAAATAAAAGAATACTATTGTACTTTAATCCCATATTACTGGGCCAAAGTTATGTCTAGAAACTAGGTTTGTGACCTTTTGATCTGCCCTTCCATTTGATTATTTCAATTTATCATTATTAATACTATTATTTTCACTACCATTACTAATTGTACTATCTTATCAAGAAATAATTTTTCTCAGTAATAGATTATAAGTGTCGTATTCAAGGACTTACCTATGTCTTGTATGTATATATGAATTTTTTCACTTTATGTTATCTCACGCTCCTTTAGGTTTCAGTTCTATAAATGCCTGATACGTTCATATGTGAAAAAAACTCAAATATATAGATCTTCTGTACATATATCCTATAATTACTTGAACTTTTAATTTTTCCTTTTTAAAATAGTGCTCAGTAAATATGAGAGTTGTAATCAGAAACCATTTTACTCAAGGAGATTACATTTCTATATAAAATACTGTCTCACATGTATGCTTTTTATAAATCATGTTGACTCTAAGAAATTAAATTACAACTGAGACATGTTTACATTTCTCGATGTGATTTTTGACAAAGGCTGTGCTGTGGAGTCATACTCTTCCCACAAGCTGCAATTCGGCCTTGGTGGCATTTGTCTGATTTCTTTCCACTGAAAGCAGCAGAATACCAATTCAACCAGAAGAAGGAGCAGGAGACATAATGTTATTTTTTTGTACATATTTAGAGTGTACCTTTGGATAAATAGAGTGATTTTAAGATTGCAAACAAATAATGCTAAAGAGGAACAACAACTGCCAGACGACATGGCGCAGTGCAGGTCAGCACTGGGCTCTCCCTTATTGAAATTCCACTGCCGTTATACCCAAACATTACATTTTCTAGGTCTTCCTTGTAATCATTTTACCATTTTAATCAATCTCCTCATTGTTTCCACTTCATTCTGGACTTGGTCCATTTCTTCTTTCAATCTAATATTATCCTAGAGTAATGTAATTGATATTCCACCCATATACTGATGAACTTCATAGATGTTTAGATCCTTGAAAGCAAGGACGATTTCCTATTAGTCTTTTTATCTCTTTTTCTTTGACTAGAATATACTACTTGCTAAGTAATATTTATTAAATTAAACTAAAGGGAATTAAAATCTAACCCACAAACCCTATTCTCTCCCTCTGTTTCAAACATACGTTCAACTGTGTGTTGTGCACACCCGTATAAATTTTCGACAGACATTTCAATTTCAGTTTACTCCAAGCATCTTCTTCTATCCAGTCTTTCAAATCACAGTACACGTTTGTTATGCTTGCATTTCCTCTCAGTTAAGTTTAACATCACCTACACAATTATCCTTCATCCCTTACTTTCTGTACCTGATGAAGCATCAATTTCTGGAAATTTTAATCCCTGTATCTCAAATCCCCTTTCTGTTCACTGCTGTATCTATCACAAGTCAGCCCCTGACATATTTCACACAAGATTTTCTCTAAATGGTGTCCCAGCCTCTAGTCCTAAATCATCTCAAAATTCCCCAGCACAAGACTATCAGATCTTAAGTCTCTACCTTACTGTGTTGTCTCTACTTTAACAAAATTTTAAATGACTGAATGAACTAATTAGGATAAGGTGAATTTACTCAGTTCACCATTACCTCTTTAATAAATTGCCAAGAGTGTTGGCTTAGGGATCAGGCTGCCTAGGTTCTCAGTCCATCTCTTCTGCCATTAATTTTGTGTTGCTGTGAAAATTACATGACTATTCTAAGCTTTGGTTTTCCCATTTGTAAAACTGGTATAATAATAGGATCACCACATAGAGTTGTTTTGAGGATTTAATGAATGATCCACGTAAAGTGCTGAAAAGAATGTCAACCACAAGAAAGCACAGAATGAATATTAGCTCTTAGGATTTTTAGTCTCTGATTAGGTAGCCCTCTGGCCTTTCTAAGTTCTACTCATCCTTAAAGGCTCAGATATGTATCCATTTCACAAAGACTAAAATTATTTTTATTCTATTGTAAACATAATACATGTAACATATAAACAGCGATCTCTTTGCTCTTTAAGGCACTGTCTACCCTATCAGAGAAGCAGGGAATGAGTCTACTTAATCTCCATGTTTCTCACACCCACAAGAGTGTCCAGTAAATTATGGCTTTTTTATTTAATGCTTCCTGAACAGAACTGAAATGATTCTGTAGCTCCTCAACCGCTTGAAGATAAAATAGAGCCTTGAAATAATCACTAACATTTTGAAATTCCATTCTCACTTACTCTTCAGAATTTCCAGGCTCTTTCAGTCATTATGAAATAGTGGATATTACCTTTTCCTTTGAAAAATTGTTCTTTTGGATATTTTATGGTATTGGCCACTTTACTCTATCCATCTGTATCACTATCTGGTGACATTTTCAGTCACTGCAATTACCCAAAGCAACATTTATGTTGCTGAAGCCAATATTTCTGCAGATAAATTATGGAATCCACACTGAGCTTTTAATGTTTGATACAGGGAGTACTGATTTTTCCCCGAAATGGTAAATACTTGATCTCCTTGCCTTGTCACATATCTAACGCAAATATGAGCTGAATGATATTCTTGCTGCCTTTGACATATTGACAAATATCAACAGAGCTGATGAATATATCAAAGTTTTTGTGTCCAGTTTCTATTGAAGTTATTGCCAACACTGTTGCTGATGCTTTGAACTCATGGTGCCCTGGAAATTCTAGAAATTTTCCTTTTACTACTTTATGTGTGTGTGTGTGTGTGTGTGTGTGTGTGTGTGTGTGTGTTTAAATGCAGCCCACATGTCATTTTACCACATAATGAATCATTGGGGACTGGGCAGAAAATAAATGAGAGACAGGAAGCAATGATGCAAAAATATTTATAACTTCCCCTAAAACCAAACTTCTTCTCGAGCCAAACTGAAATCTTTTGCTATAAGTCTCCACAGTTCTTTATGCAAATACAGCTTTGCTGTGTCAACTGTCCCTTTCACTTAGGTGTGTATTGATTGTATCTCAGGATAAATAAAATTTTGCTTAGATGAGAGGCATTAATGATTAATAGATCAAGGTAATTAATACTACCATACTTGTATTTCAGCTCAATATTTAGCTAGAACTATGTTATTAAGAAATTAATGGTATGTTCAGTATAGAACTTGAGAAGGGGAAAATTTCTGAAGAGCATATCTAAGTGATAGTAGGTAGTAAAATATATTGCATTCATAAATCTAGGAAAAAACATAATGCAGTTATATAGTGCCTGTAAACTACCGCTGTTTTATTCTGAGAAGCCAAATAAATGCATTGTCAAAAATGATCTCAATTATTATAAATCAGAAACATCCGTATTTGAACTAAGGAGATAAATTATCCGTGCTTTCAAAGAAATATACATATTCCTAGTTAGCAACCACATCAGAGTAAGTTAAAGTTCAAATTGTTTTCTGGTAGGACAATTTTCAGACACATTCAAATACACTTTCATAGGAAGTGTTTCCAACTCATTCTAATTCTCTAAGTTTTTCATTTGCAAATAAATTTGAGTCTTTTCAGCCTTGACTTAAATTGTAGATAAAATAGCTTTGTGCAACATAGAATAAAGGGCTTTTAAGAGGCTTAGAACATTTACAGATAGAAAATATCTCATGCAAAACATTGTGATGAGATAAGTAGAAAGAATTCAGTACCATATGGATTAATTTTCCTTTAAAATACAAATTGAATATGGAACTTCGAGAAAAGCTACTTATAAGAATAAAAGTAGGTCACATAATGTTAAAAAGTCTTCTCAAATATTGTCTGTATGTTGCTTTTAATGACGTAAATGGACTTACCTAGACAATCCCTTTGTTTTAATATCTGTTAGTCACAAATGATCATTTATTTTTATAAGTAAATATATTTCTTAAATATTGCAATTACTTTTTTAAACTTTTTATTGTCTAAAATTTGCATAAACTTTTTCCCACAAGCCTTGGTTATTTTCCAAATATCTAAATACAAGGACTAAGTGAAAATAAAATAGATTAAACACAGATAGAAAGCAATGTACTAAGAAGGTTTATTATCGGTTAATAAAAGCATAACGGCAGATCATTCTGCCTTGCTCTGTTGACTATTTTTTCCTTTATATACTCCCATCACTTCCTTAAAATATGCCTCTCCAATCTATGTTGAATGTGCCTATATCTCTGTAGTATTAGGGAAAACTGTATCTGCCACTAACCAGATGCACTACTCAACTATATTCAATCCCTGTAGATTATCTTAAACCATTCTCCACAAACAAGTATATTGAAAGAGTAAACCACAGTTATCTGTACTTTTTCTTTATTCCAATTTAATTGTACTTCTGCCCAACCTCTCCTAAATTTAAGTATAAAAATAATTTTAAAAACAAATAACTTATATAAATTGATTTACAAGTTAGTTTATTATTGCTGGTCATTCTTTTATTCTTAAGTTGCTGTTGTCTGCACCTATCCCTAAGTAATGGCAATCCTTAAGTTTTGATTCTTACTCTCTTCCATTTTCTACTGTGCTCTCCCACAGCAATCTTATCCATGGTCCATTTTTCAGAAGTCATTTATGTCATAAAATTTGCGAATCAATGTTTCTTGACTAGAATTTATTCTTGAGATTTTCTAACATAACCAGTTCATAATTAGCATACATATTTAGACATCTCCAGAATCATCTTGAAATAAAAATTACTCAAACTGAATTCTGATCTCCTCATCTAGAAAAGTAAGCATTTCATACGCACATATATATGTATATTTTATTTATTGAAGTATAGTTGGTTTACAATGTTCTGTTAATCTCTGGTGCACAGCATGTATATATACATATATATATAATATTATATATATATAAAATATTATATATATATATATATATATATATTCCTTTCCATATTCTTTTTCATTATAGGCTATTACAAGGTATTGAATATAGTTCCCTGTGCTATATGGTAGGACCTTGTTGCTTGTCTATTTTATGTATAGTAGTTAGTATCTGCAAATCCTGAACTCCCAAATTATCCCTTCATCCCTCTACCCTGCATTTCCCCCATGGTAACCACTGATGCATATATTATTTTCATCATTTGTATCCCAACACCTAACATTGAATCTGACACATTTTTTACTTAGCAACTATTAGTTGTAAAATTTTAAGTTATAATTAGACATTTTACTATTAAGCAATTAAATATCTATGTTTGTAGACATACACCATATTATATTCTCAAATATTTGTGTATATCTTATGTTAACTGCTCTTACCACAAAAGGAAAAACAAACAAGCAAACAAACAAACAAAAAACACACACAAAGAGGATGGGAGGAAACTTTCAGAGGTGGTGGGTGAGTTTGCAGCATTGATAGTGATGATGGTCTCATGGGTGTACATGTATCTTGAGACAAAACAAGTAGTATGTACTAAATAGCTGCAGTTTTTTATATGTCAATCAACCTTATTACACTAGTTCCGAAATGAAAGGGAGTTAGCTTCAGTTTTTGTTTACCATGCCCAATTGTGAGAGGTGTACTCTGAATGATTTTCAAATGAAATTTGAAAGCATCTAGTCAATGTAGGTTAGTCGCTCCCCTGAAGACGTCTATAAAATATAATCCAACCTAGAAATTTGATATTAATGGAAATACACTCTAGAGTAAATTTTCAATTGCTCATATTTCTTAATTCAAAGATTCGGGGTTTGGGGAAATTTTTTGATTCAATGTTCTATCTATAGAACTTTATTCTGCTATTGCAATATGAATTCTTAGAGTGTACACTTATTTTAATATTGGATTTTTACAGTTTTATAAACTATTTTTAACATGGCATTCTTCATAGATACAGATGGCTAAAGCATGCCATAAAATTAGATTTTTCTAAGGGCACCTTAACAAGGTGGCATAATGTGTCTTATGTTAGCATGTTGTCAAGTCATTTAAAAAGAGAAAATTTATGGTGATATAATTAGAATAAGTAATAAGCCAAGTCTACCAGCTCCATGATAATATAAAATGAAAAAAGCATTTTCAAGAAAACTAATCATATCGGTACTATTTGGACCTGTTTGTCTTCTGGCTATAAACATCAGTTTTATTTGGATATCATTTTATTGATTTTATACAGATTTTGAAAAAAATATTCTTACTGTCATCCTAAATCCCACAATTTAATGAACTATGTATCAAATCATTTGGCTAAAAATAGATTTTCATGAAAATTTTACAATAAGTTCTCCATATTTTTATTATATCTGTCAGTCCTCCGTGTGTTATCATAAAACAGTCCCCAAATAACAACAAAGACAGAAGCTGAGAGCAGAAGCATGTGTGCGCACGTGCATACACACACACACACACACACAGACACACACACACACACACACACACACACACACACTTCTAGTTTTGGGGTTAGGAAAGTGTGCCAAAAAAAAAAAAAAAAGCCTGGAAAAATATGTACTATTCTTTAGTAGGAAATTGTCAACTTGACATGTCAATCTTGATAGAAAAAGTATATGAAAATTTTCACTGTCAACTGTGTTACAGCTTTAATTTGTAGAACTTGAGTAGCGAGGTGGAGAAGGCTACTGTGGGCCCATTTGTATCACTTCAGTGCTGTGGGAGGCATAAAGGAGTTTTACTTGTATTCACATAAAATCTTAAAATTTTCATGAAGCTTAAATTCAACTACAAATAAGGAAAGAACAAAGTAACAGTGATCTATGAAACATCACTGTAAAATTTCAGTTGTGAATCATTTAAGGACTTAAACAGTTTAGTGTTATTTTGATTTTTATTTTGGATTTTACAATTAGATAAACAGTTTGACCGAATTAAATAACAAGTCTCATTTTCAAGTTTCAAGATAATTAAAATATCTCTTTGAAAACTGACTTATAACACCTTACAAATTTGTTGTCCATGGTTATTTATGCAAATCTGGATAGAGTTTATTTATTTAATTTTAAAAGGACACATGTGAAATGTATGAATTCTAAACTTCCTAATGACAGAAGTTTCTTTGGGAACCACTAATAAGAGCACCCTCTTTTGCCTTGAGTTTTGAAACTATTCAATATATAACAAATTTTTGGAAACATAGTAGTTACCCAATTCAGATAATTATTTTAAAAGCCTTTCTTTAAAAAAAATCTGTAGTGGGCTTAGTAAAGTTTTAATATGAACTATTTATCATGCTCTCCTGTTTGAATTTGATTATTAACGTGTTAGGTACACTTTTAAATAAACATTCTGTTTATCTAAAAACAAGGCAGAAGCAAGTACGAAATTATTTGAAAAGTGAATCTGCAGATATTCGTACATTTTTTATCCATAAACATTGCTGAACATGTGAAATAAATCATGAGCTCAGTTATTAACTATATATTTCATTTATCACAAATAAACTACATTTTGTTTTAGTGCCAATTAAGTTATTCTGTTCCTTGAAAAACAAAATGAAATAAGCAAATAAACACAAAAATATACAAAATTAATGACCAAAACATCTCTACCAGAAAAAATTTTTAGTGTATCCACAATTATTATTGCCTCCTGGCTACTTCAAATAAACAGAAATACTAGATTACAACATAAATAATGACCAGAAGAGAATAAAATAAAAGAAAAAATATTTCCCTAGAAATAAAAACATATAACTCAATTATAGCTATAGAAGCATGTTTATTATTGATTAGAGATTGATTAGAAGTTGCTGAGCATAAAGACTCATTTGTAAACACAGAACAGCTGTTCAAAAGCTCAGTTACATTCTCATCATTTTACTGACTTTGATTTTTAGAAAGTCTCATTCTGTTTGAACTACTTTTTAGGAGTAGTGAGAAGAATAGTCTAAATTTATGAAGAACAATTCCAGATTGATGATGAATTTGATATACCTAGATCACTTGAGGGTAAACCACTTAAACTAAAATAAATAAATAAGTTTATAAATGAGTAAACAGCAAATGATAGAAAGCATTATTACTTCAGTTCTAGAGTGCCAAGTGGCTGTACCATTTTCCATCCCCACTAGTAATGTATGAGGATTCCTGGTGCTCCACATCCTTCCCAGCATTTAGTGATGTCAGTGTTCTGGATTTTGACAGTTCTAAGAGGTTTGTAATGGTATCTTGTTGTTTAAGTTGCATTTTTCTGATGACATACGATGTGGAGCCTCTTTTCATATGGTTATTTGCCATTTGTATACTTTCTTTGGTGAGTTTTCTCTTAAGGTCTTTGCCCCATTGTTTAATCGGGTTGTTTGTTTTCTTACTGTTGAATTTTAAGAGTTTTCCATGTTTTAGATAACAGTTCTTTATAAGGTGTATCTTCTGCAAATATTTTCTCCCAGTTTGTGGCTTGTTGTCTCATTCTCTTAACATTGTCTTGCAGAAAGCTAAATTTTTATTTTAATAAAGTCCAATTTATTGATTATTTTGATGGATCATGCCTTTGGTGTTGTATCTAAAAAGTCTTTGTCATAGCCAAGGTCATCTCTGCTTTCTCCTACGTTATCTTCTAGGAGTTGTGTACTTTCACGTTTTACATTAGGTCCATTTTGAATTAATTTTTGTGAAAGGTATAAACTTTGTATCTAGATTCAGTTTTTTAAATGTGGTTGTCCAGTTATGCCAGCACCATGTGTTGAGAAGACTATGCCTTTTCCATTCTACTGCCTTTGCTCCTTTGTCAGAGATTAGCTGACTATTTATGTGGGCTACTCCTGAGCTCTCTGTTCTGTTCCAATGATGGATTTGTCTGTCCTTTCACTAATACCACACAGTCTTGATTACTGTAGCTTTACTGTAAGTCTTGATGTTGGGTGGTGTCAGTCTTCCAATTTTACTTGTCTCCCTCAACTAAGTAAATTCTTGGTGAAATATAACTTTATAAATTTATCTTATAAGAAGCCTTGAAGAAAAATTAACAGTCTTAATATATGGTCATTTTGTGGAAGAAGCTAGCAGATTCTCATCATCACAGGGATTAAGGACAGAGCACTACATTTCAGCCTGGCTCCTTTTGAGAATTTAAGAGGAAAATAATTGTGATATCAACAACAAGTTAAAATCTCTCGGGTAGCACTGAGAAACTCTAGTCTAAATATAATGAAGGACAAACTATAATAAAGGCTAAAAAATGCCTATAAGTTTAGGGAAAGAAAATAGGTATAGAAAAAATTCACTATGATTAAACACTTAGAAACAGGTGAAATGCATGGAAAATAATATGAGTGATATATTTGAAAAATGAAAAATAACACTAATTATTCTAGGCCTTATACAATTTAATGTTTATCAGGCTTATTAGTAAGATAGTAGGTTTGAGAGCACACGGGATTAGGATCTGATCTTTTATGAGAAGAGATATATAAAGGTTTATTCTAATCTCAACTGCCTGAAAATATAGTCAGTCCAATTTTCTTCCCATGTTTGGACATAAGTTTAGGGAAGTTAAACTCTCTTTCAGCACTGTGGTTAATAGGAGGTATGATTCTCCATTAGAGAATTCAGCTAAAGGAGATAAGTGCCAACCCAGATACCTGTTGACAACTAGATGATAATTTGTGTTTGTTTATTTTTGTTTGTTTACACTTTCTTGGGCCAGTTTTGATGTTCTGACAGAGCCAGATCAGCCCCCTTCCTTGAGCAGCTGATTAAGTCCACACCACAGTCACTTCTCTTACTGGGCTTTCACACACTTGGACTCCTACGTACCAGCCCAGGGACGAGGGACAAGACAGCCAAGAGCAGTACCCATGCCCTAGTGTCCCCAAGTTATTTAAGTTAGCTGTACAAAGAAAGCCTGGGAAACCTAACCTCACAGTGGTTGTTATAGAAACTGCCAGATGGCTCCAGACTACTGTTACTCTTCCCAGAGGCAAACCTCTGCGTAGCCCTGCCTGGCAACCTTTTCATTTGGAGCTGTAAGTAACAAAGGGTTCTGCCTTTCATCTGTTCAAGTGTCACTGTGTTGTGTTCCTTCATCAAAAGAATTTTTAATTTTATAAAACAAGGAAGGACACCTTGACACATACCAACTGAGTACACATTACTCTAAATTGCACTCCCCCCAAAAAAAGGTCTAGTCCCACAGGATAATCAGGATGATGGAGAAATGCATGATGACACAATTTATACCCTTAAAAAACACTACTGCAGAGACAAAAGAAGACACATTATGATTCATATGGTTATCAATTATCTCAAAGGAAAGGGAGATTTGGTGTATGAAATACAGTGGCTACTGACTGTGTTAGTGAAAACTTTTTACCCATACATAGCATTTAAGAGACATAAAGGCCTGATTGCTCTAATGGCAATAGTTGATTAGAGACTTTGCTATAAATTTTCAAGGTAACCTAAGATAACGCAGGTTGTTGGACTTCCGTTCAATCATAGACCAATTTAGACTCTGGCATGGAAATGGCTTTTTAATATTTTGAAATATATTTTTAAATAATATTCCATTCCACAAAGGTTACAAGAATTCTCCTGCACAAGAATTATTAACATTCATAGTTTAATTAACCATATAAGTGTGGGTTTATTTCTGCACCCTCTATTCTGTTCCATTGATGTACGTGTCTGTTTTTGTGTTGGTACCACACTGTTTTGATTACTGTAGTCGTGTAGTATATAGTTTGGAATCAAAGAGCTTGATTCCTCCAGCTTTGCTTCTTTTTCTCAAGATTGCTTTTGCTATTTGGTGTCTTTTGTGGATCCATACAGATTTTAGAATTATGTGTTCTAGTTCTGTGAAAAATGCCTTTGGTATGTTAATAGGGTTTGCACTGAATCTGCAAAATTGATTCCATTTGACACGGAAAAATTAAACAAAACTATGTCAATAGAAACTTAGAAAAAGTTATCAATTATCTCTTGTGAAAGCATTTCTATATCACTTGGGTATAGGAAAATGCTTTCTTTGTATCAACACTCATTTATAAATCAGTAGTAGAGTGCATGCTTAGCATGCACAAGGTCCTGGGTTCAATCCCCAGGTACCTCCACTAAGAAAGAAAGGAAGAAAGGATGAAAGAAAGAAAGAAAAGAAAGAAAGGAAGGAAAAAGAAAGAAAGGAAGGAGGAAAGAAAGGAAGGAAGAAAGAAAGAAATAGGTAAAAATATATAAATAAACCTAATTACCTACCCCTCCCTCCCTGGCAACAGCTGCCTGTGGCATTACAAAATTAGTATGGAACAGTGTTGCTAGGTACCTACTATTCTTCTATGTTTCAAACAGGAATGTTTACTATAGTTATTTAGAACTGTTTGTTGGATGCTGAGGACAATATCTTGTCCTTTTAGTTTGTAGATCTCCATATCAAGAGAAGCAGTACGTGGAGCTGATGTAGATCACACACAGACTATAATACTGATGAGTGATGGATGATGGATGAGATAGCTGGGGTTTCCGGAATAGGGGTATGACTACTTTGCAATGTGGGAAGGGCATGGATAACTTCACCTGAAAAATCTGACTGTGGTATATTGATGTCCCTAATTTTCACCCCCTCCCTGTAATCACACCATTTGCCTTATCAATGTGTGGTGCCCTTTCACTTTGACTCTGACCTGGTCTTCTGACCTGTTTTGGGAAATGGACTATTGGTCAGGTGTGATGTAAGCACAAGCTTCAAAAAGGGCTTGAACAGCTGTGCTTGTGCAGTTACTTTCTGCCGCTGTTATATGAGATGGGTATTCTCAAGATATCCCATTGGTTCCAGTAAGGAGGAAGAGAGACACATGGAACAGAAATGAGTTTCCCCAATTGCCTGAGCCATCACCATCCTAGATTATTTGTCAGCGAGCCAACTTCTAAATTTGGTCAAATCCATTCAACTTCAGCAGAGCCATCTAACTGATCTCCTTAGATGTGTTCCCAATATATGCTTATTTTCTTAAACAATTGAGGTTTTGACACTTTTTAATGAATCATCATCATATATTTATGTACAGAACCACCTCAATCTTATCAAACCATACTACATACTTGAAATGCTAGTAACTTTATCATTATTCTAAACGTGTAAGTAGTTCAATTCTGAACTTCTCTGTGTTCTATTTCATTTTAATTGCCTTGTATCACATATTGACTTTAGAAAATAACCAGTATTTTAAATGACTGCTAGTTTTCAGATAATACATCTCTTGCTACTTAAGTGTACAAAGTAATGAATTTTAAATAGAAAAAAGTTACCCAAGCATGAAACCATTTAGCAAAATATTTAAATAACCATAGATATTTTTGTTTCCAAAGAAAAGTCGCTTGACTATAAATATGACATTTTGAAAAGTGTGACTATAGTGAAACAAAATCAATTTTAAACTGCTTATCACATAGTAATAAAAATTCATTTTTATCCTCATTCTCATTATCAGTTAATTCAGTCATGTCTGTGTAATTATTAGATCTGAATATGATCTTGTTTTTCCAGGCAATTAACTTTTTTGTGTGTACTTGTGCATGAGATATGGACCTTTCTAAAAAAAAATTTACATTGAAATGCATATTATTTTAGTGAAAATTCTATAGTCTATGTTTAGGATATAAGGCATATTTCTTTGTGTGCATTTAATTAATGAATATTGTTATGAGTTCTTATTTTGCCTTTTAGAGAATGGATTCTTGACATATTTACTGCATACTTTCTGTAGACCAAGCCCCACTCTAATGATATATCTGATGAAGAATATATTCTCTGCTATTGTAGTTTTACTTTTTGTGCTTCTGTTTTAACCATCAAGCTCATAATTATTGCTTCATGGGAAGCCCCGAGGTTCCTTTCTTTCTCTACCCATTTCTACCCTCGCACACTATCCAACTGAGGCAGACCAAGTATTAATCATCCTGCTATGAGGAATGTTCACGCAGACACAGCGATCAGACTCTGTTCATGAAATTTCTACAACTTAAAGGGATTCATGTCAAGTTCTGAAGAACTCTCTTTCAAAATGCTGTCCCTGAGATGGAATGGTTAGTTTCTCTAGCTCACCACACACCTAGTACTAGGGAGGGACACTAGTGTCTCTTTCTTCAGATACCACAAATCTTTATTAATGACTTTCTTGATTATTAGAATGGGAGGCATATCTCCTATCCTCAACTTCATATACTAGCTGCTAATTTTAGAACAATAACAAAATTCTCTTACCATCCATGATTATTTAAAAAGCTAAAATTTCATTCAATATTTACTGTAAAGATAAAATGGATGCTGATATTAGGGTTTTATTTGTTTGTTTGTTTTTAATACAAACTAAGAGATCCAACTAAAAAGAAATAGAAAGTCAGTTGTTAAAGTGAAGCAATCTATGAATTAGAGAGACAGCATATTAATTTTCTATTGTTATTGTTTCAAATTACCACACATTTAGTGGTTTAAGACAATGTGCATTTAATATCTTACAGTTCTGGAGGTTAGAAGTATAACACAGGTCTCACTGGGCTAAAATCGGTGAGCAAGCAGACCTGCACTCCTTTCTGGAGTCTCTTGGAAAATCCATTTCTTTGCCTTTTCCAGCTTCTGGAGGACACCTCATTCCTTAGCTCCCGCCCCTTTCATCATCATCATAGTCAGTCCTTATCAAATTAATTAATCCTGTTGATTTTCTTTCATAGTCACTGCTCCCTCTGACCACAATTCCTTCTGACCACAGCTGGGAATGGTTCTCTGCTTTTAAAAATTCATATGATTAGGTTGGTCCCACCTGCATAATTCAGGATAATTTTCCCATCTCAGTCTCAATCTTAATCTCAATCTTTTAAAAAATTTTTCTGAAGTTGAGGTTTGGTTGATTTACAATGTCGTATTAGTTTCTCAGGTATACAGCAAGTTATTCAGATATATATATAAATGTGATAAAAATAAGTTTTGCTTCTGTGCCTTATAAATAGATATTTGAACCAGACAAAGAAAATAAGGGATGTGAGGGACAGTATAGCAGGAAATGCTATCTTCAGGAAAATGGCTGGTTTTAAATCTTAGCTTCAAAACCATTAGTGATGGAATACAAGATACATTATATAATCCACAGTTTGTGCCTCATTATTCTCATCTGTAAATGGGATAATACCTCATCTATTGGAATGGAAGCTGCTAGCTAATGTGCAGCCTCAACAGTTAGAAAAATTGAATCTTCCTTCACCTTGAAGAGGGAAAATAAATTGAAAAAAATGTGTACAAGCAGCCAATTAAGAATCATTCCTCTGACAAAAATATGATTAAGAGTATTTCTCCCCACACAAATCTGGATTGCCTCAAGGTAGCTGTCATTGGTTCAGTGAAGAAGAAAAAATAATTCAAAACAAAGAAAGGAGATTGTAGTTCAGAAGTTTGTCTAATACAGGATTTCAGTTTGGTTACTGCACAAGGTTCTGACTGGAAACAAATCAGAAGCACACTGTTCTTTTGAGGGAATTGCAATGCTAACAAGACTAGCAACTGGAACTAAAATGTATTTTGACTATACTGATTTTAAAAGTACTCCCAAGATCTCAAATCTGCGTGCCTAGGTGGCTGTCTGTGGAAGTCTTACGTCCCACAAGAGGTAGCCCTGCGCCTCAACACTCACTTTAAGCAGCCGCAGAAGAAAGGGCAGAGGACATCTCAGAAAGCTGAGCGAGGGACTGCAAAAGACAACAGACGAGAGATTTGTATCCAGAAAGCAGAATTAGGTTGTAATCAAGGATCCGACCCCGCTTTTCAGTTCCTGATGGCAGAACTTCACCATTGCCCTGGGGTGTAGTTTCCATACTAGATTTTCAAAATAAGGAAGTTAATTACAACGAGCTTGCTTTTGCCTCACCGTTATATATTGTATAAACTGAGAACAAATGATTTGTTTCTTGGTTCATACGCTCCATCACCACAGCGTCATCTAATTCAATGAAGAAACTTGATAGAAACACCTTGAATCTCCATCAGAGAAAGAATGAGAATACTTTTTGTGTTGAAAGAATAATGAAATGAACATCTGATGAATAGAAGGGCTAACTGTGTTAGAGACTGGTGATACAAAAAAAAAAGACCACTTTTCCTGTACTGATAAGGCTCCCTGTTTCTGAGGCCGCATCATGTGACATATTTAGAGCCAGTGGAATGTGAACAGAGTCTGGCTCATCATAACCTCCTGCCTGTGATTCTCTCCCTCTTCTCCATCTACTGACTGGATATTAATCCCCACAGCAATATTGTCTTAAAGTGAGAAGAACTTTTATCAACCTAGTTCCCTGAATGACTGAATGGAATTGAGTCCTAATCAGAAATCTCTCATTTAGACCTCACATGAATTAAAAAATTGAATTTTATTATGTTAACCCAGCTATTGATACTTGGGGCCTTATGTTTTACAGAAGCTCACATTTTTTAAACTAACACTCTACCTTATGGGGCTGTTGAGAGAATTACCTGAGCTAATTATGTAAACCCTCAATAAATGTTAGCTCCTATACTTTTACTAAAAGTGTGACATTTTAATACCTTGGGGCACATGAAGTGCTGCTTTGGTTTGTCAATGAAATTAAAATATTTTATTAAATCATATATAATCTACAATTAATAAAATAAGAAAAAAATAACATTTCTATCTAGTGAAAAAATGAACTTATGAATCTAGCAAGAATTAATTAGACATTAAATTGTGATAATGGCCAATTTGAAATTAGCCCATTTACATTACTTCTGGTTTCTGAACACCTCTATAACACAAAAATAAATAAAGTTGAAACTATCAATTCAAAACACATAATTTTCTTCAGTATTTTTAGTACAAAATTTGTTTTCTCTTATTTATGTATTATTAATGTATCAATAATTATCCACTAGAATAGAACATCTGATTTTCTAAAAATATGAAATTAAGGTTATATTTTACAGGATAAATTTTATATTATATGCCAGAATTAATATTTTAAGTAAGAATATGTTTTCACAAATATTATGTACATAGGCAAACATGACTGTAGAAAAATATTCTCAAATATTAAGCAATTTTCTACATGTAATACTTGATGGTCCTTTAAAACACTTCAGAAGATATGTTATCAGTAATATGTTAGCATATTTCATCAAAATCAGTGTAGTTTAGGTATATTAATATTATTCTCCAACAGAACACTCTAGAGTGAGCTTTATTGCTTAAACTGTGGAAAGGTCATAGATCTATAGCATATTATCATGTTTCAAAAATAATTACATTTCTTTGTCAGTTGGGAAAATAGAAAGATAAGCTCTATAATGCATGCAATTAAATTTAACCTTAATGGAATATTAGTGACCTGGGATTTACTTTCAACATTTATTAAAAAGGTATTCCTTATATACATAATAATTATTCAAGGTGGGAGAAAGATTGTGACCCATTTCTTGAGTTCTAGATGTCAGTTATCACATGCTTTTCAGATAGGCCTATGTGAATTTCCAAACGTCATCTCATACATAACACGTAAAAATGGGAACTAATCATTCCTCAGTTTCCTCTCTATAGGATTGATTGCATTTGTCTTCACATTCACAACTATTTACAAAATATCTCTCTCTTGTAAAATGTCCTTTCCTTGAATGATGTATATGAGCTGTAGAGAAAGGCACAGTTTGAATGAACAGTCCACAAAAGCTGTCTTAGTGTAATTACACTTGACCTAGTCAGAATCTTATTTCCATTTATCAAATATATTCTAAGAAAGATAAAAATACTTGAACTCAAAATACTTCATCACCCATATCTCTAACTACGTTCTCAGAAAGTCAGTCCACCAGAAATGATCCTTGAAAAAAACACAATCATGATAAGTGAGCTGCAGAATTTGAAGACTTCTTGAATGTATAAAGATTCACTCAGCCATGTGACATGCTTCCTATTTAGTTATCACCACGAACTCCAATAGTGTTTCACCTGAAAACAATATGAAAGAGAACAACGGGGTGGGGGGAATTTTATTCTGTAGTTCTGTTTCCACTGTGCCTTGAAACAGATGACCCAATAATATTAGCTGTCCTAGAAAGTACACTTAAAACAATTGACAAAAATAACTATATGAAAATGATGGCATTGCTGCATGGATGTTGAGTGTCATTGATATTGATGGTTTTGATATTGACACTTATATCCAGAGTATTACGTACAATGAATTGAGAGTGTGATACCTATGTTAAGGTTTTAGAATTGTATTTCAACACTACTGTACAAAAGTCCCTAACAATTCTGGAGTAGAATTTGGTATGACAAAAATCAGCTAAAGAGAGAATGAAATATGTTAGAAGAAACTAAAGTCAAGGACTGCATAAAAAATTAAATTTTATGTCATTGAGTATGGTTTAAGGAACTGTAAATTAATTGGCTGTGGAGGATGTACTTTAGAGTTTATAAATTTTACATGAGGCTCTCTTCAGAGGGTAGTGTTAACTAACACTAAAGTTATTTGATAGAAAATGATCTTGCAGGAGTGGAGGTACATTGAGTAAGATCTGATACCTTTCAAAGACTAGAACTTTGGGTTTTGTTTGGCATTACACAAAATGTTGTAGTAAAGAATATCTATGACAACCTCCGTACCACAACATGACACTCAGAACATTGCCTCCTTATCTTTTCCATCCCTGAGAAAGCAAAGGTGGAAGATGGCAGAAACTCCTTGCTATAGTTTTATCTCAATTCCTTTCTTAAATTAGAGAACTCTTATTCAATAGGAATAAACACCTGGGACCCTACTTCTAAATCTCTTAGCTGTTGCTGAGGACGATGAAGATGGCAGCAGCCACTGTGGACACAGATGGAAAACACATATACAGTGAAAGAGTGCTATACCAGTCCTGAACACCTTTATTTGAACCATTTCTTTACAGAGAAATAAACTTCTGTTTTTATATAAAGCACAGATTTGTGTGTGTGTGTGTCTCCACCACAACTAATTCAGAGAAATTTCTATGAGTTGAACTTGGAATTTGGAAGAACTATCAAAACTTTGATTGTGACACTGTGTCCATGTCAAAGCGCAGACTGCCTCAGGACATGATTTGAGTGAATGGGAAATAAGCAATGGTGCTTCTTTCAACATTGCTTGCTTTTCCACAACTTCCCTATAGGAACAGCATGGCTTCAAGCCATGTAAGAATTAAAGTCTCCTACAGAGACCAATTATAAGCATTGGAGAAAATGCACAAATAAATTATCTGAAGGCTTCAGAGTACAATCAAGACAGACTAAATTTGAATGACCATTGCCTCAGAGAAAAGGATGGTATTAAACCACGAGTCACACACTTCCCACTGCTATTTCACTCAGGGCATTTGCGGATTAACAGTGCAGGGAATAGAACCTGAGCAAGAAAGAGCATCCTGAGATTTTTGGCCGTCTCATTGGAATGAGGAGAAACAAAAATTGAAGTTCAGGATTGCCAGGGAGACCTAACTGTGAAAGAAGTGAAGAAAACAGCCAATAAATTGGTCTGATATTCTGCAAGTCATTTGCCATTGAAGCTTTTGTGAATATCTAAGTTAATAATGCTGCACCATTTTCATCAAAATAAACTTAAAGCAAGACATATATGATATGAAAGGGAACATTTAGATATAATAAAATGTTTAATTGAAAAAAAGTATAAAAATCCTAAATTTTAATGAAGCTAATAGCAGAACCTCAAAGTATATAATAAAGCAACAACTGACAAAAGTAAACTTGAAATTTTAAAATATTAAATCATAGAGCTATCAGTGAAACTCTTTCCATAACACAGAAAAATCATACAAAAATTCAGGATAGGTAATATTTAGATCACAAAATTAACAAACACAATAAAAGTCACATATATAGCAACATACCTCCCACCAATGAAATTATGTTCAAAAAATATGAAAACTTTGAATATTGATCAAATTCTGGGCAAATATAAATTTATTTCAAAGATCAAAACCATCCTGAAACTATTTATTAACAACAGTGAAAGAAATCTAAAAATCAGTACCAAAAAGATAACACAAAACAACGTTATTAAACAAAGCAGTTCTAAGTATTTTACATGCCATGTTTCAATGAAGAAATCACAAAATATCTTAGATATTACCTTGGACCTTCAAGCCAGTAATAAATGTCCTTATCAGAGACCCACAGGGAGATCTGACAATCAGAAGAGAAGGAGACGATGTGACCACAGGTGGAGAAATCAGAGGGATGCCCCCCTGGTCAAGGAATCCCTGGAGCCACCAGAAGCTGGAAAAAGTGAAGTCTTGGCCTTTACTAAGGGTCATTGGAGGTAATTCAGCCCTGGCAACACTTTGATTTTGGATTTCCCGCATCCAGAACTTGGGAAGAAAAAAAATACATGTTGTTTTAAACCACCGAATTTGCTACAGCAGCCACAGGAAACTAACACACTAATATGAAAAAGCTAGAAAAGTGAAGTTTTTAGAAAAAAATAATTCTAAGGAAAGTAGAAGGGAATTGTGATAAATAACAGATGAGAAAACATTTTTAAGAACAAAAATTTTAAATAAAAATAAAATTGATTTTGTTAATAAAACTGATAAGTATAACATTTTCTAGGCCATGAATAAAAAGAAACATTACTAAATATCTTACAGATATAAAAAATATGGAATATTAAGAAAAATTTTATTTGTATATAATAGCAATTTCCTTAAAAACTTATTATAATTGACCCAAGAAGAGCTAAGAAATCTAAATAATCCCTACTTATTAATGAACTTGAATTCACAATTTTGTATTTTCTAATGAAAAAAAGTCCAGTCTCAGATTAGTTTCACTTGAGGATTCTTTCAAACATTTAAGGAGAA
Organism: Camelus dromedarius; assembly: GCF_036321535.1. Classification (NCBI taxonomy): domain Eukaryota; kingdom Metazoa; phylum Chordata; class Mammalia; order Artiodactyla; family Camelidae; genus Camelus; species Camelus dromedarius. The sequence goes on from NC_087438.1 coordinate 17,040,397, forward strand.
AACAGCTGCTTTGTACAAATTCATCTAAAGGACAGAAAAAAAATTCTTCCCACCTCATTTTCCAAAGTCAGCAGAATACAAACTTAAAAATAATAATAAATTATTGATTACAAATACAAATGAGATACTCATGCAAAGAAAAAAATCCCAGTAAAATTCAAAACCCCTAATGTGTGTTTGATTTTGTCACCTCTTTCACGGTTTTCTTGAACAAACCTCACTGCTTAATATTAGGTTTCAGTGTGATGAAATAACTTCATTACCCCATCTTCTTGGAGTAGCACAGGGTACTTCTTAGTTATCAAAATAATCACATCCCTACTTAAAAATAGTTTTGGCTCTCAGATTCTTAATTCTTAGTTTTATCATTTAGAACTTTTATTATTTGATCTTGACCTTTTTATTTTCACTTATCAGCTAAACATTCCATCCCTACCACCTGCCAATTAATCTGTCACAGTGAACATTTTAACATCCCACTCTAGCGACCTAATCAAGCAGCAGCATAGCAACTGAGGGTGTCCACTGCATGTGTTCCAGTCTTGCTCTTTCATTATAGATCATGCATGTTAGAGGCATATGTCTTACCAATTAGTCATACGTAACTGGAATATGAAGAGCACTGACAGAATCCAATTAAGAAGAGAGCTGATACAACAGAGACTCTGGAGCCAGAGCTTAATAGAGCAGTTGGAATAAACATCGATTTTTATCCCTTTGAAAATGATATGAGTATGATGAATTTAAACATGCACATTTATGAAGCTTTCTGAATGAGAAGGAGGGTATATATCAATGTTAAGCAGACAAGTGATAGATTCTGGTCATTACTATTGTCTTTTTCATAATCCTTCATGCCTGAGTCCATTGTGTAGCAGCTATTTTGCTTGGATGCAATTAACTCCGTCTTAAGTGCAAGAATACACCGTAATTAGTTTAAGAAAAACAATACTGTCTCATGTGTAATGTTTATGGTTCAAGGTTGTTCAAGTGACTCGGTATCTTAAGCCAAAAGAAAATAAAGCTTTTACATAAAAGCTGTCAGAAGAGTTATTTTTCCTCTGTCCTTGTCTGTGTAATAAAACTTATACTTCCATGTATGGCTAGTAGTGTTTTTGCAACTTTAGATTGAAGCTCAGATACAGATAAGGGTCCAGAGATTCACAAAGAAAAATAGTACTGCGAAAGAACTATGTCTCTGTTCCTTCTAGCCTCCCAACTATTAAGTTAAAGCTGTCAATATATTGATTCTTTGGCTTAAACCACTTAGAGTTTTCCATTATTTGAAACTGAGGCTGTTAGATATGGATCAAGATGGAAAGATGTTATCAGAATGACCTTTTGTTGTTGTTTTATTTTTTTAAGTGATTAAAAAAGGTGATTTTTCTAAAGGAAGACTGACTTTTGAAAGAGATAATAAATTTAGTGTATACTTGTTAATTTAAAGTACCTTTGAAACACATAAGTAGAATTGCAATATTGTCCTTGATCAGAAACTCAGATGAGAAGACTAGAGCCCACAGAGCCCAGACATAACAGAAGCCCTTTTTTTTTTCAAGAAAGAAATTATAGAACGAACACACAGAAGGGTTTTGAATAAGCAGTGTAGAAATACATTAATTTGCAGAGAGGAAGACGATAATGAGCCTAGAAAAAAAAAACTGCTGAGGAGTGGCCAAAAATGATGTTCATGGAAAAGCAGGGTAGTGTGATAATCACACACACACACACACACACACACGCGCGCGCGCGAAGAAAGAAAGAAAAAAGTTTAAACAAAATACAGTATTGCCAAATTCTGCTGCTAGGTCATGTAAAATGAGAATTAAACTATTCACTGTATTAGAGAGCATACTTTCCATGAAGAAGATATGGATCAGAAGTTAGATAAAGGCATTTGGAAATTTAGTAGAAAATGAGGACATAGAGATCATATAGATTTGGCAAGTAAGAAAAAAGAGGCAGAAGTTGTATAGATATGTGAAAATTTAAAGAAGTTGCATGTGTTTGTAGGCTTTTTTGTGTGTTACTTTGTTTTTAGTTTTCTCTTAATGACTTAATTTTTTAGAGAAGTTTTAGGTTTACAGAAAAATGGATTAAAAAGTACCCAGTTCCCATAGGTTCCCTCTCCCCTCAACACTTCCCCAATTATTAACATCTTGCATTAGTGTGTTAATTTTTTAAAATTGATGAGCAAATATTATTATTAACTAAAATATATAGTTCATATTAGGGTTGCCTCTTTGTGTTGTAAAGTTCTGTGTGTTTTGATAAATGCATAATGTCTTGTACTCTTCATTGCAATATCATACAGAACAGTTTCACTGTCTTAAAAATCTTCTGTACTCCACTTTTTCCTCTCTATACTCTCCTTCTCCCTGGAACCCACTGATCATTTCACTGTTTAAATAATTTTGCCTTTTCTACAATGTCATGTAATTGGACTCAAACACTATGTCGCCTTTTCAAAATTGACTTCTTTCACTTAGTAATATGCGTTTAAGATCCCTTTATGTCTTTTCATGGTTTTGTAACTCATGTATTTTGAACACTGAATAATATTTAATTGTATGGCTGTGCCACAATTATCCGTTCACGTACTATGTGTATTTTTTGGTGGGCATACTTACATGTATTTATCTGTTTAACGGAAAGAAGTCAGAGAAGAAACTTGAAAGTACTGAAGTACTAAGGGACAGTCAATAGAATGATGCTTCAAATAAGGTAGAAGAATTTTCACTAAACTGGAGAAGGGACACTGTCTCTCCTGAAAACCAGGGAAAAATAAGAGGTACAAATATACAGAAATTTATATCTTTGAGTTCTTGTCTCATAGCTTTTCTTTAATCTGTGAACTGGGGATTGAGTCCATCAGTTAAGATGTTGAGAAAGGAGACCAATAAAAAGGAATGTTTGTAACACGTAAGTCTGAGTGTTGGAACGTGAATTTGTACTCTGTTTCAAACATAATGGTATTTGTGGCCCAGAAGTCAAAATATTTTCTCTTACACAAAGCTTTTGCAAGAAGTTTTTAGTGCTTGCTTTATTTAAAGTCTAGTTGCGTGTATAGGTGAACAATATGACTGTAGAGATTTATTTTTATATAGACAGTATTTTCCTAAAATAAACTATTATAACCTTTCTAGTATTTAGTATTACTGAAATCCTTCACTACTCATTTTGATTTTATAATGCTTTATCTTACTTTTTTCAATTAAAACCATTGTGCCAAAATGTGAAATTGCATTTTATTTTAAAAATGTATTTAAATTACATAAACTCAGAGAAAAATAATTGTATTTTATAAATAATTGGTCCATTCATAATTTCCCTAATGACACCTCATCTTCCTAAATAAGAAATTTTCCTCAATGCCAGAAAAACATTTTAAAAATAATTCACACTGAAAAATAAATTGCAAACACATATTTATTGTTAATTAGGTATTCATATGTAAAACTCATGACATTAAAAGTTGTGATTATGCAATTAAAATTATCTCAACTTGGAAAAAAAATCCAGATATTTTCAGATAAGCAATGAAAATATAGACATTAGTGTTTCCTTGAAAAATCTGTAGTAATAAATATGTCAGCATGGAATATGTTGATACTCATAAAATTATAACAGTGGTTTTCAGGACATAAAATTATAACTTAGTGGTTTTCAGGAATTTTGTTTTTAAAATCTATTCTATTTTTCTCAATCTGTGTATATGAGCATACCTCAGAGATACTGTGGGTTTGGTTCCAGACCACTGCAATAAAGTGAATATCACAATAAAGTGAGTCACATAATTTTTTCAGTTTCTCAGTGCATATAAAAGTTATATTTACACTATTCTGTAATCTGTTAAGTGTGCACTAGCATTATGTCTAAAACAATGTGCATACCTTAGTTAAAAAAATATTTTAATGCTAAAAATTGCTAACCATCACCTGAGCCTTCAGCTAGTCATAATCTTCTTGCAATAGTAACATCAAATATCACAGATCACAAATTATAATAACAAATATAATAATAATAAAAGATTTGAAATATTTCTAGAATTACACAACATGACACAGAAATACAAAGTGAGAAAATACTGTTGGAAAAATGGCACCCATTGACACAGGGTCGTCACAAACCTTCAATTTGTGCAAAACCCAATAAAGCAAAGAGCAAAAAGATGAGGTATGCCCTTGCTAAAAATAATATCATTTCTTTTCAAAATAGTGTAAATGATATTTGAATGGTGATTTTTTGACAAAAAAAATCTGGAATTAATAATGCAAATCAAAACATTAATATTATTTTTAATTTTCAAAATTTACATGAATCTCCTCGATGTCCATAAAATTAAAGAGTCTCTGTAACGTATATGAAATTATTATTATTATTTAAAAACAACAGCACATAATTATGCTTTATTGTGGATGAAAAGATAAAATACCTAAAAATGATTTAAAAGTAAACATTATCTAGAAGACATTCAGGCATGTGGATGGTCTAACAGCTATTTGACCTCCTAAATTGTCTGCACCTAGGTGAGCTGGAACAGATTGATGTTGAACAGGACGTGTTTTATTTGCTACCCTGAACTTAGATCATGCAGTCATTCTAGTACCTATTTCAATAATATGAAGATACAATAAAAAATGGAAGCCACAGTACTCAGTATTATTTTTCCTTGATTAAACAAGTATATGAAGCCCTGACTCAAATGGTATTTTTGTTTTCTTTGTTTTGCTCTTATTTTTGCATTACTGCTGGAAAACTGTCCCAACATCTTTGTGTTTATATGTAAAGCTGACTTGGGTCTAGGTTTTATGAATTACCATAGAATGGTTTTCACCTGTATGCACATCTGGACGGATGTTCGAAAAGAGTGAAGGACTTAGAATCCCATTATTGAGGTAACTCTTCACATGTTCCAGGATTCCTAGTCTTTCATATTTAAGTGTCAATAGTGCCTCCCAAACAATGATAATCAAATTTCCTCCCTCCAAATTTCTAAAATTTCTTCCTGGGGAAACAAATGCACAGACAGACAGACACACACACACACACACACACACACAAATACGTACATAAACACCTAAATACATACATACATACATACATAAAGCTATCTTTCTCTATTTATATATTTTTTCTTCCTGTTTTATAGAGGTATAATTGTCATGGAACACTGTATAAGTTTAAGGTATGCTGCATAATAATTTTACTTACATCATGAAATGATTATCACAGTAAGTGATTATCATATTATCTCATATAGATACAAAATTAAAGAAATAGAAAAATATATCTTTCCTTGTTATGAGAACTCTTAGTATTTACTCTTTTAACAACTTGCATATATAACATCCAGCAGTGTTAATTATATTTATTGCATTGTACATTACATCCCTAGTACTTATTTATCTCATAACTGGAAGTTTGTACCTTTTGACATTCTTTATCCAATTCCTCTTCCTACCACCTCTTGCCTCTGGTAACCACAAATCTGATCTTTTTCTATGAGTTTGTTTGTTTTTAAGTATAATTGATATACAACACTATGTTAATTCCTATTACACAATGTAATATTTCAACATTTCTATATATTTCAAAACGATCACCAGGATAAGTCTAGTTACAATGTCACCATATAAAGATCCTACATAGTTATTGACTATATTCCCCACACTGTACTTTTATACCAGTAACTCATTTACTTTGCAACTGGAAATTTGTACCTTTTAATGTCCCTCACCGATTTCTTTCATGTATTCATGCACCAAATAAATAAGTATATGTACTAAATACTAAATAATACTCATACACCAGTATAGTCTTACTGAGCTTAAAAACATAATCATTTCCTCTACCTTCTTAGGGGATCAAAGGAGTTAGGTGAGAAAAGTTAAGGTGTCTATGACATACTATGGAAAATTAGAAAAAAGGGAGTTCAGTGTATGTTTGCATTTCCATTTTTAATTCAAATAATTATCAAATGCACTCTCCTTTTTTAAGAAACATGTTAAATTCAAAGTTCTTAAGAATACTTGTTATCTCAAATGCATGCACATGTCTGCAAGATCAGCATGCTATAAAATTTGTGTTTTAATCAATTCAACAAAATCAGATTTCCATAGCAAAATTTTAGGTGTCACATAGATATACGAGATAGTTGACTGGACTTTCATATACATGCAAAAAACCTAAGACAGTCATTGGCCTCTTCAAATTAATCAAGGGGAGGTATGTGGTCATGAAACCTAGGTAGCATCCAAGTTGCTTTTGGATTCATTATCACTGATTTGGTCTCAGCCACATGACATTAGTATAAGCTGAAACAAAGATGTAGTCTCGTAATTATGAAGGATTTATCTATTATATGTATCTATTTTATTTGCAGACTTGCAAATTACATTTATGATTAGGTGCATGTTTCCACTTTGGTTTTTAAAATTATTCAAAGTAGGAAAAAATGGTTTAATAGGCACTCTGCATTATTTCTCATAAGGTGAAGCTTAGATTAATTCTGAATATCCGTGGAAACTTATTTATATTCTTCCCAGATAATTTCAGGGTCAAAAATAACATTGATCAATACTGTTATTGTACTAATATCAATTTTATTAATTGGTCTATAATTCTTATTTACCAATAATCAATGAATTATTATTTATGAGAAGGAGACCATTATTCATCCACATAAGTAAATCTAAATTATAATTTTTCTGGAATGGATCTTATACATTAAGTTTCATAATTTAAAAATTTAGTTGAGCTACAAAGTGACGATTAGTTCATTTTTATTCGAACATAGATACAATTATTGTTTCAGAGGTTTCTGAGACCACCTTCAGGTTTGATGATTTGCTAGAAAGACCCACAGAATTAAAAAAGCTGTTATACTCACAGTTACAGTTTATTACAGTGAAAGGATACAAATAGATTAAAATCAGGAAAGGAAAGAAAGGTGCATTAGGGCAGAGCTCAAGAGAAACCAGGCACTGGCTTCCAATCTTCTTCTCCCAGTAGAATCAAATAGACAGCATTTGATTCTCCCAGCAACAATGTGATGACACTAAGAAGGTGGTGCCAGAGAAGCTCAGTCCCTCCTGAGCCTTGAAGCCAGAGTTTTACTGGTCTGTCATGTAGGCATGGAGCACCAATGTGACTGACCTAAGCCACTTGGGCTCCAGCCACCCAGAGGTCAAATTGATTCAGAGTGGCCCCAAATCCCAGGTACACAAAAAGAAGTGCTTACCATAAGTTACATGTTACCAAAAATTATAGATAGCCCAACATCTCAGGTTTACAAATACAGTCTTATCAGGCAGGATATTTGAAAGGGCTCCAGGGTTATCTCCCTGGAGCAAGTTAAGGGCCAGTCTTTTCTTTGGAATGTGCAGGGTTTGAGTACCTCAAACCTGTTGAATCAATACTTTACTGCATAATTAAAATTTATAGACCTCGAAAAAAAAAAAATCCTAAGTTGATTCAATCATTTGAGAGATAATTTTGAGCTTTTTTCATGTGCCATGTGCTGTTGGGTGTTAAGGATATAGCATTGAACAAAAGAGCCCCAATTTCCTGATTTCACAGAGCTTATGTTCTCCAGGGAAAGACAATAAATACAAAAATTATTTTGGAATTTTTTAAAATAAAATATTATGCTAGCTGCTGATTAGTGCTATGTGAAAAAATAAATCAAAAACAACAAGGGTGTGAAATGGGTTCAATTTTAATGAGGCTTTTTAGGAACACCCTTACTGTAATGGTGATATGTTAGCAAATGTGTGCAAGTGATGAGGAAGCGAGCCTTGTAGATGACTGGGTCAAGAACGTCCTAAGTGGACAGGACAACAGATACAAAGGCCCAGTTGGAGGTGTATGTAAAGTTGGAAGAATAGCAAGGAGGCAGTGCGGCTGAAATCTAGGAAGAATAAGAGAGAAAGAGAGGGAGAAAGAGAGAGAGATGTGGTAGGGTCAGATGTGTTAATGGTCCTATAATTTTCCCTAATTATTATTTTCAGCAATAATTATTCATATTGACATTTATTATGAGACTCATGGTTCTATTTTAAATTATGCAAAATGGTTTGGAATGACAGATTTATAGAAGAAGATAAAGGTAATTTTGATCCTGAACTGTTAGAACAAAGGGCTGAGAAAATGCTTTGCCCACGTAAGTTGTTTAGAAGTTTGTCATTTGAAATGTCAAATCCAAATTGTCTTGTAAATAGAATTCTTTTATGAGTAGTACCAATAATTGAGGATGTCACAGGTGGTCCTTTTTGTGGGAGAACAAACAAATCTTGGCACCACAGAGCTACTCAAAGAGATTACTCAAAGAGATTGGGTCACTATTGTGGTAACAGTGCTTCCTCTGCCCTGTCCTTCTCGGCCATTGCCTTTTCACATGCTTTTCTTCACACAGCGGGACTCCTTTGTTGTATGTCACATATCATGTGGAGCACATTTTCTCTCCTGTCGCCCGTGATTGAGAACAGATGTTGTATGCCTCTATAATTGTCTTCAGGAAATCTTGATGCCTTTTAATGGCACTCTGCACCTTTTGTAATCAGGAGGGTTGGCTGCATGCTTAAAGGCCCACAAAGTATAGAACTTCTTTTCATTGTACGTGGTCACATTCAACCCCAGGCCTGCTGTTCCCCATTCACTGCTTGCTCGAACAATTAGCACTAATAAAGGTTTTTCACAACAGGTATTAATGCCTTTCTGAAAAAGGGAAGGCCATTTGGTTTTTCATGGAATGGGCAAGCATTGAGCTATGGAAGATAAAAAGTTTCTTGATGGAGGAAAATTTTCATTTTCCTTAATCTTTTCCATTCAAAATAAGTTAGTTCTTTGTCTTTAATTACATAATGGAAAAAACTAAATAAAACATAGCTTATTCTCAAATTTGAGTCATCAAATTCAAAATATATCTTCATGATTTGTAATTATTTTGACTGGGTCAAATGGAATAATATGAATAGAATCATGCAGAAAGCCTTCTATACAAATGCTGGGCTGTTTGGAGAATTATGGATAAACTCAGATAAATTATGAGGAATTTGATTATGGTTAATAAACACTATTTCACTGAACATATTTTATTCAGGTAGAGAATATGCCTTGGACTAATGCAAATGGCCTTGTTTCCTTTATTTGTTTTGCTTTCCCAAATGAAAGCGAAGTCTGACTATAGTGAACCTGAGAGTCCTCAAAACTCTGCCTTCATTTTGTTTCTCAAAGTTAATATTAGTAATAATAACAATTAATAAGGGGTTCGAATATGTGCTAGACATTGACCTAGTGCTTTACTGCCATCTCCTTTACTCCTTGCAGCCGTGGAGCTGGGAGTTCAGACCCACTGTCCTTAACCCCTAATCTATTTGATTTCTCCAAAATCTTCCTCTGACCATTTCTTCTTAGTTAGTACTCAATTCTTACACCTAATATTACTTAGATCAACCATGTGTTCTGTAGTCTCTGTTGTACTCTGAAACAATACAAATATATATATATGTATGTATATATATTCATACACTCTTGCTTTCTCTAATTTCCTAACTAGAATTGAAATTGTATTTTAACCTAAAATCTTTCCAGTTAATATAACTCTTTAGCACATAAGAGCCTGGTCAATTTGGTATGGCGATTTTTTTTTAACGTTTAGATTGATTTGAGAAGAACAGACATTTAAAAAATATTGAATCTTCCAATCCAGTAGCATCATATATCTGTCCAATTTTCTACATAGTCTAACTTTAAGCAATGGGTGACAATTTTTTGCTGGCCTCACTTAATATATGGGAAATGTGACTTCTTCATATGGTATCTGAACTATTTTGTATAATGCTGGCATTATTTCTTTACTAAGTATTTTAAATAAATTACTTGTAAAGAAGATGGGTCCAAATTTCATTCAAATAAAAGGGTTTTTTCTTAAAATACCAGTTTCTTTCATAGATACATGACACTTAAGACTTTCTCTTTCTTCTTATGCCAGTGTCTTTCATGGAATTTATCCATGTATTCTAAACTATAAAACTAATTGGCATAAAGTTGTGTGTACTTTTTCCTCATTACCTTTTTAAATATTTTATAGGATTTGTAGTGATGTTACCTTTTCATTTGTTGTATTAGTAATTCTACTAAGAATCAGTGAGGTTGGAAGAGGATATCAAACTTTAAGTGAGATTGCAATCCTGGATGCTACTTTCATTTCAGTCATTTCTTGATAAGTCTTGCTAGGGTTTTATCAGTTTTATTTATCTTTTCAAATAATTTGCTTTTAATTTTATTCATTTTTATCTTATTTGTCCTTTTCTTATTGATTTCAGCTCATGTTTACTCATTCCATATTTTAACTTAATTTAGGTTTAATTTGTTCTCATTTTTTCTAGTTTCTAACGATGGAAACTTTGTCCATTGATTTAAAATTTTCTTTATATGTAATATAAACATTTAAAATGTTTTAATGTTTCATTAAAAGTGAAATTTAACAAGACTATAAAAGTTCCTTTAAGCATTGATTTAAATACATCACAAAATTTATGTTCTTTATTATGCAGTTCAAAATGTTTTAATATTTTCTCATTATTTATTATTTATTCATGACTATATACAAATGTATTGTTTAGTTTTCAACTATTTGAGGATTTTCCAGATATTTTTGTTATTGATTTTCATTTCATTTCATTTTGCTCAGAGTATGTATTTTGTGTAATTAAAATTCTTTGAAATTTATCAAGACTTGTTTCATGTTCCAAACAATGGCTCATCATTGTGACTGTTCCATATGTGCTTGAAAAAAACTGTGTTCTATGGCAAGGTCACTTAAAGTTACATGGTCAGATCACCAATGTCTCTGTACAATTGTGCATCTTTTTTCATCTCTACATTACTCACAACTCTCTAGTAATCTTTTCTGCTAGATCTTGCAGAATGCTGTTCATTATGTATGTAACTTAGTATTGGAATACAGGCTGAAGGAAACAGTTTTCAGGATCTTGATTACTTGTGTAACTAATTCCTTTGGCTAATTGCCCCTCAAATTCTAGACGCTTCAAGAACCCCAATCTCTAATCTCTACTTGTTTTATCCATTAAGAACTTCTTTGTGGTTGCATTTCATTTTCTTTGCTATGATTTGAAAAGTGCCCCCAAACACAATATTGTTTTGAATGTGAAGCTTACCTCTTGCAATTCCTTTCTCTCTAGGGTCACAGTCTTCTACCTTATACTGTCCGATGCCTGAAGTCAGTGGGTGCATAAATGTTATACAGTATTATGGTTGATACTTTCGTTAAGAGGAGAAGTCACCTGCCTTTTCACTTCTTCATGGTCAAAAATGGAACCAGCTTAAGCCTTGCTTTCCTTTCCATTGGATAGTGTGTGAATTTTGTATATTAGACAGGGTTCTTTAGAGAAACATAATCAATAAGAAGTGATGTGTGTGTGTGTGTGTGTGTGTGCGCACGTGTGTGTGTATGTACATGTGATTTATTGTAAGGAAATGATTCAAGCTGTTACAGAAACTGGCAAGTTCAAATATGCAGCACGGACCTGCAGGCTCAAGACCCAAGAGAGCTGATAGTGTAGTTCCAATCTGAAGGCCAACAGGCAGAGACCAGAAGAGCCAACAGTGCAGATGAGCTCCAAAGGCAATCTGCTGGAGAATCCCCTCTTACTCCAGGGGGGGTCAAGATTTTTGTGCTCCTCAGGTCTTCTACTGATAGAATGAGGCCCACTCAGACTGTGGAGGATAATCCACTTTACTCAAATGATTAAAATACTAGTCTCATCCCAAAACTCTCTTGCAGAAATACCCAGAATAATGTTTGAGCAATTATCTGGATACTACATAGCCTAGTTAAATTGACATATAAAATTAATCATCACATTTTATAAGTCTATATATTGTATTGTTGTAAGTTTTTATTCAAACTGATTAAAATTTTAATGTTTTCAATGTGACTTTCACCTCATAAGGCTTTTATTTTCCTGTTCCATTTGTTTTCCTGAAAACTTCCACCTTCCTTTTAAGCTCCCTCTTCCTCTCTCTATCCCTTCTTCTCCTCTTCCTCCTTCTTCTTCTTTCTACTGCAATATCTTCTGCAGAAAATTGTGTCTCTTACTTTATCTCTTTTTTGGGTTTAGTAAAATGATCTGTACTGTCTTGATTTTGTAGAAAGTGGGTGTTTTTTTGGTTTATGCTTTTCTGATGTACATTTTCTCTTTTCCATGTGTCTTTTGATTTTTTACTTTTTCTCTCTGTTTTGTACCACCTCTTTTTTTTTTTTAATAAACACCTTTTTGTCTTGCAACATTTTTGTAAAATTTTGTAACTGTGAATTCTTCTTTATCACATTTCAGTTTCATCCACTTGTCTTTTATATCAGCTAGGTTGTAAGCAATGAAAGTCAAATGTCAGACTCATTTCTCTTTTAGCATTTTCCCCACTCCTGTTCTTTAGAACTTAATTAGATGCTAATAGGGAGATTTGCTTGCAGACCCTAAGAACACGCGTTTCAAATAAAAGACCTGTGACATTTACTTTTAGGAAAATCCATATGCTTCTGGTTCCAGTGGCCAATTTTAAACCACCAGCAAGAGCTTGTTATCTCAGTCTACTTTATAATGTCTGGTTGTTATGCCTTAGGTTTTATATTTAATAGTTACAGTTCTGGTTTGTCCATTTTAAACAGTGATTATCTTTCTCTTTTTGAATATTTAGTGAATATTATAGAACATCAATTTCAAACTTTCCGAACTTACTAAATTTGTCAGTTTTATTTGATTATCTACCATTTTATAAGAACTAATCTTACTTTCCATTTTACCTTCAAAATCATTACATCTTTGATGATAGATGTTAACTAAATCTATTGTGGTAATCATTTCACAATATATATAAATCAAACCATCATTCTGTATACCTTAAACTTATACAGTGATGCTACTTCTTAGTTATTTCTTCATAAAACTAGAAAAAATATCTGCAAGGTATATTACAAAATGTTAATATCCATAATCTATTCATAATTCCTTCATATTAAGATTAAATTGATGATTGGCCAAAGAACATAAAAAGACAGATCATAGAAAAAGAAATGCAAGCAGCCAATAAACTCCTGATATAACTATCTCCACCTCATTAATATACTTAAAGTGATATATCATTTGTCACCAAAGATTGTCAACCATTATAAATATACATTATTGACAAAGACATGGAGATATAAGCACTGTAACACATTGTGGTGGAAACGTGAAGTAAATGAATTTCTAATCTCTTTAGTGTGCCAGTGTTTATCATAATTTAAGATATAAGTTCTAGCAGTTCTATTTCTAGAAATATACCTTAAAGAATTACATAAATAAAAAGATACTATCTACAACATTGCTTGTAATAGGATAAAACTAGAAACTAAATGAAAATTAAAAGGGAATATTAAATAAATTATGATACATCCATGTGGAGAATTATTACTGTATTGATTACCTATCAATCACTGTATAACAAAAATACTGCAAAATTTAATACGATTTATTATCCTTATCAAAAATTTCATCTTTCAAGAATGTTTTCTTAATATCAACATCTCCCACAATGCCATGTTCTACAATTAAAACTGCCTTTAGTCTTCAGGTATAATCTCAGCACTTTTCTTAATGAGAGAAAGAGATTTTCTTCCATATTCCCAAATTAACTGTTGCTTTGAGAGACAAAATAGAGCACTGGGTAAGCACAAAGACTGTAACTACATTCCCTATTGTTAAATCCTTAACTTATTACTTGCCTCTGTAATTTTGGATAAATTACCTTATATCTCTTTGTCTAATTCTCAAGAAGAAAATTTAACAATAGTGGTCATCAGTGTTCCTCATTAATAGTTAAATTAATTAATTAGTGGAAAATACTCAGCATCAGGTTTAGCATATATTAAATATTCAGTATACGTGAGCTGTTCTATAATAACTATTTCCTAATTCCACTCTGTTGATTGTTTCCTTTGCTGTGCAGAAACTTTTCAGTTTGATGTGGTCACACTTGTCTATTTTTGCCTTTGTTTCTTTTATGGCCAATGTCAGGAATCTTTTCCCCTGTGTTTTCTTTTAGGAGTTTTACAATTCTACTTCTTATAGTTAAGTCTTTAATCTATTTTGAGTTAACTTCTGTGTGTGGTATAAAATAAGCATCCAGTTTCATTCTTTTGCAAATGAATATCCAATTTTCCTAACATCATTTGTTCTTCAGACTGTACATTCTCCAGTGTGTATTTTTGGCACTTTTGTCAACAATCAGTTGACAGTATATGCATGGCTGCTTTCTGGGTTTTTTACTCTGTTCCACTGATCTATGTGTGTGACTTTATGCCAATATCATACTGTTTTAATTGTGATAACTTTGTAATATATTTTGAAATCAGGAAATGTGATGCCTCCAGTTTTGTTCTTGCTGAAGATTGCTTTGGCTATTCAGGGTCTTTTGTGGTTCCACATAAATTTTAAAATTTTCTCTATGTCTGTAAAAACATGCCACTGGGATTCTGATAAGATTGAATTGAATCTATAGATAGTTTTGGTTACTATAAACATTTTCACAATATTAAGTCTTCTGATCTATGGACATAAATGTCTTTCCATTGGTTTGTGTCATCTTTAATTTCTTTCATTGATGTTTTGTTGTTTTCAGTATGCAGGTCTTTAATTTCCTTGGTTAATTTTATTCCTAAGTATTTTATTCTTTTTGGTGCTACTGCAATATGGATTATTTTCTTAATTTCATTTTCAGATAGTTTGTTTTAACTATATGAAAGTGCAACTAATGTTTGTGTGTTGACATATCTTGCAACTTTACTGAATATGTTTATTAGTTCTAACAGTTTTTTGTTATTTTCTTTTCTTCTCTGGTAAAGTCTTTGGAATCTTCTATAAATAAATCATGTCACCTCTGAATAAGGATAATTTTACTTCTTCTTTTCTGATTTGTGTGTGTTTTATTTCTTTTTCTTACCTAGTCGTCCTGGCTAGGATTTCAAGTACTATGTTGAATAGAAGTAGTAAAGAGTGGGGATCTTTCCCTTGTTCCTAATCTTAAAGAAAAATTTTCACTTTTTCACTAGTGATTATGGTATTAGCTATGTGTTTTTCATATATGGCCTTTATTTTGTTGAGATAAATTTCATCTACACCTAGTTTGTTTTTAGTCATAAAAATTTTTATCATGAGACAGTGTTGTCAAATGCATCTATTGAGATGATCACGTGGCTTTTATCCTTTATTCTTTTAATGTAATGTGTCACATTAATTGATTTTCGTATGTTGAACCATTGTTGCATCCTAGTAATAAATCCCACTTGGTTACACTTATGACCTTCTCTTAAAAGCTCACTTGACATGCTCATTCAGGATAATCTCCCTTTTTTTAAACTTACTATCAAATACACAGGGACCTTTATTGTGTGAGCAAAATCTATTTATTTTTAACCTAACCATAAACATGATTCCATCACACTTACTGGCCCCAGCCTTACTTAAGGAGGGCATATACACTGTCTGAGCTTTTTGCCTTACACACTGAAATACATTTTTTGGTAAAAAATATAAACATTATTTAATCAATTCACTTCATAAATTTTGCCAAAGTAACTGAATCTACTATTATTGTAATTTTGCTAGGATCAAAATTGTAAAGGGTTATTGTTTTTTTCTTTTAGTAAATTATAGCATGAAGGATTCCAGTAGTGGTTGAAAGATGTAATAAGCTTTTATTTCCTTTAGAATCTAATCTTCTGTGATTCTAATCACATGAATTCTGAGTTTCACTCAGACTTGTGCTGTCTAAAACAACAGCCATTGGGCACATGTGGATTTTCAGCTTTAAATGAATTAAAATGAAAGAACATTAGAAACCAGTTCTTGGTCATACTAGCCATCTAGTAGACATACAGGGCTACCTACTACTGCATTGGAGAATGCAGATATAAAACATTTCCATCATCAAAGAAAGTTCTATTGCACAATTCTGATTGATAGCTATGGTTCTCAACATTTAACTTGCTCCAGAATCACTTGAAAGGCTTGTAAAACAGGATGTTAGGTCCCTCCCTGGGTAGGACTAAGGTGAGGTCTGTGAATTTACATTTCTATTAAATTCCAAGGTAAGATTGAAGTTACTCCTCTGGGAACCACAATTTAAGAGCCATTAATTTAGAGTTATTGAACCATTTGCATAAACTTAAAGAAAAAACAAAGTAACAGTGTCTTAAGGAATATAGAAATCCTGCATCTAAACATATGTTTTGTAATAAGTCTTAATAGCAAAGAGGATAATTGTTCTCAGTTAATAGTATTTTGCTGCTACCTGCAGGTAAAAATAGATATAAACTATTACAATAATTTCAGTCTTTTAGACAAACTGACTGTTATGGTGAGGAAAATGTGTTCAGTAAATAAAAAAACAGTGTGTAGAAAGTACCTACATTTCTTGCCAAGAATTTCCTGTCATAGAAAATGGCAGAGTAATACTAAACAATGTTATTATTTAATTGTAATCTATTTCATACCTAATAGAATAGATAATTATCTAAAATGATATTTATTCAAACATAATACTTGTTTTAGGAACATAAACTATAATAGATAGTAATATTTCTTTTACTTTTAATTACATCCTGTTGCTAAAGAAAAAACAGAATGTCAAAAGTATTCTATAGAAAGGATTTTATAAAAATACTGGATATCAGTGGCTTAATAGTATCTTTTTGAAAGAAAGTCCGGAGATACTATTCTGAATTTAAAATTTCTAAATATGACATATATGTATAAATATAAAATTTTATATAATTTTATTTATTTTAGGGAAAAACCTAGAAACTATAATTATAAATTAAAAAATTATTAATTCTTTTTTAAAACCCAAAAATCTATGAGAAATGTTCTTGCTTAGATAAAAAATTTTACAGATACATGTGGGCCCAGTGTTACTTGACTTTCCACAGCCTTGGACACTTTCAAATATTCCCCTCTTATAATTTATTTTCAAATATTTCATAGCACCATTTTTCTGTCCCTTATCTTGCACTTGGTCTCTTGTAAAGCCATCTCTCTTTAGCTATCCTGTTACCTATAATGCTTACTTAATTTATATATCCCCAATATCCCCAATATGCTCTGTGGATGACCTCATTTGTTCAGTTAGCAAACAAACTGGACATAATTCTCTGTACCTGAGGTCCAGATGTTTTTAATGAGCTCACAATCATGCTGTTGCTGACATTTGACCCTTTCTTCTGGTGTCTACAGAGGCAATATCAATTTTAACAATATGTACAGCAGGCAGTATCAACAATATCAACCTCAAACTCCATATTTTCAAAATTGAATTAGCACATTTCTCCCTACCGCTTTCCTTTTCTCTGTTCCTGACTTATTTTATGGTCTGTGCACCAAGGAATAAAATCTGAGTATCATTCTCTCTCCATTCTTCCTACATTGACTATCAAACCAAAATTGCCAATAGACCTTAGTAATTTCCCAAATAGACTCCTCACTGGTTCTTTCTCCCATAATGCTTCCCACTCACATTTCTATACTGGAAAACAAAATCTTCATGAGAAAAAAATTTCATTATGCCATTCCCCTGCTTAAACATCGTTCATGGCTCCTGATGGACCTCCAACGAAAGTCTAAATTTCTAAGAATGTTATTTAAATTGCTATGTACACCTACATTTTTGTCATATATCAATTCATATTTTAATTTACTATAAATTATCTTCCTTGTGGGTCTGTACACAGGCTACCCTCTGCTCTCCAACTTTCCCCTATAATTTTTTTATATTTGATATTTTATCAAGAAATAATAGTTGGAGAAAGAATTAGCAACCCCCAAAACCTCTCTAACTCAAACAATCATATCTAAGATAGGCAGATGGAGGGCTAGGCCCTCAAATCTGATGCTAATGACCCTTAACCTAAAGAATTAAGATCGTACTTTACATTTTTAACAATGTCTTTCTTTTTTTTCAACTTTATTGGAGTATAATTGACATATAATATTGTGTATCTTTAAGGTGTACAACCTGCTGATTTGACATACTTATGTATTACAATATGATTACTACCTTAGTGTTACTAACACGTTTATCCTGTCATGTAATTACCATCTCTTTTTTGTGGTGAGAACATTTAAAATCTACTCTCACAGTAACTTTAAAGTATGTGGTCCAGTATTGCTAACTGTAATCACAATGTTTTACACTAGATTGCCAGGAGTTATTTATCTTCTAACTAGAAGTTTATACCTTTTGACCAACATCTCCCATTTCCTCCACCCACCAGCTCCTGGTTACCACCATTATGTTCTCTGTTTCTATGAGTTCGGTTTTTTAGATTCCACGTATAAGTGATATATCATACAATATTTGTCCTTCAATGCTTGCACTGTTCAGCCCAGTTAAAGCTGAAAAAATAAGTTGGAAGGTTGGGTTGATCTAAGGTTGACATTTTTGATCAAAATAGATGAAGGAACTCATATCACTGAAAACACTAAGGAGGTAGAGCTTAAAAGGCAGGGTCCTACTGTCTAGCCTGAGGAGGAAATAAATGGACCACAGGAGATGGCTAACGACAGGAAGAAAGGTGAGGGCCAGCCGTAGAGCACAGAAGAAGGTGAAAGACTGTTTGTTGGGGGAACAATAGAGTAAATAAAAATAAAATATTTTATTAATTATATTCTTGGTGTTACCTGCTTTCTCATAATTGTATCTTGGTTTTTCCTCTTAATTTCCCTAGGCTTTTTTTTTTTTTTACAACTTTCTTTGAGCTAAAGAATAAAGGTATCACAAATTTAGTCCCATCATTGGCAAATGTGAAATTAAATCACTACAATTATATTTTAGTTGAAAACATAGCAATACTTTAAAGGCACACAATATCCTTGAATACTTTCTTCCTGTTAAGACCACTGTTGACTGGAATAAATGCACAGCCTAAAAGTTAAGAGTCATGTTTTACTTGGCAGACATTTCTGAGGACTCGAACCCCTTTCAGCCCTGGATGACAGCCTCCCAGATCGCTCTGAGGGACCGCCCGGAAGAGGTAGGCAGGGAGCTAGGATATACAGGAGTTTCACAACTAAGACCAAGTAGTCAGAACATTAAAAGACTACTTACTTGTTAACTAAAGAAAACCAGGCATCCCAAGTTGAAGAATTTAGTGCTTTTCTATGTACGGGAGGGAGCAAACATTTGTCTCATTGAATTCATTTCCATGACAAGCACCTACCTATCTAGGTCCAGAATCCTGTCCTTTCTTATTCTGAGTCCCCTCAGGGTGCACCATTGTGAGTAGCTGCGGAGGCTGGGCTGCAGGCTTGTTTTCCCTGGGGGGTGGCGGCAGCCACTGATGACTTGGTGGTTTCAGCATTCTTTGTTCACTGATACAGTTTGCAGTATTTATCGTTCACACTACTTACTGGTGAGAAAAGGAAATGATAAAATAACTTTCTTTTAGCTATTAGAGTTTGGAGGAATTACTTATAGAAGTTTGTCTTTTGGGATGAGAACACTGACTGTACATATAGTGTGTCTATTTTTTGTTTTGTACTTTAATGAAATGTTCAATGTATGAAATGCTTTTTTCCACTTCAGATACTTCATAAACTGACAATGGCTATGGAAAGATGCAATCAATAAGAGCAGAACTATATTTTCTTATTGATAATATTCTGAAATATATATATACTTGGATTATGAATCAATATTCAAATTAATGTATACAAAAGTGCTTATATTATCAACACATTATTGAGTTAGTATCTATATATTATTGTCATTTTTTAAATTAACCGTAAAGTCTTCAAAATATAGTGTGTACATGTAGCGTTTAATATGTTAGATATCTGTTTAAGAGAACATTGCATCTTATAAAACAATTATGAGAGTTTGTATAATCCAGAAGATGGTGCTGTTTACATTTCTACTGCATTTTGGAACTGCAGAGAAACAATTTATTTCCAGTTCAGCCATTGATGGGTTGTAAATTATTGAGCATACCTTCGCAATAGGAACAGTTAATGTAGCTTTGCTCTTGAGGATTTTACATTTACAAATAATTTGCATAACATTTCCACACGAGGTATTAGAAAATGTACTAC
Source organism: Camelus dromedarius (assembly GCF_036321535.1). Lineage (NCBI taxonomy): Eukaryota > Metazoa > Chordata > Mammalia > Artiodactyla > Camelidae > Camelus > Camelus dromedarius. The sequence goes on from NC_087438.1 coordinate 17,060,547, forward strand.
TTCACAAGCAGTCTCACGTTAATGGAACCTGATCAGTTGCAGCTCTCCTAGTTATCTTCTGCCAGGCGTACACTCAAATGTGAAAATGCATATTAGATAAAAGACCTATTTAATTTTCTGGTTACTTATATGGCTATTAAAATGCAACACGTAGACCATTAAAATGGTGATGATCCTTATTTAATAGAATGCGAATTTATTCTTCCAGATAGCGAGCAGTTTTATTGTAAGTTTTTGTGACATGTTAATTATGTACTATCCAGGCACAAAGCTTTAGCTAGTTAACATAGATTAATGAGATGCGTGATATTTATAGTGGATCAGAACTATTCCACTCCATCTGAAGTTTGGTAATGGATCACGCAAGCAGCCTCATCAGTGCTTACAGTGCTTTGGGAGGGAGGTAGGAAGGTTCACCACGTGCATTTACCAAGACTGACACTTGTAATACTCCCTACCTCTGTTCAGAAAGTCACTCTGTTCAGAAAGTAAATTAAGGGGGAGGGTATAGCTCAGTGACAGAGTGCATGCCTAGCATGTTCAAAGCCCTGGATTCCAATAACCCTGTTTAAAAAAATAAATAAATAAACTTAAAATCACCCCCTCCTCATTAAAAGTAAATCAAATAATGGAAACTTAAACAGAGCTTTTCCAATACCTTTAGCAGCAAATTGACTTAGTGTGAAGGAAAAGCTGGGCTGGTCTAACAAGATAACTCACTAGTCTAGGAATGTGAAGGAGAGGGTGGGCTGGTCTAACAAGTTAACTCACAAATCTAAGTATCGGAATACTGATCTGAGTTCTGCTGGACTAACTTGTAAATCTAAGTTAATTAGTGTTGGTTTGCTATTCATGTTTTTTGCTAGCCAGCTGGGTTTTCAAAGATACATATCTGGCTTTGGAATGTTGGTCTGCTGCCTCCCCGCCCCACTTTTGTGATGATAATGATGCTAAAGCTGTTCCATGCCTATTGGCCTAATACCCCAAGCTTGTACTTTACCCTATAAAACCTCATGCACATGTCTTGGAGGTGCTCAGAGCTTCGGAGCAGAAGCCCCTCTGAGCCTGCCAGCGTAATACATCTGAGTACTCCAACCCTCCAAGTGGTGCTTGTTTCTTGACTGGCCTGTCGTTTCCGTGACAATAGAAATAATAGATAAAGGAGATCTGAAAATAGATAAATGTCTCTAGAACAGATGACATTTTAACTAAGCATTTGAATATAGACTTAGTATCATGACTTAGAGGACTAAGTAATCTACTCTTATGGAGATTGGGGAAGTTTGCATGGTTTGAGGGGGCTATACCTTTGTCAATCACAGGATAATTTATATAGATGGTGTGTAAAGTAGATGAAAAGAAAAATCAATATAGACACATTATTTTGTTGATAGAGGGACCCACTAGAAAATCTAAGAGAAAAAAAAGGAGCTGAAGTGTTAATAGTAGTTCTTTCTGAGGAGAAGGCATTCCAGTGCAGAAATGTGGGATGGAGAATGATTGATTATATACATCATTCCTTACTGCTACTTGTGTTGTTTTTGGTTTTTTTTTTCTTTTTTAAACACATTATTTTATGAAACGTTAAAGGTATATCTGGGAAAACCATTTTAAAAATGTCAAAAGATTGTACTCCAAAGATTATAAGGATGCTTTTGAATGTTTTTTGTTTGTTCTTGTTTTGTAGCTATCTTTGTTTGTTATTTTTAGAAAAGCTTTTTCAGGCTTCCCCCCAGAGCTGTTGAATTAGCCTTTTAGATTTGGGCCTTGAGAGTCCGATCATTGACAAACTTCTCAAGTAACTTTGATACATAGCAAAGTTTGCACACCCCTGCAAAGTCTGAATCTGGAGAGGAGTCTAAGAGTGGCAGGAGAATGAGAATGATAAGAGTTCTCAGTAAACACAGGGCAACATAATGATGTAAACAAGCAATATTATTAAATAAAACAAGAGAGTACCTAGAAGATTTATGGATATGATCCCTTAAAATTTAGATAATACAGGCTTTTAGTGGGACATGCCCTCTTACCAGATGACTTTGTTATTTTTCTTTTTCCTGTGCCACAATAAGCTTAATGCAACAATTAGCTATCTTATTTCATTTTCTTGGATCCCCTTCCCAAATGTAGTTCTAAGATTTAAGTTGCCTAGAGCGAAAATCTAAGGAGTGTGGTTGCAGCTGGTGTTCCTGATGACTGTAATTTAGGTAAATAGTCAGTGCTTCCGGAAATATAATTGGGTTTCTTTGTACTCTTTGATAAGGTCTTTGTTGAACTAATTTGCAGATACTCTGCCTTTTCTAAAATTTTTATATTAAAAGTTTTTGGAGATATTTTGTACTACTTTTGAATATTAGAATTTTTTTTTTTAGTTGTTCTTTTGAGCACAATGATATTCTGTCTCCAGTGATTTAAAGAATTTGCAGAAAGGAAGTAATTTGAAAAGAAGTTCTTGATTCTGTTAACTTTTTTCTTGTACAGGATATACTTCTCTATATTGTATATATGCTTTTATATATTACCAAATGTTCATACCATTTTAAAAAAACAAAAGCATTTTTCTAGAAATTTCTATCACATGGGAATTTTGCCAGAAGTAGTTGTATTAATTAATTCAATTTCTACTGAACTATTTTGTCATGCAGTCCTTACTAAATAATGACCCCATTCTTACTTTGGGTAGTTGCATGAAAGTGGTGTGTCAGCATACATCCTCTTAGCTATTGATACAATCTTGAGACAAGTGACACATGTACAAAATACAATTCTTGGGATGTATGAACTGAATCTATACTCACAAAGTTGTATGAAAATCACTGTTATATATAGGAAATCAAATTAGATTTTTGACTGTATTCTTAAATATTTTTTGAAAACTTATATGGACTTGTTCTGGCAAAAATTTAATGTACTACATCATATATTATGACCAAGTACTACACACTAAACAGTAGTTTTTTTTAATATGACCTTTTGGGAAAGTTAAAGAATCACATAATTAATGCTTCACCTCTGATATCCTGATATTTTAACATGTGAATTGATTTCCTGCATACTGTATAACTTAGCATCTATTTTCTATCTGTAAATTTTTTTCTTTCCTATTTTATATTTTCGCTATTTTTACTATGGTACGACTACATTAAATGTGTATTTTTTATTAGTTTTTAGGCATTGAGATACATAAGAATTTAAAATGAAATGTTAGAGAAATAAGACTTACAGACATAGAAGACAAACTTATAGTTACCAGAGGGAAGGGAAAGGGAAGACTGGAGGGATAAATTGGGAGTTCAGGATGTGCAGATATTAACTACTATATATAAATTAGACAAACAACAAGGTCCCACTGTATAGCACAGGGAACTATATTCAATATCTTGTAATAGCCTATAGTGAAAAAGAATAAGAAAAGGAATATATATACAACTGAATCACTGTGCTGTACATCAGAAATTAACACAATGTTGTAAACCAACTAAACTTCAATAAAAAATAAAATAAATGAAATGTTTGAAAAATGTAAGGGTAATGATAAACAAACTAGGCCTCTTGGTACTACCCGTGTGTGTAGGGGTGTGTGTGTATGTGTTTCTATCTGTAAATGAACAGACCCTTCTATACCACTCTCCCACAAAATGTCTTTTAAACAAACCTTGTACTGCTTTTGTATTTTTTGTTTGTTTATGCTTTTGGGTAAGGCTTTGTTTGAAGAGAAGGTTTAGTTTCAAGGCTATGAAAAAAATGGAAAACTCTTGCTCTAAGATATTAATACAAATGGGACGTCACAAGTGCATTCAAGTGTTTCTTATTCAGCATTGTAAAAAATTATTTCTGAACACTGGCCTGCTTTTCTTTTTTATTGTATGCCCTATCTTTACTTTTCAATTATTCATAGTCTCCTAAGGACTACCTTCAGTATAAAATAGTATCTATGGGAGGCAAAAACAGCAAGAAAAGTATTTCTGAATGGATTACAGGGAAAAGATCCATTTAGAAATTTAAATGTATGTGGTCAACATTGAGGTAGATATATGCACCTGCTCAATACTCTTTTACCCACCAGTTGTCTGATTATAGCCTGTTTTAACCTTCTAATTGTCTTTCTGGGAAGTGTGTGTTTTTTGTGGGTTTTCTCCCCTTTTATTTCCTTTTATGTTCAGTTTATTTTTTATTTTATGTAATTTGATGTGCATGAAGGGCTTTGTTCCCCAGTATATTTGGTTTCTATATTATATTTAGCGATGCTCTGAAATGATTTAGGATCTGTATAGCCCATATCTACTTTTTTTGACCATCCATTAACAAAATGTGTTACTGACCTGCTTTTTCTTCCTAATACCCAAAATATTTTTAGAGTGCTTGCAGCTTTTTATCCAGTTATTCTTAAAATATAATCTGCCCTTATTTATGTTTTCATAGTCTACTTTTTCAAAGTTTTAAATTGTGTTTTTATTTTTACATTATTTTAAGCATAAAAAGAAATATAGGAAATGGTGTTAACAGAAACTTATTTAGTTTAGACATATACCAAATTGTATAGTTTAGACATATACCAAATTGATTTTATTTACAGATATACTAATATAGATAAACATTCCCCATCACAATATTCAAATGTTACAAATAACTGTCTTTTAATAGAAACATTATTTTAAAAATTTATTATGGGATCAAATCTCTCCTCAAATGGAAATTCGAATTAAAAGAAAAAGTGCTGAAAATACCCACAGAGGATATCATATATACAGCCTCTACTAAATTTGCTTTCACCAAATAAAGCCTGTATCCAAGTATCAATCTAATACAAAAACACAGAATGTTTTGTTTGTCTGCTTGTTTTGTTTTTCCTAAAGCCTTTGTAAGAAATGGCAGTGATTATTTGTATATCTATGAATCAGTTCTAAATAATATGTGTATGACTTGAACTAAAAATCACTTTAAAGTTTGTGTAGTTCAGCCATCTTATTTTAATAGAAGAATCTGAATCTCAGCAAACTTCATTGTTCAGCCCCAAGATGGGACCATTACTCATGATGTTAAGTAAGGTGACTGGACACAATTATACCACTTCTGAAGGTGGACCTTGTCTCAAAATAATCAATAAAACAGTTTAGAGAACCACACAAATGTAAGGCAATCAGGGAATGATCATCTGTCTAGTATGTTTGTCATGGATTTCATGGGAAATAATTAGGAAAGCCTAAATATAACTTATTGGTCACGGAGGTGTTTTTGAAGTACATCATACAGTGATGACTGGGTCAGCACTGACACTGACCTTGGACGATTTCCTTTCATTGTGGGAAGACAAAATCTTCAAATTGAAAGGAAATGGTTATATGGCCTCTTGCAGTCATCTTGATGCATCTCTTGAAATACATAGCACCTAAAGAGAGATAGAAGGAAAAAGAAGGAAAAACTGGGGAATTTCTAAGGACCAAGACATTGGTGAAATAAAAACTGAAATTGTGAAGTATGTAAAAAAGACACAGATTTCTTTCATAAATATTGATCCTCCAGACACAGGTACAGCTATTAGAACCCTGGCACTCCAGTCGCAGCTAGAAGGCAACCCTAGGTCTACAACTGCCTATCTGTGTAACCATATGTAAACTGTTCAGTCTGGCTGTCACAGCACTTTAAAAACAGCCTCCTTCCTAAATTTATTATAGGTATTCGATGAGTTAAAAATGAAAGAGTTTGGATAATGATTGGCCCTTGGAAATTGCTTAATAAAATTCAAATATTATCCAAATGCAATGTTGTAGAGAAGAGATCACAATCTCCCATTTATGTCCATGACTGCCCTGTCCTGCTGTGATCATGTCAAGGTATGGGCTTAACATGTTCCCATCACTGAGAATTTTAAAAGAAAGTAAGTGTAAGAAAAATCTGTATGCCTAGTGTAAGAGGATAAAAGGTAGGACGTGGGGGTTTCTTACTAGTGTGTTTTCCTGCTTTCTGCCTTTACTGTGCCATGTGGCCAAGCACTGGGAAAGCTCCAGGTCATTCCTTACCTCACTGGCCATGACTAATGTGCCTGACTTTTTAGCATTTGGATAGACATTACTTTCCCTTTAACCTCATCTATGGTTCATGCTCAGTGTTCTTATTCTTTACCTCAGAACCTTACCTCTGCTCGCAAGGAAGAGAGTTGAGTCATCTACCAGTTAAAAAGCTATTGCTGCCCACAGATTATTATCTAGCTTTTGGCCCTGGGCAGGACCATTACGATACTTTAAATCTATTCCCGGAAATACTTGAATGATCCAGATTTCAGACCAGAGAGCTCTCTGGATATTGGCCATATGTCAGTGCTTCCTTTGTTTACAAAGAGACAGGATTGATATACTGTCACTAGTGTTCTGTGGTTTAGAACTGAGAGTGACCACACCTTCTCCAGGAAGAAGAGATACATGTGAGAACAAGGAAAGGAAAGAGGTGCATGCAATTTTTAGGAGGTCCTTATGATACTTTACTTTCTCAGAAACAGATATGCATTTTTCCTTTTAGTATTTTGACAGCAGAGTAAAAGTCTTCCTCTCAGTGTTTAATACGGTAAGAAAATGTATTATTGGATATTGGCATTATTGATCATTACCATTTCCAGAAAAATATATAAAATGAGATCAACGTATTTTCCTCTTTGAAAAATTCTTTCTCTTTTTCCAAAAGAATTTGGTTGTAAAGAAAAATAATTTTGCATATTCTCTACCTGCCCCATAACTGATGAAATAAAGGAATAAAAGAAGGGAGAAATGAGAAGAGGGAGAAGGAAGAAAGAAATGAAAGAAGAAAGAAAATCAGAAATATTAAAACCACATTAGCAGAGTATAGAAACAAGATTACAACATGAAAGAAATTTAAGATTATTTTAAATAGAGATTAAAGGAACACGAGAAAAGATTTGTCACCAATCTCTTTCTTTGTTGTCCTAAAATTTACCTCATTGCCTTTTTTGTAATAAATATTAAACCTAGTCTAAAGAACAGAGTCAACTCCCTTTATGAAACATGCTGAAATCAATTGTCAAATAACATGAAATAGAGAAATAAATGCCAAGCCAATTCAATGACCAAAAATATAAGTAAGTATTGACTTGGAAACTTTTCTATTGTAGGAACGAAGCAGACAATACTAGGCACCATTATGACAACCTCATGTATTTGTCAGTAACCCACAGCAAATCTGCAAACACCATACTTTTTCTGGGACTGGATAAAGTAGGAATTTGAAATGGAAACTGGAGGCAAATAACTCTTAGTTTGTCTGATTACACAATTAAAGTTGTAAATTCATTTACTCTTCTCAGAAAGAAGAGCTGTTTCATAATTACTGAATTAGAGAAGTTCCAGAAGCCCCTTTTTTAATGTCCAATTGCCAGTTATCTCACTCAAATAGGGCTTCTTCTTTCCCCAGGATCTCAGTAAATCAATTCTAGCAACCCATTCAGGGCAGATTTTCATTGTTTTTGATTTTGTTGCTTCTTATTATTTTATAACTTCCTCTGTAAAGGTGGCAGCTCACCAGTGAGCCAGTATAATGTATTGTCTCCCATGAGACACACACACACACACACACACACACACACACACACACACACACACACACACACACTCATGCACATCCTTGACCTTAGTATTCTGGCTATCTACCACTTTCTTCTGCTTCTCTGTACACCAAACAAAAATGCTACAAGAGATGTTATTACTCAATGTATTCACTTTCACTCTGGTCATTCTCTGCTGAACACTAAAATCAGTTCTTAAGTACCACACAAGACTAACCCTTTTATTACAAAATTTTTATCAATTATCAGTGATTTCAACTCACCAAATGTAAATGCCAGTTCTCAATATTCATCTCCCTCAACCTGTCTGAATTTGATGGAGTTATCCACTCTTCCTTACAACACTTATTTTTGCTGGATACTGAAATAACACTCTTTTGATTCTTCTAATACCTTTTGGTTGTTCCCTCTCAAATACTTGTGTTAATTTCTCTTCTTTATCCCAACTTCTTGATTTTGGAGTACTCCAGGAGTCAGTACTTAAAATTCTTGTTTCTGTCTATACTCGTCTCCTCATATGTCTTCTTCAGTCTCATGGGTTTAAATATGATTGCATTACTTTTCAACAAATTACCGCAAAATAGGTGGCTTAAAACAGTATGAATGTATTCTCTCGCAGTTCTGAAGGCCAGAGGTCTGAAATCAGGGTGTTGGCATTGCTACATTTCATCCCTTCTAACTTCTGGCAGTTGTCACCATGCTGTGACTTGTGACTGCATGACTCCAACTCCTGCCTCTGGAGTTATTTTACCTCTTTCTTTGAATGTCTGTTCTCTGTGTGTCTCTTATAAGGGCACTTGTCATTGGATTTTTGGCCCATTTTGATAAGCCAGGATAATCTCTTTATATTAAGATCCTTAAGTCCATCTGTAAGACTTCTGTTTCCAAATAAATTATTGTTCACAGGTTCCAGTGAATATCTTTTGGAGAATCATACTTTGACCTATCTCAATAATCTGTAGACTAATAACTCCAACATGTGATTATCCAGCCTACACATCTTCCATGACATTTAGGTTTAGTTTTTAGATATTTGGCTGACATCTTTATTTGTGAGATTCATAGGTATATCAAGGAAAAAACAAGTAACCAAGCAAACAAAACACCTATTATGTAGTTTTATCAGTCACAGATCAACTAGAGAAGCAAACCAGAATATACAGAGAGAGACATATTGCAAGAAATTGGCTTATACAGTTTTGGTAGAGGGCTGGGACAATGTTCAAATTGTAGGGCAAGCTATAGGGGCAGGCTGTATTTCCAGAGCACAAGCTGAAGTTGCTGTCCAGAGGTGGAATTTCTTCATCAGGAAAGACTTAGCTCTCCTTTTAAGGGCTTTCAACTAATTGAATCAGGCTCACCCAGATTATTTAGGGTATTGTCACTTCTTTAAAGTCAACTGATTATGGAATTTAATCATGCCTTCAAATTACCTTCACAGCCAAGATTAGTGTTTAATTGATAACTAGTGATGGTAGTCTAGTTCAATAGATTCATCAAAGGAAGCATCACATCACCCTTCAGTCTGTTCATTATCAAGTCTACCCTGTCTCAAGTTTAGAACTCTATTTTTCTGTTTCTAAGAAAGGTGGTATCATGCTTGACACTTGTCTTTCTCTTACATCCCACATCTGTCATTAGCAAATGCAAAGCATATTCAGAAGAGTTCTACTTCCCAGAATCTCCATCAATACCTCGCTAGTCCAGAACACCGTAATTACTCTCTTGAATTATTTCTGTGCCTTTAAATGGTCTGCAAGCTCTGGCAGATTCTACTACACTCAACAGCTATTGGAATTCTTTCCACTGATTGTTATCTTTTGGCTTAAGAACCTCTAAGTGTGTTCCATTTCACTCAAAACTAGACCTCTGACGTAACCTCCTACCACTCTTCTCCTTTCTAAACCAAATAAATCTGCACTATATTCTGTAAATTTTTTTCATTTCTTCATACCACTCTCTTACCTGATGCTTTTTTTTGTATACATTTTTTTTTCCTGACACTTCATATGTAGAAGTACTTGCTTTATATCTCCCAGAACTAGAATATAATCATGATAAGCTGTGGGTCATTGAAACATGTTATTCTAGTTATACCTCCAAGGCCAGAAGTGTTTGTTCAAAATAAATTTGTGACAAATAAATAAAATAATTTAACATTGTGTAAAATCGTATTATAGGAAGTACCCTCATTGACCTACATGCTTATACCAAATTTAGCCTGCTCTACTTTGACAATAAGTGCTAGATTCTCCGTGTATCACCGTAAGTTTAGTTTATCAGTAAAGCTCAATGCCTGAAATGTTCTTACTTTTAGAAAACTTAGTAACAGTATTTTATCAGTGTTTAATACAAATAAATTGTAAAGTCTGTCTTATCTTGTAAGCTTTATAGACATAATTCATAGTTATATAATATAAAATGTTGCATGCCTGCTTTGGTTAGAAAATATTATGAAGCATTAGTTGATTTTTGACCTGAATTTTAAAATAAACAACATCATGATAGATTAATTTAAATTTCTCTTTGAATTTACAAGACATTTCAATATCCGCAATGACTTTAGGCATTATTGACTTTTTATTACTGCTTTCTGCATTATGTTTTGCACCCTAGACATTTTTAAGCAAGAAATTGAAAGTAGTCAATAGGTAATTTGTATAACATTTAAATATATAAATGTAAGTAGAAAATTGCAATACCACAGCTTATCCTTTAAAAATAAATTGTAAAATAGAACCTAAGCCTCGTTCATCTATTCATCAAATGGTCATTTACTGTCTATAAAAATTCTGTTCATGCATAACCTTTTACACCCTTATCCATGGGATGAGACAAGTGAAATGAACAAAGTGCTGTGGTAAACATCAGATATTGTATTGTGGTTAAAAATAAAGGAGATAGGAGACATAAACTGGACAATATCAGTTGTGATTTTCTGTAAAATGATCAGGGAAGATCTTTCAGATATAGTGACATGTGATCAGGAACCTCAAGGAAGTAAAGGATCGAACTGTCACTTATCTGGGATCAGGTGCAGCCAGGAGATCTCTGTGACAAGAGGGAATGTCAAGAGAAGCAGCAGTGAAGGGGGTTAGAGAGGGGGCAGGAGAACATCCTGATCATGCAGGGGCTTGAACATTATTCTAAGGACTCCCATCTGATTTTGGAATACGATGGAAAGCCATTGGACAGTTTTGAGAATGGAATGATATGATTTCTATTGTATGTGGAAAGGATAACTAGATGCAGAGGAAGCAGTATAGGGATAGCAAGGGTGAAGCAGCAAGACTGTTAGACTATTGGCTTAGAACAGGCTAGATGGTGTGAGTTTCACAGGAATCACTTGTATGTGACAGATAATAGCATATTACTTCATATTATCATCCTGGTAGTTTATACACATTTGATAGTTTATTGTCTATAATTTGCTGTTTTAAAATATCAATATGCTGAGCCTTGGACCAATTATGTTCAATCACAATAAGATGTACTGAGACACTCATTTAACACCCACACTGATGTCTTCAATAAACCTTTTTCTATGTCTGCATATATTAGTAGGTTAATAACTCAAAATAATAGTTATGATACAGAGTTGGGAACAATTTGGAATACTATGTTCTACAGCAACAGAATAGTAGTAGATTTATTATGACAGACTGCTTGGGAGAGTGAAAGCACATTGCCACTGGATTCAGTGTTATCAGTCTTTTCATTATACTTTAAATAGGTGCATCCAAATGATTAGAGTAGCTAGTGGAATAAGTTGATAAATGAATGAATTTCTCCACAATCATCAAATTTCCTCATTATGCTTCAGCACTTTAAGTCTCTAAGCAGTGTATACTCTTTTGTAAGTATAACTTAATTGGCTCTATTACAGGTTTACTTTGGTTTCCAAAAATACTAATATTGAAAGAAATATTACTCACATTCTTCCAGTATATGAAGTACCCCTTGAAAATATATACATATATCTACAAGTTGTTTTTAAAATATTTAAGTTCACAGGACATCATTAAAAATAACTGGGTAAGTGCTGAAATGTTACCTTTATGGCTAAGAGAATTAAACTACCCCTTAAAACTCATACCTTTCTCATAGTGACTCATAGCAGAAAAAAATACTATGACTAAAATAAAGTACTTTACAAAGCAGATTTTAAATTAATGGGATCTACACTTCATTTTGTTTTTGTTGGTGGTGGTTTCTTGCTCATTATCCTTAAGGATAAATACAGGATATTGAGAGCCTATTACTATTAGTAATGGTAATAACTATAGTGTCAATTATTATGAATTATATTAATAGTTTATGTATCAGATATGATAATAAGTAATATATACATATGGATGTGTGTGTGCACACATGCAAAAAACATGTTTGATTCTCATGGTAAAAATCGGATGAAGCCCTATATTATTTTTCTCTTAAGATGAGAAAAATGGTTCAGTCCTGTGATTTGACCAGGACCCTAAAATTAATGAATGGCAACTCTGGAGCTGGGTCAACTTTATCTGACTCAAGAATGCTTTTTCTGAGTACTGTCTGAAATTTATTACATAAAAATTGGAAAGATATTTCTGAATATTTTCTTTCTTTTTCTAAGGTCAAGCATTTAATTGGTGACCTGCCTGAGAATATAAACTATTTTTTAAAAAACAAATAATTAAACTTTTATAAGCTGCAGTGAAGGAGCTTGTTCACAATGACATATCTATGAGAGACATTGGGCTAAAGATACTTAAGAAGGACAAATAGTGTTTTCTCAAAACTTGAAAACTTTCTCTTAAGATTTTCCTCTAAAGAAGCTGTCCTAGGATTGCTTTTGCAAGTGAGCTGAGTTAAGAAAATGGATTATCATGTGCACCAACAGGGATGCATAAATAATAGGTTTATTATAGTTATCAATAAAGTATTACATTTTAAATTTTTTTACCTAACTCTTAAGTGTATGGAATCATTTATTTATAAACATTTATTCTATTGAGTAGCCTATAAGAAATCCTTAGTCTCAATAAAGAGGTTGCATGTGAAAAATGAAGTATGAAACATTAAAAATGTTCTCTGCCTTATAAAGATTTAGATTATAATCATAGCATTTTTCTTTGCCATGCTTTGTCTGTTGCTTCTCAAAGGAATATCTTCTTGGCTGGATACCTAAGCAAGAAAAAAGTCACCCAATTTTTGAGTAACTAGGGAAAATATCAAATGTTCAAGCTCTCAAAAATGATAGCATTCATTGGAACTTGGCACAATTTGGCATACATAGTTAGAACTTTGAATATAGAGGAATTTAAATTACAGGGGAAAACAGTAACAGTCCGTAGTCTAGTTAGCAAATATTGGAATCAGCAAATTTTTCTGAAATATCTTTTTATTTATACTTGTTATGTTATCAAAAATGTAGTCTTAAAAATAACTTGAGAAAAAATTATATCTGATACTGACTCATCAGTGTAGGTATATTTTCTTGATATGACAAAAAACTTTGGATTTTATTTTTAGAGAAATCCTGTTCTCATTGATTTTGTTTTGGTAGAGGATCCCCACTAATTTAAAAAGGGGAGTATAAACAGAATAATAATAATAGTAATAATGATTCAATGAGTTGAAAAGCATTAAAATTAATACTCATAAATTCATGATGATATGAAAAATATTTGAAGGCCATTAGGGGACCATTTTCTGCAAATGAATAGGTATAAAAAAATAGAGAAAATTAATTCTGCATCATGTCTTTCCTGTACTGATTGTATCTAAGGGTAGCGAAATTAGATGAGGAGTGGATGCTTCACATTTGAAAGAAGAATCATAAATAATAAACTCAGGCAAATTGATTAGAAAGGTAATATGTTACAACTCTTGATGAAAATTAATGGAACCAGGCAATAGTCATCAACACTTGCCATATCATTTGGTGAAAGGTTGAGGTGAACATATTAAATGAATGGATTGGACCATCACAAGAGATCCATATGCTGGGGTGTTTCAGTTTCAAAGATAACTTGCCAGTAAACCTTTGGATTTAAAATTTTAAAGATCCAAACACTCTTTTCACCATAAATTACCAAAATAAGAAACAAAAATCCAGCATCAATGTTTAATAACATATATTCACCATAAGTGACCTGGTTATGGCCTCTGCTGAGTACTTAATCTGCCACAGTAGAGAGGAATCCTTAGTCCCAAATATGGCAGTATTTCCCAGGGGCACAGAACAGGTTCCTGAAGGCAGGTCGATTATATAAGACCCCTAATATTGTGGAAGGAGCAGCGCTTTATTTTCCTTACTGGAATAGATACTCAACATATTTTCTTATCTTTCTTGCCTACAGTGTTTCTGAAAAAACTACAGATACCCTATCCACTATCATAGCTCTGCATACAGAGCAGAAATATCATAGCATTACATATAGCAACACTTCTAATCAAAGAACTCATTTGAGAGCAAATGAAGTGTGGCAATGGGCCCGCACTCTTAGAATTCAGAGATTGCCAAGCTCCCCATCGTCTGGAAGCAGTTCGCTTAATGAAATAGTCTTTTGAAGATTCAGTTACAAAACCAGCCAGGTGGCAACACCTTGCTGGGCTGAGGCAATATCTGCGGAGATGCAGTATATGCTCTAAATTAGCATCCAGTGTATGGTGTCATTTTCCTCCCAGCCTGAATTCATGGGTCTGGGAATCAAGGGGTAGAAACGGAAATGGCTTTTCTCCCTCACACCCTGAAGATACAGTAGCAAAACATTTGCTTCCTGTCTCCATGACTTTAGTCTCTGCTGGTCTAGAGGTCTTAGTTCCAAAGGGATGAAACTTCTACCTGGGAAAACAATAATCATGCCAATAAACTAAGAAGTTAAACTGCCACCAGGTCACATTGGGATGTCATGTGAATGAATCAGTGGATGAAAAAGAGGTTATTTTGATTCTGGATGATTTATCCCGAGTATCAAAAGGAATTGGGTTGCTACTCTATAATGTGCATGAGGAGGAGTGTTTCATTTGTGTGTGTGTGTGTGTGTGTGTGTGTGTGTGTGTGTGTGTGTACCCAGCAGCATGCACGATTGTCCTCTCAGGAGTTTATCTGGATGTCAAGATAGATGACACAACCCATTCACCCATGAATATGACTACAGTATATTTAGTATTCCCGAGAAACTGGAGACTCCCTGGAAGTGAAGGGCCCATTCAGGGGCCAGATAAAAAGAACAAGAGGTATGGGAGAGTTCCTACAAACAGTCTGGATTTTACAGCTACTTGAAATTTCCAAAGGGGTGCAAAAGCAAAGGATGTGCATGGCTTCTTTCCTTCATTGCACAGATGTGGAGCATTCATGGGTTCTGAAAGCTGTTCACGGTGAAATACCCAAAATGGAGCAAACTTCTTAATTATAAGAACATTCCCTAGAACACCACTTAATACTTTCATGGCTTATGCTTAAAGTCAATGAAAAACTACAACAACTCAACAAACAAGGAAAGACAAATAATAATGGCCTTTAGGAGTGAAAGTTCCAGTTACCTTACATGGCAATGAATCACAGCCAACTGAGGCACTTGCTAAGTATACGCAAAATAAATATATGAAATAAATAGTGTGGACATTAGTTATAAATGTGAACTATGTAACCAGTTCAAGAAACCAAGACTGTAATAGTGATAGTACTTCTTCCTTATTTTCATTTGAACTTGTATGAGTGTTCTTTCCCTCTCCTTCATCTTATCATATCATAATATGTTTAGTAATTAACCTGTATCATGATATTTATGTTACAGGGAATCACAATGAATCAGCTAGTACCAAAGAAAATTATCCCAAAACTAAAAGGGATTTGTATGCTCTTTTGGGGAAAAAAAGAATAGTTTATAGTTTGGGGCTGTATATGGGGTTTGTGTGTCATGTTAGCTAAAAGCATGACATTGTCATTATGGTCCTTATTTGGATATTAAGTATAGTTTGAGGAGATGAACATGAGTGCCTTTGGCATGGGGTAGAATATGGTGGCTTTGCAATATGTCAGCTTGCTAGGTTGGGCTAGGTTTCCCAGAATTCTCTTCCATGTGTGTTACTGGTTAGAGCAGACTACAATAAAGAAAAAATTGCTTTGTGAGATTTGGAGTGTGGAAGTGAAACAGCAGTGATTTTTGCAGCACATGCGTATGTTGTCATTAATCTGCTGACTCACCTCACTGGCTTGGAGTGGTGGCCAGGTCTGCAAAATCCACTCTCCTCCCTAGGGTCTTCCTCCAGTTTCTCCAAATCTTGGACAAGTTGTATGTGTTTATCTCTATAATGAAGTTCTGTGGACCCTGTAGGATGCACATGCCACGTAGGTCAAAAGCAGTAAGACTAACATGGATTTTAGTCCATACTCATGTACTCATGCTGTGGGTCCAGCTTTTCCATGTTCTCCTGCCCTTAACATCAGTCTTTCCTTTCTGACTGCCTTATCTGTGGATCTAAAGTTTTGCCAGCAGATGCTAAGATAGATCAAGGTCTAAATGTAAATGCTAAATCTATACTTTTTCAAAAAGAAAACATGGGGGAAAAATCTTTAGTACCTTGGGTTAAGCAAAGAATTCTTAGATGTCACAACTCTTAGGCAAACTATTAATTTTTTTTAATTGACTTTAATGTAGTTAGTAAAATATCCTGCTCCTTAAAAAACACTATTAATAAAGTAAAAGGCAACTAAATACTGGGGGAAAATGATTGCAATACATTTATTTTATAAAAACTTCATTTCAAAATGCATAAAGAAGACTTGCAGCTCAATAATGAGAAGACAGCCCAACTAAATTTAAAAGGGCAAAATAGTTCAATAAATATTCACAAAGAAGATAAAGCCAGTAATTATAGACAAAAGGATACTTAAAATAATTAACAAAATGCATTTTAAAACCGTAATGAGATACCACTGCACTTGACTGGAATGGGTAAAATTAAAATTTGACAATACCAAATGTTAGCAAAATATTGGTCACAAAGAGTTCCTAAAAATATAAAATAGTAAAAGGCACCTTTGAAAGCAATTTGGCGCTTTCTTATGAGCTAAACGTACACATACACTTGTGACCCAGCAAATGTTCCTAGATATTTGTCCAAAAAAAGAGAAAAAGTTCACAGATCTGTAAGCAATTTATAAAAACTAAGTCTCGTTGTCCCTTGGTCAAGAAAGTGAGTTAAATTAGTTCTAGGAAAGGCCTGGCATCTCAGGGTCACGCAAAGTTGACGGCTTCTTTCAGTTTCAACTGGTTGAGGTCCGTGTGATAAAACAGTACAGTCAAGTTTTCATATCCCTTGGACAAGTGCTCCTTTAATGGGAAGTTTTCCTTTACGAGATAATCTTCATTTTATACTAAAATTTTATTTCAGAAAAGGTTTATGTAATTTGAATTGATTTAGTCAAACATAATACCAGTTAAAATTCTTTACTTATAACACTGTTTCTTCTTACTAACTTTTTAAAACAGATGATTAAACAATAAATTAAATTCAGAAAAAAATTCTGCTATGTAAATGACCCCTAAGGCAATTTGTAATTTATCATCTAAAATATTTACCTTTTCAGTTAGTGTTTATTGTAGTTCCCAAATGTATGAAAACTTCTGAACTTAAATTTAAATATTGAGGGTAGTTTTCTAAATTTATTATTAAGTGATAATACTTGGCAAAAGGAAAATAAATATGCTTAGTTTTTTCCCTTTGACGCCTATTTAATATGTTAGATTTAGCTTGTTTGTGACTATACATTAAGCCTGACTGAGAAACACAAAATTAAGCAATATTTGCTTATAACATTAAAAATAGGCCTCATTCAGCACCTATATTTGAATATTGGTTCAAATCACTGTAAGTACTTCATTTGGAATTTAAAGAATTCTCACAAACTTTAGTTCACTACTTAGATATTCTGAACAGATTAAGAAGAAAAAACAGTTACAAAAAGTTCATTGTATATTTAAATGTAAAGTTAGCTTAAATGCAAGATTTTTTTAAATTTAGAAATGTCATACACTCTTAAAATTGTACATAAGAATTAAAAATTGTAATGTATCAGCTATAATCAGAATGCATAATGTGTGAGTAGGAAGGAATTATCATTGATTTCATTAGATTTTTGTAGTAAAATCTGTATCTGGAGATTATTTGTACAGCTAACTATTTTAATTTATAAGCAAGAGGCTATATTTGGCGTTGTCTATGCTTCTGTGTTTTCATCCATCCTGAAGTACCTGTGCAGCAGAGAGAGAAATATCCAAGTTTTGACACGGTACCATTGTGCTCCTTTTCATGTTTCCCCACTTCCTCTTCCCCGGGAGGATTCTGAACGCATGTATATTTCACTCCCATCTGTGCAGACACACCCATGTTAGCCCACAGGCCACTGGGGCAAGGTTCCTCATAGGCCAGTCTTAGTAGTCATGGCAGGAGTGCCACTTCTCTTGGGCAATTGGAGAATAAAGTTAATTGACTCAACTCATCAGGAATGAGATTCAGAAACTTATGTGGTGGGAAATAAACAGGTAGTGAAACTTCAAGGAGAAGTAACCACTCAGTCTGTGTACATTTTCAATACTTTATACGTATTTTTCTCAAGGCACCAGTGATGGTACATTACCCTCTTTATTTAAATGTCTGCCTATGCCCAATGATCAGTGAGCAGCTAGAGTATAGTCTTTTATGTCATTGGTATTTTATTTTATCTTTTTAGTTTAACCTTTCTGTGTAATGCAGTGTCTGGTATACGGTTATGCTCAGTATATCCTTTGTTAATTCAATCAAATGTAGATAACTGAATAAACTCACAGGTGTTTCTTCAGGCTAAGTACAAATTTCATCTGTTGAATACTTTTTAAGCTATTTGTTCTGCTATTTTATTTGTAGGGGTTCAAAAATTATGGAAATATTTTCTCTTGAAAAAAATTTACTTAATAATAAGTAATTTTAACTAGTGTTAACATATTTAAGTTCCATAAAGATATCTGAAATCAGGCTTAGCTGTTTTTCTAAATGTTGTCTCTCATAATTTATGTGGAGTTGGAAAAAAATTAGAAATATACATGCACAATTCATCTTAAAATTTTGTATTTGATTATTTTATAAAGTTGAGGATAGATGTTGTAACATTTGGGGAGTATATGCAACATATGCATACACAATAGTTTATGCTGCAATATATACAAATAATTACTTGAAAGGATGTTTTTATATATGTTGAAAAATGTCATTACAGTTGGACATTAAAACAAATTATTTAATTTTCAGGCCAAGCTATTGGGTGTTATTAGGACAAAAAAAATTTTTTTAAGACATGTGTTTAATCTCTTACATACTTACATAGTCACTTCTTGTTTTATGTATACTGTAAATTTCTGAAAACTAATTACTTAAGCACCCTGATGCTCTACAAAATTATCTTTTCAATCAAAAGAGTTTTAGGCTATGACAGCTATAGTTGATAACATAATGACTACTCCATTAACCCACATATTCAGTCTTCTCAAGGATAACACGCAAATCTGTAAATAGATTATATGCAGTTAAAATAATGTAACTGATAAGATGTCAGATCTGTTTTGTATATCTGTAAATGTGTAAGATGCCTTCAAATAGTTCTCTTGCCAAAAGCTGTGTTTTAGCAGATCGTCATTATAAATTTAGATGTAATAGAAGCCATCAGATTTATGTATACATAATAAAACTGAATCTTCTGACTACATTTGTTTAAGGTTCATGAGACCTCAAAGATTTCAATTGTTTTATTTATAAACTTAAGGGAAAAAATCCAACATCTAATATAAACTTATAAAGGTAAATAGAGCCAGATACCCAGAGCTCAAACCTTTAGCATAGCATCAATCAATGAATCAATCAATCCAAACACTGATAGAAAAACAGAATGAGAGATTTGTGGATAAGGGCTTCTAGCCTATAGAGAATCAAGGATAAGGGTTACAGTGGACTTCTTGACAGAGACAACGCAAGTAAAGAGAGAGTAGAATAAAATATTTAAAGTTGAAAGAAAAAACAAACACCTAGAATTCTATAACTTGCAAAATTATCTTTCAAGAGTGAAGGAGAAATAAAAACTATCCACATCCTGAGTTTCAACTCCATGACACAAAAAACCAAGTCATGGGGTCCAATAAAACTCTAGTGTGTAGCATTGTACACAGTGTGTAATTTGCTTTAAAAATTGCTTCTAGGAGGAAGGAGGTAAGCAAGGTGGGAAGGAAAGAAGGAAGGAAGGGAGGGTAGAAGGGAGGGAGGGAAGGAGGAAGGGGATGAATATAATGTGTCATAAAAACCAGCTCTCTTGGACTTTGACCTCTGCTTTGTGTGACCTCTCCTCTTCAGCCACTGGAGAATAATCAGCTAGAGATCAGAGAATGAAAGAACAGAATTTGAGACAACTATTCCATAATTTTTCTCCTTACAGGTCCGTAGGTTGGTGGGAGTTCCTCCTTCAAAGTCCTTAAACAGTTGGCATTGTTTCTATTTACAACTGTAGCCTTTACTAGTGCCAGTATCACTGCCTCACCTAACTCTTCAGGCCTCGAGGTGGGAGTTTCCTCCTGCTGTTGCTAGCCCCAGAATACTTCATTATCCATTGCTGATTTTTATCACCCTACTCACTCCTTGGTACACAGTCTACTGTATTACTGTATTTGAGTATGCATTCAATCTCTATCTTAAGGCTTTAAATAATATTATGTTTCAAGATTTAAATAGCAACATATAGTGATAAACAGAGTTTCCTACTAGAAAACCTAATAAGGAAGTATCTACAGAAAAAGTATCAGGAAGAAAGAAAAATTGACATGATACAAAAGAAAAATTGACACACAAATACTTTTAGAACTTTTTTTTTAAATGAAGTACAGTCAGTTACAATGTGTCAATTTCTGGTATACAGCACAATGTCCCAGTCATGCATATACATACATATATTCATTTTCACATTCTTTTTTCATTAAAGGTTATTACAAGATATTGAATATAGTTCCCTGTGCTACACAGAAGAAATTAATTTTTTTAATCTATTTTTATATATAGTGGCTAACATTTGCAAATCTCAAACTCCCAAATTTATCCCATCCCTCTCCCTTCCTCCGGTTTAGAAAGTTTTTAAAATCCTCTGAATAAATCCTAGTAGTTGTAACAAAATAATAATAATATTAATAACAATATTAACAAGAACACTCAATATTTTATGAAGATAAAATAACTCAAAACACTGAAAATATTAGAGTATTTGGATAAAGATGATCATAGTTAAAATATTCTAGCATTTTTATTACTAGGAAGAGAGGTTTAACTTTCAATTTTTTAAATTTAAATATGCATGGAAAAAGCTGCCTTTATTACTAGACATACTGTGTACAAATTATAAGCAGTAGCTATAAATGAATATGGGATAAGAAAAAGAACAGACAAGATTCAATAATCTCAATAAATCAAAGCTAGAAAAATAAAGTACGGACAGAAGATGGCAAATAAACTGGTAACAAAAAGACAGTGCATAATTCCACTTATATGGGTTATCTAAATTATTCAAATTTGTATAGTAAAAAGTGGAATACTTGTTGCCAAGGACTAGGGAGGGGAAAAGGTGGAGTCATTAATCAACTGGCACAAAATTTCAGTTAAGCAAGATGAGTAAGTTCTCGAGGTCTGGTGTACAGCACTGTATCTATAATCAACAGTACTGTATTGTACAGTGTTTTATAAGCCTGAAGTAATTTGTTAAGAAGATAGATCTCATATTAAGTGTTCTTACCACAATAAATAAATGTTTAAAGGTTAGATATTATCTAAATAGATTAAACAAAATAGAAATAATTCAGTAAATTCACTGTATACTAAGGAAAATAAAGCAAAACTTGAAATCAACTCAAACTGAAAAAACCAGCTGTGGATGGTATGAACTGGGTCCCTTATGGAAGAGTAGCACAGAGAGGGAGGGACATGTTACTTTTTTTTTTTTTTTTTCTGACAACACTTTCTTTTGGACAAAAGATATCAAAGATGTAAAGAGATGGTTAGGATTTCATGGATTGTAGTCATGGATCCAGTCAAATGCATAGACATATCTGAGGGGACTATGGTTCATCTATATTAGTACTCAACAGCCTGACTCCCTGAGTCCTCTTTATGTTTCCAGGAAACTAGATTGGACACAGGTAACCCCCATATTCAGTGGGCTAGGAAGGTGACTGTCTTCATTCTGTCGGGCAGTCAGCAAAGGGGCAATGTACCCATCTTGGTGGAAGCAAGCACAGAGCAGATGTGATTTTTAGAAAGTCTCTCTACTAAATATTAAGTGAAATAAGCATCCCACAATGCCTGGCCAACTCTGATGTTTAACCCTGTGGAAATGTCTGGGTTAACCACCTTAAAGACTCAGCTGTAGAGTTAATTCAGTCTCTTAAGGCAGAGAAGCAGGGAACGATATCAAGACTCTTACCGTGGGACTCACAAAGCACATAAATTATATTTCACACACCACAGCTGGAAACCTTTAAACAATTCAGGAGGAGTGAATATCCTTTACTTACAGAAATGAAAACTTAACTAGACAAGCTATTCTTGGGCAGGTTCTCTATGTACCAGTTGGCTGATATAA
Source organism: Camelus dromedarius (assembly GCF_036321535.1). NCBI lineage: Eukaryota > Metazoa > Chordata > Mammalia > Artiodactyla > Camelidae > Camelus > Camelus dromedarius. The sequence continues at coordinate 17,082,755 of NC_087438.1, forward strand.
TCAGAGACATAGTTGCAAATTCAGGCAATACTTATTTTAACTTTTGTTTATCACCCTAATCCTGTGAAGTATTTAAAGTACCCAGGAATTGCTTATGTAGGTCATGCAGATAATTCAAAATCCTGTAGGGCAGAAACTTTAAATTGTTACTATTTATTTTTCCCTTGTTTATTATAACTGCATCCTTCCAAAAAGAATTTGAGGCAGCAATGTATTGTTTAGCTGCTAGTATTTTAAATTAGGAATGACAATTTAGCTGCTGGGGGCTTTATTATAATAATAGCAAACCAAGAAATGAGTAGTAAGGATTTTCTTCCATATATGCACTCATAAATAATTGTTTGTAATTTACTTTGAATTAGTGGAAGGAAATGAGCACCTTTAAAGAGCAAAAACACAGTTCTATTTTTATGATCTTTTAAACATTGATTATGATTTTTTAAATATCTCCTTTTTATATGCTGATAAAGTTGAGTCAAAATTCTGTTATCTGCAATAATAGATATTTACAATGACATTACTTTCCTTGAAGTATTGTATTGCATTTTAGTGTATTAGGTTTTGAAAAATAGAAATTTTTCTCAAGGACTCTAGTATGACATATATCTTACAAAATAAATTCCTTAAAATTTCATGTTTCGCTGCCTAATTTCCTATTTATAAAAAGATATAAAAGCACTTTTAAATGTTTTTATTTCTTACAAATATTAAACTCATTGCTATTTTGTCTTATTAATCTGTTTTGTTATATTTATTAACATGATGTGGTTGTAATTTTTTATTGTGTTACCCTTACCATGGTGTCTTAAGATCTAGTTGTTGGCTTTACAATTTGAGAAACTCAGTTTTATCTGTTCGGCCAGAATTATCAATCTCTATGAAAGCAGTAGTTCATCAGTCAAGTGAATTTGAGACTGGCTGAATCATAATAGCAACTTGTCTACTTATACTATGTTACATATCATGTGATCACTAGAATAGAGAGGTAGTAAATTTATGATCCCAGAAAATAGAGTAAGTTAAAAGATATTTTAGTATTCACAGAGAAGAAGAAATAAGTGTGATTTCTCTTAAGGCAAATTCTCATCCACTTAGACACATCTGGTGAATTTCCCTTCTTTATTTCAGGGAGAAAATCTGTTTCGTAAAGAGTAAACTTGTGAGTTTAAGGTTTCAAAGAAACCTTATTTGAGACACAATGACTAATACATGATTTTTAGCTTACTTTTTCTGATACATTAGAAAGCCCATTATTTTTCTCTGTGTAGTGGTAAAAAGTGTATTAGAGTTTTAAAGATTATATATTATTTTGCCTCAATTATAGTTAGATGTGCAATTCTATTTTAGAAAAGCATTCACAAAAAAAATCACAAACCATAAGTAAAGACATATTAATTTTAGAAATATACTTTAGAGCTTTGTTGTATCTGGGACTTAAAGTCAATCATGATTTAACTTCACTCATATTTACTAATCTTTTAACTTTTCAATGGCAAATAGTAAAATTAATTTTTATCTTAAGGCAAGTAGATTGCCTCAGTTTGTATCTGCTTTCTTACTATTGAGACTGCTAGATTTTTGTAAGTCCCTAAAACGGTGAATTAGAACTGTAGATAGATAAGCAAAATTAAATGAAATGCAGTGTCTGTGGGCTTTTTCATTGCTTTGGTGATGGATATGTTTATTAGGTTGAATGGGATGATTGTTTCACAATGTATATGTATATGAAAATATCACGTTTGACACTGGTACACTATGAATACATATAATTTTTATTTATCATTTTACTTCAATAACAATAAAGGGAAAAGTATAGGATATCTTTAGAAGATTCATAGAAGGCATTCTTATGGAATATCTCCCTTTAGTAACAGTTCAGGTGTAAATAAAATATTTAATTGGTATAAACTAACTACCAGTTGATGACCATCCATTTCTTCAGACCCAATGGTATAGAGCTGAACAGTAGAAAGTTTCAAGTTACTGTTGGATATTTATAATGCTTTCTTCCGGTGCAGGTATTTTTTAAAATCCAAATATTTTTCTCTGCTCTAGGTTTAAAACCATTTAATATTTGTCACCACAGCTAGGAAACTCTTTTCTCATCAATGATAATCTTAAACTGTGTGATTCTCTAAAGAGAACTATGATGAGTTGTTGAGGTAAATCTGATAGCATGAATTGCATAGGTTGGTTGCACCTACAACAGAAGTGTTCTGAAATACATTCGAATAAGCATGATCCATCTTAGATTATTCTTTGGAATAGAAAAATAAATTTTTTTATTGTTTTTCTGTTTTAAACTTTGGCTAACCAGTCTTAAGAAAAGAACACAGACTTCTGGCTCCAGCTGATAAAAATTGAGGGAAAACAACATTGAGGTTTCTTTTTTTAGGTAATACCTCTTAATATTTTTCAAAAATAAAGAGCAAAGCATGGAGAGACTATTAAGATCCTTCTGAGTAGTAAAGAACCTGTAAACAGATTTTTAAATAGCAATACTTCATCTATCACACTTCCACTAAACTATAATCCTTCCTCTACCCAATGTTTCTTATATTGAAGTAGCCCATTCCTTCCCAAGGCAAATTATTTCTCATGTAGAATCTTTAGACTATTTAAAGGGGTTAACTAATTTAGCAAAGACACAAAAGGAAAATTAGTATTAGAATTATTACATATTAATTCTAAATAATTCATTGCAATAAAGATTAATTATGGAAATTTAATTTTTAATACTTTAATTTCACATGCTATATTGACTTGGAAGATATAATAGTTTAGCTTTGGACTGAATAAAGATAAAGTAATTAATTATTTTAATAAAACCTCAAAGTACAAATAGTCTAGACATTTTATTTGAAAAAGGATTTTAAAAATAATCTTGAAATTTCTAAGACTATTAGCTACACTATTAAGAAAAGCATCTTTTATCTACTTTGTTGGAAGCTTGGCCTTTAATTTAAATATGGCATTGTTTTCAGCAAGGTTATGGTTATTCACTGACTGAACAGTGAATCTCAAATTTTCAAGTTAATTAGAGAAAGTTTCTTTTGAAGTAGTATATCACCTTGTATTATTACTTTAGTGTGTTACCATAACCTGCCTTCTTCGTTATTTGTATATAATTCTTTCTAGAGTTTCGTAGGAGAACAAGCTATGTCTATTTCTATTCATGAAACTGCATTTATTTCAGTCATGGACACAGGTTGCTATCTTCTTGGGTAACAGTTTTGTTAATAATCATCACCACTTGGTATATAATAGTTGAGAAGTAATTCTGGTAAATCTGAGCAAGAAGTCACCTGTAGTGATGATCCCACAGCCATAAATTTTAAACAGTTCTCTAACTCTCTCTCTTTCTCCCTTCTGTCTGTCTTTCTGCTTCTCTTCCCCTCTCTCTTTCTTCCTCAGCAAGACTGATCTATTCGCCAATACAAATTTTAAATTAAATAAAGTAACATATTCTAAAAGCACAATCAAGGTGTTGATAAAAATAAGGTAAATAAATAAAGGCCAAAAAAAGAATTAAAACCCAGGTGATAAACATTTTGAAAACCAAACATCATGAGGACTCCGGAGGAAAGGAGTTGGTGAATTCATTCATAGAACTCCCTGCTCATTTTATTCTTAATCTTATAAATGGACCTTATTTATATCCTCTTTTTTAAAAGGAGTTCCAGTTAGATTGATGAAAAAAGAATATGTTAAACATTATGAAAATGATGATTGATGTTTTCCCTTTTAGATTTGCTATGTTGATGTATGTATATATTATATATATATAATGTGTGTGTATATACATATATATATATATATGAAATACATGTATATACATGTATATACACATACATAGTAGCTGGGAGGCAAAAAGAATAGCCCAGCTCTCAACTAAATGTAAAGTTGTGTACTTTCTTCCCACCCTGGAAAATAAATCAAGGATAAGACAGAGGAAATGAATGCACTAAAGGACAACTTAGGCTAATATCCCTAGTACAGAGGAAATATTCATTTTCCCTCAGTGTGCCTAAGTTTGAGATTAGTCTCCTCATCTTACAGCCAATAACATTGTAAGTAACTGAGACTGGCACACGGACTGGGTAGCAAAATCCAGGAGGGCACTGGGTCTGTTTAGGCTCAGTCCAAAAGGAGTCTTTCTAATCAGTGATCTAGTCTGTTTATTAGAAATAGAAATATGGTAGTTGAGGACATAATCCAAAATAATTAATTTGTAGATTGTATCACTGCCTAGAATGCCATCTGGTTACCTTGGGACAGTAGTAGATGATGGAGCAAGGATTCAATATTTGGAACTAAAGGTAAATCCCTTAATCACTGGACTTCTGAGAAGGATTTTTTTTAAGTACTTGAAGCCAGTGCCATTTTAAATGTTAGAAGACACATGGGGAGGTCACTGGAAAAACAAAGAGAAACTTTTTCTCATTTGGTTTTGGTTGCTATGCCAAGCATTGCCTTCATAGAAAAAACTAAGCCTAATTGTACCTGTGGCAATCCTATTGACATTTTTATAATCATTTATACAGCAGTATCTACCTAAGAAATCATTTCTGAAAATGCAGAAAATCAATTTGCATATGTATATTTCATATATGCAAAGCTCCAGTCTCAAATTAGTATGGAAAGGGTAGTGTTTTACATATGTGGTTCTGGAATAACTACAGAATCATGTAAAGAAACTTAAAATTGGATCTGTTCCTCATAACATACATCAAGATATGTAGTTCAAGTGGATCAAAGATTTTAATTTGAAAACAAAGCCAGACAAATGATGGTAGAGAATGTGAGTGAATCCCTCCCAAACAAGTGGGGAATATAAGCTATTATTCAAACTTCTAAGTGCTTAAAAAGAAAATATCAACACATTTAATCGTATACAATTAAGAAAACTGTATGTTAAAAAAAACATAGCTGAGTGAAAAAAGCAAAACACCCACTGGGAGAGTACTTCAAAGCATAATCTAAATATATAAGAGATTCTTAAAGCTGGGAAAAAAGATCAAAAAAAAATTCTAGACCTCTGAATAAACATTTCATAGAAAAATAAATTGTTTTATACATATATATGTATGTGTGTGTGTGTGTGTGTATATATATATATAAATACACACTTCAAATAACATAAGTTCATATTAAAACAACACTAAAATACTCCAAGAGAAATACAAATGCATTTATTTTGGGAAAAAATGAATTAACTGAAAGAGAAATTCGGAAAGTTTTGAGCAACATTAATCACAATAAGACCTCTCTTTCATAGAAATTTGAAAATTAAATCTCTTTAACAATTACTAATAAAAATTAAATTTTTGTTCCATCAGTGATAAATTAAAATGAAAAAGAACAGGTTTTAAACATACTACATATCCATATAAAGAAGACTTATGCACAGAAAGCACTAGAAATAGTTAAGAATGTAGTCTTAGAAGATGTATACTAGTATAATTTCAATATATATTCATGCCAAAGCTCTAACATGATACATAGCCATTATGTATTATTCTTTTATTAAAAATTCTAAGAAACTGACCACAGATTTTTTGAAAATACATTCAATATGAATACAGCATTCATGCTTAAATATTTGTTAGAAGAAAAAATACAGACTTGCCTCTTATATTTGAATTTTTATTTTATTGTAGAGCAGAAAGAGATTTAAATATGAGTTGCATTAAAATTATTTTGAATGATCTGGTACCCAGAGAACAGCTTGTATAAATTTCCACAAAGAAACATTTGCTAAATCCAGGTTAACACATCCTGGCCTTGTGGATTGCTTGTGTCTTCCTCGTCATTACCTAGCTTGCTTCCTTTCATTATCTGCTTGCTTATGTATTCTTAAACTCACTTTAGTGTATTGTGCTGGTCATATATCTCCCCTGTGCTTGTATGGTAAATCTCTTTTGAAAAATATCTTGTCTAAGGATATCATTATTTGAGTTTATACATAATTGCCCCTTATGGATAAACAAAATTTAGTATTGGTAGAATATTACCACGTTAATCCCATCCTCCTCTCCAGATTGAAACTTTTTCATTGATATTCTTCTCCAGGGACAACATGTGAAGTCATAGGAAATTGCAAAAATTACCTCAATGCTTTTAATAGTATGAGACAAAGATTCATTGAGTGTGCATCCTATGGATGTTCTATTTTGGGAACACTGAAGTGGAGCACATAGGATAACATCCAAAAGGAAGCAATATAAGACTTAGATCACTCATCTAAGTTCAACTGCAAATGATTTATTCTTACCTATATTGTTCTTAACACTTTTTCTTTCTGCTTCCATGACAAACATAAATATTAATGTGTTTCATTTATTGATACATGTTTAAATAAATATCACATTAAATAAATTCTCAAATAAAAATCAGGGGCCTAATAAAAGATTTGACTACTAAACTTCTTTGAAACTCAGGCTGCATAATAAAAATCTCCTGCCACAATTCATATATCAAGAAAGTCAGTGAGGGTATCTTCTTAAAATTAATGACAAAACACCATGATATTAGTTCTGACATCAATTGCTGCCTTTAAGCAATGAATTTCTACTTAGCCAACCATTACCTCTATTTAATCAAAATAATAACCTCTACAAATTCCAAATACTAGATCTGGTTGGAGGGAAAACAGAATTTTTATTTTAACTTTGATTATAGCAAATCTTAAAGATATTTTAAAAGTAAGGAGAATAATATAGGCAGCTGTACATGTAGTAATTTATTGTTTCTCACAATTATCAATTCATGACCAATTTTGTTTTATTTATACTTCACACACTTCTCCTAACACCCTGATGGATTATTTCGACGCAAATTCCAGTATCATACAATTTCATTTATATAATCTATATAAAATGAGGACTTATGAAATACATGTCTAAAACATTATTAATAAACCTAAAACAAAATGTAACTTCTTAATATTACCAACATTCATTCTCTTTATTTATATCTATCACTATTTATTGAATAAACTGTGTATAGGGTTACCCACATTCTGGACTTCTGAATGCATCACTGTAGAATTGTTAAACAAGTGCCCTTGTCATATTATTTCTAAATTAGCAATTTTCAGAGACCTGATTAGATTCTCTTCTCTCTCTCACTCTGTCTCTCATCAAGAATACTTCATAGTTATTTGAAACACATATGGTTTAGTTGTCTTTTATCTGTGATGTTAGAAGCTATTGATGATCATACTTTATTCTTTTATCTTTTTAGAAATGCACAATCAAGATATTCTAATTCTAAATTTCTTAATTTATGAGTTGAAATAATCCCATGAGGATAGGTTTATGGGATTGACTGAAAATATATATGCATTTCAATCAGTTGCATTAGTACTTTTATTGATATTCAAACGATCCCATTGTTGACTGTTAGAACTTCTTCAAACTGACTCCCAAGTCCTTTATAAATCACTGATAGTCTTTGAGAACTTCTCTGCTTTCTGCTATGACAAGCTATTTATAAGGATCTAAGCAATCTGAAACACTTTAAGATTAAAATTTTATTATTAATAAATAAGTCAGGACAAGAGACACACATCAAAAAATTCCTGGACTATCCAAAATTGTCACTCTTACAATCACGTTATCTTTCCTAATTTTTTTATATTCCTTGTCATGACCTCACTGTTTTTCAATTTGTTTAGGTGTTCTTTATTTCCATACTTTTTCCCTAACTTCATATTTGACATGTGAGGGATTATATATCTGGGTTGTAAATACATTTACACTATACTCAGCTTAAGCAAAGGAAATATATTTTTTTCCTTTTTTATAATTTATTATCATAAACTTCTGCCCAATAGGTAATGGAAAAGAAATTGATTTTATTCCTGTCAAATTTAAAGCTGGGTCTGATGATTTAAATAGTCCTTTTAAGTGATAGTCTCTCTAATTTCTACCTGCCCTTCATCCGCCTAGCCAGTCTCTGAGATAATGCTGGTTTTCAAAGACTGTATAGTACACAGTCAAGGGCCTACTGATCCATATGACATATGGCTCTGTCCTCTATCACTTTTTGATCCTGAGACCCTACTGTGGACTGAATTATGTACCCCTCACCAAAGTTTATATGTTGAAGTCTTCACCCTCAAGGTCACTTTAGCTAGAGAAAGGATTCTTAAGAGATAATTAAGGTTAAATGAGTTCATAAAGGTGGGCCCTACCTTCATAGAACTGTGACCTTAGACAAAGAAGAAAAGAGAAAGAAAAAAAGAGAGTTTCTCTTTTCTTCCTCTTCCCCATGTGAGAACACAGTGAGAAGACAGCCCTCTGAAAGCCAAGAAGACAGACTCCAACAGAAATCAAATCCTGAGGGACCTTGATCTTGGAATTTCCAGTCTTCAAAACAGTAAGTAAGTAAATGTTTGTTGGTTAATCCACTTAGCCTATGATAAAAGTCCATCTGAGATTTGGGAATTGTAATCAAGTTGAGAAATAAGCATCACCCTGTTCTCCCATTGCAGAGTTAAAAATATAATGATTAAGAAAAAAATAGAGACCGTGGGATGAAGCTGTTCAAATAACTCAGCCTCACTCTTGAAAACACTGTGTAGATAGTCCTATCCTAATTCCAGAATGAGAAAAGATAAATTATCATGTGGTCTTTAAGGATACCTTTAGAACCAGACAAGGGGGTAAATATTTAGGAGAGTCATATCAATGATGTAGATCTCAAAGTAATATATTGTTGAATAAAATACAAATGATCTATGAAAAGATTTAGCATTCTTAACAAAGAACAAGAAGGTGTGACTCTCAGAAACAGTAATAGGGAGAGTTGAAATTGTGTCAAGGTGAGACAAAAAGAAAGATAGAAAAGAAAAAGAAGGAAAAATAAATTTAAAACAGAATTAAGAATTAAATAAAATCAGTGAACAAAATTGAGGTATAAAATAAGATTAGAACAAAGTTCCAAGAGGGAAGGCATAATACGATTTTCAAAAATCATAAAAATGTTTGGTTTCTCAGTGCATATAAAAGTTATATTTACACTATACTGTAGTCTATTAAGTGTATGATGATTTTAAGACTGAAAAATAATATACATACCTTAATTAAAAATACTTTATTGCTAAAAAGTACTAAACATTATCTGGGCCTTCAGAGAGTCAGAATCTTTTTGCAATGGTAACATCAAAGGTCACTGACCACAGATCATCATAACAAATATAATAATAATGAAAAATTGAAATATTGCAAGATTTATCAATTCTTAAAGTATATAAAATACATTCCTATTTTCTGAAACAACACTGACTAGAATAAAATGGTTACAGCAGACGCTTCACAGTCCAGTGTAAAAACTGCTCCCTGCAAGATATAAAAGAACCCCCTGTAGAGTTTGTGCTTCTGATGAGACTCTCTTGCACTCTCCTCACCTAAATCTCCCTCCTTCACTATTACCATTGCTCAAAGGCTGTCACCGAAAGGAGGCCAGTTATCAACTTTTTCTAGAACACTACCAGGAAAAATCTCATTATGCCCTACATCCGTGTTTCCCTTAATCACTGAAGTGGTCTGCATCCCACAGGACATTCTCATCAAGTGGCTTTGCACATGTATCTTTCTGACACTAATTCTCATCCCTCTCTGACATTCCACCCTCAGGACTGTCCAGTGTGATCTCTGAAATTCAAGTTCTGTAACTGGAGAAATACCCATCTCTTTAAATCTTTCTTTTAAAATTTTCACCACTTTTTTGCTCTAAATATCAGTATAAAAAGCCCTCTCAAGAGGCAGCTGTTTGAATGTGTACACGTGTGTCTGTGTGTGCTTTGGCAAATCACACCTCATACTGAACCTTTCCTGAGAACCTCTCTCTCTCAGTTATAGAATTTTCATTTTATTCCTTTTTTTTCTTAATAATTTTCATTTTTCTGTTGGGATTCTCAAACCTTCCACTCATTATGTTCATTCTCTTTGTTAAATGTTTGTTTTAAACCTTTTTTTTTCTTCTTTTATAATTATATAACATCATCATCTGTGAATTTTCCCCTTTGGTTATGGAACATGTTCCTATGTCTACATGTATTTAGTCCTTTCTATTGTACACTGGAGACTGTGGATACTATACTGTTTAGGGTATAGACTTAGTATTGATTTTTGCTCTAGTTTCACTGGCAAGTCATCTTGATCTTTGGGTTCCTGGATTTGTCTTCAGTAGGCCTGTCTCGAGTAACTCTCACTGTATGAATAGAGTATTCTTACGACTAAGGCAGAGCCATTTCTGAGACTGAACTGAATTCCTAGAGTGTTCAGTGAGGTGTCTTCATTCTGGCTGGTTGGTTGTCTCCCAGCTTTGTGCAACATCCAGACCTCTGTGAAGTACACTTTAAATATGTAACTTATCCCCAGAATCATAGACGAGGGCTGCTGCTGTCCAAATTCTGAAAACAATTGTTTTATATATTTTCTATGACTTTAAATTTATTCTCAATCAGTAAAGTAGTTTGATACCCCTTAATCCATCATAGCTAGTCTATTATTACATAGTGAAACTTTCAAAACAAAGTTAAATAGTAATTACTAATAATAAATAGGATCATTTTTATTTGTAAAATGAAAATTAACATCTCATAAATTTTTCAATGAGGTAAATATTGATTTTTATATTCAATACATGTATTTCTATCCAAAGGACATTTATTTTGTATTACAATATTTTTAGTAAGTTCAAGTTTCTCTTCAAAACTTGTCATCTGTTATCTATTCTTAGTACTAGTATCATTGCTTTTGCAGAATGAAAAACTTGATGAAATGTCAAATACAGCTCAGTTCTAGAATAACTGAGAATACCAAGTATAGTACAATTAATGTGCACTTCAGTCTTTTATTGTTATTAGCAAATTTTCCTCTATTCTGTACAGTGACAGGAATGCATCAACTGTCTACTTAAATAGTCAAATTTCTGACACTCTAACTTGATATTTAATTTTAGTTCATCACAAAGAGATACAATTAAGTTTGCTATTTTCTTCTAATTCTCTTGAAAACTTTAATTTCTTTAATTTTAAGATAAGTGTAATTATCAATTTTCCCTAGAGCATAAATTGATTATCTAAAATATATTATGAAAAGTGTAAAACTCTACATGAATTGTATTTAAACTATTTAATCATTCTATGGAGAAACACTTTTTACGAATAAGGATTAATCTGCAGTATAATGTCTAAAGAGCTAATGTATATTATCTCATTATCAAGGACTATCACTACTATTGGATCCTAGAAATCCTATCGTAGCTGAGACATTTCTTTATAAGAGAGGTATGGAGAAATAAGGAAACATATTGCAGATTAGAGCTTCATTATTCAGTAGTTCACGATAGATGAGTTTAGATTTAGCCACACTTAAAAATTCTTAGGAGAATACTATTTGTACCTTATTCTGTGCAGCAATAAACAGTAGTCCCACACATATGTTACATTTTTTATTTATATACCATATGCCTCTGAAAGAAAAATATAATTGTTGAGTCATGCACACTCACTAAATTTTACTATAATGTAGAGATATTTTGAATAATCATAAAATAACTTAAAATATATTCTAAAATTCTCTCTATGTGAATTGAAAAAAAAAATTTTTAATTTAAATACTTGAACAAGTTGCCCAAGAATAGCTGACTGGAAAACTATACAAATCTACATTTTATATTTGCTTAATATGTGCACTGTTTAATTATTTGTTATTTCATGTTTTCCAAAGTTTCTCAAATTCTAACAAATAGAAAACTTGTTGAATAAATTTAGGTAATGAGTGTGAATACCTTTGACCTTATGATATACTTCTACTGGATCTTATCAAATAGATGGTTATGGACTTGGGTTTACTTTTATGTTTCTATGGCTACCCGAATTATAGTTACTATTGCAGGTCATATTTAATAGTGAAAAAATGTCCTGAGTTATTTAGTTTAGGAATCATTTTCTCAGTATTTTGATTATTGGCTAATTTTAAATTAGTTGATTCAATTATATCATAACAGATGATCATTTACTTTTTAATTTTAAGTTTGAATCTATTATAGAATATTTATAGTTTTAAATAATCAATGTTCTAATACAAGATGTTATAACTAATTAGATGTAAGAAATAAATGGAATGGAATAGAATGGAAGCCAATAATATTACTAAATAAAAATAAATCTGGTAAGAGGGAAGTAGAGCATATTAAAAGGAAAAGAGAGAGAGCTATCCTTGTGGTTGAAATTAACAGAACCCATGGGAAAAAGCCTGAAAACTTTCAAATGATCACTTGATATTTGATCCAAGATAGAGAAAATAGAAAAGGAGAAATTCAGGTCAAAATTTTGTTGGAGCTATGGATTTCTACTATTTTGTTGACAATAAAGTATAAAGACAATTGTACAAGAGTATACATTTTATTATTAATACTGATTTTTTCTCCTCTCTAGCTATACTAATTATTAAAAGAACTAATTTTGACAGCAATTCCACTTATTAAAAAGTTTCTAATTTCTGTACTTCTAGTCCCAGATTAGATGGCATAGATTCGCTCTTGTCTTCTTCTAGCCTCTGAATACAACAAGATACTCTGGAGATAATTTAACAATCATAAAAGTATTCTGATTGATAGGTAGAAAGAAGATAGGTTGGCTAGGGTCCTTAAGTCTTGTAGAAGTACACTTCGGTGAGTTCCCGAGCTGTAGTTTACCCAGAATTTCCAGGAGTCATAGGAAACAAACACACACACTCAGAGAAACCTGCTTTCTGACCAAAAGACTAGGAAAGAATAAGCTCAGTAGAGACGTAGTAGGGAGATTCATCACCTGATTCACACCCAGTGGCAGTGACAGCACCAGTGAGCCAGACAGACAGACAGACCCATCCATCACCCAACATTTCTGGCACCTACAGAATTGATCTGACCACATCAGGGCTCCAAGAAGTCATGTATTTCATGGTCGTCTTCCACCCACGAGCAGAAGGCAAACTAGTCTCAGGACTTTCTGATTCTCACCAAGTGGTAGAAGGCTACCCAGACAGGTATTTCTTTACCGTAACACCACCAGCAAAGATAAACTGGAAGCTGATGGTACCAGGTATGTGGTGAACAGGCCAGAGGAAACATTCTCTGTCCAGCTTCCTCACCACCTAACCAGCATCATGGGGGGTCCCCAGGCAGTGCCTTCTGCCCCAGTGGGTATCACTGGCAGAGGCAGAGACAGAGCTCTCCTGGAGCCAGAAGAATAAAGACAAGACCAGCACTGCAAGATCTGAGCAAGCTAAGATGTCAATGGAACTACAGTTTACAAATTAGACCAGAACCTACATGCTCAACTTGAACAGAGCAAATGCCTGTTGAAATAAAAGATTCAGATAGGATCACCAGTATCCTAACACACATCCAAAATAATAAGAATCAAGAATCACACATTATACCTAGAACCAGATAAAAACCACAACTAAAAATCAAGTGATGCTCAGTCTGAGTTAAATGCAGATGTTGAACTACACGACAAAGATTTTAAAATCATCCATTATAATAATGTTTTAACAAAATGATGAGTTTTATTTTTCACTAAGCAGCTCTCTTATATGATGTTCTTTTATGTTTCTGTAATTATATAGAAATTGAGAGTTTTGCAGAGACCTTAACTCACATCTGCTTTTTTTAATACACTCACCGAAATTCCAGTTAACAGATAGGTTTCCCTCGAGTTTGAGTATTACATAGAAAATCTTATCTGATAAATGTTAATTTCAAATACCAAACCTGGCAATTTGATTTTGATTCTAGGCAGTTCTCAAACCTGTCTGTACATTTGAATTATCTAGTGAATTTTTTAATATAACATAAATGCCTAGGTCTATACAAATTAAAACAAAATCTGGCAGTTTGGTTCACTATCTGCCTTATTTTGTTAGATCACCCAAGTGATAGCTAATGTTCAGATTGAAAATCAAAGTTTATTATAAAAGCAGCACTACGATGAAGTATATCTTGTTTCATTGAATGCTAGAGAATGAAACAGGATATTTAGAGCTTGAATATACAGATTACAAACCCTACTTTAAAAGTAAGAATATTTTAGCATAGGGTTTTTCTTCTGTTAGATAAAAGAATAATTTTTAGGTTTTCTGCTTTACCAAACCAGGATCTTTTTTAGTAATCATATTGATTACTACTGACAGTACTTTCACAAGGAAACTTTCTTAGGCTTCTCTCCACCATAATAATATTTTAGTGCAGTAATTTTTAAAAGTATATGGATTGAACTGCGAAAATACTCCCGAATATAATCCCCCTCTCCTAAGTTGTTTTTTTTTTTTAAACGAAGAGTAAAAGAGCAAGGAATGTCTGCCCATCTATCTGTCTCTCCATCTACCTATCCAGGACAGAGAGGACAGCTTGAGGCTGGAGGACAGGAAAGGACATTTTGAATTTATCTTTAATGTTTTCTCTTTTATTTTAATTAACTAAAAGGTTGTGATGCAAAATTACAAAACTATTCAATAAACTAGAAAATTCAATAAACTAGGAAGTTTATCTTTCTCTGGAAGATAAGGTACTTTACTATTACATTATTGTCTATATATTATTTGGGGAAGCTGTAATAAAGTCTATTCATAGAGAAAAATGTGTGCTAGCTGCACAGAACAGGGTGGTACCTCTACAACACTAGGCACTGAAGTGGACGTGGGCTTTAGCCCTTCATTCAATCTGTAATTGTTCGTTTCATACATTTTTCATTTTTCTTCTTTTTGTGAAAAAAAATAAGAACCAATTGTTTCATTTAAAGAAAATCTTTCATAAAAAGATTTTACTGACTATAAGATTTTGATCTATGAATCACATACATCTCTTCATATAGCAGCATTCTTGGGAAGGAACATGATTTGCTTCCTTTCATTTAGACAATGCAGTTAGAAGAGTTACATTTTATATTGGACATCTATATAAACTTTACTATTAAGTGTAATACTTTGCAGTCTATTGCCTTGTATACTAAAGTTGCATAATGATATATTCAGAAAAATCCTGGTAAGTGTTGCTTTCTTCATCATTTATGATTTTATTTATTTTTCACTTATAAGGTAGTCTACAACTGTCAGCAAACTGTTCAGTAATAGACATAGTACAAAGTGAAGACTTGTTCATCTTTTTGACTTTAATGGAAAGTTTTATCTTTATAATATTTCTGTAGATTTATTCTATTCCTCAGAATGCAAATCTATGAAATGTATCTTCTATTTTTAGGTTTCTAAGTTTTTATTCATGAATAGATTTTGAAATTTAATCAACTTTTTGTCATCTGCTGCGAATAATATTTGGAGCTGAAATAATGACTAGCCTTAACAAACCAAGTACTTAGCTGGGTGTGATTTTTCTGGCACTTTTTGTAGATTTTTCCACATCTATTCATAAGAGAGATGAAAGATTCTAGTAATATCTTTTACTTTCTTTTGCTTTTTTTCTTTTTAGTTATATGAATTTTTAAAGTGTTTGGGTAATATCTTATCTTTCACTGTACTTAAAAACAATGTGTATGAAAACAGGTGAACTCAGTGAATTTTAAAAGAGACATGGCTGGCAATATCTTTTAATTCCTATAATGACATTATGGACAATTCAAATTTTCAGTCACTTCTTCAGTTAATTTTATCAAATTATGTTTCATTCAAATTATTGAATTTATATTGTATTTCAAATGCATTTCTTTGTTTGTGTGTATATGAACATACCCAGTTTATGAAGTTATTATTTTAATGGGTTTATTTGTGTGTTCCATATTTGAGCCTTCATCACACTTGTCGAAGATTCCTTGTATTGTTGGTATTTTTAGAGAAATAATTATTGGTTTCAGTAGTAAAGTTTGATATTTTTCTATTTCCTTTTTATTGTTTCTCCTATGTTTAATAATTTCATCTGTAGGGTAGCTGTTTACTCCAATATGATTATCATTCTTCATAATTTATAAATAAGTAAAAATTGCCACAAATATAAAAAAATCAACATAAATTATGATATCTATTTTATAAATATGTTAAAATGTAGACATTCTACCAATAGTGATATTAACTTGTAAGGAGAAAGCTGAATCTGTCAAGCTATTTTAATAGTTAAATGCATAAGCTTATTGCAAATGACACCATTTTATATATGATACATATTACTGGTACCTAGTTTAATATACATTATATATATATATCTATTTATCAATCTCTCATTCTCTGTGTATGTTTTATTTACATTATACAGCAAACAAGAACTCTTATCAACTATTTTTATGTACAAATCAAGCTAAATCGGTAGAAAATCTTTCAATACAGAAAGAAAAGATTAAATTATGCTTTTGTTGGATCTGTTTTAAATTGAAATGACTAGTTATTCAAGAATAGCTGCTAAATATTTTTAATGATAATAGGAATTTCACCCAAAGAATTTGTACTAACTACAATATTTCTCTAGGCATTACCGCAAAATGTGTGTGTCTGATGTCATTTTGAAAACATAAGCAAGGGAAAACAGAGCTTATTCAGAGATAAAGAGATTAGAGAAAGTGGAATAATAATGAAGTGGAAGATCTGGGTGAAAGATGATAAATTAAAAGAATAAGTCCTTCATTAATAGGCAAAAAAGGATCAAAGCATATAAAGGCCATTTAGCAAATAAAAGAGTGGGAAATCAAAGTTTGAAATAAAGGAATAATAATGTCAGCTAGTTTAGAAGAGAATTTGTGTTGAGATATGATAAAAATATTGTCATTCAAAATTCACATTTAAAAGAGAAGAAAGTTTAATACATTATATAATTCTAAAGTAGGAAAATACATGAATACATCAGACGAATCTATTTGAAACTCGGTTTCTCATCAAATCATAAAGTGGAAAATGTCCTTTTGTTTGAAATGTTCTTCACTTGGTATACCAAGATACTATAAGAAGCTGAAGGCAAAAAATATTTAAAGGATTATGGTAATGGCATTTGAAATAGCGTGAAGAAATGATAGGATTATCATGAATAAAAAATGTCATGAACTGTACATGGAATTCTATTTCTTATTTTATGCAAGTGTTTTATAATAGCAAAGTATACTTTAAATGGAATATTTAAGTGACTGTACTTGATTGGAATCGTTACAGAGAATTGCTTGACAGATCCTGTTTTTGAATACTGATTCCTTTCATTTTCAGTTATATTTATGCATATATTTTTGCTTCAAACCTATTCTTTAGCTGTCAACTGAGCAGTTTTTTATTGCATATTGTAGCAATCTCAAATGATTGGGATAAAAATCAAATATATTAGGTAAAAATGTAGAAAAAACAAATCAATTAGGCTTTAATCCATGTTAGTGATTGAGTTAAAGAAGATAAATTAAGATCTTAAAATGAAAAGACTCGTTTTACTTTTTCTTATGTATATGCATAAAAAATATATATTATACCTAAGTATTCTGAAACAAATGTGTGATTAACAATATATTTCCACTGACATTTTATATTTTTCATAATATTTTCTAAAACTCTTAAGAAATTAACTTTTTAGAAAACTAGTGTGGATTTATTTTTGGTTTGTGGAGAGAGATGATTTACAGATGAATCTTGTATGTTATTTTACTATTATCAATAATAATTTTACTATGTGGTAAATGGTAGAAAGGCCCTCCCACATTTTGAAAAGATAATCCATCCATGCTAGTTAATATCTGATATCTCTAAGCCAAAGTAAGAAAGAATAATATCATTATATCTAATAAGTGTGTAAATTCTAAACATAAAAATGTTAGTCAAGAGCTATTTTAAATATAAAGGGTGACTTGAAAATATGTGAATTTGCCTTATTTGTAGAAAATCATTGTTTTAGAATTAATAAAGCTTTAAAATTTTCATTTAAAGATAGATATATACTAGAGAGAGCACTAAATGTGTTTGCAAAGCAGGAAGGCTGGCTAAAACATGCAAAAAGATGAACTATACATCCATTTTTAGAAAACATGTTGAAATAGAAGTAGCTTCAACTCCAGAGACAAAGTCGTTTATTGGGAAAACCAGATAAATGTGACGTATCACTTGCCCTCACAGATGTCATTGTCTTAAGAGTAGTTACAGATTTGTAACCTGATACTTTATATATTGTAGAATCCTTTAGAAGATTTAAGGAATAAGAGGCAAACTTTGACCACAAACCTAAAATTATAAAACTAAGGGATTGAAAACAGGAAAGGAGCACCCCCTCGCAGACCAGAACTGAACCCACAGATTTGGATACAAGAGAATCTGGAAGACAGACAATGAAACAAGAATAGGTCACTGTAAAGATTTATTTTAGCTATACTCTATTAATTTTTTCCACACAGCATATTGGATGGAAAACTAAAAATCAAAATTCTAAAATGTGTGAATTTAGTAAAAAAAAAAAAATCTTCTTATAGATACTATTACATGTTCTCTGTGTTAAATAATACTTCTAGGTCATAAGGATACCTCTGGCTATCTAAAGTTGATGAGTCTTGCTCACAACCAATATTATGTTTTTCAAATCAAATAAAATTAAGAACTTGAAGAATGCTGCTTAAATAAAGGTTATTTTTGCCTGGGATGCTAAACTAAGATTTGTGCTTCCTAGACTGAAAATGGTGATGTGAAGTGGTATTACTAAAATATATAATGAAAAGAATTAATATCCTATATTTTATCAACAGCTAATTTACTGTATGTTGGTAATTGAATAATGCCTCAATGCATATTATCTGATGGTTTAGAGGAAAATATTTTATCTAGTCAATGGAGAAGTAGTTTTGTTCCTGTATGTAATTGTGACAAAACCAAAGATAACTGTATTTTTCTTCTAAGATGAGTTTTGTGTTTTCAGTTTAAATACTTACTCAGTAGCTAGGTAGAACAACATTCTACCATGTTGTTCTTGAGATAACACTTTTGATGACAAATTTGTATTTTTAGAATATTACTATTTTGTAAAAAAATAACTGTTGATACAAATGATTCTATATTATCCTTTAATAAGTAATTTAATAAAGGATCATTTTAGTAGCATGACAATTATTTTGAATTTTATTGGTTATTTTGTTGAAATACATGGAAAATTAATAAGTTAAAATTATCAATAAGACTAAGGAATGATGAAATCTCACACATGATGAGTGAGAGAATTTTTGATGCTAGAAATGTTTTTATCTTGTTCAAGGAGGCTTTAGTTTAATTCATTAAAGTCAATTCTCAAAGGAGAGTGAAAGTTACACTATACCGTGAAAGGATGCTGTAAAAAGAGAGACAAATTCCTATGTTTGTTTTTCATCAATCTTATTTTAGAAATCATAGCATATAGAGAATTTGTTTTCACTCATAAACTGGCAATACAAATATGCATTATTTTCATAAGTCTACATAATACACTGTAGCATATATATTTCATTGAGTTTTTATTTTTTCACTTATTTCTTATGATAGGGTGAATTTGAGTGAGAACAAAACCCATGTAATAGAATCCCAAAGGAAACATGGTGGATTGATTATCTGATGTAGATGCTGGCAAAAGCGGACACGCGTGAACCTACTCTGACACAGCAGTAACAGTCATGAGCCAGGAGCAGCCTTGAAGGGGACAATAATTAGTGATGGGTGTCAACAAACAGACCCCTTACAGTGCCCTGAATGGGGGAATGGGAAAGCCAGAAGTGAGAAGCAAGTTAAAGGCCAGACTGTTAAGTGCTGACATAGAAGCAAACAATGGAAAAGAGTGAAAACAAGTGAAGGAGGTGGCCTAGTTACTTGGACAGTGTTTTTATGCAGAGTACACCTTGTGCAAGGCACCTTTCAAGCCATGGCGTCTGCTCTGAGGATTCTAAAAGGGTGATGTGCACAGCCTCACAACTGAACTTTTGAGAATGGTCACCATTACAGTTGTTCAAAGTATAGCCTGCAATTCAAATTCTACTCATCCGTTCTTCGTGATTTTGATGCAAACTTAACTAATTTTAGGAAGACATATAAAATTCTACATCACAGTAGAGTTAGCAAAAGAATCCTGATCTTAAAGTACCTAGAATATTGAACAAATTAAACAATTCTGTGTCTTGATAGTTTATGTTTGTTATCTACTTTCTCGCTTTGACAGGAACATCAGCTGGCAATCCTCAGTATCGCCAGTCAGCTGCCCCTTTACATCTCATAGTGTCTGTTTCAAAATAAGGCTTACACATTTGCTATCTACAGGAAAATTTGCCTCCTTCGAAGAGAGAGCAGTCCAAATGATCTGCCTTCAGTTTCTGCCCCCAAAACTGATGCGTTGTTTTGCACCACCTGGACACTATTTTCTCCCTTCATAGTAGAAGTATTTGTCCTTTTGTCCTGGAAAAATTTCTTCAGTAAATTAAAAAACCCACCTCCACATTTTAAAAATTTTTAATTATGTAACTTTATCAGTAGTTCATTTTCCTTTTTTCTTTTTGTTGGCCTAAAACATCCTTCTCTCTCTTGCTCTTTCTCTCTTTTAATATTTGAAGAGATTTTGTTAAGTTTTAACAATAGGTATGAGAATCCCTTCTGAGGGATTCATACTTAAGTTGAGAATAGATTTTTAGTAAGTCTTCTCGTGGTAGGACATTGCACCTAGGAACTGAGTGTTGGTCAAACTCAAGGCAGTTGAAAAGAAAAATCATCTATAAATTAAAGTATGAAACACAGAGGTGGGAAAGGAATGAAAGGAAATTCCAGTCAGCCCAGTTCAAAGAGTCACCTTCCCATCTTCTCCTTTTTGCCTTTATGGTTATTTGACCCAGGCATAGTAGAGTAAACATATAATTTTTATGGCTAAGTTAGGACACTAGAAGAGGATACTCAGTAATTGTTGTCAAAAACTAGAACAAATCAAGACAGTTCCAGGAAATCAGGACATAATTTAATAATAACCTGGGGACATGGGAGAAGAAAAAATTCCAGCAGAGGATTTAAATTATTTATTGTGAATATAAGATGTAAATCTTCTTCTGCATATATCTGAGAAAACCTTCTGTGAAATTTGATGTGTTTATTAATGCTTTTGAGACAGTGTGTTATTCTGTGGATTAGAAGAGATTCTGAGTGTTGTCATTCTGTGGGTGAGAAATCAAAACAGAAACTATGTCCATAGGTAATGCCTAAAAGAAGAGATTAAAGCCAAGTTGTATCCATGCTCAAGGTTCTCTTATTAACAACACCTATTAACAACACCAAGATAGCAGCAACCATGTGTGTGTACGTGTCTATGTATGTATACATATGAACGATTACCTACATACACATTTTCCCTAGCGCCATCTCTCCTTTAATTGCCACAGCATTGTATTCCTTTACTTCACAGCCAAGATTTTGGGGGAAAAAAAAATTATTTATGCTTTTGTTGTTGTTTTATTTCGCTCTTTCAAGGGACTTGTGTCATGTTCTTTGATTTTAAGAAAGAAGTTGTTTTTTGCAGTGTCAAGCATTGTCCATGAAAAACTAGGGACACTCCTCTGGAAGCTTACAGGGAAGTTCCCTCTTATCAAAGGGACATGCATCAGAGAAAGGGTTCACATTCGCCAGTGTGTTTCTGTCCTGTCATGAATGGAACAATAGTTCTGAGGCTGCCGCAGTCATTTTGTGAACGTAAGCAATGAACAGATGGGTAAAGTGCCAGGACACTGAAGACAAGAGAGCAAGTGGACAGATGTTGAGCTGTTGGTGAAATTGTTAACCTGCCAACCCTGAGACCACCTATTTCCAGGTGACAGGTTGACTAACTGAATCTTTGTCTAGAAAGCATTTCTAACTGATATAAAGTACCATTCAAATGCCTATGTTTTTGCATCGGGTCCTAATGAGTTGGATTTAGATAAGCAAATCAACCAGAAATAATCATAAGTTAAAATAGAAAAACTATGTCTAAAGCAAAATTAAAGATTTGTTTACCAACACAGGGCAAAACTGTGACTGAATTATCAGAGACTAAATTATGAACTAGGAGAAAGCTAGGCTGAAAATGGAACATAAGCAGAGTACATTTCCAAAATAAATTTGTGGAAGCAAATTAGATTTTTATTCCTTTCTCTGTATCTCACCTTTCATTTTAAACATTATTTCTTAGATATTGATACCCCTATTTGTTGGTTTGTGTGTTTGTTTTAAGGATTTTGTTTCAGTTTGATACCTAGGTAACACGATAATTTTTCTTAAGTGTTTGATGAATCTAGACTGCTTGTTTATATTTATAAAATATGTTCAATGCAGCTCAATATTCATTGCTTGAGCTGGTTTCTTCACTCATGTAAAGTCACTGTTCCTCCAGAGTGAACGCAGATGATGATCACAGGAGTCCTGGTCATGGTGAGAGTTTGGGGATTCACAGTCAAGCTGTCTATTCTCTGTGCTTGTAGAAAGGTTACCTTCAAGTTTTAGAAGATCTCTGTTCATCTCAGTATCCCTTAACATTATATAGTGCATTGTTCTAGTTTTTGTCCTCTCCTAAAAAAATGCTCAGAGTACAGTCTTCCAACAGCAGAATTCTCCCATAACTTTTATTAAGCTTTTCTTTCTTCCTATTAAACTTTATTTTAAAGAAAAATGTGAAAAAAGAAAAAAAGAAAAAAAAATGTGGCAGCCATCCAACTGACAGCTAAGGATGGGTCATTATTCTATAGTCCTACTGCTAATCATTTAAACAATTTTCAAACTAGTTGACCCTCAACCACAACTCTTTCTATTTTTGATCTTAGCAATTTTTCGTGTGTATTTCTTAAAAAAAAATACACTTGTCAGATTTTCAGTCATTTATCTATACTGAGTTCTGATTCCCTCAGCTCTATTATGTTTCCCCATCAATTAAATGCCATCCACTTTCTAACTCCCAGAAATACTTTAGTGTTTCTAGTCTATTGACACATCCTTCCTAGTAGGCCATGCTGCTATGAGATTATTTGTTACTTATTCTATCTTGCCATGAAATTTTGTAGAGGAGAAAAGGTGCTATGGACTGAATGTTTATGTGCCCCCAATATTCATATGTTGAAGCACTAACCCTCTTCATGTGATGATATTTAGAGATGGGGTTTTTAGGAATTAATTACCTTTAGGTTTAGATGAAGTCATGAGGATGGGGACTTCATGATGGGATTAATGCCCCTATAAAAAGAGATACTAGAGCTCTCTCTCTCTCTTATTCTCTCTTTCCCTTTCTTCCACTGTGTACACAAAGATTAGCTCATATGAAGATGCAGAGAGATGGGCCAGCTACAAACCAGGAAGAAAGTTCTCACCCAAACCTGTCCATGCTAACCCTCTGTTTATGGTGTTCTGGCCTCCAGAATAGTAATAAAAGAAATCTCTGTTGCTTAAGCCACCCAGTCATTGGTATTTTCCTTTGACAGTTTGACTGAGCTGACTGACACAAGAGATAAATTATTTGGTCAGTCATCTTGTACTGGAAGCCACACACAATTGTTACACTGCCAACCACCATTTCTTTCTTGAAGTACACTTGCTGCTGCCACCTTCTCCATCTCTTCCTCCTCTTCCTCTTCTTCCTTCTCCTTCTCCATAGAATATCCTTTTGTGGTTCCTTCCTAATTCTGTTGGTTTTCTTACTCATTGTCATATTACAGTTTTCCTTATAATCACACTTTTAATGTTAATACTTTCAAGAATATTTATTGCTTATCTGTTGCTCTTTCCCTGGCTTCAGTTACTATTTCTCTGCCGACTAGTTCTGTCTCTAACCCATGTGAGTCTTTTTAGCCAAAGTGAAGGGTTCATATTTTATTCTCAGTCTACTGGGAAGGCACTGAAGAGTCCTAGGCATCCAAGTGCTGTGATCTCACTTTTATTTTGTAGGCTACTCTAATTTCCAGCTGGTACAATAGTAAGTGCTATAGAAATCAGAGTAGAAGAGCACTCCGCAGAAAACAATCACAAAATTCTACTTTCTCTATCATTTCACCATATTCCCAAAATGTACTCTCCTGGGTTCTGATTTGCCTAATTGCATAAAAACAGGCATATAGATCAATGGAACAGAATAGAGAGCCCAGAAACAAACCTACAGACCTATATGCTCAATTAATCTTTGACAAAGGAGCAAGAATATACACTGGAGAAAAGACAGTCTCTTCAGCAAGTGGTGTTGGGAAAACTGGATAGCAGCATGTAAATCAATGAAGTTAGAGCACTGCCTCACTCAATACATAAAAATAAACTCAAAATGGCTTAAAGACTTACATATAAGACAAGACACGATAAATCTCATAGAAGAAAATAGGCAAAACATTCTCTGACGTAAGTCTCAGCAATGCTCTCCTAGGGCAGTCTACCCAGGCAATAGAAATAAGAGCAAAAATAAGCAAATGGGACCTAATTAACCTTATAAGCTTTTGCACAGCAAAGGTAGCCATGAGCAAAACAAAAGCAACAACCTACTGAATGGGAGAAAATATTTCAAAAGATGCAACTGACGAAAGCTTAGTTTCTAGAATATGTAAACAGCTCATACGACTTAATAAGAAAAAAACAAACAACCCAATCCAAAAATGGGCAGAAGACCTAAACAAGCAATTCTCCAAGGAAGACATACAAATGATCAATAGGCACATGAAAAAATGCTCAATATCACTAATTATCAGAGAAATGCAAATCAAAACTGTCATGAGGTATCACCTCACACCAGACACAATGATGATCATTAAAAAGTCCATGAATGATAAATGCTGGAGTGGGTGTGTACAAAAGAGAACCCTCCTACACTGTTGGTAGGAATGTAGTTTGATGCAGCCATTATGGAAAACAGTATGTCAATTCCTCAAAAACCTAAAAATAGACTTACGGTATGATCCAGCAATCCCACTTCTAGGTGTATATCCAGAGGGAACTCTAAATAAAAAAGATACATGCACCCCAGTGTTCATAGAAGCACTATATACAATAGCCAAGACTTAGAATCGACCTAAATGTCCGTCGACAGATGACTGGATAAAGAAGTTGTGGTGTATTTATACAATGGAATACTACTCAACCATAAAAAATAATAAAATAATGCCATTTGCAGCAACATGGATGGACCTAGAAATCATCATTCTAAGTGAAGTAAGCCAGAAAGAGGAAGAAAAATACCATACGATATCACTCATACGTGGAATCTAAAAAGAAAGAAAAAAAAAAGACACTGTGAACTCATTTATAAAACAGAAACAGACTTGCAGACATAGTAAACAATTTTATGGTTACTGGGGAAAAGGGGGTGGTAAGGGATAAATTTGGGAGTTTGAACCTTACAAATGTTATCCACTATATTTAAAAATAGATTTAAAAAATTTCTTCTGTATAGCACAGGGAACTATGTTCAATATCTTGTAATAACCTTTAACAAAAATGAATATGAAAACAAATATATCTGTGTATTTGCATGATTGGGACATTGTGCTGTACACCAGAAATTGATACATTGTAACTGACTGTACTTCAATTAAAAACATTTAAATAATGATTTGCCCAATTCTACATATTCACTGAAGCTTTAAACAAACTCTGACCTTTGGGAGTGTGATAGCCTGATTTTTATTAAGCCAGTTAGACCTCCACCTTTAAATGAAATTGGCATTAAACACTCTACAGTTACATAATTTGAAATTCCAGATTTTGCCTAGAAATAAGTAAAAGGGAAATGGATTCCGAAGTACCAGCAGCCATATCCACTATGGTTTGTAAGGGGAGTAATAGGAAACTAGGGTGAGTAATTAGGAATCTGTTGCAGCAATCTAGGTTCAACATACATTGATGATCTTGTTGCAATTTTAGCTAAGAGATGGAGAATGGAAGCCATATTTACAATATATTTTGGATACAAGATCAGCAGGGCTTGATTATTTAGTAGATGCAGTAAAGGCAGAAGATGAGTAATGGAAGTGGAGCCTCCTACATGAATGTAGAATACTAGGGAAGAGTATGTTTTAGGAGAAACTCGAGGATTTTACTGTTGGTATATTAGATAAAGAGGGAAGAGAAAGACCATCACAGATTTTGCAAACTTCAAAGTCTGTCGTGAGTGAGACAGTAGAAGGGGATTATTTTGACAGAGAATTAAAGTAACACCCCCAAGGTAAAGAGGAAGGCAAAAGTTGAGTTATCGAAACCAGCAGTTAAAAGGGTCATACTAAGAGGGAGGACTGCCTATCATATCAAAGTCACAGAGAGGTCAAATAAAATGAAAAAATCACGCTGTTATTAGTGGCCTTGGAACATGAAGTTTCAACTTGCATATTTGTAGCTGATATAAAAGTAAATAAGCAGTTCGAGTACATTTATATTTTTAAAAACCAACCTTTAAGATTTTGTCTATGCAACAGAATTATGAAGCAACTGTCACAATAACTTGACAGGGTAGTGAGAACTGAGCTTTGTGTTCACCGTATGATAAAAGAGTGTAACAGAAATTTATATGATGATTCAGTAGAGAGTAAGAAATGTAGAGATACTTTCTATCATAAAGATAGTGGCTTTTCATTAAGTGTGTCATGTCTGAGAGAGTTAAATGCCACCGAGTAATAAGGCCAGGTCATTAAATATCCTGTCCAGAGACTGCTATGAAGCAAATGAATTACATAGCAATGTAAGCTTCTTGGCACAAAATCTAATGAAGGATCCTGTTGAAATGCAAATGCCTTTATTATGTTGAATCAGATTAAACTTCATAAATAGTATAATGCACATAAATCCCATGAAAACTGTTTGTGTTAAGAAAATAAAATGTATTAATATGAGAGCATGCATACATTAGATATTGTCCATAAAGGCAGCTTTATAAAGATATTGTATTTTATTTGCCATTTAATGTTTTCATTTTCCTAGTTTCTTATAAATTAATCTATTCGAGGGACATGAACTAGCAGATATTCAGACCTGAATATTTGCATCTGATTAGGAATTTGAGCATGATGGGGATAAGTAGATTTATTAAACAAACAAAATCTGATGAAATGTTTATTCCTTTTTTGAATATGTTGATATTTTCATCAACACTAGTATTCAGAAAATATTTTTTCATTAAGCATTGATTCATTTAAATCTTTTGAAACAATAAAAATTCTGATGTAACTATTACTTTAAAAGTGTGTGAAATATAAACAGCTTACATTGTTTAATTAATCTGGAAAATTGCAAACAGGTTCTCAATTACAAAACAAACTATTTCCTCTAATTTTTTAATCTCACATCTATGAAGAAATCCAACATGGAGCTGTTTCCTATAAATGACTTGCATGTTGGTTAAGGTCAATTGCCCTCCAGCCAAAGATAACCAAGAATACAACAATAGTTGAACAAGTTGAGTCATTTTTTGTTGCATCAAGAGAGAACACACATCATGGAAAGTTGTGGGGTGTTCATCGAAAGGGTAATAGACTTATAGGATATGGGTTTGTGTTGGGTGATTGTGAGGGGGGCTTAATGGAATGAGCCTTTACTCTAGATTGAATGTTATCAGGAAATGGAGTAATTCTGTGGTTGAATATTCTAACAAGTCTTAATTAGAAGGAGGGAAGGCAAGACTGAAGCACAGCTATAATCTGTAAAGAAGCAACAATCACTCATCTTGGATGGAGGAGGGGAAATTTTGGTGTTTTTTGTCTTGAAAGATGGTCAGGTTCGGTCTGTATTCAGACATCATTAGATAGTAGTGCTGGGGTTGATGTTCTGTGAAATTCCTTATATTCAACAGAAGAATACCAAAGCCTAGCTGTGAGTGCCAGACCAGCTCATAGCAATGCCAACTCACAGCTGAAACTACCAGGCCATCTCCTTTCTAGGTGATGAAAGGAAATAACTACTAATGACTAGCTCCTCTCCTTTATAAGTCTCATAAATAGTTGACAAATACAGATGGATAGATAGATAGATAGGCAGATAGATAGATAGATAGGCAGACAGATAGATAGATGGATAAATAGATGATAATGTTGAAAATGATCAAGATAGCAACCCTGATCAACAGCAAAAGTGCCATCAGGGTGAGAAAATGTGAAGAATCACCTGTGATCAGTATGACTGAGAAATGGAAAGACTAAAAGTTACTAAAATGAAAAACTACAGCAAAGAGAATGACGATAAAAGAAAGGCAACATCAGAGACCCTGAGGTAATTATCAGGAAAATTAAAGTTTGAGGTAATTTAAGTAAATTGAGAAGTTACTTTCAAAATTTGGGGAAATATTAAAGAACAAGAATAACCAAAGCAATCTTGAAAAAGATGCAGAGAACATATTTCTCAATATTATAATTATTAACTATAATAACTGGAAATAATGTGCTATTGGAACAAAAACAGAAAAATGAGACAGATGGAATAGGTGTAGTCTCACCTGTGTACATGTTGGACTGTCATGCAATGTGGAGACAGTGATCATTTCCTAGATGTCACTGGATCAACTGAATATCCAAATAGAAAAAATACATTTACATATATATGTGTGTATATAGATTTATAAATATGCATATACATGCTTATGTATATGTACTATATATTTACATATTTTTAACATTTTTTATTGATTTATAATCATTTTACAATGTTGTGTCAAATTCCAGTGTTCAGCACAATTTTTCAGTCATACATGGACATATACACACTCATTGTCACATTTTTTTCTCTGTGAGCTACCATAAGATTTTGTGTATATTTCCCTGTGCTATACAGTATAATCTTGTTTATCTATTCTACAATTTTGAAATCCCAGTCTATCCCTTCCCACCCTCTGCCCCCCTGGCAACCACAAGTCTGTATTCTATGTCTATGAGTCTATTTCTGTCCTGTATTTATGCTTTGTTTTGTTTGTTTGTTTGTTTGTTTTTGTTTTTGTTTTTAGATTCCACAAATGAGCGATCTCATATGGTATTTTTCTTTCTCTTTCTGGCTTACTTCACTTAGAATGACATTCTCCAGTAACATCCATGTTGCTGCAAATGGCGTTATGTTGTCGGTTTTTATGGCTGAATAGTATTCCATTGTATAAATATACCACCTCTTCTTTATCCAGTCATCTGTTGATGGACATTTAGGCTGCTTCCACGTCTTGGCTATTGTAAATAGTGCTGCTATGAACATTGGGGTGCAGGTGTCATTTTGGAGTAGGGTTCCTTCTGGATATACGCCCAGGAGCAGGATTCCTGGGTCATATGGTAAGTCTATTTTTAGTCTTTTGAGGAATCTCCATACTGTTTTCCACAGTGGCTGCACCAAACTACATTCCCACCAGCAATGTAGGAGGGTTCCATTTTCTCCACAGCCTCTCCAGCATTTGTCATTTGTGGATTTTTGAATGATGGCCATTCTGACTGGTGTGAAGTGATACCTAATTGTAGTTTTGATTTGCATTTCTCTGATAATTAGTGATATTGAGCATTTTTTCATGTGCTTATTGATCATTTGTATGTCTTCCTTAGAGAATTGCTTGTTTAGGTCTTCTGCCCAGTTTTGAATTGGGTTGTTTGTTTTTTTCTTATTAAGTAGTATGAGCTACTTATATATTCTGGAGATCAAGCCTTTGTCGGTTTCATTTGCAAAAATTTTCTCCCATTCCGTAGGTTGTCTTTATGTTTTACTTATGGTTTCCTTTGCTGTGCAGAAGCTGTAAGTTTCATTAGGTCCCATTTGTTTATTCTTGCTTTTATTTCTTTGCTTGAGTAGACTGTTCTAGGAGAACATTTTTGAGATGTATGTCAGATAACGTTTTGCCTATATTTTCTTCAAGGAATTTAATTGTATCTTGTCTTATGTTTAAGTCTTTGATCCATTTTGAGTTATTTTTGTGTATGGTGTAAGGGAGTGTTCTAGTGTCATTGATTTACATGCTGCTGTCCAGTTTTCCTAACATCATTTGCAGAAGAGTCTGTCTTTATTCCATTGTATATTCTTGCCTCCTTTGTTGAAGATTAGTTGACCAAAAGTTTATGGGTTCATTACTGGGCTCTCTATTCTGTTCCATTGATCTATATGTCTGTTTTTGTACCAATACCATGCTGTCTTGATGACTGTAGCTCTATAGTATTGTCTGAAGTCTGGGAGAGTTATTCCTCCAGCCTCCCTCTTTTTCTTCAGTAATGCTTTGACAATTCTAGGTCTTTTGTGGTTCCATATAAATTTTATTATGATTTGTTCTAGTTTTGTGAAATATGTCCTGGGTAATTTGATAGGGATTGCATTAAATCTGTAGATTGCCTTGGGCAGTGTGACCATTTTAACAATATTGATTCTTCCAATCCAAGAGCATGGGATATCATTCCAATTTTTAGAGCCTTCTTTAATTTCCATCATTGGTTTATAGTTTTCTGTGTATAATTCTTTCACCTCCTTGGTTAGATTTATTCCTAGGTATTTTATTACTTTGGGTGCTATTTTAAAAGGGATTGTTTCTTTATTTTCTTTTTCTGTTGATTCATCATTAGTGTAAAGAAATGCAACTGATTTTTGAACATTAATCTTGTAACCTGCTACACATTGCTAAATTCTTTGATCAGCTCTAGTAGTTTTTGTGTGGACTTTTTAGGATTTTCTATATATAGTAACATGTCATCAGCATATAGTGACACTTTTACCTCTTCTTTACCAATTTGGATCCCTTTTATTTCCCTCTCTTACCTGATTGCTGTGGCTAGGAGGAGTGGTGATAGTGGGCATCCTTGTCTTGTCCCAGATTTTAGTGGGAAACTTTTGAGTTTTTCACCATTGAGTACTATGCTGGCTGTAGGTTTGTCATATATAGCTTTTATTATGTTGATATATGTTCCCTTTATACCCACTTTGGTGAGAGTTTTTATCATAAATGGGTGTTGAATTTTATCAAATGCTTTTTCTGCATCAATTGAGATGATCATGTGGTTTTTGTCCTTTCTCTTGTTGATGTGATGTGTTACATTGATAGATTTGTGTATGTTGAACCACCTCTGTGTCCCTGGGATGAACTCCACTTGGTCATGATGTATAATCTTTTTTATGTGCAGTTGGATTCTATTTGCTAATATTTTGGTGAGGATTTTAGAATCTATGTTCATCAGTGATATTGGCCTATAATTCTCTTTTTTTGTAGTGTCTTTGCCTGGTTTTGGTATCAGGGTGATGGTGGCTTCATAGAATGAGTTTGGGAGTATTCCTTCCTTTTCAATCTTCTGGAAGAGTTTGAGAAGGAGTGGTATGAGTTCTTCTTTGTATGTTTGGTAGAATTCCCTGGTGAAGCCGACCAGTCCTGGACTTTTATTAGTAGGGAGGTTTTTTATTGCTAATTTGATTTCATTTCTAGTTATCGGTTTGTTCAAGTGATCAGTTTCTTCTTGGTTCAGTCTTGGTGGACTGTATGTTTCCAGAAACTTGTCCATCTCATCTAGGTTATCCAGTTTGGTTCCATATAGTTTTTCATAATATTCTCATATGATATTCTGTATTTCTATGTTATTTGTTGTAAATTCTCCATTTTCTTTTCTTATTTTGCTTTTTTGTGCTCTCTCTTTTTTCTTCTTTGTGAATGTGGCCAGAGATTTGTCGATTTTATTTACTTTTTCAAAAAACCAGCTTTTGGTTTGAATGATTTTTTTCTATGGTTCTTTTAATTGCTATTTTGTTTATTTTCTCCCTGATCTTTATAATTTCCTTCCTTCTGCTGCCTTTTGGGGTTTTTTGCTCTTCTTTTTCTAATTCTTTTAGCTGGTGGGTTAGATTGTTTATTTGAGATTGTTCTTCTTTTTTGGGGAAGGCCTGTATCGCCATATACTTCCCTCTTAGCACTGCCTTTGCTGTATCCCATAAATTTCGTGTGGTTGTGCTTTCATTTTCATTTGTCTCAAGGTATTTTTTAATTTCAACTTTGATTTCTTCGTTGACCTACTGTTTTTTAATAGCATATTGTTTAATCTCCATGCTTTCCTTTATTTTCTCCTTTGTTTCTCTGTAGTTGATTTCTAGTTTCATGGCATTGTGGTCAGTAAAGATGCTTGAGATAATTTGTCTTAAAATTGTTGAGGTTTCTTTTGTGCCCAAGTACATGATCAAGCCTAGAAAATGTTCCATGTGCACTTTAAAAGAATGTGTATCCTATTTTTGGGGGGTGTAATGCTCTGAAAATATCCACCAAGTCTAATTTTTCTACTGTATTATTTAATTTCTCTGTTGCCTTATTTATTTTCTGTCTGGAAGATCTGTCTAGTGACGTCAATACAGTGTTATAATCTCTGACTATGGTTGTATTCCCATCAATATCCCCCTTTATCTCCGTTAGTGGTTGTTTTATGTACTTAAGTGCTCCTATATTGGGTGCATATATATTAATAAGTGTAATATCCTCATCTTGTATTACTCCTTTAATCATTATAAAATGTCTTTCTTTATCTTTCTTTATGGCCTTTGTTTTAAAGTCTATTTTGTCTGAAATCAGCACTCCTACACCTGCTTTTTTGGCTTTTCCATTTGCATGGAATATCCTTTTCCATCCTTTCACTCTCAATCTATATGTGTCCTTCTCTCTAGAGTGGGTCTCTTGTATGCAGCATGTTGAAGGTTCTTGCTTTATTATCCAGTCTGCCACTCTATGTCTTTTGACTGGAGCATTTAGTCCATTAACATTTACAGTAATTAATGATAGATGTGTGTTTATTGCCATTTTGAACTTATTTTTGCAGTTGATTTGGTGTTTCTTCTTTGTTCCTTTATTCTTTTGTGGTTTGATAATTTTCCTTTCTATTATCATGGATTTTATTTAGTTTTTGTGACTCCCTTGTAAGTTTTTGGCTTGTGGTTACCCTTTTTTTTTTATGTCTATTAGCCCATTACTATATCTTGAACCCATCCTACCAATAACAAAAATTTTTAAAAAGAAAGAAAGAAAAAATACTCTGTATTTTCTTGCTTCCCTCTCCCACTCTTAATGATTTAGATGTCTTATTCTAGAATTTCGTGTTTATTTTATTTGTAATTCATGAGTTATCACCTTCCCAGTTACAAGTTTCTCATTTTGGTAGCATCCTGCTGCTTTTCTATTTAGAGTAGACATTTCAGTATTTCTTTTAGCATGGGTTTAGTGTTGCTAAACTCTTGTAGTTTTTGCTTGTCTGTGAAATTCTTTATGTCTCCTTCTATCCTAAAGGATAGCCTTGCTGGATAAAATATCCTAGGCTGCATCTTTTTTTCATTCAGGACTTTGAATATATCTTGCCACTCCCTTCTGGCCTGTAGTGTTTGTGTAGAGAAGTCAGCTGAGAGCCTTATGGGGGTTCATTTGTAACTCACTCTTTGCTTTTCTCTTGTTGCCTTTAGAATCTGGCCATCTTGATTATAATATGTCTTGGTGTGGATCTATTTGGATTCTTCCTGTTGGGGACCCTCTGAGCCTTCTGTACTTGAATATCTGATTCCTTCTTTAAGTTTGGGAAGTTTTCAGTCATGATTTCTTCAAATACCTTTTCAATCCCCTTTGATCTTTCTTCCCCTTCTGGGACCCCAATTATGTGAAGATTGTGGTGCTTTACATTATCCCATAGGTCCCTTATGTTGTTTTCATTTGTTTTTATGTGTTCATCTTGCAGTTGTTCTGATTGGGTGCTTTCTGTTGTCCTGTCTTCTAGGTCACTTATTCATTCCTCTGCATTATCTAGTCTGCTTTGCACAGCCTTTAGATCAGTTCTCATCTCAGCCAATGAGTTTACCAGTTCTACCTGGCTCTTCTTTATAGCTTCAATTTTATTTTTGATATATTTTTTATCTGTAAACACTATCTCTTTTAGTTCCTTCTGTACTTTGATCTCTCGTTTTTTGAAATCTTGATCTAGTAAGCTATCAATGTCTTTATCATTGATCATTCTTTCAGGGGATTTCTCTTATTCTTTTAATTGAGAGTGGTTTCTCTGCTTCTTCTTGCTCATATCTCTCTGGCACTGTGGCTTATGGAGTATCACTTATCTATTGTGGTCCTTAAGGAGTTTATTTATTCATCTATCTAATGCCTATGTAGGAAGAAAACTTAAAAAAAAAAAAAAGGAGAGAGAAAGAAAATTTTAAAAGAAGGGAGAAAAAAAAGGTTTGAAAACAGTGTATAATCAATTATAGAAGAGCAATTTGAATCAGACTAGCATTTGAGTTGAGATGTCTTTTTAAAAACCCTTTAAAAAAAAAGGGAAAAAGATCAAAAAACAATATTTGAAACCTCTGTATAATCAATAACAGGAGATCAAAACCAAAAGGAATGAAAATGAAATCAGGTGGGTTTTTGAAAATAATACTAATATAACTACTTTAAAAGAAAAATTTTAAAGGAATTAAAACTAGAAGCATATACAATTGTTTAGAAAGTAGAAATTAAAAAGGTAATAAAAAATAGAACAGATAAAAAAGATATGATAAAGAGAGAGTTTTAAAAAAGGGGAGAAAAAAAGGTTTGAAAACAGTGTATAATGAATAATAAAAGAGCAAGTTGAAGCAGAATAGCAATTGGGTTGAGACGTCTCTTAAAAACCTTTAAAAAAGGAGAAAAGAGGAAAAATAATATATTTGAAACCTGTGTATAATCAATAACAGGGGATCAAAACCAAGAGAAATAAAAATGACATGACATGGATTTTTTAAAATAATAATATTATTTTAAAAGAAAAATTTTAAAGGGATTAAAACTGGGAGGGTATATAGTTGTTTAAAAAGTAAAAATTTAAAAGGTTATATAAAATAGAACAGGTAAAAACAGATTAAAATAAAAGGGGGGGAGGGAGTGTTCTCCTGGAGACTGTGTGCTCTTAATGAAAAGTCTTTCTGTCTTCGCCCTGTTTCGCAATCTCAGCTTGCTGTTTCCAGAGGCCCTTCGTTGGCGCCCTCATCTGTGCTGCTCCCAGTGCCTGTCGGCAAGCCGATCGCGCCCCCTCCCAGCACTGGTTCAGGTGCAGCTGTCCTTCGCTGTGGGCAGGCGGGTCACTGCCCCTCCCGATGCCGCAGCCAGATGTTCCAGACTGGCTACACGTGCGGGCGGATTGCGCCCCCTCCCAGCACCGTGGTCAGGTGCAGTGCTCCTGCCGGAAAGGCTGGGGGCCACCCGCCATCTCCCGGCACTGGTCTCTCCGCAGCTCTGTGCCGCTGTGCAGTCCGTGCCACTGTGCGCTCTGCCCTGGGTCGGCACTCTGCAGGCAGGCCCCAGGGAGACCGCAGAACAGCCCTGTCCCTGCTCCATGCCCAAACTCAGCTCCTTGTTTGTCCTGGTGGCACGAACTCTGCGAGGCACCAGGGTGGAAAGATTCTATCTGACTCGGGCTGCGAACAAGTCACCATCTGTCCTTTGAGGCTGCTGAACCCCCAGGCGACGATTCAGGTTTCACCCCCACCCCTGCCTGGGTGCCAAGCGCCAGAGTATATGGCGGCCTTGCCTGAGCCCCGCCCCTCCTCCGCGAAAACCTTCTGCAGGTTTTCAGAAATGGGGGTATGCACCCTTCCCCTCAAGGCACATCAGCCGTGCTGTTTTATGGAGGGCCCAGGTTGTTCTGCCCTGTGCACCCACTCATCCACGTTGTGCAACCCCCTTCGGTCCCCTAGTGCTGCCTCAGTGCAGCCGTCCACTCTCTTCTGCCCGGCTGGGGCAACCTGTCCCAGCCCCCAGCTGCCAGCTCAGGTCTCGGGCTGGGTGTCGTGGGGACCCTCTGTGCCCATTTAACTTAGTTCTGTTGGTAAAGGGCTGCTCCGCACAGATCTGAGCCTCAGAGGCTCCCCCTCCATCCCGCTGGCCTCTCCATTGGAGAGGGGAGACCCAGTGAATGAGCGCCGGTCCTCCTTTGCTGCTCCTTCCCCGTGGGACCGGTCCTGCACTGTTTTGCCTTTTCTTTCTTTTTTTCTTTTCTCCTACCAGATTTTTGGCATCTTTGTCTTTTGAAGAGGACGATGTTCTGTCAGAGTTCCACAGGTGCTCTGGTTGGCTGAGTGGGTCTGTGGATGTGAGTCTTGGTGTATCTGTGGGAGAGGGTGAGCCACGAGCATCCTACTACTCTGCCATCTTGGCCTCTTCCCTATATATCTTAACTTCTAACTCCCAATATACACAAAAATACATTTCAAATCTAATCTAGATCATACATGAAACTTAAGTAAAAAACATTATAGAAGATAACATAGGAGAACATCTTTGGGGTCTTGGTTATGTAGAGATTATTTATAATGATACACAGACACTAAAATAAAGGAAATAGTCAAGATATTAGATTATATTAAAATTATTAACTTTTTTATACCCTGCTGGTTAGAATTTGAATTTTTGAAACTACTTTGGATAACTATTTAGAAGTTTTTAAAGAAACTGGATATATGTGTATATATATATGTATATGTATGTATATACACATATATATACCCTGTAAACCAAAAATTCCATTTTTAAGTATAAACTAATAAAAACATGCCCACATTTCCCCCAAACAATGTATAAGACAGTTCCTAGAAGTTCCTTTCACAATAGCTAAAAACTCAACCCAAGTATGCATCTTCTTTAGGTTGGATAAGTAAAGAGTGATATATTTATATAGTGGATGCAGTAGGCAGCCTCTTAGATGGCCTCCAATGATGTCTGAATACTGGTATTTACAATCTATGTAGTCACCTCCCTTTGAGTGTGGACTGAAACTAATGACTCACTTCCAACCAATAGAATACAAGAAAAGTGATAGGATTTCAGTTTTGAGATTAAGTAACAAAGAGACTGTGGCTTTTGCTTTATGTGTTCTCTCTCATTTCCCTCATTGAGGGAAGCCAGCTGCCATGGTATGAGTTGCCCCATGAAGGGGCTCACAAGACATAGAACCAATACCTCTGTCCAACATCCAGAGTGGACATAAGAGTTAGCCTGAAATCAGATGTTCCTCCTTTAAAGAAAGCTTTGAGTTAACTGTCACATGGCTCATCTTGGGGCTGCAGCCTTGTGTCAGAACCTTGAACTACAGTTACTCAGCTAAGTTCTATCTAGATTCTTGACACACAGAAGCTGTAATAATAGTTTGTTTAAGCTCTGATGTTTTGAGGTAATTTATTTTATAAGCAATAGATAATTAATTCAGTGGAACATGAGAGAGCCATGAGAATGAACAAGCTACAATTATGTGAAAAAACTTGAATAAATGTTGAAAACAAAATTGGAGCAATAAAATCAGACACAAAATGATGCATAGTATGTGACTGTGTTTATAAACAGTTCAAAAACAGGCAAAATGAATCCATAGCATTGGAAACCCAAATAATGGTTGTCCTTGGGGAAAGTGAGTGGCTGGAAGTTCTCATGAGGGAAATTTGTTTCTTCTTTTTATGGAAATATATCAGGCTGTATACCTTTATTTTGTACACTTTTCTACATGTATGTTTAACTTGGACTTTGATTATATAAAACAGCACCTTAACAGTTTTTTCTTTCCTTTATTTGACCTACTTTTTCCTATAATTTTATTATTAAGCTTTCCATGTCTTTTATTTTTAAATGTGTCAGTGGAAATAATATAATGAATTACTTTTCAATCAAATTCTGTTTTCTCTACCTTTAACCAGTTACTTTAAACTTAGCATTTACTGTAGTTGCTGATAATTCAGGATTCATTTCTACCTTCTTGTTGTATCATCTTCCTGCTTGTTTTTTAATTACCACATTGTTTTTTGTTTTCTTCTACTAACTGGGTCAATTTTTTTTGTTCAACATCTCTGCTGATATGAATGACATAAGTTTTATAATGATACTTGGTGTTGACCACATATCCTTATCCAAAGGTTGGTAAATTAGCAAGATTAATCAGTGGGAGACTTGTGATGATAAGATATTGGTCAACAGAAGGGACTATATATATCTTAATTTTTAAATCCAATCTTAGTAAGTTATGTAAAATGTATAGAGGTTAGGAACATCCTGTGGAGATATAGATAGATAGATAGATAGATAGATAGATAGATAGATAGATGCAAATATGGACTGTTTTGCCTTTTTTATAAATGTAAGTGTGAAGTGGACCAAGAATTCAGCATTTGAACAGTAGACTTGAAGTTCTATTAAAGGCTGCAGTGTGCAGATATCACTTCCATTTGCTCTGATAATGGGTTTGCACCCCATGCATTGACAATATAAAGAGAAAATCCATTTGCAAATGAAGTAAAAAGCACTTGGAAATATAGCCACATGTGGTAGAGCTAAAATCTATTCAGGGAAAGTCTGTAGATGATTTTAGGACTGAAATGAGGAGGAATAAAATTGACCATAAAACACAGTAATATGTTCCAGTTCTAATAGTATTTTTCAAATATATATCCATAATTATTTATAAAACAGAACAAATAACATTAAAAACAGAACCAATTTCATAAGGACAGTGAAAACCATAAATAAACAGATGGGTCATTTTGACATTAACTGTTGTACATAAGAGATAATGCAAAGCAGTTGCTTGATTCTTTGCAAAATTTATATCAGGGAAACTTAAGATGGTTGTAACACACTGAGAAGAAAATCAGGTAGCTTTAGACTTGTCATCCAGGAAACACTTCCCGGTTGCCAAGTTATGCACACAGATTCTCTATATTAAAATGAGAATGTTGTGAAGGGAGTTGAGTTTAAGAGCCTGATTTGAGCATAGAAATGGTAAGTTTATAGAATTGTTCTGGGGTAGCAAATTGTCTCTGAGAAGTTATTATGAATCAGCAGAAGAAACAAAGGATGGAGGACAATTGTGTTTTGCAAAATTGGATGTTTGAAAACATCTAGTAGCACTTAGACCTTGTTCTCTTCTGGGTCTGTATTACTACATCAGTGTTAAAAGATTTCAGTTACTTTGTGATCTCTTCTTTAGTACAAAGCTGTATACATTTTCCTTCTTCCACCAAATAGGAAAATTTTTTAATCCTGGATCTTATAAATTAAATTAGGGTTAATTAGGATTTGAGCTGTTTATTGTAACCAAATTATTCTCTCTACACCCTAAGCTCAAATAAAGGCAGGTGGCTATTAAGGAGGGGAAGGAATATTGAGATGCTTTGGTTAAAAGAGGACAAAGTCTACTGAAGTCAGATGATTAAATTACACTGGAATACCTGTAAGTATGGTGTTAAATTGTTAAATATACAATATATGTTTGTGTGAGGTTTTTTATGAATATATATGTGGATAAATTTGTGTATATGTATATATGATTGAGCTTTAAATTAGTTTCTTACTTGCACCTGATATTTTGATGTTTTTCTCACTTAATTGGTCAACATCACTCTACTGCTTTATACTATTGCATAATCATAATATTTTTGAGTTTTTAGCAACTGATGTCTGAGCAGAAAGACTGGTACATTTATGGGAAAACTGCAGAGGTTGATTCTCTTTGATCAGAAACACTTTTAGCAACCTAGCTCTTTCTAGAGTAGGCCTTAAATTGAACAAGGATCCCCTGTACTCAATATCTATATTTTTCCCCAAATAGAACTTTGGCATACTGTAACTTTCCTTAGGCCTCTAAAATATCCTGTGCATATCTATCATCTGGTGTTTTAACACCCATTTTTAAGGTCTTTTTTGACATCAGTAGGGTATACTTTGTGGTGAGAAGCTGGCTGGCATCCTGGGTTAATTCACCATTTTGACCAAAAACCAGCAGCCTGCTTATATACTTCAGTCAAGTGCAAACTGGTCATGAGCAATCAAAGAGTTAAAGAAAGTGACTCATTCCTTTTTACCAGATAGACTTCCTAACTTTATATTCCTAACTTTATATATGTGGCTAGAGTTAATAACTTTAACAAGCTATACAGTTCAAATTCTTTATAAAGTGGTTGTAGTCATTTTTATAACATGATGAGATGATGATGATGATAGAAAGCAAATACACAAACAGAATATACAGTGCTGCCATGTGACAGACACTGCCCTAGACGCTTCCCTTATATTAACTCACTGAAACATCACAGCTGAACTTAGAGGTAGGTGCTAGTCTCAGTGATATCTGGGTGGTAAAGTACCAGAAACAAGGCAAACTAAGGTCTCCTGACTGGTAAGTGATAGGACAGCACACAAACCCAGGCATTCTAACTCCAGTAACCATGATCTTAAACTCTGCTGATTCTGCCCTTCATTATATATTACTATATGATATTTAACCCCTGCTCTATACTGCTTCTCCTTATGCACTGCTACATAGTATGAAAAATGTTAAATCACCTACCTATGTTTCAATTATAAATTAACACACTATGTATATCAAAATTTTAGATATTTTAGGTTTGAATTTTCATTACTAAAATTTAGTGGGACATAAATACACAAGTATATGTGTTTGTTCTGTGTGTAAAACAAAGATGAAATAATCTATAAATGATTTTGCTTTAATAGTTCACAAACTAGTTGATGAAAAATATAATCTATAAGTATTTTCTCTATTTTTTCTTATGTCTTTATTGAGGGAACAATAATGTATATTATAAATGTTGAAATCATAAATTGTATAATTATAGCTTACATTATACATTCTAATCTAGATACAAATATGATTTTAATTTGCACATTCAGCTTACATTATTTTTCAGATGAAAAATGCTTATGGAATTATTTTCATGAAATTAACTTAATACATATTTGTAATTATCAACATAATTGTAATTTTTAAGTGGAAAATTTTTCTCTAAGATGACCTTGGATTGGACTTTTGGTTTGTGAGTAATAACCCATGTATCCGTTCCAAGAAGTGGTTCCTCATCAACCAAAATCCATGATTTTGAGAACATACTTTTACTACGTTGTTATCTACCTATATATCTATATATCTCTCATGCAACTATCATCATCTGTAGCCCCTAAGCAGCTATCAATGCTTAACCACTTTGTATCAGCACAAGTAGAAATATCAATAATTGAAAAAAATATGTACATAAATTAGTTCCTAAATATCATTTTGACTACTTTAATTCACCATCAGAAGGTCAAATAAAAAAGTAACTAAAAGGCAAAAAATAAAATAGGACAAATTTGTTGCTTCAATTACAACTTCATGTGACCCTAGAATTCCTTTTAATGGAATGATTCGGTATTCAGATTAGCATATTAAAATATAAATTAAGAGAAAGTAGTTGTTTAAATTGTATATAATGAAACAAATTGTTTTTAAAAAGCTTTTGTGCAAGATGCTTTCAAAGAGATGCTTCTTTCTAATGGCAGGGGATAGACCTAATTAAGATGCCTAACTAGACTGAATGCCTATATATTTCCAGTCTGAACTCCCTAAGTGATTTTGTGTGATGGCAGTTAGGAAAATGTAAAGACCACAGGGGAATTGATCTTATGACCTCTGCTTCATTAACTGAATACATTTAATGAAGTAAGTTAGCAGGGTCCTAGGAGTGGATGGAATGCTTGTCATCATTACTCATCAACCCACGTATAGACATTTCACTATGATTAAAGTAAAAGCTACTTTGGTGATTATGTCCTTGAGTATGAAAAGGGGTAGCTTGTCTCTGCCTCTTTTACTTTATTTTCTGATGTATATGAAACTATAACCAACATCCTCTGGTCTTTTTCAGCCAATTCTTGTCTCATTATTTTATAAATCACAGAAGTGTAGCCTTTAATGCCCTATATAATGGAGTCGAGACATTGAAGTAGAGTGTTTTATCAATTCTTTCAGGATTCTTTCTTTGTATGATATGAAATAAGTTGTGCTGTCCTCATTTTGCTGTCCAGACATCAAGAAGGTTGTGTTATCCCACCGTCACAATATTACCAATGATAAGTTATTCTCTAGAATGTCTTCATCAAATATAGTCTCAAATAAACTATAAAAGTCCCAGATGCCTTGAAACATCCATGTGACAAATTTGAATCATCATTGCCAGATAGTAAATATAGTATTAACATTTTTGAAACGTAAGTCCTTTTGGGCTGTGGGAATGAACATTTATTTTTATAACATTAACCAAGTATTAGCAAAGCACTGGCCTATGATGTCACCAAGTTGAAATTTTTACATAAACTTTTAATTTCAGGATAATTTTATTATATAAGCAGCACCTTAGAGGATCTACTTTTCAGACATATTACTTCTTACTTTCATTGTGTAGTAGCAAACCAATTCTCCTTGGTAGCTAGAATCAATCTCCCCTGTAAGTACAGTAACCCTCTTTGCCTATTAATTCAATGACATGAGAATCCCTAAGAGGCTAGATGGCAATTTCAACTTGTAGTTCAAAGGAATCATTTTTCTGTTCCCTGGTGGAATGTTCTTCCCTTTGGAACAAAGACCTCTAGACCAGTCAAGAATAGCTAGATACAATGTTTTCCTACTTCTGGAAATGAGTTTGCCATCACATTAGATATGTACACATTTTCACATCACTATTTTCTGTTCAAGGAAACAGAAGGAGACCAGATGAATTGAGACATGTGAGTACTGCCAGAGGGAAGACAAGTTGTCCTCTGAAAGACAAAAAACACATTTTGCCATGGGAATGATTATAGTTGCTGAGTTCTTCCCATTTTCCTTTTTTACTCACTAAGGAACACATCTCTTCCTCAACCCACCTTGTTTGGTTAAATATAGTGGTGAACATTTCTACTCAGGATAACAAAAACAGTCATTACATGTTGTGGCAGCTTTTTATCCTCCGACCCAAGGTCAATTGCGTTGTCTTTGGTGAAAGATACAGAACTTTCGCTAAGAAAGATTTTACTGGGCTATTCTCCAACTACAGGTTTGAGAATTAGATTGCTGTTCTCTGACTTGTCAGTCTTCGATATCATCTTTGGTGGTGCCAGAGATCTTTCTGAGGGTGAACCATACCGCTTCTGCTTTTCCAGCAGAGCTATCTGTAATCTTGACTGTCACTCCATAGACA
Source organism: Camelus dromedarius (assembly GCF_036321535.1). Lineage (NCBI taxonomy): Eukaryota > Metazoa > Chordata > Mammalia > Artiodactyla > Camelidae > Camelus > Camelus dromedarius. Next base: position 17,125,630 of record NC_087438.1, read on the forward strand.
GGACTAGAGGAATATGGAAGCACTACACAGGTGAGATGGAGCATAGCTCTTCTGCTGCCTAGTGTAGAAATACAAGACCCTGTTATTACTACAAGGTGGACATGGCCATTTTCATATGGTTGGAGTTAATTGCAGTCAGCTACATGAGGCTCATGATGGTTTTGGCTTTTGCAAGAGGTCTGTGTGGTCCTCATTCTATGAACAGAGGTTGGCGAACAGAGCCTCTCAAAGATAATATGAAGCCATATTAGTGTGTTGCACCATGAACACAGCTGACTGGCAAAAGGGCAGAAGAGGAAAATTAAAGGCTTTCTTGAGTCAGGTGTAAATAAAGGACTATTGAGCTGGGCATTCACTGGAGTCTGTAGCCTGAAGTAAGTAGCTGAGTTAGTTATACGGAAGCAGAAACAGTGGCTCAGTCCTTATTAGCCCCTCCCACTTTGAGTAAGCACGTGGTAACATTGTCACCCCTCTGGTGGTGGCCCTGATGATTGTTCTTCCTTCCAGAAAAGGTTGGATGTCTTTTGTATATGGATCCAATTTCTTCTCTTCTAGCAGAAGTATTGAGCAAAGCATCCTCCATGTGCTCTGTGTCTGTGTTGACATGACTGGAAATGCAACTGGCTCTGCAAGTGGAACAGACACTCAGGCTCTTCCTGCCCCAGTTTGAGGGGTTGCTCACATGGATCCAGTCCTTTAGCTCATGCCAGGCCATGGTGTACCAGGACCTCTACCACATCTGAATATTTCCACAGGACAGCTTCATACAGGGCAGTGTATAAAGTACTTGGACCTTCAAGGGTCTTCTAACATTTGGGGGTGCCAGAGGCCAGGAAGTCCAGAATTGCCCTAACTAGCAGTCAGAAGTTGAAATGATCCTCCAGAAACCTCTTGCTGTTTCAGGAGGATCATCTTGGTGGTGCTGTGAGTCATGTAGAAGGAGGGTGGCTCACTATTCAGTTGCTTGCCGCCTCCAGAAGAGACTTAACCTCTGTGCTGATCAAGAAACCAAGATCACCTGATGCCTCAACCCACCCTGTGGCACAGAAGTATTCTAACTGTATTTGTGGCTTTTCTTTTTTCTGCCTTTCCTTTGTTTGCCTCCCTTCTATTGGTTTTTTACTATATTTCCATTTGAAGTCCCTTTCCACATATGCATGTAAGTAAAACTATGCATTTAAGAACTTACTATTTTCCCCCAGAATTCCTTAGAAGATGTGACTATCCACACTGCAAACAGTTTTCAAGGAATCAGCTAGTTACCAATGCTACCTATGAAAAAATGTAAGGAGTTTAGCATTTTTATAAGGAAAATTAAGATTTATATCTTTTGTTTGGGTTAGATTATATTTTTACTGTTTTAATAAAAAAGAATTGCATTTTGAAAAAAATTGAACAAAATAAACTTTTGTAAAATTTGATAAAAATTTTGTAAGGTGGAATTTGATATTCTTGTAAATGATAAATAGGCTTGTTACCATAATTCTAAAATATCATCTCTAGAGATGTATTATTTTGAATATGTATATCAACAAGTTTTATTACTATTTTGGTTTCCTTTCTAAAATGCCACATAATATGTGTTGTCCTATGGGTCTGTCCTTTCAGAGGATTTTATCTCTTGTTAGTTTTCAAGGATTTCCAGGTTCATAGCAGCTGACTTTTTACTACAAGTTTTATGACTCTAAAACCATTAGAAGAACATCAATGCTTCCCTAAATTGGTTTTTGGAGAAAATGTAATATGTTTGATGAATTAAAATAAAAAGATGGAAGCATAACAGCATATTGGATTACTTGTTAATTTTTCTTTCTCAAATGTTTTATATTGAAGGAAATTGATTTGTGGAGTACATTTTCAAACCAATTTCACCTTTGTTTCTAGAAAAACTACATTTTGTCCTAGAAAGCTATTGACATTTCATCAGAGGAAATAGATTCAGAATTGCTGCCCAGTAAAATCTTTCTTAGCGATAGTTCTCTATCTTTCACCAAAGACAATGCAATTGACCTTGGGTCAGAGGATAAAAAGCTGCCATTATGAAGTGACAGAATAACTGGTCGTCTTCCTCTGCTACGTTTTTGCCATCACAGAGTTCTTCAAGTCATGCTTTCATATAGAGGAGGAACTAATCCAATAACCACAACAACCTAAATTATGCAATTACTTTGTCTTTGTCAATGTAAATTGGTAGGTTTGTCAAAAATAAAAGCAGAACTTCAAACAGATTCAGAGATCATAAACATGAATGAAACAGGACTTAGAAGTATCTTGCCATCTAAAATGTCACAAGTCAATTTCATATACCTCAAATGGTTTATCTTTCGGCTCTGCCTCATTTCAGAACAGAGGTCAGAATCCATTAAAATTGTAATAGCCTCACAAGAGCAATTCAAAAGTAAACCCATTAATTGTCTCTTTCCAAATAACTATTTGAAATAAGCTTCTTAAAGGGAAGATATCTGACACTGAGTAGCCATTTAATTCCTTCAAAGTGGGGGAAACTATTCTTTTAAATACAATTATTTCCATTATCACATTATATTAAATAGTGAATAAATCATGTAAATATCTTGAAAGTTCTTTTTTTATTGTGGTTTAGTCAGTTTACAGTGTTGTGTCAATTTCTGGTGTACAGCATAATGCTTCAGTCATACATATACGTACATATGTTCGTTTTCATATTCTTTTTCATTATTGATTACTAGAAGATAGTGAATATAGTTCCCTCGCTATACAGAAGAAACTTGCTGTTTATGTATTGTATGTATAGTAGTTAGTATCTGCAAATCGAAAGTTCTTACCTCCTTTTTAGAAAAATATAGATGTAAGATAATCTTACAGGAAAATTCAGTTACATGGTGATAAATGAAAGGAAACTGTTGGGCGCTGAGGGCATGGGTGTATTTCCATTTTTGCTTCGGAGGCTACTGGGTAGCTAGATTAAGGACACTACCGCAGACATTAAAGACAGAAAGGAGCCATCATACTTGTTTCAGCTGTGTCATTGATCAGTTGTGCAATTACGGACGGCCACTTACTCTTCTGAGTCTTTACTTTTCAGACATTACAGTGGAGGATTTAAACTATACTTTTTCCTCCACAGAGCCCCCCAGTTACAATTATACCATTACTTATCTGTATTATGTGAAGTTGAAATTTCCAGGTTTATTTTATTTGAAAAACGTAAACCATTCGATGATTATGTAAAAAAGTTCTCTGAAGTGAATATTAATATTTGATTTAGCACCATCATCATGCATCAGGGACACCACTGGTGCTTATACCCCGCAGTCAGAGGTGGCGGTCTTGTGGAAGGCTGCCCAGTGTCTATCTTCCACCCAACGAGACAGCTTACTCTATCGGAGCAGGCAGAAAAAGGGAGTAGAATCCCAAGGATGCCCACATCCTAATCCCTGGAACTTGTGAATATGTTACTTTATATGTCAGAAGAGACTGTGAACATGTGATTAACTTAAGGATCTTAAGATGGGGACATAGCCTGAATTATCTGGATGGGGCCAGCGTAATCAAAAGGGTCCTTATAAGTGAAAGGGGGCCGGAGGGTCAGAGAGGAATACATGATGATGGAAGGAGAGGTCAGAGTGATATGATTATTGGCTATGTGGATGGAAGGGGGCCACGGGTCAAGGAATATGGGCAGCCTCTAGAAATGCAAAAAGAGAAGAGAATAGATTCTCCTTCAATCCTCCAGAAGGAACCTGGAGAGTCAGTACCTGTCAGCACGTTCATTTTAGCCATGCGAGACCTATTTGGGGCCTCTTACCTCCAGAACTGTAAGAATAGAAATGTATACTATTTTAAGCCATTAGATTTGTGGGTTGTTTTTTTGTTTGTTTGTTTGTTTTTGTGGAGGGGTTTGCCACAATTCTCTCACCAAAGCTATCATATAGGAAGACTGTATCACACTGTGTTTGGGGACAGAGATCCAAAGGGTGTTTTTGTTTAATTCTCTTATGTATTAGTTTCTTAATGCTTAGAAGTGTATTTTGAACCTAGTAATACCTATATAAATAGTAGTTTTGATTCGCTGTTATAATCTGTTAAGTACAACAATACATGATCTGGACTTTAGAAGAATTAAATGAGATAATATTTATCAAACATGCTTCATGTCAAATGTTTGATAAATGTTTCTTTTCTCTTCTTCTCTTTGCATTTTTTATGTTAGCTGAGCAAGTTCGATCTGATTTAATTCAAATGCTTGGTCTTCCTTCTGTATCCAACCTACAAATATTTTGCATTGAACAGCTAATTTTTTGGTCTTCTTCTCTTTAGATTTTTTCCTGAGTGATACATAAGTTCCTGTGGATTTAAATGTTGTCTCAGCACAATACTCCTAAAGCATAGATCCAGAAAAGAATGCTCCTCTAAGCCCAAGACACACACCCAACTTCAAACTGATGCTTCCATATAGGTACCTCATGCATTTCTCAGAATTAACTTGTGCAAAAAGCATATCTTATTTCCCTACTCCAACTTTCCCTTCACCCAAACCTACTGTCCCTCCTTTAACTTAACCCTCCCTATCTCAGTAAAGAACACCAGTTTACTTACTTAAACTGGAAACCTGGAAATCAGTTGTAACTTCCCATTCCTTCATAACATCTTTACATCCTGTCATTCAACAACCCTTATCAGTTTCACCTTCTGAGTGCAGCAACGTAATTTTTTCTCCTTTTTAATCTTCATTAGCAACATCTTAGTCTTAGCTGCAATGACCTCTCATCTCTATTAGTTTAATAGTCTCTTAAACAGATTAACTGGTTTGCTTCTTAGTCATTTACCCCTCCTTTGACTATTCTCCTAAAAAAGCATATTTAATCACATACTCTGCTTCTTAAAGCATTTTAATGGTTTCTGATTGCTCCTAGAGGAAACTCTAACCTCTGTCATGGCCCTTTGACTCTCTCCAATCTCTTCTTATTACTCTGTTACAACCACATAAGATTATTTTCAGTTCTTCATACACAGGATGTTCTTTCCCTCCTTGGGGCCTTTGCACGTGGTGTTTTCTCAGCTTGCAATCTTCCCTCCCCCTACCACTCAAGCACCTCATTCCTTGGATCTTGGTACAAGTGGCATCTCTTCACTGAGATGGCTTCCCTTTCAACAGCCTGTCTAACACAGCCCTGGCCTCTCCCACACCCACTGCTCATCATGGTCCTGTATGTGTTTCCTTTAAAGCATTAATACAACAAACAAAATACATTATTAGTCTATTTAGTAAAAAAAAAAAATAAAGGGAATATATAAGACCCCTTTCTTAGTAGAATGTCATCTCTACGAAAGAAGGAAGCAAGATTCTCTTGTCTTTGCATGGTATCTAGCACAATTCCTGCAGCAGAGTTCAATGCATGTTAACTAAAAACAATAATAAATTCTACTTTAAAATTAATTCATGTGTTTTGTTGTATTTTATAAAACACATTATTTTTTAAAAAGCTGATTTAAGAAATGAACTAATAAACTTTATTTAGCTGAGAATATCTACCTTTATATGCTACTTAGCCTATGAAATATTTTATTCCATTCATATGACTATGGATAAAGTGTCATAAATAGAATTAGTAAAATGATGCTTACATACTATTAACTGAAGGTCTTCATTTAATCAAATTTACAAAATTAAAATATAAATAGATTTATCTGATGTCATACACTTCAGTGGCTTTACTGGAATGAAAATAGCGCTTGAAGCAGAGTAACAGACTGTCTTACATCTGTGAGTTTTCAAGTTTTGACCAATGTGTGTGTGGCTTGAGGCTGTTGGACATCTGGTAAATTTCACTCCTGTATTTTGGCATATATTTCTTTGCTATGTTTGGGAAAAAATAAATGCTTGCAAAGGGTGATTGAAATATTTGCAAGAAACTCATTCTTGCATATTTTAACTCTTTTAAAAGTTTACTAATTCTCATTTTTTCTTTGAACGGATGAAAATACAAGTGATATTAAAAGAATTTAATTGTAATCAATGCCCAAATATTGACTAAGGAATTCTTTAAATGGACAATTCCCTGATTTAAAAAATAATTAGCAAACTATGTGATTTAAGTTGGTATTTTTTCCTATAGTTTTGATGGTTCATTCTTATATTTCCTTTTGATTACCACAAGTTGGAAAGAGTGAAAGAGGAAGAATTTGAGATTTAACTCTGATTTTACAAATTGAGTAATCTTTGTGTCCCTTCTTTCTAATGTTTCTTCTGACTTTACCTTTAATATATAGATTTCTGTGTTAGATACACCACTAAGCATAGGCTCTTTTCTCAAGAAATTCACAAGCTTGTTTAAAATGAGACCTATGGAGATGTAACCAGGAAGACAATCCAGTAAGTGATACATGCCAGGGAAGCACTTATCCCTCACAGCTCTGACAGTGCTCAAAGGTCCAGATGACACCGAAGTCTGGAATAAACAGACTTTCTCCAATGTCCTGAACATTCCAGCTGATGCACACAAAAATTGCCTTAATGATAGTGTGCCCACACATCCCAATTTACACCCATTGTCCAACCTAATTATTAATAGCATCTCTTTTCACTCCCAAAATAACTGGTTTAAATGAGTTGGTCCTCCTATTTAATGCTCTCATGAGTAGCGGGGGTATAGCAGCAAAAGTAGGTTAAATGACTCTTGCTTCCTCCCTTTCCCACCACTCCAGGAAGCACGCACACCTATTCCCTTCTGTCCTTCCAGTGACCACCCAGACCTAGCTTAACTCAAGGTGCAAATTGGCTTGGAAAAATTTACCTTCATTTCAGGAATTCACTCAATACATTAAGGGAAACTCTTCTTTACAGAAGATCAAGATCCAGGTTGTAATTTGATCTTTTATGTAAATCTGACTTTTGAAAGCAATTTTTAATGCAACGTTGTAGAGTCTAAAAAGTTTCCTTTGAATTGCAATTCCTGCCATCCCGGTGACACATACATAACAATTGCAGCTCTAGCATGACCGTAATTTCTATGCATGGCTTCTCTGGACTCTTCGTGATGACTCCTGTTCCCTCGGACAGGTGCCCACCTTCTAAACTCATCACCTGTGTGAGAGTAAGTGCTTTTGAGTCATGTCCTCACACGTCACACATGCTTCTCAACCATGACCATAGCTCCTCTTGCAAAATAACTTTGGTTCTTTCCGCATGTATATAGCCTTATGTGTAAGTTAGACCAGCCTCTAGGAGCCCCTGTCCTATTCTAACCAGTTTCCTCTAAGTCCTGGGTGCTTCAGTATTCTGTGAACAAATCAGACCCACTAAAACGTCCCTCTTTTACTTACCAGAAGCTTCTTAAATGTATTCCTCCTCCTCTTTCCCCCCATATAAGACACAACTAATGAGCCTAAGAAATCTAAAACTTCTTTCAAATTAAAATGTTGGGGAACTCAGGACAAAAGCCTTTGTTCACAATCCCTTTGGACTCATTCCCAAATATCTAAATGCAAATATTCATTACCAGTCTATTTATCTATCAGATTATATATTTATCTATCTAAATATATAGTTTCACCATGGTTTCCATGGCAATTAATCTTTGTTTCTGGGTATCATGGAGAGCATAAGGAGGGACTCAGATGCCAGCATTTTGAAAAGAAACATTCAGGAGCTCGGCACTGTGACATTAGCAGTTAGCACCAGCCACAGACGCTGCAGTATTAGCTGCCACTTTTGTGTGGCCCCAAGCAAAAGCAACTTTATTCTTTGTGATTTCCCTTTAAAAAATGTCATCCGCACTCCCTTTACGACTTCCACCATGGACACAGCTCCTTTGCTCCACTGTTCCATTAATCTGCTTTCTACTCTTGCCTCTGCTGACTGGGGATTGTTTTAAGGCAGCGATCCTAACCACAAGGGCCAGTGGAGCAGGACAGGTTCTCGGGTGTTCTGAGGCACCATTGAGCTTATAACTCACACTCCCAGTTCACCAGTGCACCCACTGCATCCAGAGTTTTCCTCTGAATCAAAACTTGTGTCCCTCGTATTATTTCATTTCCTGGTATATCTGTATCCCCGTGTGTACGTACACAGGTAACCAGGGGGTTACGGTCTAAAATGAGGTTGTGTCTGAATAATGGTGTCACACTTGACTTTTCATTTTAATTCTTAATTTTAATTAAAGATTTAACATTTTCATTTGCATTCATTTACTTATTTTCTATCTCCTTTCTCTTCTACCTTCTAAATGAAGAGAACCATTTCTTCTACCTACATAGCATAACTTGATTTATAAGCTAGGTTTCATAGATGTTGGTTTTCTTTATTAACATACACATTTAATTACAAAACTGTCACAAATGTGTAATCAGACCCAGATTAAGGCCTTACCATCCCTGCCACAAGAATAACCAATTTTCTGACTTCTAACACCATAGATTCATTTGAAACAATCTCTTTTTATAGATGCAGGAACTGAAGCTTTGTTCTTCTGACCCTTACCTGGTGTTTTGGTGGTCTCTCTCCAACAAGTACTAACTAGAAAAAAGGAGTAGTTATTGTCTGAGGCCTATGACCTCATCAGGGAAGAACAGGCAGGGGGCTGCAGGGAGAGGAAGGAATTATGTATTTTTATTTTATTATATCACATTATTGTGAAATAGCTCAGTGGGGAGGGTGTTAGACTGAAAATCAAAGGTCCTTGCTTTGTTTCCAGATTTCACAGAGACCCTTTATTAACTATGCCAGCTGGGTCTCCCTAACTCTATTCTACTTCTTCCCATCTCATTGCCCCTAACCAGCACCATGGTCTAGGCCAAAGCTCTAAAAGTTTGATATTATATCAAGTTAATATTCAAACATTTGGGAAAGAGATTCTGCCAGAGAGAAGATCAAGCGTCTTTAAAATATTTTTGGTGCATGTGTACATGTTGACCTAAAAAGTCAAGTTAGCTCATAATTCATATATAAAAATATTTAATGCATAGTTTCCTAGTTACCCAATATTAAATTTCCATGAGGTTAATGCTTTGAAGTAAAAAGTAAACTTTTCATGACAAAACATGAGTCCTAACCTGCTTATTTAAATAAGGAAGTGAATAACTGTCCAAATTCAAATGACTGCATCATCAATTCATTGCTCTTAGCTAGTTTGTCTCTTTTGAAATCCAGGTCTTTTTGGCCCCTAGGCAAAGATAGAGCAGCTGTTGATGCAAGTTGTCGTCCAGCTGGGAGAAAATTGAAACTGTTACAGCTTATGAACTGTCCAGGAAGTTGTTTACATCATGAGAGTTAGATGGTCATCTGGAAGGTATTACAGCCGTCAATTCTAATTTTAAGGAAATGCAAATATTTTCTGCTCTTCTACATTTTTAAATATTTACAAGATTGTGTACACTTAACCCTAAAATTTAAGAAAATTAATAGTTATTATATTTCTATTTGAAGGAAAGGTATACTAATTTGTGAAAATTTCAATTAAATACTATTAGTATTAATTGTAAAAGAAGTTTTTTAAAAATAAGACATTTGATTTTCTATTGAAGGCAACTGAATTTAGAAAATAACAAAAAGACAGAAAAACATTTTCAGTTATGAAAAATAAAGCATTAAAACTTTCACCTAAATTAGAGTTTAGATAACCAATTTTAAATATCACTTCTGTTTGAGATAGACCATAATTCTTTGTCCTTCAAAGGTTGTTTAGAAATCTGATTAATATAAGTAACATATATTAACCTAGAATTCTTTCAAAATTTTCCTTGCTACTTTTAAATACAATACTTACAAGAAAAATAGTAAAGCACACAAAAATATCTAAGGACTTTTTTAAGTAGTCTTAGTCATTCAAAATTTTAAAAAATACTGCCCCTTTACTTTGCCCCTCAACTTACTCTTTACTAGGAATTAATCTACCATAAGAGAAAAAGTATTATTCAAAGATCTCAAAATAACATAGGCAACATGGCATTTGATATTTTTATATTACCTATATTAGGCAAAATATAAAATTTAAAAGTTATCTTTTATCATCATAAATAATTCTTTTAGTAAAATCCTTCACAGAAACTCCTTTATAAAAATATCTAGCCCAGAATTTGCCATGAATATGTGTACATTTTCTAATGTATATTATAAAAGAAACTAGAATATTTTCTTCATATGTGTACTGATTGTTAATGAAGGTCATAAAATATTTCTTCCTCAAACTAACAAAGTATTATTTAACATTTTGGGTTTTTTAGAGTAAGTGCGTGTAAGGCATGTTTTATTGTTAGAGACCAATACATGCATTGCCAGAAATGTATATATTTTATGTTATATTTATGCTATAATATCTACTTATTTAAAAGTAATTTGCCAAAAGTTGTACATTAATTATAAACATAATTAGACTATTCAGCAGTTCTGTATGATTTATGCTAGTGGTTCTCAGTGTGGTACCAAACTGAGCTAGTAGTCATTGACTTCTTCATCACTACTCACTCAGTTTAAAAAAAATTATTTCACTTAAAACTGTTCTTGATAAAGCCCTAAAAATGACTAATAGTATTGAATCCTGACACTTGAATACACATACTTTCAATATTTTGCGTGAGGAAGTAAAGGGGTTTGCATACGGCCTTCTGCTGCCTAGTGGGGCAGCACGACTATCTCAAGGAAAGTCCGCTGTGCCAGTTGCAAGCTTAACTATCAACTTCTTTTAAAGAAAAGCCATTCTTATTTGAAAGGATGTCTAATAAAAAAATTATGATTATTCAGGCTTGGTTGTTTGGCAGATTTTCTCAAACATGAATGCAATGAGGGTGTCATTTCAAAGAAATCAACGCACACTATCTGATGTCAATAATGAAATTCAAGCTTTCAAGTGAAAATTGTAAATTTGGAAAACTTGTATCTGTAGCTTTGAACTTAACACCTTCCTGACACATGCTTTCTGATGATATCAGAAGAAAAATTAAAAGTGTGATTTTAGATACACGTAATAGATGTGTCAGATTTTGGAAAATTTGCACAATGCAATAAACAAACATTTTCCAAATAAACAATGCATTTTTATTACAAAATCTTGCACAAGAAAAAGATACTCTCAAAGTACAAGATAGGCCACTGGATTGTAATATAACAAATTGGGGGAAAAATAGTGTTGACATGCTTTATAAAATCCACATTACATTTAACCTTCAGGAAACTGCCTTGACAAGAATTGGTATAACATCAAAGAAAAATATCCATATTTACCTGAAAATGTTATTAAAATACTCTTCCCTTTTAAAATTCTATTCCTTCACACACACACACACACACACACACACACACACATTACCATTCATTTCCTAACTTTTTAAGTTATTTTTGTGTTATTTCTTAATCAAATTATTTAAGGGAAAAAGTAACTTTTTTTTGCCAATCCCATACTTACTCTTATAGATGGACATTTCCAACTAGTTTATCTAATATTTTGTGTATTTATGATCATACCTCTAAGTACCAAGTTCATTTTGATTTTTCAAATTTAGGCATTATGAATTGATGTCCCAATATGGAAATGAGTATTTGGTTCTGTTATGTCTCCACAGACATCACATGTGAACACTCCTGTTATTCTCTCCTGCTCTCAGTATTTACATCATAATTTAAAATCAATATTCATTTTTAATTCTTGACTAAATTTAATTCAGCCATGTTTCCAATCATAATTTTCCTTTTATGTATGTAGTTTTATTTTCTCTATAGAATATTTGTTATTTGCTCACTTTGTTTGCTCTGTACTTACCACTATTCCAACCTCACTAATACCCACATATCCATGCATCCTCTCAAGACAACTGAAATTTTCAACTATTGTATTAATTTTTGTTCTTAGAGCTATCACTCCCAGAGTTTATGATCTGCTTCACTGTGGACTGGTACATCCCTAAGAATGAGAGCTTCTTTCTCTGTACTCCAGGGGATTACTTTTATCTTCTGTAGTGGATGTTTTATGTCCTGCCTCAAATTTCTGATTCCATCATTTTTGGTGAGTGAAAGTTTTCCAACTTTGTGCATTGGGAAAATATGTCTTTATTTTATCCTGACCCTTGCTAGATTTTGACTGGGTATAGAATAAGAGATTGGAAATAATTTTAATGATATTTAGTGAATTGTTGAACTGCCTTCTAGATTTCAGTGTTACCCTGAAAAGTCTGCAGCAATCCTAATTCTTGATCCTTTCAATATGGTCAATATGGTCCATTTACTCTAGAAACTTACAGGATTTTGTCCTTATCTAAAGTGTTCTAAATTTTCAAAACAATATGACTTTTATAAAAAAGGTAAACAACACAAGAATAGTATCCCTTTTCTGAAATACAAATCCGCTGTGTATCTCTGAGCATACCTTGCCCTGGCTCCTTTATTGGATAAGAGAATTGAGGACTCTGCACATGACCTTGTGGGTCTTTGTCTTGTAAGTTTTCCTAATAAACTCCATTCATTTAATTCTTTCTCCAAAAAGAATGTGCCTTTGTTGGACCTAATTCCATCCATTTATTCTTCATTGAGCTTTTTAACTCAGAAAACCCTTTCATTTCTGGGAATCTATTTTTTTTTTTAATTTTATCAAAAATTTCTTCCTTGCAACATTTTTGGTTTGTTTCTGGAATGTTGATATCCTGAATGTTAGGATTTTTGTACAGGTCTCCTACTATTCTTAGATGTTATTCCCTATTCTTTCCCACTTTTATTTTTACTTTTCTTTTCTCAGTTTTATTATCCTTTCCTCTGTACTATCTTTATCAAAATTCTATTGAATTTTTATTGTGGTAACTTTTCTTCTTTAATTTTGTGATTTTTTTTTCTTCTCTCTGTTTTCAAATTTTATAACAGCATCCTGACCTTGCTTTGTTACAAAATCTTCTCTTTATCAGTGATATTATTGTTTTAAATTTTCTTCTTTCTGTATTGATTTTGTTACATTTCAGATTGTTTGTTTCATCATATTATATATTTCACTATCATTCTGTTACTTCAAGATAATTAAAATATAATAATACCAATAAAATATTTTCTTAGAGTAATGGCCAAACTATAAACACATAAAACAAAACTTATTTATAACGCCTTAGAATGAAATGACTTGCTATCTTGTTGATTCTCGTATGACAAGAAAAGTAATCATTGGAGGACAAACTTAATGAAATACACTCATGTTAAATGTGTGGGAGGAAGATATGAGTGATTATGTGCATATCTGCTTCAAAGAGCTTATTAAAAAGCTTAATAAAACATTCTTTATCTTTGTGAAACTTAAATTTTAATGAGGAGGTTGGAATTATGGCCTGTGGGCCAAATCCAGTGAGCTGTCTGTTTTTATAAATAAATGTTTATTGAAATACATCTATGCTCATCATTTACAGATTGTCTATAGCTCCTTTCGTCCACAATGGCAGAGTTAATTAGTTGCTCCAGGGAACATATGTGAACCTCAAAGAATAAAATACTAGCTGATGCCTTAAAGAAAAATACCCAGACCCCCTTTTTAGTGAAGTATCACTGAAACACTCTATAGCTATAGTTCAATATCACATATTTACCGAAATCCAAAGACTTCAGTGGTATATAATTTGATACATAAAATTTAAAGGAAAAATAAATTCTAAAATTGATAATGAGTGTGTGTTGCCTTACAATAGTCTTCATGTACAATAATTATAAATAAAAAAATGCAAAGCACCTTTTGGAAGCATCTTAGCTAACAAACCCAAATCAATAATTAAATTTATAATTAGTAGAAATCAGTGTCTTCCCAGTGGCATTTGTCACGTGATCACAAGGTAGTCAGGCTCCTGTCCAGTAACTCTGTGAAAAGTATAGTTTCAGAATTACATGGGTGTTTGTGTGATTGTAGACAGATGTATAAGTGTGATGCTACTAGAGAGCAAACCCACTGACAGTGGCCTTCCAGTGCTAGAAATCTGTAATTCTTCTTGAAAATATGATCGTTTACTCAATTCTGGTAGATTAACTTGCATTAAACCATTTGAGATTAGTTCTCTTGCCTGTAGTTGCAAGTCAGAAGTAAGTATTCATAGGTACAGAAAACAGAAATTACTTCTAGCTTATTAAATGTTCACTTAAACTCACACAAACATATATCTATCATTAGCAGCAGATATTCCTACTATCTGTGGATAGTAAAACTGAAAGTTTATTAAAAATAATAAATAATATATGCATAGTTTGTCAAAAATATAGTTATTTTATAATAGAAGTAAATTATTTTATTTAATTCTTATTAATAAAAAATGTCATCTTAAAATTTAAATTACTTTCTGTGTTTTAATATTAAACCTAAAATAAAACTTTATTCTAGTTTATTCATTCTATGAATGAAGAAAAATATAGTAACATAAAACACTACAAAACCTAATGGGAGCATTAAATTTTTTATCTCTAGTTACTTCTCTTCCAACATTGATTCTTCTTTTATTTACAAATTGATTGATGCTTTTTTTAGTACATATTCTGTTAAAGAAGTGTTGATTAAAAGCCCAGTAGCCACAGGGTTTTAAGATATGCCAAGTGCTCCAACAATAAATAAATTGAGGCAATACTTCAGGAATAATATGTCTTGCTCAAAAGCACAAGTTTTTCTGTTAACTGTGAGGAGCTGATTATTTCTTAGTGAAACTATGATGCATCTTCCCCCATCTTCAGAAAAAATATTATTTATTGTTTTATCTAGATATTTTTAATGAGTTTTTTAAACCATTAGATTTTTCACGAGTATCTGCAATAGTCACTTTTTCGTTAATGTCAGAAGGGCTGTATTCATGAGATACACCTATGTGTATAGAAATAGATAGTGCAAGGTTATTTAAGAAAGTCAGCGACAGAAGCAATTCTCTGATCATTGTACCTTTCTTAAAATTTATTCTCCAATTTTATTGTATTTTTTACCTCTTGGAGGAATATCCAAAAATAATTCTTTTATTTTTTGTGGCAAAATTGTTGCAATGCTTTCTTGGGTACCAAGAAAGAGGGTGCCTTTGGGGATTGCAGGAATTTCCATCGACCCGTTCAAAAAAATTCGGATCCTTGAATTTCACAGGACAGGGAATAGAATCCTTTCAGAGGCAGATCTCTTTGTTTTGCCTGAACTGAGTATCTCCACTCCTCACACAGATGGAGTCACTTGGGCAGGGCATGAGTGTCAGAAAGTGGAAAAATTCTTGCAGTAGATAACACCCCACAGAAGCTTTCTCTTCATTCATATCTTATGCTTTTTGTCTTGACAAGAGTTCTAATACGAAGTACATTCTTGTCACTTCCTCCATTTTGTAAGCTCATTAATATGCAAGTCAGGTCCCAGTGAGTTCCAAAATCTTAGGAAAAACTCTAAAAGATTATATTGGCTGTGCAAAATTTGCCTTTAGTATATACAACAGCAGACAGACATGTGTCTTCCCCAAAGAGCAGAAGGTCACCAGGGGTTGACTTCACCAAATTGTTATCAGTCAATAGCTTATAAGGTAAGAAGAAAGGAATGAACTGCTTAGAAGGAAGTTATTGATAAATCATGAGGCCAGGTTTTGTGCTTTGGGGCTCTGAAATAAAGGTTTAGATGGGAAACCTCTGAGAATGCAATTTTCTTTGGATTCTCCCGAAGGCCAGATCTGGCTACAGCATTGAATTTCTGGACACTTTTATGTATGTAGCTTTAGTCCAGCTAATTTTTAGAGCATGAATAAAATATTTCAAATCTCAACTTTTGTGGATTATCAAAATCAATCTTAGAACTGATTTGCCATTACTTAGGGGTAACATAAAGTTTAATTTTATGCTATTTAATATGTTTAA
Source organism: Camelus dromedarius (assembly GCF_036321535.1). Classification (NCBI taxonomy): domain Eukaryota; kingdom Metazoa; phylum Chordata; class Mammalia; order Artiodactyla; family Camelidae; genus Camelus; species Camelus dromedarius. The sequence continues at coordinate 17,141,429 of NC_087438.1, forward strand.
TAACTCAGGAGAAGAAGGGAGAGACATAGTCAAGAAAAAGATATTAAAAATTTACAACATGAAAGGAATTTATAGGTTTCCACCAAAGAGTCATTTCATGCCTTAATATCACATAAGTGCCTCTCTTGTATATTTCTTCTAATGAAGAAATGTCCATTTCTTAAAAAATTTAAAATATCCACATTATGGATATTCTTTCTTTTTATTATAAAACTTTTTATCCATGAAAGAGAAAGTGTGAAATGTTAATGTAAGCTATATTAGAATGATTTATAACAAAACGATATCCTGACCCAGTAACATGAATTCTAATATAAAACATTACTAAAATTCTGTCTTCTCCTTCCTGATCCCCATGTGTTATGTTGTTCTGTTTCTTACTTAATATAGTCACTATTTCTATTTTTTATCCTTTCTTTGATTCTTATAATTGCATCCCATATTTAGTTATTCCTAAAGAGTACATTGTTGTTGCTGTTGATCTTGTTAAAATGCTGTTGAGATAGATCCATCTATTATTTCCCACATTCCCTCATACCCCTTTGACTGTTTCTGACTAATGGCTGAAGGACATGTGTCCCTTCCAGAGCAGAGCATAGAAAAGCAGGTTGTAAACAACGGCAGTAATGAAGACCACATTTTGAATGGCAAATCCATAAATTGGAAACAACTGAGATTTCTGAGCCACTGCATGGAGAAGAGATGCTCTAATGCATTGCTTGACTCACATAGGACTCTGTACAAGAAGAAATAAACCTTTGTTTTATTAAGTGATTGTTCTTTCAGGGTAAATTCGTTAACATGGCCTCCCCTCCCTTGTGCAACTATTATGCTAAATGTTTTTCTGCCATCCCATTCTTTTCTCCTCAACATTAGTTTCTAGTATTCATGTTGTAGCTAAAATCTATCCCCTTTCCCTGCTTGACTCATCCTCTTGTTATTTTGAACAATGTTGCTGTAAACAGCCTTGTAATGTCTGCTGGTCCTCATGCACATCTGGGAATGGTACACTGGGTTGTAGGGCATGGAAATGTTCAACACTACAACAGAGTGCCTCAGTGTTTTCCTAAAGGGTTATAGCAATTCATCTCCATATTAGTTGTGTATAAGTATCCCACTTTGTTCCAAATACACACCAGTGATGGGACTGCTAGATGTTTTCATGCAGGGAATGCATTCTCTACGTAACCTAAATGCGACAGCTATCATACATCAGTTTTTGTAAACACAGGTTTCTTTTATGGGCCTTTACTCTGTATACTTGTCTATTTACTATTTTGTGTGTTGTTACAAAAAAGTTCTTAATTACTCTAACTTTATAATAATTCTGGACACCTGGCAGGGCAAGTTCGCTCACCTAGTTATTATTCAAAACATTTTGAGCAAGTCTTTGCTTTCACTCTTTATGTAACTTTTAGAATCAGATTGTGAAGTTCCATGAAAATGGTGATTTATTTATTTAGGATATGCATGAAATTTATTACCCAGTTATTGGGTAAAAAAAATTTTTTTTCCTATGTACTTTTTTTGTTCCTATTATACGTAATATTTAAAAATAAAAAATCCTTTGCTATTGCATATATATGTCATTTGTTTTCAGTACTCATTTATACCTAGTAACTTTGCTGAACTCTCATTAATTCTTTTTTTTTTTTTGTAATATAGCTAATTTCTAAAACTATCTTTGGCAGAATTGTTATCCCTTAAGTTTAAATCAGCATAATTGTATATTCAGATTTTTTTTTAGGATTTTTTTAGAATTCAGAAATTTGAATTCTAAAAAAGTTAAATAATTATATCGCCACATACTTGTAAGCAATCTATCTGGGCCCAGACTCTCAATCTTTAGACACGTAGATAGATGTTCTTTCATCCACAGAAAGGCAAGATGGAACAAGTATCAGTTTATCACAAATTGCAGATTCTTGCTTTTGTCAGATGGTAGAGTACTCCTTTTATTTCCTAATGTTTACATTGTACCTAAAACAGAAATAAGGAAATTTAAAACGAAGTTGGCATTAGCATGGGAGCAAAAGGCAATTTGAAGACTGGTTGATTTTTTTTAAAAAAAACAAAAGAATCTTTATGGAATTGGTCAGTGTTCAGCAATGAGACTCCTGCACATACCTCGCCCTGCTTCCCCTGAGGTCGACACCTTATCTCACTGTGGCACATTTGTCAAAACTAAGAAATTAACCTTGATACAGTAAGATTAACTAAACTAAAGACTTCATATTTCTCCAGTTTTTGCACAATGTCCTTTTTTTCTGTTTCAAGTTGTAGTCCAGAATATTATGTTGCATTTAGTTGTCACAATGTCCTTAGAAATCTTGTATCTGTGACATTTTTCAGTCTTTCCTTGTTTTTCATGTTCTTGAAATCTTGTGGGCACTAGTCCAGCATTTTCTAGAATGACTTTCAGTTTGGTTTTGCGTGATACTTTCTCACAGTTAGACAATGTTGTGAACACTGGAGACAATGCCAGAGAGGTGACGTGCCCTTCTGATTACATCCTATCGGGAGGTAGATGGTACTCCCTTTCAATGTCATCTGGTGATATTAACCTTGATCACTTGGTTACAGTGGTGTCTGCCAGATTTCTCTACTGAAAACTTGTATTTTTTTTTAAATTGCCCCCTTTGTTCATCAGGAGGGATTTAATAAGTCCCATCCTACACTCAAAGGGAAGACAATTAAGCCCACCTCCTGGAGGGAAGAGCAGTGAAGAATTTGTAAACCTGTGTTAAAATCACCCCAGCAATTCAGAAACATTTTTGGCAAGATATTTTAAGAGGCTGTTTGTACCTTGTGCCCTTTGTCTCAAAATATATTTGTGTGACTGAACGACTTGCAACCCAAATTTTCTAAAGGCAAGTGATGACTAATCGTTGAGCATACTTTTGTTACATCAAGTTTGCAATGCTAATAAATAGACAAAAATACCAACAGTAAACTAAAACAACCACAAGTTTGCTCCAATTAGGCCAAAAGTGACACCAAGAGTATGTGAGAAAACATGGCATTCTGTGGGTATATGAGAAGTTTGTATGTTTTAAATTATGTCCTAAAAGGAAATTGAAACATGGAAATGGAAGCTTTCCATGAGGTTAAAGGTTAGAGTCATTCTTGTTACTTACACTACCCTACACAGGGTTTGACACGTAAGTTGTCAAAATGTTGAATGAAAGAGAAGTTTAGAAAAATCTCTGATACAGAAATAATAAACTCAATACATTAAAGATTTACTACCTTGAAGATTAAATAAAGAAAACAGATAACCAAGAAAAATGAAACGCAGAAAGGATGAAGTTTATTCTGAAAGAATAAAATTCAGAAAGGCAAGATTATTAAAATCCCCCCCACCAAATCAGTATGTTCTTTTTAACATAGAAATTATGTGCTTTCTCTTATCAAATCAAGTTTACCAACAGATCATTATAGCCCTGAATAGTTTATGCAGGACATGTGTGAGTGTCGTGGGGGGGAGGGGTTTGGGATTGGTTAAGACTCTTTGAATGTTAACGAAACAGTAGTTTTCAGATATTCATTCCCACATTGTGTATTTACTGAACATTTATGATGCAAAACATTCCATGTGATACAGAAATGATGGTAAATAAAAGGGGGATGGCCCAGTCTGGGATTACCTAGAGCTTCATTTCCCATTTACTTCAATGTTGTTGGTTAGGCAATAACATCTAAGATAAGTAATAAATAAAAATAATATAAATGTCATTGCTTTTGTGACCATAACACCAAGTTTTTATAAACTAGTAATGCTTCAGCTAAAATTAGCTTATGTGAATCATCGTCACGGACTTCTGTGTCTGTTCTTGCTGTGCTCATGTACCATGGCTGTGGTAAAAGACAGAATGAGATATTGGTAAAGAATTTGAGAGAGTTAAATTTTAAAACTACAAAGTATATAATTTTAAGCAAACTATATATATATTTTTTTTTTCTATTCCTCAGATTCTTGGGCTATAAAGTAACCATCACAATGGAGAAAAACGGGCAGAGCCCCTTAGTTCAAGCAGCTGTAGTCCCTATGCCTAGGTATAAAGCTGTCCCTTTTCAGAAAACCTTGAACTTTGGCCAACAGACTTTCTTCTGGCATCCTTAGGCTCTTGGAGGAAAAAAAAAAAACTGATCTAGAATATTACTCTCAGTTTAAACTCTGTTTTGTTTTTTTTTAAGATTTTTATTCTATTATTTCCTAGAATTTAAAACAGCACAAAAGATTGAAACTGATTCTCAAAGCTGATTGGGATGGAGATGGGGGGCTGAACTCCTAAAACCTGATGCTCCTTTGGGAATTTTTGCCTTCGGCAAGAACTGTTGCGTATCAAATACCTAGTGAGGAGCCAAATATACAAGTGGGCAATGGCCAGACCATATATGAAAACAGAACTCTGACTCACAACACCTACAGCAACAGCTCAGGAAGCCAAACCATAGCTTCTGAAGCAACCTGTCCAAAATTGTCAGGATGTAGTCAGTGACTGCCAGCTTCCCTTCTCCCTTTTAAAATTTTTGCCCCACTTCCAACTCAGGACCAATAACAAAAAGTCAAATATGCCTCCCGGACCTATCACAGAAGACACCCCACTCCTAGTTAGCCCTTCTGCAACTTCCCTGTGACAATGCCTTTCATTCAGAGCCTAACAGAACTCTGCTCTTTTTTTCCCTATAAAGCTTTCCTATCCCTGCCTGCCTTTGAATTTCTGGCAAACTCTAGCGATCAGGCTGACTCTTGGCCAAAGAAGGCTATCAATAAATAGCCTCTGTTTGCTCTCATCTGGGAGGTCTTCATTTATTCCAACATAAAGCTGTGATGGGGTAGGAAAAACTACTGTAAATTAAGAGACACATACCAAAACATTGTAGCGAGGGCATTTTTATCTTATTTCAAAGGAGTTTGAGGTTAGTGGTTTGCGGAAGTCATTTACAAGCAATATTACAATCAATTGACTCATTCATTAATTATTTGTACACACACCAAGTGTACGTATATATATATATATATATATATAGAGAGAGAGAGAGAGAGAGAGTTTTTACTTAGAATTGCTTATATGCAGCTCCCATGGCATTTTTCAGCCAAGAAGCAAGTGATGGCTGAAAATTTGCCTGTGCTCTGTGTGGAGCCATCACCTCCTTCCTCCATCCAGAGGGGTGCTTTTATGCAATTCTAAAAGAAACAAGTACATGCCAGCAGTACCTCTGCACATTATCTTACTGCATTGCCACCGGCAAAGAAAATATTAGATCTTAATTAGGAAAGTAATGCTTAGAGTGAATTCATAAAAAGAAAATATGAAAAATACATTTTAAAATGTGAAAAAATGTTGATAATATACTGTTTCATGCGTGGGCTGCTGTGTGAGGGTGAGTGGATATTAGTCGTGGTGAAATGAAATCGCCCGATGTTGAAATGCCTGCGCACTTGAGATTATATTACATGGGAGACTTTGTAATCCTACCTGTGTCCTCATCTCCATAAAATAGCAATGACCATTTGGGAAACACAGTAAAAGCTGATGTTCCATATTGTTCTCCCTATGCTAAAGTCCTTCCCTGGGGGCTAAATAGATTTGCTAAACCACATGTTGTTTACCCAATTTTTGTGCCAAAGCATTAATGAGATTCCTATGGGTAATGATGCTTTGCCAAAATATTGGTTCTTCAGTTCAATATCACCTTTCTTCTTGGCAACACATTTATTTGTTGAATATATGTTTTTTTAAAAAAATCCAAGATTCAGCATACTGTAGAAAACTTAGATGGCTTTGTTGAATTGCATTACTTTATATAGAATTTAAGTAAAAATCTACTCTGTTAAGGGGAAAAAAGACAATAAACAACAGTAAATTTTGACCCATTATATTCAGTGTAGTTGAGAAAAGTAACCTGACACCTTTGTCTAGGTGCTAAAAATTTTTAATGTATAAAGTAAAATTCATAAAGGAATTTAAAATGCCTATATACTCAGATTACAGAGAATGTTTACTTTAAGTTTGAATGATCGAAGATCACTTTTAATAGTAAGAAAGGAGAGAGTTTAATAAAGTTTAAATCTCTTTTTTAATAATACATCTCTCAATATCCTGTCAGTAATTCCAAAACCTTGAAAGCTTTAAAAACTGAAAGGTTGTAGTTGTTGTTATTGTTCAAAGTTTTGTGCAAGTTCATTTGGCAGCAAAACTGGTCCTGAATGGGTATCAATTAGCCCGCGTGGTGTGACTATTCATATGTTTTCAGCAATGGAAGATACCCGATTCCAGAGAACAGCCCTGGGTCTTGATGCATGTGTGATATACATGTCACTTACTTACATGTTAAAATTCTAAAACAATCTGCATTCTGAAACATTTGTGGCCCCAAGAGTTCAAAGAAAGAATTGACAGGGAATTATTAGAATGTACTAGAAATGTAATTGGACAAAGAAATTAAACAAAAACAAACAGAAAATAATGATTTCCAGGAACTTCTTTAGACCTACAGGAAGGTAATTTTTAAGGCTAACCTTCCATGAAGAGACACCAATAGGAACGAATTCCTACCTAAGAATGTGACGTTGTCAACTGTGTTGGGCTTGCTTGTAAACTCCTTTAATAATTGTCAAGCCCTCTTCATTTGGAAGCTGTACCAGAAATGATTTGAAAAATGTATCTCTGTATATTCCCAGGAATATTAGAAGAAAAGGAAGATCACCATGAGATTGAAAATGCATACCCATGACATTATATCTGTTTTTTAAAAAAGCAAAAAATATCATTTAAACAGCAATTTCCTAAATGTTCCAAATGTTACTTAGACATACTAGGAGAATCACTTAATAAGACATTAATTTTTTAAGAAGAGGGGGAAAAAAACCTTTAAACCCAGCGTGATAAATAGGATTTATCTAATCTTGACTAATCAAGAGGGCTGTCTGGAGTACTTCCCATGATTCTGACACCATATTTAGGCCCTACCAGAAGCATCATCAGAGCAGGAAGGGGATAGTGTGAGCACTTGTACCCATGACCACTAACATTTTTTTTTTCTCCATTTACATTCTTCTCTAGTTCTTTTCTATTCATTCCCTTTCTGTTTCTTTCTTTTTTCCTGTAATTTGCACATTCTTCCATTTTCTGTGTCCATTGTTTTTTCTTTCTCCTGCAGCTGCCATAACTCGACGTCACGGGACTTCTCATTGGTCCACTTACAAAGTAGAAAGTGGAATGCAACAGAACAATCAAGGGACCACTATGAGTCTGTTATTTCCATAAATAAAGCAAGCTGTTATGGTCCCCCAGCGCACATTTCTAAAGGTTACACAATATTGACTCGCTCTACTGCCTCCATAAAGTAAGCTTTATTTCTTTAGGCTTTGAATTTACTTTAAGAATATCCAGAATAGTTCCCTTTCTCTACAAATTCCTCAGAAAGTTTTAAATCACAGGTCTGTTTGGCATACTTGATAGGAATACTTGAAGGCCAAGTATAAATTTGGTGTCTCTGTGATTGCTTACATTCTAAATAAAACTCATTATCTTTAGTGCTCTGTACTCTGCAAACATGAAAAATTGACATGTGATCCTATTCATGTCACCAAAAATAACTCTGCCCTTCCTTTTTGTCCTAAGACAGAAGAAGATTCAAATGATGAAAAATAGTGGAAAGTTTTTTTTTAAAAATATATTTCTTTTGGATAGAGGAGCATATTGTAGCAATATAATATTGGATGATAGGATCCTGAGGCAAAAATAGCTTTCAGAATTTTGGTGTTTCTGAATGAATGATTTCAAGCTACATTCTTAAATTTCAAGCTATATATTCTTGAATCAATGCACACTTTAAAGAGGGCTATCTATTTATTGAGGTCACTAAGATCTGTGAATGGAGTTAACATGCCCTAATGATTTAGAGCCCACCATAAATGTCACACAGACCAATTTTTGCAGTGTATTGATTTTGTTTGTTTGTTTGCTTTTAATGGAGCTACTGGGGATTGAACTCATGCATGCTGAGCACGTGTTCTACCACTGAGCTATACCCTCCCCCACTGTGATTTTATAATTAAAGATAAGTACTGTCTCTTAGTCTGTACTTAATCTGGATTTCCTTATCTGAAAATTGGTTATCATCTATCTCACTGCTTTTTGTAAATATTAAATATATACAAATATAAATATGATATATAGTATTTAGCACAATGCCAGAATACATAGTTAACATTAAAAATGTAGCTACTGGGGGAGGGTATAGCTCAACTGGCAGGACACATGCTTAGCATACACAAGGTCCTGGGTTCAATCCCCAGTACCTCCTCTAAAAATAAATAACAAAGTAAACCTAATTACCTCTCCCCACTCCCCCTCAAAAAAAAAATTGAAAAAAATGTAGCTACTGCAATTAATATTATTCTTGATATTATGAATTTGTTATACTGACATTTTATGGAATAAATTTAAAAAATATTCTTATTGAGTATAATCTAGCCCAGCAATTTTAAATGAGTAAAATGTAGATTAAAAAGATAAATTGTATATAAGAAAATCAAGAAATAGAAGTTATAAGAATTAACAGTTTTTCTGATATTTTGCTTATATTGAAAATTAAATGTTATGGGAAATTTTTCCATTAAGGAAATTATGTTATAATGATACTGAGGGCTACAGAATACAGTATCTCTAAAAGGCATAAAAAAGGAGAAAAGCAAAGTATAACGTTGATGTTGAAGAGAAATAAACATTGAGTTTTTAAGTTTTTATGCATTAGAGCATTAAACAAAGAAAATTTCTTTAAAATTAAATTTAACAAAAAAAATCTTTAAATTTAAGACATAACAGATGTGAAAAAGAGGAGAGATAAGAGAAAAATACACAAAAGCATGTACATTCACATTAGAAGTGAAATAAAGTCTTAATTAGTCCTTCAGCATCATCATAGTGACATTATTGCAGCTCTTTTTGAAAGAAGATGAAAAATAGTATTGCTGTATTTCCCTTATAATGGAAACCTGATCCAAACAAGATAATCTCTAATTTTTGCAGCTGGTTCCTGATAATGCTTGATAAATAATATGCTCATCAAGCTAGTGTTGTTATTACAAAGGAATGACAATGAAACTCACCTCTTATCACCTTGGACATGATGGAATTTAGGTTGCCCTCTGGGAGTCAAAATAGAAAACCCAAAGCCTAGTGGATGTGCATAGCCATCGGTGTGATCACATCAAGCAATTCTCTATAAAGATAAGAATGGAGATAGTCTCTCCTCTCATGATTCAACTCTCACGAAAAATGTTGGTAACTTGAATGTGGCCTCCAAGGTAGCCTAATTTCAGAAAGCAAATGCATTAAACAGCTGAAGAAAGCATGTGATCTGTTTGGCAGTCACTTTCTCAATGTTAGTAAATAAACAGGCAATGCTTTAAATAGGCCAGTTGAGTCTACTATCATCTATCTGTCTGTATCTGTATCTATATTCTTGTGTCTACCTATACCTAACGTTAACCAATCTATCCTCACGCATCTATCAGAGTAGATAGCTCTCTTTCCACTCATCCATTCTTGCGTGTATTTATCCAGATTTGTATGTATGACTTTGGCTAATGTGAGATTGGATGCCAAAGCTGGAACCATTCACTTCCTGGGCGAGTAAAACTGAGACTCGATGACCATGGAGTAGTTAACTTACTAGAGTGATTAACACTTCAAGCACTTTCTGGATCATGAATCTAATGGTTGTGTTCATACAGAAAAACTCCACTGAGTCAAGCAAGACCCAATCTGATTTTTTAGAAAGAACAGCTTGAGAGATGACCATAGTATTCACAGAAAGTGTTCTTTGGATCTCCCTTTAATTTGCAATAAAACTTTATATGGTGGCTAAATAAAAATTTTGGCATACAACAATTTAGATGGGAATTTTTGTCATTTATATTTGGAGTTTTATTTTAAGGAACAGTCTTCAAATTGCTAATGCAATTATCATGTATAAGTAACAGCAGGGTTGGAGTATCTATTGTGGGCTCCAGGAACACCATTCTGACGTGAAGTTATAGTCTTGGCCAAAGTCCTCATCAAAAACTGAAAGTGGCTGCAGGCTCCCTGGGGACTCCGCCAAAGGGAGAAAGAGCAGGGAAAGAAATAGTGAAGAAGAGAGGAAAAGGGTTTGACTATTCACATTGGAAGGCAGAGGCTGGCCTTTACCAAAGAAAAGATGAGAAGAGATATTCTTTCTGGGATGTAGAGACGGTACCCGAGCCTGTGCTGGCAGCTCAATTTCTATTATTTCATTTATTCTTCACAGCTCTGTGAAGTGGTTATTATTGTCACCTCATACAAAAACCCTGTCTGAGTTTTCTTAGGCTCAACCAATCAATTAGACTTAGAAGACCAAAGAGGCAGTACTTGGCACTGGCTTTACCTAGGACATGGGGCAGGATAGAGAGCATGCCAACAGGGCAGCCTCAGGTGCTTTTCTTCAAGGAGAGTTCTTATGGTAGGCCACCCAACCCTCCAACAGTTCTCTGGTGGGCCCGTGTGATAGCCCAGGTGCAAGGAAAGGGGACCACGAAGGGTGAGACCTTCTTGGCTTGGAAGCCCCACGTTTCAAATAAGAATCAATAGCTCTTGTGACAGTCCCATGGGCAAGGCTTCCAGGACCCCAGCAAGGGCAAGGCCCAGCTGTAAGATTTACTGCCCTCGAGGCAGTCCCAAAGCTTTGGCTTCCCCTTAATTATTTATAGTCTATTCATAGCTTTCTTGTCCAGACATCATTTACCTGTTTTAAGTTCATGTTTACTATAAACAATGCTACCTAGTAACCCAGCTCCTGTCCCATCTTTATAGGAAAAACAGGGATAGGAACGTATTTGTCCATAGAGTAGGAAAAAAGACTGTTAACTGTTTTCTCAGCATTCCCATGTAACAGTGAAGAAGCTGAAGGTCAAGGGGAGCAGTGGCTTTCCTAAGGTCACACAACTTCTGTGTGACAGAGAATGATATAGTTCTTTGTCAGATCCCCAGATCTCTGATGAGATTAACATGTATTTGTAGCAACTCTGTGCCTGTCTTCATTCGCCCGCCCCAGCCAAGGTACAGGAGTTAAAACTACATCACTTTCACATAGACCCAAATGCCTGATCACTCACAGGGAATTAAAGCTTTCGTGAATTTATGAATGAGTCCTACCTATTCCTTATGGGACTGGATGGAGTTCTGAAGACCAACACCAACCATGATGTGTCAACATTTGTCATATATGTACCATTTTAATCAGTAGTATCTACTCCAAGGAATTCATCTTAAGGAATTAATCAGATTAAAGCATTAAAATTATTTCAAAAAATAACAAAAATTAGAGAAAGTAAATGTAATCCAACAAGTTATATATACAAAGATTAATTTTATAATGAGTCTTAGGGAGTTGTTACTGCAATAACCTTGAAACCTTCAGTGACACATTGTGGGGCCAAATGGCATCCTTCAAAGTCCAGTGAGCCCCATTTCTGGGCTCTCAGATGTCTGCCTGTGATTCCTCAACAAATAAAGTACATTCTTTACCAGGCATGTTTCCCATAACAAACTAATAGCCCGAGGTAATGCCTAATCTCACAATAGCTCAGGCTGGCTTGTTTTAGCCCACCTTATCAGAGTCATAAACCCCATCACCCTTCACAGACCCTAAACCTCTTACTTCACCTGCAACTAATCAGAGACTTGTGCACAAGCGGATTAGGCACCTTGTGATCTGACCTTATAAAAGTCCCCAACAACCGGCCCTCAGTGCTCACATAGGCACCTCTCTTCTGTGTGGCCCGCTGTTGTCCATGGCAGTGTACTCTAATAAAGTCCTTTCTAGTCTCATACTTTATCTCTGGTAAATTCTTTTACCAACCTGCGTGTCACTGGCTCCTCGACTGGCCACCATTGTGTCCCACAACACATATTATTTTCTATGAAAATGTATCTTACCCAAAGAAAACAAATGCTAAAGCCAAATACTTTATAAATAAAAACTAACTATAGCCAACCATACTACAAGTAAAAAGGAACAACAAGAATAGATGTTTGTGTCCTAAAGTTAAGGATTTCCAAATATACAAAATTTGTAAAGAAAAACATTGATCTGTTTATTCAGATCAAAATTTAGACTAAAAGCCAAAGTCATACATACTAGAAAAAAAAACACAATGGTTGATGACCATCAGAAATTGTTTTTAGTCATAGTAACATGTGAATAACAAGTTATAAAAGTAAGCCATTTTGCCAACCATTAGACGGACATCATTTTAACATTTTGATCAGATCGTTTGTCCAAAGAATTAAAAAACAAGCACAGTCATTTACTGCTGGTAGTAGTATAGTGCCATTTCCAATTTGAAAGGCAATTTGGTAGTAATCTCAAAAATGAAACAAAACAAAACAGAACCCCCAAAACCCACTCGCTCAAGGACCAACTAAAAAATGTACAAAAATGCACTAACCAATGAGTTGTTTTTAATAATCATTACAATTAAATTGGAAAAAATCTTATATGTACATTGTCAATAAAAACTGGCTAATTAAACTTAGGTCAATTTATATTTGTAAATATTATAAGGAAGTTAAAAAGAATTAAATCTATAGGTACTTGTCTTAGTCTGTCAGAGTCTCTGTAACAGCATACCATAGAATGGCTGGGTTATACACAGCAGAGAGTTACTTCTTACACTTCTAGAGCCTGGGACCGAGGCACTGGCTGATTCAACGTCTGATGAGATCTGACTTCCTAGTTCATAGACCAGTATATTAGGTGTCTTCACATGGTGGAGGGGGGTCTCTGGGGTCTCTTTTATAAAAGACACTAATCTCATTCATTAGAGCTCTGCTGTCATGACTTGAACACCTCCCAAAGGCCCCAGTTCCAAATGCCAACACATTCAAGGTTACGTTTCAACAGATGAATTTTGGGGACACACAAACATTTGTTCTACAGCAGTACTGAAATAGAATATCTTAGAGATGAGTAACTTATTGAAAAGATATTTAGAGAAAGACTGTATTTATATAAAATCAAAACAACCATGTGATGCTACTAAATATTTCCTTATCAACAAAAAGTAGAAACTCAATTCTCAGAGGTGGAAAAACATAAAAAAGATACTCCACATATGTACACAGTATGAACTACTGTGAAAGGCATAGCATTTTAAATGAAACAAACAATAAAAAATCTATTTAAAATAGAATCTTAACTTTAAAATATTAATAGGTACATTTGTATCAATATAAAAATACTGATATATATATGTATATGCTGAAGAAAATAGTATTATTAACCTGTTTATAAAATTCTAGATTTTATAAAATTAGGGAAGCAAGTTAAAATAACAGCCTACTAAAATAAAGCTAAAAGCATTTCCTTGGCATTTGTAAAATCTAAAAGCAGAAATATTTTCAAACCTTAAAATGTAATTAGTAAGATAAACATACTTTCTCTAGAAAGCAGCAAAAATGCCATTATTTAAAACAGGGAACATACGATTAAATATTATTATATAAGTAAATAAATGTTAAGAATAAGAAGAATTGCCTGCCACACTCATGTTACTTTTCTGCCTCTACAATGAAACTTTTGATATTTTCATCCTTTAAAAATTTTATTTTCTATGTGGTGTATCTTACAATTGAGCTACAAATTTTTATGATCAATTTCACATCATATAAAACTTCCCATATTTGTTCCAATGAAATATTACTTTAATACTGTGAACCAGGGCATGTCATTAGAAATTTCCATATTGTTATAATATTAGATTTTATTATCTATTAAATATTAAGTATTGGTTATTTAATTCTGTGTTCCCCAAAAGAAAATATTTACCTTAACTTTTTAAGTTACTTTTTCAAAACCAGATTTATATTATAATGTAAATGTACTAAATTTCAGATAAGAAATGCAAAATGTTCAAGCTATGAATGGTATAACGTAGCATCTTGCAAAATACAAATAATTGGTAAATTTTCAGACTATAGCACAAAAATAATATGGATTAGCATGCTCAAAGATACAGATGGACTATTTAAGAAATTAAGCACGCATTTTAAATTAAAAATAGAAACAATATTTTAACACAAATTAAGCAAATTTGAAATAATAAAAAGAACAAGTTTTAGAGAAAAGGAGGAAAAAATATAGAAACAAGTATAGTAAAACTAATACAATTATAGACTGATGAGAGTTTTAGCTTTTACAGTACTTTGGTAACCAATGTGACAGGAAATATACTTTTTACACACTAAGACCTTTTCTATAAATGCAAATTTATTCCATAGCTTAAAAATATATGAAATATTATATACTAGCAAAATTTTTAAGTAAACCTATGTATTCAAATGTATGCAGCAAGTTATAGTAACTCAACTGCATAAAATTACCTACAGTCATGTAAAATGATAATAATAAATATATTTAGAAACATAAGAAGTACATATGCTATAGAAAGAATACAGAATATAAAATTATATTTCCTTTGATAATAAAAATATCTTACCTATTATATAATATTTAACTATGAAATGATTTTCTGAATTTTGTATGCATGTATATTTAAGAAATTTTTGATACTATTTTTAATATGAGAAAACATTCAGCTACTTAATGGAGACATAAAATTTGGTATCATTTCCTTTTGATAACTTAAAGAGCAATATTTTGGTAAATTTATACCTAACAGGATAACAGTTTAGCATTTTAATAAATGCTGTATACAATTACATATAATTAAAGAAAAAGGATGCATAGAAAAATTATTAGTAAGAATGCTTTGATATTCTAGAAACACACCAATAATGAAAGGAAATTGAGAAGTTAATATAATGATTTTTTTAAATAAAAATAAATATTGATGCACTGAGTATATGAAGGGGAATAGTTTTTGTGTTTATTGTATTAAATTATAATTCATACACAATTAACTAGATGTTGAGTATGATCCAAATATTTATAAGTTCTTTCAAATCTTATAAAAGTGAAGACCTATAAAAATACATTTTCTGCATAATAAAAGACTATACCTACTATAAACAGAAAATCAGAAAAGCAAAAATATGCACAGAAACTGTCTTTAAAAAATCCCATATAACTTATAATTTCTTACATCTCATTGTGAAACAATTCTTGGAAATATCTATTGAAGTTATTCTTATCATGTTTAAGTAACAAGAACCATAACTTTCAGTAATCAGCAAGATATAAGTGAAGATAACTTTCACTCAGAGCCACATTTTCTGTAAATGACATAATTCAGCATGGTGAATTACTTGAAGTTTAACAAAATATATATAATTTAACCTCTTCACTGTTACATTATTTGAGATAATTTACTCTAAAAACTCATAATAAGGGAAACAAGTAGTCCCCTGGAGATTTCTTATTCATCAGGGATTAGGTGTCATGAATTGCTAAATCTTTGATATGAAATTTATTTTTTCTCTTCAGGTCTTCAACTCAGTTCAAGCGCATAGATTTTATTACTTATTTAGCAATATCTATTTTTTTCACCTTATATAGCCAGAAAAGGGAATTCATAATAGTTGACTTGATCATCAAAATGACTTAGTCTGCTGATCTTCATACTTCACATTAAACTTATCTTCTAATAACATAATCATGGACTTATGGAATTTTGGATTCAAAAGGGTGACAGTGTCATTACTGATGAAGACATTCATTTATCTTCTTTGTAAAGTATGTTGCTAAACAGTGGGAACTCATTTATTTATCAACAAGTATTTATTAAGGGGTAACTTGGTTGGTTTCCCCTGAAAACATTGGGAAATGTGGGCACAGGCAAGTGGAGGTGAACCCAGCAAACTGGGGCAACACATCAAGCAGTGCATGTTGGGGAAGAGGAAAAGGCAACTCAGGAGAGTTTTTACTATGTAGTTGCTGCTGGTGGCACAAGCTTGGGTCCTCCTTGACTTTCTGAGAAGCATAATGAGAATGCCTCCTAGAATTATATACCTGAAGCACAAGAGAATTATAGTGTTTATTCACCAGCTCCCTTCCCCAGTAGTTTGAACTTTGCCCCTGTGGACACTAACTATTCAACAATCCAGAGGATGCTTTTCCAGGCTAAGTGAGTTCCTGTAGTTTTGGAGAAGACCCCAGGGCAGGCAGCAGAGAGGCAGGGCATGTACACCACAACTGCAGGTGAAATTAAAGGGTCCAGGGGATGTGAACTCTGGGCTCCAGAGCTGCATCATATGAGGGAACTACTGCTTGTCATGCACAGTTTTAGGGCTTTGAAATTCACTGAACAACTGCATTCTTGGATAAAAGTAGTGATGGAAAGCACAGGCATTAATGCATTAACCTTGATAAATTGATAATCAAGTGTATAACTGAGTGAAGAGCAGGCCTCCGTTTTTTTGAACTAAATAACAACGCAAGATATTTGGCTTGGATAAGGCTTGTAGGTATTAATTTGCTTTAAAGTCTATCTCCTAACCATCTAAAGCCTTCTTGTAGGCAGGGGACATTTACAGCTTGGTATTGCAAAGGCCAAGTGCATGGCATATACTCAGTATATAAATATATATTCCAACTGAAAGAAGGAAGAATAGAGGAATACAAGAAAAAAAACAAGAGATTTAGAGCAGTTCAGGGAAAAAATGCATAGGAAAGGAGCTATTTGTGATGCGCTTTGCAACACATAAATTATTGGAAATTTACCTGTTCAATATGTTTATGACTGTCTATTAGCTTGATATACTGCCATCTAACATACTATTTCAGAAGAGGAAAATGTTCAAAATAGTAATGAAAGGAAATGAAATAATTTTACCTGCCTAAATACAAATCAATAAAACTACCCAAACTCTAATTATATTTGAAAAAATAGTAATAAATAAATTTATCAATTTCCAAACTAGATTTTTGATTACTGTAAACAAAATTTCATGATAAAAAATTGTTCAGTGTTATTACAACCAGAGACAGGTTTTGATTGCTTTGTCTTTGATTTTTTCTTTTACTATTTAAAAATGTTACGTTGTACATTCTCTGAGTTTTCTCTGTGACATTGGTCTTGACAATTAGCAAATCCTACAATAGAAATTAACAACATGAACTGTACATGAGTAACTATTCTTGAAATATTTTATTTGGCAGATAAGCCAGAGACTTTTTAGCTCATAGACAACTAGATTTGTAAAATCAAAGTCTGTGTCAAGTGCTTTACAATTTCCAAAGAATAAATACTTTATAAATACCCTTAAAGATCAAGAGTTGTGTAAGTAAAGGCTAACAAAATTCAAGCAAATAGCATAATTTTGGGCCAGGTGCACAACAATAGGATGTGATTGGCTCTTCAGTTCATTGAAAGATGCTTGCCTTTCTAAATACATCCATTCAAATCATATTTTTTTTAAATTATACTGGTCAAAAACAAAACAACAAAAGCAAACAAACAAAAATAACTGTGCATTTGTACATTAGATCTCTACTACCACAATCATGTAGAAAAACAATCACAAAGTTTCAGTGACATGTATCATTTAACATTTATTTACCCCACTTCTGAGGGATTCCACTGATTTCAGTTGAGGTAAGCTCATGTATCTTTCGTCTTCCACTCTAGGTAGGGCTGACTCCCACGTCTATAGAGTAGCTGGCCTTGGAATGACCTAAAACAGCCTCACCTGGGAAGACTGTGGTTTGTCATCCTCCAGTAAGCAAGTGTGGGCACACTCTCATGTCATTCCAAGAGAAACAAGAGAGGAAATGAAAATACATGAGTAATTTTTTCAAGCCTCTTTGTGTATCACATATTTTAACATCCCATTGGCCTAAGTGAGTTACAGGTCTATACTTAGAATTTGGGACTGGGGAGATAGACTCTGGCTGTTTAATGAGAGATGCTGCAAAGATATAGCAAATGCATGGATGAGAGGATAAAGGCTGGAGAGCGTTGTCCATCATTGCCATGCATCTCCTACACCTTGCATGGCGTCTCTAAAAGAGCATTCCATCCTTGCCCTCAGCTATAGTCTAAATAGTTGTATATATTAAAGAATCATTTATATCTGAGTCTTATATCTGGAAGAAAATTTAGCCAAGTTTGTTTAATTTTCATAGATAACTGAATGATCATGATGTTCCTAGCTCTGTTGCTGATAAAAGCAAACAAGCGGACAAACAAAAACAAACTATGAAGTTAATTTGACATATTAGCTCATGTAAGCTTAACTTTCAGGGCACCCACAATGGATACTGATGTAAGATTTGTCTCACTGTCCTACCATTTGTGACCAAGAACTGCATCTTTATACCATGTCCTCCTTAACACCCAGCAGTATTCATTAGTTCCTCAGTAAATGTGCTGAACTGAGCTGGATGAAATTATGGCAGTGTAACTTCATTAGCAATTCTCTGGTGCTTCATATTTTTTTTAAAACCTTAGCTGAAGGAAGAGGTCAGCCTGCCTAATCCCTTCCTTTAATTTATGATTCCATTTGGCAATTCCTTCTTAAATTTTATCAGAGATGTTGGGGAAAAGCTAAGAAGATAAAATGAGATTAAAATATAAAAATTAAGAAGATAAGAAGTTCTTCTTGGGATTCCAACATGAAAGAGAATTGACTAGGGCTTGGTTTCAGAGGGTCAAATGTATTTTCCTAAATACCAGCTGTCTATTACTCTTCTGTTTGAGTGTGTGTGTTTGTGTGTGTGTGTGTTTAATTACTTCAATATCAAGATTTTGACTAACATGTGAGTTTCCTTGTAAATCTGAGGGTAGATGATTCCACTTTCAGGCTAGTTTCCAAAGAAGTTTCCAAAGAAATATATATTTTTTTTTATTCAGAGAGATTGTTAAGATTAAATTACTTTCATGAACTTAATATTCTGGTTACCATAGTATTGTACTTTCTAACAAATTTATAGGAGAATCTTAATATATTTAAATGTAATAAAGTGCAAAATGTAAATAAGGTATTATTTAACAATTGAAAGGCATTCAATTCTTAAAATTCCTCAAGAATTTTGATTGTTATAATTAAAAGGCATAATAAACGAAGCCGTGTATATCATTTATTTTCATGTGTGTTATTAAATGCCTGTTAAAATGAGCTTCAATTACCCTATATTTAATAAATGTATTATCATCAAGAGTATAAGAAGTTTATATGTTAAGATCTGAAATATGATTTAAATCCACAGAGAGAAGAAAAAGTTATGAGTACTTTCTTTCACTAATTATATACTTAAGAACAGCATTCTTATTAATAATCCAGTATATAAAACTCCTTGGTAGATTTTTAAGATACAGTTAAATTCTGAGGAGTGTTTCATTGCACATAGAATTCCTAGTCTTTCAAATATCTAGCTTATCACCACCAATAGGGAAACACTTTGTTTAAACAAATAATTCATACTGAGGAGAAAAGGATTAAGAAAGTGGCCAAATGTTCACTGTTGGGAGCTTCGACCTGTTGCTATTATTAGTACTGATTGACCGTCACATACTTAACCTTCAACACATTGATACGTTGCTGAGTTTCTATCTACACAACAGGTGCATCAGGTTCAATTTACTGAATTATATATTTTTCTTATTATATTATTGTAACTGTAGAGCAAATAGTGTTGAAATATTATGAAAGCACTGCAGAGTTTAAACAAATCACTAAGGGAATAACACACTAGTGTGACATTACTCATTACAGATGCGCAAGTGGAGTCCCTGACCTCCTGACACAATTTTCCCTGCTGCATGCCCACTAGAGAGTCATCAAGCTTTCTCTTCCCAAATGATGTGACTAAATTTAAAGACCTTTCAAGGACCTGCCTGCTTACTTAGCCTGATTGCATTTTTGCTCTTAAGACCGTTTGCTTTTGTGATAGCCACAAGTACCATTGAAATATTGAGGATGGGTAAGTTCTTCAAAAGAAAGGTATCGCTGTGGCATCCATTCCAATGCATTGTTTCGCAAGGGATGTATTTTGAGAAAGGGCAGATGGTAGCATTTCCCAGAACATCTGTTACCCATCATTCTTTCACAGAGCAACCCAGATGCTGTTGACAACTTGTATGTAAATCATGCTGACAATTTGTTCAGTGTCTTTCCTGCTGAGACTGAGGTTGTCCTGGTCATACCATTTATCAGATATAGGAGATACTGCAGTCCCACAAGTACAGTTCCAACTGTGATTTAGCCAGGAAACAAAACAGCCATTACATCAGTGGAACAATTTATCTACCTTGAAGTTACCTTTGTATTACAGCAAAGATTTCCTACCTCAACTTTCCTAGTCTTATCTGAAGATGTACATTAGATTAAATGCTCTACAGGATAGGAAAATGCCAAATTGCTCCCTGATACTTGCCCTTAACTTCTATTATTATTTGTTAGGGGTAATTATTTCTTTGACCTTGCATTTTAAAATTACTTTCATCTCAGGGAAATGACATATAAGAGGGAAATTATGCATGCATTGCTATATAAATGTCAGATTTTTTAGTTTGCAAAAGGCTGCTATAAAATATTCACAGTACAGAAGCTGATTTACAATCCATTTCAGCCTGTAATCTATCTTATTCTAATTTTGTACCTTGTATCAGAGTACGTTTTTCACATTGATGAAAAGAAAAAAAAAGAAAAAATAATATCCTGAATTAACATACCTATGCAAAAGATAAAACTAAAACTATTGGCATGTCTTAAATGATTACAGTTTTTCTAAACAAACTTAATTAGACCATAATACAGGTTGTAAAGAGGGAAAATATGTAATTAAATTTCAAAATACCTAAGCTTATAAAGTTTCCTGTTAAAATAATGGTGATAAAAAGATTAAAATTTGGTTATGTAACCAAATTAATATGTTACTTAACTGTAACGTAAACTTGCACACCAAAATACCCATTTAATTTGTAAAGTAAATTTTACTTTGGGATGTTGATTAATCTCATTTGACAGTAATTTATTTCATCTTAAGCATTTTTGTTACACAATTATAGGTTGACTTGGACAACTGGGAAAAATATGTTGGGCTATAAAATATCACAAATACGTTTCATAAGCAGCTTTAAAATTATAATAGATGTGTATATGTATATGTATATATACATACATATAGTTACAAAGTGAGACTAGTAAGTGTTAGATCAGCCCTGCACCTTATTAAAACATGCTCTAAACAAGAACAGTAATTTTTGCTGTTTCCTTTGAAAGGAAATAGTTTAGGTGGGTTCTTTTTCAGGCAGCCAGCCTGTTCAATTACAATTGTTTTAGACAGGAAAAAAAAAAAGGTTAAATCTCAATTATATGTAAGATTGAGCCTCCTGGCCTCATAGTTTGGGATACTTAATCTATATAAGATGTCATGAAATTTTAACCAACTTCTTGGGTGGGGCTTTCTTTAAAAAAAATCTTTTGGCAATGGGTGATAGGAGTAAAAGGTAGATTTATCCTATCGTTGAGGTTTACTATGCACTAGAATTTGTACATATGTGTAACATCTAAAAATAATGCTCATTATTTGTCACTTGCTTACATATAAATGATATGATAAAATCAAGTACAGCAAATCAGTATTTTTACTTTAATATTACTTAATAATATATTTATAACATATGAGTTTAACAAAACATCCAGAATATTATACCATAACAAAGTATTTATTAAGCAGTTTTGATGTGTGTTCCCTTATAGGTCAGTTAGTTACATTAGTTGGATTGTAGAGTTAAGAAGAGCCTAGTTAGTGGTTTTATTTTCTTACAAATCAAGTAGCTTCAGAACAAGAAAATCTCTTTACATTATTGTATATGTATCTACTAGGTTAACATACATACATGTGAGCACTCACACACACTTCTTACACTATTGGGTCAAACCAAGTAGATCTAAAGAGAAACTGAGGGGTAGCATTCTGTCATGCATATTCTGAGTAGCCAAGTTTGTCGAAGTTAATCTGTATTGAGTAGCTCCTACTACGGTATCTGTAGAAGAGCATGTTGTAAAAATCACTTTGACCTGAAACTCTTGATCTGAGATGTATTTCTTCAAAACCTTATGGACCTGTCTGTTGAAACACAGAACTCTTCAGAGACCTCTTGCTGTTGACAGATTTCTTGAAGTCACAAACTGGGTGACCATACATTATAATTTACCCAAGACATTTCCGTTATAGCTATTCTCCTGAACAATTAATAATGCCCCCATTCACTCCAAAATGTGCAGGTTTGGATGATAAATTACATGGCCACAGCACTTACTAGCCACCCAGGTGCACATGGTGCTGGAACAAATCTCTACCACTTCATATCTGGGAACCTTTTGAAGTAGCTTTGTTTCTGATTTATGGATTACACATCCCGAGTGTTTGAGTCCATTTCGCCATAACAGATTTCAGTGGCTCCTTGTTAGATGTCTTTAAAAGGAACTGCAACATAGTCCAGTTATTATTAACTTTCACACTGTGATTCTAAAAGAAAACTGTAGTTGGTTTCTCATCTACTGGCAAGCAGAGCAGCTTACTCTTTTTAGGACCATAGAAAGCATTATATAAAGAGAAGTTTATTTTCATCTGTGGTTGACAATTTGACTGGTCTCAAACACAAGGAGAAACATAATAAATGTGAAAAGTGTTCAAGTGCAAGGTGCTTCTCTGCATCCCAGTTTGTCAAGAGCTTTCACTAGTAAAAATGCAAGATTCCAGGAACGTGAGGGGACAAGTTATTTTCCAAAGTCGGCCTACAAATGTGTTCTGATATGAAGAGCAAATCACCTCCTTAGAGTGTGGTTATTTGTATAAATATCCTTTACATCCTTACACCGTTTTATTTTCTTTCCCCTTCTACCAGGCCAGTCTAAATATATTTTTGCCTAAAGTAAAAAGGGTAAATCACATCAATTTCTTTGAATGCCAGAGAGGTGATCTCTGAGACTGTTCTTAACCAAGGGAAGCTTATTTCTCAAAATATTGAATACATGTTCTAACACAATAGAGATCAAAATGTCCTAACATTCGTAATTTCTCGAAACTTGCATGAAATCATTTTAGTTGCCTGACTTTAATTGGAAATTCTTCAGTGTCTGTATATCCCCAACAACTGATACATCAGCAACAGAACCCTAGATAAACATCACTTTTCCAGAATTTCATCCATGTATCATCCAAATTAACAAGAACATTCCATTGTAAGGCACTGCATTAGCACTTCCTGGGCAAATTATTTAATGATCAGATTTGTGAGTCATATCTAGAGGGAAATTTCCTTACGTTTCCTAACTGAGAATGATGCTGTTAATAACAATGTTGGGTATTTCCTAACCCATAAGTATTCTTGACATAAAAGTACAAGACTTTTGAAGATGATCCCTGTTACTCTCTCCAAACATATTTGTTTGCATAACTATGATCATAAAATCATAAACAAAACAAAATTAACAGAGTAAGCTCCTCTCTATATCCCAAGCAATATTCTGTTATCTAAAAAGCAGATAAAGCCTCCATCTGAATTTTCCTTCTGTAGTTTATAAAAGCAAACAGATATTGAGCACAATTCCATTACTGTTTACTAATGTTATTTGGTTTACTTGCATTCATATTTTATTACAATCATGAAATCAACAAATATTTAATAATAGAATAATAAGCAATTATATAGAAAAATCAAGGACTAAATTATATTGAACTATTGTTTATCTTTGTTAACAGAAATACTTTCTAGGTAGACCATTTTGCATATGACTATCTGTCTTTACATCAGTCTAAGAATTAGTGTAGGAGAAATGGCTTCTTGACAAAGTACATCACAATCTGAGACATTTTAAAGAGGATTGTGTTTTGTTTTATGTGATATTTTTCGTGTAAGAACATGAATTCAGGCATTTTAAAGACTGAATTAGATACAAACGTCATAGAAGAATGAAGACGTGGATTCTATATTTCACTTATGGGCTTTTATTATTATGCAACAAGAACCAACACAAAGAGCAATTTTTCTAGGAATGTAGCTCGAATAACATATAATGGTTTAACACTGGTTTTAATTAAGTGAACCTTTTCTTAGCCAGGAATGTTAGTTTCCTAGGGCTTCCATGACAGAGTACCACAAACTAAGTGGCTTCAAGCAAATAAATGTATTATCTCACAGTTTTGAAGTCTTGAAGCCTGAAACTAAGGTGTCAGTAGGGCCATGCTCTCCCTCTGAAATCTGTAGGGACTCCTTCATTGCCTCTTCTGGCATCTGTTGATCTGCCAGCAAATATTTGGTGTTCCTTGTTGCATCTACATAAGTCCAATTTCTGGGTCTATCATCACATGTCATTCTCCCAAGGTTTCTCTGTCTTCACATAGCCACCTTCTTATAAAATACCAGTTATAATGGATTAGGAGCCTACCCTATTCTGGTATGATCTCATCTTAACCAATTACATGTCCAAGGACCCTATTTCAAAATAAGACCACATTCCAAGAGATAACTTGGGGTTAAGACTTCAACATATCCTTTTTTGACAGAATACAGTTCAACCCTTAACACCTCATATTCTTCATTATTTAAAAAGCTGACATAAACTTAATTTATCAAGAAAACTTGGATACATCTGCCTGCAAACTTTTTGCTGAGAAATCAACCAAGCAATTATGCCATCCAGGGATATTATTGAATTGTTACAAGGATAAAGAGGATGAATGCTCTGAAAATTTTGCAAATTAAATTGTTTTGCCATAGGCGATGACTTGTAATTATGGTATTTCAATCAAATGTTTACCCAAATTTAGAGGTATGCATAAACTACTTCTTGAAGAAAACTCCGGTGAGCTCTACTGATGCTGGAACTCTTCTCTGAGTAGAGTTGGGAAAACTCTGCAACTGAAAGAAAATACTGCTTTCCCTTGCTGCACTTCAAAATGCAGTGATTTTACTCATGCCTTCTTGTAGACCTGAGAAAACTCAGTGGCTTCTATGCTATAAAACTTGGAATGCCTTCGTGCACATATTTGTCTTACGTACAAATTCTTCTCCTGCAGTAGAGAATTGTGCCCCTAGCCGAGCACAGTACAAAGCCACTGACAGACCCGGTACCTAGCTTCTTGCACCAGCATTGGATGGGAGGCTACACCTTGGAGTTCAACATAAAATATGGATTAAAAACATCTCTACAATTTCACGGTAACAGTTAGCTAAATTCAGGAAAGATATTCAAAATATTTAATAACCATTTAAGAAGCAGCACAGGTCATTCAGAATAAATACTGCCTTTAAATAAACAATATGACTGTACAAATGTCTCTTAGGCAACCATAACTACTGTATTTAAATTGTTATTCCTGTGGCTTTATATGATATTTTTCTGTAATAGAGAGTTCCTGGAGAGATTAGTAGATTAATAAGAAAATCTATCTAATCTATTAAATTTTTAATTTTGAGAAATGACTAGTGATTTTTTTCAAAGCTCTATGTTTGTGTTATTGGGTGCTTTTAATTTTTTAGAAATCTTATAACATGTTAATAAAATAGAAACTATAAAATAGTAAGACACATGCAAATTTAGTATTATATGAATCTTACAGGGAAGCAAAATTTGCCACCCCAAAATCTGTCTCTTTGTGGAGAGGATTATTTTAGGCTGATTATTTTTAAGGAACAGAAGACTCCATAATTTTTCTTTTCACCTCTCTCTTAACTGCTGAAAAGAATTTAGACAGAGTGCTTATTCTGGGAAGAGAGTAATCCTCAGAGATAACTACAAAGAGTATGACCTAGGTGAGATGGAGTAGGTGGAATTTAGCAAGACCTTTTTGTCCCGAGTCCTCTGGTGTCTCATTATTTCCGCAAGGTGTGAAAAACATTTGTTTAACAAACATTTGTTCACCAAACATTTGTTCTTCCCTTCTTCCTGTGACTCGCCTTCCTTCCCTTTAAGCTCTAGCCCCCAACACCCTCCTCCTTAGCTCAGGATGGCATCTGAACCTCAATTGCCTGTCTTTGAGCCTCATATCTTTGAGGTTCCTGTAGGTACAAAATAAAATTACATTTCTTTCGTTGACCTGTCTTATGTCAATTTAATTATTAGACCAGCCAAAGAAACTAGAAGAGAAGAAAAAGTTTTCATCCCTTACAATCTCTATTACACTCCTGAGCCTTTCCAGGACAACAGTGCCAGGATGTTGTTTCAAGTTAGCCTTATTCTAATATGTTCAATGACATTTGCATTATTTGCAATTTGAATATTAAAAGAAATTATTATGATATATCTTACTTTAAAAGATAAATTGCAATGTAGTCTGCCAAAATAGTTTTTTTTTCCTTTGATTGGTCCTAAGTCTATAAATATCCTCTATAGAAAATGTTAGTAATAAACTAATAGGCAATACTTTCTTCCTAAGTAAATAAAGAAAAAAAATTTTTCTTATCCTTTGCCCTGTGTTTTTCTTAAATAAATGTTACTCAGGAATGAAAATGCAATAATGCCTTTGCTTGTTTTAAAGTCAATTTAATATATGTCTAAAGTAGAAAATGGAGATTTTCTTTTTCTTGTCCGTGTAAAGGTAGTTTTTTGGTCCATTTAATTTTCTTACCTTTTGATGCCCAACTATACCACTGTCGACTGAAATAAAATCACACAACGTGAGAGTTGTCAGTTAAGTTTTATTTAGGGCAAAATGAGAACTATAGCTCAGGAGACAGCGTTTCAGAGAGCTCTGAGTAACTGCTCTGAAGAGGCGGGGGAAACTCAATATTGTGTATGATTTTAGTGAAGGGGTGTCCCATGCAGTCAAGCGCATTTATTTAGGCAGAGGCTTGCTGCTAGTCACGAGGACCAGATGTCACCATTAATGATTTTAGTGATTTTCTAGATACGAGGAGATGCAAGAATTTGGGCTCATAAAGTCTTCTCCTGATAATATCTAACTCTTTGAAGGCCTGTTCCTCTAGTTTTCCCAGAGCACAGAGCGCTTCATTCCTGCTCTCCACCCTGAGCTCCTTGCAGGCTGTACTGAAGGTCAGAGGCTGCAGAGGCTCATGATTTAATCCAGGTAAAGGTAGATGGCAAGTGTCAGTGTGATTTGATTCTTGTAGAAGCAGATGGCAAATGTCAATTTTTAGCTGGCAGTATTTATTTGGCCTATATCTAATTTCCTTACCTCTCTGTGCCCAACCATACCACCTTTAGTGATAAAATATCCAAGTAATTATTCGTTGCTTTTATCATGAACTTATAAATGCATTTTGTAGTTATTGTTGTTGTCATTGTTAAGAAGTAATGTTACTCATTGCTTCGAAAGAAAAGTCACAGTGTGTATGGTCAGGCCTCTGGAGGTGGTGTTCTCTCGCTCTCTGTACACCCCCTGCTCAACCTGCTTCACCTGTGCTCTGCTCACAAGACTGACCTTTCCTACATCCTTGCCCCAGCCCCAGGCTAGGGATTGTTCTTACCAGAAGGGCGGTGAGGGGGGTGCCTGTCTGCTGGTTTCCCTGGTAACAATAAGCCAATCTGATGTCAGTTCCACCTGTAACCGCTAACCTACCTCTGCCCCTTGCAGTGAAGCCTGCCACCATGTCCTGCTCGTCATCTGCTGCAAACAGTGGGGTTCAGATGTGTAAGCTCCCCTGATCCATTAAACCTCTGAGATCTCTGTTGCTGGACTCTGGGCCCTTTCTTCAGTCTCGAAGCTGGGCGAGTACAGGCCTTGTAGGCCTGCGGGGTGCAGCCCAGCACAGTTTTAAATAAAAATGGACATGTTAAAGGGTCTGGACTCTAGTTTCTAAAACACAGAAGCACTGCCTATTTTTGAAGTCCATATTTCTACATTACTGTTGTGCTGAAGTCTTGAGTGCTACTCTAGTGGAATTTGGAGCATTACAAAGTTCCTAAATCATGCCAGACAATGGGTTATTCTCAAAGTTTTAGACACGGTTAGTTAATGGAACTCTATTTAATCCACTGCAGCAAGTAAGAAAAATGTGAAATTTATGTAAATATTTGTGGAGTAAATATTTACTGAATAATCTCAACAGAAGTATTTTACTGTGTTTCTGCTCTGGTTGTTTCTGGTGCTGCTTTTGCTCCAGAAAGCCTTTCACCCAGTTCTAGTCCTTTAAAATGAGCTGTCACCAATTCACGGGGGCACTTGGGTCCTTCTGCTCAAGGTCAGCAGGACATTCTAGCCTCTATCCTCCTTTCATCTCTGAGTATAGTCAAGCCACAGAGATGGATTTAAAAGAGATTATGAGATGTTTTCCTATATGAATTTTTTAAAAATATGTTGGTTTATGTTGATGTGCCAAAAATTTCCAGGCTAATACAAATTACTTTCTCCACATAGTTCCTGCTTTATTTATTTATTTTTGGTTCACTCGACATATAATTTAAGTTGTTCATTCCTAAATAAAATAAACTTTTAAAGGCAATGAGAAATAGTCTTTTGTTTACAAAAAACAACTCAGTGTAATTTTAACACGTTCTTTCAAGGTAGTAACTAACAGAGTTGATTGTTTCATTTAAGGCAATTATCAATTCTTAAATGATTTCAGATTAGCATTGACTTCGCCCATGATCTTGCCCTGGGAGTCCCAATGTCACCCAGTGCTAAGACTGACATCTTAGAGAAAAATTCCCTCAGCCTCTCTGCCGCCTGTCTCTGTGTCTTGTTATCCGCTTTATCATTCTACCATCTGCCACATCACCGAAGTGACCTGTAATTAAGAACTTTGAAGAAAATCCACGCTAAATTATGATTGGACACAGTCTTTTCCTGGCCCTCAAAATATAAGTGTTTCCACTTTTGCTATTAGTCAAGAATTCCCTAGCATGAGGGCATCGAGAAGACTGGCATGTGCACGGAATGACCTTACTGTCTTAATGACCACTAATTATGCGTTTTGTTTTCCAAACAGCACAGATATATGACAGCCACACAGCTGCTTCTCCAAGAATGGAGAAAAAAGATTTTATATGTTGGAGATACTTTGTTTAGTATATTTTCCTCCTGGGAATGTGATATAATTTTTTACTTTTTCTTGAATGGTTTTCTTATACTATGAAGTTACTATTACTTTTCTTTAAAGGCACATACTAAAATTCTCTTATTTATATATATTTTAATATAATATAAAATGTTTTGGTCATATAAAATGTGTTTTGAAAGGAAAGCAAGAATAGCCAATTTGAAAAACCTACTAAAAAAGATCAATTGTATAATGCGTATAATATAAAATTTCATGAATTTTATTTTAATATCTGTATTCCAAATGCCAGATGTTCCCATAATCATAAATCCTTTGAGAAGAAGAATTTTTCTCACTTTATTTTTAATGATTTCAAAATTTATTCAACTCACAGATTTACAAAAAACACTGCAGATATCTTCTTGAATTTCCATATTTTCTGCTTAAGACAGCACACTGCCATTTGGAGTAACTTTTATGGCAAATCAAACTATATTATTTGGAAGTATAATGTCAAATGTCACTAAGTAAAAGGGAGATGGGGGAAAAAGTGTTTAGGTTTATTAACAAAAATTGAGTGAACTCCCACTCTTGTAAACTTATAATATGCTACACATTTTTAATAGATTATCCTCTAAACACATTCAGCTATGTAAGCACTGCTTGAAGCCCCAGCCATGTCTTTCAAGACCTCTAGAGCTCACATCCCAAGATTTCAATCCAGTTTTGGATAATTATCATTGCTAGTGTGATTTGGGGGGGTGATAATTAGGTTTATTTATTTATTTAATATTTTTAATGGAAGAACTGGGGATTGAACCCAGGACTTTGTGCATGCTAAGCACACACTCTACCACTGAGCTATGCCCTCCCCCCATTGCTACAGTGATTTTACCTAACAGTGAATCAAAAGCTCATTCCGAACTCCCATTCCTCATGCTGAAATTTGAAACTCTTGGGAAATATATCTTAAAGCAAACCCTCCTTCACCTCTTGGTCCATCAACCATGTGAACTACTTCCCAAACTAAACATTTCTAACCCTTTTTGCAGCTCCTGAAATAACAAGAATTTTTAATGCCTTTACTATCTCAGTGGTAATCTAGACATATAATTCTTATTTTAATATGTTGATGAATTATCACATTGTATGATATAAATGGACCTTTATCCACTATGAGCAATTACTGCTGACCATCTGAGTAAATCATGAAGAATCTTATGTTGATAAGGCATATGAGGAATGGAGAGATACCTTAATGAACACATCTAAATCCTCATTGCCTTCATATATATGTATATATATGTGTGTGTGTGTATATATACTTTGTGTATATTTATTATGTATATATACATAAAACATTGACAGCCAGCTCTTCTAGTTGCATATAGTTATGCTATATAATTTTGATATATAGTCAAGAGGGACAGTAAATTATGCATTTAACATACTATCTCTATTTTTCAAATTAACTGTAACTGTGATATATGTGTACATATGCATGTGCACTTGTTTGCCTATACAAGTATACATACATGCAGATATATACCCACATTCATGTAGTATATGTTATATGCAGACTGTTGTCTAAGGAAGTTTCTGAGATATGGTCTGAAATATTCACTATCAAATTCAAATTTACTGATCCTTGAGTGACGAAGAAAATTAAGTTTAACTCCAGTACAGTGAAAACAACATAAAGATACTGATGCCCTCTTTTTTCTATTGTTTCCTAATGTTCCTCACTCATTTTTGATAAATCAATGAGCAGAAATGAAATGAACATGTGAGACTTTTAAAGGCCAGCTGCTGCTATTGGCATGTATTTGAAGCTAATGGCTAATCTTCAAGTACAGTGCCGATTTTGCTAAAACCTGAATCCTCTTTCATCCTGACAGCCTGTGTTTCAGAGCCAAAATCAGGGGACAGTTCTTGTATTCCTGAATCTTTTATTTGAGAGCCTTGTAGGATAAACAGATGCAATGTAGGGGAGAAGGAACATGTTGTTTATCCTCATTAGGCTCTGAATGATGTTTTATCTTTAGTTCATGTCATTATTTTAAAAGAAAATTATGGAAAGATGTTACCTATAAATTATCAAAGATATGCTCTATATTTAGATACTGTATACATTTCTACTATTATTATTTTTTACCCAAACCAGAAATATTTGAAATTAAATATACTAACCACTCTAAACATTTCACTTATCTGTATGTAGTATTTGCTTGTTGATATAATTTGGCATTCCTGTGTTTTGCTTACTGATGTTTGTGTTATTTTTCAATAACTTCCAAATCCCCAGTTTCCAAGATAATTCACAATCTGTAACATGGAGTTTTATTTTAGGACAGTGCAAGAGATGTTTTGCCAGTTACAAAACTAATGTCTTTTATGTTGTCATAATGATAATTAGACCTTGGTTTCTAATTTTTCTGAATTTTAGAAAACATCCATTTAACAGTGTTCAAATGAGCAAATTGAAACAAACAATTTGACAATTTAGTGACAATTTAGCAAAATAAGCTGCTCAAAGTGATAGCTTCTTTAATTGAACAGCAATCAATTTGGTGAATTACATTATTATGTTAGACTATCTCACAGTCAACCTGCCATTTTACTTCTCTTGAGGATTGACATCTGTTGCCAAAACAGATTAAGAAATACAGGTTTTGTATTCGTGATATATATACAATATAATATAATGTATGTATTATGCATATGCATATTTATGTCACTTCATTATCTCTATATGTATATGTAAACATGTATATTTATGTAATTGCTCCACATCTAAAAAAGAGTTGACAACATTGGAGTAGAGGACATAATGCACACATATATGTGTAATACAAAGCTACTTATATGTGTATTTATACATATATAATTTATATAGTGAGCAAATGTAAAAACTATTCTTATTCTTTAAATCAGTCCTCAGTCTGTTCCATCGTAAATACTTACTCATTTATTTCCCAGACACAGTAACACATTATGAAATAAATATACAAGTCTGAATAAATTTTTCTCCTTATGAAAAATAATAAAGCCATATGAAATGTGATTGGAATTCTCAAGTCTCAAACATTAGAGTAGATCTATTTCTATTGAGAACAACAGATATTTAATTATTATAATGATGATGATGGTGATAATGATTTTGCAGTACAATTAGTTCAGAGAAATATAGAAGATAGAAGGCAAATGGAGAGAAATATGCAGAAATACGATTTTTTCACAAGAATTAATTTGATGTCTGTAAAACTTATGAGAATAATTCAAGGAAACAAACAATTAGAAACTCCATGAGACAGCCTTCCTTTACACCTCCAACCCTTCCCTCAGGCCTGGGAACGTCATCATACAGAAGGATGAATCAAATAAATTCCTGAACAGTCAGTTCCTTATCTGCTTATTTACCTTCATCCAGCTGCCTTAGCTTCTCCTAATGTGACACTCTGAACTCTCCCCAGAAATCTCTAGTCATTCCTTCCTTTTTTCTATATCAACTATATTCACAGACATTCTTTTTATCTCTTTGAGACTCTGATCCACATTCATGTCCTAGCATCCCCCATCTTCCTATAAACTTAATTTTATTGTTCATAATTAAAACCCATCACTTAGTAATATTTTCTACTGCTTTTTCCTTCCCTTTTCCTAACATACTCATTTGGCAAGTCACCAAACTGGGATCTATCTGGTAATCCAGGCCTACACTCAAACTTTGAGAAATTTCTGGAATAAATTGTACAGCTAAATTGAATGAATATAGTAATTTTGAAAGAAAAATAAGCACTCTAACTAGCATTGAATACCAACAATTATCATTTAAAAGAATGTAATGGAGAAAAAAATTATAACACTAATTAAGGAAGTGACAAACTGATGATATGCAGCATTTATGTTAGATAACTGTAAACCTGAACTGAAAATGAAAAAAAAACTTCAAAGAATTAAAACATATTTTTTCTTGAAAATTAATATCCAATATTGTAAGTATAATAAATAAAAAAGTTCTTTTATCTATTAATTTAAGCTGAAAGCATTTATAGAATGATAATTGAATTAGAAAAAATTATGAAAAACCTGAAAAACTTATGCAGCCAAGTTGCATCTGAGAAACTAAATATAGAATTTTTTTACAGGCTGATTTCTGAGACCAAGAGAGCAAGAAGTGAAAATATCAGCAAAAATATACGTTTTGAGCAACTTACTACAGTACTCATATAAATAAATTTGTACTGAACAAACCTGTAAATGATTTTCTTTTCAAAGACACATAAATCATAAAGAAAGTTAGGTGATAAATGAGGTCACAAAATAAAGGTCAACAAATTTTAAAATCCACCGTCTTGCATACCACAATCCCTAAAGACAATGAAATAAAATTAGACATCTACAAAAAAACTAATGCTAAATTATAAATTTTTTTTATAATAATGAAATGAAAGACACTTTTTAAAGAGAACATATCCAAAAGGTATAAAAGCTTTTTGCTAGAAAATGTACAAAACAAATCAACTAAGTTTTCTCCTCAGGAAGTTATTTTTAAAATGGAAGAATTACTATTAAAGTATAATTATAAAACTGAAAAAATAGTGAAATTTTTGAATAACATGCATAAAACTTGGTCAATCAAAATCAAGAAAAAATGTGTAGGCATACATTTTTAAAGCATACATAAAAGAATATTACTAAATAAATAATAATATACTTATCCCAATAAATACTAAAATGAAAAGATATAAACCTCCTCAAAATATGTTGCCCAATTTCTCACAGAAATAAAAAATGAATTAGTAAATATAATAAGTAACAGGATTAAATTCCCAATAGCTACAGATTATAGAAATATTTGATAGCCCTTTAAACAAGAATGTTCAATTGATTTAAAACCAGTTAAAAATGTAATTAATTAAACATATGAGGAAATCAAACATATAAAAAGCCAAAAGAGATTAAGATCATTTTTAAATTATTTGTGACATCTCTAAGCATGTTATTGAGTTTAAAACATAGACACTTATTAAATTTTAATCAACAGATTCTACTCAGCTGAAAAATCAGAAAGACCTGAGATTATGATGTGTATTACAGTACAGACTGATAGAAGGAAAAATGGAATAATATGTATAATGAACCAGGAGATGGTCTAGCAAATGTAATTGGAAGTGGGAGGAGACAGAATGGGGAGAAGGCAAAGGAATAATGTGTTGAAAGAAATGACTTCTCAGATTCAAAAAGCATAAGAAATCAATAGGATAAATCTGTATGTGGGCATGTCTTAGTGATACAAGTAACTAAATAAAGGAGAAGCAGTTAGATCCTGGTATATCAGTAGGTAGTTACTGAAACTTTAATACAGTATCTTAGGATTGCTGGAAAGAAATTGGTTACCAACTCTATTATATCCAAATCTGTGCTTCCCTGGAGTAGATTATTTTATGACTATACATACTATTTTTAAAATTTGTTAAGTCAAAGACACATAATAAAATTTCAAAAGTAGACTTTTAAAGAAAAGAACAAGAGTGTATAAAGTTTAAACCAGTATGTGGATGAGTGGGAAAATAAAGAAACATCCACAGTCCAAAGATATCAGAAAAAGGAGCATAAAAGACTGAATAAAGGAACACACAAATTATGATGGTAGAAATTAGTTCTAATATACTGACAACCATAAGCACTAAAATGGTTTAAATTGCCACATAGAAGGCAGATTTTTTTTTTAAATATTATATAAGGAAAATTCCAAGTAAAGGATGTTTGTCATTGCTGTAATATCATTAGAAACAGAGACTTTAAAGCAAAAATCTGTTAAAAGACAAACCAAGGCATATTACAATTTACAGGAGTTGATTTGAGCAAACATAATTCTAGTCAGGCAGAGCCAAAGCAAAATTGGTTAGGAGCACTTCACAAACAGAAGCTAGAAGGAAGGCTTTTACAGAGAAAAGGAGAAAACAAAGCAAATAAATTATATGATTGGCTACTGCTTAAGCAGCTGCCTATTTAGGAGAACCCAGTTGGCTGTTCGTATTAGTTTTCTTGAGTTTCGTTTCCTGGGATTCTAGTGCATTAACTCTGGCTTCGGTTTTGTTTCCAAAAGCTGCCAAGGAGTAACAGCCACTTCAGTCTAATGGCCTCCTTGTTTGATTACCTTAACAAGCATTATTAAGCAAAAGAGTATTATATTCTATTAATAAGCCAGACTGGGATATGAATGGGAAAGAAAAGTAATGATTTAATCTCACTTATGAATTTTGATACAAAAGTCTTAACAATAACTATAAAACAAAGGTCATCTTACTGTATTTATCTTCAGAAATGCAAGAACAATTTAACACTGAACAATCTTGTAATGCGAATTACCACATTAGCAGGTCTCTAGAAAAAATAACTTATGATCACTTCAAAATATGTAATGAAGACATTAAAACATTCAAACCATGATTTAAATTAAAGTATCTTATTAGCTAGGAATAAAAGGAAAATTTATTGCCTTAATAAAGAGAATCTACCAAACCTTAGAGCAGATAGTTAATAGTGAGTATTTGTAAGCCTTTCCCTTTTAGAATAATCGGCAACACTGTTCAGGAGCCCTCTCCCCTCATTTCTGTTCACTGCGGTACTGGACATCCTGGCGGTGCGGTCGGATAACCCTCTGTCCCCACTGTGCCAACACCCCCTACAGACTCCTACACATGCACACAGATACTCTCGTGATACACCCAAGAATCAGAAAGAAATAAACGAGGCTGACTTTTTGATAGACTATATTAACAATATATTGGATATAGTCTGAAAACCATAAAATATAACCAAAGATTCCCATATATATTTATTATAGGAAAGCCACTCGTACTCTTCTGTATCAGTAATATACAATTAAAATGTATACTGAAAAAATTACGACTTCAAGGAACATTTAGACGTATTTCTAACATAAGCTGGTTGACAAAATACATTAAGATAGGAACAGGCTGTTAACAATCTGTATAATTCAAACAGGTTAAAAGCAGAAGGACTTTTTTAATGTATAGGCAGACACTGGCATTTTAGGAGAAGAGATAATGTGTAACTAAAGTTTATGCACAGTGAGTAAATCAGATTTATTCAAAAAGGAAAACAATATAAGGTTAGAAAGTAGAAATGTAGATGAGAGGTCATGAATGACTTATGGTTTCAAGTTACAGAAAAGGACTTTATTTTTCTGTCAGTGCTGAAGGAAATGGAACTCCTGGAACTCGGAGGGCTGATTTAATACATTCAAAGCTGCATTTTAGGAAGAGGATTCTAGTAGATGTACTGAAGCAGAGGGAGTCTGAAGACATGGAGGCCATTTAAGTATATCTTCTCTGTATCATTTAAACTTTAAATTTATTGGACATTAAAATTTTCTACTGAAATTACTTTTGTAATCCATACCCATCCAAGCAGTGCTACTCTTAGAATATGCATTATGACAGCATTTTCCTTCAGCATATTTATTCCTTTTGTAGCCTATAAACTTCTTCATATATCTTCTTAAAATGGCAATCACCACTACAAAAATTCTCTTTCATATCTTATTAATATTGCAATAACCATTAAGACTATGCAACATATATTTCAGTAAACTGGCAATAACCATTAGCTTGTTTTAATGCTAATAAAATATATAAACATGTCACTATAATATCTACTGCTAAGTTCATATGCATTCATTGGTTGATGACTTTAATAGTATAATGGAAAAGGATATAAGTTATGGAGGGAAAGGCATGCCTTTAGAATCAGGCCTGAACTTAATTCCTGACTCTGCAGTTTTCTAATTGAGAACCTGAGTGAGTTTTTTCAACTTCTCAGATTTAGCTTTTTTTTTTTAATTAAGTTCAGTTGATTTACAACGTTGCATTAGTTTCTGGTGTACAGCATAGTGAATCAGTTATACATACATATGTGTGTGTGTGTGTGTGTGTATTCTTATGGAATCTAAAAAAAAAGGTACAAATGAACTTAGTTACAAAACAAAAAGAGACTCACAGACATAGAAAACAAACTTATGATTTCCAAAGGAGAAAGGGATGGGGAGGGAGAAGGGATAAATCAGATTTAGCTTTTAATCTCTTTACAACTATGGATGGTGTGTTGGAGGACTAAATGAGATGACATACATGAGAGCCTCAGCCCAGTTACTGGCATATTATAGGCCCCAAATAAAGTTCCTTTCAAGTCATTCCAAACATCACATTAAACATTACACATTACACATTACACATAGAAAGTATGATAGCAATGGCCCTGCTTCTGTGTTGGGGTGGGGGGAGATGGGTAGGAATGAGAAACTTCTGCAGGCCAGATAATGAAAAATATTAAAATGAGAACTGAAAAAATTAATTATTCATGCCCAATATATTCGAATAATTGAAAGCATACCAATGACTGACTAAAGGTTTTAGCAGTTATTATAAGTCATCATTAATATCATTATGTGTTAAATGAAGTTCCTAAAAATAAAACCTGCAAAATGATACAAATACTGAGAGAAGTTATAATTTTTCATGCATATATTGCTCACATGGTAATATATAATCAATAAAATATATATCCAGTTTTGTGTAGGTAGCATCTGCTTTTTATGGTAAATACAATATTCATCTGTAGAATCACCTTTGTTTAAATCCCATAGATGCTTTAAGGGAATACATACTGTTACTCTTTTTTAAAAAGAGAGCGTTTGAGCCCATGTGTGCATGTGTGTGTTTCCACGCAAAAGATAAGAAGGATGAGGTTGGAAGACAAGGAGACCGCTGCAATTGACCAGATAAGATAGTAGTGTGGAATAGTGGCAATGGAGTGAACCGCAGTAGCTATAAATCTACTGGCTTTTGCTCTAACCAAGGGCTCCAGAATAAGGGGACTGGAGGGAACTCAAATTCAGTACCCGGTGTTCTCCAGGCTCATGCCTCGGCACAGGAACTGTGTCAGGTCTGGAGCAAGTTTTATTTGAACATGGCACGTATATGCCAACAAGCTCTCACACTCTCATGGATTGCATAACAGTCAGTATTTAAAGTGAGATACATAGCTGGTTCCATGAGATAGATGCATGTAATACTGTGTTGTGCTGGTCTGGGTCCACTGAGAAGAACCCTCCAAGAAGGGATATACATGCAAGAGATTTATTGTGGGGGGTGGGGGGGCAGGAGTGGGGGAGATGAGTCCTAGGGGGTGACCAAGATGGCCTTGACATACCCTTCAGCTGGACTACACCTTAGATAGTTCACTTCCTGCCTCTAGATTTCTGACCTCCCTCTCACCCTGACCGTTACAGAATCTATATGGCCTAACTACAGACTCTCTTCCCCCCCACCTTTTTTTTTTTTTTTTGAGCATTCACTTTACAAAATGTATCATTGTAATTTCCTTGTCCGCTCCTCTGAGATGTGAATCTTTTTAACAGTCTCCTGCCAGTTTTACAACCTAGGACTGTCTTTCTCAAGGACTTGAGAGCCATCCCTTAGAAATGTAATCATGCAGGAAGATACTGTCCTTATCTCTCAATCTCTGAGGGAGGACAGGAACCTCACTCCTTGGCACTGTGCCCCAAATTGTCAAACTACCTCCTGTCATGAAGATAGGAGAAAGTTTACTTTCCTTTTGAGTAAGACAAATTCGCAAACACAGAAGGACTGTGTTCCCCGCGAGGTTGTCGTGCTTGTCTCTGTGGGCTGGCCTTAGTGTCTTTGCTTTCTCCATCATGGCAGGCTACAGGAAGTGTGGCCATGGCCCAAACACAGCTGTGAAGACACAGCGTCACCAGTCACTTCGGATCCCACAGCAGGAGAGTTGAGTAATGCATTTTCATGGCCTCCATTGTCCAAACTGCTTACCGTTCCACATAAGTGCAGAGAGCAGCTTCTTCCTGGTTCCTGTGGGACTCCCTCCTGCAGAGGAAATTTAGAAGAGTGGAGGAAACTTCCTGAAGTCGGCCTCAGGGCTGTAATTGTACTTACCTTCGCCTTCCTCCACTATTTCTTCAAACCCCCACCTACCTGAAGCTATCACCTCCTTGGTCTTGATGGCTTACTTGGTGGTGTAACCAAAGGTCTCACTTCTAAGGGGGCTGAACCCTTAGCAGTCATACCTTTGTCAGGCCAAGGGTGCTTACAACAGGGCCAAGAGGTGCCGGGAGGCTCCAAGTGGATCGTCTGGTTTCTGCATATATTGCCCCATCGCAGAAATGTAGCCTCACCTCCTCTGCTGATCAGGGTTAGTCACTCTTCCAGGACAGTGACTCCTATTTTCACCTGCTGGTCCCTGGACATGAGAAGCCCAAATTGTTCAGGCAGCAAGCATTGTTTATAGTCTAATGGGACCTGTGCAGTGTCCTTTGCTAATAGGATGCCTTCTTGGGGACCAGAGACTTCGACCTTGTAGAGAAGACAATTCCAGATACACAGAGCACAAAATGCCACAGAGTTAGGATAAATGGAACCATTCCTGCTTCTCCACTTTGTTTCTAGGACCCATATATTCTTCATACAGGTGACGCAGTGACACATTAAGATCTCTAAGTTAATACAGTCACTACGTCCTTTCATAGTATGGAGTTTTAGCTGTGCCTTTGGAAGGTTGCTCTACTGCTCTGTAAGGCAGTCTTCTTCTGGACAGTTCTGTATATGGATTGACAAGTGCAGGCAATTTCCATCACTCCTTTGCTGTCAAGTGGTCCCCCAGGTCAGGTGCTAGGCTGTGTGGATTAAGTGAGTGTGGATCAGGCAATTTCTAAGCCCCTAGATGGTCATAACATCACCAGCTCTGCAGGCAGGATCTGCAAAACCTATGTAAGGAAAAACCTATGGCTTGTCCAGGTCAGATGGAGCCCAATATAGTCGACTTGTAGCAAGAGGCTGGTCAGTCTCTCTTGTTTTAAAGAAGTATTGTTTTCATTTTTGGAGGTTTTATTAATCTCACAGTGATGGCATAAATGCACACTCTCAAGTAAACATTTTTCAATTAATTTTTAGCATATTAATTTCAGCAGTGCTAAAATAATTTAACACAATATTATTTGAAGATATGTGTCCATATCAGCACTATAATATGAATAAAGACTTCCGAAATAAAACAAAAATAGTCTCTTTTAAATAAACTATTTTTAAAGTGCTAGTCCTTTCTGTCTTTTTTGTGCAATATTTTATCTAAACCAAATTACCTATCACACTATTTTTTTTTTTTTTTGCTCAAAAGAGTCTTTGCTTAACCTAATCTAGTCTTTATCTAATAAAGAACTGTGATCTACAACATGAAATTACGCTAGGATCTTCGTGTTAAGTCACTTTTAAGTATTGTGTTCACTTTCATTCTAAAGGTAACATCTCCAACTTCAAAAAGATAAAACAGGCATATTTAGAAAGTATGCTATTAAAGGTTTCAATTGAATAGAATGTTATCATATGATCCACAGTGGAGTGCATATATCTTTATGTGATTTTTTTAATTTATGACTGATTTGTTGGTTTTTTTTTTTCAATAAATTAACTACAGGAAAAAATGCACATATTATTTACTTCCCAGGCTTCACAAAATGAACCTATTACTGTAATCAGCCCTCAGTCATAAAAACAACCAATCTCCCAGAGACTCTGCCCTTACTTCCTCATCGTGGTCACTTCCTAGCCCAACAGGTTTACCACTATTCTATCTCAAACAATATTGTTTGGTTTGGCATGGCTTTCCAACTTCAAATAAATGAAATAGTGCACAATGTATGCCTTTGTGCTGGTTATTTGCTCAGCATTACATCTGTGAGTTTTATCCAAGTTGTTGTGTATAGTTATATATTATTTATTTGCATCTCTGGAAGGTATTCAATTATATAAATATACTACAATCTATTTATCTATTCAATAGTTGATGGACATTTGTGAATTTCCAGTTGGGAGCCTTTAAGAATAAGTTCCTGTGAACGTTCAGGTTCAAGTTTTTTAGTGAACATGTATTTCCATTTAGGGAATATCAGCCTAGAATTAGAATTACTGAATTGAGATTTATAAGAAGATTTATAAGATTTATAACTATGAAGATTTATCAAGTTTTATAATCTTCTCAAAATAGGTGGTTCTTCTCTACTACAAGTTTTTTGTCTGATTGATGTTTTTATCTTTAATTATTTCTTCCTACTGTCTTTGAATTAAATTTATTTTCCTTTTACTACTTTTATGAGAAAGGATGTTAGATCACTGATTTTGGGGTTTCCTCCTTTTTAAAACATTTATTTGTAACAATAAACTTCCAGTTAAGCACTACTTTATTTGCATCTTCAGATTTTGATGTTATATCCTTATGGTCATGCACTTTAAATTATTTTCAATTTATTTTGTAGTTCATTCTTTTATCTAACAGTTATTTAGAACTGTATCACTTAATTTTCAAACAGAAAATTTCTAGTAATTATTAAATCTACCAAGATTAGGGAACAACCTGTAATAGATTTTACATCTTTGAAA
Source organism: Camelus dromedarius (assembly GCF_036321535.1). Classification (NCBI taxonomy): domain Eukaryota; kingdom Metazoa; phylum Chordata; class Mammalia; order Artiodactyla; family Camelidae; genus Camelus; species Camelus dromedarius. Next base: position 17,182,868 of record NC_087438.1, read on the forward strand.
TATATTGAATCTCGAAAACTAATGTATAATAATCAATTATATGATCAATTTTGGTAAGTATTTTATTTTCACATGAAGATAATGTATGTTCTGTCACCACTGGGCACAATGTTTATATCTGACATGTAGCTAAATTTTTTTTTTAATTCTTACTTTTCTTTGAAGTTTAGTCAATTTACAATCTTAGTTTCAGGTGTACAGAAAAGCAATTCAGTTATACATATACATACATACATGTATATATTTACAGTTTCTTTTCCATTACAGCTCATTACAAGAAATTGAATATGTTCCCTGTGCTATACAGTAGATCCTTGTTGTTTATCTATTTTATATATAGTAGCTAGTATCTGCAAACCTCCAACTTCCAATTTATCCCTTCCCACCCCTTTTCCCCCTGGTAAGCATGTTTGTTTTCTATTGTCTGTGAGTCTGTTTCTGTTTTGTAAATAAGTTCATTTGTGTCTGTTTTTTTTTAAGATTCCACATATAAGTAATATCATATGGTATTTTTCTTTCTCTTTCTGGCTTACTTCACTTAGAATGATTATCTCCAGGTCCACCCACATTTAAAGTTTTAATTGTGTTCTGCAAATCTTCCATATCATTACTGATTATTTTCATCTGCTGGATCTGTAAGTTAATGAGAATTAATGTTTCCGGCATTTATAATGGATTAGGTTATTTTTCTTTTAGCTATGCCAATTAAAGCTTTATAAATTTTGAAGTACTATTATGTAACATATAGATTTAAAATCAATACATTCTTTCTGGTAGATTCTTTCACTTTATATCACATCTTAAAAAAGTTAGTTCCTTCTCAAAATGTCCCTTTCTCTGCATTTTATATCAATCTTTGTATTCTTATGACCCTTTCTTTCTCACCTCGATTCCTACAATGGTTTCTTTAACACCTCTAGTTTTCCTTATTCCCTGCAGTTCATCCCAAACATTACTTCCTAAGCTTTCACTCTATGTAAATTGTGATTCTGCTCAAGACTCCCCTCCTTCCCATGGGATAGCATCTTGATTCTTATGTGGGTCTTTAGATAGCTTCCACTATTGGGAACTGTGATAACATAGAGTAAGTTCTCCATTAAAAACCAGTAAGTTCTCCATACTCCCACTAAAGTATTTACTTTTATTGTTTCCTCTCCTTAGAACTCTAGCTGAATCCCATCCCTGGTCAAGATCCAGTCTCTGTCAAAGGCCTGAATGACACCAATTTTTATCTTCATCCCCTTCCATAACTGGTGATTCTGATCACACACTGCCTTTTATTATGCTTATTTGTGTCTATTTGTTTTTACTTAGGAGATAGTATTTTGTTCCTTAAAGATATATATATGTGTATATATATACATATTTATATATATATATAACACCCCACATCCAAGAATATGCCATTCATAAAGGCATTCATAAATGAAATACTTTGTAAATGACTAAACCTTTACAAAGTAACAAGGAAAATGAATCTCCATTTCCTTTAGGGCTGTTCCAGGTACAGACTGAAAATTCAGAAGCAGTCTAACAGAACAAGTGACCTGAGAATAACTTCTGTGCATTTCACTGTCCAGCTGTAATAAATGAGTAGTGAAGCAACTCTCTGCAGGTGAATTGAAGGTGCCCCACCAAACACTGGTGAACACTTGCAGCTAACCCTAACACCCAAATTGGGAAGAAAGACTTTTAAGTTGGCCTCCCAGAGCTCCAGGAGCCAAGTGCAGGACTGGAGACTAGAGGGGCTCCCTCAAAAAGGAAGTTTTCTCCACCCTTCACAGGCACACAAGGCAGACCCACTACTGAACGCGCACATGCGCTGAATCTCTGGATTCCCTGCCTCCCCTCATGTCACCGCGTGTGTCCTGATCCCATGACCTTAAGTGTAAGAAATACTGCTATATTTAGCTAAGACATTAAAACCAGGAGATGGCTTAAAGATCACTTGGTAATAGATCATGTTTGGAAATATATCAAAATATAACATAACAGTAAATGACATCTTGCTTGGAACTGATTTATGGGAAGATTTAGTGACATATGTTTACACTTAATTCAATCATTTAAACAACTTTTAAAGTTTGAAACTTATGAGAGAATTCTCCAAATTTGGAATTAATTAGTATTTGGTTTGCTGTAATGGATATTAAGCTAATCCAATTCTTATTAAAATAACAGATGATAATTATATTCTGTAAACACAGTAAAATTCTGTATAGTCTTTTTAGACTACTGAACAACTTTTTTTATAGCAGAGTAACTGAAATTTATTGAGAAAAACAGACAAGCTTTTTTTAAAAATAGCCCATTTTGCTTATTTCTAGTTTGAATCAGAATCTATGATTACTTTGCAGACCACTGAAAGTGTTATATGGTGAAATTTCTGTGTATAAGAAGGAATTTGACAAGTTTAAATTTGATATGGTTACTTTAGATGAAAATGCTTCCAGATCGCTGTGACAATATTAATCCGCAATATTGTTAGGGTGAAAATGATCTTTGACATTCTTATTTAGGTTTCACACATTGAAATTGATTTATAATTATAAGAGAATCTTGGATTTTTGTTGTTGTTGTTATTCATACTCCCTGTCCTATATTTTCATAGATAAAAATTAAATGTATACATTATATTGGGTCAAATCTGACTGACCAATGAGAAAGGTGATTAGTGGGCCAGGGAAAACATTTTAATACTTAAGGGAATAAATTCCGCTCAAAAATCATCTTTTCTTCAGTAGTGCATATTCACTTTCATTCGCATAACAAATACTCAATATTTCATTATTCTTCTCCTGAGTCTTCAATTTTTGACACTTGACTATAATTTCTTCATCCAATTTTGTGAGGGAATGACAATGGAGTTAAGTTAATACAGTGAGTCAAGACAAATGCCAAGTGTATGCCTTATGAGACTTACATTCTCCATAGACAGAATCACAGAGCATAGAGCAGGGTGATATATATGAGTGTGGCACCAAAGTTCTACAGATGGATGTAGATATATAGAGTTAGGCACTTAAAGCAATTGCTTTCAGTCATCTCAGTGATAAGTAGTCACAGATGAGATGTGTGCATTTGAGATGAAAGAGCTTGGTGTAAATTTAAATCAAATCCAAAGTCTGACATTTACTTCATTTTGGTTGGAGAGGAAAGGAATATATTTAGGGTTGAGAAACAAATTTAAATACTCGAGATGAGTTGAACAGAGTTGGAAATTCTGTCACAGCATCTCCACTTAGTTTCACTGTAGAAAAATAGTTGATGACTGCCTTGCATATTTGTTTTTAGTTAGATAGAGGACTTCTTTGATTATGGGATGAAGTAAGATTAATATGTGAAGATAAATTAAAGGGCAATCATTTGATTGTTTAATTATCAGAGACAATCAAAACGGAGACCATGAGCATAAAGAAACATGCAAAATATTCTAGGTCCATTCAATATGAATCACACAACACACAGAGTAGATAGATCACTGTGATCATGAAAATAAATGACTGAATCCTACTGACCATAATACACAACAAAACATAAGCTTCTGCTCATCATAAACCACTGTGAATTTAGTCTTCGCAAAAAAATTTGTAGTTTTAAATTATAAATGTGGCCCTTTCTTATAAAATGACCCCAGTATCTTTTAATAAGTAAATCGGAAAAAAGCAGGGCAGTGAAACAGAAGATACAGTTAGAAATGTTGACGTAACAGTTTTGTTGGCTGTTGAATAATGTTGAGGATTTTCCCCTAACCCAAAAATGTGCCATGAAGAATGATCATTCGATATCAGGTTTTGGAAAGATAATTTAAACAGTGAAAAATAGAGGGGGTGGAGTTGTTCGTTATGCACAGCACCTAAGGAAAGAATTACAGGTAACATCTAACCAGCTCCTTCCTCAGGGCAGAAGGCTGCCATGTTCTGAATATTGACCTTCATGATGAATCTGGCTGGAGACAGATGGTAATGACTGATACTCAGCAGTAGTTTTGACCACCACAGGGAACTCTTCCTCAGTTGCTTTTTCCAAATGGGGAAATAAGGAGGACATTTTTATTTTAAGATGTCATCTGAAACAGCCGACTCTGCAGCAATCCCTGAAAATGATCAGTTGAATCTTGGCTTAGGTTTTCTACAGTAAAGAACACCTCTCACCTTATTAGAAAAATAGAATTCTGTTCATCTTTGGCCATTGACAAACATTGTCCCAACAAAAGTAGGTACTTCTGTTTTATTATCTTATTTACCCAAAGTATCTACTTATTTAAAATGGACTTTTCTAGTTCAAAGAGGAAATTATTGAAATATTTAATATAAGCATTCTACTAGCCACACTCAAAAGGCTGTTACTTCTGCTCTTTGTCATTGGGTTTGCAGGTCATAAATGTACCCTGTATATGTTCTACTTTTGTCATTCCTTGAAATGAATAATCACAAGAAGAATCTGCCATTACACATGTAAAGAATGGTGAAGTGAATCTCCCACAGTTTCACAGATTCTGGCAGAGGACATGAGACTCCTGGACCACAAACAAAGGAGTCTATTGTTTCCTGAACAACAAGTAGCATAATTTTATATTGACGCTGGCTTCTACTTGTTTCCCGAGTTCCATTATGGCAACCCGGAAGTAGGCCCAACTGTACACTGTACTTACAGTAGATTTGTGTGGTAGCTGAGGAAATCCAAGCTTAAGAAAATCCCTATTTTATAAAGGAGTTACTAGCAAACCTGCCTAAATTTTGCCCCAGGTGGATGCCTCACATATCTTTTTCAGACTCAACAGGAAACATATTTCTATCTATTTCTGTCTTCCAAGCTCTTTGCTATACAAACATCCTTGAAAATAGAGTAGGCAACAAAGCTATGGCATGTAAAAATATCATGGAGAATTACCTTCAAAATAAACAAAAATCAAAATATTTGAGAATTAACTACTAGAGAAAGCAGTAGAGGTGACAGCCCAGATAAAAATGTGAAACCAAATAGAAGAAGAACGCTAACCCCTCTTTAGCATTTCATGTGCCGGTTAACACTTGATGGTAATCATTATCTTCTCAGTAGCAGGTCTCTTCCTATCAAACGCCTTTTTGAAAAAATGCTCTTGCTTCTTTTCCATTGCCAGAATATCGAGGGAGGTTTATTCTGCACTATTGACCTTTTAACTCATTAATAATATTTTATCAACAGACACTATTTATCATGACTGAAATACTTTGTGGCTACTGCCTACCAGCTAATAGTGCCATTATAAGCCAAAAATTTAAGCTCAATCATTTTTCAAAGGACTTTTATTTTTCTTTAAAAAAAATCAGTTACTGGTAGATAGACATAAACATTAAAGAATATACACAGAATAAGGATACAGATATAATACATGCAGCAGAAAACAAGTTCTTATTAAGTCACAGATTTCATCACTTTTTAAAAAGATTTTATCTTTTACAATAGTCCAAAACAAGCTCTTTTTTCCTTTTCAACTGGAGACATTACCTGTTTTTCTTGGCTTGAGTTTGCTATAGATTTGTAGCCCCAGCTAAAATATATGGTCTATTTAACCTTCATCAGCCTTATTGTAACTTTTCCCCATAGTTCCCCGGAATAGATTTTCTAAAATTTACAGCCACTCTGCTCTTGGTGTATTGAAATTGGCACAGTGTACAATATCTCAAACAGTAATTCCTTCTCCCTAAAAGTACAGACCTAAAGTGAAACAAATCCATTGTCCCAATCGAGCAGGACCTCTCAGGCAGCTCATGACTAATTGAAAGTTCCTCTGGCTTCGTTTTTCTCCCCACTATGGCCAACATTTTGTAACAATATTCTACTCACCTGTTTTTTTTTTTTTTAACTGACTGTACAATCAGCAAAAGAAAAATATTTGCTTTTTATTTCTTAAGAGGTTCAGATGGAGAATTTATGGTACTTCACTTATTTTAATATTTGGCACAAGTATTTCTTAGCAAATTGTCACATTTAATAAATGCCACTTACCACTCTTGTTACTCTGTGTGCTTGTTTGTTTTTTAGTAGTTCCTTGATCCCTACGTTGCCTTGCTCATATTGAGAACAGAAGTATTTTTTGTTTCAATTTCTGAAAATAAATACTGATATAATTTTTGGTGGATTGATATCTATATTGCTAAAATAACTATTATCTGCATGGTATATATTTATAAGATATTAGATTTTTTTTTACTTTCTGTTATCTCAGTCTGATTTTAAGAGACTTTATTAATAATCCCTGAAAGTCTTTTACAGATATCTCACATGTCTATATCCACACAGAACAAAAACACTGCTTTTGATTAAAGAAGAAAAAATAAAAAAATAAAAAAAACCAACTTATCAATTCTATTGAAAACCATGCCAACAATCCAGATTTTTTCTTTTTCTCTTATTCCTCTTTTTCCCCCAACTTTATTTTTGCTTGATTTGCCTGTACTTCCTCAATAATTGATTTTAAAATATTGATTGATTACTTCCAATATGTCAGACAATGTGCTACATAGTGAGCATACCGTCTGAGCAACAGAGACAAGATCCTTTCCTTCTTCCAGCTTACACTACAGTGGAGACAACAGACAATAATGAAACGAACGAATACAATGCGATGAAGCATGTGCTGGTGGTTCCCTAGCAGTGGGTACCAGTTTTCAAAAGATCAGGGAAGAGAGATATAGGCTGAGTCCTGAAGACTGAAGAATTCAGTTTCTCCCTCATCCCCTCTTTCTCCTTCATCATCACATAATCCTCTTATTTTAATATTTATTACCATTAACATAGTGCCTATATTTGGGTTTCTACAATGTAATTATTAGCCTATCATTATTTAAAATTTTTGATTTAAATATATTTATACATGTCTCATTTCATAATCACTAAACTCCTGAGACTTACTTTCAGCAAAAGAAAAAGTATGCAATTCTCAAATTGTTATTAGTCTTAAAATAGTAATAGAAATAACCTAAACTTTTCTATTAGAGCATCTGATAAGGTGGATACTGCAAACACGTAATTTCATGTACCCTAATTGGATGTAACCAAATACAAGCAATCTATCATGTTTCAACATTTATGGAATACAGGAATTCTTCACCATAAACATTAAGAGAAACTGGCTTCCCATTTGATGACATATTTCATAGTCACACAGTGCCTCTCTTCACATAACTTTATTTATAAGAATAACTTTTTATTATGTGAGTACTGGGTGCTAGTTGTAAAGATTTTGAAACCAGAGGAAATTTGAAAAAAATAATCACACCAAATTATCCTTCCCAGAAATAACTCTAGACAAAAGTTTGATATTTTATAGTTGCATAATGTACATTTGTGTAAATATATATAAATTTAAATTTATATATATATCCATATAATTTACATGTGACCCTTTTCCATGGAATTTTCCCATAATACAATTTAATAGTTGTATAGTATTCCACTTGAGGAATTTTTCTATAAAATTAGTAAATAATTTTGTGTTCTCCAAACATTATTGTTATTTCTAACAATTCCCTTTAAAAATATTATCATAACAAATGTGTTTTTACATGACTCTTTTTTTCATTTTGTTATGATATAACCTTCAAATTGGTAAATGAAATAAAAAAAATTTAAACTGTATGATGTAGCCAAAGATTCCAATTTTAAATATTCTACTTTTGATCCCATTTTGCTAAGTTTTGCTTTATTTAGCCAAGTATTTAAACTAATACAAATGATCTTGTTTCTGATGAGTTAAAACTGTCATTGAATAAGGCAATTAAGAGTGACACCATCACTTCTTATACAATGAACTAAAGGAAAAGAGACTGGTGATGAGAAGATCCCTGGTTCTGATACCTCTGGTCAGAAACAGTATTCTAAATATTCTGAATCTTAGATCTAGCCTAGGACTGCTTCACTGGATATCCTTTGTCTTAGCTTGGGCTGCCATCACAAAATACCAAAGATTGGTTGGCTTGAACAACTTATATTTATTTCTCACAGTTCTAGAGGCTGGATGTCTAAGATCAGGGTGCTAGCTTGGTTGGGTTCTGGTGAGGACTGCCTTCCTGGCTGGGAGATGCCCACCTTCTATGTTCTCATATGGCAGAAAGAAAATTAAGAGCAATCTTTCTAGTCTCTTCTTATTAGGACACAAATTGCATCATGACTTCCTTTGAGTCCAATTACATTCCTCAAGCCCCATCTCCAAATGCTATCACATTGGAGATTAGGGCTTCAACATAGGAATTTAGGGAAGGCAAGACACAGTTGAATCCATAGCATCCTGCTTCTTCAGATCATCCAGCTGAAAATCAAGTCTTCCTCCTCCAGCGTACCTGTGGTGGGTAGCACAGAGGCAGTCACACGGTGGCACAGGAGGACCCACATCCAACACATATCATGAGCCACGTGTATCCCAAGAAGGAAGGTTGGACTGTTGTTAAGAATCAGTTGCCTAAAGAACAAGTGTGGAGAAATGGTCAGAAGATTACTTGAAGGCACTTACTTCTTTCTTCATTTCCTCACCTTCTGTTTTAAGAGTCTGAATGAAAAAAATCAAGAAAATCTATTTCTCTGACTCTATTCTTCAGCTGCATTCAAGAATCATCTGCAACTCAATCCCATGTCTTGTCTCTGCAGGTGGCAAGAAGGCTTGAATCGACACATTGTGTTTCTCTAGTACAAATGACTAGCTCATTCTGTCTGAGCCTTGTTACCTTATCAGGATTCCTTTACAAGGTACAGCTTTAGACTCAGCCTTTGCAGGGTCATTTAGTGATATGTGGATTACATCAGCCAATCTGAGGAAGTGATGACTTTTTCTCCTCCCCCAAAAAAAGTCTTTCCTCCAAGCATACTTTTTACTATACCATTCTAAAACTTTAGCATCGCATATACCTCTAAACCTAATTTTAGGAAAATAAAAAAACATTTTCCAAGGACATTCAATAAATTTTCTTTCTTTCATGATTTTTTTTCATATAAGTAACTGTACTCTGGGGTAAGTACTCTGGGATAATATCCCATTTTTGACAAAAATCACAGAAATAACATTGTTAGCAACATTAGAAATATAAGTGTAGTATTTAATTATTTTCAAAGCATTTTCATAGGGATTAATATATTTGACATTCATATCAGCCCTTTGAGATTTGAAAAGAATTATTCTCATCCTCATATTACAGATTAGAAAACAGAGGTATGTTAAGGACATAGTGTGTCCTTTAACCCAGAAACACTAAAAGAAAGGGTCAGGCTGAATTGGGGATTTTTTAATTAAACTTTTTTTTAAAAAGCATACTCTTGACAAAATCCCATAGGGCTTTCCTTTATTATTAGCTGTTCCATGCATTTATATTTCGACTAATCAATTGAAATTAAAAGAAAGTTAGCAGTTTATTTGCCTGCCGAATCTCAAATCACTATGTACATTCATACCCCAGAAGAAGGCTGCATTTTTTCACATGTTTGTATCATATGAAGAAATAACCAAATTGGTTAGTCTGTACTTGCTGATGTTCTGTTTGATAACAACCTGAATTTTGCACTTTCTTTTATAACTGCTATGGAGTCCTTGTATTTGCACAAATCAATTTCCATTTTTTGGAATAACTAGGCTTACATAAAATAGCTCATTAATATCAGAACTTTATGCCTATGTAATATAATTGACTCATTGTAATTAGTGGCATGCTTATTTTTGTCTGAAGTTAGGCATTTTCATTTTTCTTCCTTTTTAACTGGTGGGTCAGAGAGACAAAGCTAAGTAGAAATTTGTATAATTATCCTTTGTATTTCAAAAGTTCTAGAATGTCTAATCAATTTAAGTCACGAACTAGTTTTTTCTCTTTCTTCAAAATCTGTAAATTCAGGAAAATACGAAGCTCTTCAGATGGAGTTCAATGAAGAAATCATATTTTGTTCTACTCTGCCTAACCTAATTTTTATTATCAACATGCTTAAGAAAATAATTAATTAAATTTTTATTTTAATTACTACATTGCTGGCATTTAAGGAAGCAAGACTTTTTTTTTATGTTACACCTTTTGTTCCCAAACTCACTTCATTCCTGCATTCATTTATCAAATATTCATTATCTGTGTCAGATATTTGGTATATAATTGAATAGAAAGAGAAATAGGGCATGTCCTTGTTTTGATTTTATGTATTGCAGATTCTAAAGGAGCAGGGGAAAAAAACAGACTATAGTAAATGCCATAATAGAGGTGTGTGTGTTACTTCCATAACACAGAGGAAGAGGAGGACACAGCCAACTTCAGGTGGATTGGCTGTCACGGGAGCTTTCCCAGAGAAGGTTGCTTTTAATCAGATTCTACAGTGTTTGAAACAGTCTGCCAGATGTACCAGATAGAAAATGGGAAAAGACACAAAAAATCAGGTATCTTAAAGGGCATGGATTTTTCAAGCGGAGTAAGTAAAATTTAATTTGAGGAAAAGGAAGGTGAAGGGTATGGGCCAGGTGGCTTAGCTGCAGAAAACATTTTAAATGTGAAATTTGAAAGGGGAATTGAAATATGGATGAACTGTGGGCAATGGAGTAAGGCGGAACTTGGCTTGAATCCTGCTTCAACCTCGTAATAACTGTTTCACCTTGGACAAATGACCTGACAGCTATAAGACTTGGTTTTCATATTTGAAATATGGGAATATATATGTTTTATGGGTTTGTCAGGTTTAAATATATAAAATAATAAAATTTATGTGATGAACAGGTGCCTAATTTTACTCAAATTTCAATTACTATGCTGTTGTTACTTGTATTGCTATTAATATTATTAGGGTTTTTTTTCATGTAGGGAGCTCATTCAGCCACTGTGTAGAGGACTCGCTGGGAGAGGAAGAGACTGCAGACTAGAAAACGTCTTCATAGGGTACAGCCATCCTGTGTGCGGAACAAAGTCAGCATAATAATAATATTGAAAACAAAACATTATCTGAATGTATTTAGTGCCTTATCCCGGAAAAACAAAACCAATAGAATATATAGAGTAAGAGAGAAAGAGACAGACAGACAGACAGATAAGGACAGAGAAACAGAAAGAGACAGAGAAAGACAGAAACAGATAGAAAGGGACAGACAGAAGACAGAGACCGAGACAGGGAGGGAGAGAGATTTATTTTAAGGAATTGGCTCTCTCGATTGTGGGGGCTAGAAAGTCTCCGATCTGTGGGGTAGCAAGCCAGCTAGAAACGCAGGAAGAATTTCTGTTAGAGTTTCTGGCTGAATTCCTTCTCCTTCAGAAAACCTGTTTTGGTGCCCAAGGCCTTTCACTGACTGGCCTTCACATTTTGGAGGATAATCTGCTTTATTCAAAGTCTACTGCTCGTAAATGTTAATCACATCTTTAAAAAAAAAATGGTTCAGCTACGTCTGAACTGGTGTTTGATCAAACAACTGGGCAGTGTAGCCTAGCCGAGTTAACACAAAATTAAGCCTCACAACAGGGCTGATTAGACCAAGATTGAATACACTCCACTGACAACATGTGAGATGTCCACGAGGTTGTGGAAGGTGAAGCTGGCACTTCAGCACCAGGGTATCTGATTCCATATTCAGAATGTCACCCATACGCTGCACCAGCTCCTAATAGAAGGAGCTATGAAGGAGAGAAAACATGTGAAAGCCATGTCCGTATGTGGGAAATAAGAGAGAAGAGGAACCAGAAAATTGTTTCCTATGGTTGATTTTAAATCATTGCAGGGCTGGTAGGTAGACTCTGAAAAGACGTGATTGTGGAGGACGAAGAAACGGTCTGTTTTGAATCCGGTAAGTCTTTGTCTTGCAGGACATTAAGCAAAGAGCAACACGTTACTTCCCTGAGTAAAAGTCTTCCATGAAAAAAAATCGTCATTGGTCCTTGCCTCCCTCCTTTTCAAATGTCATCCGTGCTGCGTGAAATGTCTTTCCACATTTATCCACTCACAACAGCCAGCTAGTCCAGGTTTCGGATGGACTCAAGTCTTCCTTGGGAAGCCTTCTGTGAGCTTGCAGGCACACTTGGCCAGCCTTCCCTGTGCTTTTATAGGACACAGCTCTGTCAGCGCTGTCACACTCTACAGTGACTTCCTGAGGTGAGAACTGTTGTCTGACCCCGCCTTGTACAGTCTGCAGCTAACAAAATATTTGGTTCCTCTCACTGGGCAATAAGTCCCTGCTGAATGAATACAGACTAGTCTCCTCCTTTCACTATTATAAATATGCATACAGTTGAGCTGGAGTGTGAGATACTATGACAGATTTATGGATCTTATAAATATCCAGCTTAAGTGTGAACTAATAGGTGGACTGCCCTAAAAAGTGCAAATTGACTTTGTAAAGCCTCATTCCTGGACTCATTCATATCTTTTCCAGCTTGGTTTGTTTTGATGTTGACTCCAAATTATATATCATTCTTATGCCTGTACATTCACATGATTAGATGTGCTAGAAAAAAAAAATACCATTGATACACAGCAATGCTGATTATGGTGTAACTTGAACAAAATCTAAAAATAAACACTTAAGGGGAAAAGAAATCAGTATATACATTACTACATCAGCTTTAAAAAGGCTTTAATTTTTCTACAATGAAACAGACAAACAAATTAGCCTATGTATTTTCTTTTCTTTTTTTTTTTTTTGACATCTTATCCATGTGTTCCTCCATTGTATTTCTTTATCTCAGGAAAATCAGGTGGCTCTCTAATATGGTGAAACAGTTATATAACACTGTGCTACAGCTTTAATTTTTATAATCATATAAATTGATGCCAGTTCTAATCATTAAAATTTAGTTTATGATGGCGACTTTAGAAGTATGTACTCTGCTCAAACTATATAATGTACATTAATTTATTTCAAAGGAAGAACAAACCCATATGAAAGCTGATTTACACATTCACTTTGAGGCCTTGAAATTCCGTCTGCCTCTGTGGCACTGGGCCACATCACCTGTAGGTCAGAATCTTTCAGGGGCACGTAGGTGTTTAGTAACATTATGCCCGGCAGGATGCACAGTGGGTACACACATCAGTGACTGAACGCAAGGTCTCTCCTCTCTGAGCCTCCTTCTGATTTGTGATGTTTGCATCTGTATATGGTTTCAGGCCAAAAATGAAGGGATGAGCAGTGACTTTGACACATTGGGTGTTTGTATAGGATTATCTCTTATAAAGGCCTTAAATTTGAATATTGTTGACATATGAAATCCAAGAAAAAGAAACAAAATGCTCACTAACTTTCATTAAAAGATCAATCCATTTTAAATAATGAAAATGCATAGATATGTTAATTTATAAAAACTGATTTTATTTTATTCTTTTAGTGGAGGTACGGGGGATTGAACCCAGAACCTTCTGCATGCTAAGAACACATCCTACCACTGAACTATACCCACCTCCTATAAACGCTTACTTTAAAGAAGCATAGAAAAATAGTTTTTCAGATAAAAGGATTTTTTTTTTAATTTAAAATAGCATGCAGCATATTCTAATGTTAAGATCTTTACTGACCTTGTTACACTTGACCTAGCCTGTTCTAGGTGAAATCTTTGTGTCTGTATTCTTCTATTCTTTTACTGATTCCTGTGTAACAGGAGTATTCTTGATTTTAAGCCTCTAAATAAACAGAATTGGTAACTCAATAATAACCTGTGAAACACAAACTATTTTCTATTCAGATCAAAACCTCACATTTTCTCTACTGTGTTAAATCATTAAATTATGTGGATAAATCACAAATTATAATTGGGTTATTTTACCAACTTCTTCAAAGGAATGTGCATATTTGGATTAGTATGTCTTATTCTTAATCTCCTTTTAGTTTCAAAGAGTCAAGAGATTTGTATTAACCTCTAGGAGAACGTTCTTGAAGAATGCCTCCAGGAGACTTCCAGGTGTCAGCCCCTCCTCCCACCTCAGCTATAGCTTCAGGCATTTTAAGATGCTTTGCATATTCTGCTGATGTTGCCTTCATTCCTTTCTCTCTTGTATCTTCATAACATAACAAGCATTTGGTGAGTGTCCACTAGGTGTCAGACAATCTCCTAATAATTTCAAGAGAAATTATCTTCACACAAGTGGAAAGAATGGGACAAGCAAGAGGATGGTATGAGAGAGAGGTGATTTTCTGCTTTCTTCTCTTTGAAAATATTTAGGTAGCTTATTTCATAAACACTTCCCAATTGGAGCTGACTTTACAATTGATTTAATTATAACACTATTTATTTAAAAATTGGCTTTGAGTAACAAATTAGTGCAATAAGGTAATTACTCTCTTAAAGACTCGTTTGTAGAAGGTGTTGCATTGTTCACACAGTAGAAAATATTTTAAAGACGTTTGTAAATAATACTTTTTTCATTTATTCATAAAACGTTGTTGGAATATCTTCAATATGGTAGGTTCTGTGCACAATTTCTGCAAAAAAAAAATGTCTATCCTCAAGGAATTTACACTTAGCAAGAGAGAAATTAACATCATAATCATATTCAGAAATGCAAGTTGGGATGTGAACTCTATGTACTCAATCAGCAAAGGCAGAATCTCGGTGCCAATATAAAACTTCATATCCCATGCTTACACTTTTAGGCAATTTTCACATTAAATAAATCAACAGCATGTACTCCAAGATTTTGTTCATTTTAACTAAATATACTTAGTTTTCAAAAAAAATTCAAATTCGAAAAAGTTTTGTTGGGTGTCTTGACAGCGTATTATAAAGAAAGTCCATTTTTTTCTCTTATGCAACATTGTTTTGAAAATACTTAGGCATGCTCCTAACTGAAAAGAAACTTCAAGAAACTGTAAGATAAAAAGAACTGCTTTACAAAGTAATTTATAAATGTTGTGCATTAAAAGAAGATTATTATTTTAAACTGATACAATATGCTATACATAATGGGAATTTATATTATTTTGAAAATAAAAATGTAATCTCCAAGTTCATTGGTTGCTTCTCTTTATATATACAATAGCCAAAGCTATCTCTCTGAAGAGTTCCTCATTATATTCATCCTAAAGTCCTATCTTGATTCTGTTTAATTTTTTTGGTTTAATTTGTTGCTTTAGTCTCACTATACTGTTTTTTTCAGTATTTGGTGGTTCATTTATTATCATTATTATTATTATTATTAATTACTATTTGGAAATCCTATTTCATTTCTGATTTGCTGTGGTTGTTTCCAGGTTGTTACATAAAATGGACATTATATACTGATACTACTGAGAGGTATACGCCAGGGTCATTTCTTCTGGATATGAGCTGTTCCTGCTGTCCTGGGTATAATTAGCTTCCAAGAACATTCCTCTGTCGCTTCATTCTCCAGGCTGACACTCACTGCTCCAGCTGAAGATCAAGTGCTACTACTGCTAGTCTGAGCAGAAATGGGAGGGACTTGAGTGGTCGAGCTACTCCAAATCTGTTTTTCCCATTAGTTGCCTTGACAACAGATGTTTCCAGGTTCATTACTGCATCTTGCATGCACTGGCTCAGCCTGGCATTCTCTGATGCTGCTCCTACTTTTGAAGTGATTATCTGCTGTACGTGTTCTGGGAGGTGGCTTCTTGGTTGAGATCTGGGCCTGTCTGCTTTCCAAATGTTAGGGTTTCCCTTAGTATTTTGGTCAAGTGATATCACGTTTTCTTATTTTGTTGGACATGTTTAGATTTATTCTTATTTGTGAAATAATCTTTTTGGTCCATTCATGGACTGTTAACTGGGAGACTGTATGTATTTCTAACTTCATTTTTTTGTCTCAATATTTTACCAATCTCCACCTTCCTATTGTCCGTGCTGTAAGCTCATATTTATCTTTCAATACCCTGAGCACTGTACTCTTTTTTTTTTTTAACACAATTTGTTACTTTAATCAGAGACTTTTTATTTGAAAATGCACTTCTTTTTGATTCTTTGATTCCTTTCCTCAGGGAATGGTAGCAACATTCCCCCATTTCTTACCCAAAAATGTCAAGGTCTTTTTTTGGTTTCTCTTTCTATCCTATTCCCTCAGTGGAAACTTCCCACTGAGGTTTTCTTAACCTGTTTTAACTGTTTTTTTTTCCTGATAATGTGTTTAGAAAATGTTCAAAATTTCCCTCAGCCTTCATTTCCACTACACTTTTGGTTCCACATCTATCATTTCTTGACTGACCTCCTGCATTCACATTAGTGTCCATTGCCTTCTTTAACACGCCCAACTAATCAATTTATTTCATGCTACACAATATTACTTCTAAATTGTAAATCAAGTCTCATTTTCCCATGAATCCCCATTGCCCCTGGGAAATAACTTATCGTCCTAGATGGGGCACAAGATTCTTCACGATTTTCAGCTCATCTCTCTCTGATTCTTGGAATCCATTAAATTTGGAGTCTTTTTTCCCTCTGATTCCCCATGCTCTTTCTAGTATCCTTGACTGTTAAGTCTCAATTGAGACATCTGGTCACCCAAGTATACAAATGGGTGCCTCGTCAGAAAGATATTCTCTAAATATTTCTTGAAGACATATTGATTACAGAAACCAAGTGCTAGACAGGTGGATTCTTGGTGCCATTATCTAAACTATTCCCTTCTTTTTTGTTTTCCAACCATTTCACCTCTGTTTTTAGTCTTCCATTGGCTCCTCAGCAACCAAAACCAAAATCAAACCAAAACAAACCCAAAACTCTCTCAGCAAAGCACAGATAATTCACTTGATTCACCCTCCTTTGAATCATTTTATTGAGCACCAACCTAAAGTAGTTGTATTGGGACCACAACCTCCTATAACACCACAAATCAACATTAATTTGTCAATATTAGATTGAGCCATAAAAAGATAACATTTTTTCTTGGTCAAAAAAGTCAGATTTTGGCAACTTGATGTGATTTAACCTAACGTGTACAGTATTAAATTCTAGAAAATATTAGCACATATAATTTTCTCTACCTTGTTACATTTCCAGTGATGATGTGGTACTGCTCAGAATTTGATATGCAGACACCTCACATGCTGGTCCACCCCTGAATGTGTATTTGAAACAGATATTTTCTCATCTGAAATGGCTCTACCACTTCTTTTCAAAAGACTACTTTTTAGAATACTTTTAAGTTCACTGCAAAATTGAGTGGAAAGTAGACAGTTCCTGTATACATTTTATCCCACACAGCACAGCTTCCCCCACTGTCAACACCCCTTGACCAGAGTGGGGCATTTGTTACAATCAATAATGCTACACTGACACATCATGATTGCTCAAAGTCCATATTTTACACTAGGGTTCACTCTTGATGTTGTATGTTCTACAGGGTTTTGACAAGCATATAATGATGTTTACCTACCATTATAGTAATATACAGAATAATTTCACTGTCCTAAAGATCCTCTGTGCTCCACCTATTCGTTCTTCCCTCCCTCCCTGGCAACTGCTTATCTTTCTATTGTCTTAAGGGTTTTGCCTTTTGTCATATAGTTAGAATCAGACAGTATATAGCCTTTTCAGATTGGTTTCTTTCACTCAGTAATATGCATTTAAGACTTTTCTATGTCTTTTCATGACTTGATAGCTCATTTCTTTTTAGTGCTTAATAATGTTCCATTGTAAAGATGTACCAGTCTATTTATTCATTGACCTACTGAAGGACATCTTGGTTTCTTTCAAGTTTTGACAGTGATGAATAAAGCTGCTGTTAACTTCCATGTGCAGGTTTTTGTATGGGCATAAATTTTCAACCACTTGGATAAATATCCAGGGCATGATTGCAATGTCAAATGGTAAGAGCATATTTAGCTATATAAAAGAATACCAAACTGTCTTCCAAAGTGGTGGTGCCATTTTACATTTCCATCAGGCTTTACCTCTTTTGATTACTGAGAAGACTCTTGTACACTATTCAGAAGGAGGGCAGTTCTCATTTTCTTTATGAAACTTTCATCATCTCCTTTGAAACTAGGCATTTTGTTCTCCATTTTACCCTAAGTCTTAAGTTTTAAAGCATATATTAAGTAGACTCTAAGTGAGACCAAATACCAGAAAGAAGGCCAAGAGTCTTTCCAAATGTCAACTCACCTTACAAAAGGTTGTGGTGTGTGATGTTGACTCACGTCAGACACCAGAACTGAGTATTTGGGGAAGACACGTTTTAGGGCAGAAGAAAATGTGGGTTTTGCTTGTACCTTTCCGGACTCTACCACACTAATCCATGGTTGCATAAAATGAATTTGATTGCAGGTTGCTTAGAGCATGTATTGCAGGAGTCCTGATCTACTTTGGCATGAAGCTCCTGTCAGAGCATCACACTGGGAAGAGAGGCGTCCTCCTTTCAACACTGAAGTAGTATTTGGCAGATTGAGATGAGCAGAGTGATCTAACACATGGTGCTTACTGTTGGGGACAAGACCTCAGAGATGACAGAAATCAGCAAGGCACAGGATTTTGACTGGAGGAAGGGACTCCTTCATCTCAGTTTTATCCTGTCTTTGAAAATTTGAACTTTGAACAAAATTCTTAAGGAAGTTGAGAAGCACTCAGTGCTGTTCAGAAATCAGTTGATATATAAAAAATCCTTAAGGGTTAAAAATTGACCAAAAGTACTCAGGAAAGTAAATCAGTAGGGAAATAAACACCTCAAAATCAGCAGAAGACAGATGCCATTGAAATACGACTAATGAAATAAGTATGAAATAGGATGTATCAGTTATAGGAATAATTAGAGATGAAATAAAATATTGTATATCATTCTACTTTGAAATAACATGCTATACACTGTAAAGTATTATTTATCATAGAAAGAAGTATCTTTCTGCTATACCTTGAAAATAATTTAAATAACTACAGTTTAATTAAGGAATATTCTTATATTTTTTATTGGGTGAGATTGATACAAGAAAAAGCCTCAAAAATGATTTCATTTAATATGAAAATACAAATGTCTTTATTTATTTCAATTTCATATTTTCTGTAATATTCTGGTATTTTTTAAAGAAAAGTGTTCAAAAACTAAAAAATTCAATGAAAGTCCTCAAGAGAGCTAACCTGTTACAATTTTTAACTTTCCATTTTGAAAAAATGATTATTAGGCTTTAAAAATGTATTCACATGTTTAAATGCTTGCCAAGCTGACAGTGAGTCTTTTCAAATATTACTGTTTTTCTCATCATTAAACCAAGTGAAGTTGACAAGAATGAGGATCTCTGCCAAGAAGAAACATTTGTTTATTCTTATTTAAGAAGGTAATAGAGATTAGACACCTTAATTCCCTAAATACTCAAATTTAGAGGAGATTTTATAAAGATTTTAGCCTTTAGTATATTGTTATATCACTTGAAAGTTTCAAAATGCCCATATAACTTTTTTTGTAATATAAGTTAGTATCACATAGTTTTTATGAGAGTATTGAATGATTGTATTCATGTGACTGATCAGAAAAGGTTATTGTTAAATATAGTATTGGCTAAGAGCATGGATTCAGGTGTTAAACTTACAATATCAAATCTTATTTGGACAAATTATTATCTGAGTGACCTTGGGTAAATTAATAAGAGCTCTCTCCCTGAGATATTATGGGGATTGAATGAGTTGACATCTGTAAATGACTTAGAATGATGTGTTTGACATTCAAAATCAATCAGTGCAATTTACCACGTTAACAGAATAAAAAATAAAATCAATGTAATCATATTAATAAAGGTAGAAAAAGCATTTGACAAAATTCAATACTCAGTCATGAGAAACACCTTCAGTAACTTAGTATGTATAGAAGGGAACACCTTTAATATAATAAAAGATACCTATGAAAACCCATAGCTAACTTAATACTTAGTTATGGACCACAAATTTCCTAAGAAGGGAACTAGGCAAGGATGTCTGCTCTCAGCACTGTTCAGCATTGTGTTGGAGTTCCTAACCAATGCAAAAGAGAAAGAAAAAAAGTCTTTCAATAAATATCAGAAGAAGATATAATTTTGTTTCCAGAAAATGTTATTGCTTTATGTAAAATACTAGTAAATCAGGGGAAAAAAATAAGATAACTAATAAATAAATTTAGCAACATTATGAGATTCAAATCAACATGAAATAATTAATTGTATTTTAGTACACTAGTAACAAACTATTGAAAATTAACATTTTTAAAAGAATACCATTCACAGCAACTTCAAATTAAAAGCTATTTAGAATAAATATGGAAGCCTACTACAATGAAAACTATAAAATAGATCAGAGAGAAATTAAAGATTTAAAGAATTTAAACATTATATTATGTAATCTTCCTAAAAATAATATACAGATTCAAAGTCATCCCTGTAAATAATCCAACAGACTTTCTTAGTAGAAATTGATAAGTTGATTCTAAAATGGGCATAAAAATGCAAAGGACCCAGAAAGAAGACTTATACTACTTGATTTTAATACTGCAGTTACTATAAATCTATTGTAATAAGAAGAATGTAGGGGTACACAAATAGATCAATGAGACGGGATAGAGAGCCCAGAAGTAGATATAAGTGTGTAAGATCAATTAAATCTTGATACGAGTACTAACATAATTAACTAGGGAAAGTCTTTTCTCTTCAAGAAATGTTCTACAACAACTTGATATCTGTATGAGGGGAAATGAGAAGGATATGAGAATCAATATCCCTACCACAAATGATTCACAAACGTTAAATTGAAACGGGTAATTGAA
This sequence comes from Camelus dromedarius, assembly GCF_036321535.1. Taxonomy (NCBI): domain Eukaryota; kingdom Metazoa; phylum Chordata; class Mammalia; order Artiodactyla; family Camelidae; genus Camelus; species Camelus dromedarius. Next base: position 17,203,520 of record NC_087438.1, read on the forward strand.
TTAAACATTAATGTTCCAACTATAAAGTCTTAGAAGAAAATTTAGGATCATATCTTTGTGACCTTTAATTAGAGATTTCTTATAAAAACCACTAACATCATTAAATTTAGAAAAAAAGATAAATTAGACTTTATCAAAATTGTACATTTCAACTGCTCAAAATGTATACTGAGAAAACGAAAGTGCAAGTCACAGTATGGCAGAAAACAATAAATGTAAAGCTGTCTAAAGACTTGTATCTGGAGAATCTGTGTGTGTGTCTATGTTTGTGTGCATGTCTAATAATTCAAGAATAGCATTGTTTATAAAATGTGCAAAAGACTTCTGAATCACATGAAGTGGTGCTCAACATATTAGTCCTCAGGGAAATGTAAATTAAAACCATTAAGAAAAATTACTTCATACTCAACTTTAAGGACTAAAATTAAAATCCGATGGTATCAAATGTTAGCTAGTATGTGGAGCAATTGGATCTTACACACGTTCCTTCTGGGAGTATATGATGTTACAATCGCATCAAAACACAGCTTGGCAGGTTTTTGTTTTTTTTTTCCTTTCAAACAAGACCTACACTATGAACCATCATTTTCTAAATATATGACTCAGCAATTACTCTCCAGAGAATACTCACGAAAACTTCTTTCATAGTAATTGAAAGGGAAGAAATGACATTAATATCCATTAATATCTTATCCATTAATGGACAAAGAAACTGTAGCATTCATGTAACTCAGATCCAATAAAAGGAACAAACAACAGATGCATGCAATGATATAGATGAATTTCAAAATTTTGTGGTAAGTGAAAGAAGTCAATTACAAGATAATACATATTGAGTAATTACATCTATATTAAGTTCTAGACAGGCAGAACTAACTGATGATGATTGAAATCAGAAATCTCTTTTGCACAGGAGGAACTTGGGAGTGTAGATTTACTAAAACAGAACCTGAGAAACCTACAGCAATGATGAAAATGTTCCATAGGTTGGTTGAGGTGGGGATTATACTTTGCACATGTTTGGCAAAACTCCAAAATTTCTATACTTAAATTACACCTTATTAAAAAAATAGTCTACCTCAAAGCAAATAAATGGCTTTAATCTATGAATACTGATCTATAACCAAAAAAATGCTACAAAGAGGTAGTTTCTATAAAATCACATACATAATATCTATGTAATTATATAAGTATATAATTTCATATATGTATATAACAGTTTCATATGTATATATAACAGCAATAAAATGTGTTTGAAACTTATATGCATATGTAATTATGTATCTGTATGTGTATACATATATAAAGATGAGTAATATGTGTATGTATTTCTTAGAATACACCAATAAATATAAAAAGATTTTTAAGAATCAACACGAAATTCAATATATATTTAAATACATTTTAAAGCTTGGATGTTCTCCAGTTATCCAACCACACGCTGAAAAGGTCATTTGAAAACCAATATATTCAACTACATCTTTAAAAAAACATGTTTACATATTTAAATATTATAGCCATTATTCCTCCACAACTAGCTCAGCCCTATCTAATTACATAATTTAAATATTATTTTTAATATCTTGATGATTTTGTTTATACAGATAATTTTAAGAAGATAGATTTGGTTTATACTTTTAATTTAATATTTTTTAGAAGCAGTTTCTTTTTCTTCTCTTTATTATAATAATAGGATAATTTTTTGCCTTCTTTGTGAGACAATCCTAACATATTCTTAATAATTATAGTCTTAATCACAAGCATACTTAATGCCTTAAAACCTTGGTAGGTAAATATAAGTCTTTGCTTCTTGTTTCTCTTATTTTGCAAAAAAAAAAAGAAAGAAAAAATCAAAAAACAAGTATTAACTAATATTTCCTTCAAACTTACTGTTTTTCTATAATTTCAAACCCACTTTTCTCAAATAATTGAGAAGCTATGAACCAAGATGAAAGATATAGAATTTTAAAGAAGTACTTGAGCCAGGATTGAAGATTTTGGCCAAACGAAAAACAAGCATCAGCTCCCAAACTCTACCCTGAAGCTGTGAGAAATTATGAGATTGAAGGAACTTGAGTTAGCAACGCCATGGAACTCTGAAAACTCTGTGGGAACATAGAGGGAGCCCATGTGAGAAGAATGGGAGGAATGGAGCCAAGCACCGGGGAAATCACTGCCCTGAAGTGGGACAGGACAAGAGGCCACATGTTAATGTTAGAACAGGTTGGAGAAATTCTTATTTGCCGGTCTCAAAATCATTTTTGTGGATCACAATGAATGTGCTTAAATAAAATGAAAGTAAATTGAAACATCAAGGTATATCTCATGAGTAGCGCTAAGTATGTTCTCTTAAAATATTTGTAAGTTAAACTTTTCAAATGTGTGTGTATCTTTATCTGTATCTATAGATCTATTTCTATCTACAAACCTAAACATGTCTCTGTGAGGGGGAGGGCACCATATATATTTATTTTCTTGGGTAAAATGTTAGCTCCCTGAGAACATAGATATTGGTCTTTTATTCAACCCTGACACCTATAGTCAGATTACAGCAATACCTGATATTTAATGGGCATTCAATAAACATTTTTACTAAATACAAGTATATTCCACTTTATTAAAGTGCACTATGAAAAATATATTTCCATGGTAATGTGCAATAAAACAAGTTTGAAATAATATGCTATAATTTTTAACTAAAAAAGCACAAGCCAGGGTTTAGACTTTTACCCCTCCTCTGGCTCCAGTTAGATATTATTAGGGAAAGCAAAACAAAAATCCATGAGCGTTAAAAAGGAGCACCTGACATATGAGGAAGACAATCACAGCGAAAGCCCACGTGGAAGGTAAGCCATCAGTTAAAGAGAATCAGAACTAATATGTGTGTGTGTGTGATACTGGAAAGGAAAAGGAAAAAGAACATATTGAAAACATGAAGCAGGAATAAAACGCAATTTTAATAATAGAAAGCAATCAAAGATGTTAGGTATAAAACTACAATTATTGAAAAAGAGATCATCTCGTGCAAAGCCCTCTTATTCAAAGATAAATTGGGACTAGAAACTGAGACGGGGAATAATTGTTTCATGTCTCTGAATGCTCTTTTGATTAATATATGAAAATGTGAATTTGCATATGACATATTTTGTTTTGCCTTTTTGCTGTTTCTGAGACATTCCAGTAATAGCAATTTTATTTAGTTCTAAAGAAACATATTCTTGCTAATTTAATAGTTACAGAAATGAAAGATGACAGCACAGAAGGATCTGTCACTTGGAAAACATTAAAAAACCCTGTTAAAATTTACCTTTACTCATATATTATAGTTTTAAATGAAGAATTAATCAGAAAGAATGTTAGCTCTTTAGTTGTAAAGACTAACACACAGGAGAACTTTGATTCTAAAAGATAACAATATTTGCTTGAATCTGATTTTCTCCATGTATTCTCCCCCCAAAAGCATAAGGCCAATGGGTGGAGACACACACACACACACACACAGGCACACACGCTCCACACCTTAGCATTACTAAGAAACAGGGCATACCATAAAAATTGCATTACCTCCAAGTACAGATACAAACACTAACTTTTCATAGTGCTCCCACTCCGCTGCCAGCCTGCTGGTACAGAGAGCAAAGGTCATTATGTGGGAAGGGGAAATTTAAGAGACTTCTTAAAAAAGCAAAAGGGAAAGAGGAACTTCAATAAATCATAAATTAAATTATCTTTAGTTAGATAAATTCCAGGACTAAAAGCCAAAATACTGAACACACAGCTGGGATTTGGTAGTTCACAATACCAGCCGCAAGAACGTAGTTTGAAAGGGAACAGGACCAGAAGTGAGAGACATGAAGAAATGCTTCTCTGGAGAAGATAATCAAGAAGGGGCAAAAGAAATAAGAGTGGAGGATTAGTATCCTACAGAAATGAAGTAGAATTATCTAACTCCTCACCTTCAACTATTACATCAAACATTGACAAGGTCTCACTTGAATAGTATAAACTTCACTAAACTGACAGAAGTGGATGCTTTTGAACATGAAACCTGTGTAGAAAGAATAGTGGCCCCCTAAAGGTAAAACATCCTAATCCTGAGAACTATGCATATGCTTCCTTACAAGACAAAAGGGAGTTAAGGATGCAGATGGATTGAGGTTGCGAATCAGCTGATCTTAAAAATAAGAGGTTATCCTAGATTTTCTAGAGGGGCCCAATGTAATCATTAAGGTTCTTAACAATGAGTGATAGCAGCAGAAGAGCAAGTCAGAGGCATGTGATGCATTTATCCAGAAAAGGTCCACCACCACTGCCACTTACTGGCCTTTGAAAGTTGTGCTGTTTCTCAGTGCATTGTGCTCACTCTGCTGAGTTTTACCTTGGCTTCCCATTCCAAAACTCAGGCTCTGAAAAAAGCAGACAGAATCCACCTGAACCTCAGAGCATTAATAATTGGGGCTGGTGTGAGTTGCTTTGGATGTGTTTTCCACCTAGAAATACTGATAGGAAGTGGGCAAAGCCCTCCAGCAGGCATTAGGCTTTTAGTGTGTTTCCCAGTTATAAGCAAGAGCCCAGCTACTGACTCTTAGGGGAACTGGCTAAGATTTCAGAAGGTTCAGCTGCATTAGTTAATGGCCAGGACAGGAAAGTGACCACCCCCACCCGAGTGTGGGCTACTGTACAAAGGAGCCAGGCAATGACTCAGAAGAAGGAGAGGGAGGCTCTCCTCCCCTGACTGCTGTGTTTTCAGGCAGCACCAGCACACTGAGTTCTAAACTGTGTGGTTGGGACACCGTCACTGGGAAAGTCATGGCCCATGGCAAAGGCAGATGTGGCTTGGACCCAGATCCCTCTATCGCTGCATACCTTGCTGTCCCGTATCATCTCCCAATCCCATGAATATCATGGGAAAGTGCGATGCATCATGTTTTCCGCCATTAAGGCTCCCATTCCCAATATTATGGAGATAATAAATGACATCCCAAAAGCCCCGGGCCTGGGCTCTGCTGCCCTAGGTCTGGCCAACATATTTCACTTTGTCACGATGACTGAAGACTCACAACTTCAATTTGCTTGCGGTTTCAAGGGCATCCAGTATAACTTAACCAGCTGCCCATGGGTTATCTGAATAGCTTGTAACCCACGTAGCAAGATCTAAATTCACTTGAACTAACCCCTGCCACCTTTGGCATTAAACGGATAATATTCTACTGTGGTGGTTCTCTGAGGATGCATCCCAGGAAGATTTACTCCTAGTAACACAATATTTACAGCAGAGAAGACAGACGATGGCCCCACATATGAGCCAAGGATGAGCTGCTGAGGTTGGCCAAGGGCTTCAAAATTCCTCTTGCTGTAAAACATCAGTTCACAACCAAGCCTCGTGTTAAGGCAGGCCCAGCACACAGCAGGTAGCTTCACCTTTTGGAAACAACATAGTCCACACTTATCCTTAAGCCTATGTGTGCTTTATATGCAAATTGGCTTCTTTCCACTGGGGTGAACCTCAGCAGGATGCCTTGCCACTGGCCCAGCAAACCAGACAGTGGGTCCTGCCTTTAGTCCCTCTGAGCTCAGACTTCCCAGCTGAGTCACTGCAACACCTCGTGGAGTCGCTAGACTAAGCACGGCTTTACTTGGGGTTCTGGGCATGGGGTTCTGGACCAAACGCCTGCCCCAGACAGCAGCCTGGGACATGACACTCAACGTCAAATGTTTGATGCCTACTGGGCCCCTTTAGAGACAGAGGCATCATAGGGCTCACAGCCCAGATTGCCTCCCACATGAGTCCCCATCCTGCCTTGAGTAGGGATTCAATCCAGCAGAGTCTTGCATGGCCACTGAGGCCTCACTGTTAAAAGGCAGTGGGGTACCTGCAGGGAAGGACTAAACTGAAGTCAAGGGCCTTTGCAGATTATAGGAAAATGAGACCCCCCCTGCCTGCGTGCTCAGCCTATTGCCCACTGACACCGAGGTACGGCTACTGGCACCCCCACTGGTGGCTCCTCCACTGGGCCCCCTTGGGACCCACTGTCTGACGTGCAAAGGGCATTGGTGTTCCTCCCAGACAGCAGCGCCAGCGCGGTGCACAGTGCAGCCCAGGGGAGGCTGCGGCATTTCTTCCTGCTAGCGGCGTGTCCCTAGCTGGGGAGGGCTCTCCTGGCTGGCTCAGCAGGCAGAGTGGTGGCAGTGCCTGTGGCTCTACAAGAGTCTTAAAGGTGGGACTCCCAAGGACATATGTTTTTTTCCTGACACCAGGCAGTAAATGGGCTTGCTATCTGGTCTGGACAAAAGGAAAAGGATAATTTCATGATTCAGGGAAAGTCTCTGTGGCGCATTTCCATTTGGAGAGAGAGAGCCAGCTCACCTAGGCTGATCGTGGTCACGTGTGTCTCTGTGCACACACGGCAACAAACACCAGGAGCACATTATAATCACACGGCAGACTCCTTGTCCAGTCTCCATGCCTGCTCCAAGGCCCCACATGGGCCACCTCCTGGAGTACCAGACATAGCCGGGACACAGCAGGGACACAGCAGGGACACCACGCGCACTAGCACAGTGGGCCCATGTCACCCCCAGCCACGGGGGAGTGACAGTGCTCACGGACGGAGCAGACAGGTGTGAATTCCCCCTTGCCACAGTTCTAGCCAAAGTGGTGGTAAATAAGTACTCTCTTTGTTCCCAAATAGAATTCTAGAAGGCTCCCACGTGGGGACAACCTGGGTGACAGACCCTATTCAGGAAGGCACACTGATTTTCTTGGACCACTGCTGCTCTCTACTGGAGATGGTAGCTGTGTGATCACCATCAGTGATACTGGCAGGGGGCTCCTGCTGGCTGCTTCCTCCAGAAATGCTACATCCACCCTGCAGCCTGCTTCTTTACCAGGTGTGTGCTCATCCCTTTGGGCTGTCGATATAAATAAAATCACACAACATGAGAGTCGTGGGTTAAGTTTCACTTAGGATAAAATGAGGACTATAGCCCAGGAGACAGCACCTCAGAGAGCTCTGAGGAACTGCTCCAAAGTGGGGGGACTCAGTATTATATATGATTTCAGTGAAGCGGGCACGTGCAGTCAAGCACACATTTAGGAGGAGGCTGCTGCTAGTCATGAGGAGCAGATGTCACCGTTAATGAATTTAGTACTTTTCCAGATACGAGGAGAAACAAGAATTTGGGCTTATAAAATCTTCTCCTGAAAATATCTAACTCTCTGAAGAACCCCTGCTCTGCCAGTGTTCCCAGAGCACAGAGCACTTCATTCCTGCTCTCCACCCTGAACTCCTTGCCACGCATGTTGGAGCTCAGCGGCTGCAGCGGCTCGTGATTTAATCCAAGCAGAGGTAGATGGCAAGTGCCCATGTGATCCAATCCTTGGAGAGGCAGGTGGCAAGTGACAGTTTTTAGTTGGCAGGACCCACCAGGTATTGTAGATACCTCCCAAGCTGTTCAGCCACGGGCTATAGAACATGGAATCTTGTGGAATTTCCACCTAGCTTACAGGCCCCAAGTGCCCAGACTTACAGAGAAGCACAGTGGTTTACTCTAAGATACCCTCCTCAAGCTTTTAAACAGTAAGTGGTTCCCCAAATGGACAGATATGTTACCCTAAGCTCTAACACTACTTAATTCCTGGCCCTTAGATCTCCAACCCCCCGCCCCCACAACACGTACACTATGACCAGCCTTCTCCAAGGACTCCCTCGCTAGCACACACAGGGAACTCCCACTCCTCTGATGCTGGAGAGACATCATTCACATCCACTCACAGGATCAGTGCTCCCTTTATCCCTTTACCATTCTGATTTTCTAGACGTCTCCCCGTCTTTCACATACTTGTGATGTGATCAAGGGTGGAGTAGACAGCATGACCTTCTTATGTTGGAAAGCTCAGGGGACAAACTGAGAGATCAGGATTGTATCAGCCGTGAAGCTAAGGCCAAATGTGTGTTTCAAACACAACTACATATTTTTAAATTAAATTAGATAATTTTAAATTAAAAAGTTCATTCTCTATAAATGACACAGTTCATAGAAATCTCACTATCGTGACTACCCTGAGATATAACGATTTATTGTTTTATCCTTACCACTAGTAGGCTTGGGTTAAGAGCTTAGCCACTTGCCACTTGCATTTCCCAGCCCCATTGCATAAAAAGAGTAGAACCTTGAGCAATTTTACTTAATCCTCACCTGTATATTCTCATTAGTGAAAAGGACATAACAATCAGACTTACATTTTAGGTACTTATGTTTACCACTTAAAAGATGCATCATTATATTTTAAGTGATTTGGAAAATAACTTTGGTGTTCATCTTTACTTTTCTTACTTTTCAACAAAATTGAAAAATGTATACTAATGAAAGTATCAAGGTACAACATTAATTGTGTTCAGTTTTCTATATTAACAGTGCATTGAGGTATTAGCTTTGCAGATAGGGAAATTGAAACATATTATAATTATCTTTAAATAACTTGAATTACTTACTTTTGACAGTAAATAAACCAGAAATTGAATTTTACTTTTTCTATTCCCATCTCAAAAATGAATTTTATAAAAGTGTGCGTTGAGTTTGTGTTCCTTCCATCCAATCATCTAAATCCTGTCCGCTCAGGCTATCACTTTTGGGAAGACGATGTAAGAAAGTTTCAGTATATAGCTGGCATAACTGTGCATAGCTGCTGTCAAGAATTCCTAGGCAGAGACTGTCATCTTAAAAGGTTACTGTGACATTTCTAGAATATGCTTTTTCAAATATGAATGAAACATGTTGCCTTTTTGGTTGAGGGTAGGGAAGGCATGGAACCTGACATTTTCCGCAGTGCCAAAATTAGAAAACAAAGTATTAGAATGCCAAGATTAATCAATCACTCAACAGGTATTTATGTAATACCTACTTAGGTGTCCAATGCATTTCTTGGAACTAGCATTTTACCAGATTTAAGTGTTTAACCAAACGCAACCTAAAAATTATGGAGTTGCTTTCATTTTAATTGTATAGATCTGCCAATAGAATGTTTCATTTTGGTGCTACTGAAGTACCTACACCTTTTTGAATGAATATTTCCTCTGCTCAGAGTTATCACAAAGGTAGAGTCAAATTCTACCCATAATAAAGTTTAATTCTTTGAAGAAATGAATATCAAAGGTATATAGTTAAGATGAATACATATATCAAATCATCATGTTGTACACCTTAAACTTATACATCAATTATATCTAATTGATATATATCAATTATATCTCAATAACAATGGAAAAAGATAAATAATAATTTCAAACAAATAACTTTGTAATGCTAATGTTCTGCTCTTCTAAAAGAAAGGTAGAATATATTGGAAGTAGAATCAATCACCCTTTGGCTGTTTTTCACAAAGATTCACTGACACTGACAAAATCATTTAAGAAAGATTTATTTTAAGCTATGTTAATAGTAAGGATAATGGAAATAAACAGCATAGATTTTACATATTGATTAAAAACTCATTTAAAATCCTCTTGATTGTAAAAGGAAAGAGACAAAGATTATGGCAAGACTCTTAGGAATGCTTCTAAATATTTCACAATGTGTAGGAGGTTTGTTCAGATAAATTTTGGAAAGAAGTTGCTGTGCCATCCTTCCTGTGGAGTTGTAAATGTCATGTTCCAAATTCAGGATAATTCCACAGCTGGAAAAGAGCTTTCGCATACTGTCTACCAGTTTTCCGTTATGCTCTTATTGATCGCTAATTCTTTCCTATATAAATCCTTGAATTGAATAAAGAATATCCATTGTGCTACTAATTTATGCATACCCTAAAATCATCCCATTTATAATAATGGTAGAAAGTAAGATTAAATAAAGTAACTTTCTTTGTCTTTTTTGTTTGTTTTTGCTCTTACTAATTAGAGTTGTGAGAAGAGCCTTTCCTCCTCTTTTTTTCCTTAGCTGGTTTCCATGTCTGGAAATAAAGTAGCTAGTTCAGCATGGAAGTAAATACTGTGTAGCCTTACAGAAATAATGAGATTATCAGGGAAACTGGATTTAAAGTGTAATATGTATAATAAATGTTTGAGTGGATGAAAATGAATTATATAACTAGATAGATAGATAGATAGATAGATACATAGATAGATACATAGATAGATAGATAGAGTTTTATTGACTTTTTTGGAGCATATATATTTGTTTTTTAACTTTTGACCATCAATGTACCTCTGGCTCCAAGTATCTTTGTTCATTCACATCAATCTTCTCAAAGGAATCCAATTCCTGTGGTTTGCTGTCGGTTCCTGATTCAGGGTTGTCTCTAAAGTCCATGCCTAGGTAAGTTTGCAGGCTACTCTCTTTGCATATCAATAACTTGGTATATTTTGTCAATTTCAACAAGTGGGATTTTTTAAAAGTAATCAAGAAAATACAAATCTAACTCTTTCTACCTAGTAATCACAACTTGCAGGGAACAAATAAGAAAAAAAATACAAGAAACAAATAAATTCAAACACTGAATCCCAGTGCCTTTTAGCCAGGAAGCAGGAGAGTTTTCCTTGGGGCTCCCGTCTTTTGTTCCCTTCCATCACACTCTTTCTCAAAATTTTCCCTGATCAACTGTCCCTTTATTTGGCCTTTTCACAATACTAAGCTTCTGAAAGTCGTGACCCAGACCTCAACCACACCAGAACAGATCCTGAAAAGCCAGTCTCTCTCTGCCTCTAGCATTTATTTTATGTCAATTACCATTATCATAATTCTCGGCACTTTGTAAATATCTCAAACACATTTATCACATAACTTCATGTAAAATGGGACTTCCTCAGATTTGTGTGTCCTTCAAGATGTATCTCTAATTTCCTAAAGCAATCAGCCAAAATAATTATTGGCTAATTAACATTTATCCTTAAAACAATATCCAAGCACTATATCAGTCTGGAAAAAAAAAAAAGGTTCCTGATAAATGAATAAAGAAATCACTAAGATTCCTCCTATTACTTTGTTTTTTTTTTTTTTCCTGTTACTTTGAATAGTTCACTATCTAAATAAAGGAGGAGGCAGAAATAGCATATGCATAGTATGTATACATCTATATTTAAAATTAAGTATCATGTGTGATAAATCAAGTAGTACAATATTTACGAATTCTTCCAACAGGTGTTTATCTCTTCTGTGTCTCCAGCATCACGATAAACAAAATATAAAATCCATGCTCTCATGAATTTTACATTCTATTTGAGGGAGACAGAAAATAATCATAGTAAACAAAGAAGTCATGTAACATGTTAAAATTGTGGTCGTGTTAAGAAGAAAACAACTTCAGTGTAAGAGCAACGGGTCAGTCTAGGGAAATACTGTTAAATCTAAGTAAGATGGACAGAGTGGACCTCAATTTAAAAAATAGCCTCTGATAAAGAACTCAAAGGAAGTAAGGACACAGCTAGAGACAGAAGGAATGGTCAGTGTAAACACACGACGTTAGAGGTGGGGTGGAGAGCAAAGGGTGAAAGGCTGGAGCAAAGTAAATAAATAAGAGATCAAAGGGGTCTGGAGAGGCCTTGAGGACATTGTAAGGAGTTTGCCTACTGCTCTCGAGTAAAATGAAGAAGGAGTAGAGTTTAGAACCACGGAACAATCAAAAGCGAAATTCATGCTGAAAGAATTTCTTTGATCTCAGTGCTGACGGTAGAGTGTAAGTGGGGCAAAGAGACAGGAGGGAGGCCAGAGAGCCTAAGTGAACTGCGTTTAATAACCCAAAAAACAGGTGTCGGCGGTTTGGGCTCAACAATGGAAATGCTGAGAAGTGGTGGGATTCTGCATAAGTTTTAAAGATGAAATGGAACCAACTTCTTAGAAGGGGATTTGCAAGAAAATGTCTGGTCCAGAGTCTTGGGCTTGAGCGTGTCGCTGGAGTAAGTAAGCAAAGCCTCGGCTCTCTCCTGAGCGCTCAGCGAAATAAACGACTGAACTATTTACAACCTACACGGTGTCCAAGCCGGAGCCCTGAGCTCCTCTCCCTGGACCAATACTGCACTATTTCAAAGTAATGGGCACGTCCAGCTGCCCAGCCAGGCACAGGACACCATCGGTCAACTTTATTTCAACGTCGGGAACGGGGAGTACTCTTAGCAGATGTGGAGGGGCAGCATGGGAGCCAGGGAGGCTCCCTTCACTGCCACCAGCAGCTGCAGCTCTCCTGGTCTTACAACACCCCCTAGGGGTGCCCTCCCAGTCTCAAGTCCACAGGGTGAGGGGCCTCCCTGCAGGATCAGCCAGTGCCAGGGTGAGTGGCTGTGTGGAGGGGAAGGGAGGGGCCTTGGCAGGGGTGGGGGGTGGGTAGCAGAGGAGTTTTGCTTGTGAAGGCATAGTGAAGACATTATATATAGATATTTAGGTAGATGTGTTGATAAATGAATCCAAATATATAGATATCGCTAATTCTCAATTCTAAATCCTAAATTTCCTTATTTTAGAATACTCTACACATCTAACTACTCACAGCTTAAATGTCTAATTATACCAAAAAATGTCTGGAACTCTTGCAGTTCTGTGACAATATCTGCTTTACATACGTACAGAAACACACTAAGAGCGTGAATTTTCATTACATAAACTTTCTTTGATATTTTGTTGAAAATAGAGCAATGAGAATTAACTTAATCATCATTTCTAATGACCAAACATTTACAATTTTATTTCACTTATCTGAATATTTAGAACATGAAAAAGATGACAGAATAATTTCTTTCCACTGTGCTTAAAAAAAGTTAGTAAAAGTTAGGAATTTTCTTGTAAATTCTGAGTGTTTTGATAACTATTTTGTCATTTTTTTTCACTTTCACTAAGAGAGGAATTACATACACATATAAAGTTATATGTGATTTATTATGACATGTGTAGGATCTAGAATATCTTTTGATTTTTATAATAGTTGCTCAAAATATCTGATGAATGAACGAATACATGGATATATAAACTATCTGATAAAAATCAACATTTGTCTGATAAAATCAACATGTTAATGAGAATCATTTCCCCACTTGACCCAGAAAAGAAACTGTGGACATAAAATAAAATATATATTGGGCATTCCTTTGCAAGAGCATAATGTAAGGGAAACTCACCGTCTGAGCAGGTCTTTATCGGTGTAATTTTTAATTTCAGAGTCTCCAAGGAATTAATTATATATTACTTTCATTATCAAACAATATTAGGATATCTCTTTCCAAGGACTGTTTCAGTACTCTGAAAAATGATTTCTGTATAATATCGTTTTTGTTGCCAAAGAAGTCTGCCAATCAATCTCCTTAAAGGGAATTTTTGGAAACCTGGTTTGAATGATGTTAGGGCCCACAGATCCTTTAAATATATAAAAGTTGGATGGCAAATAAAATAAATGACAGAGCAAGTTAATGTCAGTTTGAAATTATCTGAATGAGGATAATTAAAAATATTCAAGTAAGAATTCTAATTACTGACATCTAATATTAATAAAAATAACTAATGCTGGACATTGTAAAACTAATTTTCAGTCAAATGAATCCTATAGTTTGAATCATAACTAACATGAAATGCTCATAAGATATACCTTCTTTTATCTTTTCCATTTTTTGCTCTTTTTATTTGCATGAATAAACCTTCTAGGATATTGAGGATTTTCTTGTTCTTTATTCAGCATACATGATCAAACTTTTTTTTCCCCTTAAATTTTGTCCTTTTGACAGTCAACTTTTTGGGAGCATGAATCCATTCTTGGAATACAGGAAGTTGACCAAGTTAGATTTACTATGGTCTGATGTGTCACTTAGCCTTGTAATGTGACTGTAATTTTAATTAGACCACACAAGGTTGTTTTTCTTTCATGATTAGAATACCATGCAAACTAAAATGTCTGTGGTCAGAGGGATGTGTGTCTTTTCAGCCTGGGAGCTGGGGGTAAAAATATCATGCAAGAAGATTGAAAAAATTAATTCTGCATTAAGGATATGTCAATATTGCCCTTTGACTCACTCCAAAAGCATACCATTTTTGCTAATTGGAAAGCACACAATCTTTGATATTGTTGACGATATACTCAGCAGGGGATGTGACTTCCTAGTGTAGGCCCAACAAAGTGCTCCATTTATGAATAAATCATGTTTGGATCTTGAGAAAAGAGGCATCAGTTAGTGGCAGTTGGCCTCCCTCAATCTCAGGAACTTCAGAAATTAACCACCAATACTCTTTTTTTTTTTTTTTTCCATTCTATTGAATCATTCATTGACAGAAAAACAGACTTTGTTACAAACATATAATATGCAATGCATTTTTGGAAACTTTACATAATCACAATGCTGTATCTTAATGGAATATTCAGCATTATTACTGTCATTATTAGGCATTTCAAAGTCACCATGGGAGGTAAGCATATTTTCCATTAAAAGATTATTTCAGTATGAAATCTATCTGAACTATTATTGCCCATAAACCTGAATAGCACAAATATCATACAAAAATAAGAAAACGTTTTATTCTTTCAGATATTATTTTAGTCAATAAGAGCAAAACAAAATTACTGCATTGCTGGGATTTTGGGATATTCAGCATAAGGATGGCCATGTTTTAAATTCGCTTATATGGTAAATTTTTAGGCGATCTGTAAATGACTATCACTTTTAATGTGAAGAGTTTTTCACATATCACAGCATAGCAGGACTCACTGGAAAAATAATTCTTCCCTAAATCATTCTAATTTGGTTAGAGCTCTTTATAGTAATTGTGATAACTTTGTTTTCTTACCTGCATTCAGTGTAATTTCGTACCAAGATGTTTGGTCCACGGAGAAACTTTTTCTTCCTAGGGAAAAAAAGAAGCTAGAGACAAGGTAGTTGTAAAAACTGGTTTATTTTTTTTAAAAATAAATACAAAAATATAAATATAAAACATTAGCAGATAGAATTTGATGAAATGAATTGCACAAACGTTTGTATACCAGGTTGCATATCACACCTACTAACACCACATGTACATTTTTTGTTTAATTTAATGTATAGAACAGGATATACTTTAAAATTTTTCTTCGCCTTTTGAAAAGCTTCATTTGCAAGGGCAGGACGTGTATCTAACAGAAGCGGCTTGTTTGTGAGGCTGCTTAAGGGAGAACTATCCTGTTCATGTTTCTGAAATTATCTTTTATTTCCTAAGATGGACAACACTGAATTTCCATAGCTTTGGCTCTTGGAAGTGATTAAATAAAATGTCGTATATATTCCATGAGACATTCTACAGGAAAGAATTAATGTAATTAATGAACAAATTAAAACGTAAATGGGGAAACAAAATTGTGCTGAGTGGCAGGAAAATTCTCCTGAATATCAAATCTCGTGAAGCGGAGACGGTGTCGGTGAAGTTAATTCCTCTTGTTTGAGCTGAGCATACATCCCAGGTTAAGAGTCTTTGTCACTTTCCCCGCCACCATACATTTCCGCCAGCTTATTAAACCGAGGGCCCCATTCTCGGAGGTAATCGTAGTTTTGGTCTCCATCAGTGGTGCCTGATTCCAAAGAACTCAGGGATTCCGCGATGGAGTCGTTTCCTTCGTAGGCGTACGTTGCGAGAGAGTCGTAGGGAGGCGCGGTGGGATCCAGATCGTGCTCTTTCAGCCTCTCGTTAATGAAATCCCGGACATCCGTGTTATCCGGCGCTGTAGGCGTCCTCCGCGGTATGAATAAAGTCTCCGGAATGATGTCTCGCCGCAGCTTTTTTTCCTCGATAGCGGCAGGATTCCTCAGGGTGCCGATATCAAAGGCTTGGGTATCCTCCTCGCCACCACCTTCATCGTTATAGCTCACGATGTTGTCTCTGATATCCTCTTTCGACAAGATCAGAGGCTCTTTTTTCCGCTGTCTTTTCAGAGCTGCGAACAGTACTACTATAACTTGAAAAAAGAAAAAAAGATTCATTAGAGGGCCATCTAAAAACACCACATAAATAACAAGTGGAAGTACTCTAAAGGGGTTTAAGTTTTTTAGGTTTTCTGGAACAAGTTGGAATTTAGGATTAATTTTGGACTTCCATCGATTTCTTTTTTGTTTTGGCAGGGGGTGAGAGAAGATGGGTAGAGTTTAAGAACACTGATTCTCATTTATTTTTAAAGCAGTGTGAAAGTTTTTTCAAATACAGTGACTTACCTATTTTTTTTAAAGAACTGTTTAAAGATATTTCCTGATTGTACAGACATTATTTATACTTTGCATTAAATAGTGACATAAGATATATAACAAATAGACTCAAACTGAATTCAGCTTCAAATGAAACAAGAAGGGCAAAAATATGCCCAAATTTTTACATTCTTGTGCAATATTAAAAAGGCAGCTTTCTTCCCAAGATATAGAGTATTTGTTTCTGTTAAATAGCTTTGCTGATAGAGCTGCATAGATTTTTCTTTTAACTTATGAAGTTACTGGAAGGCCTTAATTACTGAGAGAAAAAAAGACCACATTATTTAGACATTAAGGTTTAGAAATTTATGAGATTTTCCATGGAAATATATATCATTCATGAGGCAAAAAAAAAAAAAAAAAATTGCTAAATCACGTGAGTGATCCAAGAGTGAATTCAAATTACTACATTGAATTAACTACAAAAACCATGTATGAATTTCAGCTAGGTGTATCTTTACAGGTGTAGACCCACAAGTAGAAATGTACACCACTCAGACAGGACATTTCCCTACTTCCATGAGAAGGTATCAATAATAATAATAAAATTATTTTAATAATCATAATAATGAAAATAGCATAAAAGGTAGGAGAAAGTTAAAATCAAATTCCTCCTGGTTCTATTAGTTTCCTAGTCTCATTCACTATCCCCTAACATTTTGGTCATGATCCTTTAAAAATGATGATTTGGAGAAACATTTGAATTCAATTAGATAAAGAAAGGAAGGGAAAACATCTTACTAGGTATATGTATGAAGAAATATCTATATTTATTTAGTCTCATTAGAACAGGCATTTAAAAGATAAAGGATTTTTTACTGGTATGGACTAAATGCATCCCCTAAAAATTCGTATGTCACAGCCTAGGTAAATTCCCAGTATGAGAGAATACAGAGGTGCAGTCTTTGGGAAGTAGTTAGGTTACAGGGGTGGAACCCTCATGAATGGGATTAGTGCACTTATAAAAGGAGACAGGAGAGAGATGCTTGTTCTCTGCCACGTGAAGATACCAGAGAAGACTGCCGTGTGCGAACTAGGAAGCATGCCCTCACCAAACACGAAATTTGCCTGTGCTTTGCTCTTGGACTTGCCTGTCTCCAGACTATGAGAAATAAATTTCTGTGGTTTAAGTTACCATCCTATGGTATTCTGTTATAGCGGCCTGAATTAAGGCAATTGAATTATTTTGTAAGGTGGTATTAAATTATGTTTTCTTTTTTATTAACTTAGAACTGTAAGACTTATCCTCAAGCTTGTGTGAGAAGGCAAACCAGGGACTTTTTTTTAGTGGGATAAAAAAGAACGTTTTCATCCATTGATAAGTGTTCTTGACCTTCAAAGTGATTAAAAAATAAATAAGCCCTTACCAAGAGAAAGAAAATGTTTATTCTTAAGTTTTTGAGAAAATGTGACCTTTTATTTTGGCTAAATTCATGTATATGTGCAGACAAAGAAACTTGTGACATAAATATTTTAAACCTCAGATTATTTATTATCAACCAAATGATCTTACCCAGTAAAGAAGGTTCTGATAATGAGGACAGTGCAATTTACTAAGATTGGCTTCAAAATCCTAGTTCATTTCACTGCTTCTTGAAATGTCACATACAGTGTTTTTTGATTAGGGTCACAGGAATACTCACAATAGTTTTAAGATAACACAACTAGAGAATAAACCTTATCTGATTTTTAACTTAAAAGCAGTTGAAAAGCAATTTACTCTGGGTTATAAAATCAAGTATTGTTGTTTTAGGGATGAGCGAACCAGGTAAAGGGTTATTTTAACCTTATTTCAGTGAAGAGTTAAGATAGTGAGTCCATCCAGCTTTAATATGAAAAAAAGTGAAAATAAACTTTAGATTTATTGAAAAACTACATACAGTGATTAACAGCAAGGTGCCTTGCCTTGGCTTAGCACCTCAAAACTGTGTAACTTTGGGAAATGTTTTAAACATCTCTAACGTCTCAGTTTCATTATTTATAAAAGGAAGGTAACAAGTATCTGATCAGGTAAAATATGTCATTATAAACAACATTCCACAGTTAATTTATCTCTGTCTTAAATTTGGGGTTAGATTTGGGGGAAGTATTTTCACAGCAACGTTTCCTTACGAACGCGGAGAAGCCATCTAGGAAATAGTCCCATTTCCTCTAAAGTTTCTTACCCAGCAGAATAATGATGCAGAGCAGAATGGCGATGAGGGCCCCCGTGCTGAGGCCGGCGGGAAGGAGCAGGGCTTCGGCGCTGCAGGACTGCATGTTGCCCTGGCTGTCGCAGGCGCACACTCTGATGGTCAGCGTGCCTGTGCTGCTCTGAATCGGGTAATCGTTGTCTGATATCACCACCGGCAGGAGATAGGTACTTATTTCATGTCTGTTGAATCCATTTTTTCTGGTTAAAATTCTGGCAGTATTATCTAAAATAAAGTTTAATATATTACAGAGGGCTTAGGAGAGCACCTGTCTCATCCGGATCACCAGGGTTCGACACATAAATAAAAAGATGTTTATGTAAAATACAAAACTGATATCAATTTCCGTATCAACTGTATACATGGCAATTCAAATACAGATAAGATAAATGAGATAGTTTGAGGAATCTAATATACGATTACTTATTTATTAGGTTTTTGATGAATTCTCAGATGTTTTCAAAATGGTGAATTTTTATGAGTGAATCAGTTATCAAGACTACAGAGATGTTAGCATATTGTTTTTTGAAGTTTTCAGAAAATGGAAATACTACACATACCAAGAAAAAAATCATAGTAAACGTTTTGTATTTACAAATGTATGTGTGCCCACACAAACCCCACATGAACCTAATATTCATGAAGAAAAATGTGGTTGAGTCCCAATACATAAAAAGCAGTGAGGAAGTTACTTAATATTTTTGAACTTTGATTTCCACTCATTAAAATGAATACGATGTGTAATTCAAAGTATTGTTGGAAGACAGCTAATGTGGAGCGCCTAACGGACACAGAGAAAGAAGTAGGGACTTAATACAGGCTAGCATCCTACTGCCCACTGTATTGCTGCTGATATGTCCTTTATCTGATAATTCACCCAGTATCCTTAAATGCAGGTTGTGGGGTTAATAAAAAAGTTTCATCTAGTTCAATATAGCAAATATTTAAAAATAATATCAATATACACTTGGATGATAATTTCCTGCTCTGTTTGTCCAATGTGCATATTAGTCTTGTTTAGCCAATGCCATAGGGCTATTAAAAATGCCAGTGTAGGGAAGGGAGTGAGTTAGTCAGTTGCTAAATCAAACAGGACAGCCAGAAAGGAAAAAAAAGGAACAATTTTTTTGCAGGTATAGTGGTTGAACATAAAATAATCATTTCCTAAATTATTAGTAAGTTAAATCTCACTACATCAGGTAACTACATAAGCTAGGGAAAGTAACAGAATAGAAGATGTGCATAAGCAAATTTTAAAAATAAAATGTAATCCTGATAATTGTGCAATGTTTACTTTCTTCCAAGAAGTATTAGGATATAATACTCTCTCACACCTATGCTAAAATGAACATTTATATATATGTGAGTATTTTCAGAATCTTCTTGCTTTATACTTTGAAATTTTTTCAATAGTTTCTAATTCTTAACTTTGCCTGCAACAGCTTTGCTATATTAAAGAATCAAAAGAAGTTTTACCCTAAACTAACCATTTCATTTAGATCACTTTATTAAACAGTCAGAAAGTCATCATCTAATAATATTTTTGACCTGTGAGTTAGTGAAAAGTGAGGGAAACTTAATGGGATATGAAGTGTGGTATCACAGAAGCAGGAGATTTATTAAAGAGAGAAAAGAATGATGTAGAATTTAAAGATTTTAAGGTGAAATTATAGATAAATGCAAGGGTGTTTACGCAGGAAGAGCAGCTTTAAGGTGACGTTGTCATTGGAATTTCTTTTAAAATTCACCCAATAACATAAAATAGTGAATTTGTGCAGGATTAGATCAAACTTCCATCACACTTCAGTGGTATTCTATTTAATGTACGTTCGGGTTTATATTCATATGGCTTCAGATCTTGCTTTGAGTAACTTAAATAGGATCAGGAACTCTTCTTAATATAAAAAATGGCACTATTTATCAAAAATTAATTATGATCATCTGTGGGTTTGTCACCAGTTGTGGGTTCTGGCCAGCAGAAGTCCCACCAAGACGGAATGAATTACTTAAGACTCTGGGGAAAAGTCCAGAGAGCGAGAGGGAGTCGGGAGCCAACTCCACAAGCCTCTCAAATGTCTCATATTTGTTGAGTACAGTTGAAGCAGGAATTTAGGGAAGGACAGGGTGGGATTACAATGCGTACAAAGGTTTTGTTTATTGTTGGTGTTTGGCTCAAGGTAAGAAGACCCTTTCTGGTGAATCATAATCGTGTTGAGCCTTTCAGCTTATCAGGGCAGAATGTATGAGAATCAGCTGCTTGACAAGATTTTCTTGGACTCAGGTGGCTATGCCTGTCTCAGGTTGCCCCCTCAGAGGGTCTTACCCGTCATTGGCTAACCAGCCTTCTCACCTCTGAGTCTGCAGCTTTCTATAAGTTGTTTACCATTCCAGCCCAAGGCTGTTTTGGGGATAGAAGACTAACAGCAGGCACACCCAGCATTGATAGCCGTTGATAGCCGGGGGCCTGGGTCATTGCTAAAACCTCAAGGCAGTTACTAAGCACATCTTTTTTAAGGAGGTAAGTGGCTGGGATCTGTTACAATTTGTTAACCCAATCATGGGCTCCCACAATCATCCTTGAGTTGCTTCCCCAGTAACTGTGAAATGCTGTGATAAGACAACACCATTTTGGGTCTCTATTACTTTTTAAAATTGAGAGGTGGCTTGTTGAAATCCAGGGCTCAGTTTAACAGGAACATAAAACAAGTGAAAATACAATTAAAAAGAGGTACAATATTGTCAATTCAGTACTGAGAATGTCCAATCTAAATTCCATGTTTAGGTTACCAGATGCAGCAAATTAAAATGATGGACGTTGTTTTTCTTGAATTCAGATGTAATTGGGCATTTTGTATTTTATCTACCAACTCTGTTAATTTTTCCAATCACAATTATTTTAGGTGTCCAGAGGGATGGAAATTATTAACAATTCAGAAGCTCAGATTTGGTAAACAGATGTTACCAACCAATGTCGTCCCTTCAACTGATTTGTGCAAAGTTTCCACAATACCAAATATAGTTGCTCAGTGTAAAACTATCCATTATCTGAAACTACTTTCTGACATTCTGAAAGCCTCCTAGATAGGTACAGGGACCTGACTCTGCCAGCATACATGCACAGTTAGGAGTTATTTTAAGTATGCCAGTGTAGTTATTAGATTTATTTTAAGAATAACTATATCTATAGCCGCTCTAAAACAAGTATGTCTTTTAAACAAGAGCTAGATGATACAATTAGTTTTAACATAAATTTATCAAAAAGCTCTAATTACATACTTTTGTTTAGACTAGAATAATTACCACACGTTTTCCAAAGAATAAAGCTGTTCAATTTTTTAAAAAATAGTAGCCATCTTCATATTTTTCCTCAAAAATATGTTTCTGCCTTTTTTAAGAATGCAAGAGATATGTTTAGTTTTTTTGATCACAGAGATATTATAAAAGTCATCTATTACACAGGAGAATAGTGTTTGCCATTGCAGTTAAGCCTTTGCACTCAGCCCTTTCACAGGTTAATGTGGCAACTTCTCTTTCTTATGCTTCTCTTATTTTGGTGAATCAGCTGCTGCTAAATCTCACAGAAGTTTACACAAGAGTCTCACTGAGTCATTCATTTCCCTATAGGTGTGTCCTACAATTTTGTTATAGGAAATGATTATTCCCAGCCTTTCTAATGTTTGCAATATTCAATCTTTTCATTAGTACCCACATAGAGACTTCATTCATATACTTTATGATTTTAAAATTCAAGAGATTAAACACTATCAATTACTGTAATATCTCATTAAAAATCTAATGAAAACAAAAATTTGTAACACATTTATAAATTAATATATCATGTATATGGTAGTTGTTACCTTGGGGAAAATTTCTGGTTAACGTCACCTTAAATCACAGTGAACACGTTCTAAAATTTACCTTCATTGTCTTGTACTGTGAAGTTTGGATTGACAGCAGCTAAACTGAAGAAAAATTTCTGTCCACCTAAAGGATCATCTTTGTCTACTGCACTTATAGTCTGTATTAGCTGCAGAAGAGAGAAAAATGTATAGTTATCAAACTTCCTTGAGTATAATCTGCTTTATAATATGTAATTTTTAACATCCACTTTGTCTAACATTTTTAAAAGGCAATTGATTTTCTTCCTTGTGCATGTATCTTTACCTGAGTTATTCCATCTTTTTGTTATTACTTTGATTTTAACGTCTCCCCCACTGTTTATATCTGCTTCTCTCTATTTCCCCTAAATATTATCCATTATTTGTATTAAAATAATAAATAATAATGTTGTATTCTTTACAGTTCTATTTAGATATAGCATTTGAACTGAGTAGGTTATTTCATTTAAACATTGACCTGGAAGAGTTACTTAATGTAGGAAAATTTAGAAAATTATTGTAATTAAGGCTTTTCTCCTCATCAAAAGTAAAGTGAAAACTAATCAAAGAATGTAGATTCTATAAACAATATATGTTACTTTATTAAGGAAAGACAAACATTACCTACTTTAACAGTAGGTTAACTGTTTACTTCATCTGCACTTTCAATCAAATTATGTATTTTTAAATTCCACATATACATACTATGGGGATGGTTATTTTATAAGGGTAAACTCTTGGGTTTATTTTAGGGTAAGAATATAAGAAGCCTTCTCGTAACAAAGTAGAAAATTTAACACCTTATTCTATAATCAGATCACTGCTTTGAACATATTATATAATTAATATTATTCATATATGTAACAAGTATGTATTTTTACATATTTATCAATTTCATCTTTAATTTATATGTATAATAACATTTTATGTATTTTTGCATATTTTAATTTTCAGGAAGGCTTCAGAAGTTTTAAATATGTGTATCAATACCTATAGAAGTGGTCAAATTTATGCTAACTGAAAGGAATATATTTTTACTGCATTAACTCAATATTGTGTTGATACTTGATGGAAATATTTGTTACTGGTGTTGATTTAAAAAGGGATTTTTAAGCTTGAAAAATAATGTAAAATAATTCAAAAATAAGAAATTATTTTAACTATTCTATATTAAGTTTTCCTATAGGTGTCTTATAAGAATAAAAATGTGGTAAAATTGAGGTACTCCCTAATCATTTATTTCAAAGTGATACAAGAAATATAAGTGGACCAAAGATAAATGCTGATTGTCTAGAAGTAAGTAGCAAAAAAAGATTCAAAACTTTAAATCATTTAAAATATATATTTAAAAATACAGCGTAACTGCTTTATGAAATTTTTAGTATTGATTTAAGATTAAATAGAACCAAGAATTTATGGCTAATGGCATATCCATTCAATAAAAAACCAAAGGATGGTAAATATATGAAGGAATTAAAGAGAAAAATGTTAAAATAATTTTAGCCAGTACCCTTGGAGAGGTATCTATTCAGTTACAAAAATATTTCTTAACTGACTTTTGTTTGTGGAGCAGTCTCAAGGATTTTATTTTCAAATAGCAACTTACAGGAATAAGTTGAAGAGGGGAAAATGACATAAAGGAAACAACATATCAAGAAAGACAGTAGGCTAATGGAAATTCTTATGTTCCTATATGGAAAGATTAATATGTTAACTCTCACATACAGATGCATAAAAATGATAGAAATGTAAGAGTAGAGCTAATGGTCTTTTAAAATAAAAACTACAATTTTCCTAATAAATTTACATTTGCAGCTGTGATTACAAATTACAATTCCAGTTCATTTTTATGGACCAAAATAACACAATTCAGAGAACAAAATGACCCACATCTTTACATATCTCTATAAGAAATTATAAAGGTTTACATAAAAATTCTCAATTAAAATGTGCTATTTTAATGAAAGACGGTAGCATTGTATACGCTAGCAATATGTCAGTGACTCATTAGTATATTTTCATTAAATATTATAATGGGAATAAGTAAAACTCATTTAATAATACAGACAAAATAGAATCACATGCTGTAAATCAATATCATATCACAACATATTTTTATGACCAGAAGACTTTTTTTATGCAGATGGAGGCACTTCCTTTACAAGATAGATTTTTTTCTTTGAGACATAACTTAACTTGGCTTTTAGCATCCAACTTCTCTATATCCAGCAGTCACCTTTCAATATAGCCTTCCTTTCCATTTCCAGTCAGACATTAAAAAATCACATTTTGTTTTGGCATATGTACCATAAAAAGTTGCAATTCCACTGAAAAATTGGCAACAAAAAGGAGATAAAACTCTCTTTCCTGTATAAGCACTCACTATTTTATTTCTACTGGAAACAAATTCATTTTGACTCACTTCAAATAAAAGAGGTTCCACAATTAGGGAAATAAAAATACAGGTGATGTCCAGTATTCATTCTGAGCATATGAAAATGAGACAGACAAGTCATTTATATTTTATCTCCTCAGCAATTATGTAATTGGTTTGTATTTTCACAAGGCAATTCTAAAATAATCTTAAATCAGCTTGAGAGGTGTTTCAGTGATCGTATTATAAGGGAGTGCGAGATGAAGAAAGGAGTTTAAGATATTTAGTTAGAAAAATAGCCACTAAGTTCTAATGTTGCAGCTTTTTCAGTGAAAAGACTCGTAGTTTATGCTGATGAAAAAATTCCCTTTGTTCTGGTAAAAAGCACTCTTTTTAGTTGTTAGGAAAGTAACTAAACACCATTCTATGGAAAACATGTAATGAGATCTGGGGGGTTAATAAGGGCCTGGAGCTTGGATACTATCGATGGGTAAACATAAGCTGCACTTCTCCCTGGGGAGACTCCCTGGGAGATGTCCTGTGAGACTGAAATGCTATTGCCTTCTCACAGAAATTAAAAATATATATTAAAACATATTTTATTGAAGGAGTAAGGCATGTATAAGGGGAATTGTAAGAAAAGAGAAACAGCCAGTCCTCTCTTCTCTCCTTTCCCAAGGTCCCCTGACTCTCTCTGAGATGGAAAAGATGGGAGTCGAGTTGCCTAGTTCAGGCACAAGAAAGGACTATTAATATCACATCAGTTGTATGTTTCCCCAGGAAAAGTCTATCCTTAGGCCAGGGAATAGACAAGAAAGGAGGAGGGGGCAGCAATTAACTTTACTTCTGTCTCATTGCATCCACACGCCAAATGAATGGAATTATGTTCCACGTTGCTCTAAGTGCTACTCTTAAAGAGAACTTAATTCAGAGGAGTACTACTCTATCAATAACGAAAGCACACCCAGAAGTCCCCCCAAATCTCCCACTTCCCTAGAAGGAGGGAAGACAACAGTTAAATTAATTTCAAGAAAGGCTCAGTGAAGGGGTGCTTTATTAAATAACCACTTGGCTTTTGCCAGCTGGGATGTCATAACCTAGAATTACATTATTGAGTATACAACAATTTAGTTCAAACAAACATTTTTTCAACCTGTGAGACCAAAAGGACATCTAACAAACTGGTCTTACTAAAACTAACGACTATGGGAGGCTGTTACACTTACAGCCAATTAGAAGAAAATTATTAGTCATGCTCTTCCTGTCAAGTTTGTCAAAATAGGCTAACCACTTTTTAAATTAAAATCATCTTTGATTTTATAATGTTCCCTCAGTATACCAGCTTGTTTTTAATAGTTCAAAAAGTATATAATTACTGAGCCAGATAGAGGTAAAAAAAGAAAAAAAAAAGCATAAGGAAAATAAACACAATCCCTTATTTTGTATATTTTGAATACATTGGGAAATCAATATTTATAAGGACTCAAAAGCTCTGAAAATATATCTCTTGAAAATCAAATAGAATAACCATAGAGGAAGCAATGTATGTAGCAGTTGCCAAATGGATAATTTATCTTGTAGAGAAAAGGCTTCAGCTTATATCATGCTGAGCCTGCCAGGCAGAGGACTATTTGGAACACTATTTTTAGGGCACACTGTTTCATTAAGAAGTAGGTCGGAAGTAGCTAAGTCATTTAAACATTCCAAATTAAACATTTCCATAACATTTTCAAATAAAAAAAAATGAATCCGATTGCAGCAATTCTACCACTTCAAACAATAGACAGGCTATTGAATTCCTATTAGAATCTTCTGAAGGGAGAAGTTGAGTTCTTCCACAGTGTAATTTGCATAAAAATGTAACAATGACATTGATGTTTATAAAGAGCATCAAATGATGTCAAAACACAATACAGTTTCGTGATGGCTTCTCTTTCTCTAATAAAACACATTTGGCTCCCAATTATTATTTATAACATGCAGCTTCCTTCTGTGAAGATAGCACTCAAACCAATTAAGAGCATTTCTTTCAGCCATACAGGCTGGAGCTTTTCAAACAACAAAATGAGTCCACTGAGGAAAGACTTAAAGAGTTATAAACAAAGCTGGTGTAGGAAGAATGTTTTAAAGGATGAAAACTAAGTCATTAAGCACTTTATGTGTTGCCATAATGATGAAAAGCAAATACAAGTCTTAGGCGTGAACTCTGCGGTCCTGCTTCAAAATCGTATTCGCATACGTTGGGATATTGATGGGATGTTTTGCTGATCCCCGGTATTTGTCTCTGTTTTTCCCATTTTCATTTCCCATCTCTCAAGCACTTACTAATATTTATGTAATGGCACAGCAGGGTCTATTTTTGCTTTTGTTTGAAAGTTTAAAAAGTTGTTTCTTCTTATACCTTAACTTTCATGGCTACGGTAAAATTTCATATTTACATTAGAGCTTTACGAAGGACATATGAAATGTGCTATACTGTTATTTAAAACGTTTTCAACCCTAAAAACATCAGGCTTTGGTCCTGATTGTTTGTTTTTAATTATATTAATTTTTAATATAATTGCTGGGACTTTATATGAACAATTTTATTTCTTTACTCATTCCCCTCAAGAGGGGACAAAAATTAACGTGCCTGTTAAAATCTTCTTACCCTTTAAAATCCTTTGAGTACTTACCTGTCCTGGTCTGGCATTTTCACACACAAAAGTGTCATAGAACACAGCAAATTGTGGGGCATTGTCATTAACATCCAAAATTCTCACAAAAACAGCCACCCGAGTCATCTCTTTGGGATTGTCTAGAAAAAGGAAAGGAAAAATGTGTTTATGAAAATCATTCGTACACCAGATTTAATTTATATAAGCATCTTGTGGATATTAAGTGCTCACATACAAATAAGCATCACATTCATTCTACTAATTTAATGAGCAAATGCAATAAAGAGAATTACTGCAGAGCCTAATTAAATAGTCATGAATTCAGTTATTACTGGGCTCAAGAGTACTAATAATATTTTGAAAAATAATTTTAAAAGAACAATCCACTGTAATTGAGTTCATACTATACTTGAGTCCTTACTCCCCAAATATGTAAAATAAGAACATATTTACTAAATCTTTATTATATGTCATAATATTACTTAATTTATAACTTTTTTTTTGGATAGAGTAGTTTTAAATAAATTAGTAACTTGCCCAAGGTCATCCCCTAAATCATAGTTGTTGAATTACAATCTACCCTTCTGACTACTACTTTTATCACTAAAATGTATTCCAACAGTTACTCTCAACTCTCCTTTTGGAAATTTTAATATATAACTACTAATTTTACAAATTGGATGGAAATTAACAATGAAATACAAGATTTAAAATATCTCATTAATATAATTATTACTGGTACCATTTCAACAATCCAGGCTCAATTTTGTTAGCAAAATTAGCTTAATAGTAACATGTAGTATAATAATCATGATTTTATTTTGCTAAAAATCAAGAGCTTCAAAGTTTTCACATATAAGTATGCATTTAAAAATTGTTTTGATTTGTAAATGGAACTTTAAAATATAAATGTCTATTTAGCCTAACCTTGGGTAAAAACCTCATATTAGTCATAATTGTATTATCTCTACCATGGATTTTTCTAGCCATGTGTACTGATATCTGAGAGTGTTTTGGCATCTTAAATTCAGGTTATAGTCATCAGCCTTAGTGATATTAACATCTCAGTCTCTGGATATGTTTCACCTTCTATGTGAACTTTGACAAAGTCAAGCTGAAGATCACTATAAAAAGAGAAAGGTGATAATTAGCTAAAAACAAAGCAAAACAAACAAACAAAAAATAGCACATGAGCTGAGGGACAGTAGCAATCTTATTAAATGGCCTCTACCAACATGGGTTATGAGTAATATTTACCCTTGGGAAATTTATCTAACTTTCCAATTTTATCTAAATTCTTTTCAGATACAGTGTTAAAAAATATTGTCAGGTACAAATAGAGAGTATCACTACTCAAAAAAAAATTTACTTCTCCTCTTTTTTCTCCATGTAATTATAATGTTACTAAAATAATGAAATCAGCACTTTTTAAAAATAGCATGTAAGAACTGATTACTTGGCAGGGACGTTTACAAGGCTGAAATAATATGAAAGAAGGCAGACAGAATTCTAAATCCACTTGAAGTGTATTTACCTTTCCTTCCTCTCTTCAAGGGAAACTTTAAAACCCATTCCCTCTTTAACATTCTCGTTCAGTCTTTCTTCGGTCTTCTTAACCCATATGCATTCAGTTCTCAGGTCTTATTTCATACTTGCTAATCTACTGCTGCATATTGCTCACCTCTTAGTGTGTCAGGTGCTTAGAGTTTACACCCTGGAGTCAAAGAGAGCTGCTTTGATTCCCACCATTCATTCATCATGTGACTTTGGCCAGTTTACATACTCTCTCTAATGCCTTGATTTTACTCCACATGAATCAAAATCGAATTTCTAATCTTATAAAATGATTTGAAAAATTACGTGAGCTAATGCGTGAAAACGTCTTATCAAAGTATCAGTTCTTTGGTAAACACCAGCTACCAACACATGTTGACTTTTATTATTAAGAGGACCTTTACTATCCCTGTTACATCATGTTCATCTCCTTACCTTACTTAAGACCTTATGCTACCTTTCTCCACACAAAGCATCTACATAATAAAAACATGTTAACTAGCTTTCCTACAATTCATGTGGGTCTCAAGAGGAGAATATTTGGGAAAAAATGGAGAGAAGAGAAAAAAGAGAAAAATGCTAGTCTGTTATTTTCCTACATCCCCCACTCCTAAACCATTTACTAACACCCAGAGGCATAATGTTCACCTACAAGTCAATCTTCAACTACCCAAAGTTACTTGTTGCCTCGTATAAGAGAAGGGCGGTCTGATTCTTCCGTATTTTCTAGAATGTGCTCTTTAACCTACTTTTATAGTTAGTGGACATGAGCAAAATGTTTTCTTTCAGTATAAAGCCTTGACATAAAAATAGCTCTTTTATTTTATTCACTTTACCTATGCCACAGAAACCAAGAAGGACAGAAAGTTTCATATCTAAAAAATTGCATCGTCAGTCCCTTCCCTAACACAATGTGCAGATTCTCCAGCCTCTATACACATAACTCAAAGCTCTTCAAATCAAAAGCTAAATCCACAGGGATAACACGCTTTGTAAAGCAACAGGCCTGGAGGCACCTATTCAAAAAACAGTGCTTACACTAATCTTTTTACTGGCAAATGCGGAGGCTTGTGTATAAATAAAAATAGGAAGCATTCCAAGGAAGCAACAGACTGAAAAGTAGCCAGCACACATTTACCACCTGAGCCTGTCAGTCAACCAACAAGCTCCATGGTAGCAAGAATGTGTGAGCCATAAAGGGTCTCAGAATGTGTCCTAAGGTATAAAACCATGCCATGTATTCACAGCCTTTTCTATACCTTCAAGAAGAAGAAAACTTCAGTCATTATCCAGGAATCCCAGGCTTCAGAGAGAGATACCTTTTGTTCCTGGTTAGGGCAAGAATTTCCACCAATGAGGAAGAAGGTTTAGAAAAAGGAGACCTTCGGTCATCAGCTTTGCTCTATTGTTCTCAGAAGGGACTTCAGGGATCACAGTTTAATTTTCAGATGTGGGTATAGGAACTCATTGGTTTCTACAACACTGTGTTTTACCATCCCTCATTGTGATCTTAATTTTAGATTTTATATTCTTCACATGACATATAAAAATATTTTTTAAAGAAGAAAAAGAGGACTTATTCCATGGTATAGTGCCCTAAACGGTTGCCTGGAGCAGGGGTCCTTGCAGTATGAGGGACTACTGCTATAGGATGTAGAATTGAACTGTTGGACGCAGGGTCTGGAAACACACTGGTAAGAAGTACATTTATAGATCATTCTGTTCTGCTTTGGGCTTGGTGTCTGACATACTTACCATAAACCTAGTGTTTAAAATCTAGTAAAAACAATTCTTTATACGCTGTTTCCCTCTAACCCTCATTCCATTTAATAATCGGCACAGCATAATGGACCTCTGACTGTTTGTGGTTTGGCAGGTAGGCATTTCCAGCAGTTACTCCATAGATTGATTTTCTTTAAGGGCAGAAAGTAGGTTTAGTTCTTAAAAAGAAGAACATAATTGACTTAGCTTTTTACAGAATTGTAATTACTTCGACTAGCTTTAGAAGTTAAATTTCTCAAAGTATCTGAAATGGAAAATGCAGTTCCTAGCTCACTGGGCTTGAATAAGGATCTTGAATCAGCCAGGGAGCACACACAACCGTGATTCTAGAATAATCAGACTGGATCCTGTCAGGCACAACTAAACACTGTGATATGGAGACTGATATAGAAATAAAAGCTTTCCTTAAGAAACACTCAAAAAAAAAAAAAAACCAAAAAAAAACCACCCTTCAGTTCACCCTAAGAGGCACAGCCATTTTTATCTCACTAAAGAAAAAGTGGATCATTTAGATGGTAGGACTAATCTTTATTCTGAGGCGTTAAGGTCATTGCTGATGATCTGTCTAGCCTAATTTTATCCTTCTGAGGCGCTTGGTAATTCAGTCCCAATGCTCTGCCTTCCAAATCTGGAATGGTTACTTCAAATAACTCGACCTTGATACGTGTTTGTGGATTCAACTTAGTTTTTCAGATCTGAAATGTGGGGGCTTAGTTTTTCACCGTGATTCAGACCCTAATTAGTGTTTCTTTTTAAGACAGTTAAAAAGTTCTATTCCATGCACGTATCACAATACAGGGATCTGAAACCATCAACAGGTTAGAGTGTGTGGGCAGGGCTGGCTTCAGAGGCATGGGCCGTTGAACAGGGCCTCACACTTAGAAAGGCCCCACTCACCCTTGTTTTAACACTCTGCTGTTGCTATGTTAAATTCCTTAATCATGTTTTAACAAGAGACCTCACACTTTCATTTTATAACAGGCTCTAAAAATTATATAGCCAGCCCTGTGTATGGGCAAGAACTTTTGCAATTAGAGACAGGTATGATTTTGAATACTGGCTGTGTCTATTATTAGTTGGATGAAATTTTGTAAATTAGGTATAGAATTTAGTATTGGATCTACAAACAGAATGACTAGTTTCAAATCCCAGTTTTACCAGTTCTGGCATTGTGACTTTGGACAAGTTACTGAAACCTCTAGAGTCTTATTTCCTTCTCTGTTAAGTAAGGTCAATAAAAGTATTAGGAGTGAAAATTAATTTAAAATTCTTAGAATAATACCTGGCACAGAGTGCTAAATGTTAGCTATTGTTACCAATACCTTTGTTTCTTCACCTATAAAAAGGAAGTAATAATATCTATGTGTTTGTTGTTAATTCAGGGACTCCCAGCATTTTAGCATAGATTTTAATTCATAGTGTCCATGCAGTAAATTTAATACATTTCCCTTTCTCCCAAAGAGAATATTTTTAGTTCCCAATTCTAGATCATTTTTATTAGTTAGTATTAACTGTAGACTTGTGGATGACTATAGCTATTTCTCAGTATATATAGAAACTATTTAAAAAATTATAGGTGTTGAGAGGCCTTTTAAAACCTTAGATTGAAATTACAATTCACGTGTGCAATGAGAAGGAATTATTCTTAATATAAAATGAAACCTAAAAATATGCTCAATATTATATACATAAAATTCATCTTACTGATTTCAGCAGCTATAACAGTAAGATTGTGCCACTGAGATAGTTCACGGTCAAGTGGCTTTGATGTATAAAGGGATCCATTTCCAGAATGTATGTTAAAGATCCTGTCAAGGTCAGTGTGGCGATCCAAGGAAAATCTGAACACGAGGGCAGAGAAAAATACATGCAGTATTATTGAAGGTTTATAGGAGAAAACAGTGAAATGCAAAGACACACATAGAGTGATAAATAATAATTTCAGGAAAGTATATAGTACTGAACTGGAATGCAGACTGTGTCATCAATTAATCACACACACACACACACACACACACACACACTGACCCTCCCCCAGCCCCACCCCGAAACCTCGTTCCAAGACCTGAATCGACCATTGTTCTGCATTCAAATGCTGGTCTTCTGAATCCTTGCATTATCGAATCATTATCTATTGCCACATTCAACTGACCTTCATGTATTTTTTCCAAAAAAAGAGTTGGAAATACAAGTTTTACATTACCAACTAACTTTGCCTAGTGATCGAGACTTCTAAAGAATTATCACAAAGATCGAATGCATAACATCATCACCAGAAGTAAAGTCTTCTAGTAAGAATATTGGAGATAACATTAGTTTCCTCAAAAGTGTAGATCATCAATTGATGACTGTGTTTAGTCGCTTCAAAGTACAATACACAGGTAGCTTCATTTTCTTACCCATGTGTATCATTATAAAATTTATACATTTTAACTAGATATATTTTAAAAATAGAAAAGTTTGGCATAAGAGTTTTTATATATCTGTAGCAAATGAAGTCTTAGTACATGTATTAAAAAAACAAGTATTCTGCAAACTAATTAAAGGCATCGTGCTGGGTGTCATTCTAAAACTTAACAACAGGTTTATCAATTAGGATGATGTAGTTGGGATAAATCCCATTATTTGGGGGATTGTCAGCCAAGGTTTAAAAGAACTGTACCCCTCACTGGTGGTTCCTGTCACTTCACAATCCTAGTGGTTTACAAATGTTTTAGAATTTTTGAGTTAGCAAGCATCTTTAATGTTCCCTATTAAAAAATTTAAAAAACAGAGCAAAATAAAGATGACAAAACCAGGAATATTATTCAGGTATGGCGTATATTTTCTTAAAAGACAACCGTTATTTATTTTAAGGAAAAATATATGAAATAGCATTTTTAAATTGCATTTTGTGAATAATACTACAAAATAATTTTTAAAATGCCATAAAGCTTTTTTTCTTTTAATGTTCCAAACGTGTATAATATTTCCAAAAATCGATTGAAATTTATGATCTTTATATTGGGTTTTGAATAAATTGCATTAGAAGAATAATTTAACATTTCAATAGTTAATGTGATTTTATTTTTGAGGACTGCTTATTTTAGACTTTTACTTTAAATCAGTTCTAAATAGAACAGACCAGTCATTTACAAATTTCCTTAATAAACCCCAACCATCTCTATTAACACAATAGGAATTTAGTTTTGTATTCAAACTACCTGTTTTAGCCATTCACAAATTACACAAAACTTTGTATCTCTGTATCTGGAATAATTCATAAATTATATCCCAAGTTGACAAAATTCTTTTATTAGTGAAAGATCCGACATAAATTTTACCTCCTCCTTGGAGTGTTCCGTGAGTATCTGAAGTAGAAGCTATTTGTCCCCTTCCATCCTAAGGTCCCTTGTACCACTTATCTGTCATTTATCACATTGTATTCACAATTCATTTCATCTCACATCTCAAACAAGAATCAAACATGAAAATGGCAAGCATCATACTTAAAATCTAGTAGGTACTCAACGAATATTATTTTTCATTCTAAATCCTCTTCCTTAGCAGACTGAGAACTCCTTGAGAAACATGTTAATAATGATGTGGTGACCCACAAATATTCGTTGAATGGAAGAAAGTATAACTGACCTCTTTGACATTTTGGCAAATGATGTGTACTTATTTCTATAGAAATATGACAGGAAGTTGCAGTATGTAAATCAATATAAAGCATCATTGTCTTAGCCAAATCCATTTTATGTCTGTGTTGTCTTTTTTCTTGTACTTCAGTTTAAAAAATAATGATAAAACTTAGAGGATTATGTGAAATTACCTTGAAGATACAGAGACATCCTGATTCTTTTTCAAACATGATATAATTACAGTTGACCCTTGAACAACATGGGTTTGAATTTTGTGGGTCTACTTATAAGTGAATTTTTTCAATAAATATTGTAAGTGAAAAATATTGCTTGCTATATCAGTAAACAAAGGATGCTGCGGCCATCAAGTCATCAGTCACTACCACAGCCCCCGAAGGTGAGCTGGAGGGAACTCAGGATGAAGACAAACAGGCAGCCCGCCTCTGCCACCACCCACAGCGGTGCACCCTGAGGGAACTCAGGATGGGAAAAGAACAGGGTGTGAGACCTACATATTTAGGTGCATATCAAAGGAATGATTTCAATGGCAGACTTTTGCATCTTCCCATACATAGAAAAGTGCTAAATTCCTTAACTTGAGATATCTGGTTTTCTTTAATTAACAGTAATCTTTTGATGTTCTGACAACCTGGTCTTTGTCATAAAACTAATATCCTGGCTCCTCCCCTGCCTCTTCAGAGCAGTCTCTCAGAGCTATCTGAAAAGTTGTTATTCTGGGCTTAAGTCCTCAGAAATGTCCACCAAATAAAATATAACTCTCAACGTTTAGGTTGTGCATTTTCTTCAGTTGACAAGATAAACTACAGTATATATTTGTTGAATAAATAAATCTGAAGTTGAATGCTTGGATGCAGAATTGTGGACACAGAGAGCCAACTATGAGGTTATATTCAGATTTTCAACTGCATTGGTGGGGGAGATTTGTGCCCTTAATCCCCAAGTTGTTCAAGAGTCTACTGCTGTATGTTCCAGTTCTCTATGGCAAATTATGTTATTACCTAAGATTTTCATTTTTAAATCAGTTCCAGAATACATATTTTAGGTAAACCTGTCTGATTATTGCATTAGCAGCCACAGTATATGACATAAACAGTTTATAACATGACCAGTATTATCCAATTATCCATCCCTAAATACGTTGCTTTAGTAAAGCTACTTTATTCCTTTGATAATATATATACATTTTTTGATTTGCGTGTTCTATCAAGATTAACATGCAATAATATTCATTTCCATCTTCTACATCAAGTTAGCATAAATTTAAATATGCAACAAGAATCATGGTGTAGACTCTGTCATCAATAAGCAATGATGTCACTAATTCTGTTGCATTTAGTGCACGCAATGGATTCTTTTCTCCTGGTCTCCAGGACTTGCATCCTGATGGAATATTTTACTTTTTGTTTAAAAAATTCACAGATACATTTTGATGTATAACAACCATCAGTCTATAAAAAGATGCAAAATTGATTTCATTGTGTGGAAAAATATCTTTTATACTGTCACTTAATAATGTCACTAGATTTAAACTGAACTTAAAAAAAATATTGTATTTGATTTTTAAAAGGCCATTTTAAAACCAGGAATACATGCCAAGGGAGTGCTTGGTAAGTATTTAATGTGGAAAATTAAGCACGTATATTGGTTATTTAAAAGCTTCAAAGGAAAAAAATCCAAGGAATGCAGCAATTCCACTGAAGATAAATGTGGTGGAGAAGAGGCATTTATGGGGAAGTCATGCTGGCAGATGGGAGCTGTACTTGAGTGCCATATGCAGGTTTTGGCTGCCCATATGTAACCTCATGCTGTATGTGAAGGTAAGAAAATATTTAGGTAAAATAATATAAATCAAATAGCAATTTATATATATATGTATATATATAATATGACTCTACTTGAAGATCTGATAGAACCTACAGAAATTTTAACTTTAATTTGAGTTAGTCGCATGGCCCACAAAATTAAAGGTTTCTGACATTCCACTGCAGCATAGTTAGGAGTGTGTACTTGGAAATTGTACAACCACTTGAACTCCTACTTGACTGGCCAACATAGAAAAAAAGAAGCAAAATCAGCTTGCTGAGGATGAAGGAAACAAATGAAATCCAAAACACATGACGGACTAATGGTCTAAGGCAGTCATTTTAATGGTGAATATTACACATAGATACCTGTACGTTTTTAAAATGAGAGAACAAAGGTCAATGAAAACTTTGACCCTTTCTCATTTGTATGTGTTTTTCCCATTTCATATATTTTTAGGTGCCATAAGAAAACAAAGCAAAAAAAAAAAAAATTTGAAATCACTCTGATCTTGTTGGAATGTTCTAAATTTTTTGATATAGCCCAAACAACAAAGTCCCCTTTTGATGATAGGAGTATAGAAGAGTTTCTACAATCATAACTACATTGTAACATAGTTATGATTTTTTTTTTACTGTTAAAACCTCTCTCAACCTCACATATTATTTAAGAACCTGAAAGCACAAATAAGTTGATTCAGCGACACCGCAAATGAACAGCTGAAATGGTGCCCTTTACCTGTACCAGGGCTCAGGACAACAGATACCTCAAAGAGCCAGGCAGATGATACGAGCCAAGTGTCAGGCTAAACGGCACGATTAAAACCGAAGCTAATGATGAGATCCATGCACCTGCTGCCCCAGAACAGACTATTTACTATAAACACTTGTGCTCACCAAATTTATGTGCACCGTACGGAGACACTCTCTTATCTTTCAGTGCATTTAAGTGCTTTAAATAGAATTTCATGATCTCTATGTTTACTTCAATTCCCCTTTCTTTTCTTCTTAAACAGAAGCATAATTACCTGATGGGGCTAGAAGTCGAATCTGGGTCCCTTGCCATCACGGTACCAATGATTGTGCCCACTTCAATATCCTCGTGAACCTCGAACAGATAGGAGGATCTGCTGAAAACGGGAGGCTCGTCCACATCTTCGATAGAGATTTTCACAATTGTCGTGTCTTTAAATGGTCCTAGGTAATAAAAGCGCGGATCCACGTGGGTATTTTCTGCTTCTACCTTCAGAGTGTAAAGCCTTCGGCTTTCGTAGTCAAGTGGCTGTATTAAAAATAAGTAAGTAAATAAATCATCAAATTAGATTGGATTAGAGGGTCCTTCCAAGTTACAGTATGATTTTTAAAGCCTAGCTGAGTTCTGTCAAGTTGTTCATTAACTGTAAATCACTAAAAGTAATAAAAATACATAATCTTTACATATCATATAGAACTTACTTTTTACTTTTTATATACTTAAAATGTAATATTCCAGAACATAAGAAGATGAAGTTTTAAATGTCAGAAAAATTGAAAAGGGTATTAAGACCTGTCTCCTACAGAGGTAACTCATTGTAAAACATGGGCTGGTGAATTGTGTGTGTGTGCGTGTGTGTGTATGTGTGTGTGTGTGCGCTGCGGTATTGGCTACTGTAAAGTTTTTCTAAGCAAAGAATCAGTTATCATTTAAAATTTATGTTGTGATATTTCCATCCAGTTTAATCGGCTGGCTCATGGCACTACAGAAACCTGATGAAGTTTTGAAGACTAATATAAAACTTTCAGCAGTTATATGAAACACTGAATATAAGAAAAGCCTTGGATAAAGAGAAAAAATTTGAGAGCTGATTGATAATTAGATTACATTATGAAACAAAAAGGAACTGAAATATTGAATTGGTCACTCTATACTGGTCACTATTCATTTGAAAAACAATTGGTGGGGAAGGGAACTAGCTCAGTGGTGGAGTGCATGCTTAGCACGCACAAGGCCCTGGGTTCAAATCCCAGGACCTCCATTAAAACAAACGAACAAGCAAACAAACATAAAAACAATGGATTGTGTACCATGGGCTTTGCAGTAGAATCTGAGGATAGTTTTGTGATTAGCATGTGGTTATTTTATGCAAATAGAGTGTTCAGGACATTTCACTAGGACCTATGCCTTATTTTTTCTTATAATGATGGTACTGAGTCTACAATAAAAAACTAGTTACCTTCGAATTGTATCACTGAGCATATGTTAGGAGTAAAGTTTAATTTATGGAGCAGAAGGGAAAATGTGAACAATGAAATTACCTTCCCATCCATGCTGTCTCTTTTTATTAGCAACTCTAATTATTGCTTCATACATCTGGATAGATGGCATGCTACTTTTTATGCCTCCAACTGTGAAGATCTATGGCTATTACTAGTTATTAACTATTTTTTTTAAGAAAACAATGTTAATGAAGGGCTTTTATTAACATGGCTCAGAAATACAATCACACATATATTAACTTGCTTTTTAAATTTTATAAAATCTCAGGTTTCATGTTTCAATCAGCAAAAACACTAGACCAAATGTCTAAGGAGAGGTGGAAGGTATAGCTCAGTGATAGTGTGTGCTTAGCATGCACAAGGTCCTGAGTTCAATCCCCAGTACCTCCGTTAAAAGATAAACAAACAAACCAATTGCCTCCCTCCCTCCAAAAAAAAAAAGAAAAGAAAAATTTTTAAATGTCTAAGGAGATCTTTGGCTTTATGTGCCTCCTATATGTGCATTTACATGAGAGTTATATTTCTTAATGGACAATGCATGAGTGGGTAATACTGATGGAAATCTCCACTTTCTAAACAGCCAGATCAGTATTTCTGCTGGTGTTTTGTACCTTTTTCACAGTTATGATGCCTTCCTGTGTGTCCTTCTCCGTTATGATGTCAAACATATCAGTCCCATCGCCATCAATAATTCGGTATTCTACTTCAGCATTTTTCCCAGTGTCAGCATCAGTCGCTTTTACACTTCCAATGGCTGTGCCAACAGGGGACGACTCCAGAACTCGAAGATGGATGGTGTCTGCAAAGAATAAAGAAAAGAAGAGGGAGAGAGAGAGATTTCTCAACAGAGGATTCAAAGGGAAAATGTGTATTAGAGAATATTATATATCTTTGACTCTACATTAGATGTTGACTAATTAATAAGTTGAATATGTGTAATATGGATAAGATAAAGTCTAGGAACAGAACAAGTGAACATGTGGGGGATTTGGACTGTGCATAGTATGAATAGCGAGTACCAACCCCTAACTGTATTAGGAATTCTGGTTTTAAAATGAGTATGTTGTCTTTTTTTTTTTCATTTGCACAGATAACTAGAGATTAGCTTTGAGTGCAGATATGCACCTGCCTGTGTTTATACAGTCACAACAAATCACAGAATACAAGGTGAATATTTACGCATTGCAGTGAATATATTTTTATTGTTTTCCCTTTGTTATTTTTGGTTATTTGCTAATCAGTTTATTTCAACTGCAGGGCAGCACATTACAAAATTCCATGCAATCAGACACAGTGGGGAGAAATCCTACTT
Organism: Camelus dromedarius; assembly: GCF_036321535.1. NCBI lineage: Eukaryota > Metazoa > Chordata > Mammalia > Artiodactyla > Camelidae > Camelus > Camelus dromedarius. The sequence goes on from NC_087438.1 coordinate 17,243,149, forward strand.
CAGTGTGTGACAGGGAAACAAAGGATAGTCTAAATACAAAGTTGCTCTTCACAGCGTCAGTGTAAAAAACACTAAGTTAAACACTAAAATAATTCCATTTGCAGCAACATGGCTGGACCTGGAGATCGTCATTCTAAGCGAAATAGGTCAGAGAAAGAAAAATACCATATGATATTACTTATACGTGGAACAACAACGACAACAAAAAAGACACACATGAACGTATTTACAAAACAGAAACTGACTCACAGAATAGAAAATAAACTTATGGTTACCAGGGCAAAGGGGATGGGAAGGAATAAATTGGGAGTTTGAGATTTGCAGATGCCAACTATTATATGTAGGATAGATAAACAACAAATTTCTACTGCATCGCACAGGGCGCTGTATTCAATATCTTGTAGTAACCTAAAATGAAAAAGAATCTGCAAAGGAACATACGTATGTATATGTATGACTGAAACATTATGCTGTACACCAGAAATTGACACAACACTCTAAACTGACTGTACTTCAATTAAAAAAAAAAAAAAAGTTAAAAAAAACACTAAGTTCTGACAAATCCCCTTCCATTCCAGAGGAAAACAAGGATTTCTCTAAGCCCCAGTGCACCTAGCTGTGCTTCCAGCATGAGCAACCTCTACTGCTAATGAGATTCATGTTTCAGCACCTGATCGTAAACCACATGTCACTGACAGATTAATCGACCTGAAGCACACTTCTGATTAGAGCACCTTCTTGCTCATAAACCTTAAGTCATTCTCCTTAATACACATACTTAAGTCTAGACCTCTTAGCCAGTCATGCTCTTGCCAGAGTACATCTTTCCTAATGTGTGTTTTCCTTTAGTCACTTCCAGGAAAGATTTGTACCAAACTGGACTTTCCAAAGTCTTTCTTGTCAAAAATTCATTTCCTACATCTCTCTATACATTCTTTACATCTTATTTCTCTCACATAAAATTCTTCCCCCACTACCCTCAAATAATCATAACACAATTTACCAAATTGGAGAAAATGGCTCTATCATGGGCCGAGTGTTCAAGGGGTAACAGCCCTCAAAATTCCTATGTTGGGCCCCCAGCCCCAACTCAGTACCTCAGAAAGTGTCTATACTAAAAGACAGAGTCTTTAGAGAGGTAATTATGGCTAAATGAAAATATCAGGGCGATCCCTAGTCTTACGTGACTAGTGTCCTAAAAAAGAGACTTAGACACAGGCAGGCACAGAGGAAAGCCCATGGGAAGACAAGAAGATGGCCATCTATGAGCCAAAGAAAGGCCTCAGAAGAATCCACTTTGCTCTCGGACTTCCAGTTTCCAGAACTGTGAGAAAATTAATTTCTATTGTTTAGACCACCTAGCCTGTGGGACCTCGTTACGGCCACCCTAATTAACTAGTCCAGGCACCTTTTCTGCTCTGTTTGAAGTCATTTCCCAGGAGACAGCATTAAGACTGAGTTTCCACCACACTCCAATTAGTCCCTTAATGTGTACTTTTTCATTCCTTTTCTACATTTTTCTCTACCAATCCACACTACTGAAAGCAACTCTCCGTTCATTCCTTGGCTACTGTCTGTCTTATTGGCTCTCTTTGCCTTTGCTGTTTCTCCTAGAAACATCTATTTCTGGCTATTCAGACAACACTCTCGCTTACTTCCTTCAGGTAACTGCTCAACTCTGCAAACGCTTTCAGCAAAAACCGTACTGAAAATAACCTTATTGAAAATACCACTCCCAGGCACTCTGCATACCACTTGCCACTGCCAGGCATTCTATTATTTACTTGTTTATTTGTATGCACCGTGAAGATGTTACACAGAACAGAGATGACTTTGTAGTTTTTTCACCATCATAATCCCGTTGTATTTTTTGGAGTATAGTAGCTACTACACACTTACTTGTATTTTGGATAACCAAGAAACACCCTAACTCATCTACCAACTCCTACACTTGGCCAAATCCAATCAAATCTAAGATACTCTCAGTACACACTGCAACCGTATTGCCTCTTTGAAAACAGTAATTTTATCAGTAATCACTCAGAGCTTCAGAACTCTTCGGTAGTTCCATTTGTATTTAAAATAAAGCATACATAGGCTGGCGCTGCAGAGACTGGCTCCTCTTCCCTCTCATTCTCCCCCTTCACTAATAATCTCCATAACACTGGTCTCCTTTAGGTTTTTCCAATATGCTTTTCCTACTTCAGCTTGATACACTTTTCCTCTTTATGAAAGACAAAACATCATCAACTCTAGCCTACTTAGTTAAAAAATTTTTCTTTAAAGTTTAAATAACAGTAAGTCATTACCTTTTAACATGTAACTGATTTTTTTTTTTTTTTTTGCCTTTTTTGGTCCAACTTTTTTGTTTTTTGGTGAGGGGGTTGTTTGTTTGTTTATTTGTTTTAATGGAGATGCTGGGGATTGAACCCAAGGCCTTGTGCATGCTAAGCACACACTCTACCACTGAGCTATACCCTCCCTCACTGGTCTTTGTTTTAGATATAAGATATCTGTACCCTTCAAGAGGAATTTAGAGTTCTATGATTTATAATATTAGTATTTAAAGTTTTTCAGTATAAAAGAAAACCTGTAGTATAATATAATAAAAATATCCAAAAAGAAACGTAATATTAGAACTGATTATACAAATCTTTATTTATTAATTTATACTTGTAAAGTATCTGTACATTTTTTTAAATCATAGTCACTAAAAAAGGCCTAGAATTCCATTCCACCAGAATATAACAAAACCTGAATGCCCAAACACTGGTCACTAATACAGTGCTTTTCTATAATATAAACTACGTCTTTTTTGGAGATTTGCTGTTTCTAAGTCTGAGGAATGGAAAGGTAAGCGAGGTTAGGATCCCTTGAGACAGAAATTAAGTGAGATATCAGAGATTATTGTGGTCATAGAAAAATGCAAAGAAACCAATCAGCTTGCTTCTTCTGTTCAGCATTTAAAACATTTGAACATTGATAAGTCAATAATTATTTAGCTGATTAAAACACATTAAATCAGATTAGGTTTCTGGCAATGCAAATTAGATCATTTAGTTCAACTTTCTAGCTGGAAATCAATACTTATGGATCACAGAGACAGAAGTATACATTGGAATGTATCAAAAAAGTATGAGCTCCAAACTGAAGAAAAATGAGAACTTAGAGAAGTAAGTAAAAGCTGAAGCCCCTTTTCAGTCTGAGGATATGTGACATTTTCACAAAACTGATCTTTAATTTGACGGCCCCTTGAAGCATGGAGAATAATATCAAAGCCCAGATTATCCACAGGGTAGTTACACACCAGTGAATAGTTTCCACAATAATCTAGGACTAGTAAGTGCTTTGCATTCTATGGAAGGGTGATCAAGGCACCCTTCATAACATTTACATTCACCTTGGGGGTTCAGATGACCCTGGAGAGCTGTATTTTTACAGACATAGGCAGCTTTAACTGCTAGGGGAGAAAGATGATGCTGTGGCATCCACAACAGGTGGGGTGAAGGATCACAGGGCAGTCTACAGTGCCTTCAGGGACACTGTGTATATGGACGAGAAAACCACTGAGATAATGCTACTGAGAGGACCCTGCTTCTCCGCCTCCCTTCATACCTTTCTCCCTCAAGTGCCTTTTGCAAAAGTGTGAGACATTAATAGCCCTGGAAATATGTATCACAGCTCAATAAAAATACAGTCGTAAATACTTGGCTCATAAAGCCACAAAGGAAGGAAAATAGTGGAGTCAGGTGTCATAGGTAAAGAGCAACATGCACATGCCTGCTGGGGTGTATGCACACACGCATACACACACATATATACATGCACACGTGCATATGTACATATGTGTATATAAATACATATGGATCCATAAGAAAAGAGAAATAAGCTAGTAGAAAATAATTAGTCGAGGATGTAAATGGAAAACAATTTACAGGAGAAGAAACAAGAAAGGCAACTAGAGAGAGACACTGGATCTTAATCAAACAAATGCAAATTAAGATTAAAAAACATGATATGATATCATTTTACACCTACTAAATTAACAAAAATAAAGCCTGAGAAAACCAAGTGTTAAAAGTGGTCCAAAAAGAACTATTTATGCAGAGCTGATGGGTGTTAAATTTGGCACAATGACTTTGGGAAATGTGTTAGTGTCCTAGTGTTGCTATAACAAAGTACCAAAATCAGGGAGGCTTAAAACAATAGAAGTTTATTCTCTTACAGTTTTGAAGGCTGGAAGTCTGAAATCTAGGTCTCTGGCAGGGCCATTCTCTCCTTGAAAGCTTTAGAGAAGATCTTTCTTTGCCTTTTCTAGCTTAGTGTTTGCCAACAATCTTGGCGTTCCTTGACTTGTAGATGCATCGCGGCAGTTACATGACCATCTTCTCCCTGTATGCTCACCTTGTCTTCCCTCCATGTGGCCAAATTTCCCCTTTTATAAAGGTCACCAGTCATATCGGAAAAGGGCCTCAACCCTAATCAACTCCTTTAAACTTGATCACTTCTGTAAAGACCCTATTTCCATTTAAGGTAAATTCTGTAATACTGTGGATTTGGCCTCAAAAATATATTTTTAGAGGACACAATTCAACCCATAACATGATTATATGATGTGACGTTAACTATTAGCATAAGTAAAATCCAGCAATGTGCACAGGGAGCATAGTTGCAGAAATGCCCTACAGAATTATTGTTAGAAAAATTTTTAAAAAAAGAGGAAGAGAACCCAAATGTAAAGAGAATAGGTAACTAAACTGTTACATTATCACACATCCCAGTACAACACAAAAGTGAAAACTATGAGCTGTAGTTAACATTGGAAAAATTATGGATGAATTTTAGTTGTATCATATTAAGTGGAAAAAAGCAAATTTCAGAAAATTATATATAGTGTGATACTATTTTTATAAACCATAAACAACAAGAAAAACTTAATAATAATGTGTTTAGGAATAGATTAGTATTATATATATATTTATACATGTGAATAATCTTTCTCAAATATATATATGTACAAAATTCAAGGATCATGCAGTGAATGCAATTATTTTTAAAGTCCTTGTAATGCTTTTAAAGTGGTGCTACTGATATTCTCTTATAGTTATTACATCCTCCATGAAAATACAGAATAAACAAACAAACCCAAATACGCCATAAATAATTGTCAAAGTAAGCATCACTTAAAAGTGTTAGTGTTCTTGGCTCTTAACAGAAGTAAACATCTTCTTTTTAAAATTCAACATCAAATGTCACAAATTTCAATGATTATAACTTTAAAAATATATATAATAACAACAAAAGGAAACATAAGTGAGTGTCAGCAGGAAAAAACAAAAACAAAAACAAAAAACACTGAAAAGCAACCATAAAATAAAATTCAAAAGCAAAAAACAAAACAAATGAAACACTTTAGATGAATCCTATCAACAAAGCTACTAATGTGGAGTCATCACATGAAGAATATTAAAAATATATTCAATGTGTTTTAAGGAGTAAAAGTTGTAAGATTTTTTAACTAGAGAATAGCTATAAAAAGTGGCTAGCTATATTGTTATGAAGCCAAATATAATGAATAGATATTAATAATATAATAGTAGAAGCTAAAACAGTTAAAAATAGTGGCTGAGTTAAACAGGAAATTAAAATCACCAAAGGACAGAATTACGGAGCTAGAGGACAAATAGAAGGAAATACACTCAATTAAAAATTAATATATAATTGTGAGATTGGAAAAAAAGAAAAGACATGGCATGGATCAAAATGTCAATGGACTTGTCAAGGTAACCCCTGATCCTAGAAAGATATCGAGCAATGTCATCAAAATTTGCTGACAAAGTTATTTTGAACCTTGAATGTTCACTATAACTACCGTATTAATCAAGTAGGATAGCCCAACAAAGATAGTTTTAGACTCAGCAAATTTCTTTCCCTTTGGGCCTTTTAAAAGAACCTAATAAAGAATGTATTCCAGGAAAAGAAGGGGCTAAATCAAGATATAGGATTATATGAGATCTAGAGACCTATATATCCAAGTTACAAAAGTGAAAAAGAAATGCCTGGAATGGCAGATTTTCCCGAGATACAGAGATTAACAAGCTCATGCTGGAAGGGGGAGACTGAGGAATCTAGGTTTGCAACTCTGAACGTTGCCAAAATGAAGCTGAGTGCTGTAAGGGTTTCCCACTAACAAATTCTGAACAGCTGTACACACAGCACATCTAAAGCACAAACCCGTAACATCTTGGGAAATACAACTTTACTAAAGAGGATCTTTAATATTCAATAGTTGAAATCATTACATGGGAAATAAAATGTCTAGAGTTCTTCCTCTTAGACTTCTGCGAACCAGTGTATGCTCATTTATAAATTTTTGGACTGAAGATCAAACTTTTACGGGTAATGGCATAGCACTTTGATAACTGCATTTTGAAAATTATAGAGTTTTTTTTTTAATGACAGTTAAAAAATTCTTAGATATATTTAGTGCTTCAGTGAGAATGCTGCTGGGACAGAAAGACAGAGAGGAAGGCTGAGAATGGTGGATGTAAAATAAATTTCATAATACGTTTAAATTTGCTAAGATAACCGATAGAGAAATTTTTAAAGTGTTATAAGTATATTGGGGGAGAATAGATTGAGGTGCTACTAAGGTCCATTTCCATGAATCATGAAAAGAATTCAAGAGGTATTATTTAAAAATATCTTAAAAATAACAAGAAGAAGATAATACTTAGAGAATTGCAGCTTAACCTAGATGAACTAAAAAGAGTAACACTTTAAAGTTGTTTTCGGTGATGATTAGAGCTATGGGTGAGGAGGAATGGAATGGGTGGCTTATTTCCCACTTTAAAAATTATCTGTAAATTGAATACTTTGATGCAAATTATTTTAAAAAATTGAACAGAAAATTGTCCTGATAATATGAGAGATTATCAGGTCACGGTAAAAAGTTTCTGTATCATGGATCTTTTAACAGAGAGAGAGAGAACAAAAGAAAAAAAAATGTTTTTTTGTTTCATTAATTTTACTGTCACATAGATTTCACTGAGCATTGTCTCTGGGAATTTGCTCTCCCACTTTTTATTTTTAGCTTGAACTTTTTTTTTTTTTTTTTTTTTTTGAGATTGCTTGTATTTTTAGGTATATGCTTAGATTCTAAGGGTCTGTCTGCTTTGAACTTGTCATTATAGCTCTGGTCAGGGATCCAAAATCATTTATCACTTCATTTCATTTCTTGGTTGCTGCAAAGATTATCTCTATCACCAAGTTTATCTCATTTGGATGAGAGTAAGCACTATCCATGTTAATTTTCAGTACTTTTTGAGGGTTAGCAAGGCAGTGATCATGCTCCACTGGTTCATATTATAATAAGCCCAAGTTATTTTATATATGAGACACACGCACAGGAGGTGAGTTGTCAATGTGTATATACATGCACGTATTTATTTTTCCCTGAAACACTAATGTAAATGTTTTCAAGGAGTTCCACACTCTCCAGAAAAGCAATGATTAAAATTGAGCTCATTCATCAAAATAGCAGAGATGTTGTTCTTCTGTTGAATAATTCAGCTAGCTATACTATAAAGATATGTATGTTGTAGACACACAGAGAACACACACATTCATGATCGTTTTGATTCTATGGCAGCTTTAGTTCTTAGTTCTTTCAACAGATATTTATTCAGTGCCCAAGATCCAGAATTGGATAATCCTTTCTCTGGATTTAGGTTTATGCTCAGAAACCTATTTGGGGACAAGATTTACTGGGTCTATTTCGAAGTTTAAAAAGTGCTTTTCTATATTTTAAAGGTGTGAAAGGGCTATTCATTCATACTTTACAATTTATTTCCAAGACTAGTCTGTTGAGCACAAGTATCTTAGTTTGTCAAGCAAACTGAAGTTGCTTTAATTAAAAGCCTGCAAGGTGTTTACCATCTAGGGGAGCAGCAGGAGGGGATTCACAGAGGAGACAGGCTGTACTGCACACTGACAAAGGCACAGGAGCACCTGTCACCCATCGTACGTTTCCTGTTTCCTCAAAGACATCTATTTGCATGCTCCATATTTTTTATCTTAGAGTTGATGAAGCTTTAATTATGTGGTGAGCTTTCCTATCAATTCCAATTTATAGTCGTTTTAAATTCATTCCCAGGTGTCACATTGAATCATCTGCTTCTCTTTTAATGTTTAGGGTAGATAAATATTTCTTCCTTCCTGGTGAGTAGGTTCTGAGTTTGGTTATCAACTTAAGCACAAAGGCATGAATGTGAGGAGGAGATGAGGAATTGCCATTTCTGTATCACCTGTGCAAAGTTATATTTAAAAATCTAAATGTAATTTTGCAAAGAGGACACCCTAAAGACTGGGCAAAAGATAAGGCTACTTAAATAAGTGTACTTTGAGACTCTTATCAACAACCTCACATAAAGTTTCATTATTAAATATTTTAAACAATTTTGATGTATTTCTGTTTTGTTTTGTTTTGTTTTGGATTCAAACTAAATATTCTAGGTCACTTGTTCTACCAAAAATTTGATCAAAAGGACCTTTGTATTTGAATATTAAAAACACTGCAGATTTGTGTACTGGAATTAGAAATAATTGACAGCTCAAGGTAAGGCATATGATAGGCAAAGTAAGAGAGGTGACAGGGTGACGGTGACTTCCTCAGGAACAGCAAAACAGATGCCAGAAAACAAACGGAAGAGCAAGGAGGGTAAACACAGGTCTGGAAGCTTGGCAACAAATAGCTGCCATTTTGTTTTGTTGATAAAAAACAATAAGGCTCAAAGAGAGAGAATTTGACTTTTTTCCTTTTTTCCCTGCCCTTGTTTCTGTTTTCACATTTACATTAAGAACTCTCAACTTTTACAGAGTTGTTATAAAAAAAAAGCACCACATTCGTGAATCAACAAAATAATTTAACATTAGTTTTTTTATTTGCTTTGTGTATAATCTTATTGTAAAATCTCTACGCGGTATAATAATCTCAAACAATACTTGCTTTAAGAAAAATGACACAATTATGCACGTTTATAAACCATTCCATTGTATAATGTTTAAAAGACATTTTTTAATGAGCTTAACAGGAAGAAATTAAAAACAAGATAAAGCTCCTCAGAGGGAACTGCAGAGTAGTTAAGGAAATTATGCAATGCTAAGTGGGCATTTAGGAGAAAGAGGAGGAGAGCTGAAAGTCACACCAGAGACTGACAAAGGATTGAGGCTTTGAAATTGAAGACTCTCACCAAAGGAAAGGCGGAAACCTAAATCTGTTAGCACTGGAGACATGATCACCAACTTAGCTTTGGGCATTTAAGTTAAATTAGAGCAAAACAAGATGCTGCAAGATGTCTGTTTCCTATTCATGTCGCTGAAGAAAGCAGCAAAACGAAGCTGTTAGTGAAGTTGCCATTGAGTCCCAGAGACTGGGGAATCCATCTTGATTCATTTCTTTGAAATTGTCTCCAAGTTAATTGGCATCAATAGATACAGCAATGTGTAGGGACATAAAAGGTGTATAGAATTGGGGGAAGCTAGGATAACCTGAAACGACTCATTCATAAACATATTACATTGTATCAGGTACTCAGTCTCTTTGCAATGTGTCTCAACTGAAATTGTAGGCTTACTAAAAACTCTGTAACAGCGACTTAACTGAGTCTAAACATATTTGCACAGCCACACTTGTCCCTATTTATTTATATCAATACGTACTCAGGGGTATTTTTCCAAGTGTGTTCTAGAGGATGCCACAGTACAGAGGGACTCTGACTCCCATTATGAAAAATGCTAAGTAGTTTAGTCTAAGGCAACTTTCCACAGGAAGGACTGGAGAGCTCCAAGGGGATTTCTGTACAATTTCCACACACGCGTATTTCTCTTAGAGAATAATGTATATTATCACACTTGGAAATTGCACACTTCCTAGTTATGTTACTCTAAACAGTTCACCTCGCTGAGATCACATGTGTCCGTTTCCACTTGCATGTCATGTGTGTACCTCAGATCAACATGTTCACTATTAGGTATTTAAAACCCACTAGCTTTCTGCAGGCATCTTAATTCAAAATGTTTAAATCAACAGAAATCCCTGTCTCTCTCTTCAAACAGGCTCTCGGGTAGAAAACTAGAAAGTATCTTTTGCTCTCCTTTCTCCCTCAAACCTTTTATCGACCTAATTACTGAGCCCTGCGGATCACGCACTTAAATAGATCTCAGATCCCGCCTCTCCTCAGATGTAGCTCAGGCTCCTATTGACTCTTGAGCATCCGACTCAAGCAGTGTGCAGCGTCGCTGCAGGAATAATTACATAAAATGAAGAACTGTGCCTGGCACTCTCCTAAAGAATGCCCCTTAGATAATGTACGTGACTTTTTATTTTTGTATCCCATCCTTTTCAGGATGCTGATTCTGTTACATTTCCATTCTTATCTCTCACAGCCCCTGCTTCAAACCTTGGGATCCAGCCACACCAAATCACCACATGTCCCCAAATGCCACCTGTGTTCATCCTGTCCTCCCTGACAAAAACGCTCTCCCCCTCAGTGCCCCTCCTCCTGCCTGGAAAACGTGTACAGAATTTTCTCTTTCCTGATCCCCTGATATCTAAAGAGTTCATCATTTTATGATTTGGACTTCAATTGACAATGATAGGATGAATGTTATTGTATCATTCTACATATGTATGTGTATATATATTCATATATGTGCATATATACTTAGATTTATGCAACCTATGGTACAGCCTATATCTACACAAAAGCAAGTAAAAGAGTGAAGGAGACTGTGTGAGAGAAACTACAGTGTCATAAATAAAGGTGTGTGTATGTGTGTTTGTGAGAGAGAGAGGGACTGTGTCTAATTTTCAAAATGCAAACCATTTATGGATGCATTCTGTCTCTTTATTTCTCCCTATAGGGTAATTAGTTTATTATTTCCTATCACACTTCTTGTCACAGAGCGGGGCTTCAATCAGTATTTAATAAAACAATGTATGCTTTAATAACAATCATTTTTGTAATTCTTACAAACTCTAGGTACTGGAGCCATAGGGGGAAATCCTATAAATATTTGAGGATATTTTGGTGGTCATGGTACAAATCGAGCTATATCTAACCTATATAAATTGTAGAACAGTGCTTTTGAATAGAAGAATATTCATTTTTTTTCTAGATAATAAAATAGGGGAAAAGAGGCATTTTTAATTTCATTCTCCTCTTTCTCTGGCTAAAGCATCTTCCTTGGGACAAATCTGCCTGTTGCTCTACTTAAAATGTGCTTGATAATTTTAAAATATGCAGATCAGCCCGGGGCCTACATTACCTTCGAATCCCCAGTAGAGGAGAGGTTGACTCTATTTACAAAGCGAAAATCAGCGCTTATTAAATCAAATCTCCCTTGCACCAGCCAGGGATCATGGTAGTCTCATAACTCACTGCAAGCACGTGTCTTAAATCCCTTTGTATATCATACCGACACTTCCTTGAAAGACCTTGTCTCATGCAACTTGTTTATTTATCCTCCAAGCAGTGAGGATCTTAGCAAAGCAGTCACTCCTGTTGGGTCCTTAGGTATCGCAAAAGCACTAACAAATAAAGGCTTGATTTTCCTGGGTTTGTATCAAAATGCATGGACATTTTAAGAATTCAGTATGTTCTACCTAAAGTTATACCCACATATAGGTACTGAATCAGTGAATTAACTAAAGATAAGATGCACCAGGAAAGATAAAGGAAGTCTCTGATATACCAATTTCTTTCTTGGTATAGTGGTTAGAAAGGTTCCTGAGTTATTGCACCTGGGCGCTCACCTAGCTGTTACTTCTTTTCCAGCTGTAGAACCGTGGGCAAGTGACTTAAGTTTCATATTTCCATTTTCTTTTGACTAATGAAACGGGTAAATAAATTTATTATGTTTATAATTATACAGATATGAAAATTAAATGAGTTAATTTGTATTACGTTTTATAGTGTTTAGTACATGCTGCAACACTGTGCCTGTTAGTATTATTTTTATACTGCTGTTTTATTTTATTTAAATGTAGGTAAACCAGACAATCCATATTTATGTAATTAAATGAGCTAAAGTCAGTAGCCAATAAAGGTGACACAATTAAAACGGACAAATATCGATATGAAATCTCTTCTAGGCTCTGAGTGGTTCTGGAATTGCATACTATTGCATCTGAACTGGCTGTATGTGTATATAATCTTTGAATAAAATCTGATGGTAAATACAAACTGTTGGCTTCAAAATAGTCAGGAAATTAGAGTCTCATTAAGTTTACCCGTACACCCACATGTCCCATCACCTATAACTTATCTTAAAAAAAAAAAAACCTTTCCTATAAGTGAGAAATTGTGTTAATTTTCAGAACTAATGATCAAATGGTAAATTATTGATTTTTATTACTATTCTCAATAATTCAAGACACAAATATACGAGGTGGCAATAAATTCACTGTTTTGCATGCACTTGGGATAGATCTATAAGCTTGCATAATAAATATATCAAATTCTCATAAATTTGGCATTGATTACCTATTTGCCTAATACTCTGAAACCTAAGAGGTCAAAGACAAATAAGCACAAATAAGACCATTACTTGAGCATATTATATTTTGTGTGCAGTTTGTAACTTTTACCTCTTCATAAACTCTCAGCTCAGCTATTACATAAATGTGCTTACCACTGGCTCCTGACTCCCACTGGTCCGTCTGAGCTCGTGCAGACACGTCTGTGACTCGGTGCTGAGCAGACCAGGGGCACGGTTCTGCGAGCCCTGGGTTTCTCTGCAGCCCATGCCCACCGCTAAGTAAAGTGAGAAATAACCTATTCTCTCTTTTCTTCCTTGTAACGCAACGTGTGGAAAAGCAGCTACATATGAGTAAGGAGCTGTGGTCTTCTTAAACTATGTTCTAGAATTGGCTCTTTTGTGGGCTGGAATTTTTGCCTGATCTCAGATGCTTATTTTCCTTCCTTCTTCTTGAGTCCTAGTGAAATACTGTCCCATCCAAATACCAGAGCCAAGTCGAAGGCACCAGCTGGTTGGCTGGAACCCTGACCATCTGCATAATGGCTTTTTCTCAAGGCCTGGACCTTCCTTGCTGCTGCCCATCCCTTCCTGTCTGATGTCTAATTTTCCTTTTGTCTTTCTTTCTTTTTTTTGGAATGGATTTGAGAGTCTTATTCTACAACATTCTCTGTTGCATTAAGGCAAAGATGCCGGGAGTATCTGCTGATCAGCTATCCCTAAATCGCTGACTCTGGTCTGAGATGAAAATCAGTCTCATACTATTTTCCCAGAGATGCTTTTAAAACAAAGGCCACGTGGGCACAAATCCCATTGTCCTGGGTGTTTATGCCAAGCCGGACAATAATCAGGTTCCAGCAGTTTAATTTTTTCACAGATCTTTTCCATGAGCCTATTTTGTTCTTCTGATTTTAGGGAAAGAAGGAAGTACATGGGGTAAAAGAAATTGAAACTTTCAGGCATGAATACCCGGGGGTTAGATTTTAGGTGGGGGAGTATAATGCTTGTCTATGTCAGCACAATGAAACACAGTAACATTCAAGGACCACAGAGCGCTTGAGTGCTCGCAGAGCAGGAACATTTGGTCTGGAGGCCTCACTTGTGGCAGTGTTCATTTGTTCATACAAGGGAAGTACATTCATTTTGTAGTGGTCGCTGAGGTTATAGGTCTTTCCAGGCTTAAGGCACTTTTATTTAATCTTGGGTTGGCCATGAATGAATGGCAGCATAGCATCAGAGCAAGAAAAACAGTAAGATTAGAAACATTGGACATAATGCTTGAGAAGGAAGAAGGAAGGCGAGGAAAGTCCATATATATGGAGAACTTTTGTATGTCACAGTTACTGTATTTTATATATGCCACTTATTTCTTAATTCTAACACTAAATGCAGGAACTGAGATCTAGAGAAGTTGCCTCCTTTTATGCATTTTCAACTTTTGAAATTATTCAGGCCTCCTCAGAGGAGCTCCCCTATCATCCTTCCTAAAACCCCACCCTGCCATCTTCTAGTCCTTTATCCTGTGTCCTTCATGTATGTGCTCCACAGTCAGACATCATCTGTGCAGGGGACCATCACTTACATTTCTACACCGTCAACGAGCAGCTCAGGTCCTTGGTTGGCCACTGTAGCCCCAGTTCCTACTTAGAGCCTGGGGTAAAGGAGGCTCTCAAAAATTATCTGCTGAACACCCTTAATCCAGGATTTGTTTCCAACTATTACAACATATTCCTTTTCTATTTTATTTCCTTGTTCACTTCAGCTTCTTAAAGTGCAGGCATTATTTCTCTTATCCTCTTCCTGCCTTTTTTTTAATTCCTCAGTTTACTACCCTTCAGCTTCTCGGAAATGATTTCTACTAAAACCAATCGAGAAAGATCATCCACTATTACCCCCCATTATGTAAATTCCAATAGCTGCTATTCAACACTCATTTCATCTGACTTCTTCAAAGCAATTGTCATTTTTGTCCTTTCTGTTCTTTGTTATTCTGGTTTTCTAAGCATTATCAAGTTACAAAAATAGACAGAAAATAGAAAATACAGAAAAGCAAACATTACAGTCATCTATTATTTCATCACTAATGATTATCCTCACCACCTCTTTGAAGCACATCCTTTACTGTTTGCTTTTTTATCTTCACAGAATTTTCCCTTTCATAAAGGGGTAATTTGGCTAACTTTCAACTTCATGAATTCTCCTTCTTTTCCTAATCTTATGGCTTGTAGCAGTTTAAGAAAGGATTTAGATCAAGGGATACATCCTCCAAAATATCTTCCACTGTAAAGGATGCACTCAACCCCCCTCCCCCATATTTGGAAAAGTTCTCCTTCTTCTGCACACCTGCTACATTCCGTACATCGGTCCTATCACACTCATCATTTCATACTGAAATATTCTCTCCCCTGCTAGACAGTAAGCCACTTGTATTCAGGAGTCAAGACTTCTTAATCTTCATGTGCTTAAATGCAAACACAGTGCCTATCACTGGAAGGTGAGCAACAGATTTTTTTTCTACACTAATTGTTTTAAAAATTAAATTAAATCACTTGAAAGAACCCAGGATTCTGAAATAATTTCAACAGTTTTGGTAGTGAAAATGCAATTTAGTATCTGAAGCAAAAGAACCTAAAATATTTTTGGAACTCAGTTTTCAGGTGCAAAAACCTTCTAATCCATTGTCTCTCTTTTAGAATCACACTAAGGTACACATGTTCTATTAATGTTCATGTGTTTATATACCTCAAAAACCACAAGACCATAATGATCACTTAGATCAGGCACACAGTTATGAGTTTGCTCATTGCAATAATAATTCACCATCGTCAATGTTCCTGTGAGTGTTGGGCTCTCTGATCTAATCTCCCTCCAACCTCCTCGTCATTTGGTATGATTCAACCATGCTGGTCTTCTTTTCTTGACATTCAACTTCCATTCAACACCGTTCAACTTCCAAACTTCCAACTCAGGGTTTCCCTCATGCTGTTACCTATGCTTGAAGGACTTTCCCATCTATCTGTATGGCTGGGTCTATTCCATCTTGCAGTGTTTGGATGAAATATCACCTGTTCAGCAAGACCTTCCCTTATCCTCCCCCTTGGAACAGTCATGTTCCTCTTTTTATCTAGAACTGAGCCAATACCTTATCTGTATAGTGTTTTTTTCTTACGTATATTTTGCCTCCCCTGCTTTAATGAAAGATCATGGGGACAAAAAACATGTAATTTTTTTTTGCAATATTCATATATCTTGATTTAAAAATAGTGTTTGGCACAATGCTGTTCTCAGATATTTTAGATAAATGAATTTCTGATTTCACTTGAACAGATCATCACATAATATCAAAGTTTCTCAGCCTGGCCATGGATGACATTTCAGGTCAGGTAATTCTTTGTCATGTGAATCACAGGGATGTTTAGAAGTGTTCTGAGCTTATACCCACTAGATGCCAGTAGTACCCACCAGTTGAGACAAACGGACATGTCTTAAGACATCGCTAAATGTCCTCTGGGGAACAGAACTGTCCCTGATCGAGAATGGCTGTTGTGGATCCACACAATAAAATAAGCTAAACAATGAAGGAGGATATGTGGGTTTTCATCTGTCTGTGTCCCTTCCAAATGACTGAGATTTTTATCTTCCAGAGATGGACCATAGTGGGAAATGTTGAATTTGGATCAATCTGCATGAAAGTTTTAAGTTTTGACCCTACTTTTGGAACACTGAATAACAATAATAACAGAGCAGTACTTGCACAGATCAATATTATTGAGCACATAAATACACTAGTGCCAGCCACTGAGTTAAGTGCTTCATGTACCTCAAACTATTTAGTCTTACATCACTCCCTGGAGTATGGACTGCCATCCAGTCGTACGGAGTGGCACTGAAATGGTAGCTTTCCGTTAAGAGGTCAGTTTAATTGACCAAGGTGAAAAAGCTACTGAGTGAAGAAGACAGCATTGGGGCTCATGAGGATGCCTCCACAGTCTGCTCCTGAGCTGTCCCATATGGTGGCCACTAGCCAAGCCTCTAATTCTCATGCAGTTATTGACTGGAAATGTCATTAGTCTGACTTGAGCCTTGAAATAACTGGAAAATACTTGATGAAAGAGGATGTTTCAAAGAATTACGGGAAAGAAGAATGTAAAACATCTAAATAAATTTTATACTGACAATATGTTTAAAGGATAATATTGGGTTAAACTATGTGATTAAAATAAATGTCTCCTGCTTATTTTAATTTTTTAATATGGCTGATAGAAAATTTAAAATTACACCTGTAGCACATATTTTTGGCTTACATTTTGTTTCTACTAGGCAGCACTGGTTTGTTCTCTCTACTATTTCCACTCTGAACTTCCTTTACTTCTTCTCTATATTGGGCATAATAATAATAACAAAGAGTCTATAGAGGTTGGTTGTGAGTTTCAATAATGTGTTACACATGAAAGTCTTCATCAGCTGTGGAACTCTCTTCAAACCTTGTCTATTTATGAAATGATATGAGAAATTAAAAACTAGTTTTCTGCATGTTAGATGACTTAGACTATCAAGTAACATCTTAATTGCCAGGACTGAGTGTTCCCAACAGTAAGAAATGATTGCAAATATTCACAGCAGAAAAGATAATTGAGAAAATTAAAATCCATAAATTATGTTTCCATCTATAATTAAAAAATAACGAGACAAGATACAGGATGCTCTAAAATTTCTCTTAACGTATTGTGTTGCACATCTGGAGTTGGACATGGATTTCAAACCACCTCTGCCATTACTTGCAGTTTGGCCTCAACATCTATAACTCTCGTTTTCTCATTTGTAGAATGGAAATCATACTACGGACCTTGATGAGTTGTTGTGGTAAAATAAAGTAGGCCAATAAATAACTTGGTACAGGGTGGGATAAAAATGTCATTAAGAAATTTGTTTCCATTATTATTATCATTATTTTATTATTATTATTACTGTTATTATGTCAGGCTTGTGTAATGTACCTACCAGATCTCAACCACAAATTCTGTCTTAACAAAAGAAAAGAAAATAGGGAATGAGTTAATAAAGGTGTTATAATAGAAAAAAAATGATAGAAAGAATTTTCATCGGATATTATCATCTTTTAAATGTAGATTTTCCCATTTAATTAGAGTCTATTAATTTGCTTATTGAATGCATAATTTTTAAATGGACTGTATTTTTTTGGTTTCATATTCTTTTTCATTATAGGTTACTACAAGATATTGAATGTAGTTCCCTGTGCTATACAGAAGAAACTTGTTGTATACCTATTTTATACATATTAGTTAGTATCTGCAAATCTCAAACTCCCAATTTATCCCTTTCCATCCCCTTTCTCCTCTGGTAACCATAAATTTGTTTCCTATGCCTGTTAGTTTGTTTCTGTCTTGTAAATAAGTTCATTCATAATTTTTTTTTTTATGTTCCACATATTAGTGATATCATGTGGTATTTTTCTCTCTCTTTCTGGCTTACTTCACTTAGAATGATGATCTCCAGGTCCATGCATGCTACTGCAAATGGCATTATTTTATATTTTTATGGTTGAGTAGTATTCCATTGTATAAATATACCACATCTTCTTTATCCAGTCATCTGTCAGTGGACATTTAGGTTGTTTCCATGTCTTGGCTATTGTATATAGTGCTGCTATGAACGTTGGGGTGAATGTACTTTTTGAATTAGAGTTTCCGCCAGATATACGTCCAGGAGTGAGATTGCTGAATCATATGGTAAGTCTATTTTTAGTTTTTTGAGGAATATCTATACTATTCTCCATAATGGCTGCACCAAACTACATTCCCACCAACAGTATAGGAGAGTTCCCCTTTCTCCACACCCTCTCTAGCATTTATCGTTCGTGAAATTTTTAATGATGACCATTCTGACTGGTGTGAGGTGATACCTCATTGTAGTTTTGATTTGCATTTCTCTGATAATTAGTGATATTGAGCATTTTTTCATGTGCCTGTTGGCCATTTGTATGTCTTCATTGGAGAATTGCTTGTTTAGGTCTTCTGCCTGTTTTTGGATTGGGCTGTTTTTGTTGTTGTTGCTGTTGTTGTTGTTACTAAGCTATATGAGCTGTTCATATATTTTAGAAATGAAGCCCTTGTCAAGGACTGTATTTTGGACACATGTGTATATATGCTCTTGAGAATTTAAACTGTAATAATCCTCTTAATGGTCATTTATTACTTATGAAATACATTGTTTCACAAATACTTTTGCTTATTGTGACTATGCAATTAGTTTTTGTTTCTTCTCCTGGATTTGCAGATTCATGCTAAGAGGTGGTCAGGAATACATATAAAATGTGAAATTTAAATTTTATTTCACTAGGCATGTCTTTAGCCCTGTTTTAATAGAACTATACAGATTTATTCTTGATTTACTTTTCCCAGACAATGCTAAAGGCAACATGAAGCTGAAACCTGATTATTTGAATACAGCATAAGCAAACACCCTTCTCTCTGGATTTTAGACCGAGCACCAAAATAACAATCCTGAAGGGCCTATACCTTAAATATCTGACAAAAAATCATCACAAATACATAAACTTATGATTAATCTGCTCAAGAGTATTTTCTCTGAATTTTATAATCTTTCCACACACATGATTTTAAACAATTCAATTAAAATCACACCCTATTAATAATCAAAGTTAGATTAAACTAGTATAAGAAAAGAAGTGAATGCTTTTAAAGAGTCACAATAATACAGTGAATTCTTAGACCATAATTCCTTCTGTGTAATAGTCTTTACCGGAAAGACATAAATATCATAAAAAAATTGCTTTTTACCTTTTAATACTTTATCACAAAGTTATTTAAGGCAGAAAACAAACTAAAATTGGGAGATCAATTTAGAAGTTAATATGCAGCAAATGTTAAAAATTAAAGACATAGATCATACTAAAGACTGTGTTTTATGCCACATTTCCTAACAACATGAAATTCCATTTTGAAATAAAGGCTCTTTTAGATTAGCAGGAAATTGGCTGGGTCTTGGCAGTAAGTTCATTGAGACCTAATACCATCCTCTCTAGCTGCATGTCTGCTAAATTCATATTAAAAAAGGAGACTAAATAAATGTAATGTCATAAACTAATGATTCCTAATGACCTATTCTGAGAATGTGAAGGATTCATTCTAAAACACACAATAAATCTATAAACCAGGAATACAAAATCTTTTAGTATGATTGCCATTCCAACACAGATATTACATACAAGACCGACAGTGATATTAAATAGTAGTCTGACAGTCTGTAAGGTTCCCCCTATGTAGTTCTTTCTGGCCAAGTCCTTTATAATATGACAAATCAGATATTTTACTGAAAAATTTTACTCAAATTAGAATCCTCATTAAATTCTAAGCAGAAATAAGTAGAAATTTAGCTTAGTTAAAAAAAATTATTTCCTTTGCTAACTGAAAGAATTCTTAGATGACTATCCTAGGTGTAGCGTATATACCTATATGGAGAGGTTCTGTGGTCATAGATCCCTCTGTCGCTGAATGAACTATGTCTGAAATAGAAAAGTTTTCTCTTTTAACAACAGTGAATTCATCGGTCTTTATATCCCTTTTCCCCATTCTTGTAACACATTTTGATCTGTTTTAAATTAAATGAATGGCAATTGCTTTTTTCTCCATTTCTTTTTTTTTCTTTTTTAACTCTAAAGCTTTTGCCCTGCAGAAAGACCATTAAAGGCAGCTTACTCTGGGGGAAACGCGGTGGATTGTCATTGACGTCTGTCAGCGTGATGTTCACCGTGGTGGTCCCCGACAAGCCTCCCATCTGGCCGCCCATGTCTTTGGCCTGGATTACTACTTGGTACTGCTCCCTGTTCTCTCGGTTCATGTTTGGTAAAGCGGTCCTGATGATACCTTGAAGAAGACGTAAAACCTTTATTATGCTCATTAAAAAATCTCCACTACTAATTGATTAAGCACAAATTGTATATCTAAAGTAGTGATTTTTGAAAGACAAAATGTTTTTCATATTACTTTTTATAATCTAGAAATTGTAAAAATGATTTGATGTAAATATTTTACAATTTGTGCTGTTTTTCTATTTCCTAAAAAATATCGTATGTATGGTCTAGGGACCTACATCCAGATGTAAAAATATAAAAGCAGATATATTTCCATTAGCTCCCTCAATCAACCAACTTTGAGTTCTTTAATCTTTCACTGGGCATCATTAGTCTTCTGGAGTATTCATGTTAGAGTTTTGTCATTATTGTCCCACTTTTTTTAACTTATAAAGATCATAAAGACTATTAATAAACACTGATTCATGATTCCTGACCTGTTTCAGGCTCCACAGAGAAATATGGCTGCCCTTGAAGTATGCTGTAAATGACTCTGGCGCTGTTCCCATAGGAAGGGTCATCGGCATCTGTAGCTGTGACTTGCACCACAGAAGTACCTGAAGTATCCAAATTCAGCTTAGTTCTGCACAGTACCAGAAGGAGGAGCAAAAGCACTGGTTTTCATGGAAGACTTGAATGATTTTTGGCTTTAATAATGACCTCTTACAGAAACATTTATGTATAATTTAAATGAAAATCATATATGTAGAGTTATTATAGGTAAACTTTGAATTCAGCAACTTATTTTATTTGGCCAATAGGTGTATTTTTATGCATGCTATAGATAATGCTACAGTGTATCTGATTATCATCAGTGCAGTCACTTTACAAACCCTCAGGTTTGATGTTTAAACTCATTTTCACATAATAGATTTGTTTCGTGTAAAGGGCATATCTAATCACAAAGGAGTAAGTAGGCTCTCCTTTCCCCTCTCCACTAATTAACTATAAAAATAATTAACATCTGCTCTAGAATACAATTTTATGAATAGATTAAATTCTAAATTTAGAAACAATCCAAGATGATCCCATGTCCCATGAACTATTAAAAGCTATTTAATAAAGTTCAAAATATATAAAAGGGCTTTATATTAAGGTGACTGCCAAAAGTCTTTGGGATTTAGTGAAGTAAATATTAAATAACAATCCCAGAACAATGCTTTTGAGAAACACAGTTGAAAATTTGCTATTATAACTGCTACAAGGGAGAAATGTATCAGAATTTTTTCGTCCGTTTATACTTCTCCCACTTTCGAGAAATGAATCTATTCTACTAAATCCAAAAGCATATCTCTAAAAGTGTTATCACTGTTCTCAATGTTTAATTTTCCATGGTTCTCTATTTAACGAAAAAAATGAAAGCAGTCTTAACTTTCTTTGCCTGCAATTACAATTTCTATTTATTTACATTGAAAAGGGAATTCTATTTTCTCAAATGTTATACTTCTAGTTTCTTCATGCTTTCTTTTTTGCAGCTTCTGCAATCGAACTGTAATTCTGTATCAGTTTATGATTAGCTGTTGATTTCAACTGGTTTATTTGAATAAGAGATTTATATCAGCAGAGTTTTATATATAATGATTATAATGAAAGGATGTTTTAAAATATTTAATATGAAGTAATTAGAAAATCTAATTCATTTCATTGTTCATATTGTCTATATAATTCAGACAAACTCCTTTGGCAGATTATGATTAGATTGTATATATGACTCTATATAACATTTATGGTATTCTAAGTGTACTTATAATATATTTAGAGTCACAGTTTTACACAGCTGTGCTCCAAATCCATGTGACAATAATTTGTATTTCCATAGGTTTCTACTGAAGTTCAATGGTATATTTTGGGATTTTTGAAGAAAGTGTCTACTTACTGTATTGTAAAAATGTACAAATCCAAAGGAAGTGAAAAATGCATTAATCTTTTTTTCTGACTCATTTGTAATTCACAAAATGAAATATATACTCTGAGCAGGTAATCAAATTTCAATAAATGATTTCAATAATTGATCATATTTTAAATATTTCTTAATAATTATTTTTTATACATTTTGAATACAGTCATAAACGTTGTAAGTGAACTTACCTACGACAGACATTTCCGGAACACTTGCTGTATAAATTTCCTCTGGGAACGTTGGTTCATTGTCATTGATATCGTGGATTTTGATCACAAATTCAGACTCTGGTTCTACTGGCCTCAAAGTTCTTCTGTTAATAGCTTGTGCACGTAGGGTATAAAAGGCCTTTTCTTCCCTATCAATTCTTCTTGTGGCATGAATGTCACCTGTTTTTTCATCAATAATAAAAAGAGTACCAGCTCCATCTCCAGATAAAATATATTTGAGGGATCCATCTCCTTTATCTTGGTCTGAATGAAGCTAGGGGAAATAAAAAAGCACGTCCATGATAACGTCTAAAGGTACACAATGCGGAAGGAACTCAAAGAAGGTCTCCCAAGACCCATCATTGAATAATGGGGTCAGTTATCTTAGTTCTTGAAATGACAGCTCAGTAAGGATGATCCTGCTCGTCCATGTACTTTAAACAATAGGCCTAGCTTTTTACCAGTGTGACTTTTATTCTAAGTAGAAAAAAAGTAATAAAATAAACCAACACAGCTCTTTGCTTTGCTTTGCTTTGCTTTGCTTGGTGAATAACCATTTCCGTAAGCAAACAGCTCCTGACAAAGATATAAGTCATCAGTCTTGATATTGGATGTAAACATCGCTTCTCTCATCTCTTTCTGTGAGTGGAAGATTCTTTTACTCTCATATTATGCATTTATCTCTCCTATAAACTTATCCTCGGCTGTATTTCTGGAATATGTGAGATCCTAAGAACTGTAAGACAAGCAAAGTTGTGTGAGACATGGCCTCTATGTCAGAAGCCCAATCAATCATTCTTCGATTCATACATAAGACAGCAACTGCCCCACAGGTATTTGTGGGGCTCAGAACAAGAGAATGAATATGTCTATATAATGCCTGTCTATATATTTTAAAGATATAAATCAGTTAAACTATAAATATAATATGCTCTATCTAGCCTCCTACCTTGTCAAACTGATTCTGTTAACAATTGTAAATGACAAGTTCTGTGAAGACACAAGACAACGCAGGGCAAGCCTGTCTCCCGCCTCCTTGCCTGTGCCCACAACACGAATCTTCCAGCATCAAACCATAACGTCAGAGAGCTTTGCATACATTCGTGTGGACATCTCAGCCTAGTGCACACCCCATGCCAGTGCTAATGCTTGTCCAGGAGCCCATGTGTCATAGGCAAATGCCATCTACAGTCGCCCCATGGTATCTGCAGGCATTTGTTCCAGGACCCTGAGGAATACCACAACCCGAGGATGCTTGATTCTCTTACATAAAATGGCGTTGGGCGGGCGGCCCCCAGTATCCATGAGTTCAGTACCTGTGGATTCATCCAGCCCTGGATTGTGCACTATACTTACCATCTGAGGCTGCATCTGCAGATGTGGAGCCCACAGATATGGAGGCCTGACGGTATATCATTTTTTAACAGATGCCCACTTGGCCAGCCCTCAGGATTAGGGGTGCATGCAACAATGGTGAATCTGGCCTTTTGGAGACTGACCTGGAGAAGAGATTCTCCAGGCCCTAGAAGCAAGTTCAAGGATGTTCGGACAGGAAATAATGGGTCCCCAGGTACTCTGAGGATGGTCTGGAAAGGGATGTGTGGGTTCCAGATGAGAATGTCCCCTGCCTGTCATGGAATTCTTACCTTGAAGGGAGAGGCTTAGCCATAGGAAGGACAGAGCATGGATTTGTAAAACACAAGGATTGTAAGTTCTTCTCTAATTGTACCTAGTACCTAACTAATAAATATTTTTTTATACTAGGATCACAGTTTGATTATTTGCATTAAAAGATTATGCTTTTAAGTTTTTGGGTTTTTTTTTTTTGTCTAATAAGAACTATAAAAATAATGTGTAGATCTTCTAAGTTTTGATGAAACATATATTATAACTTAGACATCATCATTATGTCTTCCTTTTTTATTGAAGTATAGATACGTCTTTTTAAACTTCTTCTCCATTATAGGTTATTACAAAATTGAATATAATTCCCTGTGCTGTATAGAAAATTCTTGTGGTTTTTTCTATTTTGTATACAGTAGTGTGTATCTTTTAATCCCACACTCCTAATTTATCCCTCCCTACCTTTTGCCTTTGGTAACCATAAATCTGTTTTCTATGTCTGTGAGCCTGTTTCTGTTTTGTAAATAAATTCATTTGTAACATGCTGTCTTTTTAATATCACATAAAATTTAGTCTTAATTAGAATAGGAACACTGATCTGTAGCCTAGACAAATAAAAATTGAAGAAAAAAATCCTTCAATTATGCAAAAATTATAGACTTAGACATTTATCTAAGTATGTTTGATTTTTGCTCTTTAGATTACTTAAATTAACAAAAATTTTCATCTAATTGCCTGTAGAAATATCACAGGGATTGCATTCTCTTTAAAGTAAAATTATGTTTCTTTACTTGAGAATTTTATTTTATTTTTTTAAATGGAAGTACTGGGAATTGAACCCAGGACCTTGTGCATGGTAAGCATGTGCTCTACCAATGATCTATACCCATTTCCCTCCCCCATGAAAATTTATTTTTCTTCATAGGAGCTTATGTCAATGAATTTGGCTGTGAAAACAGTTTTATGTGGACATCAAAACTGTTTACATTAAATAAATATTTTAAACACACACACCCTAGTATATTATACTACTGGCTACTGCTGGTATACAAAAACAGTCTATTTTTTGTTAACGGTTTTTAGTAATTAGAATTTAGCCATCAAATTTGGATCAAACTCCATTTTTCTGATTTCTGGACAAATAACTCATTATGACAGATATAACAGAAAAAGAAAACCCCAAATAAATGTGTACCTTGGAGAAAAAGATATATGTCAGGTAACAAATAGTTTTTACCGGACTTTTAGCTACTCATAAACAACAAAGTAAGATTGAGAAACAAGAAATAAATGCTTTTTAACTAAAACCCTCTCAGAAGTAACATACGACTGTGTTGTCCAGGGAACCACTCTGAAAAAGTCACAAGACTGAAGCTTTTTAGTAATTGAAAATGCACATAACTTTCCAATTATATGCGTGTGCAATCCAGTGGCAATTTTCCAAATGACAGACATAAGCATTGCATATTTCCTGTTCTGTCCGGGAATAAAAATAATTCAAGAAAAGATTATTGATATCAATCATCTGATCAGATAGTTTGGTGAATTGTCAGACAGTTATGCTGTTTATTGTCTATTCATTCAACAATTTTAATTGAGGAATGTTTATTTATTCTCATAAGAATCAGGTAGTTCTAAAAGTAAATCAATTCCATTCCAGTGCTATGGGAGATTCAAACACACTGTGTAGTGGAAATTCACACGATAGCACCTACACTAGCCCACAGGAATGAGTGGGATTCCTTCAGTATATCATCGGAACTTCCTGATAAAGGATGAGTGGAAGTTGAAACCTGGGAAAGTTTTTGCATTTTACAAATTTTACAACTCATGAAGAACACTGGATGAATATAGAACATAGATTCAGACTGGAGACAGATATAAGGCAAAATGAGAATCATTAAGACGAGTTCTGCTTTTCTAATCAGTTCGACATGCAAAAAAGTTGCCAGTATGAGGTTTTAGTTTTCATAAAGCTCAGTTTTGGAATATGAATCACAGCAGGATTTTTACCTCCACTGATACTACAGAGAGTGAAAATTAAATCTTGTAATTGGACCGCATACTGTGGGAGCTTCCGCTGGATTAGAAAATTGAACATGATAGTAAAGGATTCAAAGAGATGAGGTTTGGAAGATGGACTGTGGCTTTGTGAGTCAGAAATGAAAGGCCTTCTACCTTCTCATAATTAAGAGACATAAATTAGACCTATGGATTTATGTGCTGGTTTTAAGAAACCAAACTTATAATTAATAATTTTTTCTTGAACCATTAGAGCTTGCATAAAAGAAAAGTACGTTCTTCTCTCGCAGAGGGAGACAAGAGAACACTGATGCTAGAATAAAAGGACAAAAATGACCATATGTAGGGACTTGATATTAGTTGAAGTTTATCAAAATATTATTAAAATAAACATATTTGAGAACTGGACAAGTAAAAAGACTACAACAGATACTGTAAGGCAGAGAGACGCATTTCTAGATATCCTGACCTGGGGAACTGCTTTCTCCAGCTAGATGGACATGGTGAGAGCCAAGAAAACTAACAGGCATGATGACATTGATGATTTCCTGTAAGCTACAGAAAGATGCCAATGGACAAAGTTCTTTAATTATAGTCTTGTACCTAAGCTCCCCCTCTTCTGTTGAAGTTTCTCTTTCTTGTTTTATTTCTTCTTTCCCATACTCTTCCCACCTTACCCTGGTATTGTCTCTCTCCCTCACCTCTTGTGTGTTAGAGTTTAATTTTACATCCTAACTCATCTACTACGTAATGATCAGACAGGCTTAGTCCTTACGTCTGTAGCTGTCATCACATTGCTCTCCCCTTTCTAATTTGGATATTAGGTATCAATACATGGATTTACTAAACATTAAATTGAATAGAATCAGTTGTTCGTGTGACTGAGAAGTGAGATTATGGGTCGTGTGCCAAATAACTTACAGCATCGACTTTGCAATAAATTTTATATTCATTTGACCTTGTGCTATTTTATTATGTGAGATATTAAGGTTTCTTTAAACATAGAAAAAATGTCAGATTATTGTGGCTTTAGTTCCTCAGTAACACCTGTTCTCCGGTGTGAAACATTTGTGCCACAAATCTTTAAGAAGAATTTTATGTTAATACTGACCTTTCCTTTTCTTGAAGAAAGCTTATTAAAAATTCACAACCTGCTGTGTTCCTTGTAAATTCACAAGCAGATAAAGGACATGGCAAGATACATGACAATTAATGAAAACAGAACAACTGGTACTGTGTTGCACATTTAAAAGTCACTTTCCTATTATTTAGCTTTTTATATTTAGATGTGGTTAATTATAACTCATTGCTCATATTGATTAATTTAATAATTAAAAGTAAATAATCCACTGAATTTAAATAAATATTTTAACAACAAATTATTTAATAAAAGCCTGGTAATTTTAAACATGACAGGTTTTTGATAATTTTATAACATTTCATATAAACATTCAAAGATACTGGTCTAAAACAAAGTTTATAAGCAAGAAGGGGTCTTATGGCTTATCTAGTTTAAGGCCATCTTGACTTTTAAGAGGAAGAAACTGAGATCTAATCAATTTTTATCACCCAGAAGTTAAATTAAGATTACACTTCAGGATAGGTGGTTCTTTGTTGGTGGAATTTTTTTACTTCTTAGTATCAGTCCATTTTTATTTTTCAGTTCCTCACATTAAATTTGGGAATATTATAAAAGTATCAAATTATTAATCTATGAAGTACAGGGAATTTAAGTAATTTGTTACCAGAAGGATAACTGATCAAATATTTTAGCTTATATTTTTCCCCTTGGCTTAAAGAAAATGAACAAGTATTATAAAGTAAAAAACTGCATTTATCAATAATGCCAGTAAAAAAAAGTCTGATTACTAGTTCAGAGGATTTTATATTGCTGTGTGAGAATCTTTCTCATCCACATTTGGTACCATTTGGTACTTTTTGGTTACTGATCATCATTGGTATTTGGTTTGGTATCCAGAACAGGGAAAAGGCAGTAGAGAAAATTGGAACTGTATTTGCAGAGTTCTGCTGGGATTAGATGTATAATGGTTAGACAAATTCTTTGAAGGATACATCTTAATAAATGAATCTAAAAGACAAAAAGATGCACTGAGTTTAACAATTTCTCCTGGGTGTGTGTTCATTAACTTCAAAATATCAGAAATTACTGAATAGATTTTCTAACGCACAGTGATAATTTTATGCCTGCTGATCTTTCAAACAGCTTATATTTTCTATATTTGTTTTTTTAAAAAATCCAGAATGTGGCAAATATGCTAAGCTGTTCTGGTACCATCACCATCAGCATTTTGCTCTAATTGCTCTAGTGAGTCCCATAATATCAAATGGAAAATAAGGCATTGAGTCAAGCAACTTTAAATTTGCATCCAATAAAAAAAAAATACTAGTAAAGATGGCCCAGCACCAGAAAGCAGCTGAAAGCGTGTTAAAGCAAGTAAACACAATCTGGTCAGAAATAAATAAGTAGTTACTCATTTTGTTGAGCCTGGGGTGGGGGAGGAAGAGAGGGTTACAAATCTTGAACTGTAGTATGTGAAGCTTACGGAGGAAGGAGCTTTCTTTGAAGCCATTAGGGATTACTCAGGACCCTGCAGCAGGTCAGACTTCTTACCAGAAAATGCTATAAAATTCTGGAAGCTATCTCCTTCCAGAACTGCTGCTAATTCACATTTTACAGTGTCTCAGCTGGTGTTCATTTCTTTCCTGGTACTGTAAAGATACCAAGATTACACTGGAGACATTGATTTAAATTTTCCATAAACATCCTTTTATAGGGTGGTACCTGCTTCAAGACCTTAAATAGTATGTACAATGCACAGTAGACACATTCTTTCTAATTGTTGCATTAGTTTTCCTTTCCAAAGAGAGTTATTGGGGAGATATTTTAGAGAAGGTTCATTTTCTTTTAGAAGCCTGTCATCTTCCTTCTTACAGTTTTCAACATTGATAAATTATGCAGAATATTCCCTTGCGGTGTGAAAATGACATTGAACATTTCACACCTTATTTTTCCCCATAACTTGGAGAAGTCTTAAGCATCTTAGATGTATATAGGAATATGTGCAAATTCATGTCTAAAAAACTGCCATGTAAATGCAAAATATTTAAAACCAAGGGATTCATTTTTGATTAATAACGTCTACAGAAATCAGAGAAGAAATAATAAAGAACAATCATCTCTTTTTTTCTATGGGCTACAGAGGCTGCAGAGACTGTTTCCTCTCTCATTTTCACCAAGAAAGGCATGATGATAGGAGGTCTGAAAGGAAGGAGACAGCCAGGGAAGGGTATGCTTTGAAGGAGTAAATTTAAATAAGTATTTCTTGAATTGGATTGAACTAAACTAAATTGAAGAGAGCGATGAGAATTCTGTGTGTGGTATTTTAGGACTTAGAAGTTTTGGAGATTTTTGCTACAGAGGCAGTATTTGAAGCTGTTGGGTTTCTAAGGCTTGCAAAGACGCTTTTATCTTAAAAACTATAGAGTGACAAGTATGTAATTGGATGCCCAAAGGAGAAGGACCAGGCGGCTGCCTGCTGTCTCTAGGGGGCTATGGTCAAGGAGGGGAAAAATGAACAAGAGCTTGGATCTTTACCTTTATTGGATTTTGGGGGGGGCACTGACTGAAATGAGAATCTAAAAAAGGTCTATGAATGTTATCAAAAAAATTGTGTGTGTTGTAAAAAATACAAAAACAATGTTATATGCGGTGTCAGGGAGCATACATAGCCCCTGAAGTACGGCCATAGAGCGCTAAATTTAACAACCCCTGTTCTAGGCAGATTTTATATGTTTTTCCATACACAGACAAAAAAGGAAATGAGAAATCAAAAGAAATGTTCTCCTCAGGACAGGAGGTTGCTCATTTGGCTAAGAGACATTCATATCCTCATCAAATGAGGAAACCTGGTCCCCAAAATCTGAAAATATCACGTCTCTACAATTTGTCTCCTTCCCCACTATCTTGAAGTATCCAGTCTGAAAATTCTTACCCCCAGTAAAGATCCTATTTATGTCTTATCTCTTACATAAAGCACTTTTCAAAGTCCTTTATAAGGCTGAATTGACCTCCTTCTTCTGTGCCTCAATTATAATTTGTGTCTGTGTTCAATATATATATACACACACATAAAATTATATATATGCATAAACATATAAAACTTTATAACAACTACAAATTTTGAACTACTATTTTTATAAATCTTTATGGAACTACAAATCTATTTTGAGGATGAGAAGCAAGTTTTTTCTATTCATACAGACTCCTAACACTTCACAGTACATAATAAAGGATTATTTATTTGTAGGAGAAAATGGACATCAGAATCAAATGTCACTGACATAAGGAATAAAGAAGCACCATTTGTGCTACCGCTATGGAAAGTCTGAATATTCTGAATGGAGTGAAATGGAATTAGAAGTCCATAATGAGAAGTGGGGATCAGCGATTGCTCTACATTGAAAGCACGAATTTAGGTAAATAAATTCTTATTCCTCATATTGAAAAAGATTGGGGCTATAAATTGGATAGAAATTCCAGTTAACTATGAGACTGGCTCAGTGGGAGATGATACACACATGGATTACCAGGAGACATATTTAAATTTTTCAGTGAGGAGCCAGGGATAGAAGTGCAAATCCTAATTTCTCTCTAAAACTGTATAGTAAGTCATTGCAGACAGCTGTAATTTAATTAAGAGTAGGATGAGGTTGTTGGGTAATAATAGCAGGATGGCATTCCCACTGACAACATATAGAACATCCTGCTGGACTTACAAAGAAAGAAAGAAAAACATTATACTGTCAAGGCCACATTGCTGTGTAGACAACAGGAACTGAATGGACTAAAACCTGGGAGGAGAGGGTTGTTTGAAGGTGACCTGAGGACTGGCAGCTGCTTTTTCTCCCCAGGGCAATTTGCCAGTCCTGAGCCTGGGTTTGGAGGTAAGAATCTGTGATTGCCCAGGAGGAAGTTACCTCTGGAATAAAAGAGATCAGAAAAGATTTTAGAGTTCACATGGTATTGGAGTAGAAATATTGGGGAAGTGAAGGTCTTCAAATGCTTTGCCAGTCTTTCCATAAAATATTTGTTGAATTATGATTCTGTAGAGGCTAAGGGCCAGGCTGAAAGCTTCTGAAAGCCAGAATGTAACTGTCACATCCCCAGAGATTTGTGATTCTTAGGTTGAAGGAAAAAAAAAAAGACTCATGAATAGATGAAATCTGAAAGCCCTCCAGAGAATGTCACATTGAGCCTGAGGATCTATAGGGACTTCACACCTAGGGGTATTCAACAATTCTCAGTGCCTCTTTCGGCTGAAAATACAGACTTGGTCCCTTGAAAAATGGCCACTGCAGGAGAGAAAAGAAAGCAAGACATGCGCTGTTCTTCATGCAAAGTGGCAAAGCACACAGCTTATTCCCTCCTGGAGGCTTCTGTCAGTCGTTGCAGCAGCATCAAGCAAATGAAAAAGAGGCTGGGAATTTCTGAAGGGAGGAACTAAATAGTCTGAAGAATTTGGAGACAGAAAGATAGAAAAGGTTTCACCCTCCTGGAAAAAGGATGAACAGTGGTAGACATAAGCTTTCCAAATGGCAATTTAGCGTGATCTTCCTCAATCTCTGATTGATTGTAGTGATATATTAATTGCTTTATAACCAAAGAAACAGAACCAATAGAGAACCTATATTAATGTCTGTATCTATATCTATTTTTCTTTATATCTACCTATTGATCAGATCATTTTAAGGAATTGGCTCATGGGGTTGTGGAAGCTACAAAGTCTGGAATCCATAGGAAAGGACAGCAAAATATCTCAAAATTCAGGTTAGAGTAGCTGTTGCAATCCTGAGATATAAATCCACAGGACAGGTCAGTAGACTAGAAACTCTCAGACAGGGTTTCTATATTACAGTTTTGAGGCTGAAATCATTTTCCTTTGGGAAACTTCAGTTTTTGCTCTTAAGGTCTTCAGCTGATTGGATGATGCCCACCCACATTATGGAGAGTAACCTGCTTTAATTATATTTTACTGATTATAAAGATTCATTATAAAGGTTCATCTAAAAAAAAAAAAATACCCCCATAGCGACATCTAGACTAGTGAGACTAGTGTTTGACCAAACAACTGGTCACCACATCCTAGTTAGGTTGACACATAAAATTAGTGATTACAGATGATAAGCAAATAATCCAATAAACAAAAACAATAACAACAAAAACTTTCCAGTGAAAAATAACCCATTAAACATAGTAACGTGGTAATAAGTATCCATGCAAAAAGGCAAGATCATATGACCTATATAAGAATAAAAACTGAGTAGAAAGAGACTATATATGATTAACATATTGTATTTAGCAGACAAAACTGAAAGATAACCATACAACCATGCATAATACATGTGAAAATGTAAGAAAAAGATGGAAAGAACAGATGAAAAAGAAAGACTGAGGAGAGAATCAAAATAGCATTTTAAACCAAAAATAAAGTGCCTGATATTCATAAATGTATAGAAAGTTTTCATAGCAGATTGGATATGATAAAATACAAGATTAGCCTTCTGGAATGTAAACAGAGATTGTCAACATGGAGTTATGTATATAAAAAATACATAAACTGAAATGCAGGGAGAAAACATTATGAGAAAAAAATAGGTAAGATCATAGGATGCTTGTTAAACAGAATCAAAAGTTGCAACACACATAAAATTGGGTTCCCAGAAAGAGAAAGGAGAATGGAACACAAATTATATTTAAAAGAAAAATGGGTATGAATTTTTAAAAACTAGTGAAAGATATCAACCAACAGATTCTGTAAGATCTAAGGAATTCCAAAAGGATAAGTAGAAGTAAAACAACAACTATCCCCATTATAGTCACTTTTTGAAATTTGAAAACATAGAGAAAGCTGTAAACGTATTCAGAAGAAAAGGATACATCAACTCCAAAGCAGCAAGTATTTGTCTGACTGTCTGTTCTCAACAGAATGATGGAAGTCAAAATACAGTGGAATGACATCTTAAAGCAGTGATAGAAAATGACTAGCTACCTGAAATTCTACACTGTGCAAAAGTAGGCTTCACAAAGGAAGGTGAAATAAGTATTTTCTTGGACAAAAACTAAGGGTATTTACCCCTTTACGCATTCAGTAAAAGGAATATTAAACTGAAGTTTTCACAGAACAAAATGATCCCAAATAAAACCTGTGAAGGGAATGAAAACACCCAGAACTGCAATTATGTGGTAAATATAAATGATTACTGAATATACAAAACAATAATAATAATATCTTTGGATGCTGACAGAAAGCACATGACAATAACACAATAGAAATAAAGAAGAGGGGATACAATTTTGAAGTATTCTAATTTAAGCTGGTTTGTGAAAATAAATGAGAAAATATACTGAATTGTGCAGTTTTGTTATGCACATTTTTCTGCATGATTATTATTCCTCAATACAAAGTTAGCATAATTTATCTTGAAGCTATCCCACCCTTCATCAGACCCCACCCCTTCACCACCCATCAACTCCAGGCTTATAAGTCTGGCTATAATTCCCAAAGGAAATGGATGCCAATATAATGGAATATAAAGAAAAACATAGAGAATAATAAAACAAACAAGTGAGTGCCAGGGTTCCATAAATGTCAAAATTTTGTCCAATTGATGTTGGATCCTTTCTGCTTTAAGAATGAAAATAAACTGTAATTCATCAATTGAAGCTTTCTCTGTCCTATCATTCCGTGTCTTGTAACCTTCTACAAAGCATCATCTTGAAGTCGGGTGCATTTTGTTTCCTATATTTTATATTTTTACAATTTGCATAATAGTACTTGTCCTAAACAGAATGCTTCATCTCCGCCCTTTCCAGAAATCAATCTTCTCATTTTAGTAAACTGCATGATTATCAAGCCAGTTTTTCAAACTAAAATCCTAGGGGTCATTGAATTTTTCTCCTCCCAACTCTACCCATTTATTCCATGAGCAAATCCTTTTGGACTTCCAGTGTACTTCCAGCTGTTTCTCAGAGTCTCCACTGCTGCCATTCTAACACAAGTAATTGAAATCTGTCACTGAAGTTTCCACCTAGTCTCCCCACTCCTATTTCCATCCTTCTGTGGTTACTCTCCACCCAATAGCCAGAGAAGTCATTTAAAAATACAAATTGTTTCATGCCACTACTCTGCTCCAAACCCACCCACGACATCACATTTAGAACAGTCTAAATGCCTTACCCTCATTTACAACAACATTGTGATGTAGCCCTGACATGTTATATTGATCTCATGTATTTCCATTCTCCCTATAACCACTTCAACTCACTGTTTTTGAAACATGCCTTCCTGTTTCTTAAACATGCTAAGTTTATTTTCATCTCCTGTTTTTGCATTTGCTGTTTCTTTGAATGAGACACACTTCCTCACCTAATTTTTACAGGCGATTCTGTGTATCTCTTTTGTGCATTCAAATCTTTTCTTTCCTATATTTCTCTTGCTCTGTCATTGTCTTCTCAATTTGTAAGAAATTCTTCATAAATCTAAATATTACTAATTTGTTGTTATATCATTACAAGTGTCTTCTTTCGTTCCGGGATGTTTCCTTTAACATTGGTAATAGTTTCTTTGGTCTTAAAAAATGTTTAATTTCAATGTGGTTAATTTTATTAATCATTTCTTTTATGGTTATTCTTTTTTGTATCTTAATCAAGAAATATTGCCTAACCCAAAGTCACATTTACGGTTTCATATAGTCTCTTCACTTTTAATATTTTTAAAACTTTTCTTTGACATTTAGCTCACTTTTACCATCTGAATGTTGTGCATGTGTGTGTGTGGTGTTAGCAATGGATCATTTTCTAATAAGGATTTAAAACAGTTATTTAACAAAGCATTGATTTTAGTTACAACTCTTTCATCTAAAAATTTCTATGTAATTACAGGTATTTTTATTTATTTATTTGTCTATTTATCTATCTGTTTTGATTTGTTAGGCTAACAATAAGGGCAGTGTGGAGGGTGTGTTGCATCATGATGCAGATGACAAATGCCTCCCAGGTGAAGGTGGTTATCGAGTAAGGCCCCAGCTCACCTTCCCCAACTCCCTGGTGTTGCATATCTTCATGGGTTAAGCACAATGTCAACCACCTGGCCAAGCATGCCAAGCTGGGCTTCCTCAACAACATGGCCACCAGTCTGGTCTTCAGCATTGCTGTAGTCAACTCTCCTTCATGGCCCTTGGCGTCCAGAAGTCCACAATGGACGTGGTGTCCCCAGAACATGCCAGGTTGCAGTTATCCACATCCTAGGAGCCACCTCACTTTTGGAGCCTACCTTCTGCCTGGCACTCCCTGAACTTGCCAGGGCAGCCTGGCCCCTACTGGACTACTTCCCAGGATGAGGTGTATATGGTCAGCCATGCCGGCCAGCCTGGAGCCTGCTCCCACTCCTGGATGGTGGGGCAATGAGGCCCAGAGGTAGGACTGTAATAGGGAAGAACAAATCTGACTCCGTGTTAGATCTGTTCCTTTAGCTCCAATCATGTGCTCTGTTTCTCGTGCTTAGTCATACTGGTTCTGCTCCTTTTGTAAAAGAATGTTGCCTATAGCCTCAAATACACAGGAGAGCCCATTCTCAAGGCTCTGACATTTGAGGGTAGAACACTTTTGCATTCATAGAGA
Source organism: Camelus dromedarius (assembly GCF_036321535.1). Lineage (NCBI taxonomy): Eukaryota > Metazoa > Chordata > Mammalia > Artiodactyla > Camelidae > Camelus > Camelus dromedarius. The sequence goes on from NC_087438.1 coordinate 17,279,034, forward strand.
GATAAATAGTTGTATAACAGAGAATAACATTTGTCTTGTTGGAAGTTTTCAGGAACATCATGACCTGATCTACATGGACAGCTGCAAGAACAAAGGATCCTGACCCCAAGAAATCTGCAACAACCAACCACATCCCCTCCCCTTTTTAATATAAACGGAGCCTGAATTCTGACTTGGGGAAGATGGGTCTCCAGGACATTAGTCTGTCATCTTTTCTGTCTGCTGACTTTTCAAATAAAGTCAATATTCCTTGCCTCAACACCTGTCTCCAGTTGTTGGCCTGTTGTGCAGCGAGCAGAATGAGTTTGGACTTAGTAACAGGACTGGAGAGCCCCTAAAGAGAAGAATTGTGGCTGCCCAGGAACTTGGGGCAGGCCTGAGAATGGGCCACCAAGGGGCCAGTCTGGCTTGGGTCTCAGGATATTTCCAGAGGGACAGGGAGACGCCCCTCCCTCTGTCCACTCAGTAGCACCCTGGCTTTTTGTGTGGCCCACCCTGGGTGATCCATGACCTCTGCTGCTTCCTAACCCAGGACACTGGACATTCACTGCAGTAGCCATTGGTTGAGGCTTCACAACTGGGCTTGATGGCTGTGTGAGGGAGCTGGCCAGCCTGGTCTTGGGCCCTTACATGTCCTCCACCAGTAGTGACTGGGCAGGGCTCAATCCCCTCTTTGGGGGTGCATGCCCTCATGTTATTAAGCATAAGTGCCCAATAAAGCTGATGTTTCTCCAAAGAAAAAAGCAAAAATTTTTATGTAACCAAGGGTATATTTTAGAGCTTTCTATTTTGCTCTATTTGTCTATTGGCACAAATAATTGACATTATTACTAATAACACTCAGTCTCTGAAACTTCGCAATGATTGTTAATACCCGTTCAAATAAGTACCTTCCCTATCTGTCTTTTAAAAAATTGTCTTGGGGTTATTAGTCCTTCCCATACATATTTTTACATCAGCATGTTACTTTCTATTAAAAAACTAAAATAAAATAGTAAAGAACAAAAATCTTGCTAAAAATTTGATTTGAATTGCAATGAATTCACAGATTAAATTGGGAAGAGTATCATCTTATACATGAACACTTCTTATTCTCAAAAATTGATGTAACTCTATTTATTAAGGACATATAGCTGCCCTTCAGTATAATTTTATATTTTGTTTTTTGATATTTAGCTCATTATTTTCACCTGAATTTGTGAGACTCTTTGTTAGGTCTCTAAAGACCTAAAGGCACTAGCTGAAGGAGTCCATGAGTATAAACAACATGAGACTGAGATGTGGGGCATTCAAAGGCTCACCCCAAAGCTCCTGGAGTCAATTTTGTCCATCCTGCCCCCCCAGATTTAAAAAAAAGGTACATACATTTCTAGGAGCACCTGGCTATTGCAGCCAGTGGGTTCCTGATTTTTCTGCCCTTGCTGGACCACTCTATGCCGTCCTCCCGGACACTACCCAAAGCCAATTTCCTGAGCTTCAGAGGCATTAATCCCCTTTGAAGCTTTAAAATTAACATTAGCCACATCCCTTGCTCTGGGCTTACCTAATTTGACAAACCTTTTCATCTTTACTGCCACGAAAATAATGGGATTGCTGCAGGTATTTTAGGACAATCTTTTGCCTCTTAGAGACATCCTATAACATATTACTCATGCCAATTAGACCCTGTGGTATCAGGGTCCAAACTTACTTCAAAAGAATTTAATCCATGTCACCTATTTGGAGTATTCCAGAACTATATATGGGCCAGGAATAATGCTTCTGTCTATTGAAGTCCAGTTTCTTGATGGGTCTTTCCTAAAATCTCTTTTATGTCTAATTGTTATGCCTACTGGCATCACTGAACCGTCCATTCCTGGCTTAAGTGAATACTGTGAAATTTACATGAATGGCCTGAAGCCATGACTAGCTATATACAAGAACTAACTGGTATACTTGGAGCATGTTGCCAGCAGGTGAAAGGAGCATGATCTCCACAGACTGACAATACTTGCCATCCCTTTCAACCAGGAGACCAGGTATACATCAAGGTCTTTGGAAGGAAACAGGCATTGCCACCTTGCCGGGAAGGACCTTATAAGGTACTGCTAGCCACCTACTCTGCCATCAAAATAAAAGAAAAATCCTCCTGGATTCACACACCCACACCAAAATGGACCGAGATTATCATTCCCAAGATAACTGGAAGACAATCTCTATAGGTGATCTTAAAGGAAGCTTTTCCAGAGCCGGTTCCCAGTCTCCAGAAGCAGATGGCATCACAAAGCAGACAACTCTGCCCTAGAACAGGGATCAAGAAAGTTCACTTGCACCTACCCTCCACCTCCTTTATAGACTCCCCATACACAAGCCAATAAATACATAAATAAATAAATACAACAAAACAAACAAAAAACACCTTTTCTTATTAAAGAACACTTTTTTTCCTTCCACATTAATTTAATCATTTATTAGAACGCCGACTGGAGGTCACTTGTTTCCCAGTTCTACTCCCCGTTTCCACTATGGGCTCTCTCTCAACCTGTGTCTTGCTCTTATTAACTATTACTTTTAAGCCATACACCCCCTTATGCCAGTTTGCCAAACCCTGGTCATGTTAACTAATCAGACTAACTGTTGGTTATGTCAACGTCTATTGTGAGTCTGAACTAGTTCTCACTTCTGCCGATGTGAATACCTAGTGGACTAAATGCAGAAGATGAAGGAACGACAGAGCATGGTACCCATGGCTAGAAAAAAATCAGTCTGCCTCTTCTTCTAGTGAGTTATGTGGGCCCAGGAAAATCTCTGTAGAAACTCAGGGACTTCACCAGATGAAGACAATTGGTGAAAATTTTTCCCTTTATATTAAAAACAGACATGTCCCTGGATCTTTCCTGGGTGACATACCAGGGCAATATTGCAGTCAGACTCTGGCTTGAGTCCATAAATGACACCTTCAAACCTGTCAGGTGACTCTAGCACTGCCTTTTATGCACACATGTTTGCCAAGTCACCAAATATTTAAGATGGTTCACAGCCCACCCCTGCACAACTTGGGCTGTGTCTCAACTGCTCTGCTAATTAGACTGCCCAATACCCCAAACTACACACGAGTGGACCGAAAATCTGGACTAGATGACAAAACTAAACCTTATAGCTGCCAAGCCAAATTGCCAAGATTTCACAACTGGTGAAATCTTACAAACTGACAGGAGTACATGGAAAGCGGAGATATGTGGATGTTAACATTACCAGCAGCACAGAATCCCCAGGTCTGCAAAATTATAGATTCCACTCTGACCTTGTCTTTGAGTCACACCAGTCTTTTTATGTTATATGACAACGAGATATATAAAGTGTTCCCACCTATTGACTCCAACAATTGGCTCCTTCTGTCACCAGACAACTATACCTTAAATACCAGCCAATTACAAACATAAGCTCCTCTGTCCATAAAGACATGCCATATAAAGATATTGGATGAAAAATCACAGGATATACACTTGTGTCTCACCACCCCAAGTTATTTTCAGTGTTGAGGACCATAGTCCCAAGCTTTAGAACTTATGAATGGGAAAAGGCAGTCTTGAATCTTTTTATGGTAACAGAACAAGAGTTCAATACCACTATGTGAACTTGAGCTCTGCTCCATGCAGAAGTGAACAGCCTAGCCTCTGTCGCACTCTAAACTGGAGTGTCCTTAATAGGTGCACTGACTGCCCAGGAGGGAGGAGCTTATGCCACCAGTGGGGGAAATGCCACTTCTATGTAAATCAAACAGAAACAAATAATGTCTACCTTACATCTATTAAAAGAGAAGATTAATACTTTCCATCAGATAAATGAAGCAGAGCCATTTTATTGGATTGGTCTATTCCGAGGATTGGGGGGCTGGTTTAATGGCATATGAGGAAATGTGCTTCGATTTGATCTTTTTTTGTTTTGTTTTTCATTCTCAATCTAATCTTTCCTCCCTTTGCAGATCTCTTACCACTCAGCAACTAACCCAGTTCTGTTCTCCATAATCACCAGCTCAGCTTTAAATACATGAAACTTACAGGAAATTTTCAGAGGAGGGACCTTATGGGATTCAGTGAAGGCTGCCCCCAAATATGTCACTTTGGCATATTAATTATTTTGAATTAAAGTTACTCTAGAAAGAGCAGGTGCAACAAAGATTTTCTGACCCTCCTTTGTCCTCCTGAAAGTAGGAGATAAATTCCCCATGTGAAGGCTGCCATACTTTCACCTGGTGGGTAGAAGGCATCTTTATCGCCAGAGACAGGGAATTCAGGGCCAAGCAGGCTGTATAAACAAAACTTGTTACTTTTTCATTAATTTACTACCTCAAGCCCAAGCCCTCCTCCTTTTTTTTTTTTTTTTTGCCAATTCTTCACAAAGTATTGTTTCTTTGTCTAAAAGATACAAAGGCTGCCTACTTTGGTTACTTCTTTGGGACTCTGGCATGTCCAAAATTAAATTTGTTTTCTTCCTGTTAATTTATCTTATTTCAATTTAATTATTAGGCTCGCCAAAGAACCTGGAAGGGAAGAAGGGAAAAGTTTTCTTCCCCTAAGCATTAGTTTCAATCTTTCTTTGTAAATATGATTAATGTCGATTTTTAAAAACAAGAGTTGATTTTGGTTCCATTCCTCCAGCCCCACAATGATTAATTTTCCTCTCCAACAAAATATCTTTAACACCACTCTTGCTTTTTCCTTTCCTCGCAAATACAAATTATTTAAATTCTTCATTTTCTGTGCTTCTTTCCCTTTATTTCAACCACAAACTCTTCCACAACTGCCTTAATTTCCTCAAGCTGCTAAGGCTAAACAGGTTTCATCTTTTTTCTGAAGACGACCTCTCAATACCTTCTGACATGTTCCAAAGGAGACAGTTTAAGATCCAAACTTTGCTTACAACTGTTAGCCGCTGATTTTTCTTCATCAGAATCCTTTGTCTCTCCAATCTTCAGTATGTTTTCCATTTTTGTTGTTTTTCACTCTTTGATTTTGATGTGACATCCAACTATTGAATGTACAAGTATTCTCTTGTGGGACAAGAAAAGCAAGGCTGGATATCATTTTTCTTGAGAATATGGAATATAATACTCCATCGTCTTCTTCATATTAGTATTGCTGGTAAGAAATCTGTAGTCTTTCTGATACCTGATCTTTGCATGAGACCCATGGATCTATTTTTCTTTGGGAGCTTCGTAGAAGCTTTTGTTTGTGCAGATTTCTGAAAATGTATGGTATTGTTCTTTGGTGTTTGTATATTTCTGCCAAAATTGCAGGATACTCACCAGGCAGAACTGTCATTCTGCAATCCCATACCATTCTGTTCCTGGGACATTCTAATTAATTTTTCATTGATATGCCTTCTCTTCCATTTTTCTTGTTCCAGAACTCCTATTATTCAGACACTGGTTCTCACTGTTTTTCCCTTTAATTCCATTCTCCTTTAGCTCTGATTTTCTATCTCTTTGTCTTCTTACTTTCCTTTCTTAATTATTTTCCAAATGTTACTCTCCACATCATCTATTGAGCTTTTTATGTTTGTTATTATAACTTTTAATTCTAAAGACTATTTTTTTCTATGTGAATTCACTTTTTAAAAAAATTATGTGTAAATAGCAGATAGTATTTTCCACAGATGACTGCAACAGTATTTCCAGTCTATATCCTCTTTCAGTAACTTGCTACTCTCTAATCAGGAGGAAGTGCTCCTATTTACAATAGTCAAGACATAGAAACAACCTAAATGTCCATCAACAGATGATTGGATAAAGAAGATGTGGTGTATGTGTGGGGGTATATATTTGATCCAGCAATCCCACTCCTGGGTGAATATCTAGATAAAACTCTAATTCAAAAAGATACATGCACCCTGATGGTTACAGTAGCACTATTTACAATAGTCAAGACATGGAAGCAATCTAAATGGTCACTGACAGATGAATGGATAAAGAAGATGTGTGTGTGTGTGTGTGTGTGTGTGTGTATATATATATGTGTGTGTATGTGTATATATATATATATAATGGAATGTTACTCAGCCATAAAAAAGAATGAAATAATGCCATTTGTAGCAACATGGATGAACCTAGACATTATCATATTAAGTGGAGTAAGTCAGACAGGGAAAGACAAATATCATATGATATCACTTATATATGTAATCCAAAAAAATAAATAAACTGTATTTATAAACCAAAAATAGACACATGGATATAGAAAACAAACTATGGTTACCAAAGGGCGAGGAGGGATAAATTAGGGGTTGGGGATTAACAGACACACACTACTATATATAACTTAAATAAACAAGGACCTACTGTATAGCACAGGGACTATATTCAATTTCTTGTAATAACATATAATGGAAAAGAATCTGAAAAGAAAAAAAAATATATATATGTATAACTGAATCACTTTGCTGTACACCTGACACTAATACTGTAAATCAACTACGCTTCAATAAAAAAAATTTTTTAAGAAGAGGTCCTGCTCAATAGCCCTCATCTTGAATCCCCAACAAGAGGTGGAATCCAGTTCCTCTCTTCTAGAATCCTGTAGTTGACAGAATGTAGTCAAGGTGATGATGTATGATTTTCGAGGCTAAGTCAGAAAAAGTGAAGAGACACCTGCCTTGGGAGCTGTAACCCTTGGACTACATCCCTGAGCCACTGTGTAAGCAGTCAGCTGTTCTGAAGCTATCAAACTCCGAGGAACCCCAACGAGGCATGGAGAAACCACACAGAAGCACAGAGACACAGAGGGAGAGAGGTCCAGCCCACCCCAATTACTCCAGCTTTTCACCCACCATTTGCCTGAAACCTTATTGGAAACTCTAAGCCAGAAACACCCAGCCACGTCTTCCCCTACATCCTGAACCATAGGAACCATGCTAAAGGATAAAGTAACTGTTGTTGTGGTACATCACTACATTTTATGGTGATAGGTGGTAATGGCTAACCAGAAGAGTCACCTATTTTATTTGATGAGTGGAACATACATTAATTTATATTGAATTATATATTAATATATATTAATCCTGCACACCTGGAAATAAGAGCTTTGTTTACAAGTTTTCCTCTGCATATTCTCTAATTCCTTCTAGTTGCTTTTTTCTCCCTATTCTTTTCCCCTGTAATTCACAGTAACAGCTTTCTTCAAATGTGTTGATTGATAATTTAACTAGATATGTAATGCTATGTTCCAAATGATGTTCCTCAGAAAATTTTAGAAATTATGACATTTTCTTTTAACACCCAATATTGCTATTGAAAAGTCTACTCAGAAACTGATTTTCATTTGGTTCTAGTAAAATAATAATAATAATAATAACAATAAAAATCTGATTATACAGTATTTACACTGAAGATCTTGTCCTTATTGTTTTAAAATTTTGTGATGATAGAAATTTAAGCCCCTTCAGTTTAATGTTTTATGGAGTCCTTTCTGTATGATTATTGATGACTTTCCTCAGCTTTGGGAAAAAATATTATGTTGTTTAATATTTGATTATCTCTGCATTATTTGATCTTTTCTCTCTCTCTCTTTTCCTCATTTTCTAGATTTTCTATTAGAAAACATATTAGACCTTCTGGATTTATCCTTGACTGTTTTATTTAGACCATCCCTTTTAAATTTGCTTTGCTTATTTATAATTTGAAATAAAATTTTTGTTTGTTTCAAATAAGCCTTCTTATAAATATCCTACATTTTCCCTCTTTCTTAGAAGATGTAATTTCATTATTCTAAAGTTCTTTACTTTTCTCTGACTTATTTCTTGTTCCACCAGAGAGTGATGCTCTATTTATTAAATGAAGTTCTTTTTTTATGCTGCAAGATTTTCCAAAGTGTTAGTGAATGCTTTGTTATTCTTTTACATTTGTGTAAAAGGTTCATTAGAGGCTTAAATGACTTTTCTTCTTCCTTACAAGCCTGACCATTAAATAACCATGAGGACAACATGCTGTCCAAATGGGACTGTCAAGCAGCCAGGCAGTGCATGTTGGCAGCTGCTAGGTTAGCTTGCCACACTTCCATAGATTTGGCCACTAAAGACACAAAGTTTCAAAACCAGTTTAGACAGTTTATTACTGTAAGCAGAGCAGGCAGCATGTTTGTCTCAGTTCCCCTTGCTCCAGGTCCCCAGGGCTGATGGGCATCACAGACCCACTGTGCACATAGCGGATCTACAATGGGGAGTCCCCAGGGGAAGTTCTAGCACTGCCTTTATTTCCCTGGGAAGCAAGCAAATCCTCATCAGGAAGGAAAGGGAGAGGCTTTTATCTAGTACCCTGGAATATCACTGGGGAATGAGATGTTTTCTATTTGTACTATTCTCAAATTAAACTAACCGAAGCAAAATGACCGTTAGTATCTGGATGTGAAGAAATGTGAGAGACTAATGAAAAATCATCTTCCAGTAAGGATGGACTCTTGTCTATCAGGATTGAGAACTTCAAGTAAATTGTGCACATGGGGAGCATGAAGGCGATGAGCTCCCATCTCCACTGCTGTACACAAACATAGGGTGTTAGCAACAAACAAATTGTTACTAACACCATAATCACTTCTAGGAAGATACCTGTTTGGATGTTTTGCTTAGGCTATTAATAGAGGTGGGAGGGGGAGGAGAAGACATTCAAGGCAGCGCGTTGCTGAGGAGGAAATAAGCTAAATAACCAATGAGTCCAAATTAAAGTTGAAGATAATACTCTCTTCCAAATAATACTCACTTCTGTCTCAGCTTTCTTTTGTCCTACTCTCATTAATGCCCACTTCTGTTCTGGTGATTGGAGGAGCTATCACTGTGGCCACTACATTTTTAGTTGCCCATAAAGTCTTCAGAGTTTTTATTCATCTGAAAGCTCATCAGTTTGTTCCCTTTGCTTCTCATCTATACTTATCATTTTATTTTCTTCTTCTTTAGGTGGGAAAGGAAACAACCAAGAGTGTTTAGGCTACCATGTTGAAACCTACTTTAAAGAAAAAAATACTGCAGTTATACTGAGTAAAATTAAACCTGTAGGCTCTAATTGCACCACAAATAATTGTGTTTTAACTTACATTACCAAAAAAACATAACTGTGCAGGTTGTGTTAACTATGTTTTTATTTTTTGCTGTCGAGTCTCCAAATTTCAGGGATATTTAAAATCTATTAAATGTAGTTGTTTTGTATCATTAGCTCAAGAGGTCTTTTACATAAGGTTGAATTAAATCACTAAGCTTCAACCTTACTGAAAAATCTCTTGAAGTTCTATCACTAATGGTTAAACAAAATTTTTGATTGAACTATCCATTAAATAGTAATTACTTGGATGATTTTTTAAAGTTTAATGAATAGAAAATTATCAGGAATAGATTTAAAATATTGATACAATTTAATAGAATATTTAATACATCCTTATTACAAAGCAGCACATTGGTCTATAATAGAGACCAAGGTATGACTGTACATATGACAACCTATACTAATTGAGCATAATTTCTTCTTATTATTACTCATGGATAATTATGATACATTCACTTGTTTTCTAGAATTCACAAAAATATTTTTATATATGCTCTCAAACATTTGAAATAATTTAAAACCAAGTTGATGAGTTTTAATCTCAAGATTTTTCATGTTTTTTCTTTAAAATCATAACTATAAACTATATTTGAAGGTGTTCTTCTTTTCAAGTTTGCCTAAAGTACCTCACTTCTTTTGTGTAAATTCTATGAAAAATGTTAATGTGTATGTGTGGTGGTGATGTGGTGACACGGTGGATAACTTTCTGTTGTTAGTACTACATACTACAACTTTGAACATAGACAAAACCGAGGTTATTAAAATCAATTCCTTTTTTATTTTGTATTTGTTATTTTATTTTCTACACTTCAATTTAGAGGCTTTCAATTTACCATTAATATCTTCTTGAAAATATTTTAAGCTGAAATTTTCTGCTTTTTTCGCATTACTTGTAATTTGATTTTATTGCCAGCTATGAAAGGTTTGATTTTTTTTTCTCCTATTTTAATACCCTTAAATAATCATTCTTATTTCTCATTGTGTCATTTTCAATTTATAGCCAATCTGATTTTAGTAAAATAGAAACAAATGCTGGTTGGAAAAAAAAAAGGAGGTTCCATATATTTCCATGTAACTTTGTGTTTAATTTTATTTGTGATCCTCTTCACATAAAAATAAAGACTATACACCATTAAGATTCTATAGCTTAATTTCATTTTTCAGCTAAGTTGTTTGCTTGCATCTTTTAGTCATCAGTCAAGTGGAAAGAGAAGGAGAGAAATTCACAGAGCTTATTTCCAGTCAGTTAAAAAAAAAAAAAAGGCCCAAGTTTGCCAATAAATAAACATATGTGTCAACAAGGACAAATAACTACAGCTTCTGCAGCAACTGGATGAGGTTCCAACTAAACATTCCCTGATGAATTTAACAATTACTTAAAAATTGTTATAGTCACTAAACAAAATAAGATGAATAGAATAGATTGAAGATGCAACAAATGATGCTTGGCAATCTTCTCAAGCAAGAATTGAATTTAATTATTTTCAATTCCTTTGAGAAATCATTACATGAATTTTATATTTCACTTAGAACATAACTAGCCACAGAATTCAAGTCTTTTGAAACAAGAGGGAAAGTATAAGAATAAAATACTTTTGTGCCTATTATAATTTATGTGATATTAAGCAAAATAAGCATAAAAGAAAGAAAAAAAGACAAATTATAACTTTAAGCTGAAAGTAAGAAATAAGTACAATGTAGCCAAAGATTATTTAAGTGTTAAAAATCTGTAGCATTTTTAGTAAGTAATGTTGAGAATTACTTATGTTCTTGGGCAAACTTTCTGTAACTAAAGCTAGTATATTTTATCATCTCAGGATATTTGGCTATACAGCAATGACATACAATTCACATCACTAATTTTGTTTGAAACTTCACTATTATAAGCTTTGATCAGGATTCAGAATTTTCCAGAACATTCAAAATTTCAAATATTCTCCTAAATTATTATTTACATTTAACAAGCAAGGATATTATGACAAAATAATTACAAGAATTTAAGTAAAGAAATAAAAGCTATTGGGATGAAATTTTAAAAATCATAATTAGTCTGGAGGACTAATTTAGAAAAATATATTTTATTTTATATGACTACACTTTATATGGATAATTCTATTCAATCCCCAAAGGATTAATAAATATATATTTTAAGAGATATTGAAATTCATGACCCTTCTCAGGGTATGATTTTGAGACTGAACAACAATAGCAAAATCAGAGTCAAGAAATAAAGGTGTCAGCATAAAAATTGGAAGAGAAAAATAAACAGGGAAGTAAAAAATCAAATAAATATTGTAAGAAGAGATATCTTGATTATTACAGCATATAACAGCTTGGTTCAACAAACACAAAGCATGTACACATTGTCAGAATCAAGATGTTCAGTGACAAAGAAGATTTTGTTTTTGTCCTGTGGTGACCTGTCAATATGAAATTTAACACGCATTAATTATTAAAATATTTTACATGTAGTGTTTTAAGATCCAGTATGTTTTCTCATGAATCAAGTTCTATCTCATTCAGCATCCTTCTGTTATTTATTTTTTAGCAAGTTTTAATCTCATCCTTTAAAAGCAAACATTTTGCTTGGGGCAGTATGGCCAGGAGGGTTTGCCTAGTACGAATTATTTGTTTTAACTGGTCTTTTCAGCAGGACAGTTCTCATAAAAATGTACATTTGATTTCGCATTTCATATTGTTAGTGCACACAAATAAACATGCCATTAGGTATTAATGGGATTATTTTCCTCTTGTTTAGTAGAAATAAACAGGTAAAGACAATGGGTTGTGGTCGTTTCACTCTTCAGGCAAATCATCCTACTAATGTACTTTAACCACGGTGTAAATCACAGTCAATTTTAGTAATAATATAGACATCTGTTGAAATTTATTATTTGGTTGTGACATTTCTTAGCTATTCATTTGTGTATACAAATGTATATCTGGGCACATAAAAGAAACTACCTTAATGAATTACCTTTTTTTTTAAACTAACTGAGTGCAGAGCTACGATGTGCACAAACTGACCCTAGATCAATATCCAATCAACGACACTTCCTTCAGACATTTCACTGTTGAGCTGACTCACACTGGAGTATTTTCTTTATCTTAAAAATATGTTGAGAGTTGTGTATATTGGAAGAGAAAACTCAGAATACTGGTTGACTGAAAACATATCAGGTAAAAGAAAGTGTGTTCTGAAAATTGTGGTTAAGATACTACAAAGAATGGATGCAACGGACAATGAAAAGTTATAAAACAGTAAATTGAAAGGTGGAAAAAAAAGTTGGTTGCAAAGTGAGACTTAAAAAACAAGGCCCAATTTTCATAAGAAAGAACTATTACAATCTAGTTTAAAACTACTATTTAAAAAAATGGAGAATAAAAATTTAGAACTGTTTTAACTGATTAAAATAGAAAAAAATCAATTTACTTATTGTATAGGCCAGATTTCAGTTGCTATTTTGTTTCTGGCCAGACAACAAATTAAATGAATGGTCACAAATTTATTTCATGTTTTTAAAGTGTGTTTTAAAGTGTGTTTAAAGTCATGTTTTAAAGTATGACTTTTTAATATTGTGTTACTTTCATATCATTGCCATTAAAGAACTTACCAGTTTTCATTATTTTATCTCCAAATTTGTGAACATCTAACTATTTCTGTCTTGTTTTAACTTAACATTTACTGATGATGTTACATTAGTAATCCATGATCCCAGCTGCTCAACTAAAAGCAAGATCTTCTTTACTTTATGTTGGTTAAATTAAAGACAAGATGATGATGTTTCATTTGGAAATATTTCCACTTCTCTGTATGTGTGTGTTTTAATATTCTACATGTTTCCTTTGACTCACATGTTTCCAGCATACTAAACAGGCCAGCAGGAAAATATGTTGGGAAGAAAGCCTCGTCAACAATGTAGCATGTGGCCAACAAGTAATTATTACTTACGCTGCTACTTCCATTTCTGAGTATTTCCTTTAGATTCCTCTTTGCACTGATGTAAATAAAACTGCGTTGAATTAAATGTGCTCTTTGTTAGAAGCTGCTGTCCTTTTCCACTGATGTGTGTCCTAAGTTAAAATAACGCAATGCACTCAGAAGGGGCTTGCTAGATTTTAAAGGGTTTGCATATTCCTCTTCTATTTCGATATCCAGAATTACAACTTGTATCAATAGATGTTATTATTTCCTTTAAAAATATGGAAACTGAGACTCTGAGAGATTAGGTCATGTTCCTAAGGAATCTTGGCTGTTAATACACGCTGAAGTTGAAACTCCAGGGTTTTTTCCTCTATAAGTGGTTGTCACTATCTTAAGAGTAAAGCAATTTTAGGTTGAAATTTAGTAGCGATAAATTTATGTATTCAATAAGAGCTCTACCCACGAAAATAAGATCAAATAAAGTTGTGTTTTCTCTCTGATGTTTTACACCTATTTACTGATATGCCTAGTACACTACAGTGAATTAATCCAAGTTTCCTGATAAGACAGTACTAGATTTGAATCCTTGCTCTAAAATTTAGTAGCTAAGTAACTAGATATAATAAGTAGCCTCTCTAAGCTTCAGTTTCCTCTTGGTAAAGCAAGAATAGCAATCCTTGTATTACAATAGTGTTGTATAAATTACAGCATCTAAATTGCCTAGTAATAACTGGCACCCATTATGCCAGTAAGTAGTAACTAGTATTCCTTTTATTATTTAATGTTTTAAAGTATTACATATTTTTCATTTTTGTAAATATAATGCTAGTATTATGTTTATATATGATAAAAATGTGAATAGAACTGAATGTTCATGGAATTTTAAAGTAGAAATCTCAGGGGGATTAACATAAATTTCATACTGTATATTAGTCACTTCAGAAATATTTGTTTGGTAAAAATTTGCATTTTATCAAAATGGATCAGAGACCTAAGTGTAAAACACAAGCTATAAAACCTTTAGAAGACAGCATAGGAGGAAATGTAAAGGAATTCAGCTATGTGAATAACATTAAGGTGCAATATCAAAGTCATAATCCTTGAAAGAAAAAAATTGAGAAGCTGAACTTCATTCAAATCAAAGACTTCTGCTCTGCAAAAGACAACCTCAAGAGAATGAGAAGACAGACCACAAACTGGAAGAAAATATTTACAAAAGACACATCTGATAAAGGACACTGATAAAATTTACAAAGCTCTCTTAAAATCAACAATAAAGAAACAAAACTCAATTTAAATTGAGACATCTCACTAGAGAAGATACAAAGATGGCAAATAAGCACATGAAAAGATCATCCACCATCCATCATAACCATATGTTATCAGGAAATACACATTAAAATAACAATGAGATGCCACTACCCATTTATTTGAATGGCCCAAATCTGGAACACTGACAACACCCTTTGTGGAGGATGTGAAGCAGTTAAGAACTCTTACTCATTGTGGGTCAGGATGCGCAATAGTACAGCCACTTGAAAGACAGTTTGGAGGTTTCTGACAAAACTCTTACCATATGATCCAATAATCATGCTTTTTGGTATTTATCCAAAGGAGCTGAAAACTTACATCTATACAATAACCTGCACATGGATGTTTATGGCAGCTGCCATTGCCAAAACATGGAAGCAACCAAGATGTCCTTCCATAGATGAATGGATAAACTGTGGTACATCCAGATAATGGAATATTATTTAGCACTAAAAAGAGTTGAGCTTTGAAGCCATGAAGACATAGAGGAACCTTCAATGCACATTATTTAGTGAAAAAAACCAATCTGAAAAAGGATACATAAAGATTTTAACAGTATAATATTCTAGAAAAGGCAAAACTATGGAGACAGTGGTTGCCAGGGGCTGGGGGCACTGGGGATGAACGGGTGAAACATTGAGGAATTTGGGGTAGTGAAAATACTCTGTATGATAACATAATGATGAGCATATGTCATTATACTTTTGTCTGAACCCAGAGGATATACAACATCAAGGGTAACTGTAATGGAACCTTGGACACTGGATGATAGTGATGTGTCAATGTAGGTTCATCAGCTCTAATAGTTGTACCACCATGTGAGTGATTCTGATAATAAGGCTGTGCATGTGTCAGGGGAGGGGTATGTGGGGAATCTACACACCTACCCTCAATTTTCCTGTGAACTTAAAACCACTGTAAAATATAGTCTATTTAAATAAATAAATGAACAAGTAATAAACAATTCTATGAGGAAGTTATGAGGACAAATTTCAGTGCAAAGAGAAAACACAATACTCTATACATTTTTAGTGGTGTTATAGTAAGTTTATTCTGAATTTAAGGGTAACTCGGTGATCAGCTAAAAACAAGCCATTGTTAGTAAACCGACTGCATTCTTCTTTCCCCTCATCTCTCCCTGTGTAATTTTTTAGGCTATTCCCATTTTTTATTCATCCCTCTCTAACAATTAGATGGAAATGAAAGAATAGGCTATACCTATGTTTTTAATGAATCAAGCTGCTGTGGTGTATTAGAATGGAAATTATAATGTTTTTGTAAAGTTCCTACATTTTGAGAATAAGTACCAATTGTTTGGAATGATGCGAAACTAGAGTAAATCAAAACCAGCATAAAACAATTGACATTAAGATCAGGTCACCCTAAAACATCCTGAAGAAGCTTAAGCTTGGAGCAACAAATCACAATATTTTAAAGAAGCCAAGAGACAATGACCACAGTAATTAATTAAAAACAAAGATTCAGAACTTAAGGGGAAGTCAGGCTCATGCTTCTATTCCCATGCAAGGACCATGCACAGAAATCTAAAAAATAAAAACAAAAACATACCAACAAAAAACATGTCTAGTTCTTATTGTTGACCAACTGAATCAGAATCTTTCTGAGTAGGGCTGATTGTTTGTTATTTTTGTTTACAGTTTGGTAGATGCATATAGTGAAATACTGTGCAACAGTTAAATTTAACACTGTAAGTGTAGAAATAAAATTATAAATCTTTAAAATACATCATGTTAATAAGAAAAAAGAGAAACTGTTTAGCAAAATACCACTTATATAAATTTTAAAAATGCAAGCTAAAATTTAAGTATACTATATTCACAATTTTATAATGAAACATATATGTATTACACCTTAATAACTTAAAAATACTTTTCTTGAAAAGATTTATAGAGAATGTTGAATAATTCAAGAGTTATTACCCACTCTTTTTATACCTATGAAATGTATTCTTTTCTTTTTGCTTTATTAGCCCTGCTAATATAGAATTATAGAATGTAAAGGTGTCTCAAATTTAACTTCACCCAACTATTCTGCTTTTAGTTATGATGAAACCAGAACCCCATGGGATTAAATAATTTGCCAAGAATCATAATGATAATTATGGCAGAGCATGGGATACAACACGTATCATAATACACTCTCCAGAAAAATATCTACAAGACTGTAAGCCTTAATTGTGTTTTTATTTTATTTTTTCATCATAAGCAACTTCAAAACTTTATTTTATATTTATTCTACAAAATCCCCTTGGTTAATATCATGTAAGATGTAAAAAGGCAAATTGATTTCCTTATAAGGTCAAAATGGGAGATTTTCCATCCTCATCATTTCCATTTAAAATAATGCTGACAGTCTTAACCATTACAATTAGTAAATAAAAATACAATCACAGGTGTACTAATTGCAATGGGAGAAATAAACTCGTTAAAAATTTTTAAACACTCATAAAAATAGAAATTTGGAATGACAGTAAAAAAAACTTATCTTTCTCATAACCATTTGAGCATAAATTGTTAACTTGAGATACCATCATTCCTGAGTTCTTTAGTTGGCATTTCCTACCAAGTAAATTATCTTACACATCTCAAATTTTCTATCAAAATCACTAATGTAGCACTGATACAATATTATCATCCTCAGGCTCCATTTAAATTTCACCAATTTTTCCAATACTATCTTTTGCAGTAAAAATATTCCTCTCAAATCATGTGCTGCACTTAGGCTTATGTCTTTTTAGTATCTTTGAGTCTGGAACAGTTAATTTTTCCTTAACTTGATGACTTGAACAATTATGATCATCACACTTGAGTTATTGTGTCGTTATTTTCCTCACTTTAGGTTTGTCTGATGTTTCCTCATGTTGTGACTTAGGTCAGGCATTTTTGATAGGATTATTACAGAAGTGGTCTTACGTTTTTACTGCATCCCGTCAACAAAGGACAAATTTCAGTTTATCTCTGTATTGACAGTATTCACTTTGATCAACTGATTCAGTCTTCTCAACTGGAAAATTATAAATTTTCCCTTTGTAATGAATACATGTTTTATTGGAAGCTTTCAAAATGCTATGTAAATATTCCAATCATCATAAAATTTTCTAATCAGGTACTTAATAAATTATACCTTCATGAACTAATGCTTTCCATCTTCTCCATTAGGTTACAATCCTTTACTAACATTATTTATTTGGATGTTCAAATAGCCCTCAGTTTGTCCAGAGGGATCCTATTCAAGGTGCTTCTCTGTCCTTTACGTGTTTCTGTCATTCTTAGAGCACTTGCTTGCTTTTTGACACAACAAGATAGGGCAGGTTTGTCTTGTACACACACTGCTCCAGCTGTGGAATCATCCATCTCTTAAATGATCTCTGGTTCCTCTTAGCCAAAAATGGTTATTTAGAAAAAAATATCTGGGGTGTTTGGCACACTCATTGCTACTGGGATGTTGCTTTCCCCAGGCTGTCTCATTGGATACAACTCAGTAATATTTGTACACTACTATATTGCACACACTATAACACATACTATACATATACATAGATATATTTCTATGTCAATACATACAAATATATTAAAAACCATGAGTTCACACCCATATTTTTAATTGCAGTCCAACAGTACAGAAGTATTCTAGTTTTCTTCCTTTCCTTATTTCTAACTCGTTTCTATTACAGAAAGAATATTTGCTATGATGATCCTTAAACTATTCTCATATTTGATCAATCCCTCTATATGTAACAAATCTCCCATATCTGCCACCATCCCTTCTCTCTCAGGAGACATCGGCTACATGCCCAGGTTCCAATATGTCATACTGGCCTTTCCTGTGAATAGATGCCCTCCTCAGCCCACACTCTAACTCTCACACTGGGACACTCCACCTTGTGTATGTTCACCACATCCTTTTCTGACTCAGTCGGCCCACATCAGTCCAAATTCCTATATAGTTTCCTTTACTGTGCTCAGTCTCTGACATTCCACCTCTGGCTGTCATCCCTAAAAATTCCTCTTATCCTGATTTTGTTCATTCTGTGCAACTGAGACATTTTTAGCCCTTGAAGTTGATGCTCTGTCCCAAAAAGATTTAACTGAATTGTTCAGCAAGGGAAAGAAAGGGAAGGAAAAGAGAAGAAGAAAGGAAAATGTGTAAAATTATATTTACTGAGACAACCTAACTGTGTAGGAAATCCTGATCAATCTACTTTTTTTAATGCTAAAACAGTTAGATAAATTAATCAAGGCCACAGTATGCAAGCTCAAAATACAAAATAATTTGTATTTCTACATACTAGCAAAATACACTTAGGAGGTGAACTCTAAAATTCATACCTTTTACAATAACATTCAAAAACATAAAACACTTAGGGAAAATCACAGCAGAATATATGTAAGATCTCTATGCTTAAATTTACAAAACATTACTGAGAGAAAAAGAAGTCCTAAATAGATAAAAAGATATAGCATGTTCATAGATTGGAAGATTCAATTTTAAGATGTGTTCTGGACTGAATGTCTGTGTCCCCCCAAATACATATGTTGAGGCCCTAACCTCAAGTTTGGCTGTAATTGGCAATGGGGCCTCTAAGAAAGCAGTCAAGGTTAATGAGGTCATAAAGATGGGGCCCTGATTCTATGGGATTAGTGCCTATAGAAGAAGAGATTCCAGAGAGTTCTCTCTTTCCCCACCCTATCTCCACCTCCATGGGCACATACACACCTAGGAAAGGCCAATGTGAGGACATTGTGAAAAGTTGACCACCTGCAAGCCAGAAGTTGAGCTCTCAACAGAAACCAAACCTGCTGGACCTTGATTTGGAAATTTTAACCTCAAGATCATGAGAAAGTAAGTTTCTGTTGCCTAAGCCATCAGTCTGCGGTATTTTGTTATGGTAGCCCAAGCAGATTAATATAAGATGTCACTTCTCTCCAACTTGATTTATACGTTTGATAGAAACCAAATAATAACCCAGTATATTTTAAATATATTTTTGATGAAGCTAAATTTTATACAAAAATGCAAATGACATAGAATTGTCAAAAATATTTGAAAGAATTAAAGTTGGTGCACTTACTTGATTTCAAACCTTACTCTGAAGCTACAATAAGCAAGATAACATATACAATATACAAATAGGTCAATGGAACAGAATTGATCATTCATAATTAGACTAGAATATATATGGTCAATTCATTTTGACTAAGGCATATAACATTTCAAACAGGAAAGTGTTTTTACAAATTATGCTAGAACAACTGGTTCTCTAAATGGAAAAAATAACAGTGATTAAAAAAACCCTTTTCCTATGTTACACTGTACACAAAAATGTATGCAAGAGCTAAATGTAAAATACAAAACTATAAATTTACCAGAAGAAAATATGAAGGAAGAATAACCTTATGACCTTAAGGTCATAAAAATTTTGTTAGCTAGGACTCAGAAAGCACTAACGATAAAAAGAGAAAAACAGAAAGATAAAACGGACTTCATTAAAATTAAAAACTTCTCCTCAACATAAAGAAAATGAATAAGCCAGCCAGAGACTGGGAGGAAAATTATTTGTAATAACTATATATCTGACAAAAACTTATATCCAAATGTAAACAACTCCTATGACTCAATTTATAAAATCTCAACAACCTAATAAAACATTGAGCAAAAGTCAAAAAGACATTGCATGAAGGGATTATATGCATATATATTATACAGCCGCCATTAGCCATTTTATTCAGCCACATTAAAGATGCTCAGCATCCTTAGTCACCAAGGAAATGGATGACCATATTGAAATTCCACTATGCCCTCTGCAGAGCGGCTCAATATAAAGATACTACCAACACCAATGTTCTCCAGAACATTGGATAATAGGAGCTCTCATACATTCGTGGTGAGAGTTTAAAATGGTACATACAACCATACAATTTTCAGAAGAAAATTAGAATTTTCTCACTAAGTTAACCATATACTTAATCCACGATGGGAAACTTCACATCTATGCATTTGCCAAACATACACACACACACACACACACACACACATGCACATGCACACACATACACACATGCACATGCACATGCACACACATACACGAAAGGACCCAAACACCTACCAACAGGAGACTGAATAAACAAGTTGTGGCATACTAATACAACAGAACACCACTC
Organism: Camelus dromedarius; assembly: GCF_036321535.1. NCBI lineage: Eukaryota > Metazoa > Chordata > Mammalia > Artiodactyla > Camelidae > Camelus > Camelus dromedarius. The sequence goes on from NC_087438.1 coordinate 17,299,519, forward strand.
AGCAATAACAAAGAATGAACCACTGATAAACACAAAGGCATGCAAAAACCTGAAAAAATATTATGGTAAGAAAAAGAAGCCACATGCAAAAGAATAGCTGTTTTGTAAATTCCTTTACATGAAATTCTAAATGAAAAAATATCCATCTCTGTTGAAGGAAGTCAGAACAGTGGTTGCCTGATGTGGGTAGGAGACTGACAAAGAAGGCACACAGGGAACTTTCCAGGTGATGGAAACACTTTATATTTTCATGCAATTGCAGGGGTTGATGTATTTGTCAAAACACCACAGACCATACCTAAGATCAGTGTGTTTCGTATAGGTAAGTAAATTATACTTTAAAATTTAAAAATGCTTTTCATAAAGAGATTTTTTTGAGAAAGTTTAAATATGCCAACAAATATAATCTCCCTATTCCTATAACTGTCTAACTCTGTGTGTATTTCTTTCTTTCTTTGCTTTTTATCAGCTGTGTTAATATAGAATTACAGAATGTAATGGTATCTCAAATTTGGTCACCTAAATACTTCATTTTAGGGATAACAAAATGAGAAACACAAGGAATTAAATGATTTTCTCACAATCATACAGAGTTAGTGGCAGAGCATGGAATTCAACACAAGTCCTGTGATCTACTCTCCCCCCAAAATAATTTACAACACTGTTTGCTTTAACTGTGTGTTTTCAGTTTTGTGCTTAGTATAAGCAATTTCAAAAAAATTCTTAAAAAGTAGGCTTGTTATAAAAATAAATTAAAAATATAGAATAGAAATCAAAGGGAAAACAATATATTGAATGTACCTCTATAAAGAAAGATTGGGCATAGAGAATGTATTCTTAATTCACATTTTAAAATCATTCAAAATAAAATAATTTAACAAACATTCCAATTAAAAATGGGCAAAGAACTTGAATAAACATTTCTCTAAAGAAGATATACAAATAGCCTTTAAGCCCATGAAAGGATGTTTAACATCATTAGTCCTTAGGGGAATTCAAATCAAAACCACAATGAGATTCCATTAAGATGTCTATTATTCAGCAAAACAGAAAAAAATCAAATGTTGACAAGGGTGTGGATAAATTAGAACCTTTCTGCACTGTTGGTGGGAATGTAAAATGGTACAGCCCCTGTGGAAAACAGTATGGTGTTTCCTCTAAAGATTAAATATAGAATTACCGTATGATCCAGAAAGTTCACATTTGGGTCTATACACGGAAGTACTGAAAGCTGGAACTCAAACATATATTTGTACAACAGCACTATTCACAATAGCCAAAAGTGGTAACAACCAAATGTCCACTGACAAGTGACTAGATAAACAAAATATGGTGTGTACACACGACAGAATATTATTCAGCCTTAAAAAAGAATGGATTCCTGATACATACTACAATATGCTTGAACCTTGAAAACGTTATGCTAAGTGAAATAAGCTACACAAAAAGGGACAAATATTGTGTGACTCATATAAGGTACTTAGAATAGGCAAATTCGTAGGCAGAAAATAGATTAGTGGGGCACAGGTAAAGCAGTAATGGAAAATAATTGTTTAATGAGTTTCAATTTGGGCTGATGGAAATTCTCTGGATGGATACTGATGATAGTTGCTAAAAAATATAAATGTTTCTGATACCACTAAATTGTACACTTAAAAATGATTAAAATGGTAAATTTTATGTTATGTATATTTTAGCACAATAATAAAATAAATTATTTTAGAAACTTGATTAGCATATTTTAATATACATGATGTGCAATGCCTTTTATACTTTTGTGAAGAGAAACATAATAAATGCATGCCCCTAAAGACTCACTGAGATATTTTTAAAATAATTTTATTGTCAAAAGCCTAGCTTTGCCTCAGAACCATTAATGTAATTTCTAGAATAATTTGTGCATATTTATATTATTTAAAATGACTGCACGCTTTTTAAAACTTAAACATTTAAAAATTTTAGTATACTTAGTAAATATATTTCATATATATGTATTTCAAATTGTTATTCTTTATTGGGAAGATATTGTAATATGTATGTACTTGTGTGGCAGGTGTGAGCTTTTCTTGAGATATATTTTTGCCTGAAAATGTTCCAATTTTCTGTTGCAGTGTGAATCAATTATTTTCTTAATGATATTAATTTGTAGAAACGTTTGCCTATGTTTTTAACAGTGATAAAATCTTTGCATTCAATTTTGTCTTAACTGAAAACAATAAGGCTAAAAACATTTCTCTGTGATTCGCGCAGAGCTGTCAGCCCCAGTTCTGCCCTGAAGAACAGAATGTTGCCCCAGCTGTGTGAAATCCTTCATGGATTGTCTCAGTTTCAGAGAGCTGTCTCACCCAAAGTCACCATTTCCCAGGGAAACTCACATGCAGAATTGTGGACAGGTAGGCGGGCCTGACTATTTCAATGAAAGAAGTTTCTGGCAGGATAGTTAAGCTCCAGAGCCCCATTGAGGTGGGCTGAGGCCATAGGGCATCACTAACTAATGCTCTCTTAGTTCAATCCTGATTCTTATATTTCCCTTCCACAGATGCTTATGCAAAAAACAAAACAAAAAAGACAAACAAACAAACACCTAATATGTGTTTTGAAAGGCTATATCATGCAATACCCCAAATATACATTATTTGCTTGTTACCTGACTACTGTTAAAATTTATACTGGTAAAATGTTCTCTGCATTCTTATCTGATCAGATCCAAAATTTAAAGACTGTCTCTAGAGTTTATCTAAAAATGTCTGCTTGTGATAGTTTTGCATGGCTCATTTTTAATCTAATTTGCTTTGGAACCATTTAAATTTTACCAAGAAGGAAAAAAGCTACTTTGTGAAAGCTTTGAAATCATTCTGATTTTCCCCAAAGAAATTATAATCAAGTCAGGTTCATTGTAGTGTGAGATGAAGAATTTATTAGTAGCCACTGGTTTTGAAGTCTCTCTGGCTTATTACCTATTTAGAAAAAAAAAAAAAAAAGATTTGTTCCCGATAGAGCCTTTTTTTTCAAAATTTGTTCTGAGAAAAGAAAAGAAACAGTGCCCATTAATCTCATTTCTTCTCTTAGAAGTTGAAAATTACTTAAGGAATTTTGCAGCAGTAGAGATCCAATTTAAGAATTTAGGGGGAGACCCGATCTTTCTCACTTTACTGTGGCATTCATCATAATCAGCATCTCAGTAGTCAGCAGTGGGTTGAACATGCAGGGTAAATATATTAATCATTTAAATGCCTTAGTGCATTTTACTAGTGAGATTCAAGATGAATCTTGAAGTTGTAGAGACAAAGGGACAGATTTTAAGTTGTTGGACAAAGGGAAAAAATAAGATGTGAGAAATAGAACAGCTTCAATTAAACTAAGAAGAGACTGATTAATGCTAAAAGGCACAGGGGTCGGCAGTAAGAAAGTGCTTCAAAGAAAGAAATGAGTGGCAAATTATGCAGCAAGAAAATAAATTAAGTCAGAGGCCAGGAAAGCACTATTATTCAGTTCTGAGTCAAGGTCAGTATAAGAACAATGAAACAATTAAGAAGAAATTCCATGAACTCTGAAGGAAGTTAAGACATTGATGGTTAGAGTAGAGTAGTAGGAAGGCAAGAAGGGAAGGAAATTACTAACATTTACTGAGTATTTACAATATGCCAGAAAACATACTTAATGCGTTCCATAAATTATTATGTTCAATTCTAGCAATATCTTTGTGAAAAAAAATGCTGCTGTACAGTGTTAAATTGGCAAATCTTTAACAATTAACTCTCCAGGGGAAGGAGGCCTGATTTGTACTGTCTGTCAATTTCTATGATATAAATACCACATTTTACTCAATTTAAAACTACTAACATGGCATTATCTGGCATTGAGCAATGCATATCCTGGAAAATTTTAAATGGGCTCTTGCAATCAGGCATGAACTTGCTCCAGCACACCACTACTAATATGTCTGGTTTAATAATGAAGACATTAACACAAATCATAAATCCAGGAATAGATTGACTCAAATTTATGTAAAGCTTTTCTGGTTCAAAACTCCATGATATTTTTACTAAACAGTCTTTGGGAAAAACAAACAAAACAAACAAACAAAACAAAAAAACTTATTGTCTGGATGGCTATGGAGAAGTCAGTCTTGGTCTCATGCTCTAGCCAGGCCAGAAATCAAAATTAATTTGGAGTCTAGAAGGACCTGAGAAATCCAAGAGACAGAGTTAGAGGAATGAAGTCAACCATTCTCTGGGCATCCAGAATGGAGCTTTGGAAACATGGCTTAAATTTCTAGTTAAAAATAACACTGTATGGAGAAGATTTCCCTCTTCCTCTTTTTTAAAACATCTAAAGGAATTTAGGAAATCAAGAAGGAAAAACACCAGCCCCATCTTACAAGAAACCAAGCAACACCCACATGTAGTGAATTTTTATTCAAATGGCAAGGGGAAAAGACACTAAGAGACAATACTCAGAGCAAAGGATCTAAGAAAACTTTGGCAGAGCTCCATTTGACAAACTATTTGATATTACATGGCAAAAAAAAAAAAAAAAATCAAGACCGTCTTATTTAGAAAAACAGGAAATAGCTATGTGGGCTGATCACAGAAATAAATAGGATGAGTTTCAGCCCAAAAATGGCAGGTAAAATGAATCAAACAGAAAAGTCATATTTGCAGGAAGCTATGTTAATATGAGACCGAAAGAGGAGAAAAATCTACATTTTAAAAAGTCTGAAAGTCAGTAATTTGAGTTGGCTGCAAAGAAGTAAAATCAAACAAACAAAAGTCTTGCCTCTTATTTAGTTCACATATACAGAGAATTCCTGTCCTACATTCTTGCCTTTGCCTATAAATAACTGGACTAATACATTGTTTTCAACAGCAAGTAAAAAGGGACCAGCTTGTAATCTGTATAACTGTACTAGAATAGGAAAAAAGGAAGCCAAACAATATGACTAATAGATATATACAAAAAGTGGTTATCAGAAAATTATGACAAAACAGGTATGGACTGTTTTGTTTTACAGGATAAAAGAATTTATATGGAATTCCAAAATATTCTACAGGTAATTATTTATATAGTAAATTGTTTTAAACCACATAAGAATTATGGGCACAATATTCAGGAGAGTAGGCATGAACTGCTAAAAAAAAGTAAGAAGAAAATGGGTTTTATATGACAAGAGTAAAAACATTGACATAAAAGTTGATATAAGATATTTTAATAGCATAGAAAGGGGTTAAAACATAAATAGAATTCATGGGGGAAAAAATGAGGAGAGTAAAATGAAAGAAGCCAATTTGGAAAGGCTACATACTGTGTGATTCCATCTATATGACATTCTGGAAACGACAGAACTATGGAGACAGTAAAGGATTATTGGTTGTCAGGGTTAGGAGATGGGGAGGGATGAATAGGTAGAGAACACAGGAATTTTATGTCAGTGGAGTGGTCCCTATGATCCATCCTACTGGATACGTGTCATTATATTGCCCAAACCCATAGCACATACATGTGCAGTGAACTGTAAAGTGAACTATGGACTTTGAAAGATTATCCGTGTAGGTGCATCAGTCATAACAAATGCATCACTCTGGTGGGGGAGGTTGATAATGAGGAGGGTAGGCATGTGTAAGGGCAAGGGATCTTTGAGAAATATCTGTACCTTCCTCATCATATTTCTGTGAACCTAAAACTGCTCTAAAAAGAAATCTTAATGAGCAAATTTAAATAAAAAAGGAATAAGGTACAGGAATAATTTTACAGTGAGGATGCCATTTTAATCCAATAATCACAGTTATTATCAGTAATGGCACAAATTGAGATCTTGTGCCCCCTGACTGCATGCAATGAGAACAGCATCCCTTGTGTGATTTCCTGCTGAAAACGCATAACCCAGATCTGATCAGGAGAGATCGTCAGACACACACAAACTGAAGAACATTTCAGAAGGTAAGTGGCCTGTAATTTGCAAAAGTGTCAGGATCATGAAGTCAAAGAAATATTGAGAACTTTGTCAGAAGACAGAAAGAAACCAAGAAGGCATGGCAAATAAATGCAACATATGATTGTGAACTGATTTAGCAAGGAAAAAGAAAAATGAAAGAATGCATTTTTCAAGAAGAGATCAGAAAAATGAGGGAAACAACTTGAGAAGACAAAAATAAATAATTTAACTTCATAAAACTAACTGAATAATTTGTTTACAGGTACCTACTCAAATGGTAAAATACAATATATGCTAGGGAAAATATATTTGCAACTCATAATAACACTCAGGAAGATTTATAATATTGTGCTATAATACCTAAATTTAAAAAAAGACAAAAACAAAACAAAACAACTCAGCAGATCATGAAGTTGCTTTTTCTATGAGAATATGTTTAGAAGGGAAAGCTTGCTTTACAGCTTTGTTGTGTTCCTTGGGTAACAGGTACACAATTCAAGGCCAAAGACATAGACTCGAAATGCAAATATTAAATAGTTAAACCCAGTTTTGTTCGTGCTGTGAACGTAGAGAGAAAATTACCTTACCATAAGCAAAGGTAGAGGAATAAGGGAAAGAAAATGCATAAGTAATTAAAGGTAAAGAAAAAAAAAACTCACCGTAAGAAGCTGTAACAATACGCTGACCTTCACCAATATTTTGAGCTAGATTAAAAGTGTGTAAGTAAAATAGAGAACCTTAAGATAAAACTTGAAAGCAGTCAGACAAAAACAAGCCAATTATCTTCATAGGAGAGGCAGACTGTCAGCTGATTTCTCAGTAGCAACAATCCACTAATAACCCAGGAGACAGAGAAATGTTACCTGAAGTGGCTGTCACTCTCAAATTCTATCCCCACAAAAATTAACTTTTTGACACAAGGCCAAAAATATCTTCAGGTTAAAAAAAAGCTGAAGATATCACCACCAGCATACATACTAATGAAAACATTTATTTCATAACAAAGGCAAGCAAGTCCTCCCTAACTGAAAGTCTGACATGGAAGAAGAAATAGTGAAGAGAATGCAAAGTGTGTGAATCAATCTGAACAACCAAGGAACATAAAAGACAGTGACAGTATAATTCATGGTGGAGATGAATAGCGCTAAAATATTCTGTGGTGATTTCCAGTATCTAGGCGACATTATACATTAAAGGAACTCAGAGATATTTCACAACAACAAAACTTAGAAGGGAGTATGAGAATTTGCCAAGACATAAAAAAATGTGTCATGTATTGGATGAGAAGAATGGAAGCACTATTCAAACTACTCTTTTTTTCTGAAATAAAATACTTTAATTACCAATGTTTCTAATCTTTTAAGTGACAGCACACTCAATAATATTAGTTTTATACTGTTTTATTTCCTATAAGTTTAGAGCAAATATTAGAAGTGTTTTGAAGCTTTGACCAAAAAAAAAAAATTCTAAAGTAACAGAAGTTTAATTTTCCCCAATGAATGTTAAGAACAAGCTGCATGGTTTCAGCATGCACAGACATTTTTATGGTCCCATATGACGACACAAAAGGAAGACTTTCTGTACTATTAATCCTAAAGAAGCCACAAACACAGGGTCAGTATACTCGGGATGCATTTTTGTGTGTGTGTAAAGGGCAGAGAGTAACTGTTTTGAATTTTGAGGGCCACGTAGTCTCCACACCATATTCGCTCCTCTTTTTCTTTCTTTCTTTTTCTTAAATCCAGCCTTAAAAAAATATGCAAATTCTCTTCAGATCATGAGCTACAAAGGCTTCTGGATTGAGCCCACACCAGCCCAATTCCTCTGCTAAGAAAACAAAATGAAGCGCTGTCTCTTGCCTTCTGAGATGGCCCGCACTCTGTCTATGGAGCGTGTATCTCTTTACTTTAACCACTGCCCACCTCCTTGTCTTGTAAAGAGTGAAGTCTAGTAAAAAGTAGTTAATAAGCCTACTTTTACTCTAAATAAATAAATAAATAAATAAATAAATAAATAAATAAATAAATAAATAAATAAATAAATAAATAAATAAAATGAAGAGTTACAACTAATAAGCAAAAGCAAAAAATGATACAAGCTTATTAAAAATCCAATTAGTTCAAATAAAGTAGGAAGAAAGAAAAAAAGGGCAACAAAAGCAGGTGACAGAAATAGAAAATAAACAGCAAGATGATAGAGTCAAACCTAAACATATCAATAATCATCTTAATGTAAATAGTCTAAATACCACTGCATATTTAGCAGTGAAGTTAATCACCTTGAAGTTTTACCAGGAAAGTCTCTCTACCAGAACCAAGACTAATTGTAAAAGAAGATACTGTTTCAGGTAAAGAGGTTTGACAGCCACTCATACTGATCTGAGACAAGGAGGTTAGCTTCACCTCAGCATACCTCTGGCATCCTCAGTCTGAAATTTTGGAACAGACTCTTGCTTCCATCTTTCTAGGAGTTAGTTTAAGACAGTTTGGCTAAAAGTTCACCTAATGAATATTTGACTTTGTATTTATATTTATATGCATATTTTGCATTGTTTTCAATGTTTTGGGCTTTTTGTCACAATGTAAGTTTTAGAAAGGCCAGAACTACAAGCTACATCTTCCGCGTCTAACACATGAACGATGCTCCAGCAATGTAAGTTTTTACTGAATGACTGAGTAAGTGATTGTGAATAAGCACACATATACAGTCACTAAATTTTAAATAGTACATGCTTTCTACTTTGTAACATTTTTTTCAATAACAAAAATGTTTTTTTCTCAGTCGCATTTCCATGTACTTTCATAGTCTGTTTGTTATTTTAAGACCCATGCAAATTTTACATTGTGTTCAGATATCTTAATTGCTTAGCTATTATCCTGTTATTAGAAGTTTGGATAGGTTTAAATTTGTAGTTTTATAAACAGTGTGTCTGTAAATGTTATTTTTTATTTGGAATTAATAATTTCTAAATTTTGCAGATCTGAGTTATCAAATCAAAGACATAAAAACTTACAATTTCTTACATTTGTTTGAAATTACTATAATTTGAATCAAACTATAGATATCATTCATGCATGCCTGTTTCTTATTAATCTGCTAGTGACATTTTTATTTATTTCTTTAACTTTATTTTTAAGATACTTATTTCTCTCATTTCTAATAACAATTTGAAGGATTCTTTGTGATGAGATTTTTTTTCAATTATATCAGGTATAATTTGAATTTAAATTCCATATATGGATATTTAGTAATTCCAACAGCAGTTAAAGTGAGGATAACTTCTCTATTACTGATATATTCCTGATGTGTTTTATATTTAATTTTCACAACTGTTTATATTACCTTTTAAAATACCTCTTCTTGCACTGTTTCTTTTTTTTCTTTTTGTTTAAACTCAGAGCTGTATGCTTTCCCGGATTATTTGATTTGATTTAAACTTTGGAAGGTTAAATATCCTCACGGCTTTTCTATTTTTAAACAAAGTCCTCTTTGAGCGATGTCTTGTTTTAGTGTTGGATACGAACTATCCTGTCCCAACAGGAGATGAACAGAAAATATTTTATAGTGCCAGAAAATAAAAGGGTACTCAGAAAATAAAATGGTGCATATGTCAAAAGAACACAGCAGCCAATTTGATAGAGCTCCCAGTGGTCAAAGCTTAATGAATTTGAGCAACAAATTAAACCAAGTAGTATTAGATTGTCACACAATATAAATATATAGATGACATATATATGTGTATATAAATAAATATATATCTCTCCATGTAGCTACATAAAAATAAATAACTACTAAACAGGGAAGAAGAGACAAATCTCCCATATAGAAGAATTTCAAGTAATTTTGTAAATTCTAGCCTTAAAGGAGTTGTAACATAATCACCTGTTCCTGAAGTGTTGGCTGTGCTGAGTGACTAGTTTCCCAAGAGTACGGTATGGAAAGTGATGCTACATGGAGCCCTGACCCAGGTATCAAATCAAGTTAACATCATCAGTGATGAGTAACACTGACAGCATGTGCCCAGTGCATGATATGATGTTGAAAATGCACCTCACCTCTGCAGTCTTCCTCCCCAGAACCCAGAACCACAGTCTATCCAAGAGAAAATTATCAGGAAAACCAACTGAGAAACAATCTACAAAATACTTGATCAGTAAACATTAAAAATGTCAAAGTCATCAAAACAAAAGGAACTTGAGAAACTTGTACAGCACAGAGAAGTCTAAAAATACATGAAGGCTAAATGCCATGGGGTTTCCCGGAAGAGACCGTCATTAAAGAAGATATAATAAAATCCTAATAAACTATCGAGTTTAGTTAATAGTAATGTATGCCTATAGCTCATAATTTGCAACAAATGTACTGTAATAATTTAAAATGTTAACAATAGGGGAAACTGGGGATGGGGTGACCAGAAACTCTTTGTAACTCTTCTGCAAAACTAAAATGATTCTAAAATAAAACAGTTTTTAAAAAATCTCATTGGGACTCTTTTATGCATTATTGGTTTTTTTCTTTCAAAAAATATTTAATAAATGCCAAAATGCAATTTATGAAAACTGAGTCAAGAAGGAAAGGTAGCCCTGTAACCATTAAAGGAAGTCAATAACCCAAATTTTCCCGTAATAAAACTGTTGTATCAGAAGATATTTTTAAAGAATTCCAGACATTAATGAAATCAATAATTCAACAGCACACACAAGTTTTGTAAGGTAATAAAAGTGCTAATATTTCATATCTCATTTTATGTGGCTGTCATAACTTTGATATCTAAGTAGAGGAGGAACAGTTAAAAAAAGTAATTTTACTTAGTGATAACTTGCATTAAAAGGAATGATTTTATAAAGTAGAAATTTTAAACAAAAAGAGCAAATGGAATTTGGTAATATATCATTTACCAATGTGGACTTTTTCCAAATTTGCAAGTTTAGTTCAAATAAGAAAAATCATTTAAGGTAAACCCTTACATTAACATATTAAAGGGAAAATAAACAGCTCAATAGATGAATACATATATTTGACAATATTTCATATTCATTTATGATTTTAAAACATAGCACACTAGGATTAAAAGGAAATCCTTTCGTCTGATAAAAATATCTTTAAAAACAACCTCACAATTAATGATAAAATGTTGAAAATTTTTTAAAAATTAAGAACAAAATAAAGCGGCTCCCTCTCATGTCATCTATTCAATATTCTATTGGCATTTTTACGAATGCAGAAAGACAAGAAAAAATGTATTTTTTCCTTGATCCCACTCCCACTCTCCTCATCAGAGAGTGCTACAAACATTTGCTCCTCTCTGCAGCAAGACTGTGTGTACTTGCTCCAGTTTCTCTCTCTCCATCCCTATTAAATCCACTACAGAAAGAATTCTGGACCCATTATATCACATAAACATCAAGTTCACCTAGAATCTCCATGAAGCTAAAGTCAATAGTCAAGTCGAAACTCTCTACATACTTGCCTCAGCAGCTTTTGACTCAGTTAATACACTTTCTTCTCCAAACATTTTCTTCATCTGTCTTCTAAGACACCCCCAGCTCTTAGTTTTCCTGGCACCTCAAGGAATATTCATTCTCAGCTGCATTTGTTGGCTTTTCTTCCTCCTTCCCACATCCTCCTCCACCTCACACATATGTCTCAACGTGGGTTTGTCCCTGAAAACAGCCCTGTTTCCACTTTTCTCACTACACTCACTTTCTCGATATCTTACAGTCCCATGACTTTAAATACCATCTATATGCTGATGACTTTTAAGAGGTCCTAGTTTAGAATTCTTTACTGAACTTGTATAATCTCAAAATTCCATTTTTCATTTAGAGCGTCTGAAGTAACAATTTCTTCTTCAAGGAAAAAAATTCCACTTTCACTTCCTTGAAATCCTTTGCTCAAATATCACTTCTAAGTGAGGAAGCGTTGACCACCACCACTGCTCTGCTCCATCCCTCAATATTCCTCTCCTTTCTTTATCTCTTCTTTTCTGACAGCACTCTTCATCATTTTACATACCATAAGAGTGATCTATTTGTTATGTTTATTTTTAATTTCCTACTAAACATGTAAGCTTCATGACCCAGGATGTGTTGTCTTTTATTCAAGGATGTGACCTGGGACCCTAGAGATAGAGTGCTTGAAAAATAACACATGCTCCACACCTACTGCAGGTTTGGGAATGATGCAACCAATAAGATCAGAGTGGATGACCTAAAGAAACAATCAATAAAACACTTGAAAACCTTGTTCACAGAAATGAAAGCTCATTATTATTTAGGAAAATGCAAATTAAATCACCAGATTTGAAAAAATAAAATTTCCAGAAATAACAAACTGAGGTCTCAACGCAGAATGAAAGGAACTCTCCTATACTGCCAGTGGGAGTTCGTAGTAGTTAAAACTTAGGAAACTAAAATGGCAATATTTGGAAAACTGAAAGCGAGGCACACACTACAGATCTGCAATTTTACTCCTAATTATATACTCAGAAGTTATTCAATGTACATATGCATCAGGGTGCATGTACAGAAATGTTTGTGGAAGCATTGTCAGTAATAGCCAAAGTTAGGGGAAGAGAAAACATCATATATCTGTTATTGATAGAATGTATAACTAAATCCAAACATATGCATACACAGAGAGCCTCTGCACAACATGATTTAATTCCATAAACTTACTTGAGCGAAATAAGACATAAAAGAATATATGAACTATTTCGAACTCTAGTATGTCATTTCTAACTGGCTACATAGATGTTCAAACTATAAAGAAAAGCAAGGCATTATTAACCCAAAATGAAGCTGACTGTCACCTCTAGAAAGGAGAAATGGTGGTATTGTTATTAGACCCACAGAGAGAGTTCCTTAGGGGTTACCGATTTTCCGTTTCTTGACCCACGTTGAGGTCATTCCACTTGACTTATTTATTCATTAAAGAGTATACATGTGTTTTATTCAACTTTCAACGTGTATTACATTTGAAAATGAAAAAAGAATTAAAGGTTGATTAAGCAGGAAAACTCATGGATCAAAAAAAGACTACCTTATTAATAGAAAAATTGGTGAAAGATATGAACACTTAGAGAAATGAAAAATGTTTTAAACACATGAAGAAATGCTCATTCTCCCTTATAAGAGATATATGCTTTCATTTACAGGATAAAAAAATGTTAAATGATGATCATACAGAGATTTGATACAATTATGGAGACAGTTACTTTCATTCCTTGCTGTTTGGCAGGACAAACTCAAACAACATCAATGGAGAGCAATTTAGCAACACCTATGAAAACTTTAAATTTCTCCAGACTTCGCATCAGCATTTCCCTTCTAGTCATATTCCTAAAGATATACCAGCACCATGTGAAATAAAATGTCATGTTATTAAATTACTAAATAATTTTTAAAAACAACTAAATGCCTTTCAAAATGAAAGTGACAAAGCAAATTAAGACATATCCACTGGAAAGAATGCCATGCAGCTACTAAACATTTTTAAACAGTAAAGCATATCTTTAGGTCCTGAAATGGAGTATGTCCTCAAGTTACATTTTTAAGTAAAAATAAACAAACCACGTTTTATACCATAGCCTAAATTACACCACCATTTATGCAAAAACCAAATCACAGATACTTGTTTAAATAATTCTAGAATATCTCTTGGCATATATACAAAAACCAGAAACAAAATGAAAGAAAACTGGTAAATGCAGTTGTGTCTTAGGAGAACTCTGGATGCCTAAGTATCCCGGCAGGAGTCCTAGTCTGAACTATATACCCTACTTTGCCTTTTAAATTTTATACTAAGTGCATGTGTCATTAATTTCATATACAAATCAAGTAATATGCATGTAACAGCTACAAAAATAAGTTTGACATCACTACGAAATAGTAGAAATATCCCTGTTACCTATGCAATTTTAGCTTTATATTGATATCATTTCAGAAAAGGAAGTCAGCTAACACATTCATTACTGTACTGCTTAAACAGTATGATTGCCGCTGCTGGGGCAACAGACATGATATTATTATTATTATTTATTAATAATGGTGCAGTGAGGTGTAACATTGGTTAGTATACAGTACTCTGGAGTTATCTTTTTAAGTTAGAATCCCATCTCTACTTTGATTGGTGTCCTTAGACAATTTATTTAGACAATAAGGACATATCTTTCTTACTTGTAAATGAGGGATAATTTTTTTTAAAAACTACCTTATGAGATTGTTGGACTATTAAGTAATAATGAAATAAATTTTAGAAGTATCATTATGAAGGATATGTCAGGATGTTTCAAAATATTATATATCTCATTTGATTCTCACATAAAACTAGATGTGATTTTTTTTTTACACTGTTATTTTGCTTCCAGAAGTGTGTCAAATGTTAGTGGTGAAAAGGGTGTTTTTTTTTTTAATTGTACTACTCCTGTTGATGATTTAAATGAGAATACCTTTTCTGGTTAGTGATTGTGTGTGATGCTGGCTGTTAGTTTAATAGAGATATTTTTAATTTTAATTTTTAACAAAATTGTGTCCATTCACATCCTCTCTTTCTGTTCATATCACAATATCCTATTACTATTCATCATTTCAAGCTACCTCTCTTCACTTGTTTTATCTTATTGATAACATGCCTATGAGAAACTGATGCGTTACTTCCTTCCAGGCTAAACCAAAGCTATCTGACTTCCATTTACTTCAGATAATTGGAATGGCTCTGTCCTTGGTCCCCACTGATCTCCAAATTGCTACACCTCTCTCCTTGATGAGTTTACATCACTCAGCACGATTAGTCATCAATTCTTTGGAGTCTGTTTCTCGTTGGCCTCTATCATAGTCCTACGCTTCCCCTCTCCTCCCTTCTCTATTTCTCCTTGGATGCTCTCTACTTGTACTCTGTGCTACTTGACAATCATCAGAGATCATGTCTTTGATCTCTGCTTTATCTCTTTATTATTTCCCTTCAGAAACTTGAGTACCATAAATTCATGCACTCAGTCCATTCATAATTCACAGCTCAATCCCTCTGATCTGTTGAATTCACGAAAACAAAACTCACACAAACTAGATTTGGGGCTAAGCTTATGATGCTGGTTTGTACACAGTGACAGCATAGGTATCAAGGAAAACTGAAAACTTCAGTGGTCTTGGAGTTCTTGTGGGCTATTTGGAAGACACAACACAGAACTGAGAAGGTCACTGGCAGAACTTAAGCTAAACGTCAGCCAAAATGGAAAATGTTCCTTTAGAAAAATGGCTATATTAGTACATATTCTCACAGCTCAGTTTCTTGCTTGGTAGAAGAACATTAATCCTGGGCTGAGATTTAACATCTTCATTTAAAATTCTATATTTAATAGTTCTATGTAATCTATAAATGTATCAGGTACAGTTTTAAAAGTGGGGTTGGTAAAAGAATTTTACTAAAGAGAGGATCTGATATTTGCATAAAGTGCTTTGCCTATTGTTAAGTATTGTCTCCTTAGAATTAAGGTACTCAGGAGAGAACCAAAGGTTTCTATATTATATCCCAACAAAATTACTGTGCCCTTTTCTAAACTTAGTCCATCTACCTGGAAGCTTCCATGCTGTTCTTTATTTTAACTTTTAATTACAATTACCAGGAGCTATGAAATGCAGCCACCCAGTTACCAACACAATAATAAAAATGATGATAATAAAAATTTAAGATTAAATAATATTCTTCGGTAAAATGAATACAGAAGTTTAACTATATTATGCTTTATAATATTTAAGAATTCACTTGAGAAAATTTATTAAAGTGCTCCCTCCTTTTCTATTCATGCTTTCATAAGAAGCAACTGAGAATTTGAATATATGAACATTTTCTAAGTATGAGTCACTGCCTTGCAAACACAATAGCATACAGCTCACTTTTTCATTTTCTTTCTGGAAAGGAACATTATTCTTCAGAACAATGGGGATGATATTTAATTGAATATATAATTGTATATTGTCTCCAAGAAAGAAAATGAGAGGGCTTTGGTAGAAATTCATAATACCATAATAATAATTCCCCACGCTTCATGGCCATTACACGCGCACCTGTAACTGATGAATTATACCGAGATACTTTTTGAAGAGCAAATTAATGTGAGGTATCAAGTTATTTTTCATTCACAGAGATTTCTCCCCAGCTTTTGCCAACAGTCTTAATTTTCACATAATCTTCATTCTAAGATTATACTTCTTAAAAGTTCTATATTTAAAAAATAATGGGTTAAAGGGTAGATTTAAATTTTTTATTTGAACGTTATTATTTTTAAATAAGAGATAAAGTTTTTAAAAGTTTATTTGGCATAGAAAAATTCTTTGAGTTACTTTTTATTATTATTAGTCTATTATTATTATCAAAGTCCTGCCATCTACTACCAATTATTACTAGTCCTTATAAATTCATTGGCCTAAAACCAAAGAAATAATATTTTTAGAAAATAAATCCATAATTATCTCTTATCAGAAACATATTGCAATAAAAATAAATTCAAGGGACTTAACTTAGGGAGGTAGATTTTAAAAGATGTTATGTGAAAAACTGAAGAAACAAGAAAAAGAGATAAAAGAAGCTTCTGCGTGAGGGGGTTATAAAATGGTGAATACAAGAGAGGCATATACAAAAATAAGACAGTGGTGAGAAAGAAAAGATGAAAACATTGAATCTCTGGGTTACTAATTCAAGGGGTAAAAAAGAAGAGTGGGAGGGGGGAGTGCCCACAAGTCACTGTAGTACAGTGAGGGGAATATAGTGTGTACATGCGTGTAAGTGCTGTGAGTGTATTGTTTTGGGATGGTTGTAAAGTGATCTTCTCACATTTATACATGAATAATCTTGATATTTGATATCATGTTATATAAATAACTTCATGGAAGAGTTTATTAAACATACGTTATCACTACTACCAGTAAGGACTTTTAAGTAAAAGAGTAATTTTGGCTGTTATTTATATATAAGGGGGCCCCATATCTTTTTTTTTTTTCAAATATTCAACATTCGACATTTTGCTTAAAATGCTAACAAGGAGTCTATTCCCATTATTTTAAATGGGAAATAAATATAATGCTTACACATTAAACCCAAATTCAAAACCAGTTTACTATAAAAGTAACTAAAACACAGTAAAATCTCTAAATACGAATAACATGCTGTAATGTCAGTATATACAGTGTTTAAGCCAGTGTTACCTGATCATTTAAAGGTTAACGTGAAATTAGCATGGCTTCCCAGAGTGCTTACAAAATCTTAGATGCACATTCTTTTTGAAAGCCTTTGTTATTAAACTATCTATAGATGGTTTCAAAGCACCAAGTGTACCTGGACTGCAACTCAGGATCTTAAATACTGCATTGTTAAAGTGTTAGAGCGAGCTTTGAGGATGTAAGTATATGTTTTTCTATATAACTTCTGATGGAAATAGATGTTGTATGCATTTTGAGAGTTAATAACCAAGAGATGGTCTCCCTGGAAAATATTATCAGAGTTCTGTTAGGACATAACTCTATCTAAAAATGCTTTTATTACCTCTTGCTTGAGAATTTGTATGAAAAATCTTTATAAACTCTAAATTAGGTTCACCTTTTTCGTGTAGTTGTTATCAGAAAAACATGTCTATATTCATCCAAAAAGTCCAAATGTCTCCTCATCAGGAAGGTCTTTATAATCATTAAATCTAAAGGATTTTCTCAGGGGCAAGGTATAGCTCAGTGGTAGAGTGCATGCCTAGCATGCATTAAGTCCTAAGTTCAATCCCCAGGACCCCCATTAAAAATAAATAAATAAACCTAATAACCTCCCCCCAAAAACAAACTAAAAAAAAATTTAAAAATATTAAGAAAGATTTTTTGCCAATGTCTATCAAGCCATCCTGATTTATTTTCTTCCAGGACTTTTTCTAACTAAAATCATCTAACATATTAATTTGTTTTGTGCCCAAAGCTTTTATAGTTGTCATTAATAGGGTTCGAATAGAAAACAATTATATATCAAGAGCCTGCGTACTCCCATCCCACCACTAAAGCAGGTCTATGGGTATTGAACAGCTAAATGTGTCTGTGTGTGTGTTTTATGTAGGTTCTCTTTATCATGTTTGTTTAAAAAAAAAGTCACCTGGGAGTTTTTAGTCTCAACATTATAGTTTTTAAAATATTCAGGAGAGTGTTTCCAACTCTCGGAACTCTCATATAATATAAAGTTCTTCCACGTACTCACTTGAGATCTGCTTCCCCCTAAGAAGACAGCGTCTTCTCTCCATCCTGGTTCTAACTACTCCTTCCTGTGCTGCAACCAGGTTTGACTTGATTGTACCCAAATTTTTAAGGGCAAAACGCATACGATCTAATACGGTGGGCACAACTGGTATTTCCAGACTTTGTAAATGTTTAATGTTGCGTTATTCTCTTATGAATAACATTTTTTCAGTTTCTGGGAGATGTCTCTTCTAGAACTTTCCAATGCTTACTTCATTATAAAGTATTGCACATCAAAAGCCTCTTCCAAAGAAATAAACTGATAAATAAAAAATAAAAGTATATACTTTGACTCTCCAGTCCCAACATTTAATAACATAGATCCATGTAACACATATCCCAAAACTATTTCATTTCCACCTTACTTACAAATACTGCAGAAATCGAACATGGGAATATTTCGCACTTACTGTTTTGTTCTTGACTTTGGGGGCCGGTGTTGTATTTAAGACAAAAAGAGCCTCATAACTTCCTGTTATCCTTATTTATTATTTTCTCCTTCTCTTAAAGGTAGATACCTTGTGAGCAGAGAAATTATATTTTCACCACTATACTTAACACCAGCATAGTACCCGAGTTGTAGAAGGTCTTCTAGATATTTGTTGAAAGGATGAATAAATAATTCATTTATGGTGGGTGTGTGGAGCCCACAAGTCTACAGAAAAGAATGATCAAGAGACTGGAGTCAAATATATGCTTTAAGGATTAGACAGAATATGAATAGGAGAGCAGGTTTTGAAAGAAATCCAAGTTAGGAAAAGCAAATTCTGACAGCAATTCCAAAGAAAAGAAACATGATTATAGTTGAGAGCATATTCAGAAGCAAGAACCCAGAAAGCAGTAAAGTAAGGACTGAGCTGTTTAGGAAAATGTAAAAGGCTCTGGCAAACTAAGGAGGTTGAGGACAGGATTTCTCAGTCTCAACACTATTGACATTTAGGACTGGGGGTCTGTCCTATGCATGGTAGGATTTTAGCAGCATCCCTGGCCTTTGACAACTAGATGCCAGTAGCATCTCCCCTAACCAGTTGTGAAAACCAAAAATGTCTCCAAACATGGATGAACTTCCCCTGGATGACAAAATAACTCCCCAATTAGAAATACTGATGTAGGGTATTTTGAACTCATCATGCCCATTGAGGGGACATGTGGGTAAATAAGGCAGTACTAAAGGTACAGAGTTGAGATGAACTAGCAAAATGCATGGCTTCCATCATTTTCAGTGTGGGACAGGTTAGAGGAAGAAATTGAAATACCTAAAAGTGAACTGAAATGCTGAAAATTCAAGTGACTAGAAAGATGCTTGTGCAAATAAAAGCAGTTGGTTCCAGGGAGAAAGTTTCCATTGGCTACTCAGAAAGGAGGATGTTTATATTGGGTTATAAACTATGGGAAGACAAAGCCATGGCAGACTACGGGGAACCATGTATCTCTTGGTAGAAAGTGAACTTAGGTTATCATCTGAGGACAGAAGAACAGTAAATACCTGTGGTCTTTTTACTCTCCTAAAATAGAGTGCATCATTATTGCTCTAGCTCTTTGAAGCCATCATTTCTTCAGGAAAAGGGATATAAAATTAAGAAATAATTAAACATGGTTTCAGTTTTTCAAGAATGCTAGACAACTGAGAACTCAACAAGACTTACAAACACCAATTTAAGAACATATGTGACAAATCTATTCTGCGTTTAGAGAAGAATGGTATCAGTGAGGTACCACTATGGCCTGGTGGCCCCAAGAATCTCTTTCATAACTGTGGACACTGTATGTTTTCATTATATCAAGAAGATAGACACAGTTGCCCTGATTACTTTCTAAAAATTATTAATATGTTTTTACTTCCAATAGTTAATTATTTTACTATGCTTATCAGGTTTATCATTGACCAACTATGTTATTGATTTTTTGATGTTTTGGGATTTTTCTCAATCTCTGGTTTTGATTAAAAATCTATTTTTAACATGTTTTTCTCCACTTGAGAATAATTATTATATAAAGAGCAAAGTTTGTACAGTAAATAAAATTAGTAATTCACTCAGAACTGTATGCTTGTTACAGCTAAAAGTGAATTCAAGACTATCTAGTTTAACTTCATTATTTGTTTGAATATTTGGAATCCTAGAAATTATCTAGGGTGACTGAATCAGGCAATGAGAACTTGTGATAAGCTACATGTAAAAAGACATTAAACTAATAAAAATAGTTTACAATCACAGTGTTTCTCAAATATTACTTTGGGAAATTTTAAAATGTTTATAGAAGGCTGAGATTCGAAAGCAACATAGGGCAAAAGTACATACTTGAAGTTCAGGTTTTAAATCCCTTGCTTTGGAAAGTAAAGAAAAGGTAGCAGGCATTATCCTGCATAGGATATTTCAGTGTGATTATCTCACTGAAAAGAAAAAAAGAATTTACACCAAATATATTTTGGTTTGGAATATATTTAGTTGAATAATTTAGAGGAAAGTGTTTTTTGTTCATTGGGAGCTGAACAAAGAAATGCTTTGAGTGTATCACTGCTTAGCTGGTTTCTTAATAATAGTCATGGCAGTGACAATTCAGCCACTGGCTTTCTTTCTCTTTTTCTCTCTCTCTTTATTTCTTCTTCCTTTTTTTAAAGTGGGTTTTTAAGTGTTCATATATGTCACATTTATAAGGTAATCATATTAAAATAAGTAAAATTTAAATATATAATGTACCTTAAACATATCAATATGTATCTATGTGTAAATATATAAAACCACTGACAAGATCAATACTATAGATGAGAAAATGAAGGCCAGGAGAAGTTAATTGATTTAACCACTGAGAGAAAAATAGTGGCGGAAACAGGGTTCCATCCTAGTTCTTCTGACCGGCAGTTTTATCCTTTTCCTAAGCTTTCCTCTGCTTTAACACAATGAGAAATCAGGGTTTTCTTCCCTTTGCCATATCCCTTTGAGCAGTATTGGGTTTTTATCTGAGAAATTATATGACACCCATTCTTTGTAGGGTTTAGTTGGCTAATTATCTGGTATTTAAAAATGCTTTCCATCTTCAAGTATGTGCTTTCTAGTCTGGTCCTCAGCTGCCAGCCCCGATTCTGAGCTTCCAGTGCATTTTCATCAACAGTGGAGTGTCTATCACTGTATTCCCATATGTCTAGTAATTGGGACATGTGTTACTCCTGCATCTAAGCTAACCTAGAGACACTGAGTCACTTAGCATCAGTATCACATGCCTACTTTAAAGAAAGTAAAAACTGGGAGTAAGGTATCTGAAAGAAAGGATGAATGTGTAATAAATTCAGTATAAGTCATGTTGGAAAGAATATCTAGGGAATTTTAAATTTTTTAGATTTCATAAAGAAAATATATATTAGCCCTAAATTAGATGCATCATGATATATGTTTATAAAAATATTCTATATTGCCTATTGCCTTTTTTGCATATACTAATCTACATGTTTACATCTAAAATAAGATCTTTAATTACATAAATAATTAATGCAATATAAATAGTTAATAATAAGTAAATAATACACATACTGTACAATAAACAAGGGAAAGTTAAAGATAGCTATTTCACAGGTCTTGACATGAAGAAATGATAGAAATACAAAACGACCTTTAACTATAAGCTAAAAAATAGATGCTCTGGATGCTAGAGGTAAACTCAGAGCTACAGCATCTAATATATTTCTGTTGATCTGGTAGTTCAGGACATACTTATAGAAAGAAACTGGTGAACATATTCCATAAATTCCTTATGCCCCTCCTTATTAAAGAATTTTCTTGTTTGCTTTCATAGAGCAGAGTGAGGAAAAATAAAATAAACGTTATATATAAAAAATGCATATATCTCAAGTATTTACCAGCTTTAATATCCCATAGTGATATTTATTATTATTTTTCCCTACCAAAGAGCCAAGAGGTATCAGATGACTCTGAGAATTCAATTCAATACAACTCAGCTTCATTTAATCCACTGAATTTTAAAATCTACTGTAAGAGCTAGAAATAGAGATACAAAGTTATGTTCTTGGTTTCAAGTTATTGATATTCTTTGGGGAGAGAAGAAAGTACGTAAGAAGTAGCTTGACTCTATCAAAAGAGTTCATAATGTAATGATAATTCAATTTATTAACATTAATTAAATCCTCATTAAGGACTAGATGAAGGAAAATGTATGCAAGTTAACAAATAATCACTATGTCCAAGAAGAACCAAAGGAAATTATTTATATTTCTATGGTCCAGATTTCTGTTATGTATTTCATGTGGTTGGTTTCAGAAGCTGAAAGTTGGCTCTTGCAACAACCATAAAATTTCCCTTAATGTCTGACCTCAGGCTTTCAATCAGATGACACCTGTAATAAGTCCACTACCGTGCGCCTTCTGGTAAAATTGTTCAGGTTGCTGTTTCTTTTTCTTCTCCTTCTAGTCAATATGACATTTAACCTTTAATGTCATCTTTCTCATATTGCCAGACATTTAAAAAGGACTGAAATAATTGGAACGTGAAAAAACATATCAAAGTGTTTTTTTTAATCAATGAACATCTATTTTTTCAAAAACAGTTCTTTTTAGAAGACAAAAACTTCAAGCACAATTTTAATTTTGTGAATGAAGCTATTAAAGTTTAGGTTGATGTCAAAGTCACCAATGCAATAGTGGATCTATCATAATTTTATAGTGTTAACATTGATAAATGAACTCCTGCTTCCCTTTGGTGAGTATGCTTAACTTTTCTTTTTTCTTTGACATATTTTCATAAACTATCTGTAAAAATAATGACACTGACTATTTAAATGAATTTTCTTAAGACATTACCTAATTTTGATTAGATTCAGATAGTGCCAAGAAAGAAAATTGGAAATTAATAAAATCTAGTGTATAAAAGCAGTCATCCTTACTCTTATGTCACATTTCTCCTTCCACTCCCAACCACAACTCAACTTCCTCACTAACTTTTACAATTCAACAGCGTGCAATCTCCTCATATCGTCGTATTGCAATAAGGAAACAACTCCTACCTGCTTGTCTTCCCATATATTTTTCCTTTATATAAATGTACCCAGAAAAATAAGTAACATTCATACCTGGAATAAGTTTTCCTATAAATAAGCATTAGTTTGGCCTTAGGTCATATTTTTAATGACATTTGCTTTCTCATTCTATAGAATATTAAACAATTTTTAAATACATCTTTCCTTCCTCACAAAAGTCAACAGCAATGCCAAATTTACATATATGTGTGTGTATTATATGCATGCATTATCACTTTAAATGACTAAATTGACATATAATTTTCTCACCATCATTGATTTCTAACTGCAGATTCTGAAACTGCAATTTTTAGTACCTCTTTAACCCATGAGGTAGTAGGCAGAATTAATTCTAGTCAATGAATTCTTACATTTATCATGTTATATTCATTACATAGTTTTTCAAATTATAATTTGTATTCCATAAGCAAAACTTTCTTTAGGGATATTTAGAGAGTCAAATTTGAAAGAATGGCAGTGTTGACAAGCTTCAAATTTTCTTTACTGAGATGTATAAAAAAAGAATGTAAATATTTGCCATTTCAATACAGACTTACCTTGCCTACGTATTGATAATCAGATCCTGTATATTCCTCCAGTAAGAAAAATTGATTCCACATCCAACCACGCTTTTGACGATGCAGAATTTTGCCATCACTTCTAGGTATGCGTGCACCTAAAATTCTTTTCTGGGGCACAGGAGTCCTTCTGAACATTATCTCTGGAGAACAGAAATGTGGCAGGCATACCCAGAGTAGAAACAGTAGCAAAAATTGATATATTGTCATAGTTCACTTCTTGACAATTCCCAGCGTGGATGAAGAAAAAGCAGTCCTATTTTATTGGGTTGAATTTTACTGTGTTTCAGCTGGTTTCCAACATTTCATCAATGTTTTGGACATGTTTCCAAAAGCTTCAAGCAAACAAACAAATAAAAAAAGTCAGTTAACAACATTACGAATGTTACCTGTAACTTTAAAGTTAAAGATTAAAGTCACTGTAAACTTGAAGATTAATTAATAAAAGAAACCAAAATATTTACTTTCCCTCTTTTACATGAAATAACTTAGTTTTAGAAACATTACTTGTCTAGTAACATGTCTACAATTTAAGAAAAATAATTATAAATAATTTCTTTCAAATTCTAAAGAAAGGTCATATTAAGCTTTTATTTCTTTTTTTGTCTTGGCACTTTACCGGTTTTCAAGAATTATGACCTCTATACAAAGTGCAGACATAGTTAATTTTGCATGTCAACTTTTTCAGATTAATTTAACATAAATTTTGAAAACAAAATGGTAATTTTAATAAACTACAGGAAACAAGCATTTGTTTTGCAATTCAATGATATTTAAATGGTTTTTAAACAGCAGCACAGTTTCTTCAAATTTAATCCTGTTCAAAGGTAAAAAGTTAAAGCCAAAAACGAGACCAAAAAATCTGAGTGTCTTTGGCCGAAGATCTCTCCCTTCATCCATTTTAGGTTGGTCTGTGGAGGTTCCTAGAGTAGAAAAAACTCACTACTATAGTAAATCAGCCTATGATGTAACTTACACTATTGTGTAGAAGGATTTAATCACGTTGTCAACTACACCTTTGATACAATTGCACAGTGTGTCCACTTCTAACCGGCCCTTTGCCGCTGTCTAGGACTCCATGACGCCCAGACTCCGGACTACTCTGCTATTACTTTTTCTCAGCAACATGTCCCAGATAATCCCGCTAAAATTCAAATCAGATCATGTCACTTCTCTCCCTAAAACACTCTGATGGCTTCTCATCTCACTTTGATTAAAACCCAACATCTCACAAAGACCTACAATGCTGTTGTCAATTTCACGACTGCTGGTCCCCTCTCATGTTGAAATTAAATTCCCCAGGGTGCTCCTCAAAATTGACTTCTTTCCAGCCAAAGTGTACTTCTTGCTTCAGTCTGCAACACACTTCATATGTGTCTCCTTGTAACCAGGACCTTTCTACTTCCCTCCACCCGGAATGCTTTTCCTGTAGATATCCACGTAGGTAGGTCCCCTGCTTCCTTCAGTTCTTTCTTGAAATCTCCCCTAATATTTTGTATATCCCAATATACTACATATGTTTTATTTACTTATTGAGTATATCTTTACTCTCCTTCCTATAATACCATGAAAGAAGGTAATTTTGCTTTTTTTGCTAGTTTTCACAGTGACTAGAACAGAATCCTGCACAGAGTAGATGCTCATTAACCAGTTTGAAGGAATGAATCAATGAACTGTAAATTGACTCAAACATCTGAGTACCATTACCTCCTCTATATAGTTACGCCCAAATAATAATATTCTAAAATTATAGTAACTTTTGTTTTTTTATTTATATTATTGCTAGGATATTTTTATTTAAAAATTTTCTATAGTTTTTTGTTTGTTTGTTTTTTGTTAGGTATGAATTTTATTTCAGGATATGATAAAATGTTTATTATAAAAGGTGGTTGGGGGACCAAAAGGACTGAATTCTACTTCTGTAATATGACAACGCATGCTAAGTACTCCGGCACATAGATTTATGCTTTCATTCATAAGGATTTCTAAGCAGTCTGTTTACCTTTTTGTTTGTTTTATTATTAGGATGATTTAAAGGTTAATGCAAAAATGTTTTAGAAATAAGATTAATGGTGAGCAGTACCTCCCTAGAGGGTATTAAATGACAGTGGAGTTCTCCAAGGCGCATGAAGCATTCAACATGACAGATGTAGCCTATATTAAAATCTGTCAGGTTAACGCTATACTTGGAGTATAGAAATTATCTGGTGCATAAAATGGTTTTACATCACAAAGCACGGATGATTTTACAGAAACTCAAATTGATTGGATTCTATGTAAAAGGAACACTTATCAAAATGATATTTGCCTTTTGAAATGTATCAGGACATTCTCCAGAAACTTACACTGTTCCTAAAGGTTAGGAGAGAATCTGCATAACTGAGGGTTTCTGCACTCTTCTATAAATGTTTTAAAACTTAATGTAGCAACAGCCATTCTCATTTCATCTCTATTTTTTTCAATTTAAAAATATTTGCCAGCAACTACATGCTATATTGGTGATCATTTTCAATACAATTATAACCTTACCTATAATTTTAGGAGCTTAAGCACTAATATTTTGGTGAAGGAGTAGGTGGAGATCGTATTGGTAAAAGTTATTAGTAAATAATTGGATCTTCACACATGCTTGGAATGATTTTTCTTCATTCTTCATTCGTTCTAATTCACATAGTTTAATGGTAAATTTCCTGAAGAGTCTACAGTTAAATGTATTTTTTAATTGTTAAAATCATTTATTGGTATTAGCAAGGTAAGTTTTTACAAAATAATTCATTATAGTAACACTGTTAGTCTGCTTTAGAGGTTTTTACATTCTTCATTTTCATTAAACGAACATAGCATGCATCCTAGATGTTACAGTTGCTATTATTAGGAAGAATAACAACAAAATTTAATTTTACTTACACGTTTTATTGTATTTGTCCACCTGACTGCTATTATGTCCCAGAATAATGGAGGATATTAAATGAATTTTAACACTAATTTAAGATCACTAAAATATGTTTAAAACAGATTTTATATAAGTATCTTATAAAACCATTTCAAACAATAAGATTAAAAAATAGAAAATTAATTGTGATAATTTTGATTTATAAATTTCTTTAATAGGTTGGGTTTTTGGTCTCACATCTAAACATCTTTGCCTAACTTAAGGTCAAAAGTATTTTCTCATGTTCTCTTTTTGAAGCTTTATAGATTAATTCTTAACAGGTAAATAGGTCTATAGTCCAGTTTGAATCAAGCTTTGTATTGGAGCAAGATCTGAACTGAAGTTCTATGTTTTGCTTATGAATATTCAGTTGCTCCAACACTATTTGTTGAAAAGCTCATCCTTTCTCCACTGAACTGCCTTTGCACCTTTGTCAAAAATCAATTGTCTATATATTTTTGTGCCTGTATATTTATGGACTCTCTAGTCTATTACATTCATCTATTTGCCCATCTTTATATCAACAGCACACTGTCCTGATGGATATAATTTATGTCTTGAAATCAGATAATGTTTGTCCTCCAACTTTGGTCTCCTTTTTAAAAATTTTTTGGTTATTTTAGAACTTTTTGCATTTTACATTTAAATTTTATAACCACCTTGCAATGTATTAAAAAAGGCCTGTAAGGATTTTGATTGAGATTGCATTGAATCTTTAAATAAACTTGAAGAAAACCGACAGCATAGTAACAATGTCTCTTTTGACCTATGAAACACTGTATGGCTTTCCATTACTAAGTTCTTTTCAATAATATTTCATAGATGTCAGTAATCAAAACTTGCTCATCTTTTGTTATAGTTGACATATTTTAATGGTATCATTTTATTTTTTGTAACCATTTTACTGAGGTATGATTGAAATACAAAAAGCTGCACATATTTAATGTATATAACTTGATGAGTTTGGATATTGTTAAGAGAAGAAATAGACACACCATAGCCGAGCGGGAATATACGATAACAGATTGCAAATCATATCTGATGATAGACCTGTATCTAGAATATATGAAGAATTCTCAAAATCCAACCATCAAAACAAAACAACAAAAAAAAACACAACACCCAATTTAAAAATGGTGGGAAAATATTTGAGTTTACCTAAGAAGATAGAGGGAAAAAATAAATGTATGAGAAGATATTTAACATCATTCATTATTTGAGAGATGCAAACTAAAATGACTGATCATTAACAAGTGTCAGTGAGGTGTCCAGGTAACTGTACTTTATTTAACTTCTCTCACTGGTGAATAGCATGTTGCTATGTATATATAGGTGTAGTGGTAAACATTTCTTGAATTAGGCAATTAATGTGTTTGTAAAAGAATCTTTCTGAACAGGTTGAACAGTTTATGGTGAAAAACAAAAGCTAAATTTTAGAATATGAAAATATTACATAAAGGGGCTGTACTTGTTTGAAATTGTAAACAGAGTTATAATCAGAAGGAATCAACGGGGTTGAGACCACAGTTAAACTATCCCCTGAAATGAAAATGCTCAAGGGTAATGAATTTCGATGATGTCATTTTCAGTTAATAAATTTAACTTTCAAGAAATTCTTGCAAAACCACATTTCCTATTTTTAACCTCAAAGATAATTTAATATGAGCATCACATCAAGTTTAAGAATCACTAAACCACCTCTTAGCATTTCTGCAGTCCCATAATTCCAGTGCTTCTCAAACTTTAATGTATATTCACATCTCTTGGGGCTTTTATTTATCTGTGCTCTCAATCAGCAAGTCTTGGGTGGGGTGCAAGATTTTGTATTTCTAATATGCTCCCCTGTAAGGCCACTCAGTTGGACCACATGCTTTGAATAGCAAAGCTGGAGACCTTTCCAAACTTAAAATCATCTTCAGAATAGGTTTATGACTTTTTTCCTGTTTACTGCCTCACAGCCCTGGTATGTTGCCTATTACACTGATGGGGAAATAAAATATAAGATGACTATTGTAGCAAGATTAGAACATTTTTTCTAAGTAATCAATCTTTTTCTGCATTTTTTTAAACTAGAAGAATCTGTTTTATTCAAGTCAGCACACACTACAGTGATTATATTCTTATGCTACAAACTGTTTTCCTTTTTCATACATTTTAAAACATTTGAACCTTATTCTATTTCTGCAATCACAGAGTCTTCATTATTATTTTGAAATACTTATCACTATCATTATTTTCTCTATAGCCTGTCAATTTTATTATAGGAAGCCAAGAAAAGCAGATCACAAAATACAGTATAACAGGCATTTCGACACCTCTCATTATTAATTAAATCTCCACAAATAACAGGTAAATCAATTAAGCTGCAATTCATCCTTGGTTAATGAAAGGAATAAGTCATTCTTCAAGTCAGTTGATTATGTTGATTAGAATCTTAATGTACCAGCTTTTTTTCCCTTTAATTTTACCATTTATAATCATAATAGAAAATACTAAAGATTATTGAGACCAAACCCAAGCCTCTATGGATGGACAATTTTAATCCTTTTAGAGTTTCATAGCACCAATACAATCTAATGAAATTTCAACATTGAGAAATAAAGGAACATTTTTCAGGTGTGTTTATACAATTAAAATGAGCCAGTGCACACTAAAGACCTCCTTTTCATACAGCTGATACCATTTTATGCATCTTGTATAAAGCACTATGTGAGATAATTGAATCAAAGCATTACACGAAGGACTCGAAGAATATGAGTCCATATGCTTGATCATATTTTCCAAGAGTTCATTACACATTACCTACTGTGCTCTAATGTCATAGAAAATATTCAATTCTACATTGAATATTTATCATTCTATTTTAAGTATGCATTTGCATATGTATCTCTGTTTAGACTGTAAGTTTAAAACAAGGCTTTATGCCTTGCATCCGAAGTTACTAACATAGGATTGCACAAAGTTTTCAGTAAATACATTTTGAACTGGATTGAATATTATCATTTTTCTAAAATATTTCAATGAGAAGGAAACCTGGTTCCTTTCCCTAAAAAAGTACAACAGATGGAGGACCATTTATACCACTTTATGCTTATATTCTATTTATACAACATCACAGCACTCACACAAGACATTCGTCAAACAAGCAATCAATATATCATGGTCGAATGAAATATGCAACGCGAAGGTTTCCTAGTCTCAGATAAGTTATCAAACATTGCTAGGATTTTTACCAATGCAGATAGAATTCCAAGAATCTCTGATCCTTGCTATTCCTCTCAGATTCAAATTCCCCTTCAAGCAAAACCATTTGAAATTAATTGTATTCTCCAGGAATGTGACCTGCACATAAACCAGTAATACACTTCTCCAGCCATGCTACATGCTAACATCCTAACGTGTTAATTTGCAAAACCAAATATAACCCATATAAATTCTGGGCAGCGGGTGGATAAAGCATATGGCAGGGGTAAGAAGCATTGGTGAGTGAGACACATAGCGCGGTGTGGTCATTTTCTCTGATTCCTGCTAATAGGCTAAAGAAAAGTGCCCAAGAGTTCTTGCTACTCTCTCAGCAGCCGTTTTGAACTTCAGCAGCAAGTGTGACAGTCCCAGAAGTAACTTGATCCACGATCAAGTCAGCAGTGCTAATACAGCTGTGACATTACACCTGCTGCTTCCTGGAAGTCTCGTTCTGCTGCAGTTGGATTTATTTCATTACGTGGAAATCGGTAGCAAGAATGTTCTCAAGGTAAGTTAAAGATGTTAGGATAAAAGCCATCTGGTACCCAATTTTCTTTGATCCAGGACTTGAACTGTTCTGAAAAGCAGTGAGTGAAGAGACAGAGAGAGTTTGGGAGTTTTATTAGGAATTCCTATCCAAGATGGGTGTAATTCCTCATTTACTGCATTAGTAGTAGACCATTAAGAAAAAAAATCCACAGCTGGAAGAAAGAACCCGTTAAACGTCATTTCCGTTCAAAGTTGTTTCTATGAAGACCTGCGCATGCGCTAATTGTGCGTGAACAGTCACTGTACACTAGCTAGCTCTACTGTGCGGATGTGTGAAATATACACTAAAATGGGTATTGCAAAATGTGTTCTTGCTGTTATACCTGCAAATGCAAAACTATACATGACACTCATTTGTGAAAATTAGTCAAAGGTGCAAACATGGAGATATATTATTGGCCATTAAAATATACTTAAAAGTATAGTCATTACATGAGGATAAGCACTGTGATCATAAGACAGATCTCTGTGGCATTTATAAGACAGGCTTAAATAAAGGAAGCAGAAAATTTTATCAGCACTACTTTTTAACTCTGATTATGCTTCAGAATTTGCACAATACTGAAAAGCCCATTTGTAGATACCCTATGTTATCTCTTCATGGAAACTCATTACGTAAAAAGGATTAACTCCAAAATTATGTGTCTATAGCTAAAAACATGCAACTGGAATAGCATCGTGTTAGCTAAATTTCATCTTCTGTGGGCAGAAAGTGACTAGGTTATAATTTGTCACCATTTTTCCTAATGTTTGGCTCAGTGCTAAGTAGTATTTTCATCACAGTCTTCAACTGAACTAAAAAGAGAATACAAGGTTTATTTCTTTATTTTCTAATATTTACTTATTAAAAATTTTAAAGGTATCAATGCCTAAGTATAGACTCTAATACATAGTATTGGTTTTGTAAATACTTGGGAGTAATAAGCTATATTATAATGAGCTCCCCAATGAACTAGCGGTACAAATCACTAGTTTGTATGTGTAGTTTGTTTGTATGTGTGTTTTCATATGTCTCCATGGAGTGTGTTTAGAATTTTCATTCCATAGCTGGGGCTACTGAGGTTCAGAATTACTCTCTGGGCAATGTTTATGGAGTAGCGTCTCTGAGCCCTACATTTTGCTATGTGAAAGCTGTCAGATTTTGGTGAGACCCAAGATGCTCACACCATTTAAGAGTGAACAGTGTGGCTGGGTGAAAGAGAACCTCATCCAAACATGGGGGGGTCCGGGACATCTTTTTGGAGAATACCATGTCCCAGCTGACACACAGGGGAGAGGAGACAGGGTGCCACCATGTGTGCACATGCGTGCATGTTGTGTGTGCATATATGCACAAGTGTGCAAATAAGTGAGTTATGGCAACACAATGGGATGGAATTGTGTTCCATGAACTGGAAAAATGGGTCAGAAGTACATAATGTGTCATAAACAGGGAAAAGAATGTGCAAGGCTCAGGGGGAAAAAGAAGCAAGTGTACTGATGGAATGAAATTATTTCACCTTGACTATATGACATGATTCTAAGACAATTAAGTTCAAATCGAAATTTAGGTCCAGAATTTTTACAATGTGAAGTCCAAATCTTCTAACTTTTCAGCTGCAATTTTCTCTACCTTAACCAGGGCTGGGTTATGACTTTTATGGGCTCTACACAGTTTGCCTTCATGAGCTTTCTTGTTAATAAAATACTAGAAAATATATTTTACAACTACATTCATATAAAGACACGTATATTAATACTACATATTAAAACATTGTTTTTGACCTAAAAATTCAACTTTTTCCTCTGATTTAAAAAGACAAACATTTTCATGGGATCCTCCCTAAAAAATAATGAGGGTCCTAAGCTCAGAGTGAACTCTGCCTAATGGAGAAACCAACCCTGACCTTAGCAGCAAACATATCATCAAGCACTTTTACACTGAGCTTTAGAAATAAACTTTTCCTCCTATAACTTAAGCTGACAGATATGGAAACAGTGTCAAAAGTAATGTTTTGTGGCATGTTCGGTCTCAGTTAGTGTCATAAGAAGAAACTCAGGTCACCAGATTCCCCTTGCACTGTTCTGAAATGTCCTGCATAATTTAATAATGAATAGATGTTATTATGATTAAAACTTACACTTTAATGCTCTTATCTAGAAGACATCCTGGCTAGTTTCCAGTGCTGAGCACAAATAAGATAGACCCATGGGGAATGGGGGATTTCTGACACTGCAGGAAATGTGTGAACTATGGACCACAGAAGTATTGGGACACATATAGTAAGATCCTGGGTAAAGAATATTTATTTAAAATGTTATTAATAATGTATTTAGACATGTAAATTCCATACATTGCTTTTGACTTGAAGCATACCATTAACATGTTGAATTTTGTGTATAAATTTGATATTCATGTCCCCTTGAGAACAAAGATTCTGTAGATAATTTTTCCTTTTTAAGGAATTATGTCTCTGGAAGGAGAACTGGAATTTGTTAAGATTGTGAATTAGTTAATAAAAATGGGATTTTAAAAGTTTCCTTTAAAAGTATGGTTACATTTGCTGGTTTCTGCCCATATTCTCACTAGCCCACACCCAGATCCTGGCTCTACCACTACCAACGGCTTCTTGGAATTCTAAATGAAATACAACGTGCAATCTTTAACATAGTAAGTTTCATGACCACTCACTTTAGAAAATCTTGGTTTTCTTATATGTGTGTATGACTATTTTTTGTAGTACAAAATCAATGGGGAAATTATTATGTAATTATTTTTAACCTTTAGAAAGCATTAAGGTTGATAAATCTGCTTCACTGAATCATTTGGTACCCAAATCCAGTGTGAAAAATCACTACAACAGAAACCTATACTTACTGAAGGTAGTCAGATTCGTAAGCTTTTGGACATTAAAAGAGGTTATGCATTGGCCCTTGAAACAATTATAGACCTGACATATGTTTAGTCACAATCACTGTGGGAACCCGAAGGACTCATCATTTCAGTGAGAATTTAGTGGGTTAAGATTGATGCAAGAAAAAAGTAGTACCTCAGAAATGGACCATTAAGACTCAATCCATAAAATACCATCCACTCAGTTAATTGCAAAATATTCTTTCAGGCAGAGCCCTGCTCAGCATTTCCTAGCTCCCTTGGATAACTGATACACCTCCTGTCTATACCGCTGTCTACACATCCCTGATACCTTCTGATTTTCTTCAAGGGGATACTTATTACATGGTGTTATATCCTGAGTTTTTAATCATTCTTCTAAAAAGGCATTCTGCATCTTGGTGAAACACTTCCTTTTATTGCTTTATGGTGTGTGTGTATGTGTTGATGGACTGAGTTAATCAAAAGCAGTATTATATAGCATGCATTTCCATTTGAAAGCATCTTAAGTTTTTTTCTGCCTTTTACCATCACAGAGGGAGATGGAATTCCAGATACATGGAGATGAGGATGTAGGAGTGGGATATAGAAAAGAAGTTAAGAGTTTATTTAGAATGTATTTTCTCACTTTCTTTCTCCCATAGATCAGCTCTGGAATAAGAATAAAGGAGTGACATGTCTCAAGTAATAATTATCTAAAATGAGAGCCTCCTGCATTCATTCAACATTTCTCCTGATTTCTTTTGTAAATAGGTGTATTCAATCTTTTAAGGTTAACCCTTTAATCATTCTCATAACTTATCCTGAATTACTGCAATTTCATTCAATAATGAAACCCTAAAACCTAGCCAATTTCAATTTTTTTAAATAGGAGTAAGAAAACCACAGAGGAATAAATAAAACATCTGTGGTATATCACAGAAGACACAGCGTGATAAGCAAGTACAGGACTTTGTACAGCTAGAGCTATCAGCGTCTGCCCTCCTTAGCATTAGTTGTAAAGACCGTTCTGTTCAACTTGGACTCCAATGCAAACCAAGCAGTCAAGGTGTCAAGGTGTACATGTGTGTATACCTACATCTACATCGATATCTATGTTGATATCAATGTAGATATAGATATCGATATTAAAAGATTATTAAAGAGCTATTTCTAAAAGCTCCATGCTCATTAATTTAAAAATCTAAGTGAAACAGACAAATTCCATGAAACACTTAAACAGCCAATCTCAGTCAAGAAGAAAAAGATAACATCAATAGTTCCATAAATATTTAAAAGATTGGATCTATAGTTAACCGCCACTAAAGAATGCTCCAAGAGCCAGACGGTTTCACTGGCAAATTTGCGCAAACATTTAAGACATTTACCAGTCCTACACAAAGTATTTCAGGAAGTGCAAGACTAGAAGAATAATTTCCAATACATTTTAGGAAGACATTACCCTGACTGGAAAATGATCAAAACCAATACAAGAGGGAGAAAACAAAACTGAAGAGGATTGTAACACACAACACAATGACTATAGTTAGCACTGCTGTATGATGTATACGAAAGCTATTAAGAGAGTAGTATTCCAAGGAGAATATTTTTTCTGTTCTTTTTATTGTATCTATATGAGATGATGGATTAGTGTTACCTATTGTGGTAATCATTTTGTACTATATGTAAATCAAACCATCATGCTGCACACTTTAAACTTATACAGTGATGTATGTCAATTATTTCTCAATAAGACTGGCCAACAGGTACCTAAAAAGATGCTCAACATCAGTAAACATCAGGGAAATGCAAATCAAAACCACAACTGAAATCTCACCTCACACCTGTCAAGATGGCTGTATACAAAAAAGATAAATGTAATTATAAACGTCCTTTATTAAAAAGGATATTTATCTCCATTGCACTTTCCTTTATTGAATATTAAATATTTTAATGATTAAAAGCATTTAAGAGTGTGTGCTTTTATAAACTATCCAGGAAACAAAAGCTACTGCATACTATGTATACATCTAAGTACGCAGTATCCAGAAAAAGATTATCATTTTGAAATTTTTTTCAGATCAGTGAATCCTTTATTTCACTCTGACACATTGGTGTTCCAAAGAAAAAGATGCCCTAAATTATATGCCAAATCTGGTTTCCTGTTGTTCTTTAAAACTCCAGCTAGTTATCAGTTGTCAAAAAAAAAAAAAAAAAAAAAAAAAAAAACCCCACAGACTAAACCTAATACCTAAGAGTGTGCCAAATATCTTTTAGAAAAAAAAAAATCTCTGTAATCTCATCAGGACTTCATATCCTCAGCTTGGCCCAGATACTCACAGTTTCAGAAAGCAGGGAGTCAGTGCAATAGTGCATAAAATATGAGGGCTCTGAAAGCCCGTGCCTGCTTAGGGGAGTGTGTAATTTAATAAAGTGTTCATTGATGTCAGCACACTGGCTCATCACACTTGTGCTGATGTTGCCGCCTGCAGCACAGAGACTCCTACTGCTAATTAGATGACTGAAGTAAGATTACATCTCCCTTGGAGATAGACACAAAGGTGGGAGAGTTATTCTCAAAGGGATTTTTGATTTGCAAGCATCTGATGGACTAGAACAAAAATAGGGAAGGGCACACTTTAGAGACAGCCAACTAAGGAAATGAACTCAACAGAGTTGCATTATTTATAAGAACAAAAGTTATGAAAGATACCACCAGGCTTCTGTTGTTCCTACTTTACTCACACACAAATTTCTAATGTAAATTATAAATAAGGAATAATATTTTTAGGACTTACATGCTAAGCTTTTCAACAATCCCTTTTAAATCCCAGAGAAATGCAAGAGCTATGAGTTGAAATTCTACATGTTGTAGTTTACACTTTATTGTCAAGGGATGGCCATTAGTTTTACCTTTCATAATTATATTCCAAAAAGTCAAGTAAATGATTTTTCAAAGGAAGCTGGGAAGGACTTTTCATCTAAGAGCATACAAGTGAAAGTTTTGCTCATATTGAAGCAAAGGCAAATATTCTGTGATGATTTTCGTAAAAGCATTTTAATACTTTAAATATTTTATCTCATAGCCTGACCTAAATATTGAATATTATCTGTTGATAAAAAGTTACTCAGTACTGTTGCAAAGATAATTTTATATTTTTAAAGCAAATCCTCTATTTTTGTTCATTTGTTTTTTTACTTGATAACATCAAATGGACATTTTTATCTTCCTGATAATGTTTGAATTGCCAGTTTGCTACTGAAAATACTTTGACAAGAAATGTTACTATTAGGAGAAAGGACACTAAGCTGTATGTGAGGTGATAGTTTGTATTTTTGTAATACTAATATAGACACATTCTTATAAAATAGAATAGATTACAAACAATTATCCCATTTTAAACCAGTGGTAATGAGAAAAGACATGGAGCAGTAATGGATTCTGTTAGCAAACTGAGCCATCTCTCTTGACTTTTCTTACTTTGGCAATACCATATATGTTGCTCTTTAATTGCTTAGTGCCCTTATGTTTGGAATATTTTAGCAAAAGATTTCTAAATATGACATAATAGTGCAAATTGTGTTATTCCAATCTCTCAGTGAAAAGAAATCATTAAAATTTTTATCATCCTTTCATTTAACTAACCAATTGAATGAACACCTCTTTAATACTTAGCATAAATCAGATACTGTGATAATCAGGATTTAAAGGTACAATATCCTTTTAAATAAGCTTAAAATTCATCAGAGAAAATAGAGATATTAACATTATAAACTGAATGAGAGCATTTTTAAAGTTACTAAAATGTGTGCATTAAAAATTCCCATTACACGTTTCTCATTGCTACACCCTGACTGATTTAACATTATTTTTTGGGCTAGAGGCTTTCGGTATTAGGCTCTGAGGATCTGGACAGAGTAAGATTGTGATTACTTAGCATGAAATTTTACATTGTACTTGCTTCAGCAAAAGCATAGGCATTTGTAGAATAAGTGCCTTGAAAGTCAGTAATTGTTAAGTGTGTAAAGCTTTACTAAGAACCTCAGTATGGAGGGAACCAAGGATAAAGTGTAGGCGAATTATCATACCACAGGAAAAGGAGAAATCACTATGGATTCCAAAGAAGGGCTCTCAAAAAAAGAAAACAGACTGCCCAGTGGTCAAACTGCATCAGTCCCCTGGCTCCTGGCACTTTCTTCTTCTTGTATACCTCTAGCCAACATCCTTGAGGCTTGGCTGAGGGTGGGGAGGAAAAGTTGGAAGCACAGACTGGGTGGTAGGTTAAAAATGACTGATGAGTGCATTTAGCCTCACAGAGCCCCACATAATTAAGCATGTTGTGAGGAAGCAACTCCAGAACCTGCTGGAGGAAGTCATTAGGAAAATGTGACACAGGTTTTGACCAGGTTGGCCCAGGAGCCGGACCTAGGCAATCAGTGACTCCTTACTCTCTACCCTGTCCTTGGACTGTACCTTATGTCCACTGTTCCTGCACTAAGAGCTACTTCAAGGACACATCCTTGAAAGAGCAATGTTTTTTAAGACCATCTGGACGGCATATATCACTGAACACTCTTAAGGCATACAAAACTTATAATTCTACAAACTCTTAAGACTCTGGAGGTCAGGAGCGGAGATCTACTCATCTTGTGGGCTGCCCAAGACAAGCCTCGTATGTCAGATCCCTTCCTTATGAAAACCATTACCTACCACTTTGGAGTGATCTGCTTTTCTTTGGTCCCTGCTTGCCCTCCGTGTATGGAGGCCAGTTTGAAATCACACCTGGTAAATTCCCAAGGTTGTGAACCAACAGACCCAGAACAAAAACTGGATGGCAGAGATGAAAGGATGAGAAAACAGGACCACAGACTTCAGCAGCAGATTACCACAGGACATTGCTAGAGGCCAGCACAACTCTGGGACCATCTACCAAAATGATTACCCCTCAAATGACTACAGTGTAGGTTTTTAGGGACCGACCAGCTAATTTGCAACAGGAAAAACAGGAATCCAAAAGACCATGTGCCACAACCAGGAGGCTATGTGAGCTTCCTTGCAATGATCTGATTTCTGCTCTTCCCTATGAGATCTCTCCCTGCAAACACATTCCCCAGCCTGGCTTGAGCCATCCTCACCACCACCAGCAGTCTCCTAATTCTGCCATCAGCTAGCTTTGCATCTGTGGTCAGGCACCCATCAGAATTACTGATCATGTTGCTCACTGCCTCTGTCAGATATCTATTCATCTCTTCCCCTACGAATCCCAGGATTCAGCTATAACATCAGGTTATGATTATAGTACAAGACAGGGGTGTAGAAAGAGGAACAGGGAGTGGAATGCAGTAAAATTTACCAGTATATTTTAAGGGGGCCAGGGACCCAGAAATATTCTACATTAATGTACATACACTAGACATTTTTAGCTAGTTGATCTTTGCTTGCAGGGTCTAATTTTATCTTGAGACAGTTCTGGAGAATTGACTTTTATATGACCAGTTATGAGCCAACCATTGAGCAAGGTACTTTCACAAATGCTAAGTTAATTCTTAAAGTACTGTGAATCAGATTTCTAATTACATAAATCAGAAAAAAAGGCAAAGAATCCTCAAGATGCATGAGTTGGGCTATAGAAAAATAGTACCATATTAAATAGCTTCTTAGACATAAATTGAATTATTTAATCTTAATTTCAATAAACAGTCATTTTATAGTCCATTTAAAAATTGTATTGACTAGGGTCATCTGTACTTTTGCTTCCATTATGCTAATTGTGTTTGATTAAATTTAGAGATAGATATTTAAATATTAATGTGTTTTTTTCATATTATAAATATGAATGTTTGGACTCTATTTCAAAAACACTTATGAATAAAACATTACATTTCCTCTGAATGGCAAAGTTGAATAGATCTACCAAATGGAATTATGATCCCTGAATACAGAGATTATATATTGATTTAATTTATTTCTGGTGAAATCTTCCCACTAACATCAATAAATATTTCCTGGCAATATTCTCATCCTCGTTGTTTTATTTTCCTTTGTCCAAATCTTCAGTAAGATTTTAAGTGCCTTGTACTTAGCTTGCATT
This sequence comes from Camelus dromedarius, assembly GCF_036321535.1. Lineage (NCBI taxonomy): Eukaryota > Metazoa > Chordata > Mammalia > Artiodactyla > Camelidae > Camelus > Camelus dromedarius. The sequence goes on from NC_087438.1 coordinate 17,338,987, forward strand.
TAGAGGGTAGAGGCAAAGATGGGAAATGATAAACAGGTAAAGAAATGCAAGCTCTGAGGTGAGAGGGCTGGACACAGAGGGATGCTGCCCCTTTAAATGATCTCCTAAGAATATAACAATTGCTCCTTTGCTGTCACTGAAGGATCGACAACCAGCATTCAGTAAGAGAAAATGAAAAAAGCACACAAAGGCCTCTGCAGAGCCAGCATTGGCTGGGTGACTATTATATGCCAGACACATTTCTATATAGTTTAAATAGTTTCTTATCTTAGATTACTCAATGTTTTGATTTTCACCCCTAGGACCTAGAATGGATCCTTGTATCTATAGTCACTCAATAAATTCTTGGAAAGTAATATATTATTTTTCCCTTACAGGATACCTACAACTAGGTTATATTAAGTGTTAATCTGATTTACTTGATAAATCAAAGAAGGTTGAGGAGTTAAGTAACAAATCTAATTCAGTACAGCTGGTAAGTGGCTACACTCAGATTTTAAAACAGTCATTCTCTCTCTTACTTGTTTATTATACTATCTTCTAAAAACAGATTGTTTATAACATAAAACAATAAGAACACAGTTATATGAGAGAGAATAAACAGGATCATTAAAAAATTGTTAAATTCTTGTCTCCTATTTTTTAGAGCAGATTTCTTTTTAACAATTGTGGTAGGTATGCATCTAAATGGTTCACAATGATTTCTTCTTACTATTCACATCCATTCTTCTTCTTGAATGTAGGCTGGCCTAGTGACCTGCTTCTAACCAATACAATACAGGAAAGGTGAAGTGATGTTCAGTTCAAAGATTGCCACTTACATCTTACTGGGAGACTCTCTATTGCCTTCTCTGCTTGGAGACTGACCCTGGCCAAAGGCCAAGAGCCATCAAAAAACTGGGACCCTCACTCAGTCCAATAACCATAAAGAACTGTATCCTGCCAACAACCATCTATTCAGTCCCTCTCAAGACACCTCGATTGCAACCATTGAAGGATCCTAAAGCAGTGGACCCAGCTAAGTCATGTCCAGACTCATGAGCCACAGCCACTGTAAGATAATAAATGTATGTTGCTTTAACTAACTAGTTTTCTTGATAATTTAATACATGTTAATATGTAACTAATACAATAATATTCAAATATATTTTTTACAAAATCAGATTGCTTATCAATTTGTAATTAATTGTAATTGATAGTTGCAATTATCAATGAAGCAATGATCAATTGCTAATGATTGTGCAAATACATGTAAGAAAGAGACTAAGTGTCATAGTGGCCCACTGGAAGTAAGAATAATTCCTTAAAATACAATAAATGCTATAATTACTATGGTTCCAATTGCAATAAGATATTTTAAAAAGGAAATTTTTCAAAAGCTTTAAAAATTATTTGGTGTAAACCCCACTTTTTATGACCTTATCTCATTCAAAGTTGCTTTTCACATTTTACCATCTTTGAATGTTGAAAATGTTTTTCAGTTGATGATAGTTGGATTAAAAGAAGTTTATTCTCTTATTGACATAAAATAACTGATGAACCACAATAACTTACAAATGTGTTAACGGTACACATTTTTAATGTTTTTTGTTCTGTAATTTTGGTATAAAAAAACAAGGCTCGTGAAAACCACAGTCCTTAGAAATTCAGAAGTCAATTTCTGAAAATATATAGCCCTTCAATTTTATACACATATTTCTTACGGTAGTTTAAAAAGTTATTTTTTTTTATCTGTTCAAATTTATTGGTGTTGTCCCATTTAATCAATACAGTGAAACTGATGTGAAACAAACTGAACTTCGGGAAAAGTAAGGTAGGTTTTTGATCTATCTAAAAATGTATGTGGTAACAGCCTCTGATGGAATATTACTATCATATTTTTGAGTTTGTTTTAAAGGACGATTGGATTTCTTTATCAGGATTGTGAAGCACCTATTTGCAGAGCATAAGGACACATCCCTCTGAGAGATACAAGTCGTGTCTACTGTTTCTGAGACAAACTGCAAATAACTGATTGTGGGAATCATTGCCACCATCTGGGATAATCCTAGAGCACAATGCAATGATTTTCAATCTACCCTTACTGGAAGTATCTGTTTCTTAAAACTGAAAATGGATAACTGAAGTGCAAATCTGCAGTAGAAAGCCTGTGGAGAGTGGCTTAGGTATCAACACTGAACCTTCACTATTTCAAGTTTTGTTTGACTACAGCTGTAGTTAGTGAAAGGACCTTTAAAAAACTCAGGAAAAACTGCATGTGTATACTCTCTGCTGTTAATATATTCACAAGCAAGTAAAAATAAATGGGTGGTTCGATAAGATTCATTTTTGCAGCAGTATGATTCACTTTTATAGCCTTTCCTGCAAAAAGAAAGACTAAATCATCTTTATTTTCTATGTATTCTCTTTGTTTTCTATATAGTAGTTTTCCGAATTTTGTCCATTGTTTTCATTGTATTCTTCGCTCTCTTGTTTGCCTTGCAGGCATCCTCTTCACTGAAAAAAAGGAAACGACAGCTTTCATCTACTATAAAGATGAAAGAATGTCCTTGGAAGTATTTGGGGCAGCGAGAGAAGACCTTCTCAGTAAGTAGGAGTTGGACAATGTTGCTACATGGGAAATTCTGGCAATTGTCTCAAGCTTTAAATAAACTAATTTGGGTGCACGTAATTTATTGGTCATTAAAGGACCAGTCTCTTATGAAGATAAAATACGTAAGGCCGATGCAGTTCTTTTACCATTTTCTGAGCAGCAAGACTTATAGCAGAAGGGCCTTTCCTGCGAGGGGGTCTTGATTGCACCTCTCCCTCCTCTGAAAACACCTTGACTTAATGATTCAATAAATAGATGTATGTTGAACGAAGCGTTTAAGAACAGAAAAATGGCAAAAGCAACTTTAAATCTGAGAAATTATCTGTCTAAAGGGATATTTAAACACCAAAATTAACAGATGGTTTTGAGAGTAAAAATATGTATTCCAGACGAGTATGACTAAAGTCAGATCAGACAGCTAAGGAACACAGTCTCATAAAAATTTTGATAAGAAGCTTTCTGGTCCTATTGTATGGTCAGTATTACTATGTGTCTATAAAACAAACATGGTGAATCCGAAAGTGTTAAAAAATGACTTGATATTGATAGGACAGACTCGGTGAGATACAAGGATAGGCCCTACTGTTGCAATAAAAATGTATGAAGTAGGAAAATGCAAATAAGTATAAATGAAAGGTATGTTTTAATAATGGGAACTGACACAACACAACATGTTCTGTAGTCCCTTTCTAAATTATAGAGAGATACAAAAATATCTGTTATTGTCGTGAACTTAATTCTAGAGCTCAAATCCTTGCAATGGTAGCAGCCCTTCCTCCTGATCCCATGGTACAGAATTTGGAGACTATTAATTTAGAACAGAAAAAGTAAGAATCGTGAAATTGTATTTGCTGTTATCACTATAGTTGAGGATATATATACCAAAGTTTTAAATTTTAAATAATAGAGGGTTGATAAATAAATTATTTGGGAAAGCAACCAGCATGACAGTTGCAGAAGCCAATGCAATGGGTCAGGGATCAATCCCACCGTATTTTCTCTGCCGCTGCCATTCACAACCTTCTTATTGTTGGGGCCACCATCTGATGAAGCTAGAATTTAATTTTGTTTTCCAAACAAGGTAAACAGAGAACCAGGCACAACCAGTAGGCTAATGGTGTCTTCAATTCTTCAATAATTCCCTCAGCCTACTAGACTAAAATATGATATTTGGGGATGAATCCTGGGGACCTGTTTAAACTGGGGCATAGTATAAAACTCATGTTTACCTTGGTTTTTATTTTTCATTTTGCCACCTGCTTGTCCTTTGAAAATTGAGGAGAATAGGGCTCATTTTTTACCCAGTGCCCCTCTGCTTTCCTATTGTCTAGAACAATAGCTGAAGACGTGCAGGCTTTGGCTTCAACCATCATGCCTTTTTCAACTACAGAAGTACCTGGAGGTATTCGCATCTTCTGATGTCACTGGTGAATGTGACCACCTCCCCAAATAATTAATATATTCTTAACTATGTCTTCTTAATTAACTTGAGTTATACTTGTATACAGAAAATTACACATAACTAATATATGCATTTTGATGAGTTTGGACATATGCATACCTCCGTGATATCCTCACCACAAACAAGGTAATGAACCTATCCATCACCTCCAGAAGATTTCCTGTGTCTCCTTGCTTTGTGTGTGTGTGTGGTAAGAACATTTTGCATGAGCTCTGCCTTCTTAGCGCATTTTTAAATGCACATCACGGTATTGTTAACTGTAAGCTCTATGATGTACAGCACATCTTTAGAACCTATTCATCTTGTATGAATGTAACTTTATACCCATGAAACAATTCCCCATTGTCTTCTCCCCTCCATCTTCTCAAGTTGCACGAGTACTCACAATGCATTACGATACTGTCCCTGCCTGTTTCTTCACACTCATCTCATCTATTTCTGTTGATTGATTTTCTTCTGGTACACTGGCCTCCATTCATTGCACCCAACACGTCAAGCCCACTTTTGCATCAGGATCTTTACATCTTTGCTGTTCCTCCTGCATGGAGAGCTCTTCTGCTCACATTTCACATTTCTCAAGTCTCAACTCAAATATCACCTCTTCAGAAATTTCTGACTATTTTACTTAAAACTATCCCTCAAAGACATTTTCATTCACTTCACCTCATTCATTACTTTCATAGATTTCATCACAGGGTGATATAATTGTTATTTTTGGCTACTGCTTAACTATATCGTCTCTCCCTAAAATACATTCTACAGGAATACAGGAAACCAATATTTATTGTTTTTCGGTTGCAGCCACAATGCATGGAGATGTCTTAGCACATTTGTGGAATGATCTTCTGTTAGCAATAAACTGAATGAAATAAACAATGAATGAATACCTTAAGTCTTCTCTAAGACAAAGGGGCTTCCCTGAAACCTTATATACTTATCATGGGTGGTGCTTCTCCTGGTAAATATAATGCCCCAAATAATATAAACAGACCTCTCTAATTTTCATTTGATTTCCAGGTAAAATTTGGATTCACTTTCAAGCCTGCCCATTATAATGAAAGACTCTCTTTATACTGATGATGTCATAAATTAATTATGTAATTCAACAAAGTGATCAAGGTTGAGTATGCTAAATCTTTTGGAAATTATGCCTTGAAGCATAAAGTGGTCCTTCCTGCGATCAACCATAGCAGATATTCACTACCCAAATCTCCGGGCAATTAGAGGTTATGATTTGACTATAGAGTTTTTCATTTATCTTTTCATAGTGCCAAGGTACTAGTACACTTTGTTTTTTAATTACTCCAAATTATACCCATGAGAATTCTAAGTTTTTATGCAGTGTTATCTATAATTATCTCATCTGTTATGCTTTTTCAAAAAAAAAGTATATATTCCATTACATTACATGGACTAAGTTTTTTTTTTTTTTTTTTGGCAGGTTAAAAAAGAGAGGGGAGTATATTTGTAGTAATTTTTAATATGTATCCAGATTTAGTAAAAAAAAAAAAGTAGACTTTAGTTATCCAATTTTTCTGCTGCAAGGACCAAGTAATATTTATATATTTAAATGTTCACTATGTAAGTCATTAAAGGAAGGATAACTTTTTGTGTTTCCCAAGGCTAATAATAAGAATCAATAATTTGTTTTCTCAGCAGTAAATCTGTATTATGTTTAGCATTATGGTTTTCAAGATTTTTTGCATTTTAAGGGAGGAACACTGGATATGGGTCTTACACTTGGGGATTTTTTTTTAAAGCTGAAAGACAAAACAAAGGCGACTAAAGTACAAAATAAATAGATATAAAAACAAATGGTAGCATTGATATATATCAATGAAGTCAGTTCAAAGTAAGAGCTATTACTAGATTGGAATTAAACTAGAAAACCTGAACATAACTAATACTCTTCATATTAATAAAAAAAATCATTCAATCAATTGTTCCTATTCTATGAGAATTTAGATGTGGAACAAAATGAAATTTATTCTCCAGAATGTTTTGGTAGGCATTCAGATGCTTTCATTGATTCCAGATAAACAGGAGTATCAAATTTATATATCTAATAGACCACTGGACTAAGGCCCAAGTCTGGTTTTTACCGTTTGTATGTCAGCTAAATTCACTTTGTGGTGTGACCAAAGATCACACTGGTGCTCAGAGTGCACGCACTTTTTTTCCCCTCTAGCAGCTATCTTATGAATATAGCTCATATTTTTTCAAGAAGGTCTAAGCAAGATAATGATTTTAGAAAAACACAAATCTCTCATATTATGATTCCATTTACTTTAACATCTCATCCTTTTAAAACACATATCGCTTTAGTCAAAAATCTTTGCATGAAAGATGAAAAAGAATGACAAATCCAGCCTCTTCCAAATGCATCAAGTTGTGAATTCAGAGTGCCCTTAAATCAGGGCTTTTCAACGGTATCACTGTTGATATTCTGGACTGAGTAATCCTTTGTTGTGGGAGTCCAGCACGTGAAATGTAGGACGCCAAGTAGCGTCCCTGGCCTCTGTCCATCCAATGCCAGTGGCAATGCCCCTTGCTCAGCTGCGATGGACAAAAATGTCTCCAGACAGTGCCAAATGTTTTCTAGGGGGTGAGGAGGAAAAACCACCTTCAATTAAGAACCACAAGATTGTAACATTGCCTAGAATATTTATATTTAGATAAATAATTTAATTAAGCACTGAAAGCAAATGCTAAGCAAAATGTGCACATTTAAAGAAAAAAAGAAGGCTGAAATCAGGACCTGAAGTCCTGAACAGAAGCAGGCCTAAAGCATATGTTTGCTAATTAATCTGCATGCAAGATTACAATGGAAGCCAAGTTTTCTGTAAGATATTTTTCTGTTTTCCCATTTCTAAGCTATTTTCAAAAAAGCTTAAAGTTCAAAATGACTTCGGAGTTAATCTAATCGATATAAGTAATTTTATAAGTGCAAAAAATTAGTCATTTTAGGGGTAAATTATTTCCCAAAGGGTTCATACTAGCATAGCTGATCCAATAACCCAAAATGCTAGACTCCAGTGTCACACCAAATTCCCCAAAACATGTGTATATTCTCAAGCCTAAATTTAGGCACCCTCTAGCAATACACTGAGCTGAAACTCAGGAAAATATTGTAAAGCCCTTTTGCTTTAAAGTGTGTGGTTGATATGGCTTAATAAGTTCTATTCCGTTTTAATTGGCATAGAGACTCGCTGGAGAAATTGACATGAGGTACGTGGGAGAAGGCAGAGGCAAGGATGCTCAGGTTAGGAGGAGCTCAAAAAGTCACTTTCCACAGAGGTATACTTATTACAGGTTGTATCCTGAGTCTGTCTAACCATCTATCTTTCATTTTCACTTTGGTTTTCATTGAAATGCATTAACTTAACATACCTTTTCTTCAGTTTTTGTTTTGGGCAATAATGACAATAAAATAGCATTTGTAGTCTTTTTGATGACTGATCATGGCTTATTTGATATTTTTCAATATCCACAGTACTTCCCCAAATTAAAACAGAAACAGGTGACACTAACGTAAAACATGGAAAAATACATATATTCATTTGTATTGGCTGATGTAATCAATTGACTATTTGAAGTAAAATTGGATCCTCATAGTCTGTCAGCATAAATTCCAAATGACTGAAAGAGTAAATGCATATGAAAGTCGTTAAGAGAGTAAATCCTAAGAGTTCTTGTCACAAGGAAAAATCTTTTCTTCTTTTTCTTTAATTTTGTATATATGTAAGATGATGGACGTTCACTAAAATTATTGTCATAATCATTTCATAATGTATGTAAGTCAAATTGCTATGCTGTACACCTAAAATTTACACAGTGTTGTGTGTCAATCATATTTCACTAAAACTGGAAGGAAAAGGAGTAAGTGGAAAAGTGAAAATATTGTTTAATATTTTTCAGAGTTCAGAATGAAAACAAAACCAAAAAATAGATAAATAAGTATAAATGAATAGAAGATGTTACAAAGGAGTAATTAAACAAGCGTTTCTAAGTCTCCATTTGCTCCTTCTATTAGGATTACACATTTACACCCTTTGCCATGTACCTCCAAAGAGAAGTTGCTGAGTTAACGACACCCACGTCCTCACCCCATTCACTTTCATCCTGGCCATGTAACTTGTTTAGGCTAGCTAACTGGCAGAACTCGGAGCAAGAAAATGACTAGGATTTTGTTTGTTTTGTTTTCACAAAAACATCAAAGGAATAACTGACAAATATAAGCTTTGGCTATATTTTCAAATACACATTAATTTCATATTAATAGAAAAAAGACGATTTTGGTACTTCTTGGAAAACATTTGGAGAATTAAAAAACAACTTAGGATCCTAATGGAATCTAAAGTCAAAATAAATCAGAAGGTACTTATAAAAATTATAAAAATATCATATCACAATTATAGATATGACATTTTAAAAAGGTATTTAAAGAAAAGTTTAATGCATTAACTAAGGAGATAATAACTATAAAAGCTATAAGAAAAATAAACTTACACATTTTAAAGAGAATGTGCATATTTGGAAAAAACACAAGCAAATTATATAATAAAGGATTTAATACCTCTAAGGGACTTTGTTTGTACAATGTACTTTGACAAATTAGTAAGAAACAAACAACGAGGACCACAATAAAAAAAAAGTAAAAAAAAAAAAAAAAAAGAATAGGCAATGCCCAACAGAAAGATAAGAATCACATAAGAATGTTTGTCATTATTTTTGTTGATGATTCTATTTTAAATAGCCTTCCAATGTTGACTGAATGTCCTCACTTACAAGTCCTGACTCCCAAGGAAGAATTCCAATGAATAGATTTTTTAGCCTCCTTTGCAGTTAGGACACCCACCTGTGAATTTGGCTCCACAAACGAGATACATCACAATCCTGAATGATACATAAATTGGTAGAAGTGACTGCAGGCAACAGAATCTCAGGGCAATAGAAGAAATGTTCAGTTTATTACAAGACCAGGGAGAGCTGATGGCTCAAAACAAAAATCCAGCTGAAATTAAAAATGAAATTTTATCATCCCTTGGCTGGCAGTAGCAAAACAGCTAATTAAATTATGATGTAGAGTAAAATGCCCACTGAGCCACAAGACTTTGGGGGACAGGTTGGCTGTTTTGAGAAAACAGTATTAAAAGGCTTCAGGAATGTGTAAAGTGTGAAGGTGGGTTGGTTTTTTCAAACTGTCCTGACAGCTTGAAGGAAACAAATAATAAGCTTGAAGCCTTATGTCTTGGCTCAGGGCACAGAGAGAATCCACGGGAATTTCATGACTGATGAAGTAATCTTGTGTCATCTACAACTGCAGACTTGGAGCTCCAAACTCAGAAGTTTGATCCTAATAATTTTAAAATTTTAAAGTTTGTTGCATACAGTCTCATTACTACCACAGTATATGAAAGCTAGTAAATTAATTGAGAACAAGTTTAAGAGTCTGAATACTGTAGCAGAAAAGTGTGGTAGGATCCAGATGGCTCTGTGTCCCCCAAATTCCCCAACATCTCCAAGGCTTCACTGTTAGCAGAAGCAGGCCTTCCTTCCAACTCCAAGAAGGCCTGGTTTGCTTTCACTTAAAATCCAATAAAAACTTCATCTGAGAGAGTTACCTTACCAGGGAAAATTATTCTTATCACTCCCATCCTCCACCATTTCTAATTATCTGCTGATCTAAATTGGAATCAGAACTCAACATGCCCCAGGGAGACAATTACAAACTTAAATTCTTGAAGAGATGATTAAGCGTGAAAACACTGTAATAATTTTTGGATTTGTACTAACAAAAAATCTAGAAAATACGTAAATGAATAAATTTGGAAGGTGCTAAACAAAGGATAGCAGAACAGAATTTTAGGATGTGACATTTATTAATATGGTTGCCCTTCCCCTAAATTTAGAATTGTTGTGCTAACCTCAGCACATGATAATGGGGTTTGCTTTGTTGCTTAGCTAGCTAATTAAAATATGGACTTAATGGGGACTCTGAGATACCCAAAACTCTTTGGTATTATGTGTACAAAAAGATTCATTTAATTAAGGAAATGAGAATGGTAGACTGGTTTTATCATGTGTAACTCACTCAATCTATTCTTTACATCTCTTAAGAGTGGAGGGCAAATGCTTTCTAACCTTTGTATTGAGACATACGCGGATGACGGCACATCAGCACCTTTTAAAAGTCTTGTAGAGGCTGTTTCCTGTTAGCTAGAACTGCTGTTAAGAGAGTTTGCAGTAAGAGGCTCCTTTTTCCTTGGGCGTGATGAGATCCTTGGGTGTGGAGACCAAATAATATCAATGAACCATCAGATGCAAAATGTAATTTCTGTATAATTAGTAGTGGTGCCACAGGAGAACATTTTCCAGTAGCTAAGTGATCATAACATTTCTAGAACTGAAATAGATGTACAGAACCCTAAGGTCTACACGATTTATATAACTGAAAAACCTTGTGGTTGGTCAGGTGGAAAAATGATACTTCAGCTACAGCTGAGATGTATAGCTTTTCAGCAAAATTCCGGACCTGAGTCATTTCAAAGATTCAGAGCCTGGTGAATGATTAAGTATCTAAGTACACCTGAGTGTTAAATATGAAAACAGCACAAATATCTTCTCTCTAGCTCTAGCTTTTCCAAATGAGACTGTGGACATTTTCTGGGCTAACTGTGCACTGTGGGGAGAGAAATGGACATTTGGAAAATACGGATAAAAGTTTCAAGCTGATGAAAATACCTAGGGACCCGAAATATTTTCTGACCCACTGGCTGGAACGGGCCAAATAAATGTTAAAACAGACTTCTGATGTAATTTCACTTCATGATCAGCTCAGTGAGGCTTCAAACCTAACCCAGTAGCAACGTCCACAATTTCTAGGCATGTTAATTGGAAGAAACATGCTCAGAAACTGGAAGAAAATCCCCAATAGCTAGCCAGGATTCATTCCTTTTTCCTCTGCCATATTTAGATTTTTATATTCCACTCCTACCGTGTCAGGTCACGTGCCTCAAGCAGAGACTTAACCACATCCAGAATCCCAGGCGCCTCGTTCCAGACTGATTCAAGCTAAGGATTCTCAAAGGATCTCTTCAGTTCTCAGTGACATCTCTGTCTCTCTCGCTTCCTCTCTCTCCCACCTGTTAGTCATAAGCAAGAAAGCCTGTAACTTAGATTCCTCCTGGCTACTTGTTTACAACTATAAGACGCCTTATCACTGGCAGAATTCAAAATGTTGAATGGAGAGAAGAGAGCCAGAAGGAACCCGGGTCCATGAATAGCATAGAATCCCTGTATTGGGCAACTCTAAAGCTGCCCCATATCTGGCCCTTGACTTTACTGAACCAATAGGTTTACTTAATTATTTAACTAGATTCACTAACTGGAGGTTCACTAAAATTTGCAAGCAAAATCATTTTCACTTTTTGTGACAATCTGTGGAGGTATAACTGGAAATAAAAGAGTCTTTGTTGGTTTAGCTCCATATATAGAATAATGTATTATTTTCTTTATGAAATTCTTCCCTTTTTTCAAAAAATTCAAAATTTTTTGTTGATAAGAAAGCAATTTTCATTAAACAACAAGAATGCTGGCTATCTTCACATAGCACTTGGGATTTGAAAAAACATCTTATTAATGCCATTAAAAACTTGGCAAGTTTGAGATTTATTCCCAAAACATTTCATGAAGGTTTTAAAATTTATCAATAGAATTATTTATTAATTTACTTATTTATTAATATTTTACCATAGTTTTTACCTGTTACTTGAACATTTTAAAAATAATTTTAAAAAGGCATAAATAAGGATTTAAACATTTGAGTATTTGAATAAACCACAAATTTTATCCAGTGAATAGTTTAAATCCTATAACTTCATTAATATAATTCATATTTCTAATATACAATGCCAAGTATTTTAAGTTAAATAATTTATGCCTACATTTTCTTCCTAAAATTAAGATGCTCACACATACTTTATATTTAATTTCATAGAAGACAGTGTAATTTACATCTTGCTAAAATGTGTAAATGGGTGCTTAGTTATCATGTCTGTGTTCTTGCCCTTTCAATCTAAAAATACAAGTTAACACGCATTAATGTTAAGGGTTAGGAAACTCACATCACTGTTTTATATAACTGATCTCACCAATTCAAAAATTAACTCATGTTTTGAGTTATTTTTAAGTTTGCCTGCTTTAGTATACTACTGAACAATCCAACAGAACACACTAAAACAATAAATAACAATTATGAAAATTAAAATTTTGACAGAGCCTTTAAAATTTGCAAACAATTTAAAATTAAATAACCAAGTAATTATTTTACAAAACACATATTGAGAATGATTAAGATGATAGGAAATTTATCACTGACCCTACAAAACACCTCCTCTAAATACTTCCAAATATGTCATTTAATTTCAGAATAAGATAACCTCTACAAAGAAATAAGAAACCTAATTAAAGAAAAGGAAGTAGATACTGAGCTCCATGGTCAAGAATAAACATATGATTAAACTACCATAATATTCACGCATTACTTAGATAACTATACATTACAACCTTTTCTTTTTCTCAATGACTCTGTAAAGTGGCCAGCACTAGTTAATCGACCGCATGCTTTATAAGTTAGATGGTTATCCGTTAGATGGAACCAGTACCTCCTTGAAATCACTATGTCAGAATAAAATTAGGCCAGAGTTTAAAAGATACAGTTAATATAAATGGAGAACTTTAATGAAAATACAAAGTTCAGAAAAGCGAAAGGCTTCATGATATTCACTTAATATTTGCGCATTAAAGTAGGATCGTCATGTGAGTTTTAACAGTGATACTTAAATTAGTAAGTAAATAGCATGTTAATTGAAAGGATTTCAAAAACAGCTGGTAAAGGAAGCTCTCAGAGACCAGGTTTACAGTTTGCGTGTTCACTGCAGTTGTCGCTTAAACTGGCTTGAACTTTTGCTTCACAACTAATCAGCCTTCAGTAAACATTCCTAAGAGTGCAGTTTCCAGAGACCCAGAGATTATTGCCATCCTTCCATGTTAAGTTACTTTAACCCAATATTATCCAAAATTACGCTTATACTAATGGTTTATTTTTCTGAGATGTGCTCTTGAATGAACAGATGATGAATCACCTCATGATCTACACATAATGGGGGGAAAAACACTGAGATTGGACACTGATGAATCATGGGGTGTAATCTACCCTGACAACAGCTGAAGGAGATACAGGTGAAATCAAAATATTTTTGAAAACGGTATAGAAAATGGAGGTGGGGTTGGAGACAGACTAACTGCTAAGATCTTGCCTTAGTGCTTCTGGGCCGCTATCACAAAAATGCCACAGACTGGGTGACTTAAACAACAAATGTTTCTCTCTTACAGTTCTGGATGCTGGGAAGGCCCCCTTCTAGTTCACAGGTGGCCATTTTCTCACTGTGTCCCTACCCGGGGAAGGGGCAACGGAGCTCCCTAGGGTCTCTCAAACCCTGCTCATGAGGTCTCTACCCTCATGACCTAATCACGTCCCAAAGGCCCCCCTTGCAAATCCCTTCCCACTAGAGGTTAGGTTTCAGCAGGAATTTGGGGGAGATACAGTCACTCTATAGCAGCTATGTTACAATTCTAAAACTGCATGGCTCTACGGTTAAGAACCCTTTTACAAGGCGGCCAAAATGGGTTTATAGGTCCACAGATGATGATGAAATAAGCAGTGTTCTAATGAATCTTCTCATAATGTTCTAAATCCTCCTATAATCTGAATCAAACATTTGGTACTCAATTATTTTATATCTTTATAAATAACTTTATATGCATATGCTTTTTAAAATTCTTACCTAGACTATAAATTCATTGTAATTTCTTACTTATTTTTTTATCCACCTGTCTCTCTGCCTATTTCCACATCTAATACAGAATATAACCTCAGTAAATGACTTGGGATTGAATGACTCCTACCTCCTTAAAAACAAACAAACAAAGTGTAATATTATTATAGCAACTTGGGACAGTTTTCACATATCCTGACAGGAACTTTGGTATGTTGACTTCCTCCCACATCCAAGGAGGAGAAGACTGAGCATGTTAAATTCAAATAAATTTCACTAAATACAAAGAGTGTAGTCTTCCATTGTCAATGATTTTAACCCCTACCCTCCCAAAAGTATTCACCAAAAGAATTAATATTTTTAAGCATCTGAATTTTTCCTAGATGAAAACTGTCCACAACTTTAAAAATCATAAATGTTTCTTCCTCATGTCTTTAAAAAAAGAAAAATATGTCTTGATATTAATATGTATATCAGAACAAAAAGGTTATAATATTGGTAATATTGTGTGTTAACATATGGATGTGCATTGATATATAGAAAGTAAATTACTATGTTTCATGTTGAAATAAAATTGTATAGTATACTTGTATATGTAATCATAAGTACTTTGGAAAAAGGTAAAGCTGGTGTTTTATTTTTTCTCAACTATATTCATGGAGAAAAAGTTATACACACCTGGAATGCTGAAAATGGTTTAAAATTTCAGGACAGCTTCTAGAAATGCAATTTAATATTGTCCATGCATTTGAGTATGGTTACACTGTTAATACCTGTCCTTTAAAATACAGCAAATACTGCAACAAAAATTCAAATAACCCAAATCAGATTTTTGATATGTTAGTAAAGCAACATATTTGTTTCAGAAGTCTCTTTCTGATAAAACCAAAGAAGCCTCATTATTCATAATAAATAACCCCCTCCAACTCTTCTTTTTCTTCTCCTTCTATAAGTAAACACCATCAGTAAGTTGGTGTGTGTGCATTTTTATGTATTTTTTTCTGTTTCTGCCAAAATGTGTGTATCCAAAAACAACATATAATTTTATTTTGTATTCCTTCTACTTAAATGGTATCACACTGGGCTTATCTTTTTGTGTTTGCTTTTTTATCCTTGTTACCATTGAGGTTGGTTCATTAAGAAGTATACTTTTAGCAGGAAAATGAATAAAGTATACTTGCAGATATCAACATAGACACTTCTCCAAAAATATACTATAAATCCTTTCCTTTTCAGTTTTACCTTACTGTCCTCTGACATACAGCTTTTATTTCTCACAGATGTGAATATATCACATTTTTTATCACAGTATAGATAGCAATAGTTTTTCTAATATTCCTGAATTTAGATTTTTTTTTCCTGTTGTCCTTTTGTCAGACAGCTCAAAATGCAGCATTTAATTATTTACACCTATTACGTTTTTAAAAAATTATGTATATTACAAGAAGAGTCCACATTCCTGTAAGATACATATAATCTTTTTCAATAATCAAGTCTCCAAGTACACTGAGAAAGCACAGTATTAAAAAGTAAAGTTCTTCATTTTGTTTAAAATGAAGAAGACTTATTTATGAAGCAATTAAGATAAGAAAACATTCTGCGTAAGACATTATAAAACATGATCATCTCAAAATCGGGCCTCCGAATAAAGGAAGGTCTCTAAAAATGAAGAAGCACATTAATATTGCATTCGATTTTAAATCATATAAATCCAACTTTTTTCAGGCAATGGTAAGGGCAGGACATATACTTGTCAAAGCGGTGCTTTTCTGACCTTTATATATTGTTGTGAATTCCTCTAGGTAATCAACTCTGAATATGCCAGTTATAAATTACCACAGTTAAGGGACAAAGTAGGGTTTTTTTTTCTTTTCTCATTGCCACAGTTTTCTAAATGGTGTCTGTACCAGTCAGTATTCATATTAGACATAAAGAATGTTGACAGAAGAGGCACAAAATATACAAATCCCATAAAGCAGCAATCAATTCAGCCGAGTGACTAGCTCTGGACAGTTTGTTTCAACTTGTGAAGATTTGGAAAACTCTTAATAGTTTCATCTTGTCCTCAAGGTCTAGCTGCCAGCATAATATACAAGACATTTGGACTGATCAGCATTTGACAATATTTTAAGGTTGAACGTGGGAAAGATCTGACAGCATGCAGCCGAGATCAGTCACTCTGATGAATTCAATTCAGGGATGGACCTCCTTCACCAGCTCTCTATTGAAGGGCACTCGGAATGGCCAGGTCAGGGGAGCTGCTCCTTAGCGTGTCTGTCAGTCCCCTGGCCTCTCACCGCTCGTCCAGACTACTGACGTGTGTCAGAGCAGCAGTGGGGAGAAAGCCACCAAAATGGTGAACGAGTCTCTTTGAAATCTTTAGGATTGGTTGCCATCTAGAAACCCATCTAGAAAATTTAAAAATTCAACAAATGCACGTGGATTAAGAGCGCACAGAACTAAACAAATCAAACAGTATTCTGGGTCAGTACTTAGATCTTATTGGAAGGATTCAAACAGAAAACATAGTAAGTTAGTAACACAGCAGAAACAAAACAAGCAGATTCACTGTCATCAAGAAGTTTGATTTCATTGGGAGGTTATCAACAATAAACGAAAGAATAAATTAAATACATGGTATGTTGAGCGTGAGAAGTGCTTAAGAAACACCCAAACTGGAAAATGGCATAAGGAGTGTTGAAGGATTCCTATTCTAATTAGGGGAGTCAGGGAAAGCCTGTCAGGAGGGGTCATGTTCAAGTAAAGACCCGAAGGAAAGGAGGGTGAGCCTGGCATATATGTAAATATGTATGTGTATGTGTGTGAAAGTCTTTCCATGCAAAAGAGACATGGAAATGCAAAGGCCCCACCTAAAGCAGAAGCTTTCCTGCTTCTGAAGGGAAACCAGGCTGGCAAAAGTGGTGTGAGCCTTGGGGGAGCAGAAAGAGATGAGGCTGACGAGGGAACGGGGACCAGAAGGGAGAGGAGTCTTACCAACTCTTGCAACAGAAAGTGAGATGTTTGCCCAGAATCATCTTGTTAGGTAGTTAGCTACGTGGGGGCACTGGGCAGACAGGTGGAGGAGAGGGAGGATGATCTAGAAGATGGTGTTATGCCTGCCTCCAGCATAAAGGGACTTCACTTCTTCTAAATGAGCACCAGCAAGAAACTGGTTAGAACCCAACAGCTGCAACTGTGTGGTAGCAAAAAACAAACGTAACTGGACACGACCCAAAGCTGGTTGTAATGTAATTAACATTGCAGTTCAGGCCCCCCATGGGTCTTTCTGTGTGCACCACGGGTAAGGACATGCACAAAGGAAACAAACATGACTAGGCATTCCAGGCGCAAGAGCCGTCAATCAATCAAAAGACCGCCTCTAAGCCAGGGTGTAAGAGAGAGGGCAAAACAAAGACCACTTTTCCTCCCTTGGATCAGCCTGCCTCCTGTTCTTGAAGGAGTACTTTTCTTTTCCTAAATAAATCCTTTAAAATCTATTGCTACACAACATACTCTGTCTCCCACCTGTAATCTTGTCTGTTGGGTAAGACAAGGACTGGGGTCTTTTCCTTTTTGGGGGGTAACAATCTGACTTATGTGTGCTGAGAATAGGTTGAGGTGGGACAAGCACAGAGACCAGGCTACTCAAGTCAGGAGCCAGGACGAAGACTCCAGAAAATGTTGGCACAAATTCAAACTCCTGAGTCACAGCTGCCCTTTGACAAAACCCATTCACTTGATTTGGTGAAAGACTGGAGACCAAATTTCTTCAGCTTCTGAATGTTGTGAGCAGGAGTACACACAGTGGGTCAAAGATACACTCATCACAAGTGGGTTGTAAGAATTTGCCAGGAGGGAGAGGAAAGGAGCATGAGGGAAGAAGGGACGTTCTCCCAGCTAAGCCATGCCAGATCCCTTAGCGCTGCTGAGACTAAAGGCTCGGCTCTAGGAGGCTGCAGAACGTGGAATGTGTTAGGAGGGATGAGCATGTGCAAAACACGTGCTTTAGCCAAGTCGCTCTAGCTCTGATTAGAGAATGGATCACCATTCCAAACCCGCCAGCCTTGGCAGTGATAATCATGAAGCACTTTAAATCTGCTACTATCAACTTCTGGGTACAGACTCTGTCATTCTCCTCTTCAGGTCTCCAGCACTTAAAAATGCTGAAACTGAAGAGGCATTTATTGGTGGTGCTAGTATGGCATCTCTCAATATTTACAAGACACCAAACACTGCTTCATGTATTTTAATGACAAACAAATAAAAATACAGGTAGTTAGGGGAAAAAAAATACCCTCCAATGTCAAGTTTATATGTTACCCACATATTTTTAAAAGTCTTTACTTGGAATGCTTTTGTTTTGTAAAACTCAGAAAAAAATAGAAATCATCCAGTTTAATTCTTTCATTTCAAAAAAAAAGATTCTGAGACCAAATAAAGTTATGTCACTTGCATATTTGACCTTGGTTCTGGCACTTTGTAGGACATAAAAAAAATGTGGGGTAGCTTCAAAGAGTGCTGTGCTTCTAATACCAAGTGCAGAGAAAAGAAGAGAAGAAAAAGGGTATGCCTCTGCCAGAAATGAGTATGATTTCACCTTTCCTTTGTGTCACACAGGAAGCAGACAGAGGACTGGGACACAGAGCTTGTGGCTCAGGGCAGCACCAGCGTTCATTCGCAGCCAATTCCAAGCCAGCGGTTCCTAAAGATGCAGGAAGCCAGTCAGGCACACTCCCAACAGGGGGACTAGTTGTATTTAACAGTTTTGAACAGCTGGAGAGCACACAGCTAAAGACCACTTGCGCATGAAAGTGTCTGATGATTGCATATAAAATATGACATGCAATGAGGAGAAAAGGTAATAACAATATGCGACAGAACAAACGTGCGGGGACAGTCCAAACTGTGTAAGTTGCATAACAAATTCTAAAAGGGAGCTGTCGTTGTGATGTACATTCCTATAGCAGCATACTTCTTTCAAATCAGAAATGATTTAAACAATCAGAGAAATTCTCTCTTTTCAGTCACCTCAGACTTACATGAAGTTTGCAACAGAGAATCAGAGAGCCCCAAACAGATTTGCAGAGCTGGCAGGAGTTTTTCAGTAGCATTTAAGCACCATGTGAACAAAAATATTTATGAAAGGCTACAACCCTCTGCTCAGAGTATCTCTTACCTTGCGGAAAAGGAAAGCTAACAGAATCAAAGCAAGCAGAAGGCAGTGCTGAATTCCAAAATGCAACTGCAGGGTGAGCTGTACTTTTAAATAACCGCATATATGTTTTTAGAGGTTTGTCTCACGACTCGTGTCTTTTTTTTTTTTTCCTTCACACAACTGTCAACTCTATCAGTGATGAAAATGAAAAATGTATCACTCAAAACTATTTTTTGCATTTTCCGCATTGCACCTTATCTAGTGAGAAATGAAATTTCTCTCCCCCCCTTTTTCCTGAGAAATACATTTCTGAAATGTTTCTCCACTATCAAGCAGGTTGAAGGAAAAAAACAGGACATAACCAGATACCCACACAGGAATCATTTTTTGGAGAACTCACTAGTGCCCCAAGGTACAGTCAGGGGCAAAAATCCAACCATAAAGAAGCTGCATCCTGCTGTGAGAAATAAATCACTTTTAGACCAGTAACACCTCTTTCTCTGCATTGTTTCCTCCATAGCATGTATTACAATCAGCCATATTAAATTTAGATTTTTTAAATTGTTATTTAGATTTTTATTATTTATCCTCACTCTAGAATGTAAACTCCATAAGTTCATAGATTTTAGTCTATTTTATACATGTTTTTTCTTACCACTACTTCAATCAATATTTAAATGAATCAATTTTTAAAAATCAAATATTGCTGAAAATAGTTTAATCAAATTGTGGGTAAACAACATAAACAAAGAGAGAGGAAAACATAAAGTCTCAGAGACATGCAGACAGCTATGATGAGGCGACACATTAAAGACCAGGAATGGTGGTCACGGAGGTATGCAGTTCCTAGGTCAGTTTATGAAACTGCGTGGCTATTTCCCTATTAATCACCACACAAGGCTCAAGTCTGAATCATTTCATTGTATTCTGTGCCTCATTAACCACATCCAAAAGTTTCTTTTACTCTTTTTTAAAAAAATATTAATTTTGCAATTTCATTTCTGAGATAATAGATTTGGAAAGGAACTTAGAAGCCATCTCTTTTGAATGCCAAGTTTTTGTGGAAGGCAAAATACACTGACGAGGTATCAGGGTATGTATTAAAGACCTCACTTGGTGAAAAGGGCAAGACAGGGTGGGGGGACCTATGTTCTTAAACGCTTACTACCTCCGTTGTGACTTCTACAAACCACTTGCATGAGTGTTCTCCCGCAATGCGACTGCCTGAACTCGAAGAAGTACAATAAGGCTAGAAAGTTCTCACAGAAAGACAATTAAACTATCATTAAAGAAACGGAGGAGCTTTGTATAGGAAGATCTGAAAGATTAGATTCTTCAATCTGGAAACTCTGACATCTATTAAATCATGAAGAAGGTGGGTAAGTGTGGAAGCCGAGCTCTCCACACACTTCAATTATGCCAGGTCTGAGGGCACTCTCTGAAGTTTAAAAGAGATAAATTTAAGACAAATAATGGGAAGTGCCATGCTTCTTTATTTATTAGGTGGAGTGCTCATGGAAGTAACAGCCAGAGAATATAATGGGTTCATAAAAGGTTTAGATAAGAAACATACAATAAATCAATTCTGGACTATTCAAGGGAAGTGGCCCATGGTAACATTAATACTGCTTTTATCTTTGCTGAAGTACAGGGCTCTCCTTGCTCTTTAGTTATCGTTGAAGTGATTGAGCCTGAACATTTTCACACTGAAATTAAAGAACCAAGTTTCTTGGTACCATGGGATAAGTAGCAGGAGCTGACGTGGTTCAGCTCTACACATAACAGGGACTCAGTAGCTGACTGTTGAATGAATTAACTTCTTGCAGCCGAGGTGAAACTTCCAAATGACCATGATGAAACTGTGATGAGATGTACTATATATTCACAAATTCACAAATAGAAAAATGCAATAAAGGCTATCTCTACCAGATATGCATTCTAGATTTTGGTACACAGATCGGTTTGTTTTGAAGCATCTATTCTCTTGGTGTTTGGGATCTATAAAATTCTCTCATACCATGAGGTCCTTCACATTTTAAAATGTTAATCTTAGCTGCAGCATAAAATACCACCATTATATACTACTCTCACTCAGCAATTATGATTTGCAACGTTTTTACTGACTATTGAGGGATCCTTTTAGATTTATCAAGGGCTTTTATGTTGAATCATGTTCTCTTATCTTGCTGCTCCATTGATGTGAATGACTTGTAGAATAATCTTACTGGAACATGTATACATAAAGAATAAGAGCTTATTTGCATGTTTGTAAAATGATAAATACATGTGCTTATAATGCAACATAAAAAGCAAAAACTAAGCAAAAATCTCAAAACCAATAGCATTCAAATTAATATTAATTTTACATAATAGATTCCTTTGGTTTACAAAACTAAGTGGTGGATGAGTGTGAATACAGAACTGAGAAATAAAATGAAAATTATTTGGAGATTAATATAGAGAGAGCAAAGTAAATTCTTAGTTCACTTTTCTCTAGGTGGCCAAATTTTCAAATAATTCATATAATTCATTGTAACATCATCTGAAGCTCAGTTGGCAAAAACTTATAAGATACATAATGTTTCCACCTTTGTTCCTTTTTTAGAAACTGAAAGGTGGCATGAAAGCAACAATGGTCACAATGGAAAAGTGGATCTCAAAACAACATGAGAGTTATTTGCTACAAGATAGTTATTGGCCTTCATATGTGACTATATTATATACATTATCATATGAAAGCTTGCTGTTTTCAAATTCATGTAAACTGAATTAGATTTGAGAAAATCTGATTTATGTCACAGCCTCCACATGGTTTTCTAATAGTGAATTTTTAAAAATATATAAAATCCTTCTCATGATTAGAGCCACATGGGGAAGAATTGTTATTGAATGCTTCTCTCATAATAACTATTCAGTTATTATATATATAATAACTCAGTGAGTAGTGTGTCTGCATACAGAAGAACTTATTAGCTTTTTTGTTTGTTTTCTATAAAGAGACAATGAGGGCATCAACTTATGCTATAAAGATGAGTTTGAGAGTTTGGAATTTTTCATTTTCCATATGCTCAATTGGGTTCATGATGAGTGGCCACTTCTTTAAAATTAAATTGTTTTTTCCAAAAATTAATCCATATTAATGATAATAATTTCTAATGAAATTATATGTATACGATGAAAATGGTTCTGTCGACACGAGTCCCTTACCTGTTCCCAGAGGCAATCGTTGTGACTATTTTCCTATGAATACTTGAAAAATGTTCTATGTACTTTAAAAATATCATTATATGCCTTGTTTCTCCAACTGGGAGCATTACAAAAATAATGCTATATAATGCTAAGAGAATGATACGAAGTCCACTGAGGAATTTATAACTACTTTGTAAGTGATGGCTACTTTAAGTTTTTAAGTGGTTTTAGTGAACCTTTCCTCCCTACAAGGCAAGTGTTCTCTTCATTATTCATATACTTTGACACCTGCGTTGTGCATATTATTAGAAAAGTGCATTAAAATATGGCACATTTGTTGTACCTTTACATCCTAAAATCTACTTATTTGGGGCCAATTTTATCCTACTGAGAAAGAAACAGTAAGTCATTAATAAATAGAAATTTTATAAAAAGGAAAATAGGAGTAGAAATGATCATCCAACTCCTCCTCTTAGGAACACATACGTGACATATAAATGGGGGTAGAGGTTAATAACAGAGGCGCAGGGACCATATTATCAAAGTTTGCACTCTGGCTCTTTCACAGACTAGCTTTGTGATTTATGAGACTCATCTAACCTCTCTGTGGCTCAGCTCTTTAATTTAAAAAATGAAGATGATAATATTACCTGTCTCCTTTAATATGATGATTAAAAGAAATGCTAGATGTAAATCATTCTGTACAGCGTCTAACACCTAATAAGTTGTCAGTAAATGATAGTGTCCTTTATTATGGGTACCATCAATATTTAATCATTTGTTTCAAACCTTCATAATAACAGAATTAACATCTAAAAATAATCAGTATTAGTAAAAGCACAGTGAAGTTTTCGTTATTATATTGAATATGAACTGCATACCACACAACACTAGTACATTACATGTATTATCTTAGTTAATTATTAAAAAATAAGGTTATGAAGTTAATATTGTCCGAGTTTCCATTTGACAGTGAGGAAAGCTTTGATTATTCTTACAACAGTGTAATAATAATATAGGAATGGGAGTTTTAAGATATAAGTTCTGCTTCATATTTTGCCAATAACTAGCTATGAGATTGAGAACAAGTTGTTTTCTCAGGAAAAGACCAACAGAGTTTGAAATAAATAATCCCCAGTCACACAAATGAACCTGAACTGAAGGAGAATTTAAATAAAATTATCTGACACATTGAAGATGCTAATTCATTAGTGTGACCATCGGTAATTTTAATAGCTTTGGACATCAGAACACTATCAGCAAGCATAGACTAGAGGTAAATATGCTTTCATCAGTGGGAGAAACGCTAGACGACGACCACCAGGAGGAACTATTTATGAAGTGGAGGAAAATATCAGACATCAAGTGGTAGCTCAGAGCATGTATGCATTCGAGAGCACATGAGGAAATAGCTGGGGATGGAGAACGGGCAGAATCAGACACAGTATTTATTAGCATAATTCCATTGACACTCTCAGTGTTGTCTCCTTGGGAAGACAAAAGCTTGGAGTTAATTTTGAAGCATTTGGATTTATATTAATCCACTATTTGAGGCATATAAGATGCTAAAAATAATGGTTGAGTCTTTTTCTTTTTAACCTTATTTGTCCTAAGGAGTTCAGAGTAAAAGAATTTAATTTTTGATGAACTTTTAAAATGGTACCTTTTTATAAAATTTGTAACCATGTTTAACCCCTTAACCTATTACTCAAGTTTCTTCATAAATACAGTTTTCTCAGCATAAACTCAGCTTAGTTCCTTAGTGGAACCAAACTTCCATGTTCATTCTTGTCTTTACTCGTTTCACGTTCTAGAATAACTGCCCTTTGCATACACTCGATACATCCTCCAGGCCAACGTCAAGTAATAGTTTACCCTCCCACATTATTTCTGCTTTCTGACTTATACTAACGACTCCTGGTGCTTACTGGTCTAGAGTCATTTTAATGCTTAATTATATACCACAGCCTGTGCCACTTTGTTTCTCAATAACATAATCTGTCTCTGAATTTTTCTATTGTATTTATCTACTGTATAACACAAAGTTCAGGACATAATACGTACTTAAACCAATAAATAACTATAAAGCAAGAGTCAAAAAAAAATCAAAAAGTTGCATATTTCTTTTGGGGGGGGCATAATTTAGGTTTATTTATTTATTTAAATGGAGTTACTGGAGATCGAACCCAGGACCTCATGCATGTTAAGCAAGTGCTCTACCACTGACCTATACCCTCCCCGAGGAAGTCACACATTTCAAACTAAATAATGTCCCCTTTAATGCATCTACTTTCAAGAATAAATTTTAAATGCATTTGTGAAACTTTCCTTGTTAAAACTGATTTTAGAATCAGTGTATGGGCTCAGACACAAAAACAGCACAATAATTTCTAGTTACAATTATTTATCTAGTGTGTGCTTTCAAATCATTTAGCAAGAATTTTAAAATATATATGGCCGTACAACAACTCCAGATACAGTAGGTCTAGGGTGGGCCAATTTTGAATACTAAATGAATAAGATAATCAACCAATCAATCAATCAGTTTGAGAAAAAAACTGCCTTAGAGTTTGAACTTATTAAAAAAAAAAAAAAAGCTTTAGGTTAATGGAGAGATCCAGAATATTATCCAGTAGAAAAGAAGACTATTTTTGTGTGTTTAATGATATTTAATCTTTCAATTACTCTATGGTAGTATATGTATCTGTAAAAAGTAAACCATAATATATGCTCTACTTATCTGATGCATTAATTTCCTTATCACACATTTGCTACTATGTGGCAGTTTGAGCTAAGTGCTGGGATTGTAGAAAAAAATGAACAAGATCCTGGTTTTAAGAAAATAACTACATACAAAAAAAGAAATAAGGCACATACAAAAAAAAACAATTCAAGGGAGATGATTGCCCATGGTAAAAGAGAGGTATAAATAAAAAGTTGTAAGTTTTCCAAAGCTAGAGTGCCCTTCCAGCAGGAGAACTCAAGAAATACCTTAAGGAAAAAGTAACTTTTGAAGTCAACCTGAATGGTATGTGTTTTACCAGCAGAGTCTGGGGGCAGAGTGGCCAATAAACAAAGCTAGAGAAATTAAAAATAATAATAATAAAATAATGCATAAAATAAGGAGAACTCACTTGAAACTGAGAGCTGGTCAACTTGTCTGTATTTTGAGGCAAATTACAGGGGTTTGGACAGAGGAAACTACAAAGATTTTAAAGATCATATCAGGTTAAGAATTTGGATTTTGCCCATAAGCAGTAATAATGCTGGAAATATTTATTAGGAAGTTATTAATTACAAAACAAAAACTAAAACAACTCTGCTAAGTGCTTTGTAAGCATCGTTTCACTTAACCCTTGTAACAGGTTTAAGAAGTAGCCACATTGTCCCACCTTCAAGACAAGGAAACTGAGGCTTAGCTAGATTACGTATCTTGGCCAAAATCCCCAAGCCCCTTGGTGACAGAAGAAATACTCTACTGCCCGACTCTGAGTAGAGAATAATTTAGCACTACGTATTAGCATCTCTCAAAATGGAGTTATGCAGAAAAGTGTTTGAGCTAGTGTGTGACACAACGTGTCACAGCCGTAAGGGTTTAGATTTAATCTCATCCCTGATGGAGCCCCCTCTTGGACTCAAACACTGGCATGTGCAACTCATCTTTAACTTCAAAGTTAAATTCACATGCAATTCCTTGAAATTATGAGCTATTTTCTGTGCTGACTGTCTCTTGTGAAACACCAAAAGGCATTTGACGTTAAAACGTTTGAATATGACTTGTTTTCCATCACATCTTGATGCCTAACATACTGCCTTCCCCATAATGGAAAATCAATAAATATTATTGAATGAATAACTGTATAAAAAAAATGAATTAAAATATGTTTTAGAAAGAGCTAGAGAGGAAAGAGAGATCAGCCAGGAGGGCTCTGGATGTACAGAGAGCCAAGCCTCTTGTTTCATTAATTTCACCTTTTAATAACCAATAAAATAACCAATAAAATAATACTTTCAAGTCCCCCTTCACCTTCCCCATGATTAAATTTCCACGTTCCCTCACCTAAATTCCCCTAAAACTTTGTTCATCCTACAAGCAAAACACTAATTTATAATGTATTTACTGTTACATGTTGCTCTTTCCAACTATGTTTTCTTCTCATTGAGGAAGGGACCATATTATCTACCACTGTTTCTCAAACTCTTAGAAGGTTGTATAATATATATTAAGAACTCAAAAATGTGGTTAAATTGTGAAGGAAGGATGTAATCTGAACCTTTTCTCTAGTATTGAGTTGGAATTTTTTTTTTTAAAAGGACCAATTGTGCAGTTTTTATACAGTTAGAATTAAAAGAACTTGTCAAATAACTGTATTTGAGGAGGAAAATGTAAGATTATAGACAATGCATTTTAGCCCTAGGACAGTGAAGAAATTTTAAAGAATTTTAAAAATGGTCTCAGGATAATGGTTAATTGTCAAAATCTCCCTTATCACTTGAGGTTAAATTATCTTTGGGCAAACAGGTATGTTTAGACTAAAATTGAGAAGGAACTAGAAATTTCTAGCTAAAAATGTCTTGGGTTGTTTCTTGGTTTTTACTCACCAGGGGAGACGCTCCCATTCATTTCCTTTTATATTTATAATTATTCACTTACTATTCATTCTGCAGAAAAACCAAACCAAAACAACAACAAAAAACCTTGCTCTCAACAACAGCACTAAATGTGGCTGTGACATCATCACAAGGTTTCTTCTAAATTTTAAACATTTCTAAACTCTTAAATATACCATTTCAATTTCTGTCTCCCTTTTGGAGTTGAAATAAATACTTTGTTTGTATATTTATTTAAAATACACAGTGTGCAGCACTGCATAGAAAAAAAAAAATAACCCTAGCAGTCTTTTGAGAATCAAAGCAAATCAATAGTAATATCTCTTAGAATAGAAGCACTTTTGTTGACAGAGGGAACATGCTTTAATGGGAAGCAAAGTAATCTTTGTTTTGTAGTCAGACTGTTGGGCTGTGCATGAGAAATGACATGCCCTGACCACTTGTTCTACATTAAGAGGCAGCCTGGCATGTTCAAAACAGAGAGAAAATGGTTTGCTTTATAAAGATGGACAACTCATGGCTTTAATACAGAACATGTAGATAATCTTCACAAGATTTTTTTGTTATTTTATAAATTTGTCTTCAGTTCCCATGAAGCTTTAATCTTTTAAAGGAATCATCCCAGTGCCCCAAGAGAGGCAACTTGGGAGCTGTTCACACTGCAGCCCTTAAATGTGACAAGGCTCTTTCATGTCCAGTCTCGGCATTGAAGCCTTACTCAGTTTTAATGATGATACTTTGGGATGATAACATAAATGTTTCCAGACATAGAGATAGATAGATAGATAGATAGATAGGTAGATAGATAGATAGATAGATAGATAGATAGATAGAGAGGTAGATAAGGAGAAAGAAAGAGATAGAAAGAGAGAGAGAGCTGTAGATAAAGCAATAAATTAGTGGACTTACTTTGCTCATCTATTGCTATAGGCAATGTATAAAGAAAATTCATTCTGACCAAATTTCTTTATTTTTACCTTCAGCTAAATAATGAGAGTAGATAATGAGAGGATGAGGAAGATCACACAAGGAATCAATGAAGGTTCAGACTTCAAAATCTAGAAGTGTTTGTTTTTGGTTTCTGGGAAAGAATTATTTCATTTTTAAGTGCAGGTTCTTTCTTGTGAAACTGCAAGAGAAGCAGTAACCAACCATGGGCCCTGCTCTTATGCAAATGTGTTGTTAGGTTATAAAAAACCTAGCAAAAGAGACTTGACATTTGGCGAATATGTACATTACACTATGTAAATTATAAATTATTCTGATATTTATGAAAAAAATGAAAGCAAACAATTTGTCTGAACTTCCAGTGAGCCCATGGAAAAACACTTTCAATGACTAGGGGTTGCTGGTACCAGTTCCAAGCTCTTTATGCAGGCTATATGTTTACAATTAAGTTTTACAAGATGCAAAAATCACAATAATGCAGCCCCTGATTTATTTGTGCTGCACACCAGAGGATGTTGGAAGGAATTTTGCCTTGAGAAAGTTAAATGGCTAAGGAGCCATTAAAGCTGACATGCAGCTGCACAGTAAAAATATATTTTAGTTTAAAAATTATATCTTGCCTCAAAAGTGTTGTTTAAAGTATTTTGTTTAGATTTCTGCAAAACAGTATTTTCGTAATTCATATCAACATGTAAATAGTAAATCGCTTCAATCTAAACATGATCCATTTTTAGTGCCATTTGATAGCCCTTAATGTAAGTTCACATTGGTTTCAATGTTTTCCAAGTGCAATGTTCACTTGGACAAGAATCTGAAGGGAGGCAGCTTTCCTTAATATACTACGGGATGACCACAAGGTGGCTCCAAACACCGAAATATGTTATTTTACCTCTTGTCAAGTGAATACCAGAATTTACCCTCTAAGTGGGTCAATACTTCAGAAAGATAAACTCATGTCAACCCTTTGATTAAGTATTGAAGTATAATTTATATTATTTTTAAATGCAGATAGTCAACACAACACATCAAGTGGTTGAAAACCTTGAAGACTCTGACAGACTTTGAAAGTAAATTACTTAGTCTGCATAATTACTTAAGATTTCATTCAGGTTTTTGAAATTAATTTCTCTGGTAGTTTTGCACAATTTTATTCTCACTTGCTTTTCAATTAAATGAAAGGAAATACATACGCAATTTAATGAACTTTTTCTCTAGCATAATTAAAGAATTTTAAAACTAAAGAGAAAGCATGTCTAATTTTTAGCCCTCAGAAGGCCTCATTCTGAAAGTTCATATATCTAGAAAATCAAGTAACTAAAGTATATAATATTAACTGAATATTTTAAATTGGCCATGGTAATAAGTCAGCCATAAAGTTTAATCATTTAGCCAAATATGATAGTGTACTCATGACAAAAAAGAAAAGAATCTTATTAAATGATCATAGCATTAATAAAGATCTTATGAAAGAGATTATGAATTTGATTAAACAAATAATAAATAATTAAACAGATAACAAATGTAAATACAGAGCTATGACAAAAAATGAAATTTACTATAATCACAAAATTGTACTTGTCGGTTAGTTTTAGTAGTCTCTGTTATGACACCTCACCTTTACATATTGATGGGGAAGATTAAGTGTTAAGCATTTTCTTTAAATATGTGAATTTATAACATAAATACATTCACTAGTCCTGAATTATAAATAAAACTGGAAAATTAAAACTGTGATATAATTCTGAACTTTTAAAAGAAGTTTTAAAAAGGAAGTTCATATGGACTCATAGAAATGTATATTTTGTAACCTTAATGTTTTGGTTTGTTTATGTTAAGTCCATAGAAGTCATTTCAGATGCTTTTCAATATAGCATCAAATAGAGCCACAAAGAGGAAGAAAAAAGCAGGAATAGTTACTTTTAATTGATCTCCATATCACTTTAAAATGTGAAGAATCAAAAAATGAATTATCTAAGGAAAACCTGTTAAAATTTTCACATTTGCAGCAGCTTCTGTCTCCATCAGTTTCTGGGACCTTGTCTAAGAAAGCGGTAGCCCACTGACCTTTCAGCTTGTAATATAGACTGCAGAATTATCCTTGAGATTTATAGGTACCAAAACTTTAATGGGATTATTTCTGTAATGCACTGGCTCTGTTCATCATTCTTGTTCTAATTTTCATTACTCTGACCTCAAGAAGGAGAATCTGTGAAAGGAACCATCATTGCACTACATTCAAAAATGGTACTTGTTTCACCTGAATGAGTTTATGAGGCTTATGGAACTCACAACAGTTAGTCTCCATCTTTCCAATGCTTTCTCCTGTCTCTGCCTTTTTGGGTCCTTCACATCATTTTCAGAATTCATATCCATTAATTCCCTTGTTCATGTAATTAACTAGATGTGATTCTGAGAATGTAATTTAAGTCTGTAGGTTACATTCTCTCTTTAGGCAACTGACATTTTCACAATCATTAGGGAATAATTATATTTTAACAGGAATATATTGAGTCCTTTCCAGTTACTGTAATGGATGGTATTAGCCCTTTCCAATTGTAACAACAGATAAACTAACTGTATCCTTGGAAATGATATGATTCAAACTCCCATTTTCATAAACAAAACAATTGGAGTGAGAAATTTATGATGTTGATAGTAGAATTAGTGACATAATGAGACTTAAAACACCATGTAGTTTTCACTTCAACACAAATTAAATTTTAAATTTAAATTAAATTTTCACTGCAACACAAATTGAATCTTAATGTGGTAGCCAAATCTGCATCACAAGCTATGGTTAAAATAAAACATACTAAATATTCATGAAAAAGCATGTCATATGAAGTTACAAATAAGAATACCAACAAAAATATCAGGCAACAGTAACAATATAGATAGCATTAGAACACCTCTGTGCATCTGGAATTGGTAGAACTCTATAGGAACTGTGTCTTTCAATCATGACAACCACACTATCATTTAAGGACGTTGATTAACCCCATTTTACAGATGAAAAAAACTACCAGCAATATTAAATATTAAATACATGGCATGTGACACAGGATTTGAACCCAGACAGTTTGGTGCCATCGTCCATGTTTTATCCATCAAAAGTCCTTGTGAGTATATGTAGGTCAGAGTCACTACATTCATTAAGAAAGGCAGTCTCAGTGTTTCTGGCATGTAGCCTTATCACCATGTCGTCTCCCTATTAAACATGATCTTTTTCAGGTGTCCTCACAAAAACAGAATATTACATAGAAGAAACTTTCTGACAGAGTGACCAAGTTTGAAACTCAGTGGCTTCTATGGACTGAATATTTTAATTGCTTGTGGGGGTGTGGAAACTTCTGTTCATAAGCATTTTTAGTAATACAATTTTGGGATTTACTTGGTCTTCAGATATGTACTTTTCATTTAGGCTTTGTGTCTGGGATCAGAAAACTAGACTCAAATTTGAGTCCTTGCTGTGAGATGACCACTGGCTCTTGCACATGTGAAGTGCAAACATACATCACCAATCAAGATGGCAGCTCCTAACTGACGCACCAATTCAGGACCCACTCTCAGGACTCCAGCTGAATAAATCTGAGGCTACACAAAAATGCCTAATTGAACTAATCTGCTAACTTATTTCGATAGTTTCTTGAAAGATGTCATGGAAACTTGAATACAATTATAAAAAAAAGTGAAATTAGAGCCCCATATTATACATCTGAAAAGTACCTAACACTCATTGTTCTTGTATTAATCAAAATTAGAATATAATAGCAAGTAATGTGATTCATTTACTGACTCTGTGCAACAGAGGTTTTGCTTTGTTTTGTCTTTCTCTTCATTCTTGTATCTCTGGCTGCTTGTACAGTGTCTGGTTTGTGGTAGATACAAAAACAATAGTGACTTGGGGGGGAGGGTATAACTAAACCTAGTAACCCCCCCCCAAAAAAAAGAATAGTGAATAGAAAAATGAATGAGTGAATTAAACAAGATACTGGGAAATTTCTTCAGTAGTTTACATAATAGAAAATCAAAAGTGAAAAATCTTTTAGGTGAAAAAGTAACTTCCCAATGACATTCACTACTATTCCAGGTTATTTGAAACATTTAGAACATAACTAATAATATTTGTGTTATAAATCACATGATATTTAATTAAGAATATCTCACATTAAAAACACTACCCCCTCAAGCATAAAATTTATATTAGATTCATCTTCATATCTCTGGGTAAGGCAATAATGGCTCATAGGAACTTCTCCCAAAATGAATCAAATTAATCAGAAGCCAAGAAAAAATTGAGCAAGTGATTGTTTGGATATCAGGGGATCATTCAAATTTATTGAGTAAAATGCAAAAGAAAATATAATACCTGTAAAGGAATAAATATACAGCTATATAGGACAACCCCAAATCTAAAGACAGTTAAATTAATGACTGTGAATTTTGTGTTATCATAGTACTCACTTTGTGAACAGTATTAAAAATTGAAAATTTCCATAAGTTTTTTTTGGGGGGAACAGTGGTTAATATGCAATGTTTTAGTTTGCTTCTAGAAAGGACGTCTCTTCTCATTCACACGGTTTTCATCTTGGATCCACCCAGAAACGGGTTTGATCCAACCCCCACCTATAAAGTGGTGAATTAATGTCTTTACTCTGAAGTCAAAATTGTGATCGCTATTTCTCTAACTCCACATCTCCACTAGGCTGGGTGCCCAGCAGAGGTGTATACCTAACCCCGACATGTCCTTGTCCCAAAAAGAAAACATGTTTTTCCCCTCTTTTGTTCAGATTTCATACTCAATGATGGAGGATAGTTCAATTTCAAGGGAAAAAAGTTTAGCCAAGCAATTATTTCTCTTAACTTAGATTTTAGGGATTTCATTTCCTCAGTATATTTTTAGTATTGAAAATAAATGTATCTATTCCCAACACAGTGATATTTTACAAAATGATAACAATAAAAGTTACATAGAACTATCTGGTTATTAAATGTTGAAAAAATTAGGGCATATTTTTAAAGACTAATGTATTAGTTAGAAGATATTCTTGGAAAATGTAGGGGGTTTTTTGTTTTTTGTTTTTTTGCATCCATCCCAAGTCCTTATGGCCGTAGGTAAACAGATCATTTATTTAGTGTAGAAATTCTACAGAAAAATCTCCACTCTTCTCTCTAGCAGGGGGTAAAAATAGAAGAACTAAAAGAGAAGAAAAGGGGAAGAAGAGTGCTTGGCATTCAATTTTGAACAAATCTCCAAAAGAATAACCAAAGCCTTGGTAAAGGGAGTGGATAAAGAAATAAGAAAGACTTTCTTATAGGTACTTATTCACGGGGGAAGGATTTTATTCCAATTTAGGAGCAAGATGCAGACAGAATAAATGTTTGTGTTGGTAGCTTTCACTCTCTAGAAACTACACATGGAAAAGTCGCTCTGGTGACAAAATACAGTTCAAGACTACAGAGCAGGAAAAATCCCAACTTACAATGCTTCAGAAAGAAGTAAAAAACCAAAAACCAAAAAACTATATATATAGAGAGAGAGTATAGTATAGTATATATACATATACACACTTCACTAGCCTAATGGTTAGTCATTATGTACTTAGTTTCTGCTTATTTGGTTAAATAACTTGATAAACACTTGATTTTATTACAATGGTTTCTTTTCTCTATGCCATTGCCAAAGCAAATAAATACCATGCTGTTGGTATGAAAATAATATGTAATTCATAATCTTTATTTTATTAGCAATAGATTGAAGCCAATGAGTTCAAAGTAGTGAAATTTTAATTTTTTACTTTCTTTGAAGCAAATATTTCAAATAAAATAATTAATATACTATACGGGTGGAAGATTTACATGGTAAACACAAAGCCTGCAGGTAGTTTAAATATTTTCAAATCAACCTATATGTGGGGCTATAGTTTAAAGCTGGTCCTAAGAAGTCAGATCATCCAGAAACATTATGGTTCTTCATCTAGATCTGAGGTCTGATCCAAGAATTATGGAAATATTCTTTACTTTTAAAAATCACAGGAGTTACCATGGTTTTTCAAATGGACTTGATTTAACTTGGGAGTAGAATTATATGAAAAAGGAGAATCAGCCACATTTGTGATATTAGCATTATGCAAAAAATATACTCAATAACCCAGGGAAAATAATTCCCCAAATGTTCTGCTGAACTGGATTATTGTTACAGTTTATGTTTCCAAATTTTCAACTGGAAACAAGAAAGAGCAATGGTAATTCTTTATGCTACAATATCTAAAATAGACATTTGCTCATTTTATATGAGTTTACAATTTTAGATTACAAACTCGTAGTATTTGTATTTTGCAACAAAGAATAAACATGTCTGATGAAAGGCTGCTTTCTGAAAACATGCAATTTATGTTCAATTTATGTTTAAAATCAGGGCTCTGTCAGACTATTTCAGTATCATCTGTTCCAGTAAATCAACAAAGATTCCCAGTCAATAACTGATGTCCTGAGTACAATAACTCATACCTGTGCACTGTATATTCTGATACTTCGGAGAAGTCATTTCATTAATAAATGCTGACTCCCCATACCTGGCTTACTAGTGCAGTAAACTACATTGGCATCAATTTCAGTTCCTTAAAAGCCTAGGTGTTATAATGTTTATAGGAATTGCTTTCATTTGAAAGGACACGCTCTAGTCAACTGAATTGTCATATACTTTATGCTATAATGCAAAGGATAATGTCGTAAATCCAATGTATAATGTGGCAGATGATAGAATACTGGCCATAAAAGTCACAAGATGTACAGAAATATTATTTCATATAGGGGAATATAAAAAAGCACATGGGAAATTCATTCAAAGACTTTTGTTATTGTCCTAATGGAGAGAGGGGAGGAAAAAGGGAGGGAGGAAGAAGGGATGGAAGAAGGTGAGGGAGAGAGAGAGCTAGATCAGCAGGACTCTGAAGTGTTTAGATATGTCATCTAAAGCGGAATTTCCTGTTGTGAAGCAATGTTGTTGTATTATACCCTATAGCCTGTGGCTTAATCCCATCCTGAAACTGGAAATGTTATTTAACTTTTATATTTCTGCATCATATAGAGTATGTAGAATCAAGGCTGCTTTCTTAAAAAAAAAAAAAAGCTGGTGAGAGTGATTTAAAATCTAGATCACATGGTTTGGTAAAGCGTTCTGTTACTGACAAACTCTCTAAGGCTCTATGTCCCTCTAGGAACATTGTTATATGAAGGCATTTCAACCTCCTATAGACAGTTACTGTTTTCAAGGAATACTCGCTTTACCTCCTAAAATGAAATAAAATGTAACTTTATTGTACTCATTTTTACTCAATTTTCAGCTTTCCCTTTCTTTAAATCGACTACTGGTATGATGATATTTAACAAATGTTTCTTAGTGATGGAGAGGATGGAACATCACATACATTGCAAGAGAGAATAGGATAAAAACAAAAAGACACTGGTGGAAACAAAGCACCTTTATTGTTTAAAAAAAAAGTTGCTTTTTTTGTGAGAAATTGCATTGATAATGAGTTAAGCAAAAGTTATACTGAAACACTTTTTGAAACTCTCAGATGATTTTAACTGATCGATGCTAATATTACATTAAAATATTGCATTTCCAGAAATCTACAACTTTCTGTGATAGGTGTGATTTTCTTATGATGTTTGTGCCTCTTGAGTTAGTTGGACAAAGGAGGTATGGCAAAGGCAAAAATGGCCTCATGTGTTTCAGACATCCTTGCGAAGGACAGCACAGCTGGATTATAAAAGGGCTCGAGGGCTCATACTCAAATACCAAGTGTGATGAAGCCGCTATAGGACAAGAGAGGAGGCCAGGGGTGACCCTGGCTGATACTGTTATCTCAGAAAACAGGCACTCCTTGTCGACTGTTTGAGATTTTCTCATTCAGATGTGTGATTTAAAAGGTCTACAATTTTGAGTGTTGAATTTATTGGAGGTAAAAGCAGAGATTGTTATAGCACTGCTCTGTGGACATAATTCAAATGCTTTAACTAGAAAAAAAAATAAGGCAGATTTTGAAATGCTTAAATTCAGGATTTTTCTTCGATCAGCATATTTTGGGATATTGTAATCACACAAAAAATTAAATGTTCTCAATGAACTCATTGGCCTGAATAAAATGTGAAAAGGAAAATGATTTTTCATGTTAAGTTTCATTTCTCAAATATCAGTTCATAAATGCTATTCCTTGGACTCTTTTTTTTTTCCAAAATATTCATAAGAGGGATCATATACACTTGGTATAATGTTTAATCTATGCCACCAGTGCTCAGCATTAGCCAAACAAGAATGAAGGCACCTTTCTTTACTTTACGTTACTTAGTTTTTAACTTCTGTTAAAAGTAATATGCTTAGTAAAGTGACTTTTCTGAAACTCTATTCCAGATAATATTTTAGGATAATCAAAAGTAGAGTTTTCAAACATCAGCCTGAAATCTGGAGACCAAACATCTGCATAAAATTACTTATGATTAGCATACATAAGTTTTATATTTTTTGACTTAATACTTTGTTGTTTCAGTATTTTACAAGCACTTCTAACGTGGCAACAGTATTAGAATGCAATTTGCATAGCAGAAATAATATATTTTGGCCAGTGCTTTCAAAACCCAAGGGCTGGACTAGAGGTAGTTGTGTTTAAACCCCTGATTTGTATGAATTGCTTACTATGCAACACTGTTACTGATAATAACACTTAACGAAAACATGGTTCACTTTGCTGCTGAATCAGCATCATAGAGTTAATACTGTTCCTGTGCTGCAGCCTAGCGGAATGATTTGGTATAAAAATGACATATTCCAGGAGCACTGTGTTATCACTTGCTGCAAAGTAGGTTAAGAAATATACAAAATAAGTCTTAAGCTCAGAAATCCCTAGATAATATACACTCTGCATCATTCATTTGTTAAAATATGAATTTAGGTATAGATCAAAAACTGCATCTTAAACTCTGAACTCATATTCCCATATTTTGGAATTAACCTTTTCAGTTTCAAATACACTCTTTTTCAACAGGGGGAAAAAACCTCTTTCAGAGTACACCAACTTTCTCAATATTGTGCCAGAAATGTATATCTCTCTAAACAGAGTATCAATTTTCTATCCCTTTTTTCTTTTATTTTTAAGGAAGAGCTCATTGTGGGTGAAAATCTAACTGTGTAATATTAAATGCAATACCTGTACTGTTCTTATCAACAAACAGCTAGTTTTTGTAAACATCGAGGAATATCACCTGAAGCATTAATTAGGTTCCAAACATTCTGACCACTGACCTCACACATATGCATGTACATGTGGATGTCATACAGATTATGTGCTCCTTTCCAATGTCCCTGTTTTTTTATTATTTTTTTTTCTTTTTTCAGACATCTAAGTGTATGGAATTCTATTCTTTGATTGGAGTCAGGGAAGGCATATACATTCACCAAGGAAGTCAATTTGTTACCAGCAAGTATTTGAAACCCAAGAAGTACCTGATTTAATGAAAGCAGATATTGATTCATACTTTAAAAACACATCCAAAAAAAAAAAAAGAAAGCAAATAAAAGAAGCATTTCTTTATGCTTTTATCATCAGAATGGATTTATATTTGATGTATCCCTAAGCCACAAACACTCTGTTTAGATTTGTGCACTCTCTAATGCCTTTGCTCCCCCCATCCCCAGTAACCACTATTTCCTTATACATTGCCCATTGAATACATACATGGCACACTGACTATGCTTCGGGGAAGGGGGCAGGCAGATTATCCATGCAACTTATCATTTACCTATTTTTCTGTGACACAAACCTTTTCCTCTTTTCTTCATCACTTTAACTAAAAATGAACCTAGACCTCTTGTCAATGACATAATGTTTTCATGAAAGTTCTACTAATTAAAAATCCTCACCATACCAGACCTAAAAAATGAGCACCCTCTTGCCAAGCGTTATTCACCACAGAGAAGCTCTTGTAGCTACATTTTAAAGAAGGATACAGAGGGGGATGGTGTGGAGGGAAAAAGTCTACTAACATATACATTGAGGTATACCAGTTGTCAGCATCAGAGGGACTGATTATTTTTATTATAGAGACTTCAAGACCAAAAAAAAAAAAAAAAAAAGGAAAAAAAAAATACCCTGCACCTCGAAACAGCTCAGAGTAATGGATATGCAGTTTTGGATAACAGAAGCTTTTACTGGAATGAAGAACCATTATAGGAAATAGATCTGTTTTTTGGAAGCAAAGATGAGAGGTCAATTTTAGAATGATGTGTGTCTTTGATTGCACCTGTAGACCACCCCTTCCCTTTTTAATGATAAGGAGCTGGAAGGTTTTTATTGCAGTGGCATAAAAACACTTTCAGACTACTGCTTTTGCCCGTACTTACAGTGCTATCAATAGTTATTTGTTGGGGACATGCATTTAGCCTTGCAATGTGCTGCATTAATTTAACACCACATAAAATATGGATTTTATTGCAGCAGAGACAATAAATGCTGCAACTGCTGACTACATGCATTTAATCTCCCTTCTTCATCTTTCCCCTTATACTTCTGACTCAGATATGAAATGTGAATCGAGGAATTATGCCTATTCTATTCCCGATAAACGCCAATCTATCTTATTTAGGTAGATGCTTAGTGACCACTGGCAGGTTCAAGGAATCTGTCTGTTGCCTGTCATTTCTCTTTATATTGAACCTACAATGAACTCTGACCGTAAGTAAGTGCAGAGCGGATCCATTCGTACGGAATGTAAAGCAATGCTGGATGATCTTAGACTTCACAGCAACAATGTTCTCTGCAACTGATTTTTAAAATTAAGACGCACAAGTACAGGCATGACAAAGGACACTCCATAATATACTTTCAGCATTTGTTCAGAGTGAGTGAATTCACAGACTCTAACAACATGACCCACTGCTGAGCATACGCAATTTATCCAGTTTTACATTACCTCTCCAGATAGTCAAAGCAGTTGCTTCTAGAACCCGAAATACAGGTTTATGGTTAGTAAATTTTTATGTCTTAAAAATAATTATTTGAAAATAACTGCTGAATACAACTTAAACACAAACATTTTTCCCCAGGGAAAGAAAATAAGAGACCTTAAGGGAGTTAGGAGGGGGAAAAAAAGAGAGAGAGAGAGAGAGAGAAAGAGAGAGAGGAAATCTTCCTACCTTTTTTTTTTTTATCAGCTTCTGGATAATGGAAGTTGGTCCAGTCAAAATAACCCTGGAGAAATTGTCACTATGTCCCCTTTTTTTGTTTGTTTTCGGCTGTTAGTTTCTATCACTGATTCTACTTCAATCTAACTCAAGCTTTCTCTCAGCATCACTTTTAACTCTGGACGGCAGGGAACCGAAGAAAACGGGGGCGAGCTCTCTCTGATTGGCTTTCATTCAGTGCTTCTGATTAAGGGGAAGGAAAAAAAAAAAAAAGGAAGAAAAGAAAAGAGAAGGAAGGAGGGGAGGGGAAAAACCCTTCCTCACTCGGAGAGAAAGGTTCTGCTGATAGAGCTGCAGCACTCGCCATGGGAAGGCTGGAGACTGGGGAAGTGCTGGCTTTTGCTAGCACACAGCGATTTGCAAGTGAATGCGAGGGGAGGGCGCATCCGAGGGGAGGGCGCATCCGAGAGGAGGGCTTCGGCGGATAGGCGTCCCCTCCCCCGCAGGGCAGACAGCCTCTCTGTTTCAAGGCTAAGGTAATCAACCCGATCTAATCCGGCTGTGTCCGTAACGCAATCTCAGGAGCGGCACTGCTTCTTGCAATTCTTTTTAAATAGATACTTCTTCTGACAGATATATTCCTGCACCATCCTCACGCCAGACGACCGAAATACACGAACCGAGTGCCAAGTCAGATCGCAACCAGATCTGACACGTTACCAGAGTGATTTTCGCTGCGGTTTACATTATTTATTTTTGCTTTCCGTGAACTTTTCTCTCCTTGATTCTCCAAATACCTTATTTTTGTTGCTCATTGTCATAGGAGAACACACCTTGCTCATCGTTTTGGAATGTCCGTGAGCTAGTCTTGTCTGCTTAATCTTAGCTGCTTTGCGTTTTGATACTTCATAGATAAAATATTTTATTCATAATGTAAATATGCAGTTAATGCTATTGAAATATTTAGACTTTGGGCTTGATACAATGTCTTTTTTTGTTTTTTTTTAAAACTTTTTTTCCTCAGAAATATGAGTGTCATGCCCAAACGTCCACGTGGAGGGGGTGGTGCGGGGGGAGGCAAATAATACATCTAGGTGATTCTATTTACTTTACCATCTAACTATTCGTCTCCCTATTTATTTATCTCTCCATTAGGTTGGAATCAACCAAAACCTTACCAAAGGATGTCAGCATAGCTCCACAAAATAATGAACACCTTTATATTTTTCTGGCTACATGTAGATACTTTTTTAAATAAATGAATTACATAAGCATACTGTAAAATAATAATATACTATAAAAATAATTGTAAAACTGGAGGAGGAATTATGAATATAATCTTGCCTGTCTATGACTTTTTTTAAAAAATAGATAATACTGCTCAGAAATGTTAAATGAGTTAAGATCACAGAGCTAACTACTGACAAGAGTTAAAACAAAAATGACAGTTCATATTTTATATTTATATAAACATATTTCTATAATTATATGACATATCTACTTACGTGCATTTACAGTTCCAGTTTAGTTCTGGTTCTGAGATGTCACACTACCTCCTGGGGACATATTTGATTATTCTAACATCAGTAGGCCCCTCACACAGACAGAATTAACAGGAAAAGAAAGCAGCTCAATCTGGGAGAGAAAAAGAGCGCAGCGATTCTAAATTAGATTTCAAAAAAAGTTTTAGTATACCACAAGGTTATTATATGACCAATGTTACCAGCTAGTTTTATATTCTAAAATACCAAATATTTCTGTTCAATAAAATGATATGTAGAGCCGAAAGGGACTTTTGAAACTCCTAATTTTGCAGACAAGGGCATCTGGAAAATTGTGATGACCCTGCTAGAGTTGTGTGCTAATTCTTACATTTATCTCAAGTTTGCGTATCTGTAGTGTTTTGTTTTGTTTTGTTTTTAACAGAGTACCTTAATTTTAGAGTCAGGTAAAATAAATACTCTATTTTTTTTATGTAATGTATTTGTGTTAATATGAAATATGTGTTCAGTTTCACGCTGCTGTTGACATATTAAAGTTGGCTGTCAAGAGAAGGTATAGAATCTCATCGTCTCTATACAGAAATTATACAGCATTCAATTAAATGTAATAGGTCAGGTGCACACATGGATGATGGACTTTTATTTGATTAACTATTTTTGTATGTTTATTGTTCATTTCAGGATAAACGACATGATATGAGAAGTTGCTTACATTATGTCTAAATGGGTCCACTTGAGAAAATAATCAAAGGCTGAGATCAGATATAAAATGCTGTTTTATGAATGAAAATACATGTTGCAATGATGTATTCCCCAAATAATAATTGCATTTTTTTTTAACAAGATAGAAGTTCATTCTTCTCTTACATACATTTCTGAGTTGGTGTGATTGCTATGCTCCCTGTAGTCATCAGAAACTCAGGTTCCTTTTCTCTTGATGCTCAACTAGTCTTGTGGAGTTGAACTCATAGATGGTATGAGTGATCACCCCACATCAGCTTTCTAGAAAGAGGAATAAAATAAAGAAGGGAAGGATGCTCCCTTCCCTTGGAATCTTCTATGATTTCATCAGATGGAAATGAGACACTTGGCTACAAATTATTTTAAGGGAGGCTTGGAAATGTAGTCTTTACTCTTGAAAGCCATTTGCTCAGCTAAAATCACTCATGCTGCTAGAGAAGATGACAGAATTGGATAGAAATAGCAGGAGTGCCACTACCTCTATGTATCATACAGCAGCATGTTTTATAACTGTTTAGGGAAAAAACCAAAAATTTCCTCTTGTTTAAAATTAAAATTTTGTCATGATGTTAGAGAATGGTATCCATGCAAAATAAATTTTAATCACACTTTAAAACTTTGAAGAATGAAACAATGGTATTGCCGGTTATTGCATTTTCTGTTTTAGGGTCAGGTAGTGTATTAAATAAATGACAAAACAGCAAGACATCCATGTATTCCAAAATTCACAATATGTAGATACAGATATGAGAGTGACAGAGAATTTGAACAATGAGTGTATGAAAACTTATCCCATTTTTCTTAATGCCCTCCTTGCATGAGATTCAAATGCTACCCTATTGAATAAAAACTTTAGTAATAAAAATTAAAATACAGAACAAGCAAAACATTGGCTAAAAATTAAAACCTCTGATAATTTTTGTTTTATTAAGCAACATCATTTTTCAGTTCCTTCTTTCATTCTATAAATGGTTTAACTTGGGATTCTGCTAATTTCTCTATTTCTTTTGAGTTTTCTCCAGAAATACTGTGTAAGTGAGTCCTGCAAATTAGGTAAAGCATCCCTATAGTCGCCAATGTAAGGAACTGTCACCCCCATGGAAAGTCAGTAAAAGGAACAGTGGGCTCTGTGTAAATGGGACAAATGGATCAACGCCTCACAAAAGTGTCCCTCAATGTGAGCAAAGGCCACATGACCATTATAAGCAAATAAAAGCTGATGAAAACTTTAAAAACTACATTCCCATACTTTTTAAAGCTAAATGTGAAATTGCACAGAAAATGCCTTACCATAATCATAAAACATTCAAGACATTGAAGAGATGGTTTCATTATAATAATGGGACCCTTTGAAGGCTACCTCCTTCATTGCAAAAGTAAAAGAGGCAATTTGGTTAAAATCAATTAAATAAATGAACTTTCTATTCCATGTGGAATTATATGCCTAAAAGTTGTCACGCTCTTGCTAAACAACAATCATTAGTCCTTAAGGTGTCACTTGCTAAACAGCTACATACTTGTTTTAAAACAATAGCTTCTCAGGCATATTTTCCAGCCTTTCTTTTAATGGTACAAGAGATTATATCACTTTCCACTATAACAGTTAATCAAATCTGGTTCTCTTTTTATGGCTGTGACATGAGAGTGGAGAAAGTCTACTCTGCTTCACCCTCCTCAAATACAGTGGCAAAAAAACAAAAACAAAAACAAACAAACAAACAAACAAAAAACACCTGTCATAGCTTGTTTGACACAACATTTTTTCTAATCTCCAAATGTAAAAGTACATTGCCCCAGCAGTGAGTGGTCAAGGAGGGGAAAGTGGAATCGAATGAGATTCCAATGGAATTCATATTCCATTTTTCAGATGTCCTCATCATCTTTGAATTAGAAATCAAGTTAAATAAAGAGAAAGTCAAGGGGAAAAGCATCAATGTGGCCACACGGATAATAACTGAAGAAGTATGGCTTTGCCATCACCCTTACCTGAGGCACTGTTGCCGGCCGTTTGCATCACAGCAGTGGGTGTGTGATTCTGGAGCTAGAAGCGCTCTTGATATTCACTTAGTCCTCTTGTTTTATTAATGCTGTAAATTACCATCTATCACTAATTATTGTTATTTCATTTATTTTGCCTGAAGTAGCTGGAGGGGTTTCTGTTATCTGCAACTGAATTAAAACCTGTTTGTAACAGTACCCTCTGTTACTACTGTTTAGCCCTGTCTCAACTTTTCTTAGACCATGTGATTTGGGAGTGGGACAAGGGAGGCTCGAGCCAGGAAAAAATTAAAATATCAAATCGCCAGTTATACTTCCAAAAAAATGTAATTATTTTGAAAAACAATCAAGAGTTGATGAAAGAACGTGTGATCTGACATTTATTTGGATCCTCCTGCTCCCTTCTCCTCATAAGCCACCGCGTTCTGTATACTTTAGGTATAAAGGTCAGGGCTGGTTTTCTTTCTTAGATCAAACCTGAATCACATCTCTTGATTTTTTTTCCTTCTATTTTTAAAGTAAAAATTTGGGGTTATATATAAAAGATTCACAAGTAAACTGAATCTTATCGACTTAGCAAGACATAAAATAGATTGAATAATTCTCATATTGATTGAAAAGTAAATTCTTATTCAATCTGACTGCTTCCATCTTTACCTGAATAAGGATAGTGGCTTATTTGAAATTTTGAAACATTGGCGAAGTGAAAGTAATCAAGATTGAATCTTCTGTTGTTTGGTGATGATTTAAATTTACACCTAAGAAAGTGATTAAAAGAAAAACCTTTCAAATAAAAAAAGTGGAAAATAATAAATCATAACTCTAATATATTTTTAATTACATTTAATGAACAAAAATATAATCTCATGTTTATACTTATTTTAAGTTGTATTGTTAATACAGAGACTAGGTCTGAATGGTAAAATCAACATTTTAATTAATATTATCACTCTGAAAATCCATTCTAAGAATTCTTAGAATCTTCTTCAGAAAAGGCAATATTTTAAAATAAATATCTGTTATAAAAGACTAGAAAAATCACAACTGTTACTTGATTTCTTCTTTCTAAAATATCATTTCATTCCTCTCTTCCTTTCCTTCACTTATTGTTTGTCAATAATGGTTAATTTTGTGATAATTTACCCTACCTGGAAACTCCCAAATTAGCTTGGTGGATGTTGGCAGAAGACTTGGGACTCTGAAGTCAGAGACAAAAGGCACAGGAAGCAGTACAGCCATCACATCTGTGTCAATTCTCTTTGTCCCCACGTCTCCTTTGGGCATTGCCTGAGATGGGCTCAGGTCGATGTTGCATTATACTTGAGAGACACCAAGCTTAGGGAGCACATAATGGACTATGAGCAAAACAGCCTGAACTCCAAGGAGAGATAGTACTTTTATGTTGTTGTACCATATATAAATCCCCCTACTCTGATGGAGACAATAAGTCATCATCCAAGGCTGTTCCTATACAAATGCCCTCGAAAATATAGTTTAAACAAAAGGGGGGTTAGTATGTGAGAGAGACATATGGAA
This sequence comes from Camelus dromedarius, assembly GCF_036321535.1. Lineage (NCBI taxonomy): Eukaryota > Metazoa > Chordata > Mammalia > Artiodactyla > Camelidae > Camelus > Camelus dromedarius. Next base: position 17,383,743 of record NC_087438.1, read on the forward strand.
AACTGTCTCCCAAGATTATTATTTGTTGATCCAATGAGAAATGTCAGCTGGGAAACACACTTACACCAAGAAAATGGTCACTCTAGTCTTTAGGAAAATTTTGAACATGACTGGGTCTTCTACCTATAGGACCAATGATATGGCCTGTGACAGTCTCTCTCATTGATCAAACTTTACTCAAGCTCCCCTGACAACGAGGCCTGACTTTTGGACTTCTGTGTTCATCTCTGCATTGTCCAGTTTTAGCGAGAATCCTACTGACTCAGTTTAATCAGAATCCCCACCCTCAATATCTGAACACCCTCAGTTTTTTATCAAGTTCCTCATGCTCCACCATCCTCCAGGTGATGTCTGACCTTCAGTAAGAATCCTGGTAGGTCAGTTTAGCCAGAATTCCCCCCTTACCCCTGACGTTTCCTCTTAGCTTTCCATCCACTGACCCCATCCTGCTCCTGGACTATAATTCCCACTTACCCATGCTGTAATCAGAGTTTAGCCCAATCTCCCTTCTCCACAGAAGACCCCATCTCAATGGTCCCTTTGAATAAAGTCTTCCTTACTATGCTTTGGCAAGTATCACTGAATATTTTTTTCTGTAAAAACTTCCATTTATAAGATAAATGAGTACTAGGGATGTAATGTACACCATGATAAATATAATTAATACTGCTGTGTGTTATACATGAAAGTTGTTAAGAGAAAAAATCCTAAGAGTTCTCAACAGAGGAAAAAATATTTTCTCTATTTCTTTAATTTTGCATCTATATGAAATTATGGATGTTTATTGAACTTATTGTGGTAACAATTTCATGATGTATGTAAATCAAATTATTATGCTACACACTTATAACTTAGTGCTGTACGTTAATTACATCTCAATAAAACTGAAGAAAAAAGCAGTAATTTTTCCTTTAAATGTCTGGAACAATGGTGCACAAAATGCAGTCTTAGATCAACAACTTTAGCATCACCTGAGATCTTGTTATAAATGCAGATTCTCAGGACCTTCTCAGATCTACTGAATCAGAAACTATGGGGGTGGTCAGCACCCTATTTTCAAATGTCTCGAAGTGGTTCCTAGAGCTGAAATTTGAGAATCAGTGCCCTACAGTTGCTTTAAAGCAATCTAGAAAAGTAAGAAACCCCGACTTAAAACTCACGATTTATAAATGGGAGACTTGTTTACGCAATCACATATTATTTTAACACATATATATTATGTGCAGAAGCACTGCAAAGCATGGTGCTATTTATGAGATTGTGGGGGAGAGCTATAACCATGAGCTCGCTAAATAAGGATTTAACCATCTAACGAGAGAGACAGAAATGAAGACCAGTGAAACACTAAAGTAAATGAAGGGGAAGAAAGGGGGGAATTCTGCCAAGTGTAGATGAACGTAGAAGTAGTTACTCTGGAGGTTTCAAAATATAGTATTACAACTCTGATTAGCGTCAGCTTCGTTTTTAATTTCAGCAGTCAACACGCTAGGGGACGATGGCAGTGAAAAGGCCTGGCGATGGTGCTCCACCTGGCAGCGTGTTGACTAGACAGAGTCGCACCAGAGTTGACAAGAGAACAAGAGGGAGGAGGGGTTCTGAACTCCTTTCTTACAATCTCCAGTAATGATGGGAGCTCACTGCACATTCAAATGTCTGTTCTTACCCGAGGTGTGATGACACGCAGCCCTGTGTAACCCTTCACGTGATACATGGAAGAGAAAAAGGAAAGGGGACTGAAACAACGAGAAGGAACAGGGAGGGGAGGAGGAGTTTCATAAAATCAGATTCCCAAACTAAAGGAAACCAAAAATACCTTCTTCTTTATAGACTGGGCTGGCTTTGTGGGTTTGCATTCTGTGTAGTCACACAGGGCCCCGTGCCTAGAAGGAGTCTACCCTTGGTTTAATGAGCTGCTTGTGCAGTCTTGAGTTTCTTAATTTTTGAATAAGGGGTTCCGCATTTTCATTTTGCACTGGGGCCTGTGATTTTATAGCTGAACTACTTATGATGCTGATGCATTATGATGTCATTCATGCACTGAGAAGTTCCCATCACAGGTGAGTGTTTGAACAGTAATCAGTGTTGACATTTAACAGACAAACACATCAATAAATCTATTTGTCATTAGTAAACAAGGACAATAAAGTGTGCTTGACTCCTGTTAAGCTGGAATTGACTCTGAACATTTGATCTCTAGCATCAAGTCACTGGCATCAGGCCTCAATGATATCAGAAGGTAGAATTTCCTTCATCCATGTATTCAGTTATTCATCCTCCAGCTGCTTATTGAGCTGTGACAATGCCGTATAGTTTGCTTATCGCTGGGGATATGATGGTGATCAATAGCTTACTCAGTCCTTAACTGCACAAAGCTCACTCTCTGATAGCAGAAAAGAATAATTATTTAATCTCACAAATGATTATATTACTATTCACTGTGATAAGTGCTATGAAAGAAGACATAGCACTTATTGCATCTTATAAGGGTCTTGGCCAAAGTGGGGAGGGGCTAGAAATGGGGTCAGAAAAATTTCCTAGATGAGGTAAGGTTTGAGATGAAATTAGGAAGACGGTGGAATGCCCTTTACTCCAGTATTTTTAGAAGAAATCATTTTGTGTTACCTGATAACACGTAAATCATGCCCTTCTGGCACCCCCTAATTGGCCAAAACATTTTTGTTGCTGCAGGTATCTGTAACCACTACAACAATGGATTCCTAATTTATCAGACATGTTATGCATACATGTATCATTTTGTTGCCCTAAGAACATCTTGCTCATGCTATAGGTCACTGGAATAGAGCAAAACAAACAACTACTACAATGTACCAAAGGTTACATCTAGCCCCATGAAAGTGGGTTAATCTTTGCCAGATTTTCAGCCACTTTTCAGCACTAGCAAAACAAAACAATAACAGGAGGAAGACAACAACCATTGAACCATTTGTTGATTCTTTGGTACCAGACCATATTTTAGGAAAATCATAGAGGAAAAAAAATCTATGTTGAGACCACTCATTTATATAGTGAATTATGCCATTGTTTAATTTTATGTGAAGACTTATTTATTTTTATATCATAATATCTGCATCAAACTATAATTTGGCTGATAAACCAAGATTTATCAAGTATTTAGATTTTTTTTTAAACATAATCTGAATCAGCTCATGGTTAGGCCAAAATAAATGCACTCTAATTAGAGGAGTTTTATTTTGAGACAAAGGCTTATATTTCACAAATTTCTTCATTTAATTGATACAGCAACTGTTCAACTAGATACAAGATCTCAAGCTAAGTATACTTGTTTACATTATGCATTTCTTATTCTAACTCAATTAATGCAAATGGATTAAAAGTCTTTGCAAATAATACACAATCAAAAGAAAACTTCAGGTGATTTATTAAAATTATTAGCAGTTAAATCACTGCCTAGTTTAAATGTTAAATTTAAATTTAAGAAACAAAATAAATCAAAGCATAGGAATGATCATTTGTGAAATTCCTGAGTTGCTTTCTATAAATACTACTCCAGGAGTGGAAATTTTTTGTGTGTCCTTTATTAACTTTATTTTTGTTCTTTGTCATCATTCTAGTATAGTAAAATGGTTTTTCTCCAAAGTAAAAAGAAAATACTTAACATTTAAGGAAAACAAGAGAACAACATCATTTAACAAAATAAGTAGTGCTAAACCTAAAATTATAAACCAGTGGGAAAGATTAAAGATGTAGAACTATCTGTGACTTTCAACATTAACACATATCAAGTAACGTCATAATAAACCCTAAAACTTTTTAAATGTTTGTACAGGCATGATACTCACAGTATTGTAATCATCTTTGATTTATCTTATGTTCAAACCTAATTATTTTTTACTTTTTTCATTTATCAAAAGAATTCCTTCCTCTATTTTAATCCTGAGATGCCTTTCTCTCTCTCTCAAACACCTCCCTTAGTAAGTCTTCCAGACCTATTTAACATTTTTTGAGTAAGTTCATGATCACTCTAATATTAGTCAATCTAGATGTTTTCAGCACCTTACATCTTGCTCTGGGTTGGGAGAGGACCATAGCAAGGAGAGAAGGCCTGAATTGAGGAGCATATGCAGGGGCCTAGAAGTGGGAAAGAACTGAGTTTGAATCATAGCCCAGGACAGAGAGACCTCCAAGCTTGGCTTCATCACTGGAGGCTTCTGGTCCTGACTTGGGGCAGGTGGTTGTTACTCCAACGGTGGGCTGTTTTCCCTCCGTAAAACCAAGATGTAGGATAAAATGTACTCTTCTAAAATACGGGTTTATAATTCACTATCCCAGCATTTAATCTTAGAATTCTACCTACAGTCTTAAAAGTTTCTCAGTCTTTGTCTCTCTGATCAATAAAATCTGTCAGGTAATTAATTTTCTTCTTTGGGGGTGGTTAGAGAAGAAAATTATACATGAATAGAATCCACTAAAAATTTATGAAACTGATAACCACATACAGATCAGAAAATTTTTATCTTATTAGCAGTATTGACACAGCCATGTGAACCATATGTAATATGTGGATATATTTAAATTTAACACAATATACAGCCACATATAAATGGCTATTTGATATCATAAAGGGAAATACATTACAGATATTAACTACCAGAGCTTTGAAAATCTTTATCATGATATTATTACCTTTTATCCTTTGTGTTCTTCTTGTTAGCTTACAGTCTATGGTGCAAGATTGCACATGCCCATTTTTGAAGCCAATAGAAATAAACGTGTAGATTTTTATTTATACATAATTCCTCAAAAATAAGATATAATCAAAAGTTAAATGATAATAATCAGGGCAGATTTATGAACAGAGAATAAATTCAGATGATAATTATTTTGATGATTGTGAACTCTTTTCAATAAGAAGATACTGATGTGTTAATACTGTTAGTATGAAGTGTTTAGACTTCATTTGTTTTCTCCAGTGACCCCACCACCCACCCACATATACTTTGGAATCTTTGGGGCACTATCTAGCTTAATAGGCAATATGCTGCTGTGTATTTTGTTTTTCCTTAAAGAATAAAATTGTTATCTGATTATAAACATTGAATATGAGATTTGTTTCTTTTTTATATACTTAACCTACTATTCCTTGGATGTGCATGGGAGATGTGGTGGTTTGCAGACAGATCACTCTAATGAAAACATGTGACATATTATTTCACTATACCTGAAAATTCTATTTTATATTCAAATTAAATCACAATTAATTTGAGTAGTGTGTCTAATTTCAGTATCATATACACTATTCCTACTTATAATTATCTATTTTAGTTACCAAATACAACTTGGCTTATTTATTCATTGAACAAATACTTCTTTAATGTACCTTTTATCCCAGGGACTATTCTAGGCTTTGGGGATAGAGCAGTGAAGAAAATATAGAAAGTTTCGTTCCAAGAAACTTGCTTTTGACTAAGGTGCGAAAGAAAGTAAGCAAATAAACAAGAATATAATAGTACTAAAGATGGTGATAAGTGCTACAGGTAAAAACAAAACAGGTAAGGAGGTGTGGTCAACAGAAGAATGGCACCCAGAAGATGTCCACAATGCAGTCTTTGAAACCTGTGAATATATTACCTTACATAGTAAAAGGGACTTTACAGATGGGATTAAGTTAAGGATCTTGAGATGAAGATCCTGCATGATTCAGGCAAACTGAACATAATTACATGAGTCTTTCAAAGCACAGAACATTTCTCAGCTCACAAAGAGATTTGAAAATAGAAGAGAACCAGTGAGATGTCAGTATGAGGAGATGGATAAGCCAAGGACCTTGGTCATTCTCTGAAAGCTAGAAAACACAGGAGAACAGATACTCCCCCAGAGAAAAAGGAACACAACCCGTGCTGACACAATGACTTTAGTCTAGTGAGAACTTTGTCAAAATGCTCACCTATAGAACTGTTAAGATATTCAATTTGTGTTGTTTAAGCCTCACATTTGAGGTAATTTGTTCCAGGAGTGATAGGAAACTAATACAGGAGATCAAGAGAGACTGATCAGTATGTGCCTTTTTGCATAACACGATTAGAGAAGGAGTCTTTGATGATGTGATGCTTGAGCAGAATTAAATGAAGTGTGGAAGCCAGCCACCTGCATACATATGGAAAGAACTCTCCGGGCCGAGGGGACAGCAAGTGCAAATGCCCTAAGGCAGAAACACGTTCAGTTGTTTGAGGACTAGAAAGAATACCATCCGGACTGAAAAGCAGTAAATCAAAAACAGAGAATTCTGAAATGAGATGAGTCCTGGCATCAAGGAGCCCGGCTTGCTGGGCTGATTCCATCATGGCATTTTATTCTAGCTGAGATAGGGAACTCTTGCAGGTTGGGGGCAGAGGAAAAACCTCAGCAGATTTAGATTTAAAATGGGTCATTTTGATCACCCAATGGAGAACAGACTGTAGGAAGGGAAAGAGTAGGAGTGGTCAAGCTGAGAGACCAACAAAGAGACTTGTTCATGTAGAAGATGATGACATCATGGAGGAATAATTATATTTTGTATGTATTATAGAGATAAGTTAAATGTAACAGGACTTGCTGATGAGTTACAATTAGTGCTAGGAAAAAGAAATGAAGGATGACTCCAACTGCAAAACGGAGTTGTCAAACTGAAGTGAAAATGGAAGGAAAAATAGGTCTGGGGCCAACCAAAATATCTGCAAATGTCTGTTTTGCGATTTTTAAACATTTATTTTCTACACCTCAAATATGTTGCATTTCTGTCTCTTATTCTACCTTCACCACCGCATATGACTATTATTGCTTTCATTAATTTAAACTTTTCAGAATAATACTTTAGAGAAGAAGACCATCAGCATTTTCATGTTGGATGCTCACCCAGAAGTTCATAGTGTCAGTGTTTTATTCTTACCCATCTTCCTAACCATCCTGCAAATCATACATTTTTCACTTGAGTAGTTTCCAGTCAATGCTTTTTTAGATAGAACTTTATTTGAAAATCAACATAAGAATGATATTTTGAAGGCATATTCAAATTCATTGCAGTGAAATTTCAGAACTGCAAAGTACTGCTCTTTGATTTTCTCAGCCACGGCAACTGATTCCCAGGAGATATGATGTGGGAGTGAGCACTGTTGGTCTAAGAGGTGCTAGGTTTCAAACATTAAAAATAACTACTATTGTTTCATTAATTAAAAAATGTCAGCATTGTATATTATAAAGACACTGTACTAGGAATGAGAGGCATAGGTTTGTATACTTAATGTTAAATTAAACAATGAATTAATCAGAAAAAGTCAAAAGTAATTTGCACTTAATTAAAATACGTACAATGATTGCCATCTTGTTGAAAAGTAGATCCCAACAATAAACTCTCTCCAAACCTGTAAGAAGCACCTAAACTTATCAATATAAATTTAAAATTGTACATAAAATAATATTTAGTTTAATTTAACTGAAATGTGTATATATCTTACTATATTATAGCAAAGTAGTATTTTAAACATTTACTGATCAACATAAGTGCCCATTAAATCATCACCTGAGAAAATAATTTTAATGGCAAGTAATGAAATTATTTTGATTATACATTTTGTAGAATATCATCGAATATTTGAAGAGTTTAGAAAGTTGTAAAGAAAAAAGCATAATCCTACAAGATTTGTTGTGTTAATACTGACCTTTGATGTTGTCATGCAGGCATGCATGTCTGGATGAATTCTTATACGTACCTAGGGTGAAGAGCACCATACAGATGGAGAAAATAATATTCTATTAAATAGCAAATAGTTTATAATAAATAGTAGTACCAGCTGAGTCATGACTTAATACTAATTTATATCTAAATAGAAAAATGTATTTTATGTGAAAAGTAATACTTCTTTCTGTTTTACAATAAAGAATGGATATTCCACAAAATTCAGAATTTTATAAACAGTAGAATTAAATCACTATTCTGCTAATTTACTGAAATCATCTAAAAATATACTGACCCAGAATAGCATCTGTTAACCTCATTGTTTTTCTGAAAATTAAAGTGAGATGTGATCAATGGCTATGCAAGGGAGGCTACAATTTTCTCCAACTTAAGATCATCACTAGTCAAAAGAGTTTTTTTTTTTCCTTCTGTAAATAAAATTTAGTGATGTCAAAATTAAAATGTTCAGTTTTGCTTTCCAAATACTTAAAGAGTGATTGTTCTGTGTTGGTCTTATTTTTTTTCACCAAATTAAATCACAAAGTTACTTATTTTAATTTATTCCATGTATTACAAGGCTTATATTTATAAGTTAAATATAAGTTATATAATATATATAATATAAGTTACAAGGCTTATATTTATAAGTTAAATCACTAACTTTTATCTTAGTATTTGTCTACCAATTTAACCCAACATAATTTTTCTGATGTCTTTTAGCAAACATTTGAGAAAGGACTAATTGTGATATTTAAGTGTCCTTCACAATTACGTTTTCTTCTGACTTTTAATCTATGACTACATCATGTGACTTCCTTTCTAACATATTGACTGTTAACTAACTCACTAAATCATAAAATCTTAGATAGAGTTGGAACCTTGGGAATAAGCCTTTCCAAAGTCATTGTCTGAGTTGAGTAAGTGAAGTTAGAAAAATATTAATTCTTGCTTGATATTAAAATGCTGATTTTTAGCCAAATCAAGACCTGTTAAATAACTGGATTTATTTATTCTTGTGCATCCTAACACAGAGTTAGAGCTCACTGAATCACATGTCTTTTGGGTTCAAGACACTTGCTAACTTGGAGTTGTGTATTTGAAGTAGAGGATTAAATTTTCAAGAACACGTTTGTGCAAATAATGTCCATTTATGTAGAGTCCTTTGGGTGACACTCCTCATCATCTTCTTTTGTAGACTTTGTAGTTTTCTCTCTCTCTCTCTTTTTTTAAAGTGAAAGACTGGTGATCTATTTGCATACTTCCATTTTCACTCTTACCTCATTCCCAAAATTTAAGGAAATAAATATTCACATTTTCAAGCTCACTTTTCAAGGCTAGGGTACCAAACTATGCCTAATGGATGGAAATAACGGGACACTGGAAACCAAACAAATGAGCTTGGCTGTATTGTTTTGATTTACTATGACTTCACCAATTGAAAAACCAGTTTTCATGTATTATGCAGAATTATTGTAGCTTTGTAGGTTGTAACTTATTTGACAAAAGTTAAGGCATATGGGTCAGTGTAGACTAAAAAGAAGCTTTCTTCATGATACCATGATAATTTTTCCCTGAGCTAGAGTTTTGGAATTTTAGAGCTTTGAAATATTATTTTTAGTGCAGAGTATGTTTCAATTCCATAAAGAAATTTCTACCTTTTAAAGTACAAACAGTACAGTACAAAATGGTAACTCCATAAAGAAACAAAAATAATACAGAGTTTTAGCTTAAGGTAACATATTTTTCCTTTTCCAAGGGGGAAAAAAACCACACACAAACAACAGCAAAACCAAATGAAGATTTTAAGAGGACGGTGGCCTTTATGTTTCATGTATAAGCTGGAAAGCAATTGAGGGTGTTTGACTCCAGTGTCTTTACTTTCACTGCCTCATACAAATGTAGGTTCTAAAAGTTTCTAATGTGTTGGACTGAATGCAGGTAGGAGCTATAATGAAGACCTATGGGAGATTATTAATTCAAACTTTCGAGGCTCAGGGATGTTGGTTTTTGTTTGTTTATTTTACCCACGTTTCCGTTTTGCAAATCAACACAGAGTTAAGAATGAAAGAGATTTACATGAAACTCTTATTTGGTACCATATTTTATAGCAGAACCATATTCAACTATAAAGTTATTTCTAGATGTTTGTGTATTCAATATTATTATCATAAAGTACTACTCATCTTCTGAAGGGTTAATAATAATACAATTTTTAAATAATTTGTTCTCTATAAAATTTTAGCAAAGGCAATTTGGAAAATGGTCCATATGCTTGCCCTCAGGAAAAATTTCTTCTAAGATAATTTCTTCGAATACTGTTTCATTTATAGAACATTATATGGAAAAATTCTACCATAAATTGATCACCATCTGACAACATCTTATATTTTTTCTCTCGTTTACATTTTCATTACTGGTCAATTATAAATGTAAAACTACCAAACAAGCATTTACCCACTCAGTGACACATTTAGGGTACTGAAGAGAATATATAAAATAACATGATATGTAGAAAATATGCTATATAAAGCTATGTTTTGCAGCTTTAAAATATATCAGCTTTTATATGTGTGGCTCAATCAACAAAACAGTGCAACAACTACTTGAAATTTTAAAAAATGCAGTCAATTTGTTTTCAAAATGTTAAATAATATTTTTAAAAGCTTTTGGAAAAACTCTACTGGTTTTTAGTCCTGAGTTCTGTAAATTTTTATTTAATGTAGACACTGACTAGGCCTGCATTATTTCTGACAGCAGAATAAACATGGTTTCATTTAGAAAAGTCTATTCGAAATGAAGCATTTATATGTGTCTTTGGTGCTTAATTGATATTGTCTAAACTGAGATATGCTCGTTTAGGAGATAAGATAGCAATCTTGGTATGTTTGGAGAGCTAAGTATGTTATGCAGAGCCCTGTATGTTATTTTTTCATGCCTCCTTTTTCTCTTATCTTGGGATCAGTGATAGTGATATAAAGGTGGTGATTGGAATTTATCATGTCAATGGGAAAACAGGTGAAATATTTTACCATATTACTTTACATTAGAGGATGTGTGGGACAGTTCTTGTCTTAGCAGTAGGGCTCTGTCACTCAGCGGCTGTGTGACATGGTACAAGTGACTTAAATTCCCTCTACTTTCATTTCTTCATCTATAAAATGGAGGGGGAAATGTCCCTACCTGGATATTAAAAAATGTGTTATATGTGTACAATGTTATTCTGACTTAAAAAAGGACATTCTACAGTATGTGACAACACCGATGAACCTGGGGGACACTACGCGAAGTGAAGTAAGCCCATCACAGAAAGATACGTAGCCGAGGCCCCTAGAATAGTCAGATGCATAGAATCACACGTAGCATGGCGATTGCCCGAGGCTAGGAGAGGGGGCATGGGGAGTTTCTAATCAACAGGCATAAAGTTTCAGTTATGCAGGATGAATAAGCACTAGAGATCTGCTGTTCAGCATAATACCTATAGTCAACAATAATGTATGACACACTTAAAAATTTGCTAAGGGTGGAGATCTCATGTTAAGTGTTCTTATCTCAATAAAATACAGTTTAAAAAACTACAACAGCCTGACAGCATATTTGAAATCATTATAAGTTTTATGGGGATGAGCCAGGTAATCTTCCTCATTAGTGCAAAACAGTGTTGCTTTCATAACATGCTTGTTAATCTCATCCAGTCTTCCTGAAAGTCATTGCTTTAATGTAATAGAGTACAATCTTTGTAATATTTTGTCTTACTTTAAAATACCTTCATGTTCATTTCAAAATTTTTGAAAATAAAAACTAGTGTATTATCTTTGAAAACACACATAGATTTTTATTTCTGATTTCAGAAATGACTACATGAATATTAGTTATCAGTGAATCAAACATAACTTTAATCACTGAAAATCAGTTGTCTTAGTATTTTAAAAAGATTTTAGATTTGCTTCATTTTATGAAAGAGAGTTATTTGAAATATTAAGTATTTCATTTAATACAATCAATGATTTAATTAAAGGATATAGAAACATAACACTTTATTTCAGATGAAAAGCCCTTAAATCACCATAATTAAATTATTTGGATTAAAAATACTATATTCATATATAATTCCTTGAAAAATAATTTATATATATACTTACGTATTTAACTTAGGTCTACATATCAATATGGCCAAATGTAATATTTTTAATAATAATGCACTTCTTTCCAGGAATGGAGCTAATTTTATTGGATGACTATCGTTGTAAGCTATGAACTAAGTCTGAGGAAGTTAGCATGAGCTGACCTGTATAAAAAAAAAAAATGTAAGCAAGAATTCCCATTTAAATCTCTTTGGGGGAAGTCTCCCTAGACAGAGCTGGTATGAAGTGAATGTCTAACGAGATTTTCAGTAGGAAATGCTCTCTTGTGTAGTAAAACTTTATTCCTAGATACCCAACAACACATTCACTTAAGTCCACATTTTTCAGTAATGCCATGTAGAATGGGTTTCATTTGGTAAAACACTGAAGTGTACACTCCAGTACTGGCTTGAAGCAGAAATAGAAGTTTTTTAAGCCAGAAGGATGCCATATTTGACTCTCAATGTGTGTGTGTTTTCTTCATGTAGTTCAAAATCAGAGTGCATTTATAAGATGCAAAATAATTTATCAACACTTGTATTCTTTTAGATATACATATCAAAACCAAAATAAACCTCTATTCCCCAGAAATACTTCTTAAATTACTTTGTCCTCTTTCTTCCAGGACCTGCCCTCACAGTCTGTAGCTACTCCTATAAACCCTTGACCTTCTTGATCCTCCTCTATCCAAAAATGTCTTTCTTATTCTTTAGCTGCATTTTTCCCTTTCTTTTTCCTTCTTTATTATGTAAACTGTATACATCTTTTCACTTTAACCAGGGTAAAAGTAGGTTAAAAAAAATTACCTGTGTATCTATCTATCCTAGTGGTTAGTAGTTTAAGGCACACGTACACTCAGAGAGAGAATCAAATAACATTCTTTATTTTCTTTCAATCATTTTAGCAGACTAGAAGTCTCTGAGAACCCAGTGGAACAGGAAAACAAGAGATTCTTCACCACCACCCAGCTTGGCTGTTCCCACTTTCAGCTTCCTGCCTGTTCATGCTTAGCAACCTGTACTCCTGGAGCTCTTGTCTACGAAAAGCCCACTTACTCCTAAGAAGCGTAGTTAAATGGTGAAAAACGTGAATCTGGTAGCCAAAATTCCACAGCACAAATATTTGCTTTGCATCAACTAGCTATGAAACACTGGGAAAATCATTTATCATTTCGGCAATTCATTTTCTTCCTCTGTAAAATGGGGGAACATAATAGTCCCTACTTCATAGCTTTGTTTTGAAAATTAAAAGAGTTAATTTGTACTCATAATAAGGTAATTGATGGAAATAAAAGGGAAGTATGTAAATCGATTTTTACCACACACAAAAATGTGGGAATTGTCTGTATATAGAACCAAAGATTAAAACTCAACTTATGTGCAAAGAAATTTAAATAATTGTGACATTTCTTGTTATCCTGTTATAAATATTAACATTTTAATTTTTCTTCTTTTCAAATGCAACATTAGCAATCTATTGTCAAAGAATAATGACAAAAAATGGTTCTATATTTATATTGTTTCCCACTCATACTATAGTATAATGTAACACTCTTCAAATAACCTAATTGATAAAAGTTATCTTTATCATCATCATCATCATAGTCATTAGTCTCCTTAGAAAAATTTACTAAGCTTCTTCTGAGCTTAGATGAAAGAAAAATTTGGAACAAAAAATAAGAAGACAAGAAAAAAATTTCTATCACTTTTTTATATTCAGTAGCACAAAATACCTTTTTTTAAAAAAGAAAATAGAGAAAAAGTTTCTATATTTAATAACTTCAAATTAAAATGTGTTCTAACTCTATCAATTATCCCCCACATGATTTTTAGCAATTAAAAACATTGATCAAACCCTAGTATATCTCCCTGCAGTTTTCACTTAGTTATATTCTGAATCTTTGCAAATCTCTATTTGATTATAATTTCACAGAATTAAAGATGCACTAATCCAAAAAACATGCTTTCATTATCCCACTATAAGTACAAATATAACCATGAAAAATCTGTTTTATCTTTCCATAATTGTCAAGATATGACCTACACATTTTTCCAGATTTCTTTCCACCTAAAAAAGATCAATAAGATGGCTGGAGTGAATAGGGAGCTATGGAAAAATATAGAAGGATATTATGACAACATAAGTAAGTCAATTACATATTCAAACGTCTCATTTAAGTCATAAGCTAAATGTAATATGGCATTTATGCAAATTATTTCACACTTCTCAGATGCTGGGTAAGTCAGCATCTAGGGATTAAACCATCATATATAAGCTTATTTACAATGGTTACTTAAATAAAGCATCATTCCATTTTCTCTGACTTTATTATCATTAGAGATTTCACAATTTAAACGGTCTGAGTAATATTTAATTGTTTTTTTAGGGAAAAAAAAAGAGGACTTATTTTCTCTCCCCCACTTCCAAGGGAAAATTTCTAATGCTCAATCTGTTTACTAAAAGACAAACATTTCATCCATATATTTGAGGCCAAGTACAAAACTGATAAAGCCTGTTATTTCAAATCAAATTTAAATTTTTAGAAATTCTGTTTCTCACCATCCTACTCATTTTGCATTGAAATTTTTCAGCCACAGTAGCCTATCCAGCTTGGTATTCTGTGCATGTCTTAAAATAGCTATGCAATCTTTATTGTTGATATCAGAGATGTATCATTTAGGAATATTATTCAAAAAGTGTGAAATTTTTGTTGTTGAAAAGTGTTGCACTAAACAGAAACACACAGGTCTAATTAGATTTTGGTACCCACAGCACACTAGGAAAAATAAGATAATAGGATTATCACTCAATCAGCAAAGGCTATTGGGAGTAAAATATATTTGCAACATTAATACATGCTCCTAGAAAAATAATAACATAGATAGACCAACTTACAATCTGCAGAACTCTCTCAAGAATAATTTTTCAGAAGGGGAAAGTGAGGCCAGAAAATTTAGAAAATGTGACAGGTCACAAAGTCAAGCCTTGAGTCAGACTGCAACTTATATCTGAGTATAAATCTTAAGCTCTTTCAATTCCGCTATGAACCATTTAAAAAATCGCCTTTGATTTTGTACTTATTATGAAGAAGTTTGCTCTCAACTTGAGGTGGCATGAGTAATATATATGATTCAAAGAGTGAGAAAGCTAAGCCAGTATGAAAAGTAATGCTAAATCATGTTTCAAATAACAGTGGGTGTTAACAGTCATTGAATAATTCTTTATTTGGCAGATAGAAATTGAATTAGATCTTAAAGAAGTAAGCAACTTGAATAGTTTAGAATGCATGATTAGGCAAGGACCAGCTGTACTTATTTTAAATAATGCAAATTGAATGGCATATCATAATTCCAATACTTCCTCCAAGTGCAGTACTATGACATTCCATTTCTACTAAGATGTATTCATGTGTATATGTACATATATATATGAATACACATGCAAGTTATGAGTGTGTATATATGAAATTCAATAAACTTAAATGAATTTCCGAAATTTAAGGACAAACCAAAATTAAAGGGTTATGATTATCCTATTATCATCATCGTCTAAATATTTGATAGCATTATAAATAAAATGCCAATGGGAGGTAGCTATCAGTAATGGCAACACAGCTCAGTATCAGCTGTTATCAGACAACTCTTCTCACAGCGAGAAATGATAACCTCTGGACAAAATATAAAATTAATTAAATGAATAAACAAATAAAATGTAACTATTTGAAGGAAGAAAATAGAAAATCACTGAAAGGAAAGTGCTGGAAGAGAAAGAAAATCAGATATTTAAGTAAAGGCAATCTTTTGGGAAAAAAGCAGCATACTAAGTGAAATTCTTATGCTTTAAATATTTCAATCAGTGAACCTTGAATAAAGCAGATAATCCTCCATAATGTGGGAAGGCATTATCCAATCAGTTGAAGGCCTGACTAGAATGAAAGGATGGTCCTACAGAGCAAGGGAGAATTCTCCAGCAAACTGCCTTTGGACTTCATCTATACCATTGACTTTTCTAGGTCCCAGGCTTCTGGCTTTCAGACTGAAACAGTATCATCAGCTCTACTGTAAGCCCACACTGCAGAACTGAACTTGCTGGCTTCCATAATCATTTAGCCAATTTCTTGCAATAAATTTCTTCATTTGCTTCTCTTTCTCTCTGTATATATATATATATTCTATTGTTTGGACCTATTCTAAGCAAATTCACCTTTTAAAAGCAAACTTCTCTTTGCTTGATTTGGAGCACAGAAAGGATTTAACATATCAGTGCTCACTTTTAAGATGGAGGGGCCAAATAAAAAGACTTGAGTGGCTTCTAGAATGTGAGAAAGGTCTCAAAAACAGTAAGTAGCCCTAGGCCAGGAGCTAGAAAACAGTGGGTACCTCAGTCTTACAACCACAAATAAAGTTATTCTGCCAAAAACAAGAATGAATTTGGAAGTAGATTCTTTCAAAGTCTCTGGATAAAAGCCCAGCAGATACCTTGATTTCAATTTTGTAAGACCTAGGCATCTACAGAAACTAATACAGTATACCCCGGTTGATAACATACAAAACTATGCGAAAATGAACGGGTGTTAGTTAAATTAGCTAAGTTTATAGTAATTTGCTGTGGAGCTGTAGAAAAATTATACAATACAGGTATTATAAATTCTTAAGACCATGGACTAAATAAAAATGTGGCCATAATAAATAAACCGACCATTTCAGAAAAGAAGTAGAAATTATATTGAAGAATCAAATGAAAATTATAGAAGTGAAAACTATGATATCTGAATTTTTTTTAAGGTAAGGACTCAACAGTAGATTGGAGATGGCAAAAGTAAGGACTATAAATTTGAATGAAGATCCAGTACGAAATAAAAAGAGAAAGTCAACCAAAAAATAAAAAGTAGAAAGGAACAGAACATCAGTGAGTTGTGAGAACTGTCAACTGGACTAACATATATCTAATTGGAGTAACAGAATAAGTAGAGAAAAAGAATGAGAAATAAAATAAAAACTTATCTGAAAAAAATAATTGCTGAAAGTCTTGCAAATTTTATGAAAACATTATACTAGAAATCTAAACAGCTCAGCAAAGCTCATATAGGAGGGGGAAAAGACCTTATAAGCAATCTGTTGAAAACCATAACTAGGAAATATTTGAAAATGACTTTTTAAAAAAAAGCACATAATATACAAGAAAAAATGATAAGAAAGACGGTAGATTTTTAAAATTGGAAATAAACAAGTACACAATATAACAAAACAAAAAAGTAACTGTCATCCCAGAACTCAAGATCCAGTAAAGACATCCTTCAGAAATGAACACAAAATAAAGACAATTTGGAATAAACAAAGGTTGAGGAAATTCCTGCACTACTAATAATGCTAAATAAAATTATTCAGAATAAAGAGGAAATTGGACAAGATTAAAAACTTGGATTTATAAGATAAAATGAAAAATACCCAAAAAAGTAAAATAAATGGGGAAATATGAAAGACAATATTTTTGCTTCTTTTAAATTTAAAAATAAATGACTGTTTAATGCAAGCATTAAAATGTGTTAAAGATTCTGTAATGACACTGCAGTGTTGAGCTAAGGTTTGTAAACTTGATCAACAAAGCAGAAGACAGAGACTAGAAATAGATGACATTTATATAGACAATTGATTTTCAACAAAACTGCAAGAAGTTCAGGATGAAAGAATGTCTTTTCAGCAAATGATGCTGCATCAACTACATCAACTAGATAAATGTTGGAAAAAAGATGGTCCTAAATCTTTGCCTTATTCCACAGACAACAATTAATTTGACACAGATGGTAAGCCTTAATGTAAATGTTAAAACTATAAAACTTCTGAAAGAAAATGCAGAAAAGAATCTTCATGACCTTGTGGTAGACAAAGATTTCTTAGAATAAAAAGAAAAAAATGTATAAAACATTAAAGAAAAAGGGTGAAGATTTGGTTTTATAAAAATTAAAGTAGTCAGATTTTGGGTTTTAGTCCCAATATGTAAAGACCTTATTAGTTATCAAATCTGTATTTATATCAAGATTTAAATTAATAAACTGAAAATAAATTACTTTTCTTGGACCCATCAGAGAACTGAGGTTGCAGCATGAACCATCCACCCTGAAATCTGGAAGGAGAGGCAGATCCAGATATTCAGAGCTGAGATCTGCTTACCTGCAGAACAGTCACTGGAGCCATAATCTTGAAGGACATTTTAAGGTAATTCTGATAAATTTTTGGAAACTAAATGTGGACTAGCTTGAGAGTGAGAAACACCTGGTGCTATAGTCTTGGAGTGGGGGTCCCCATGAGTTTGTGGCTTTTATCTTCAGCAAATGTGCCAAGTTCTCGAAGATTCCCTCATAGCTCTGGCAGTGGAAAAAGATTAGTCATTGTGAAATATGCCTAGAGCATTCTCAATTAATAAAAAATTCTCCAGGGTAAAAATGTTTCATCAGAGCTTTATTCCCGTAAGAGAAGAGCTTTTCTTTCCTCCAATTCCATCTCCCATAGACTTCCCCTCTCAGATAAGGGAGGGAAAAAGCTATACCACCTAAAAAAAAAAAAAAAAAAAAGAGAAAAGCTTCTTAAAGTCACAACCCAGACAAAGAAGCCCACTGAAACATTGAGATTTCATCATAAGATTTTAGAATGCTTTCCCCCACACCTGACCACCATACCAGCAGGGCTCCAGCAAAATAATAGTGTATTTCAGCTGAAAGAGGGTCAAAAAGCAGACTGTCTCTGAAGAGGAGTACTGAGGGAAGCCAAGTGTTAAGACAGCAACAACAAAATAGAACACTGGAGGCATCTGAAGCTTCTGGCACCTACAGCTATTGCAAATATTAAACACAGTCTAACTTCCAGCCAGAATACACACATTCTCTTATTAAAGGCCTATTCACTTCAGTTCCTAGAACCCATTAAACATGTCTGGCTTTCAACAAATATTGGAAAGCATGCCAAAAAAAAAAAAAAAAACAAGAAAAAATAAAATCTGAAGAACAGAACAAGTCAGGAACCAGACCTGGATATGACACAAATGTTGAAATTATTCAGACAAGGCATTTAAATAACTATGATTAATATGTGAAAGGCTGTAATGGCAATAATATAACACATAATAGAGGGTAATATAAGCAGAGAGACAGAAACTGAGCAAGAATCAGAAGGACATTCTAGAAATTACAAGTGCCATAACAGGTTGGAAAACGCTTTGGATGTACTCATCAGTGGAACAGACTTGGCCAAAGAAAGAATCAGTGAGTTTGAAGATAGTTCAATAGAAACTTCCTAAACTGAAAGGAAAGATAAAAATTGAAAAAGTAATAATAAGAAACAGAAGAGAACATTCAAGGTATGAGGGGGCAATTTTAAAAAATGTAACGTGTAATTGAAATACTAAAAGGAGAAAAAAGAGAGTGGAGTAAAAAAAAATATTTGCAGTAATGATGGCCAAGAAATGTCTAAAATTAAGACAGACACCAAAGTACAGTTTAGGAAGCACAGAAAATATCAAGCAAAACAAATTCAAAAACAAAAAATAAGAGTTAGATATGTTATGTTCAAACGGCAGAAAACATAGACAAAGTCTTGAAAGCCAGGGAAGAACAAAACCTTATCCAAAGAGGGACAAGGGTAAGAGTTACAATGGATTTCTCACCAGAAACTAAGCAACTATGCAAAGAATAGAATGGAATAATATATTTAAACTGTTGGAAAAACAAAAACAAATACAACAACAACAAAAAAATGCCAACCTAGAATTTTGTGTCAAGAAAAATTCTATTCAAAAGCAAAGGAGAAATAGACTTTCTCAGGCAAACAAAATCTCAGAGACTTCATGGAGAGTAGACCTGTCTGCAAGAAATGTGAACAATTCTTCAGGGGGAAAGAAAACAACATAGGTCAGAGAATCACATTTTCCTAAGAAAAGGTACAATGTGAGGGAAGGGATAAATGAAGATAAAACAAAATCTTTTATTTTTCTTATTCTTAATTTACCTAAAAGATGAACGTTTGTTTAAAGAATAATAGTTACAAACTATTGGGTGATTAAAGTATATGCAAGTGAAATGAATGAGAGTAATGTCATAAGGGACTGGATGTCATAATGGATTGGAGGAAGGAATCAAGAATTCCTGTTTTGCTCTGTTATAAGGTACTTGTACTTCCTATGACGTGGAATAGTGTTAGTTGAAGATATACTTAGATTAGTTTAAAATGTATATTGGAAACTTCAGAGCAACTGCTAAAATTTTTTAAAGTAATATAATTGTAATGCAAAGAGAGAAGATAAATGGAATATAATTATTTTAAATATGAATTTTCTAAATAAACCAAATAAAAGACAGACTGCCAAATGCATAGAAAAAAATAAGATCCAATCATTTGTTATCTGTATGTAACTTACAAACAAGTTAAAGTAATGGGTGAGACAGCTTTACCATGTTACCTCTATTTTTTTTTAAAGCTAGAATAGCTTTGTTAATTTCAGACAAAGCCGACTTCAGAAGGAAATTATCAAGAAAAACATGAGACATTTTATTATGATAAAGGGGTCATTTTCCAAGACAGTGTAACAGTCTTAAACATCTATGCAACTAACAACAGAACATCAAAATGCATGAGGCCAAAAATGATAGAACTGAGGGAGGAATAGAGAAATCCACTATTATAATTAGAGATGCCAGCAGTCTTCTGTCAGTAATTGATAGATAAAGTAGGCAGAACATCAATAAAGAGATAGTTGACTTAACAGCACCATCAATCAACTAGATTTAATTGACATTTAAAGAATATTCCATCCACCAAGAGCAGAATACACATTCTTCTAACAAACTGAAGTGCATCCATACAACAGACTATTATTTAACAATAAAAAAAAAAATAAGCTATCAAACCACAAAAAGCCTTGGATGAATCTTAAATGCCTATTGATAACTGAAAGAAGTCAGTCTGAAAAGAGTGCATTGTAGCCTGTATTGCTCCAATTCTATGGCATTCTGAAAAGGGCAATAGTATAGAGATTGTAAAAAGAACAGCAGTTTCTACGAGTTTGGAAGTTAGTGGAAGTGAGGTTGAATAACTGGAGCACAGGGGACTTTTCGAATAATGAAACTATTGACACTGTAATGGTGGGAGCATGACAGGATACGTTTTTCAAAACCACAGAACTTTACAGCACAAAGGTAAAACATTTATGTATGCGAATTTAAAAGATGTTTAGAAGGTCTGGGCATCTGAGAATGAAAACTGGAATGTGATCAAACAGTCTGGTTGTAGTACAAATAAATGAAACAACCTCACTGAAGGGAGTCAGGAAAAAAAGGACTAATAAGTAATTCTGGAAATGAGTAGATTCTGTAACATTCAAGGCAAAACCAACGGAACATCAGCATTTCACTCTAGCTGATAAAGTTGTTTCGCCTGGGAGTAATGGTTCATAATTCTGATATTCCCTGTGCAGTATACTGCAATTGAACAGCATTCTGTTGCAGATTGTAGGAGCTAGGTTTCCAGCTGATGAAGTGGGAAGTTACTGGTAAACCAAGGACGAAGGATACAATAATCCATGTGGTAATGGATTAGAGTTGGAGACTTCAGGATGAACTCACAGTTCGCTTATTACACAGACAGAAGGTTGCATATAACAATAAATACAGATATGCATCTGTACAGGTTAGTGTAGACATATCAGTCTCTTGTTCTTTCCGCTCTGATGGCTTGGAAGCAATGACACCCAGTAGTAACAAGCGTGTCTAACACCTATAATTGGTTTCTAACACCATTCTCCATCAAGAAGAACCAGCGCTCCTTGGAGAAATGGCTGATTCTAGAACTGAGGCAGAAAATATAGTAAGATAAACCCGAGATACCCTGTAGTGTGGGAAAGTAAGGCAGTGTGCAAAGCATGTATATACCCGTGAAAAAATGCTCAGCACCGTATGTCATTTAGTAATTACAAATTAAAGCAACAATGAAATTGTTGCCACACACTTATTAGAATGACTAAACTCTAAAATATTTTTAAAGCCAAATGCTGGCAAGTATATGGAACAACAGAAACTCTCATTCATTGCTGGTCAGAATGCAAAACATTACAGCCACTTTAGAAGCAGTCCACAGTTTCTTACAAAGCTAAATATAGGCTTAATATATGCTATAGGAGTCATTCTTTCAGGTTTTTATCCAAATGAGCTGAAAATGTATGTACACACAGAAACCTGCATAAAAAACTTAACAACAGGTTTATTCGTAATTGTCAATAGTTAGAAGCAACCAAGATATGTTTTAATAAGTGAATGAATAAACTGTCGAACACCCATGCAATGGAATGCTGCTCTTCAGTAATAAAAAGACAAGAGCTATCAAGTCAAAAAAGACACAGAGGCATCTTAAATGATTATTGCTAAGTAAAAGAAGAATGCCTGAAAAGGCACTGTACGATTCCAACTATATGATGTTCAAGAAAGGGAAAAACTGTAGGGACAAGAGAACAATCTGCCAGGGGTTCAGGGCAGAGAGGGGGACGAATAAATAGTTGGAGCGCAGAGGATATTTAGGAGAGTAAAACTATTCTTTATGAAACTATAATGATGAATACATGACATTACGCATTTGTCAAAGCACACAGAATGTACAACATAAAAAATGAACTCCATCGTAAACTAGGAAGTTTAGTTAATAATGTATCAAGATTGGCCCATTCATTATAACAATCTATCTCGCTAATGCAAAATATTAGTAATAGGGCAGATGGAGTAAGGAGGAAAGGAGAAATATGAGAACTCTCTGTGGTTTCTGTACATTCTTCTGTACCTCTAAAACCATCTAAAAATAAATTCTGTTAATTTTAAGTAAATAAATAAATAATAGACCATAAACACACACACACACATATATATACAAACAAATGAGGGAGTACGTCAAAGGGACACAGAGGTCGACTGAAAAATTTCTAAGAGCCAATGCTAGAACATTTTGAGAAATGAAATAAAGTATCACTGTATTATAATCAAAAGTATTAACTATATGTCCGTGAGTTCATACTGATAAAAATAAATTATTGAATCAATAAACAGTGGAGGAGAAGACACAAATTTCTAGTGCCAAAGAATGTCAAATAATTTATGTAGATACTCTATCCTCAGGGCGGTGCATAACTTCTCATCCTTTCAGTTTTGGCTGTGTAATAGTGAGTGTCTTCCAAAAAACACAGTAAGGAATGAACTCCAGTCTCATCCTGAGAAAAGTATTAGACAGATCCCACTTAAGGGACATTCTACAAAATCCTTGACCAGCACTTTTCAAAACAGTCATGGTCATCAAAAACACTTGAGAAACTGTCACAACCAAGTGGAGCCTAGGGCGACAGCTACTACCTGTGATCAAATATCCTGCATGGGATCTTGGAACAGAAAGAAGGTATTAGGGGGAAAGACTAAGACAATTTGAAAAAAAAAAGTGAACTTTAGCTAACAACAGTGCATTGATATTGCTCATTAATTGTAATAAATGAAGCATACTAATAAAAGATGTTATTAATAGGAAAAACTGGATGTGGAGTATATGAGAATATTTGTACTACCTTTGCGATTTTTCTGTATATTTAAAGTTATTCTAAAATAAAAAGCTAAATGTCTAAAACAATGTTCACTGCTTTTCAAAACGTTATTAAGTAAATGAATAAGCATGCCAAGAATATGTATGCCAGATATTTATAGTTAGGATATATAAAGACTTCCTATAAACTAATAATAATTATTTTTTAAAAAATAATAAAGTTGTCCAAAACACATAAAGAAAATTATATGAAAAGTCAAAAGGAGGTTATATGAAAGACCAATAAGCAACTGAATAAGAACACAACATCATTAGTCATCAGAGAAACGCATATTAAACTATCTTATACCTAATAAAAAGGGTAAAATTAAAAATACTGTGTGTGACAAGTTTTTAAGAGGATGGGAGCAACTGAACCCCACAAACATTGCTGATGAGAATGTAAAATGGTGCCACACTTTGGAAAAGTGTTCAGCAACATCTTATAAAGTTAAAAGCACACCTACCCTGTAACGCAGCAAAAACACTTCAAGGTGTTTAAGTGCAATAAACACCTAGGTCCACCAGAAAGACTTGCTCATGAATGTTTATAGCAGATTTATTAATAACGAATGAAAGCTGACAGTTCAAAATTCCTTCAACATGGTAATGAGCGAATAATTAGGGTATATACATGACAATTGAATAATCGTCTGCAATGAAAGGAATGGACCTTTGGAACATATAAAGCATGGATGAACCTCAAATCATCATGGTGAACCCAAAAAATTAGAAACAAAACAATACGTACTCCCTAATTCAATTTATATGAAGTTCAGGAACAAGCCAAACAAATTCTGTGGACATAGAAATAAAAATAGGTTTACTTATGAGTAGAGGGGGATTGACTAGAAGTGAGCATAAAGGAACTTTCTGGAGAATTAAAAACATGTTTTATGTTAATTGTGTCAGTCCTCACATGGGTGTCTGCATTTATAGAAACTCATCAAATTAAGTTCTCTGCAGTTTATTGTATGTAAAATTTATCTGAATATAACATTTGTCATATTCGATGAAGAGCTATTAAACTATGTGTTGTTTATAGATGCCTATGGTAAATATTGAAAAGCAGTTTATTTTTGCCACAGTTTACTTGATTCTTTTTTGAGTAAGTTGACGACAGATTTCTTTTTTTTTTTTGATGTTTGCAAGACATAGCAGACTCACTTATTTTTATAAACCATGCATTTACAAGGGATGGCATTTAAAATACCTGTAAATGTATATATTTTGAGTTTTGTCTTATTACTCTTTAGTTATGCCACAGCAGTACTTGAAATGTGCTATTTTTTTTCCTAAAAAAAATCTTGCAATTCACACTGAGAAACTGAAGGGACAAGAAAATAACGGGTGAGATGTTCTAAGCTCCCCATTCATAAGACTGATGCTTGCTGCATTCCCGAGAAAGAAATGTCAAAGTATATACGATAGGAAAATAAAAGGATTAAAAACATACTATAGAACTGAGGGCAGCAAAAGGACAGAAGGTCTAGAATGACAACCATGATTTGTAGGTTGCAGTACAATTTACACATTAGTAAGAGCTTACCTGGGTGATACGGTTAAGTCCCTCAGGCAAAGAGCTCCTGTGGAGGGCAGATGGCATCCTATTTCCCTGGTGTCAGAATCTAGGAATATCTGTTTTACTGAGTTTATTTTAAATAAACATTTCTCCTTCTACTGAAATATTACACTACATGCCACAGAAAGCAGAAGGGATGATGATGCAGCATAAAACTGTGAAACAGCAACAAGAAGCCAGGGCAGCAGGTGCGCTTGGCTGAAGGATGGGAAAGACACAGTGTGGCACAGACAGTGGGAGACTAGAAGAAATGCACAGGCATTTTATAGGGAGAAAAAGTTGGTAACAAATAGGGTTGAAAAGAGAACACAGCAATACGTTCCTGGTTTGGATGCTGAGAACAGAAGTAGTATTTATACAGGGTAAAAAATTAAGTGCACATCTCGGAAAGAACAGCAAAGCAAAAGATAAAGAGTGGGAGGCAGAATCTTCGTTGTAATTATGCACTTGTAGAAATAATTATAACTACTAGTATATTAATGCAGAGGTGGGCTAACTGGGACCCACAGCCCCAGTCTGGCCAGTGACCTGTTTAGTGTGGCTGATGAGATAGGAATGGTTGCTACATTTTTAAATGACTGTAAAAATGGAAACTGAGAGACCAGCAAACAAGCAAGTTCCAAAGAAGAATACGGAGCAAAATACGTGGCTGCAAAGCCTGAAAATTTACTTACTAGTCTTTTACTGAAAAAAAAATTGTTCTCCCACTAGACTAGTCAGTAATTCAATATTTAATTAATCCAGTCATTACTTTGAGTCATTTTATTAGACTTGTTAATAGATAATTTTAGTGCTTCTCATGTTCCAGAAATGTTACATGCTGAGGAAATACTGAGGAAGATGACACTCTAGAATGCTGTCCTCCTGCAGGTAAAAGGACCCATTTAACAAATATTTAGAATATAAGTAATTACAATAATGACAAATTCTGGGTAAAAGCATATACATTTTTTGGCAGGGAGCACGTGTCAGGGGATTTTGCCTAAACTATACAACCATTGATGGCTACCATGAGAAAGTCATCACTAAAATGAGGGCTGACGGATAAATATGAGCCAGTGAGAATGAAGAGGACAGAAGGAAGAATAGTCCTGATGGACAGCACAGCACGTGTAAAAGCATTTAGGAGCAAATGTTCTTTGATGCACTTAAGGAAAAAAAAATACTATCAGTCTCCCTGGAACATAGAGCACGAGGAAATAAAAAAGAATTGAGGTGAGATGTGACCAGAGAAGAGAGCAAGAATGGGATTTTGCAGTGTCTTGTGGAGTATGAGTGTTTTTTCAGTCTACCCAGCTTGTAGGTGAGCTAATCGTACCCTGTCTTTCTGCCTCCAGCCCAGAGACCAGCAGGAGACCCTGGCTTAGCATTCCAGTGGTTGGTTCAGGGATGTGCAAATAAACTCTAACAAGACCATATTATTTCCTCTTCGGAGATTTATCAGAATGATGTATTAGGAAATATACGTTAAATATATTAGGAAATATTTAAGCTATAATGTCATGTAAGTCTGGAGATGCCACTGGCATCTTGAATCCATATGCAGAAGTCTGCCTGAGAATAAAGTCAATGAAAAGAAAAACATTGCTGAGAGGGAATAAAAATGACTCAGATCCCTGAGGACATAATAGGAGCATCTTTCTAGCCATGTCTGAGGAATATATCATTGGGTTTTTGTCAGCTTGATGAAACAATCATTTAGTTGCTTATTAAGTCTTTTGAGTTGGATTTTTGTTACTGACAGCTGGAAGAGTCCTTAAACATTCTGGATTTTATAAAATCTCAGTGGTGGTAATTTTACCCCACATTTCCTAAAGTGTTCTTTTTAATTTTCTCATTTTGAGGCAATTGAAGAGAAACGAAACAAAGTAGAAATCTGTGCAAGAGAATTTTCTTCAGAAAGCTGTTGTCTGTCTCTCATGGAAGAGGGAAAAAAATACTTAGATGTATTTGTTCACTCAACATATATTTATTAAGCTCTCATTATGTGCCTGGCATTTTTCTAGGTGCTAAAAATGTAAAAAAAAATAAATTAAAAAAAAAAATCCTGTCCTCACAGGGCCTCTGCTTTAGTGAACTTAAGCTTAATCATGGATAACACCTTAACTTAAAATATAAAATAAATCAGGAATAACACAATAGAGTTCTGTATATGTTGAATATAAAAACATTATAATTTATCAACTTCACCAATATAATTCAATTCCAATTTCTATGACAGGATTTAGAAGGAAATGGGCCAATCCACATGGGCTCTGGCTTCTGAAAAAAGCCACCATTTCAAGACAAGCAGTGAGGTGATTTTTAGGTTTGACTTTTCCAAATTTGAGCTCCTACAATTTGTACAATATTGTAAGACCTAAATGAATTGCTCTGATTCTTCTTGGACAACAAATAAATAGGGACTTATAAGACTGAATCAGTGGTTCCAGAGCAGCCAGTACCAATGTACCAGCAGTGACCTTCTTCCTCAGGAACAATCCCACTGTGGGTTGAATAATGGAGATGTGGATAGTTGGTGTCACTTCTTTCCTTAGTTATAGAATTGTTCATAGTGGAGAGTAAAGGAAAAGTGTGTGAGCACAGCTCCTGCTAGTGCACTAGTGCCCTGATTCAGAGCACCTGACCTACTGTGAAGGTTCTGGAGATAACAGATATTTTGACATTGGTGAAAGAAATTGAAGATAATACCAATAAATGGGATACACCATGCTCATGTTATAGACTAATTAATACTGTTGCACTGTCCTACTACCCAAAACAGTTTACAGATTCACTGCAATCCCTGTCAAAAGGTCCATGACATTTTTCACAAAAGTAAAACAAATAATCCCTAAATTGTATGGAACCACAAAAGACCCCAAATAGCCAAAGCAATCTTAAGAAAGAAGGACAAAGCTGGAGGCATTATGCTCCCTGTTTTCAGACTATACTACAAAGCTATAGTGATCAAAACTGTAAAGCACTAGCACAAAAATAGGCTCATAGATCAATGGAACAGAATAGAGACCCCAGGAAATAAAACCATGCTTATATGGTCAATTGATTTTTGACAAAGGAACCAAGAATATACAGTGAGGAAAAGACAGTCTCTTCAATAAATGGTGTTAGGAATACTGGACAGCTGCATACAGAAGATTGAAACTGAACTACTTTCTTACATCATACACAAAAAGAAACTCAAGGTGAATTAAAGACTTACGTGTAAGACCTGAAACCATACGACTCCTAGAAGAAAACATAGGCAGTATACACTTTGACACAGTCTTAGCAATATTTTTTTTGGCTCTATCTCCTCAGGCAAAGGCAACAAAAGCAAAAATAAACAAAAAGGACTACATCAAATTAAAAAGCTTCTGCATACTGAAGAAAACCATCAACAAAACAAAAAGGCAACCGACTGAGTGGGGAAGATATTTGAAAATTATATATCTAGTGAGGTATTAATATCCAAAATATATAAAGAAATCACACAACTAAAAATTAAAAAAACATACAATCCAATTGAAAAATGGCAGAGGATCTGAATAGACATTTTCTCAAAGAAAATATACAGATGGCACGTGAATATTTGCTCATCATTAATCACCAGGGAAATGCAAATTGAAACCACTATGAGATATAACCTCACATCTGTCAGAATGGCTATTATCAAAAAGATAAAAAAAAAAAAAAACAAGTGTTGGTGAGGATGAGGAGAAAAGAAAATCCACATTTTTGCTCTGTTCTTGATGAGAATGTAAATTGGTGCAACCACTATGGAAAACAGTATGGAAGTTCTTCAAAAAAATACAAATAGAACTACTACATGACCCAGCAATTCCACTTCTGGGTATTTATCCAAAGAAAAGGAAAATACTAATTAAAAAAACCCTATGTTCATTGCAACATTATTTACAATAGCAAAGATATGAGCAACCTAAGTGTCCATAGATAGATGAATGGATAAAGACAATGTGGTGTATATGTACAATGAAATATTACTCAGCTAAATAAAATAAAATAAAATAAAATCTTGCCATTTGCAACAACATGGATGGACCTAGAGGGTATTATGCTAAGTGAAATGAGTCAGAGAGAAAAAGACCAATACTGTCTTTCCGTAATTTCTTTATATTTGGAGTCTAAACAAACAAATAAACAAAACAAAACAAAACAGAAACAGACTCATAAATACAGAAAACAAACTGGTGCTGGTGAGAAGGGTTGGGGGTGAGAGATTGAGTAAAATGGGTGAAGTGGATTAACAGGTACAAGCTTTCAGATATAAGATAAATAAGTCATGGGGATGTAATATACAGCACAGCACAGGGGACATATCAATATTGCAATTCCTTTGTATGGTGACAGAGGTTACTAGACTTATGATCAATTCATAATGTATATAAATGTTGAATCACTATATTGTACATCTGAAACTAATATAATATTACATGTCAGCTATAATTCAAGTTAAAAAAAAAGGTGATTTTGAACTAGGTGGAATGTGGATATGAGATATGAATTGAGTGAGGAACACTGAAATAGCCCCATTATTACAATTTCCTTTGAATCTGACCCTGCCTTTAGTCTCTACCCCCAAACCACCCCAATAAATTATAAGCCCCAGAAGGAGGAGACTGAAATTTATTCACTAGATGATACCTAGTGTTTAGAAACACACAATACTTTGCAGGTAATTGGTACATTTTTTAATTAAATGAATGAGTAAATGAATGAATGAGAGCACCAACTGAAGAAACCAACAAGTTTGTTTCTAATAAACATTCAACTATGTACCTGGATCCTTTGTTCTAGAAATATTGTGTGTATAATCACACTATTTTAGTGGTCAAATAATTAAAACCAATAATCTTTTGTGGGAGTAGAATATAAATCCATGAATACAGTACGATCTGACTTGGGATAGGAGGAGATAGAAGCAGTGCAAGGAGATATATCCAGAAATATCTCCCACTAGAAATACTTGAATCAATATCTCTGCCATTAAAACGATGTCAGTGTATTAAACAGCAAAGGTGGAGCCCTGATAAGGTCCCCTTTAAAATGCACATCTATTATCTGTAGGAAAAAGAGTGACAAAGATTAGTGTTTTCCACTAACACATCAATGGTCCCTGACATATCACTGTAAATTCATCTATTACAGAATCTCATTGCTAACTTAAAATGAGTGAAGTTTGGGCAGAAAAATATGGAAGGAGGTAAGACAATAACAGGAACAAAAATGAGTAAATATAATCCAAATTCAAGAAATGTGGGAAAATACAAAAGGGTTAGCAAGAAGCCTAGTAGAGGACCTAAGGAGCTCAAATGTCTTCCCTTGGCATTAGTCAGTCAACTGATACTCAAAAGTGCTGAACTTAACAATGTATTTACTCCCTGATAACGCATACTTTGAGTGTATCAGCAGGGATACACCTAGATTGCAATGAGGCTCCTATGCTTTGATGTAGAGCAGTAACAATAGCAACAGTCTCAGTGGAGACTTGTCTTTATGTCTTCCTCTGCTGAGCCAGTAAAGGATCTAAAGCAGCAAGGAGGAGTGTTGGAGGGATGCACTGACCAGGAAAGTCAGCTCTGTGTCAGGCTCAGAGGGAGACAGGCATCCATCAGGAGCTACCGCCAATGGCTTAATGATCTAAACATTTACTTCACATGAGCTGGAGTGGGGTTCTGCTCGGTGATGGGGAGTACAAACGGGGAGTGTAGCTCCCAGGAGGTGATAATGGTCCTGCTTCAGGGTAAGCTGAGGCATGCATGCCCATTCGTTTAAAATAATTCGATTGTGTTGCATGGCTTTACAAAGAATTTATACTTCATATTTATAATATACTCAGCAGATGCAAAGTATTATATACAAAATACAAAATGAGACTTGGGTATATGAGGCTTTTCATGTAAAGAACAAGTAACTGATGCTCCTAACTTATCTGTCAGAACATCACTTACTGGCACAGCGTTGATTGTCCAGTGTCTTCTCTTTAGAATTTGTACTCTGCTCCCAGCAGGGAATCATCACAGTAACCTTTTTCTCTGTTTTCTCAGCTCTCACTCTGCCTCCTTAGCGCCCTATTCTCTGTCTCTTCTCATTTGTGGATTTGATCAGTTTCCAGGGAAGAACATAGAGTCGGCATCCTCCACAGGTTAACTAACAAGGCTAAAGGCTTAGAATTTAAAACAGCACAGTCATTATGTAAATACTTGCATATATGAAAAATATTCCCTTATGACAGGGAATTAAAGTGTACAGCTTAAGTGTAAGGTGACCCTCATATACTGCAAATAATGTCATATCAGGGAAATGTCACTTTTTACATTCCATTTCACTGCTTGCAAGGACAGATCAATTAAAGACAGGGACTGGTAAAAATTTTGTGTTGATGATCTAGGCTAAATGCTATGCTTGTGTATAGATTCTTTGTTGTATTAGCTCAACTGAACTTTATGTTTCCCCCTGACGCCCCGTTGGTTTCTAGCATATGTGTATGTAATCACTAGTGTGTGACCTTTTACTGTTTACCACTTAAATATCTGTTCCCTTGACTTTTGCCAGCTGTACTAAGAGATGTTCCCAGGTATGTTTTTGGTCCTGTCAGCAGTTTAAGTATCAGAAAAAACATAGCTGTGGATTTCTCAGAAAATTCTCCTTTTTTATTCCCAGTGAGTTAACCATCTCACACTTGAATATAATTGATTACAAGTCTAATGTATGATCCTACAATTGTTTACACTTTAAATTTTTCCTTCAATTTAATTTCAATATCCAAAACATATATCTTCAAAGGGGATAGATCCGTGCAAAGAAAAGAGAAAGATAAGACGCACATTAAATATTTGAGACAAATTGCTTTAAGGTAGATCATTTCTTTGTTGTATTTTCTGTTTATTTCTCCCTTTGCCCAAAACACAATAATCTGAACTAGCTGTAATATGAGGTAAACGGGAACATTAATGGGATTTGGGGACCCTCATCAGGATGGAAAGGAAAGTTAGAAGTTCTTAAAGCCTCAGGTATGACTTGTGCTAAGTTAATTATTTTGGAAGTTATATTAACTCCTTCTGGCCACATGGATTTTATTTACTCAAGTTTGTTACTGCTCTGTTTATAAATATCTCTCCAGTGGTCCTAAATAGTGATTGCAGCTTTGAAACTTGCCTAAGTTGTTAAAGCATTAAAAGAAGAGTAATTTAGACATGTGAAGTATATAGCTTGACAGATTACAATGAGCATTTCTCTTCTTTCAGATTCTTCTTTTTTTTTTTTTTTTGGACGACATTTTCCTCTTCCTTGAACAGGATAAATTTCAAGTGGCAGGGCCCCTAATAAGTCTCCCTCTTACCATCTAATGATAACTGTGTTCAAATGCAATGGTCTTTGACAAATTGAATTCTAATGTTGAATGTATTCAGAACTTTGTTCTAAATGTGGGAAGATAAAATTCCCTGCTATAAAGTTGCAACATAGTACTTCCTGTGATTTTAAAAAGAGTTTGTGATATCTGATCTACTTCTATATCACAGAAGGGGACTTAAAGCTTGGAACAATTGTCTGGATCTCACTATTTTGATATTTCTGAATAATAATTAGAAACTTTTCCCATTGACAGCCTAAGGCTCACAGAATATGAGTCTATTTGAGTGGTTTGGAGGGTTCACTCAATTTGAGGACTTGTATTTTCTTAATTCTAAAATTTTGTAGTCATTTCTGCTACAATATTGCTACTCTTTTAAATTCTTGTTACATTTATCTTAGAGTCTTCAATTTTTTTAAATGCACATACACACATACACACAACTTCTCCATGATTTTTGTATTCATTTTATCTACATATAATGTTATATAAATTTGTTTAGTTTCTTCCTGTTTGTGTTGTATAATTTTTGTTGATATGTTTTCTTCACACTATTCACCTATTTCCTTTTGAAAATTAAAATTATGCTTTAATAAAAACAAATTTTATATCATTACTTAATTTAACTTGGAGTAAACTATATCCACTAGGTTTTATTTCATGTCATTGTAATTCATTCATGTATTCATTCATTTTAAGCAGCATATAGACATTACCCATAGACTGACTCAAAAAACAATACTAGAAATACATGTTTACATGAAGCTATGATTTGAGCTATTGCAAAGTTCTCTAACATTAAGACTCATACAGAATGATCATATTGTTTGGTAAATAGTTACAAAAGAAATTAAACTTTTATCTCTAAAAAATACAATTTATAATTCAGATAAGGAAAAGGAAATGAAATCTTTGGAGTATGTTCAAATATGTTCATCTCACATATCTAATTTTTCTAGCTGAGCTATCATTAATTTCCTGAAGTAAATTTTTATGTACAGAGGAAAAATAGATTTAAGGTTTTTTTAACCATGAAAAGATTAAAATTATAATTTAAAAAATATTTTTTAAATAGAACAAATTGTATATTTTATTTCTGGAAGGAAACTTACCTCATCTCTAGTTTAATTTATTACATTTATAATAGATAATGGTATAATCACTGTTTAATTAAGTTAGTACTAGATATATGTAGATGTACATATATATACACATTACATATATTTTGAAATAACATACATAGGATGTTGAATATTTCTACTACTATATAGTGCATTTGAAGATGTGTTCATTAATATTAAAACAATATAGGTGTTTCGTAAGTGTCTAGTGAATATACTCTTCCCATTAAATATTATTATATAGCAAACTAGTGACATTATGCAGATAATTGTTTAATATATTTTCT